>NC_136060.1:69626347-70888126 GCF_964261635.1 Lissotriton helveticus
TCTCAATTTATCCCTATCTCTAAGGTTGTATCTTTTCTCAGAGGGCTCCCTCTGGGGAGACTTGCCTCTTCGTTCTGGAGATCTATCTCTCCTTTGAGGAGACCTTCCTCTGGACTGAAACCGTTTTTCTCTGGGAGTGGATTGGTTATTACCCTCCCAACTCTTTTTTGGAGTGTTCTGATTATTTTTAATAAATGTTTTTTCAGGATTTTCAGTTAGTTGGGGTTTTACTGGTTTCCCACCCAAACTATCTCTACCTAGTACTTCATAGGATTTTTCTATGATTCTGGCAAGTTCAAAAGGTTGTTCTGCAATATCTGTTTCTTTCAATTTCTGGCGGATTGCCACAGATGCTGCTTCTCCTTTTATGTTGGCTAGTAATATAGCCGAGACTTGCTTAAAGTCTTTCAGTAATTTCATACCTAGAGTTAAAGCAGGTTCTGGACCGTATTCATTTTGAATCTGTCTTAGTACATCTGGTATAACCGCCATGGACGGAACACCATGTGTTTTTGTGTAAATAGAAGCAAAGACTGTGCCCCAAGTGTCACAGTCCTCCACATGTGGTGTGATCCCCATTGGAAGGCAGATATTCAGAATTCTGTATTTCTCATGAGGTGTAGTATCAGGAAATACTGCCTCTATCTGAGTGATTTTTTTGTGCTAACCAGAATGGAATTTGTTCCCCTTTTGCGGGTATTTTGCCAATGGCTGATTGTATATTCTGTGGTGTGATTTTATTTGTGTTCCCCTGGTGAGGGGTTTGCTGTGGAATTTTTATTGCTGGTTGGACTGTTGAAGTCCTCATGACATATTGGACCAATTGTCTATGTATTTTAATTAGTAGCTTTAGCTGAGCTAAAAGTTCCCGGTCTGACATTTTTTCTATGTCGGGATGTGGTGTGTAGCTGGCTAGAACCGGCCACGTGGCTCCTGGTCTACCCAGTGGACCGAGCCTGGTGAAGTGATTTTGATGTTTTAGGGCGCCATTAAACCAGAGCAGGTGCTCTTGGTAAGTTAGTGGGATTTCAACGTCCTCGAACGGAGCGTATTAATCCGGAGGTTCCTCTATTTTGTAATAGTGGAAATCTTGTGTTACAGCGTTTGCTGCTGGAAAATGTATCCATGAATAGAATACCTCTGTCTGCCGATATTCATGGGCCTCTACCACGAATATGACTGTACCACCTCTCGATGATAGTCCATTTTCTATAAGTTTAATAGTTATAGTTCTTCTTACATTGACCGGAATGATTATAGCATTCGGGTCATTCTGTTGAAGAGTTGTGTCATCTAACAACAGTTGAGACGCTAAAACATTTCTTTCTTCGTCACCTTTCGGCATTTTACTGACAGAAAGTTTTTTGTTGCAGATCAAGTTTCAAGGAAACAAAGATTAGGTGCACAATATTTTGGAACACTGTATCCTTCAACGTTGACTAAACCAAAAACTACTACATAGGAATCTCTTCCTACTAAGTTCCGGCGGATATTAACCGTTTACCCACTCCAGACGTATTTTGGAGTTTTTACGGGAAAAGGGGTCTGTGTGAAAAAGCACGACTGAGTTACTCTAATGTCTTCCGCTAGATTATCACCTTACCAAACGTAGGGCGCCATGTAGTGTAGTTCCTATATTCCCAATAGGCTCTGCGCATTGGAATAATATAAACAGCAGTGTAGACGTAGGACTGAGGTCATCTAGGTCTCTACTGACTATATTAGACTTAATTAGTTTTGCCAGTTAGCTCAGAGGTCACTAGAAACTTTCTTGAATGTTCAAGAAGGAGTTAACTTTCCTGATTTTTTTAGACAAGAAGGGATTAGTTTCTGACAACCTCATAAACATGACAACTTTGCTCCCACAGAATAAAGAGTATATCTCTAGAGTCGTGTGAAAACAATAGACAGTTATTTCACTCAGTCAATCGTGCATACTTAGTTTCACCAGAGTGCAGAGAAATAGAGAGACGGGCGTTTTCAATAAAAGGTGTTATTTATTGAGCAGTCTTCTTTCTCATGCAAGAGAAATGAGTTGCCACAATTGCAATACTTATCATGCAGTAAAGTGCGTACAGTAAAAGTAGTATTATGAAATAATACTGTAAAAGCATTGATATGGTTTCTTAGCCATATGATACTTTAAAATGGATAAAATATATACATACATAAAAACATTGACTAACGTACTCAACTGGTGCTTCTAAGATACGCCTACCCTGGTGTACCTGACCTAAGCCTAATACGTGGGAAGGAGTAGGTAAGTTGCAGTTTAAGTTAAGTTGTTTTTTTGCCAAGAATCTGAAGCAAGAATTCTCTTAAGGATTTAGTCAGCTCCGTACCTTGGTAATAGAATGAAGGAGATCTTGTATCTCTTGTCTCAGGACTCGATCTCCCAGCAACCCGCAAGGGTGACTGGAAACACCGGAGCTGGAATTTCTCGGCAGGAGAAAAGACAGTGTCTCTCTCAGTGCGTCAAATGGGAGGGTCGGCTTCCTTCGGCACTCGCATCAGCTGGGCGTCGGGCAAGTAGATAGCCGCTCTGCTCCAAACCACGGTGTGTTTGCTTTAGGCAACGTTGGTATATTTATACCTGGAAGGTGCGGGTTTTGAAGTAAGGTTGGACATAAGACGTCACTAAGAACTAACAGTTCTTTCTGGACTCCAGGAGTTCTTGTGCAAATCAAAATAAAAGCAGGGGGATTTCCCGGGCTGCTGGAGGCTTGGTTTGTTTCAAGAACGCGCTGTACTTTCTAGGAGTCTATGTGAGTACCCTTGCCGTATTTGGACTGCATGGGCTATGACTAGATATGACTAAACAAACCGGAGGAAGAAGGGTCGGAGGGAAAAATATTTAAAGACCTACCCAGGGTGAAGTCCCCTGTTTAATCAATTCAATACCAAAAAACACACAATGGGGGTCTATATCTGGGCCTGACGTGCTCCAAAAAGTCAAACCACACTGCTAACCAAGTCAGTGGGCATTGCTGAGGCTATATATCATTTAGCTTACTCATAAATTGCCAACCTGGGCAACCCATGTGGTGGGATTCACTTCAAATGTCGAATAGACCCATACAGAGAAGTACTGGATGTCCATCAACGTCAGATGTAGATCATGTATTCTCATTTGGTCATCCAAATAGGAATGGTGTTGTCCCATGATCATTGAGACTAGTCGATAACCTATATTTATCTGGGTCACATCTCCAGATGTAGTGAAGACCATGCGAGCCAAGATCGTGATGGAGTCCGGTGCAGTGCAAAAAATATGTAGTGTGGTGAGGTTACAAAAGGATAGAAGATCAATACAAAACTTTAATATAACTTGATCACTCCCTTACTAAAAACAGGAACAGTGCAAAGATGCAGTCTAACCATATAACTGCATGTATTCGGCCAACATGTTTCAGCCTCAAGGGAACCAAATCCCGCGGCTTTCTTCAGGGCCACAGTCCTTAACGTTTGCTACTGCATAAAAAACGTGAAAACATAACTAAATCAATCAAAGGATACAACTGTGTCGTACATGTTTCTCTCAGTCCTCTGTATCAAGCAGTGTCGATTGTATCTGTTCACAAAATATCAAAAAATCAAAAGTATATAACATGAATCCCAAAACAAGATTGCTTATTGGTCTCAGTCCCATACATAGGTAACTACACTTTTTAACTTGCTATGTACTGACCTGCGTTGTACAGGGAGCATACCTCACCTCTCCTGGTACCGTGCTCATGGATAAAATGAGGCCCCGCTCTGAAAAAGGTAAAGAAAGGGATGAAAAGAGAAGCTGTAGGCTAAAGTAGCCTGGTCTATCTCCTAACTACCTTGACTGATACCCTTGTAATCTTTATACCTTTTTGAGCTTAAACCAGATCTGTGACTGAAAGAGAAACCGGCCCTATCCCCAAATCAGTCCAAAGGAACCATCTCAGACTATACATTACTAAATCAGAAACTAATATGTACTGTGTCTCATTAATCTGTGTTAGGAAAAGCATTAGATAGGAGGGACAGAGTGGAGATCCTCTCTACACATATAACGATCGAATCAGCTCAAATATATGCTCTATCCTGCCTCCTCAGTAACCTTACTCTAAGGCAGCACTCTCCTCACCTGTCCGTCGTTGCCTTGTTGCCTTCAACTGAGCTCAGAGGTAGGCAACGAGGGCAGTGTTATGGCCGCTTATAAAAGTGTTTGAGGGGGAGGAGCCTACCTCGTAGTGTTCACTTCCCTATAGCATGGTAACGTGAAGTATGAATATATTACGTACCCCTTAGGTCGGAGTTGCGCTGTTCTTAAACTCCTTTAAACACGCGAATTACCTCATTTGTCAATCTACCCGGGATCAGATCTTTTCCGTTGCCTGTTCCGTTTAACAAAACTCTCTCGCGAGAGCTAGGCAGCGCACTACAAAAACGCTTCATCGCGTGGATGAATGTAGTTCTTGAGTTGATTTTCAACCATTCGCCCAATAAACATGAACATGAACACAAAAAGGATGGGCAGATAGGTCGATTCATCCTAATAACCATGTTTAATGTTCCTTATCTTGGAATTATAGATATAATAGGTGGTACGTGTAGCAGGTGATTGCGCGTATATCTTACAACGAACCCGTTCACTATATAGGTGATCATAATCTTTTTTTTTTTCTTTTCTTTTTTTTCTCTTTTCATATAAGACAAACTTTATTGGACCCCGAACAATATAAGGGGCCAATAAAGCATACATCTAGTGGCAGAGCTGTCTTGTCCACGCTGTCAGGACACCGCAGCGAGGATATATGTTGTGCTGTCAACAGGCAATTGGTGTAATCCTGTATTTATAAGAAAATGGAGTGTGTACACTGTTAGAACACACGAATAATCATTTGGGTTTGTACAGTCACGTAGAATAAATGTTCTCAGTCGTGATGAACCACTCAGTCTGCCCTACCGGGGGGGGCTATCCGTCCAGGAGATCGTAAAATTTTCCCTTTGTTAGAATTGAATTCTGCCATGCCTATACGTACAATGTAAGAACCTCGGACGTCCTATAGCATCAATTCAGGGCTATCCAGGGGATTTCATCGTTCAGTCCACAAGTATCAGTGGTCAATTAATATACCCATTTTTGTTCTTTTAGAAAAAGAAACCTAGAGATGTCAGCAACATGTGGTGCAACATACGGTTTCTCCGAAACTGTCCATCTAAAGTCTGTCTCTTGGTGATTACACTCCAGGAAATCCTTTGACAGTTTGGATACGTTTTTCTTACACCTGAACACACTTTTGTGCTTGAGTATTCTGGTGCGTACCTTCCTAGTGGTCATCCCAACATACTTCTTTTTGCAAGGGCATGTAAGTAGGTAAATTAGATTCGAACTGTTACAGTTGGTAAACTGTTTTTGTACCCACGGACGGCTGGTGCCTATGTCTACCTCTTGGGAACGAGTAGTCTGGGGGCACACTGAGCAGACACCGCACGGGTGGTGCCCTGTAACAGCTGGGAGATCCCATAATGTGCCAATAGTCTAATAGGTAAATTTTTAGGTCGCGTATGGACCAATTTGTCACGTAGGCTGGTTGACCTCTTGAAGGCAAACAAGGGGGGCTCAATTTTGTTGTTACCAGCATTTAAGAGCTTCCAATGTCGCCTGACTATTTGTTGTATGGTGTTGGACTTGGTGTTAAAAGTGCTAACAAAGGTGATGCGTTCCGATTGTGGTTTGGGCACCGGAGGATCTAGTAAACTCAAGCGAATATTATTGGAAGCCCGTTTAAGAGAGCGTTTAATTAGTCTCTTTGGGTATTGTCTGTCTGATAGTTGGTGACATAATTCCGAGGTGTGTTTGGAAAAAGTCTCTCTCTCTGAGCAGTTGCGCCTCACTCGGAGAAACTGCCCAAAGGGCAAGTTATCTCTGAGGGCTTTGGGATGTTGGCTCTGATATAGCAAGAGAGAGTGACTAGATATGGACATGATTCCTATGCCTTTATAAGGATATGTTTTGTTATAACCATATAAGGGCATGAATCGGGGATATCTTGATTAGGGTCCTAGATAGATTGACAACAAAACTTTTACTAAAAAAACAAATATTCCTCACATTCCTATGACACAAAGTTCTGGAATATGTAAGGGGTCACGTGCTTCTTTCCACTCATTATTCCCTAATTCTCCTGATAGAAATGGCACCTCACTTGTGTGGCCGCAACAAGAAACGGCCTAAAATCCAATATAGATACATCAAATTTTTCCACTCAAAACAAACACTTTTTTTTACAAGGTGGGTCACTGTGGATTTTGGTCCCTAGCTCAGCATGCACCTAGGGAAACTTAGTGAACCTCCACATGTTTGCAAACTAGACAACTAGGGGGGTCTAGGAGTGCATGACTTGCATTGCGTTCACCAGGTAATTCTACCTAGAAGCTCTTGAAAACTAAAAACTGTGGTGAAAAACATTAATTTACCTCACATTTCTGTGATGGAAAGTTCAGTAATCTGTGGGGAGTCACAAATTTCCTACCACCCAGAGTTCCCATATCAGATACGAACTGTATCAATGAGATCACAACATCATCACTACATTGATAGATAAGCAATAGGGTCAGCTGTGGTATTTTGGGTTGTGCAGAGGCACCACCCATGCAGACCTATGAACCCCAGACATTTTTTGAAACTAGACAATGAGAGAATTCTAGGGTGGTGTGTCTTGAATGGGTCCCATTAGGTTTTCTTACCCACAATGCCCGGCAAACTTCAAACTTTGTCTGAAATCATGTATTTTTCTTACATACTTTGTGATGGAACCTTCCAGAATCCACAGGAATTCACAAAATTCCTACCTTCCAGCTTTACCCCACCTGTGCTGATACAAATGTTGTGCTACATGTGTGACTGGGCTTAGAGGAACGGTTCAAGCCAAGGTCAATGCCAGCTGTTGCATGGGGACTCCTATTGAACTGGTTTGATCTGTTCCTATTACAGGGACTAGACCAAACCACACAAGTGGCACAGTGTTTTTATTGGCACAAGTGGGAAAGTGCTGTGTGGTAGGAATTTTATGCATTCCTGCATATTCCAGAAGTTTCTGTCACAAAAATATAAGGGAAATGCATGATTTCATTTTGAAGTTTGCAGGACATGTTGAGTAAGAACACCTTATGGGATCTATGCAAAGTGCACCACCTTGGATCCCCTGGTTGTCTAGTTTTCAAACATGTGTGTGGTTGGTAGGTTTCCAAAGACGGTAGCCAAGCGCAGACTCAAATCTCACAACTACCCCTATTGCTGATCTCTCTACATAGACCTATATGGCCTTTTGACCCAGCCACACAAGTGATGTGCCATTTTTATCAGGAGACTTGCGGGGATTTTTCGTGGTATGAAGTGTGTAGTTCCCCACAGATTAAAGAAGCTTTACTCACAGCAATGTTAGGAGAATGTTTGTATTTTCTCAGAGTTTGAGGTTTGCAGAGTTTAATGGGCAAGAAAATGGTGTTGGTTCCATGCAAAGCACACCACCTTGGACTACCACGGATGTCTAGTTTTCAGAAATGTCTGGGTCCATTAGGTTTTTCCAGGTGACAGCCTGCCCAAGCCAAAAAATTACAGCCATTCACCATTTTGGGAGTCAGCCACACTTTCCTGGCCCATATGTAAAAACAACAGCCAAAAGGAACAGATGTCCTCACACTTGCTATTGGGATGAGATGCTTTCATTCACAGTGGAGCAGAAAGACTGTTGAGGCTTTAGGGGCGAGGGTAGGCACTCATGTTAGAGTACATCCGGCCCATCACATTATGTTTTTAACAATATATATTCCTGTCATACAGTGACCTTTGTGCCCCCCAGAAGCAAATTGGAGGCACACCTCCTGTCAGGTCCTAGGTGGGAGAAAAGACTGGTTTGTCCCTTTAAGAGTGCAGCACTTTCTTTGCCTCAAAGACATGTTCCCTGCTGTCAAGTGTATTTTCTACCCCAAGAGGCAAGTTTAAGGCAACCACCCCAATGGTTACAAGCCTTGTATCTGCTCCAAGGGGGGCAGAAAAACACTATGGCCCCATTAGGGCAGTGGTATGGATTAATACCAGGGTAGGCCACATTATCCTTTTGTTTGTTTTGATGCCATTTTGAAATCCCTGTTGTCTGATGGGCTTATTGCCCCCTCTGGGGGGCATATTGGGTGAATACTCTAACCACCCCCCAGGAGGGGCAGAAATTCCATGGGGCCCAGGGGTAGTACTGACCCATGCCCAAGGTGGGGGTGCTCATCCAAAAACAAATTACCTGAACACAATCTCTAGTGTCTAGTGGGCTTTCTGCCCACTGAGGGGGCTGACCCCATCCATCCCGCAAAGGGGACAGAAAGAACAATGCCCTGTTTAATGGAGGTGGGGGCATGGCCATGCTCATGGTGGGCGCCTCAAGCCCATATGTTTAAAAAAAACTTTTCCTGGCATCTAGTGGGCTTTCTGCCCCCCATGTGTTGCAGATCGGAGTAATCACTCTCATCTATCCCCCAGGGGAGACAGAAAGACTGATGCCCCATTCAGTTGAGGTGGGGGCACGGCCATGCCCATGGGGGCAGCCACCACTCATACATTTTTTAAAATATATATTTATCTGGTGTTTTGTGGGCTTTCTGTCCTCCCAATGGGTAATTACCCCATCCAGACTGCAAAGTGGGCAGAAAGACTTATGCCCTATTTAATTAGGGTGGCAGCATGACCATGCCCATGGTAAGCAGCCACAGCCGTAAATATTGTCTTTGTAAATAAATCAATCCCTGCATCGATGGGCTTTTTGCCCCACATGAGATAGATCGGTGTAATTATACCATCTGCCACCGAGAGTAGAAAGACTGATGCCCTATTTAATTGGGGTGGGGTCATGACCCATCCCTAAAAACACTTTCCCAGGTGTCTAAAGGGTTTTCGCCCTTGGAGTGGCAGATCAGGGTTAATTACCCTAACCTGTACCCTGGGTGGGCAAAAAGACTGATGCCCCATTTTTTAGGGAAAGGGGCATGGCCATGATGGCCAGCCCACCCATATATTTGAAAAACAAACACACAATTTGTGGGTGTCTAGTGGGCTGTCTTCTCGTGGGGGGACATTGGATGTAAATACCCCCATTTGCACCCCAGGGGCAGAAAGAATAGGGCAATTAAATGTGCTAAGGGGCTGCTTCCCCTTCCTTGATGCCTAGTTGGTGGTTCCCTGTTTGAGGATTGCGCTCCTGTGGCGATCCAGAAAGCAGGTTTCCACTGAGCAGAGGCAGTATTGGAAAGAAGAGATTATCCCCTTTCCAGTGATACCTCATCCATGAGAATTAGTTCTCGAGGAGCTGAGATATGCCATGAGCACTGATTCAGTCAAAGTAATATGAGCACATTTTACTTTCACTTTTACTTGAATGACGTCAGTGCATCTTGTGCACTGATCACAACTAAAATAAAACAATCAGCTACTTGAGCTCTTCCAGAGCACCATGATGCAAAACAAATAATAAATGACTCCCCTCTGGTGCACAGCACCAGAGGGACCTTTAAGTATCTTCCCAGTGTCAATATAAAGTTGACACATGCACTGGGAAGTTAGTGAGGCCGTCAGCCATTGGTCAACAACCACATTTAACCCCTTCAGCGCGGCGCGAATTTTCGCGCTGTGCTGAAGGTTCTAATGAGCCTATGAGCTCATGACGGAACGGTTCTGTCATGAGCACAGCTCAACCGACGCTCATAACGGAACCGTTCCGTCATGAGCATGGAAGGGGTTAAGAGGTTAAAGAGGAAACTTCTTTGTCTCCAGTCTGATGGTGTCTTGGCTGCATGTATACTGAAAATCACAAAAAATGGCGAGCTTGTCAGACAGATAGCGTGTTTGTTGGTCATGAGTGCTTTGTAAATAATGCCGCTGATTTTGCAGATGCTGCAGTTTCATAAGAAAAGGTCAGTGACTTCTATAAGAAAAAAGGGTGATGTGGTCATAGTTCTTCAGGTCCTGGTGTGGCCATTGCTGTTAAGGGGGGCTATTGTGGAGAATGGGAGGCCATGGAGCAGGTCGTTTTCACCATTCAGATAAGAGTTCAAGAGCTTGAACAACAGTTCTGAAGTCACTTTTTGAGAAGATTGATTTCCCTTTCTTTAATAAAGAGAGCTGGAACCAAACCATGTTTGTTTTCTTGACAATGTTTTCCTTGAGCATTGGTTTGCTGTCCAAGATAAATACACATTTGGGAATTGAACTCAAGGATCATGCCACTAAGCAAGATTTGGTCTGTATCTTGATTATTGACAAACAACAGGAATAGCATCTTGGTAGGGTTTAGCATCAAGTAAGTGCTGGACATCCAGTAATTCTTGAACTATCGAATGGGTCTGGAACTATGGGTCAACAGGTTGACGTATTGGTATTTAACACAAGGAAGGGGAGAGGGCCATTCCTGTTTAAACTCCAAAACCCCAGGCCCCCATATTGGATCAAATGTTCACACTAAAGGGGTATATAGAGTACACGATAGACATAACCAAGACGAATTTCTCAGTTTTGAAAAACTGCCCTCACTCACATACCGAAGTATGTGACATGCTTCATCATAGGGCCTGCTACAGACGCCCTGGTGTAGCCACAGCCAGGGGGGAGCATTAGGGAGGGGGAAAAAATAATAAATTCCACACTACAAAACATACAACCACATAATATCAACACATACAACGAGTAACACAAAATGAGGTGAAAAGCATGTGCAAAACACCCAGTGACTGGAACTGATAGTGCGACAAAAAGGTGCAGTAACGGAAAGTGGTTAAAACTGGTTAAGGGTGCCAATAGAAAGAATTACTTTATTAGACACAATTAGGTACCCATACCAGGATTAAAAGTAAGAAAAGGATGGGAAATGTCTTATTGAGAAAATGAGGTTCCTCAAGACTTTCCTCCTACCACTGCTGAGGTCAACATGTTTCGACCACTGGAAATGCGCCTAAAAAGGTCACTCCGGTCTTCGTCAGGACTGTCGCAATCAGTACCACTGTTGGCCTTTCCGTAATCCGGTTAAAGGCCCCTCGGAGGAGAGTAGGTCAATCGTATCCGTACTCTTCCAAGTCTTTCTGATTCAAAAGTGGAGGCTGATCCCAATAGTGCGGGAAAACTTTTACTGGGAAGGAGCAAATAGAGTTTGATGGAAACCAACTTCAGTTCAATCACTCAATCTCCCAGCCCTTGATTAATTATAACGTCTCTATTGACAGTATTACTCATGAAGTGTTAAAAATTAGCTCATGCAAATGTGGCAGTAACAATGTATCTGCTATGCTCATGTCCAAGATTTAAACTTCACCCACTCCGGATTATGTAACAACAATCTTACGCTCACCAATGGTAACGATTTCTGCTGCTTTAATAAAAATAGGCAACACGCTGCTTGCTCCCACGCCCACTCCAAGTGCCTCCGTGAACCCCCACACATCGTTACACCCAAAACACTCTCTAAGAAAATGCGAGTTACTACTAGCCCCTGAAAGGCTGGTAACCCCCTTGTAATTGTGAGACTCACCGAGTTCATGAATTTCACGAGCCCGACCAGGTGTCCGTCAGGAGGGTCTCCCTAAGAACACAATCTGCAAACAGAATAATGCGTGAGACGTATTGGTACCCATGGCCATTCTGCATACATCCATTGAATTTCTGGCAATTATAAATATTGAGTGGTTGGATGCAACAGGACACATGCATATATGAGTAGTGCTCATGCCCCCACTGTAAATGCAATCCATTTGCATTAAAAAAACAAACAGATTTGTATTCCTTATTAGCCATGCAGACCCACAGTCCTTAAGTAAACATGATGCTACCTGTGATTATCTTTGCGTTACTGAAAATAAAAATGTATTTTATGGTGTGGGGGTGGGAGAGAGTACTGCGTTCACTCATTTGTATTACTGAAAATATTTGTGGTTTTTTGCTAGGGCCATAGGAGTGAAATTTTTAGAACACTTTGAGTCTAGTCTAAAAATTGCATTGTCACTTTGCTTGAAGACAAAAATCTACAAGGAGCTTCAGTAAGATTTTGTTTTAAAGTAATTCACACCAAGCCATTCTGGTCAGTACCAAAGGCAGAGCGAGGTGAGTGAGGGCGGCAATAATGATACTCCAACTCACACTGGGAGAGACGTACATTTTGTAGTGGAAAAGAGAATGATTCATACATTAATGGACACCTAATTTTGATACCAAGCACAACAGTAGGTATTTATGTTTGTAACAGAAGCGGGTCTACTGCACCTCAAGTAAAGTCCCTTTACCTTTAGTGCCTGCAGAGACAATGGATATTACATAGACCAAGCAAGCCTTTAATCCCTACAAAAGAGGCATCTTGACCTGATTTCCCCAATGCCAAATAGAGGGTTTAGGGCAACAAAAAACAAAAGTACCCCCTTGTAAATCATGTATAACTAACCTTTAGAGACCATGCAAATTGCAACCCTCTTCAAGACCTCGGCGTGCCAGGTATTGGACTACTTAAGGGGTTTCAAGACGTCATCAATCAATCAATCAATCAATCAATCATTACATTTCTAAAGCGCGCTACATACCCGTGAGGGTCTCAAGGCGCTGGGGGGGGGGGAGGGGGTTGCTACTGATGGAAGAGCCAGGTCTTGAGGAGTCTTCTGAAGGCCGGTAACTCCTGAGTGTGTCGTAGGTTGGTTGGGAGAGCGTTCCAGGTCTTGGCGACGAGGTAGGAGAAGGATCTTCCGCCGGCTGTGGTTTTCCGGATACGAGGGACTGAGGCGAGGGCGAGGTTGGCTGAGCGGAGGCTTCGGGTGTGGGTGTGGAAGCTGAGTCGGTTGTTGAGGTAGGCAGGTCCGGTGTTGTGAAGTGCTTTGTGTGCGTGGATGAGGAGATTGAAGGTGATCCTCTTGTTGACGGGGAGCCAGTGCAGGCCTCTCAGGTGGGGTGTGATGTGGCTGCGGCGGGGAACGTCGAGGATTAGTCGAGGCGTTCTGGACTCGTTGTAGTCGTCATCGTTTTTATTTGTTTTTCGCAAATCATGTTGTTCTGCGTAAAACATTTTTAAATTGTATAATGAAAAAATGATAGAAAATGAACATCTCAAATCAATGTGAAGCAAGACTGATTCCATACAAATCAAGAATGTGTGTCAAACGTTAGAAATATAACACATCGCAAAAAGGTTAAATTCGTTTTTGCAATGGTGTGTTTTTCAGGTTTTTATGTTAAGCTGAGAAAGCACACTTCTCTCAGTAGGATGTTTTACGTTCATGGTGGCAGTGGAGGGAATAGCCCAGTATAATATTAATTAAACAAGTCCGCATGCGAGTAACACCCCCTAAAGAGATAAAAATCCGGATTGGAATGTTTTTATTTGTCCTTATTTTAATCAACTACTTAAAAAATGCATTTTAAGGAGTGCTTCTTCGTCAAGGCTCTGCTCTTTGAATTACATTTTGCTAAGTTATTCCTAATCAGTTTTACACCGGTTTTGTTCTTATCCTGTTTCTTGGAGCCTTAGCTGGATTCGACTTCTTTATTCATGCTGGAGTTCAGCATTTATAAAGCTCCTTGCAAGAGATATTAATGGCAATAAAAAATCGAGCACAGCAGAGGAGGAAAGGTTGACATAATAATCCATAAAGCCGAAAGGCTTTGTTAAGGATACAGCAAAAGTCTTCGAAGTGCAGAATTGACCTATTCCAGCAGTGAAAGTCATTCCCACAGGGAGAGCAGATATCACACTTGACTATCATCAATTATACAGCACTTCGTATCTTAATGAAAATATGTGGTGCTTTTCTTAAAGAATTGCGTACATTGTTATTAGAAAAGTTTCCTCTGCAACAGTACAGAAGACAGCCCTGTAAAGGGCGATCTGTTTTATAAAGTAAACCTTTTTATTTCCTTTTTCAAATTATTGTTTAATGCCAACCCTCTGCTGGCCCAGTTGTGCTTCCTATTCATAAACAGAGGTAATCAAATTCGGTTTAAATTGAGAAATTGTAGCTAAAGGCACAAATATTTGATTGAATTCAGAACTCATGCATATACTTAAGTATTTTTCAAGGCTGTTATAGAAATGCAAAATCAAATATTAAGTTGTCCTCGATAAATGTATAGGAAATCAAATCTTGCACTGGGATTAAAGCAGCAGTGACATTAGCCAGAACACAAAGAACAAATGCACAAATTACCTAAAGGCCTGCCCTGGACCAGGGGTGGTGTTTCTGTTGGCAGGGAATACGTTTTCATATGTGTCGATGCATGTGTGTATATTTTGACTGCACAAGCGTTAAATCCACACATATTAATGACATGTGAAACAATGCCTACTATCAGTGTTTTCCCATTGCTGGAATCTGGACCATATGTGCGCAATCAAGTCAATAGGTAAATAGTGCAAAACTGACTTACCTGAATGTAAGCGCCAACAGGGTCTTTTTCATCAGGGTCAAGATGCTGCTGTGAAGGGGGGCCCTGGAGGAAGGGATCCAGGTTGGAGACTGAAGCAAAGAAAAGGAAATGGGTGAGTATTCACCCTAATTCCTTCGGTTCTGCGGACTTGAAGCAGTGGGTCTTCCTGACACGGTCAGCTGGATAGAAAGCCAACTTGTAATTCCGATGGCGGTGAACTTGTCTGTACTGCCCTCTGATAGCTGTTTTCCCCATGCCGCCACAGAGGGGGTTAGCAAATGGCTGGTGGTGCTCCGGTGGTCTTTCTTGCATACCGCCAACACCATCATTTGGTGAGTGGACCAACAATTAGGCAGCAGGGTTACACACACCGTTTTGAGGTTCCATTACCGCCAATCTCATAATCAAGCCCTAAGGTTTTGCACTGGTCCAAAGCTGTGCATAGCTATGCAAGGATATTTACTTTCCTGTGCAAAAGCATAAATAGTGCTTTGCACTGTTAATAGTGCTTTGCATCTCCTTTTGCCATAGGGTCATTGCTGGGGTGTTCCTTGAGCAGATCAATGCAAACAACCTTAGTTTTTTACACAAAGCCCAATCTACTAAACTTGGCAAAGGGAGCCATGCACCAAAAAAATAAGACATACTAAAAGCAGGCATTAAATAGGGCATATGCTTTCATTTCTCTAAACAGCACCCAAATTGCCTTTCTGATGCAGTATAAAGCACATATCCAATGTATGGTATTCTTCAGAGTTTTGTCTATGCTCAGTAACCTGTACTGGAAAAGGTATACTAGACAGCACACACTCAGTTCATTTTTTAAAAGGCCACCCCATTATGGACTGCATCCAATCTTCTTGGGCAAATCTTGTAAATAAATCTTCTGACATGGACAGACCACTCACTGATCATACTGCAATTCTCCAACAAAAGAACTGATAAAATCTCAATAGCAAAGCCCATATCCAGCAGATCAAAAAGAAACAAACCTTTAAAATGAAGTAAGCCAGAGATATATAATCTTTGCTGCACAACCTACATAAACCCAGAGACATAAAAATCACCAGAGGATGTGCTTAGTTACACACACGCTTACATTGCAAAGGCACTCTGGTTCTCATTACAATCAGACCATTAATTCAGATGGCCTTGAGGATGTTGTGTACACCCCAATATTTATTGTAGCCACACATTGGCGACCATTTAGCCCTAAAAGGGTACATACCTTTTTCATGGAATAATAGAATTGGCAAGGGACTTTTACACCTATTATAGCAAGTTAAGCCCTATGAAATGAGGAATGTTAGGATTCAGACAAACCTATGAGAGGATCTGTTATCTGAAGTGATGTTGTAATGGAGCTCCTCCCTTGTACCCCAAATCAATATAACGATATGGGTTATATTTCACAATTTTGTGGTTAGGTATTACATGTAGTATTTGTCACCATAATGTGTTTATCAGGATTCCCACAATTAGTATAAACAATTTAGCAGGTTATATGCAAATTACAGTGAACGTTAAGAAAGACCCAAATATGTTTGATCACACATGCGTGTCCTAAGAGTCATAGAGTCAGGTTGTACATGCCTTATCAGTGGCTAATGCATAGATATGAAGCCACTGACTTAACATCTTATGTTATATGAGGTAGTTAACAGGTATTTCTCATCAAGGTAAATATTGACCAAACACTCTTTGAATGGTATTCTAAGCTTCTTAAATTACTGATCACATTAATATCTATAGTGCTATTATGTGTCTTATGCACCAGAATAGCAGTGAAATAAGGTATACTATATACTAAATGTGGGTGATTTCACAGATATGCTTCATGTCCTGCATATTGAAAAAGGCCCTTTGGCACTACAGAACTAATAGAAAATTAGGTTTAAAGCATAGGTGGCTTAAAACAACCTTCAGCCATTTGCAGTGTGGGGTTGGCTGCAGGACTTGAACTCCAGCCAAGCCCTGCGACCAACCCCTACAGGAGCTCAACTCCTCCTCTATAACCCCACCCTTCATCACCTGGCATAGCTTGGCTCCGGTGACAGAGTTTGCACAGTGCCCACAAGAGGGCAGCCTCTTACACTTAAGACGACACACCAAAGTATGCAGCCCAAACTGTCACTGGAACCAAGCTATACCTCGCTGATGAGACCATGACAAGGACAAAACCAGTCTTGGGTTGATTATCTTCCAGTTCAGGGAGGACCTGACTCAGGGGTTTGGGATGGGCTCTTTCCATTGGAGCAGGATCAAGACAGATTTGCATATAGCTGGGGCCAAACTGAGGTGACATAGTGTGCAAAATGTATGCAAAACAAAAGAAGAGTGTCAAATGCACTGATGTCTATGTGAAGACACAGCGGCAAAGACTGTGAAAAGGACTGTGAAAAACCCCTCTCATTGACACATTGGAAACCTTATGGGGTTTTATAGGAAGCCCTCACTCACCAACCTGGTTGGTGACATGCTTCATCATCGGGCCCACCAGGAGAAGCCGAGTGCCTCCCTGGTGTGCTACAACGCCAGATTACTGCGGAGCTGGTTTTTGTGACAGTGGTGTGAAAAGTGATGTTAAAAATGTCTAATGATGTACCAATCACAATGATTTATTTACTGGTCAGTTTAGACATGGTTAAAAAAGGAATATGTGTGGAAAAACTACCACAAATTATGATGGGAGTTTCCACTTAAAGTGGGGTCAACATGTTTCTGCCCTTCCTAAGTGTAAGAATTACGTGGGCATTCGTCAGGACCGTGTAGCGTGTACCTTGGCGGTATGGGCGCGCTAAGGCCCACCCTGACCAAAGGACGTGAAAGTTAAAAAACTGTTTTATGTGTAAAAAAGTGCAAAACAGAACACAAACCACAAGTTGTGGGATTTACCTCCACTCAGAGGAACCTGTGTAGTGTGTGTAATAAAAGATCCACGCCCCATGGGTCTCGGGAGGGGGGTGGAGGCGAAAATGGCACACCGCCCGCAACGCCTAGCACCCTCGTGGCACCTAGCTACTCCTGCTCCGGACCCCGTGCCACGAGGGTGCTAGGCGTTACGGGCGGTGTGCCATTTTCGCCTCCACCCCCCTCCCGAGACCCATGGGGCGTGGATCCGCTGTGTCTTCACATAGACATCAGTGCATTTGACACTCTTCTTTTGTTTTGCATACATAACCTGGGGGAATAAGAGTGTCTTACACCCTCTCTCTCTCTGATTGTTTCATAATAGTGTGCAAAATAACAGTGGCCTGGGATACAGCCCAAATCATTACTAGTGACTGAGATTAATTCAAGCATTCCACCCATCACTTTTTGTATCCTTTAGTATGTCGCCCACAAGACTCGGTTGGATGTTAAATTGTGCCGGGTGGAGTTGATGTTTCACAGGTCAGACGTTGAGTTGTTTTGGTTGATCCAAATTTATGTTGCAACTTTGAAGAAATCAATTCCTTGTCATTATTGTACCAGGCTCGGGCATTGGAAGAGGCAGTGTAGACAGAATCCAAACTGAGAGAGGGGTAATGCACATATGCGAGGGATAAGACAAAAGCAGATGTAAAATGTCCTGGTTCAGGTTGTAGTCCAATTAATGTAGCACAGCAAAAATGCAATCGCAAGTTCTAATGATGCAGGTCCCACAACCTCTGATGGACCTACACAATATGGGTAACCCAGATTCAATATGAATCAAGTATTGCAAGTAGATTGAAATCCATTGCAAAATCGGAATCCATTTCAAGAGTTCCCCATGTTGGAGAATGAGTGTTTTGATTCTGACAATTCCCAAATGCAGTTGCCTGAGGGGAAGGAAGATTGCATACTTGGTGTGGTGTTATAGGTAGATCAAAGTAGACCATTTGTAGATGGAGAGTTTAATAATGACCAAGTGTCATTTCTTATGACACAGGAGCCTCCCATTTCACTATTTGAAGAGCAAAAGTTTCAGACCTACCTCTCTTGGGAAAGAAGATCCAAGGTGTAGGTGCTACAAATAAACAAATAACTAATCCCGTTTCAAAGAAAGCGCCTGTAAAAATTGGTTCATTTGAGGATAACCATCAACTTGTGATATGCGATTCAAGTCCTGTAAATCTGTTAGGAAGCGATCTCTTGTGCAAATTAAATTGTGTTGTTTACTACACTCAGGAGGGTGTTGAATTTCAAACACATGATGAAGATGGCTTGACAATGAACAGCTGTGGGATAATATCCTTTAAGAACAGTAGAGGATTTACCACCTAATTTGAGAGATACTGTATGGAATTTTTCATGAAAAGACATGGGACTAATCCAAGTTGCAGAACCCGTACGAATGACAATAAAACCAAATGCAGTTTTCCGGAGAAAATCACCTTATAATCCACCTCCAGAGCTAACAGCGGGAATAACACCAGTGATTGAAACCATGCTAAAACGGGATATTACAAGAAATTGTGGAGGTCCTTGCAATTCACCCATTATAGGTTTACAGAAGCCAGACAAGATTCGAATTGAACAGGATCTTAAAAAATATTAACAATATTGTCCCATGTTGTCCCGTGCTATTGACTCAAGTAACAATACTTTTTCAAATTCTCTGCATTGAAGAATGGCTCACTGTTGTGGCTCTCTGCCAGACCTTCTTCTCTAGTCCTTTGCACGAGGACAGCCAATTTCTGTTCTCATTCGTGTTTAGAGATAGAGCTTTGGCATGGTGCTGAGTTCCACAGGGATATACAAAGGGTCTTTCAATCTTTAATCAGATCATGAAAAATTATCTTGAGGCTCTGCAGATGCCTTGCAATTCAGTTCTTGTGCAGCACATTGATTGCCTGCTTGTGTCATCAAGTATACAGGAAGCTTAAAAAAAGGACACAATTACTCTTTAAATTTTGTGGCTGAGAATGGATACCAGGGGGTCCATTAGGATGTCGGGCGGTGGCTGGCGGGGGGAAAAAACGTATTTTTCCGCCCGCGAGCAGCGGTACTCACATTCGCCATATTAGTATATCAAAACATAGGTAATTTCCGGTCCACCGCGGAGCGGCGTGCACCGCCATCAAAGTGCGCCAGCCACCGCGGCGGTGGGAGCCAATTGAGACTCACTGCCGTGCGGAATGACGTCCGCCCCGCTCCACAAATTAGGATGTCCCAAACAGGCAGACGCACCGTAGCGGAGACACCGCCCAACCAGAGCCGGCGGAAACTCAACAGCGGACCGCGAGAGCAGCGACCCGGTCCTCTCCACTTGACCATGAATGCCATGGACCCAGCCCTACATATGTGCCTGGTGATATACCTGCTACAGCACTATCATCAAATGGACCACCGCAGACGCCGCCACAGGTACGCAAATACACAAATACAACACACAACACAAGGGCTGACACAGGGTCCAAAACCATAACAGACATCCTGCTGGGAGTTAGAACACATCCACAAAGGCACCCACACATGACCCACCTGCCACCAAGTCACCCCTCTGCATCCGGGACACACAATGACCGCGAACTAGCAGCAACGTCCCGGTCACGGCACCGCCGCTGTCAGCACATACGCACAATGTAGAAGGCATGGCCACTCCAAGGCATGGGCAGGGCACAAAGACCACAGGGACACACCACTCCCAACCACACATCAACACACCCCATCAAGTCACAGGCCAGGTGGCCATCCTGTGCACCCCCATGCACAGCAACAAGCAACAAGCACAGCAACAAGCAAGCACAATCCACACCATGCACCACACAACAAACAACTAGGGAGACAGCCACTGCAAGAGTGGCTGACAAGGAACGCACAACACCAGTGCCTCACACGTGGGCTGCCAATACTTCCCAGCACATATACACACAAACAAACACACACCCTGGGTGTAGCCACAAACAGAACACACACACAGGGAAGCCTGAACAGATGTCTGACCAAAAACAACACACAAACACCACAGAAACACACACAGAACCTCAACAGAAACAGACATACCCTGTCAGCCAAACTTTGGAAAGGCAATGGGAGCACAAACACAACATGAGTGCACAACATAATCACTCAAGAACAAAACACACACAACATACCACAAATCACACAAGAACAGCACCAGCACAGAACCACACTGCCACATCAAACCAACCACACATGCACATGGAAGCCAAAATCTACAAACACCACAGGACATCACGGGATGCACATCAGCCAATGCCAAGCCCACATACACATAGCACTGTATGCACAACAAGCAGTCTCTGCACACCAAGCACAACAGCTACACACAGACATGACTGATACAAGCTCAACACACACACCACAAATCAGCACTGCACAAATACAACAGCACACACAGGAAGTGAAGCAATACCACATCCAACACACATACATCCAACACAACAACAACAACAGGATGCCAAACTCTGGGATACAAGAGCAGAACCATCTTCACCAGATCACTGGGCAGCACACACAGCTGAAGTGCACATGAGCAATCCTCACTGATAAATACCACACGAACATCACACATAAACCATTAGGGCAATGTCCAGAGTGGAACATCACTCTTGGCCCAAGAACTGCACCACAAAGCACAGTCTCACAAATGAAGTGATGGGGTGGCACATACATATGTAAACCAAGGGGACAGCTGACATCCAATTCAACTGACTAGCATGTCAGTAGTAGACATGTAAGGGGTGTACCATACACAAATAGAGGGAGTGCAAACCCACAATGCGTAGGCACAAGTGGCACACATAGGTGATGGCATCACACCACACACACCATGCCATACAGGAGGAGAAAAGGCACCATGTGCCTGCAATGCATGACAAACACAACCATAATACCAGTGAGGAGCAGCAGGGCCACACAGTCTACACAAACACACTCAAGACACATTGATGATCAAACAAACACAACACTGATGTGTAAGTCACACACATTACACATATATCACAAATAGAGACCACTTCTAGAATATGACCGAGTCAATGTGAAGTGCCGAGTGGTGACAAGGGCATCTCACAAAAAGTTATAGACTGGCATCACACACCACCAGGTGTCGTGCTTCATCATCTGCCAGTCCGCGCCCTCCAGAAACCCCGTTTGGTGGAGGGCGGGTATACACCTGACGACAGGGATGCACTTCCTAAAGTGAGTGGGGGCCCAAAGAAAATAGTGCGTTTAAAAAGCCATTACAGTTCCCCCATGCGACTTTATTCAGTAAGGAAACCGTGTGGAGTCTAAAAACAAAGGCCCGGTGAATAAGAAAGCAATCATCCCGTCACCGCTATGTGAATATTGAGAAATAGGTCAACATGTTTCAGCCAAAGGTCCCTGTGGGTACGCGGCTTTCATCAGGACCGAACTGAGTGGCTCCAATCTTACCATACAATACTGGTAGTGCCACTCTGTGGATGTGACCTATAGTCACCGTCCACTCAGGGGGTCCATTGACCTGTGAAATTGTCAAAAACAAAAATGAAACCATATTATTGTTTATATAACATGTGTTCAATCATATTTGGTCTAGTGTACTAGATTGTAGACTCATTATTGAGTTAATCTAGAGAAGTGCCAGTTAACAGGGATTATGCTGTAAACAAGGGCAAATGTTCAGTCATTCATCTTACCCATTAGGAAGGAACGACTTGCCCCATGGGACATTACACACTCATAAGTGACCAAATCAACAAGGAAGAGTCACACAGGGCTGCATGGACACACCAACACACTGCACAGTGCACAACAGACAACTCACACAAGTGCATACCATCATTTACACAGGGCAGGACATTTCAAACAACAGGCACCCGACTCCTGGGTGACACATGTGTGGCTAGCACAATCCAGGGGCATACACACATCCACAACCACTACAAAGTCACACCCTTCACACTGCACACCCCTCTCTTCACCACCCAAGAGCACACATCTCATGTAGGCTAGGGGACCGGGACTAAGGGCCAACACAAAATGACCATACATAGACACAGCAGGGCACATATACATGAATAACACAAATACATCATGACATTGCCGAGCCTGCATGCAAACCTGTGTACAGCATCGCACCCTGTGCTGGCAGTGTCCCCCAACCTGACATGGCAACAATGTAGCCAATGATGGACTTGGCCCTCTCCGCAGGGTCATCCCTGAACTTTTTGCCTTCCTCCAATATTCTCTCTGACCTGTTTTTGTTTGTTTAATGACTCTGGGCACTTTACCACTGCTGACCAGTGCTAAAGTGCATATGCTCTCCCTAAATTGCTATGTGATTGGATTCCATGATTGGCTTATTTGGTTTACTGTCAGACCCCAGTAAAGTGCACCAGGAGTGCCAGGGCTTGTAAATACAAATGCTGCTGGTGGGCTTGCAGCACTGGTTGTGCCACCAACAGAAGTGGCCTAGTAAAATATGCCTAAGGTCTGCCATTGCAGAACCTGCGTGCAGTCTGGTACTGTCATGCTGGCTGCGCAAGTGCCCCTAAATGCCAGTCCCTAAACCTTCCCTTAACTTCATATTAGTCACCCCTATGGTAGGCCCAAGGGCAGGGTGCATTGTAAGCAGAAGGTAGGACAAGCCCTGATGTGTGTGGCATGTCCGAATAGTGAATTACAGCCATTTTCGTTTTTCACTATTGTAAGGCTACCTGCTCTCCATAGGCCAGAATGGGCTGCTGGAATTATTACACTCTATAATCCTAACAGACTCAGGGAGCATGGTAGAAAGTCAAGTTTAGTATGCCTAAACTCAGAATAATAAAATTCATCTTTTAGTAAAGTTTATTTTAATATCCTGTGTTTGCAAATACTACTTTTAGAAAGTTAGTATTTGCTTGCCTAACCATTTCAGCCCACCTCTGCTAGGATGTGTATCTGCTGTCTGGTTTCTATGAGTGACAGGGCTGGGGCTAACAGGTGGTGAATAGAGGGATTACACCAGGATGGGTGGGGGAGTGCCCCTTGACTCTGAATAGGGCTGTGCTCTGCCACCTCAATGCTGGCTTCGCCCCCTGGGGAGCGACAGATGACTCTGCCCTGCACTTTGTGAAGAGAGAGGGGAAGACTGTCAACAGAGTGCTCCTGGACTGTACTTGTCACCACAATGCTGGCTCCACCTCCTGTGGAGCGTCTGATGTCCCTGCCCTGCTCACTGAAAGGAGAAGCCAGAGTCTGGAAAACAATGTGCTCAGGGCCTGGACTGGATTAGGCAAAGGCCCCCCTGGCCTACAAGAACAAAAGAAATGGTGTATAAAAGTAGGAGCCCTGCTCCCTTGAAATTAGATCCTGTTTGCGCCAAGAAGAACCTCTGCCTGAAGAGAAGGACCTGGGAACGCTGCATGGAGGACTACTGTCTCAGACCTGTGGTTAGTGCCTTGCTGCAAGAAGGAGAGGAGAAAAGACTGAAGGAATTTTATTTCAACTTGTGCATTCTTGTGAACAATCTCCAAGGGCTTGCGTGTGAGCCTGCCCCCTGAACTGCACCCCAGGAACATTGGGCGCTACCCCCTCCTGAAGGAAAAGCTGTGGATTGTGCTGCCTGACCCGGCAGCGCTGCCCAAGGAAAGCTGAGTGTGCTGTGCCCCGTCGTCATGCACTCTAAAGAGCTTGAAGCATCCCTGTCCTGCCGAGCAACGCAACTTCTGCCTGGCCATGCCGCAGTTTACAAAGTAAAGGCCAGCCCCACCTGGCCCGAGCACTGTGACTGTTGCCCCTCCGAGCCGTAGGTCGCAACGTGAGAAAGGACCCGTCAGGTCCGAGCACCGCGACCCTGTGGCCCCCGAGCCGTAGCTCGCAACGTAAAGACTGACTTCTTGCCAAGGTTCGCTCTCCCCGTGTGGCCCTCTTGAACGCGCCCCGCTGCTGTGACTGAGCAGCTGCGGCACGTAGTGCGGTTGGTGGCCGTCCCGTACTTGGGATCACACCGCACCTCTCATCACCGTCCGCCGCTTCCCCCCTTCAAGACCGGAGCGGACTCTGCACCGAAGAGCCTGTGCCCCTCCACGCATTGCTGCCCAAAGTAAAGTGACCAAGGCCCGCGAGCCGTAGCTTGCATCACAAGGAAGGCACCGCGACGAGGGATGTCTGACCAGCCTTCATATTGTCCGCCCCGAACTCCTCAAAGAAACAGGTACTACACGCTGCAAACTGTACACCGAGCGCGTCTCGCTAAAACCTACGACTCGTACTACCTGTTAGAATACCAGCCTCCCTGTACGCGACGTATTGTCCTATGCGCTGCGCCCCGGACTGCAGTGTCCGCGAAGCGGGTATGATTTGGAACGCCTTTGTTTGTTACCAAGGTAAGCGTCGCACGGGAATGCAACGACTCATACCCCAGTTGAACCTACAGCGCCGTACGCCTCGCACCAAGTCCCGCGCCTCGGACTAACGTGTCCGCGAGGCACGTGAGACTCGGCAAGACCCTTACTTTTCGAGCCGTACAAACCCCACGAAGCATACAGGAGCGCTACAAAGCATACAAGAGCGCTACGAAGCACGTGGTATTCAAAAACATTGCCAAACAGAACTGAACATTGCCTTGAGTATTGTGGAACCTGCCTTTTAAGTTATTGGAACCGTTTTTACGTTATTGAAACCTGTGAATTAAGCCTGATTAAGCCTGCATATAAAATAGTATATTTTTATACAAAGCCAGCCTGGTTTCTGTTTGTGGTGTATCAATTGATTGCTGTGTGCTGCTATAAATGCTTAACGCCAAACGCTCTGGGGATTAGCCTTGTCTGCTCGCGCCACGCCGCCTAGAGGGTGAGCAGGGGTTATTTCTAGGAGTAGTCCTTTGCCCTGACTAGAGGAGAGGGTCCCTGCTGGTCACAAGTGCATACCTGTGCCAACCAGAGACCCCCAAATCTAACATCCAACATCCAACAATAGCAAATTACTAAAAAGAGAAGTGCATCACAGGTAAAATAGCCATCACAAATAACACTAGTATCAGTGTCTGAATGGACTGAACACCCTGTCACCCCTGTTTAAAAATGTGATATGGCCAAACAGCTTGGCAATGTTGAAGTAACACATAGAGCATGGGGACAGGCAAACAAATGCACACACCAAAAGAAGAACTTTAATCAGCAAGGGCACTGATAATACAGACAACAGGAGCAACTGTCTTTATTTACAAATTACACAGATGTGACTGTGGAACACCAGTACAGAAGAGCAAGGCACAGCATGCTGATCATGTGCAAGATAATCTGCACAGGCAAAGTACAAACAGGAAGGTCAGTGTCCATGGCAGGTGGCACAGCAACTACATGAGGCTGCACAGGTGAGAGTACAACACAGCAGAGCAACAGGGCCAGTGTCCATGGCACAGATGAGAGTACAACACAGCAGAGCAACAGAGCCAGTGTCCATGGCACAGGTGAGAGTACAACACAGCAGAGCAACAGGGCCAGTGTCCATAGCTCAGGGGAGAGTACAACACAGCAGAGCAACAGGGCCAGTGTCCATGGCACCAGTGAGGAGAGTACAACACAGCAGAGCAACAGGGCCAGTGTCCATGGCACAACGGAGAGTACAACACAGCAGAGCAACAGGGCCAGTGTCCATGGCACAGGGGAGAGTACAACACAGCAGAGAAACAGGGCCAGTGTCCATCGCAGGTGGCACAGCACCTACATGAAAGGCTGCACAGGTGAGAGTACAACACAGCAGAGCAACAGGGCCAGTATCCATGGCACAGGTGAGAGTACAGCACACCAGAGCAACAGGGCCAGTGTCCATGGCCCAGGTGAGAGTACAACACAGCAGAGCAAGAGGGCCAGTGTCCATGGCAGGTGGCACAGCAACTACATGAGAGGCTGCACAGGTGAGAGTACAACACAGCAGAGCAACATGGCACACCGCCCGCAACGCCTAGCACCCTCGTGGCACCTAGCTACTCCTGCTCCGGACCCCGTGCCACGAGGGTGCTAGGCGTTACGGGCGGTGTGCCATTTTCTCCTCCACCCCCCTCCCGAGACCCATGGGGCGTGGATCCGCTGTGTCTTCACATAGACATCAGTGCATTTGACACTCTTCTTTTGTTTTGCATACATAACCTGGGGGAATAAGAGTGTCTTACACCCTCTCTCTCTCTGATTGTTTCATAATAGTGTGCAAAATAACAGTGGCCTGGGATACAGCCCAAATCATTACTAGTGACTGAGATTAATTCAAGCATTCCACCCATCACTTTTTGTATCCTTTAGTATGTCGCCCACAAGACTCGGTTGGATGTTAAATTGTGCCGGGTGGAGTTGATGTTTCACAGGTCAGACGTTGAGTTGTTTTGGTTGATCCAAATTTATGTTGCAACTTTGAAGAAATCAATTCCTTGTCATTATTGTACCAGGCTCGGGCATTGGAAGAGGCAGTGTAGACAGAATCCAAACTGAGAGAGGGGTAATGCACATATGCGAGGGATAAGACAAAAGCAGATGTAAAATGTCCTGGTTCAGGTTGTAGTCCAATTAATGTAGCACAGCAAAAATGCAATCGCAAGTTCTAATGATGCAGGTCCCACAACCTCTGATGGACCTACACAATATGGGTAACCCAGATTCAATATGAATCAAGTATTGCAAGTAGATTGAAATCCATTGCAAAATCGGAATCCATTTCAAGAGTTTCCCATGTTGGAGAATGAGTGTTTTGATTCTGACAATTCCCAAATGCAGTTGCCTGAGGGGAAGGAAGATTGCATTCTTGGTGTGGTGTTGTAGGTAGATCAAAGTAGACCATTTGTAGATGGAGAGTTTAATAATGACCAAGTGTCATTTCTTATGACACAGGAGCCTCCCATTTCACTATTTGAAGAGCAAAAGTTTCAGACCTACCTCTCTTGGGAAAGAAGATCCAAGGTGTAGGTGCTACAAATAAACAAATAACTAATCCCGTTTCAAAGAAAGCGCCTGTAAAAATTGGTTCATTTGAGGATAACCATCAACTTGTGATATGCGATTCAAGTCCTGTAAATCTGTTAGGAAGCGATCTCTTGTGCAAATTAAATTGTGTTGTTTACTACACTCAGGAGGGTGTTGAATTTCAAACACATGATGAAGATGGCTTGACAATGAACAGCTGTGGGATAATATCCTTTAAGAACAGTAGAGGATTTACCACCTAATTTGAGAGATACTGTATGGAATTTTTCATGAAAAGACATGGGACTAATCCAAGTTGCAGAACCCGTACGAATGACAATAAAACTAAATGTAGTTTTCCGAAGAAAATCACCTTATAATCCACCTCCAGAGCTAACAGCGGGAATAACACCAGTGATTGAAACCATGCTAAAACGGGATATTACAAGAAATTGTGGAGGTCCTTGCAATTCACCCATTATAGGTTTACAGAAGCCAGACAAGATTCGAATTGAACAGGATCTTAAAAAATATTAACAATATTGTCCCATGTTGTCCCGTGCTATTGACTCAAGTAACAATACTTTTTCAAATTCTCTGCATTGAAGAATGGCTCACTGTTGTGGCTCTCTGCCAGACCTTCTTCTCTAGTCCTTTGCACGAGGACAGCCAATTTCTGTTCTCATTCGTGTTTAGAGATAGAGCTTTGGCATGGTGCTGAGTTCCACAGGGATATACAAAGGGTCTTTCAATCTTTAATCAGATCATGAAAAATTATCTTGAGGCTCTGCAGATGCCTTGCAATTCAGTTCTTGTGCAGCACATTGATTGCCTGCTTGTGTCATCAAGTATACAGGAAGCTTAAAAAAAGGACACAATTACTCTTTTAAATTTTGTGGCTGAGCATGGATACCAGGGGGTCCATTAGGATGTCGGGCGGTGGCTGGCGGGGGGAAAAAACGTATTTTTCCGCCCGCGAGCAGCGGTACTCACATTCGCCATATTAGTATATCAAAACATAGGTAATTTCCGGTCCACCGCGGAGCGGCGTGCACCGCCATCAAAGTGCGCCAGCCACCGCGGCGGTGGGAGCCAATTGAGACTCACTGCCGTGCGGAATGACGTCCGCCCCGCTCCACAAATTAGGATGTCCCAAACAGGCAGACGCACCGCAGCGGAGACACCGCCCAACCAGAGCCGGCGGAAACTCAACAGCGGACCGCGAGAGCAGCGACCCGGTCCTCTCCACTTGACCATGAATGCCATGGACCCAGTCCTACATATGTGCCTGGTGATGTACCTGCTACAGCACTATCATCAAATGGACCACCGCAGACGCCGCCACAGGTACGCAAATACACAAATACAACACACAACACAAGGGCTGACACAGGGTCCAAAACCATAACAGACATCCTGCTGGGAGTTAGAACACATCCACAAAGGCACCCACACATGACCCACCTGCCACCAAGTCACCCCTCTGCATCCGGGACACACAATGACCGCGAACTAGCAGCAACGTCCCGGTCACGGCACCGCCGCTGTCAGCACATACGCACAATGTAGAAGGCAGGGCCACTCCAAGGCATGGGCAGGGCACAAAGACCACAGGGACACACCACTCCCAACCACACATCAACACACCCCATCAAGTCACAGGCCAGGTGGCCATCCTGTGCACCCCCATGCACAGCAACAAGCAACAAGCACAGCACCAAGCAAGCACAATCCACACCATGCACCACACAACAAACAACTAGGGAGACAGCCACTGCAAGAGTGGCTGACAAGGAACGCACAACACCAGTGCCTCACACGTGGGCTGCCAATACTTCCCAGCACATATACACACAAACAAACACACACCCTGGGTGTAGCCACAAACAGAACACACACACAGGGAAGCCTGAACAGATGTCTGACCAAAAACAACACACAAACACCACAGAAACACACACAGAACCTCAACAGAAACAGACATACCCTGTCAGCCAAACTTTGGAAAGGCAATGGGAGCACAAACACAACATGAGTGCACAACATAATCACTCAAGAACAAAACACACACAACATACCACAAATAACACAAGAACAGCACCAGCACAGAACCACACTGCCACATCAAACCAACCACACATGCACATGGAAGCCAAAATCTACAAACACCACAGGACATCACGGGATGCACATCAGCCAATGCCAAGCCCACATACACATAGCACTGTATGCACAACAAGCAGTCTCTGCACACCAAGCACAACAGCTACACACAGACATGACTGATACAAGCTCAACACACACACCACAAATCAGCACTGCACAAATACAAAAGCACACACAGGAAGTGAAGCAATACCACATCCAACACACATACATCCAACACAACAACAACAACAGGATGCCAAACTCTGGGATACAAGAGCAGAACCATCTTCACCAGATCACTGGGCAGCACACACAGCTGAAGTGCACATGAGCAATCCTCACTGATAAATACCACACGAACATCACACATAAACCATTAGGGCAATGTCCAGAGTGGAACATCACTCTTGGCCCAAGAACTGCACCACAAAGCACAGTCTCACAAATGAAGTGATGGGGTGGCACATACATATGTAAACCAAGGGGACAGCTGACATCCAATTCAACTGACTAGCATGTCAGTAGTAGACATGTAAGGGGTGTACCATACACAAATAGAGGGAGTGCAAACCCACAATGCGTAGGCACAAGTGGCACACATAGGTGATGGCATCACACCACACACACCATGCCATACAGGAGGAGAAAAGGCACCATGTGCCTGCAATGCATGACAAACACAACCACAATACCAGTGAGGAGCAGCAGGGCCACACAGTCTACACAAACACACTCAAGACACATTGATGATCAAACAAACACAACACTGATGTGTAAGTCACACACATTACACATATATCACAAATAGAGACCACTTCTAGAATATGACCGAGTCAATGTGAAGTGCCGAGTGGTGACAAGGGCATCTCACAAAAAGTTATAGACTGGCATCACACACCACCAGGTGTCGTGCTTCATCATCTGCCAGTCCGCGCCCTCCAGAAACCCCGTTTGGTGGAGGGCGGGTATACACCTGACGACAGGGATGCACTTTCTAAAGTGAGTGGGGGCCCAAAGAAAATAGTGTGTTTAAAAAGCCATTACAGTTCCCCCATGCGACTTTATTCAGTAAGGAAACCGTGTGGAGTCTAAAAACAAAGGCGCGGTGAATAAGAAAGCAATCATCCCGTCACCGCTATGTGAATATTGAGAAATAGGTCAACATGTTTCAGCCAAAGAACCCTGTGGGTACGTGGCTTTCATCAGGACCGAACTGAGGGGCTCCAATCTTACCATACAATACTGGTAGTGCCACTCTGTGGATGTGACCTATAGTCACCGTACACTCAGGGGGTCCATTGACCTGTGAAATTGTCAAAAACAAAAATGAAACCATATTATTGTTTATATAACATGTGTTCAATCATATTTGGTCTAGTGTACTAGATTGTAGACTCATTATTGAGTTAATCTATAGAAGTGCCAGTTAACAGGGATTATGCTGTAAACAAGGGCAAATGTTCAGTCATTCATCTTACCCATTAGGAAGGAACGACTTGCCCCATGGGACATTACACACTCATAAGTGACCAAATCAACAAGGAAGAGTCACACAGGGCTGCATGGACACACCAACACACTGCACAGTGCACAACAGACAACTCACACAAGTGCATACCATCATTTACACAGGGCAGGACATTTCAAACAACAGGCACCCGACTCCTGGGTGACACATGTGTGGCTAGCACAATCCAGGGGCATACACACATCCACAACCACTACAAAGTCACACCCTTCACACTGCACACCCCTCTCTTCACCACCCAAGAGCACACATCTCATGTAGGCTAGGGGACCGGGACTAAGGGCCAACACAAAATGACCATACATAGACACAGCAGGGCACATATACATGAATAACACAAATACATCATGACATTGCCGAGCCTGCATGCAGACCTGTGTACAGCATCGCACCCTGTGCTGGCAGTGTCCCCCAACCTGACATGGCAACAATGTAGCCAATGATGGACTTGGCCCTCTCCGCAGGGTCATCCCTGAACTTTTTGCCTTCCTCCAATATTCTCTCTGACCTGTTTTTGTTTGTTTAATGACTCTGGGCACTTTACCACTGCTGACCAGTGCTAAAGTGCATATGCTCTCCCTAAATTGCTATGTGATTGGATTCCATGATTGGCTTATTTGGTTTACTGTCAGACCCCAGTAAAGTGCACCAGGAGTGCCAGGGCTTGTCAATACAAATGCTGCTGGTGGGCTTGCAGCACTGGTTGTGCCACCAACAGAAGTGGCCTAGTAAAATATGCCTAAGGTCTGCCATTGCAGAACCTGCGTGCAGTCTGGTACTGTCATGCTGGCTGCGCAAGTGCCCCTAAATGCCAGTCCCTAAACCTTCCCTTAACTTCATATTAGTCACCCCTATGGTAGGCCCAAGGGCAGGGTGCATTGTAAGCAGAAGGTAGGACAAGCCCTGATGTGTGTGGCATGTCCTAATAGTGAATTACAGCCATTTTCGTTTTTCACTATTGTAAGGCTACCTGCTCTCCATAGGCCAGAATGGGCTGCTGGAATTATTACACTCTATAATCCTAACAGACTCAGGGAGCATGGTAGAAAGTCAAGTTTAGTATGCCTAAACTCAGAATAATAAAATTCATCTTTTAGTAAAGTTTATTTTAATATCCTGTGTTTGCAAATACTACTTTTAGAAAGTTAGTATTTGCTTGCCTAACCATTTCAGCCCACCTCTGCTAGGATGTGTATCTGCTGTCTGGTTTCTATGAGTGACAGGGCTGGGGCTAACAGGTGGTGAATAGAGGGATTACACCAGGATGGGTGGGGGAGTGCCCCTTGACTCTGAATAGGGCTGTGCTCTGCCACCTCAATGCTGGCTTCGCCCCCTGGGGAGCGACAGATGACTCTGCCCTGCACTTTGTGAAGAGAGAGGGGAAGGCTGTCAACAGAGTGCTCCTGGACTGTACTTGTCATCACAATGCTGGCTCCACCTCCTGTGGAGCGTCTGATGTCCCTGCCCTGCTCACTGAAAGGAGAAGCCAGAGTCTGGAAAACAATGTGCTCAGGGCCTGGACTGGATTAGGCAAAGGCCCCCCTGGCCTACAAGAACAAAAGAAATGGTGTATAAAAGTAGGAGCCCTGCTCCCAAGAAATTAGATCCTGTTTGCGCCAAGAAGAACCTCTGCCTGAAGAGAAGGACCTGGGAACGCTGCATGGAGGACTACTGTCTCTGACCTGTGGTTAGTGCCTTGCTGCAAGAAGGAGAGGAGAAAAGACTGAAGGACTTTTATTTCAACTTGTGCATTCTTGTGAACACTCTCCAAGGGCTTGCGTGTGAGCCTGCCCCCTGAACTGCACCCCAGGAACATTGGGCGCTACCCCCTCCTGAAGGAAAAGCTGAGGATTGTGCTGCCTGACCCGGCAGCGCTGCCCAAGGAAAGCTGAGTGTGCTGTGCCCCGTCGTCACGCACTCTAAAGAGCTTGAAGCATCCCTGTCCTGCCGAGCAACGCAACTTCTGCCTGGCCATGCCGCAGTTTACAAAGTAAAGGCCAGCCCCACCTGGCCCGAGCACTGTGACTGTTGCCCCTCCGAGCCGTAGGTCGCAACGTGAGAAAGGACCCGTCAGGTCCGAGCACCGCGACCCTGTGGCCCCCGAGCCGTAGCTCGCAACGTAAAGACTGACTTCTTGCCAAGGTTCGCTCTCCCCGTGTGGCCCTCCTGAACGCGCCCCGCTGCTGTGACTGAGCAGCTGCGGCACGTAGTGCGGTTGGTGGCCGTCCCGTACTTGGGATCACACCGCACCTCTCATCACCGTCCGCCGCTTCCCCCCTTCAAGACCGGAGCGGACTCTGCACCGAAGAGCCTGTGCCCCTCCACGCATTGCTGCCCAAAGTAAAGTGACCAAGGCCCCGAGCCGTAGCTTGCATCACAAAGAAGGCACCGCGACGAGGGACGTCTGACCAGCCTTCATATTGTCCGCCCCGAACTCCTCAAAGAAACAGGTACTACACGCTGCAAACTGTACACCGAGCGAGTCTCGCTAAAACCTACGACTCGTACTACCTGTTAGAATACCAGCCTCCCTGTACGCGACGTATTGTCCTATGCGCTGCGCCCCGGACTGCAGTGTCCGCGAAGCGGGTATGATTTGGAACGCCTTTGTTTGTTACCAAGGTAAGCGTCGCACGGGAGTGCAACGACTCGTACCCCAGTTGAACCTACAGCGTCGTACGCCTCGCACCAAGTCCCGCGCCTCGGACTAACGTGTCCGCGAGGCACGTGAGACTCGGCAAGACCCTTACTTTTCGAGCCGTACAAACCCCACGAAGCATACAGGAGCGCTACAAAGCATACAAGAGCGCTACGAAGCACGTGGTATTCAAAAACATTGCCAAACAGAACTGAACATTGCCTTGAGTATTGTGGAACCTGCCTTTTAAGTTATTGGAACCGTTTTTACGTTATTGAAACCTGTGAATTAAGCCTGATTAAGCCTGCATATAAAATAGTATATTTTTATACAAAGCCAGCCTGGTTTCTGTTTGTGGTGTATCAATTGATTGCTGTGTGCTGCTACAAATGCTTAACGCCAAACGCTCTGGGGATTAGCCTTGTCTGCTCGCGCCACGCCGCCTAGAGGGTGAGCAGGGGTTATTTCTAGGAGTAGTCCTTTGCCCTGACTAGAGGAGAGGGTCCCTGCTGGTCACAAGTGCATACCTGTGCCAACCAGAGACCCCCAAATCTAACATCCAACATCCAACAATAGCAAATTACTAAAAAGAGAAGTGCATCACAGGTAAAATAGCCATCACAAATAACACTAGTATCAGTGTCTGAATGGACTGAACACCCTGTCACCCCTGTTTAAAAATGTGATATGGCCAAACAGCTTGGCAATGTTGAAGTAACACATAGAGCATGGGGACAGGCAAACAAATGCACACACCAAAAGAAGAACTTTAATCAGCAAGGGCACTGATAATACAGACAACAGGAGCAACTGTCTTTATTTACAAATTACACAGATGTGACTGTGGAACACCAGTACAGAAGAGCAAGGCACAGCATGCTGATCATGTGCAAGATAATCTGCACAGGCAAAGTACAAACAGGAAGGTCAGTGTCCATGGCAGGTGGCACAGCAACTACATGAGGCTGCACAGGTGAGAGTACAACACAGCAGAGCAACAGGAGGCACAGATGAGAGTACAACATAGCAGAGCAACAGAGCCAGTGTCCATGGCACAGGTGAGAGTACAACACAGCAGAGCAACAGGGCCAGTGTCCATAGCTCAGGGGAGAGTACAACACAGCAGAGCAACAGGGCCAGTGTCCATGGCACCAGTGAGGAGAGTACAACACAGCAGAGCAACAGGGCCAGTGTCCATGGCACAACGGAGAGTACAACACAGCAGAGCAACAGGGCCAGTGTCCATGGCACAGGGGAGAGTACAACACAGCAGAGAAACAGGGCCAGTGTCCATCGCAGGTGGCACAGCACCTACATGAAAGGCTGCACAGGTGAGAGTACAACACAGCAGAGCAACAGGGCCAGTATCCATGGCACACGTGAGAGTACAGCACACCAGAGCAACAGGGCCAGTGTCCATGGCCCAGGTGAGAGTACAACACAGCAGAGCAAGAGGGCCAGTGTCCATGGCAGGTGGCACAGCAACTACATGAGAGGCTGCACAGGTGAGAGTACAACACAGCAGAGCAACATGGCACACCGCCCGCAACGCCTAGCACCCTCGTGGCACCTAGCTACTCCTGCTCCGGACCCCGTGCCACGAGGGTGCTAGGCGTTACGGGCGGTGTGTAATTTTCGCCTCCACCCCCCTCCCGAGACCCATGGGGCGTGGATCCGCTGTGTCTTCACATAGACATCAGTGCATTTGACACTCTTCTTTTGTTTTGAATACATAACCTGGGGGAATAAGAGTGTCTTACACCCTCTCTCTCTCTGATTGTTTCATAATAGTGTGCAAAATAGCAGTGGTCTGGGATACTGCCCAAATCATTACTAGTGACTGAGATTAATTCAAGCATTCCACCCATCACTTTTTGTATCCTTTAGTATGTCGCCCACAAGACTCGGTTGGATGTTAAATTGTGCCGGGTGGAGTTGATGTTTCACAGGTCAGACGTTGAGTTGTTTTGGTTGATCCAAATTTATGTTGCAACTTTGAAGAAATCAATTCCTTGTCATTATTGTACCAGGCTCGGGCATTGGAAGAGGCAGTGTAGACAGAATCCAAACTGAGAGAGGGGTAATGCACATATGCAAGGGATAAGACAAAAGCAGATGTAAAATGTCCTGGTTCAGGTTGTAGTCCAATTAATGTAGCACAGCAAAAATGCAATCGCAAGTTCTAATGATGCAGGTCCCACAACCTCTGATGGACCTACACAATATGGGTAACCCAGATTCAATATGAATCAAGTATTGCAAGTAGATTGAAATCCATTGTAAAATCGGAATCCATTTCAAGAGTTCCCCATGTTTGAGAATGAGTGTTTTGATTCTGACAATTCCCAAATGCAGTTGCCTGAGGGGAAGGAAGATTGCATACTTGGTGTGATGTTATAGGTAGATCAAAGTAGACCATTTGTAGATGGAGAGTTTAATAATGACCAAGTGTCATTTCTTATGACACAGGAGCCTCCCATTTCACTATTTGAAGAGCAAAAGTTTCAGACCTACCTCTCTTGGGAAAGAAGATCCAAGGTGTAGGTGCTACAAATAAACAAATATCTAATCCCGTTTCAAAGAAAGCGCCTGTAAAAATTGGTTCATTTGAGGATAACCATCAACTTGTGATATGCGATTCAAGTCCTGTAAATCTGTTAGGAAGCGATCTCTTGTGCAAATTAAATTGTGTTGTTTACTACACTCAGGAGGGTGTTGAATTTCAAACACATGATGAAGATGGCTTGACAATGAACAGCTGTGGGATAATATCCTTTAAGAACAGTAGAGGATTTACCACCTAATTTGAGAGATACTGTATGGAATTTTTCATGAAAAGACATGGGACTAATCCAAGTTGCAGAACCCGTACGAATGACAATAAAACCAAATGCAGTTTTCCGGAGAAAATCACCTTATAATCCACCTCCAGAGCTAACAGCGGGAATAACACCAGTGATTGAAACCATGCTAAAACGGGATATTACAAGAAATTGTGGAGGTCCTTGCAATTCACCCATTATAGGTTTACAGAAGCCAGACAAGATTCGAATTGAACAGGATCTTAAAAAATATTAACAATATTGTCCCATGTTGTCCCATGCTATTGACTCAAGTAACAATACTTTTTCAAATTCTCTGCATTGAAGAATGGCTCACTGTTGTGGCTCTCTGCCAGACCTTCTTCTCTAGTCCTTTGCACGAGGACAGCCAATTTCTGTTCTCATTCGTGTTTAGAGATAGAGCTTTGGCATGGTGCTGAGTTCCACAGGGATATACAAAGGGTCTTTCAATCTTTAATCAGATCATGAAAAATTATCTTGAGGCTCTGCAGATGCCTTGCAATTCAGTTCTTGTGCAGCACATTGATTGCCTGCTTTTGTCATCAAGTATACAGGAAGCTTAAAAAAAGGACACAATTACTCTTTTAAATTTTGTGGCTGAGAATGGATACCAGGGGGTCCATTAGGATGTCGGGCGGTGGCTGGCGGGGGGAAAAAACGTATTTTTCCGCCCGCGAGCAGCGGTACTCACATTCGCCATATTAGTATATCAAAACATAGGTAATTTCCGGTCCACCGCGGAGCGGCGTGCACCGCCATCAAAGTGCGCCAGCCACCGCGGCGGTGGGAGCCAATTGAGACTCACTGCCGTGCGGAATGACGTCCGCCCCGCTCCACAAATTAGGATGTCCCAAACAGGCAGACGCACCGCAGCGGAGACACCGCCCAACCAGAGCCGGCGGAAACTCAACAGCGGACCGCGAGAGCAGCGACCCGGTCCTCTCCACTTGACCATGAATGCCATGGACCCAGCCCTACATATGTGCCTGGTGATGTACCTGCTACAGCACTATCATCAAATGGACCACCACAGACGCCGCCACAGGTACGCAAATACACAAATACAACACACAACACAAGGGCTGACACAGGGTCCAAAACCATAACAGACATCCTGCTGGGAGTTAGAACACATCCACAAAGGCACCCACACATGACCCACCTGCCACCAAGTCACCCCTCTGCATCCGGGACACACAATGACCGCGAACTAGCAGCAACGTCCCGGTCACGGCACCGCCGCTGTCAGCACATACGCACAATGTAGAAGGCATGGCCACTCCAAGGCATGGGCAGGGCACAAAGACCACAGGGACACACCACTCCCAACCACACATCAACACACCCCATCAAGTCACAGGCCAGGTGGCCATCCTGTGCACCCCCATGCACAGCAACAAGCAACAAGCACAGCAACAAGCAAGCACAATCCACACCATGCACCACACAACAAACAACTAGGGAGACAGCCACTGCAAGAGTGGCTGACAAGGAACGCACAACACCAGTGCCTCACACGTGGGCTGCCAATACTTCCCAGCACATATACACACAAACAAACACACACCCTGGGTGTAGCCACAAACAGAACACACACACAGGGAAGCCTGAACAGATGTCTGACCAAAAACAACACACAAACACCACAGAAACACACACAGAACCTCAACAGAAACAGACATACCCTGTCAGCCAAACTTTGGAAAGGCAATGGGAGCACAAACACAACATGAGTGCACAACATAATCACTCAAGAACAAAACACACACAACATACCACAAATCACACAAGAACAGCACCAGCACAGAACCACACTGCCACATCAAACCAACCACACTTGCACATGGAAGCCAAAATCTACAAACACCACAGGACATCACGGGATGCACATCAGCCAATGCCAAGCCCACATACACATAGCACTGTATGCACAACAAGCAGTCTCTGCACACCAAGCACAACAGCTACACACAGACATGACTGATACAAGCTCAACACACACACCACAAATCAGCACTGCACAAATACAACAGCACACACAGGAAGTGAAGCAATACCACATCCAACACACATACATCCAACACAACAACAACAACAGGATGCCAAACTCTGGGATACAAGAGCAGAACCATCTTCACCAGATCACTGGGCAGCACACACAGCTGAAGTGCACATGAGCAATCCTCACTGATAAATACCACACGAACATCACACATAAACCATTAGGGCAATGTCCAGAGTGGAACATCACTCTTGGCCCAAGAACTGCACCACAAAGCACAGTCTCACAAATGAAGTGATGGGGTGGCACATACATATGTAAACCAAGGGGACAGCTGACATCCAATTCAACTGACTAGCATGTCAGTAGTAGACATGTAAGGGGTGTACCATACACAAATAGAGGGAGTGCAAACCCACAATGCGTAGGCACAAATGGCACACATAGGTGATGGCATCACACCACACACACCATGCCATACAGGAGGAGAAAAGGCACCATGTGCCTGCAATGCATGACAAACACAACCACAATACCAGTGAGGAGCAGCAGGGCCACACAGTCTACACAAACACACTCAAGACACATTGATGATCAAACAAACACAACACTGATGTGTAAGTCACACACATTACACATATATCACAAATAGAGACCACTTCTAGAATATGACCGAGTCAATGTGAAGTGCCGAGTGGTGACAAGGGCATCTCACAAAAAGTTATAGACTGGCATCACACACCACCAGGTGTCGTGCTTCATCATCTGCCAGTCCGCGCCCTCCAGAAACCCCGTTTGGTGGAGGGCGGGTATACACCTGACGACAGGGATGCACTTTCTAAAGTGAGTGGGGGCCCAAAGAAAATAGTGCGTTTAAAAAGCCATTACAGTTCCCCCATGCGACTTTATTCAGTAAGGAAACCGTGTGGAGTCTAAAAACAAAGGCGCGGTGAATAAGAAAGCAATCATCCCGTCACCGCTATGTGAATATTGAGAAATAGGTCAACATGTTTCAGCCAAAGGTCCCTGTGGGTACGTGGCTTTCATCAGAACCGAACTGAGGGGCTCCAATCTTACCATACAATACTGGTAGTGCCACTCTGTGGATGTGACCTATAGTCACCGTCCACTCAGGGGGTCCATTGACCTGTGAAATTGTCAAAAACAAAAATGAAACCATATTATTGTTTATATAACATGTGTTCAATCATATTTGGTCTAGTGTACTAGATTGTAGACTCATTATTGAGTTAATCTAGAGAAGTGCCAGTTAACAGGGATTATGCTGTAAACAAGGGCAAATGTTCAGTCATTCATCTTACCCATTAGGAAGGAACGACTTGCCCCATGGGACATTACACACTCATAAGTGACCAAATCAACAAGGAAGAGTCACACAGGGCTGCATGGACACACCAACACACTGCACAGTGCACAACAGACAACTCACACAAGTGCATACCATCATTTACACAGGGCAGGACATTTCAAACAACAGGCACCCGACTCCTGGGTGACACATGTGTGGCTAGCACAATCCAGGGGCATACACACATCCACAACCACTACAAAGTCACACCCTTCACACTGCACACCCCTCTCTTCACCACCCAAGAGCACACATCTCATGTAGGCTAGGGGACCGGGACTAAGGGCCAACACAAAATGACCATACATAGACACAGCAGGGCACATATACATGAATAACACAAATACATCATGACATTGCCGAGCCTGCATGCAAACCTGTGTACAGCATCGCACCCTGTGCTGGCAGTGTCCCCCAACCTGACATGGCAACAATGTAGCCAATGATGGACTTGGCCCTCTCCGCAGGGTCATCCCTGAACTTTTTGCCTTCCTCCAATATTCTCTCTGACCTGTTTTTGTTTGTTTAATGACTCTGGGCACTTTACCACTGCTGACCAGTGCTAAAGTGCATATGCTCTCCCTAAATTGCTATGTGATTGGATTCCATGATTGGCTTATTTGGTTTACTGTCAGACCCCAGTAAAGTGCACCAGGAGTGCCAGGGCTTGTAAATACAAATGCTGCTGGTGGGCTTGCAGCACTGGTTGTGCCACCAACAGAAGTGGCCTAGTAAAATATGCCTAAGGTCTGCCATTGCAGAACCTGCGTGCAGTCTGGTACTGTCATGCTGGCTGCGCAAGTGCCCCTAAATGCCAGTCCCTAAACCTTCCCTTAACTTCATATTAGTCACCCCTATGGTAGGCCCAAGGGCAGGGTGCATTGTAAGCAGAAGGTAGGACAAGCCCTGATGTGTGTGGCATGTCCTAATAGTGAATTACAGCCATTTTCGTTTTTCACTATTGTAAGGCTACCTGCTCTCCATAGGCCAGAATGGGCTGCTGGAATTATTACACTCTATAATCCTAACAGACTCAGGGAGCATGGTGGAAAGTCAAGTTTAGTATGCCTAAACTCAGAATAATAAAATTCATCTTTTAGTAAAGTTTATTTTAATATCCTGTGTTTGCAAATACTACTTTTAGAAAGTTAGTATTTGCTTGCCTAACCATTTCAGCCCACCTCTGCTAGGATGTGTATCTGCTGTCTGGTTTCTATGAGTGACAGGGCTGGGGCTAACAGGTGGTGAATAGAGGGATTACACCAGGATGGGTGGGGGAGTGCCCCTTGACTCTGAATAGGGCTGTGCTCTGCCACCTCAATGCTGGCTTCGCCCCCTGGGGAGCGACAGATGACTCTGCCCTGCACTTTGTGAAGAGAGAGGGGAAGACTGTCAACAGAGTGCTCCTGGACTGTACTTGTCATCACAATGCTGGCTCCACCTCCTGTGGAGCGTCTGATGTCCCTGCCCTGCTCACTGAAAGGAGAAGCCAGAGTCTGGAAAACAATGTGCTCAGGGCCTGGACTGGATTAGGCAAAGGCCCCCCTGGCCTACAAGAACAAAAGAAATGGTGTATAAAAGTAGGAGCCCTGCTCCCAAGAAATTAGATCCTGTTTGCGCCAAGAAGAACCTCTGCCTGAAGAGAAGGACCTGGGAACGCTGCATGGAGGACTACTGTCTCTGACCTGTGGTTAGTGCCTTGCTGCAAGAAGGAGAGGAGAAAAGACTGAAGGACTTTTATTTCAACTTGTGCATTCTTGTGAACAATCTCCAAGGGCTTGCGTGTGAGCCTGCCCCCTGAACTGCACCCCAGGAACATTGGGCGCTACCCCCTCCTGAAGGAAAAGCTGTGGATTGTGCTGCCTGACCCGGCAGCGCTGCCCAAGGAAAGCTGAGTGTGCTGTGCCCCGTCGTCACGCACTCTAAAGAGCTTGAAGCATCCCTGTCCTGCCGAGCAACGCAACTTCTGCCTGGCCATGCCGCAGTTTACAAAGTAAAGGCCAGCCCCACCTGGCCCGAGCACTGTGACTGTTGCCCCTCCGAGCCGTAGGTCGCAACGTGAGAAAGGACCCGTCAGGTCCGAGCACCGCGACCCTGTGGCCCCCGAGCCGTAGCTCGCAACGTAAAGACTGACTTCTTGCCAAGGTTCGCTCTCCCCGTGTGGCCCTCCTGAACGCGCCCCGCTGCTGTGACTGAGCAGCTGCGGCACGTAGTGCGGTTGGTGGCCGTCCCGTACTTGGGATCACACCGCACCTCTCATCACCGTCCGCCGCTTCCCCCCTTCAAGACCGGAGCGGACTCTGCACCGAAGAGCCTGTGCCCCTCCACGCATTGCTGCCCAAAGTAAAGTGACCAAGGCCCCCGAGCCGTAGCTTGCATCACAAGGAAGGCACCGCGACGAGGGACGTCTGACCAGCCTTCATATTGTCCGCCCCAAACTCCTCAAAGAAACAGGTACTACAAGCTGCAAACTGTACACCGAGCGAGTCTCGCTAAAACCTACGACTCGTACTACCTGTTAGAATACCAGCCTCCCTGTACGCGACGTATTGTCCTATGCACTGCGCCCCGGACTGCAGTGTCCGCGAAGCGGGTATGATTTGGAACGCCTTTGTTTGTTACCAAGGTAAGCGTCGCACGGGAGTGCAACGACTCGTACCCCAGTTGAACCTACAGCGCCGTACGCCTCGCACCAAGTCCCGCGCCTCGGACTAACGTGTCCGCGAGGCACGTGAGACTCGGCAAGACCCTTACTTTTCGAGCCGTACAAACCCCACGAAGCATACAGGAGCGCTACAAAGCATACAAGAGCGCTACGAAGCACGTGGTATTCAAAAACATTGCCAAACAGAACTGAACATTGCCTTGAGTATTGTGGAACCTGCCTTTTACGTTATTGGAACCGTTTTTACGTTATTGAAACCTGTGAATTAAGCCTGATTAAGCCTGCATATAAAATAGTATATTTTTATACAAAGCCAGCCTGGTTTCTGTTTGTGGTGTATCAATTGATTGCTGTGTGCTGCTACAAATGCTTAACGCCAAACGCTCTGGGGATTAGCCTTGTCTGCTCGCGCCACGCCGCCTAGAGGGTGAGCAGGGGTTATTTCTAGGAGTAGTCCTTTGCCCTGACTAGAGGAGAGGGTCCCTGCTGGTCACAAGTGCATACCTGTGCCAATCAGAGACCCCCAAATCTAACATCCAACATCCAACAATAGCAAATTACTAAAAAGAGAAGTGCATCACAGGTAAAATAGCCATCACAAATAACACTAGTATCAGTGTCTGAATGGACTGAACACCCTGTCACCCCTGTTTAAAAATGTGATATGGCCAAACAGCTTGGCAATGTTGAAGTAACACATAGAGCATGGGGACAGGCAAACAAATGCACACACCAAAAGAAGAACTTTAATCAGCAAGGGCACTGATAATACAGACAACAGGAGCAACTGTCTTTATTTACAAATTACACAGATGTGACTGTGGAACACCAGTACAGAAGAGCAAGGCACAGCATGCTGATCATGTGCAAGATAATCTGCACAGGCAAAGTACAAACAGGAAGGTCAGTGTCCATGGCAGGTGGCACAGCAACTACATGAGGCTGTACAGGTGAGAGTACAACACAGCAGAGCAACAGGGCCAGTGTCCATGGCACAGATGAGAGTACAACACAGAAGAGCAACAGAGCCAGTGTCCATGGCACAGGTGAGAGTACAACACAGCAGAGCAACAGGGCCAGTGTCCATAGCTCAGGGGAGAGTACAACACAGCAGAGCAACAGGGCCAGTGTCCATGGCACCAGTGAGGAGAGTACAACACAGCAGAGCAACAGGGCCAGTGTCCATGGCACAACGGAGAGTACAACACAGCAGAGCAACAGGGCCAGTGTCCATGGCACAGGGGAGAGTACAACACAGCAGAGAAACAGGGCCAGTGTCCATCGCAGGTGGCACAGCACCTACATGAAAGGCTGCACAGGTGAGAGTACAACACAGCAGAGCAACAGGGCCAGTATCCATGGCACAGGTGAGAGTACAGCACACCAGAGCAACAGGGCCAGTGTCCATGGCCCAGGTGAGAGTACAACACAGCAGAGCAAGAGGGCCAGTGTACATGGCAGGTGGCACAGCAACTACATGAGAGGCTGCACAGGTGAGAGTACAACACAGCAGAGCAACATGGCCAGTGCCCATGGCACAGGTGAGAGTACAACACAGCAGAGCAATAGGGCCAGTGAGTGTGTTTGACCGTACCCTTCCATGACCAGCAACACACCCAGGTGGCAAACAATGGGCAGGACTAGCACACCTGTATGAGAGACAGGTGAGAGTACAACACAGCAGCGCAAAAGGGCCAGTGTCCATTGCAGTTGGCACAGCATGTACATGAGAGGCTGCACAGGGGAGAGTCCAACACAGCAGTGAATGACAATTTCAGTGGCCAGGGAGAAATGAGCCAGGACATGAGAAGCTGCACAGTAAGTGTGTTTGACCGTACCCTTCCATGACCAGCAACACACCCAGGTGGCAAACAATGGGCAGGACTAACACCTGTATGAGAGACAGGTGTATGAGGGGACGGCCACTCACAATTGGCTGTCAGGCGGACTTGGAGCTGGCTGTGTGTCAGGGACAGCAGGAACACTTGACTGGGGAAACCGAGGCCCAGGTGATGTAGGGCTATCAGTGGATTGGCAAGCTTAAAGGCTGTTTGGACCAGGTGGTATAGGGGCACGTGGAGGTGGAGTCATGCACACCTGTGCCACCGTGTGGGTGGGAGAGGTTGGAGGGATGCCCTTCCACTTCTTGGGAATACGAAATGGCTTCCCTGTCTTGGGGTTAATGGGAACTGGGGATGAGACAACAGGCACACACCAGCAGGGGGGACAGGTGCAGGCTCAGCGGTGCCTGGTGTGAATGTAACTCGTCCCCTCTTACTGACACGGACAAGAGCAGCACCAGATATAGTGGATGGGAGGCTGGGCACTGGCCGCTGTGTGGTAGATGATGTTGCAGACTCCCCATCCCATGTGCCTGCCAACATGGAAGTATCACCACTGGCATCAGATGATGTAGTACTCTGTGTTTCAGCCACAGATTCCACCTGCATACTACGGTCCTTCTCAGATGCGCTGGTGAGCTCTGTGTCACTGGCCTCCGGTGCAGCTGTGGTGCTACTCTCGCCACCACTGGTTTCCGGCTCCCGTTCCTCGGTGTCCACTGGCTATTCTGAATGAGAGACAGATTCAGAGTTGTGTTAGTGTCATCATCAGGACAAAGCAATCATATCAATTCAGTACAGGAGATGACCAAATCCACATGGGGACTACCACACCTTACAATGACATTACAGCAACACCCTACATAGACCACAACAGTGCCTGGCTGTAACCCTGAATATCTGCCATTACTGAGCCATGTTGAGGACACACAGCACAACACCCTGCCCGTGGATGAAGTGTAACAGACACACAACTTGCCCTGCCCACACCTAGGGACATGATGTGGGGACAACACTCATTGCCACTGACAGACCTTCAGGGAACAGGAGGGGTCAACACACACACCTATTAGGACAATGCCAAGTTGGCCATAACAAGTACCATGTGCTACTCTGGGGCACCTTGTTGTCAGATGTGTGGGCCTCACCGATCATGGTGCATGCAAAGTAGGCAAACATGATGTCACACCCAGATAGTGGACCCTGCTGTTCACCCCTAATACATTCCCCACACTATCACAATGCTGAATGACAATGTAGATCCTAACAGATCTGGCTATGATAAAGCCCAGCAGGTAGGATCAGCTTTGTAAGGGCAGTTTGGCCCAATGCCTGACACTGGCACACATCACAGCAGCCACTCACATGACACAGCACAGCACCACCACACAAACATCACAATGCTCCATGGCGGTGTCGCACCGCCGTCGCCAGTTGGTAGCTTCCGCGATTTGGGTGGCGGAGCATGCCCACCGCCATCTAGCCATGTCTCCATGCCAATGGCTACCGCACTTGTGGAGGGGGTGGTGCTGGTGTCACACCGCCGTGACCAGGCAGTAGCTTCCAAGATTTGGGGCACATACAATGGCAATGTCTATTGTGAACACTGCATCAGTACACAGCAGCAACATGGTTAAGGGCACATCATTGTGCACAGAATGCCATTATTCCATATAATCCACAGGTGGACGCACGTTATGTGTGACGCACATTGGTCTGTGGTCCCTGCCATGTCACCTATGCATTGGATGGTTGATGTTATGTTATGTTATGTTATGTTATTTATTCTTTTATATAGCGCACGGCTACTCAAAAAGAGTGTCCCGGTTGATGATGCTACACAGTGTTAAGCTGGTGTCAATAATGTGTAAGAAATTAATGTGTTGGGGGTCAGTGCAGACCTTGGCAAGGCTTGTCTCACTGTATGGTGTTGTTACTTACTTGAGCTTTCATATCAGCTCATGCACACAAGTGACAGTTTTCCAGCTATTGTGATCATTGGGTTGTGGATGTGTGCCAAGTTCACATGATGCATTGAGGTGTGACAGGTACAGCAGATGGGTATGTGACAGTCATGGTCATTGTACAGACATTGATGGATGGTACGGTACAAGGCATGCACATGGGGTTCAGTATGTGTGCATTCACATCGACCTATGTGTTGTTTGTGGCACCTGTGTATTGTAAATGGAGAGGTGTCCCCTCTGTGTGTCTCAAATCTCCACCCAAGTAACCTGGTGTGCCACGCATCCATCATGGCAGTCTATGCTATTCCATGTCATCCTTAACGGTATGTGCTGTGGCCATATCTTGATGGTTGTCTGTGACATTTGTCTATTTACATCTCAACTAGGAGGAGGTCTAATCTCATACGTCACCTGACATTGCTGAAGGACATGGAGGATAAAGCGATCATTCACAAATTCTGCCTCGACAGACCGACACTGAAGACCCTTTGTGATCTGTTGAAGCCCCACCTGCAGCCTAATCGCCACTACCCAACAGCATTCACACCCACATACAAAGAGATGGCAGCCCTCCACTTCTTTGCAACTGGTTCCTTCCAGGAGACCTTGGCCTGCGCTGCAGGGATGTCGCAACCCATGTTCAGCCTGGTGCTGAGGGATGTTCTTGCAGCAATGATGTTATATAAGGATCGATACATACATTTCCCCGGGGGAGCAGAATTGGCTGTTGTGAAGGGTGACTTCTATCCCCTTGATATACAACACAATGAGCAACCCAATATACCCTTGAGGGTTTGGGAAAAGAGATAAAAGGGTAGAAGTACCTTCAAGGGATTTTGATTGCAAATTTTAGATATTTTTAGTGATTTAAATCCAAGACCCACTTAAATGACAGTCTGTAAAGGAATTCAATAACTTTTGTTAAATAGATCAATTTAATATGGTCACACTATGTGATCCAGATGTAAAGAACAAAGAGAACGCGGGTGTAAGTAAAAAAAATATATTTTCTATATGTTGTAAATCTTAAATAGGGTGCTGAAAGTATATCAACAGAAATACATGAAGTACATATATCAGAAATCAAACAACTTCATTATAACCGTTGTAAACGCTTTTCTTCTATAATGAAATTTGGTATCTTAATCCAGGAAGAAAGATCGTAGGGCGACGTTTCGGTCTCTACAAATGAATAGTTGAGACCATCTTCAGGACAAAAAAGGATATACAAGATGACCCCTAAAAGTAGTTTGAACTATCAATTAGTATTCATACTTTTTACTGTCTAAGATATGGACAGCTATATATTATATATACTTTAATCACAAACATTTCACCCGGACTTTAGCATAAAAAACAAACACTTTAAAAATTATACACATAGCAGGCAATCATTTATATAATTGCTTCATTTCACAAAATATATCTTAATATAATCAATTGTCTGATCTAAGAATGATTTGTCAATTAATCACGTTCTGAATTCAAAAATAGACATTTTAGCGAATGAACATGACATTTATGCCTATGCATTCAAAGAGTTGTACATTGCATAAACCATATTACAATGCATGTTAAACATGTATAGTCAAAAAATTATTTCAAAGACCGTATTAGACAATGCATAATAGTACCTGTACAATATGTAGCAGCTGATTTATCCAGTTAATGAAACAGGTTCCCAGCAGGTCCTATAATCATATTATCAAATGGAGCAAGTCACTAATCAAGAATTTCTCAGTACCGTCCTTAAAAGAATAATAAAAGGCAAACAAATGCCGAAATTTCAGCAAATCAACTCAGAGCTCAGATCCCATTAGTGCATAAATGAACCTAATTTGGTAGTTTATTCACCACTAGATCAGTTAAAGTGAGTGCATAAGTCTATTGAACTTAAAATCTAGAATTTGGAGCAATAGCTTCCCCTGCAAATAACTCCTAAACAATGGAAAAACCGATAATCACCTTAGAGGGAGTTTCACGACAGGAATGTCGGAGAATTATTGAAAAATGGTCGTCCTTAATGGTTGGGTCACGATCCTGAAATTCTAAATGATGAACTCTAAGAGATAAATAATGTCCATTAGTTTGGTTGTGGAAGCTAATCAGAAATAGAAGACTAATGTATATGTATCAAAAAGCTATCAGAAGCAATTATGAGTCTTCAGAAAAGAATTATAATACACTGGAATTTCATTCAGTGTTATGATAAGGTCAGATAATCATGATCTATATTGACCCCCGATATTTGAAGTTTTATTAAACCATAACTGTTCAAGGTCTATGACAATTCAACGTATCAATGATGGAGTCTGAGATAATAGCTTAATATCATATTAGTGATGTGTAGCGTGCACAAAGTTTGCACGATTGACAGAAATACTTGTAACTAGCTTTATCACGGTATGTGCACTGTACAATAAAAGAATGGATTACCTGAAAGTAACTTGAACAGAGTCGTCTAAGGTACCCACTTTATGCCAGAGACTTAAAACCTGGTAATAAAGCATGAATACCAATATATTAGTATCCGCATTTAGGTCACATAGTGGCTTATAAAATAATTGCTACAATTTATTGATGTATAGCAAAGGTCTGTTTTAAAGGAGACCCAATATTCTGCATCGGTCTTAAATGTATGATTGCAGATGCTGACAGAGCGTGACCATACATTTTGCATAGTTATAGATGATATATGAGGCATAAAAGAATGGGCTCAGCTTGTCGAAATGTACCAAATGGACTTTTAAATAAAACGCCACACATAGTGCATCAGTCTAAAATGCCGACACTGTCATGACTCGTACTCTTGTATTTTATATCGATCTGAATATTATTTCTTTTAGAATCATAAGCACAACTTGTCCAGATCTAGAGACATATTCATTTTGATAGAAGGTCATCTAGTAAAGATCAAACCAGAGCACATTACCGGAGACGTTAGTGTCACTCATGGAAATGCCTTATGTTAAAGGATAAAATATTCAAAAGAATAAACGCATGATATTATATTCATAGAATGTAGATAATACCTGCAGTGGATACACGTGTGTCCATCAGATTTCTTTGTACTTTGATCGACACTCGCAACACCTAATAAAAGGGAGAATTATATTAACTAAATTATATTACTGAGCGTTTGTCTCTAATGGCATTGTTCAAAGGGGTATGCACTCACCTCTGGAAAAGACAACCAAACGTGGAGTCAGCCTGCTTCAAAGTAGTAAGCAGCGTCTAACACGTCCCTGATTCCTTTATGTCGGATGTTTGGAGCGCTAAATGGGACTGAAATCGGGCACGGTGGCCATTTTAAGAAGGGAATGTATGAATATATCAAAAACGCCACAATGTTTTTAGCAACCATATTTGAAGAGGTTCGAACAGATACATTGAAGTGTACAATGTTTATATAAAACACGTATCAAGGATTAGCAATATATCATTGCAACCGACACGTAATTTTGTCATTATGGTGGATTAACGTGTCGAATATAACGACCGACATTTTTTACATTCGGGATTTATATTCCGGGGAAGCCATGTGAATTTAAAAGAGCATTTTTAATTTTAATTTAATTTTTAAATTCATAAACTTTATATTTCACCTATATCACACTATATCTCCTCTAAGGTGGCTGCCTAAATAGCAAGGTTTCTTTAGATTGACTCACTAATTGCGTTTTTATTTTTCCAATATGGCCGTCGTACATATATCTGGTCTTTCTTTGCGCTCTTAATAAGATATCAACTACATTGAGACACATGGCTCACATACCCTATGCTTAGAAGCTGTCTATAAAGAGTGTATCAAAAATGCTCTTTTAAATTCACATGGCTTCCCCGGAATATAAATCCCGAATGAAAAAAATGTTGGTCGTTATATTCGACACGTTAATCCACCATAATGACAACATTACGTGTTGGTTGCAATTATATATTGCTAATCCTTGCTACTTTTTTTATATAAACATTGCACACTTCAATGTATCTGTTTGAACCTCTTCAAATATGGTTGCTAAAAACAGCGTGGCGTTTTTGATATATTCATACATTCCCTTCTTAAAATGGCCGCCGTGCCCGATTTTAGTCCCAATTTGCGCTCCAAACATCCGACATAAAGGAATCAGGGACGTGTTAGACGCTGCTTACTACTTTGAAGCAGGCTGACTCCGCGTTCGGTTGTCTTTTCTAGAGGTGAGTGCATACCCCTTAGAACAAGGCCATTAGAGACAAACGCTCAGTAATATAGTTTAGTTAATATAATTCTCCCTTTTATTAGGTTTTTCGAGTGTCGATCAAAGTACAAAGAAATCTGACGGACACACGTGTATCCACTGCAGGTATTATCTACATTCTATGAATATAATATCATGCTTTTATTCTTTCGAACATTTTATCCTTTAACATAAGGCATTTCCATGAGTGACACTAACGTCTCGGGTAGTGGGCTCTGGTTTGATCTTTACTAGATGACCTTCCATCAAAATGAATATGTCTCTAGATCTGGACAAGTTGTGCTTATGATTCTAAAAGACATAATATTCAGATCGACATAAAATACAAGAGTATGAGTTATGACAGTGTCGGCATTTTAGACTGATGCACTATGTGTGGCGTTTTATTTAAAAGACCATTTGGTACATTTCGACAAGCTGAGCCCATTCTTTTATGCCTCATATACCATCTATAACTATGCAAAATGTATGGTCACGCTCTGTCAGCATCTGCAATCATACATTTAAGACCGATGCAGAATATTGGGTCTCCTTTAAAACAGACCTTTGCCATACATCAATAATTTGTAGCAATTATTTTATAAGCCACTATGTAAACTAAATGCGGATACTAATATATGGGTATTCATGCAGTTGTTGTGAAGGGCTATGCGTGGATGTTACAGACAGGCACATGTTGAGTAACCTGTGTGTGGAAATGTGGCAGTGACATTTCACATGTGTGTTTGGTGACACTTGCTGCACATTGTGTTGTCTGCCTGTGGACTAATGTGGATGTGTAGTGTTATGTCTGTGATGCCACACTAACGCCAGTGACTGTTGTTCTGTTGTGTCTCCCACGGTGCCTCTAAAATCTACAGGCCTACCTACTGTACATCTTTTGGATACATCATGGACCTTTTCAAAACTGTAGTTATTGCCGTAAAAACCAAGCTGCACAAATTGAAGTGTGTAAGGTATTTTATTTACTAAGGTGACATGTGAGGGTTGCGGGCATATTTACATGAAGGTGGTGATGGAGCAGTGAGTTGACAGTCATGGTAGATGAGATGCAAGAGTAGACACCACATGGATGTGGTGACCCAGTCCAACAGACAGGTGCCATTGACAAGGCAGTGTGGGGAAGGACAGTCCAAACAGTCAATGCAGTGGGGAAGAGGGTTGCCATCAGGGCTGGCTCCTTGATTGGCATGTGGCTGGTGCTTTGCCTCCAGAGACTCCCATGCTCTTCTTTGGACACCACCTTGATCGCTTTGGCGGGGCTGTGGCTGCTGCATGGCCAGTGGTGTCTGAGGACTCACCCCTCTCTGTGGCCGCAGGGGAGGATGGTGCACTGTCTTCCTGCAGCACAACAGGGGGGGCGGAGGTGTTGTTTGGGATGCTGGCCTGTACCTCATTAACGCCACTTGCTAGGCCATGAGGTCCACCATTTGTCCCATGCGTGTGTCGATGGACCTCATCAGCAGGATGAGCTCACGCAATAGTTCCTCAGACCGACCACTTTGTCCCTGGACCTGTTCACATGCCCGATGACCCTGGTGAAGTGGTCCAGGGATTGTGTGCCAACCTCATGCGGTCTGGGGGTGACCCTGGCCCTCCCACCTGCCCTGCTGCCACGGACCTGTTGCCTCACCACTGTGGGTCCACGCACACTCTCCCTGCCCTCCACAGTTGTTGTTATGTCCTGGTCATTCCCTGGGACAGGGAGGGTGCTGCAGGTGGTACTGGCGGTGGTTGAGGTGGCAGCGGTGGAGGCACAGTCCGTTACTGCAGGGGTCTGCTGTGCTGTTGTTATAACAGCATCCGTGGTGGTAGGGAGGATGGGGGCCTGGGACCTGTTGGGCCCTGGCACACAAGATGAGCCGGCCTGGAGCTCATCGTCCAAACTATTCTTGGAGTCAACATCCAAGAGTCCATGTACCTGGGGTGGAGACTGGCTCTTCTGGTCGTTGTTGTCGTCAGCAGAGAGTTCTTCATCACCTGTGGATTAGATGGGGAATGTTCAGTGTTGGGCACTCTGCAAGTCTTCTGTTTGGTGCATGTCATCGACTGTCTGTACACTCCACAATTGAGAGATCGTCACTACTATCATTAAGTGCAATACTGGGCATAATTACATGGTGCAGAGGAACATAAATTAATGGTACATGTAATGGACAGAGGCATTGCATGCAATAAGTGCTGTGTGTAGTGATGCAGGTATCCCACCCCCAAACAGGCCTCCCAGGCAAGATGGCTACCTACCTGTTAGGTGAGGGTGAACAGTGCAATGGCTGACACATGCTCCTGGGTGGGTGAGGGGTCCATCTTGGTAGGCTGTGGGATAGTGTGCATGGTGGGAGTCGTGGTACAGGCCTCCCTCCCCCAAACAGGCCTCCCAGGCAAGATGGCTACCTACCTGTTAGGTGAGGGTGAAAAGTGCAATGGCTGACACATGCTTCTGGGTGAGGGAGGGCTCTATCCTGCTCAGCTGTGGGACAGGGGGCATGGTGGGAGTCGTGGTACATGTCACCATCCCCCAAACAGGCCTCCCAGGCAAGACGGCTACCTACCTGTTAAGTGAGGATGAACAGTGCAATGGCTGACACATGCTCCTGGATGGGAAGGGCTCTATCCTGCTCAGGTGTGGGACAGGGGGCATGGTGGGAGTAGGAGTGCAGGCCTCCCTCCCCCAAACACCCTCACTGTGAAGATGGCTACCTACCTGTAAGTATGTTTGGTGAACAGTGCAATGGCTGACACATGCTCCTGGGTAGGGGAGGGCTCATGCTGCTGGGGTGTGGGACAGGGGGCATGGTGGTAGTCGTGGTACAGGCCACCCACCCCTAAATAGGCCTCCCAAGTAAGATGGCTACCTACCTGTTAGATGATGGTGAACAGTGCAATGGCTGACACATGCTCCTGGGTGGGGGAGGGCTCCATGCTGCTGGGTTGTGGGACAGGGGGCATGGTGGGACTCATGGTACAGGCCTTCCTCCCCCAAACAGGCCTCCCAAGCAAAATGGCTACCTACCTGTTAGATGAGGGGGAACAGTGCAATGGCTGACACATGCTCCTGGGTGGGTGAGGGGTCCATCTTGGTAGGCTGTGGCACAGGGGGCATGGTGGGAGTAGTGGTACAGGCCTCCCACCCCCAAACAGGCCTCCCAAGCAAGATGGTTACCTACCTGTTAGGTGAGGGTGAACAGTGCAATGGCTGACACATGCTCCTGGGTGGGGGAGGGCTCCATCTTGGTAAGCTGTGAGACAAGGGGCATGGTGGGAGAAGTGCTACAGGCCTCCCACTCGCAAACAGGCCTCCCAAGCAAGATGGCTACCTACCTGTTAGGTGAGGGTGAACAGTGTAATGGCTGACACATGCTCCTGGGTGGGGGAGGGCTCCATCTTGGTAGGCTGCGGGACAGGGGGCATGGTGGGAGTAGTGGTACAGGCCTTCCACCCCCAAACAGTCCTCCCAAGCAAGATGGCTACCTACCTGTTAGGTGAGGGTGAACAGTGCAATGGCTGACACATGCTCCTATGTGGGGGAGGGCTCCATCTTGGTAGGCTGTGGGACAGGGGGCATGGTGGGAGTAGTGGTACAGGCCTCTCACCCCCAAACAGGCCTCCCAAGCAAGATGGCTACCTACCTGTTAGGTGAGGGTGAACAGTGCAATGGTGTTTGGGTTGTGCAAGAAAGTACATGTCAGTGTGTTGGTTAACATTTCTTTGAACTTACCAGCCTCCATTCCCCCGGATACTCCTGTGAGACTCTCAGGATGCAGTATGGCAAGCACCCTCTCCTCCCATGGTGTGAATGTTTTTGGTGGAATGGGAGGACCACCGCCAGTCCTCTCAGACAGCTCCCGGTTCTTGCATCTCCTCTCTTTGACAACCCTCTTGAGATCATGCCACCGCTTCATGATCTCCTTCTTGGATCGCGGGGTGGTCCCTACTGTATTAACCCTTTGTACTATCCTTTCCCACATTTGTGTCCTTGTGGCTAATGGGGTCTGTTGGACCAGGCTACCAAACAGTTGTGGTTCCACTCTCACTATCTCGTTTACCATGACTGTCAACACACATTCTGTGAATTTGGGCATTTTCTGTGCTGCTATGGTGCGTGGTGTTTGGAGTGTTTGTGGGTGCAGGGTTGTGTGTGGTGGGTGTGGTGTTGATGTGTGAGGTGTGTTGTGTGTTGTGTGCTGGGGGCTAGTTGGTGCTGGTGAGATGGTGGTAGTGATGGTGGTAGTGGTGGTGGTGGTGTGTGTGTGCTGTGTTTGTTTGCCTCTCCTGTCAGATGTGGTGTATGGCCTTCTCTTCTGGAGTGTTGCAAAGGATTGTGGTCAGTAAAGGGGCTGGTTTTATACTCAGCTGTATGGGTGTGTCCACATGGGATTTTGATGTCAGTTGTGTTGTGGGTGTTGTCCATGGAATCGTATATTTTTTTGGGCATTTGTTTTTTCATTGGTATGTGTTTTGGGTAGTTGGAGGGCATGGCTACTTTGATTTGTGCAAACTTTGGCATCATTGCGGTGTTTTGGCGTCTTCTGCCATGTTTTTCATTCACCGTCCGCTGCGGTGGCTATGCTGCAGCTCTTCCGCTATCCTGTGTGCGAACGTGGCGGTCAGTAACAGCGGATCGTACCGCGGGACGATCGGGGATATCCTAATTTCCTGTGCGGTCTCTCCGCTGGGCTTGCGGCAGGTTGTAGCGTTTCCGACCGCCGCGGTCGGTTTTTGGAAGTCACCGCCCACGTCAGGCGGTTTTGATTTGCCTGCTACCGCAGCGGTCGGTCTTTTTTGGCGGTTGATCCTAATTTGATCGCTGGTTTATCCGCGGTACCGGCGGGTGGTTGTTTCCCGCCTACATTGCGGTCGGGGTGGTTTTCCGCCCGCTATCCTATTGAGGCCCCAGGTGTCCCTCAGCAAATTGCAATACTGTGAAAAAGAAGTCCTATATTAAGGACATCTGATTGAGAAGGAAATGAGAAAGGTGTCACATGAGAGAAAAGATACATTTCTGACGATGAGTCCACCCAGAACTCAGAAAAAAATTAGGATGTTCCATGGAATGGTTGGCTATTGTAGACAGTGGATATCAAACTTCCCCTAGTGACCAAGCCTTTACCTAGGCTGACATACAAAGATATGCCTTATCTGCTTCCATTTGACAATGATTGCTTGAAAGTGTTCCTAGACCTGTGAGAAAGCCTCTATCATGCCCTGGCACTAGGAATGCCTGACTACAGTAACATGTTCACTTTTTTTGCAGTGAGAGGGAGGGCTGCCCTCTTTCAGTGCTTACTTTATTACATGGAGACTATTGAAGATGTGTATCTTCTTTTTCAACCACACAAGCCTACTTTCACAGGACTGCCCAGCTACCTTAAAGTGGTTGCAGCAGTTGGTGTCAGTATTGAGAGATGTGAGATCATAGCGATGAGACATCCTCTCACAGTGATGGTCCCTCACTCGATGGAGATTTTGCTCACCTGTCCCAAATACAGTATGTGACAAGCAGCAGAATTAAAAGGTATGGACAACAAATACTTGCTGCACAAAATATTGTTTTAAAAAAGAGTCAAACACCTAATTCAGCTACGTTGTTACTGTTGCCTGAAAATTAAATTAATGGGGATGAACTTAAACATGACTGCCTGCTTGTTTCTGATTTATGAGCCAAGACTAGACATTAAAGATTAACCCCTTAATGAGCCTGACTATGTAATCTTTGTTGATAGCTCCTGTCTAAAAGATATTGATGGAAATTTGAAAGCACCCTACGCTATATGCACAATTCAGGAAGTGATAGAAGCCTCCTAGCTTTTAGGTGCTACCTCAGCACAACTGGCCACATTGATTGCCCTTGCAAGAGCCTTCTATCTTTCAGCTCAATTGACAGTGACTATATTTACTGATAGTCGTTATGGATTCTGTGCAGTATATGATTTTGGGTAGTTATGGTCGCACAGGGGATTTATGATGCCATCAAGATTCTCTATTGGAAACAAGGAGTATGTAATAAAATTATTGGATACTTTGCATTTATCTCAGGAGATTACAGTAGTTATCCTCGCACCTCACAGAAGTGGAAGTGACTATGTCACTGTTGGTAATGGATATTGAGATAAAATTGCACAATATTGTGCACTTGTGTCATTCACATCTAACAGAGAATATATATGTGAATCTGATGAGGACACTACTTTTTTGAAGTTGTTGTCAGTAGCTAATTCTTGGGAAGAAGTTAAAAGATTTCAGGAAGATGTTTTGGCAGCAGATCAGCAAGGGTAGATCAGAGCAGGATGTAGTAACAATGCAAACAACATTTGGGTTTCAGCAGATGAAAGGCTAGTGTTGTCAGACAGTTTATTGTTCCACATGGCACAACATTTCCATGGTCCTGCACACATTAGAAGTGAAGCAATGGTTAGACTGTTTAGACAGAATTGGTTTAAACCCAAATTCAGAGTTTTAACTGAAGAGCTATGCCATAGGTGGTTAGATGGTAGCAGATGAATGTGGGAAGGAAAACCCCTATAACACTTATCCATATTGGAAGATCAGGAGGACCCTTTAACAGGATGTAGTTGGGCTCTATCGAAATGCCTGGCTGTAACGTGCTGAGGTGTGTGCTGGTTATAGTGTGCATTTGCTCCCAATGTGAGGAAGCCTACTCAACGTAGAAAAATGCCAGTCTCACTATAGCTAAGCTGATGTTCCATGATCTCATTCTGCAGTTAGGATTCCCAGTTTCACTGGAGTCAGATTGAGGGACCCATTTCAATAATGAGGTCCTTAGAATGCTGTGGGTGGCTCTTCAAATGGAATAGATATTCCAAAAGCTATCATCCTGAGGCTTCAGCATTGGTGGAACAGTTAAACTGGACTCTGAAGTCTCAATTGGCCAAAGTCTGTGCATCCACTTCATTGAAAGGGCCAGATACTTAACCACTGGTATTGATGAGTCTTCGAAGCACCCCTGACATGAGAACTGTATTATCTCCCCATGAACTACTCATGGTTGGGGGGCGCTGGGAAACATCCTTTACAACGCAACTTTTACAACGCAAACCATTACAACGCATTGCGCTGGGGGGCGCTCTAGGATAGGGAATAGGTTTAATGTACTATCCAACACCTTCCCTACTATCCACGGGGACTGGAGTTGGAATAGTAAATTAAACAATTCACTATCCAGCGCCTTAAAGCACCATGCGTTGTAAAGGCGTGCGTTGTAAAAACCGCGTTGTAAAGGCATGCGATGTGAAAGCATGCGATGTAATGTCATACATCCGGGGGCGCTAGAGGGCCCCAGGCAAGATGGCCGCATATAAGGGAGGCTCCGCCAGATCGGGCTACAATCCTTTTAACATCCTATACGTCCTGCCTTCGTAGCTTACCAGCGTTGTGGTCGTATGTGAGGGGAACAAGGCTGCATTGATTGGCGCTGATTCTGGCTGTCCGCCTCGTCTCCGGAGGCGTACACTGCGGCTTGGCCTACTAGCCGGAACCGGAAATCGTGGTGCTCGGGGAGGATTACCGCGGCTGAGGTCTGCCTGCCGCGGAGGACTCCGGTGATGCCTGGCATTGCTGCTGGGAGCGGCTCGAGCGGCTGGGAAGATCATCGAGGCCAGCGGGGAGGCTCTGCACGGCGGAGGAGGAGAGCGATCGTCGCCCGGGCTTGTTCCCGTCTCTGCCGGTGGCGGTGAGTGGGGTAGCGGCCTAGGAAAGCCCGGGGCTGCGGAGGTGGCACTAGGCCGCACGTGGCCGCTCCGTACGAACTGCGGCCGGTGGGGGGGGTGTGCTCGGGGGCGACAGCGGGAGACAGGCGGAATAGTGGCGGCTCCGAGGTGCCTGGGGGATCGCTGGCGCCTGAAGCTTGGACCTGCAGATGCACTTTCAGTGCACTAGACGCGGGAGTGTGTCCTGGGCCTAATTGCCACACAGTTTGCTGACTGGCACTGGGACTGGGGGGCGCCTGACGCTTTCCCTCCCGGGTATTCGGGGCTGACCGTGACATAACGTGAGACCACAGATCTGGTCTGTTACCACTGCTGAATTGCCCAGTAATTGTGCACTGCTGCCAGTGATTGCTGATACAGTGACCTGGAGGCTCGGTGGCGCCTGAGGCCGCATACAGGACTGTAACTCGAACTGGAAGGTGCCCTGAGGGGATGAGATCGGCGTCCTAGGGGTACGGACTGGGCCTCTCCTGACTGCGACTTCTGGCCCCGGGGTGCTGCCTGTGTGGATTCTGAGGCTCCCTCTCCTTGGGTGTTGGAACTGTTTGCCCTTACTGCTTGCGGATCCTTGTCCGAACTGCTGGTACTGCCTAATCCCTGTGACTTTGAGTGCTGCGGCAGGTGTGGTTGGGTGTGTTGAGCTGCTGGCATTATGGGCAGGCCTGAGAGAAATCAGCCCAAATTAACTTTTGATACTAGAAAAAACGCAATGTCGGCCTCGCAGGCGCCGCCGGACTCGGAGTCTGCTGGGGCGTCTGGCGGGATGCCGAATTTAGAGGCCCTGCTCGTGGCTATGCAAAAGACATTGCAGTCCATTGAAGGCACCATGGAAGCAGTGAATCACAGACTTGATCATATGGCTACACAATTCGACAGACAGAATGAACGGATGGGAGAGGTAGAGCAGAGGGTGTCTGCCACGGAGGATGGTTTGGCCACCGTGACTACCAAGGTATTCAACATGGAGAGGGTTTTGGCGGTTATTCAGGCCAAAAATGAGGAGTTGGAAGGGAGGTCACGACTCAATAACATCCGCGTCACGGGGCTGCCGGAATCTACAAATATTGGCCGCATGGAAGACTTCATGGAACGATTGATCATTGAAATCTTTGGGGCGGATCAGTTATCCCGAGTGTTCATTGTGGAGCGGGCACATCGCTCATTAGCGAAACGGCCAGTGTCTGGAGCACCATCCCGTCCCATCATTGCCCGCATACTCAATTATAAGGACAGGGATGTGATCCTGCGCCTAGCACGGGAGAAGGGCACCATAGAATATCAGGGCAGTAAACTTGAATTCTATCCTGATTTTACGGTGGCGGTGCAAACGGCGAGGAAATAATTCAATGTGGTAAAGCAGCTTCTCAGGGCGGAGGATATTCCATATGCCATGTTATACCCGGCTCCCCTCCGGATTGGGGCTCCGTCAGATAATAAAATCTTTAATTCCCCTAAGGCAGCCATGGACTATGCGAAGAAGCAGAAAAAACGGAAGCGAGACTCAAATGCAGCACAGGACAGGGAGGAGGACTTACATGACGAGGTTGCATGAGCCTAAGTACTCCTTCAGCACAATCATCGAACTTGATCTTATATGCTGGGGTGCTGCTACTCTTTAACACTCCGCTCTTGTAATTGACGTTTTAGTTGTAATTCACTACTGCTGGTGGGCGGTGGGCCTGTGCGACTCTGCGATTTCAATGGTGCTGTCAGTGCCCTGACTAAGGATTCATGACTTTTGTGCTATTGATTAATAATTTTTGGGGTTCAGCAGCTGGAATTCTAGGCCTACTTTATGGAAAAAGGAATGAGACTGACATGCAGATAGGGCCTAGGGGCTGGATATTTGTTGGGACTGTTCTTTGCTACACTGTTTATTGGAGTGTTACTGATTGCAGGCTGGCATTGCGCGAGACGATAGTTGTAATATTGCCTCTTCGAATGCGTATTGCAGGTACATTATGCTATAGGCCGTAGCGCTGGGGTGGCTGGGGCTGATGTTCAGATAAATGTCCCGGTCCTCTCCTGCTTAGTTTACTAGCGGGAGTTGGGCACCTCTACGCCCCCACATATGGGAGTTCCCCACAAACTGTTTGATGTAGAGTTCAAAGTTGGGAAGCTGGGGGGTTGAGGAAGGCTTTGGCAGGTTGGGGGTGCTGAAGTGGGTGGGGGAGGATAGCCGGTTACCAGGGGTTTCAGGTCTGGGTATTTTACTTCAATTGCATGGGTGAGAGGTTGGGGGACGCGGACACTGGGATTCAGATCTATTGGTTGACATATTGCTTTGCTTTGCAGATGACTTCTACAGAAGGTTATTTGGTTTGCTGCCTTGTGTTCGGCAGTTGGTGCTGGGAGACTTGCTTTCTCTTTATGCTTCAGGATTCCGGGACGGGTGGGCCTTGTGGCTGAGGGAGGACAGATTAGTTGGATAACTTGGAATGTACGGGGTCTGAACCGACCACAGAAGACCAGACAGATGTTGGCCTTTCTTAACAAGCATGGGGCGCAGGTGGTCTTTCTTCAGGAGACACATCTTAAGGGTAGGGCGGTGGAGGCAGTGGCTAGGCAGTGGGCAGGCACTCGAGTAGCATCAAACTACTCCTCATATGCTCGTGGGGTTATGATTTTGATTAAGAAAAATGTACAGTTTGTTTCAATGCATGAAGAAATTGATAAAGAAGGTAGATACATTATATTGCATGGGAAACTATGTGGTACGCTGATAACGATGATAAATGTCTATGGACCAAATGTCGATGATCCTGACTTTTATGTCACTCTATGGAACAAGGTATATGCTCTCCCACACTCGGCGATTGTTTGTGGAGGGGACTTGAATGTGACACTGGATGGGATGCTGGATAGGAAGGATGAGAGGCCCTGTGTGCATAGGAAAGCGGCTGACGCGGTACGTGATGGTATGAATGGACTTGGACTGGTAGATGTGTGGCGGCTGGGGCATCCGGGAGCGAGAGAAGGTACCTGCTATACATCTGCACATGACACATGGTCGAGGCTGGACTATTGGCAGGTGACACGAGATATTAGTGGGTGGGTCAGGAGGGCGAGCCACTTGCCCAGGACTCTCTCTGATCACGCTCCTGTGCTTATGGAGGTGGGGTTGCCGTCGCATACTCCGGCTCCTTTTTCATGGCGTTTATCCCCGGGTACATTGACGGATCTGGTGCTGCGTGAAGAACTAAGGACAGTTATCGAAGAATTTTTTGATAAAAATGTAGGATCCGTGGAGAGCATGGGTACAGTGTGGGAGGCCTTTAAGATGACAATACGGGGAGCGTGTATAGGTTTACAATCAGGGGTCCTTAAGTCACTGAGGGACTCCATGGACAGACTGGCCGGCGAACTGTTGTCACTAGAACGACTGCAGGAGCTGCTGCCGGAGGAGTCTCGGTTGGCAGAAATCCGGAAGAAAGTAACTGAATATAACGACCACGCAGATCAGGAGGTTAAATTCTTGTCTAAACGCACTAGGGCGCGGTATTATAGTGAGGGGGGGTGCGCAGGACGCGGGCTGGCGGACAGAATTAGAGAACCCTGGGCTAGGCACTGTGGGGTACAGGAGATAGTGGATGGGGACACTACCGTGACAAGCGCGACTGGCATCTTAGATTGTTTTGTACAATACTATGAGCAGATGTATGGACATAGGGAGACGGCAGGTGAGGACGAGTTAGCGCATTATTTGGATGACATAGCATTGATCTGGCTGTCGAAGGGACAGCAGGATTTCTTAATGCATCACATTACTGAGGGGGAGCTTCGGGATGCAATTGCGGCTCTGCCGAATGGTAAGGCGGCCGGCACAGACGGTTTGCCATCCGAATTTTATAAAGAATATGTGGATCTGCTGTTGCCACGCTTGGTGATGGTTCTGGAGGAAGCGCTGGAACAGGGACAGCTTCCGGCAACGATGAGAGAGGCACTGTTGGTTGCACTGCCGAAACCGGGCAAACCCCTGAATCACTGCGAGTCGTATCGACCTCTGTCCCTGATGAATACGGACGTTAAGATTATTGCCAAGGTGCTAGCGACCCGATTGCGACTGATATTTCCGGTTATGGTTTTACCGGATCAGTCCTGTTTCGTACCCCTCCGCTCCACTACTCATAATTTGAGAGCTTTGTTCGCGGTTCTGCATCTTCTCAAGCCAGATCTTGCTGCAGTGGCGGTGCTTTTGGATGCTGCGAAAGCATTCGACTCCGTGGCCTGGCGATACATGATAGCAGTGCTGCATCGCATGGGTGTGCCATATTTCTTTACGTCCTTGATCACTCTGCTGTACACAAACCCGATGGCGCGAGTGAGGGTTAATGGACATGTGTCGGCACCATTCCCTATACAGAGGGGGACTAGACAGGGTTGTTCCCTTTTGCCCTTACTATTCGCTGTCATATTAGAACCCCTAGCTTGCATTCTGCGACAAAGATATGCCGACACAGCGTTACGGTTCCCTCTCAGGTCTCTGGCGGTGTCCATGTATGCCGATGACATGGTCCTGTACATAAGAGAACCTGCTCAGAATTTGGAAAAAGTACTTCGGGAATTCATTAGATTCGGGCATTTTTCAGGATTGTCCATCAACTGGGATAAGTCCATATTGTTGCCCCTAACAGATGCCACACTACCTTTCCCATTGGAATTTCCGTTGGAGTGGGCGCTGGAACCGGTGCGCTATCTAGGGATATGGGTGCACAGTGATTGCAAAGAAACAATACGGGCCATTTACGGAGTGGCTATTTCGAAATTGGAAGATCAGGTCACGCGTTGGGTTAGGCTACCACTATCGTTTGCTGATAGGGTCTCCCTCATCAAAATGGTGGTTCTTCCTAAATTTTTGTACTATTTTGTTAATGTGCCAATCGCCCTGACGTCCCATTTCTTTGCGCAACTGCAATCATTATTAAATACTTTGGCTTGGGCCGGGAAGAAGCCACGAGTGAAATGGGATGTATTAACGAAGCCTTATGAGTTGGGAGGTTTTGCTGTACGGACATGAAACTGTACTATCTTTGCGCTCAGGCTCATTTTGCTACTTACTGGTTGTCAGCTCCGCCATACACGCCGCATGTGGCACTTGAGGCTAGCGCAGTCCTTCCGCTGCCACTCAAGGCGATGATAGTGAATTCTCACTCAATATTTGAGAAAGGGGAAGTGGATACGGTACACAGTGCGTACAGCGCATGGCAGGAGTTAGGCAAACGACTGTATGCCCCAGGTATGCCACTACTATATCATGCTGAGATCTCGGTTTCGAGTGAATTGGGAGCTTTACAGTTACTACAGGGTGCAGGGATAATCACCATGGGCGATGTGTTTCCGATTGCTAATTTCCTTCCTCTGCAGACCTTGTTAGATCAGACAAATAATTCCACTATGGCTACGTTTATTTATGTTAGACTCCATGCTGCGGTACGTGCCTTGTATCCTTCCTTCCCGGACGAACCACCGGTGTTGGGTGCCTTACAACTGCTATATACCACGACGAACCAAGTAAAATTGATCTCACGATTGTACCGGGCTTCACAGGAGGATGAGGGAGGAGGAGGTGTGGCGGCCAAAGCTAGGTGGGATGCCTGTTTACCGGATCAGCTAACTGATGATGAATGGTCTGAGTGCTGTTCCATGACCGGAGGTTTCGCGGCTAATGGAAATTTCCGTCTCATTCACTATAAATTCCTACAACAGTGGTATTATACGCCTGTACAGTTAGCGAGATATGGCCTACGAGACCTGTCCAGTTGTGTGCGTTGTGGCGTAGCGGATTCTGACTTTATTCATTTGGCATGGGGATGTGATCGAGTGTATGCGTTTTGGGTAGCTGTGACTGCAGCGCTTTCCGAAATGACATCGATCGATATCCCTACTGACCCGCGCCTATGCTTGTTGGGCATATCCTCTGGAGTGCCTGCCGGGGTGAGACGCTTAGTAGTGCTAGCCCTGCAGATTGCTAAGCACAGAGTGGCTATGTCATGGGGGGGGAAACGAGCGCCTGATGTCAAACTCTGGTTGCAAGACTTGGCATATTGCCGTGATCAATTGACCTGTTACTATGAAGAGCTACCGGTTACCTCCAGACCACGAGATATATAGGGCCCATACACAGAATACATGTTGTCGAAGCTTGCAGATGATGGGAGTCCCTAGTTAGTTTCATTGTGTGGATGTTCGCGACTGCGATGTGGATGTGATGTGGGTGTGCTTCCTTCCTATACGGATCTCTAATAATGACATAAGAGTGACCATTTGACCTGCTATTCATCTGTCAGTGGCATGGTTTTTCCTACTGAACTATTCCGCTACGATATACAGAGCCTAACCGAACACCAACCAAAGATGCGTTGCAGTGCCTATTCCGTATACCTTACTTACCACATGCTTTTCTGTATTACTTCTTGATGCCATGATCTGAGCCCTGGGGTGTTGGGTGGGGGGATGTTGAAGTATTAAATTATTGTTGTGGTATATCTAAAATGAGACTGCTTATATTATGCATAAGAATTGTTGCAAGACTCAGGTTCTGTATTGTATCCTGCTAACACATTGCCTCTCATCTTTGCTATAGTGATTATTTACAACGATTGTGATGTATGTGCGAACTAATTTGCGGCCGGCCCTTCTTTCGGGTTGTAGGCCATCAGCTGTGTTCTTGTAATGAGTGAAATAAAGGTCTTTAAAAAAAAAAACTACTCATGGTTGTGCTATGAGACTGTCTGCTTTACCTTCAAAAGCACATGTAAACAACACAGATGACATGATACTTGATTATTGCAAAGGATTAGCTGATGTGGTGCATTCTGTTTCTCATCAGGTTGGAGCTACCACTGCCAGTCCATATCAGGAGCAGTGCCACAACTTTAATGCAGGTATGGGACCTGTGAAGAAACATGCAAAATCTTGCCTGGAGCCAAGATGGAAATGCCCCTACCAGGTCTATTTGATTACTAATACTGCTGTCATACGTACTGGGATACCGAATTGGATGCATACTTCACACACTTAGTGTTCTCTGAACGAAGTTCGAAATTTCCTGTACGTATACGTTTGGAAGAACAAGAAAGGGGTGAAGTATAGGAAAATGTCACACCAGTACAAATTCCTGAAATCTCACTAAGTGGTGAGAAAATACCAACTAAAGAAGAATTGAGAGCTGAGAATAAAGGAGCTGTTGAAGCATCACTAGAGCAATCAAATGATCAATGCGAAGGAACAAGTGTGAGAAGAGAAAGACCCCTATGGAGTTTGGAATGGCCAAAAGGTAGGAGGCAATTTAAAACATTGTGTCACTTATACCGCAAACAGTCATCGAAGAAACAGAATCTAGCACTTTAAGTGAAAACAAAGAAGGTCTACATACAACAAGAAGATCCAAAAGAGAGAGAGTTCCTTATCGCAGGTATTCGGCACCTGAATGGACTTGTTCTGCAAAATGCATCAGTTCAAAATCCAATTGAACTGAGATCAGAGACCTTTGACTCATGATGTACTACACTAAAAAAAAAGCATTGATTAAATAAGATTTCTGAAGTAACTGATGAACTGTGTTTGAAGCAGAAAAATAAAATATTGAAATAAATGAAATTGATAATAACACTTAACAATAGTGAATACAAAGAATGAAGAAGAATTCACTAATGGCCAAGTCTGCAGTAGAAGAGTAGAGATAATACATTTAGAAGAAGATGGAGTAGAGGTAGGGATGACTCACAAAGATTTTTGTATATAAGCTGAATGAAATAACTGCAAGTTGATCTCTAAAGGTTTTGCTCGTTTGCATAAGTAGAAGTCTAGGCAGAACATTGAACTGCCTCTTGCTATATTATATTCTACTAAAGTTCTGACTGTAAACAAACATGTGTGTCCTTACCAAAGTGTAGTGTAGAATAGTTATTGTTGTCACACTAGTAGTTGTGGTATTAGCAATTATAGTCCTTTTAGTTGTAATGAGTTTCATACCAGAGATAGAAACACTTAGGTCTACACCTACACACAATAGAGGAGTCAAAACTAAGAACTTCAGTTGTATATTCTTCAATAGAAGAAGTTTTTATCCGACTTTCATATGGAATTACATGTAGTATCTTACTAAGTTTACGTTATATTCAAGAACGTTTTGAATTGTATTTTTCTAATTATGATATGGTTCTTTCCAAAGTTCTTCTTCAGAAAACAATAGATCCGTATCGACAGGTAAAACATTTGGAAATTGCAGGCATTTTCTCCTACAGGTATAGACACTGTGAAGACACAGAAGAAAAATCTAGCCTGTTTAATGACATTAAAAGAGAAATTCATTTTACCATTAGAAGAGAGAAGAGCTCACACGATTTGTAGTGAAAATATAGAGGAAGTTGTTTTGAGAAATGTTTGGAAGAGAAAGCTGAATACAAAAAAGAAAATTGTTGAGACAAAATGAAAAGTAGATAGACGACAAGGGAAATTATGTGTTTATGAAAGAAGGACTAAAGTTAGAAAAATACATATTCAGATAAGTAAATTGTAAGAGGGGAAGAAACAGTTATTCCAGGAGTGTATTGTGTTTATGGACAGGCTGCCTGTTTCAGTCACTTTCTGTTTGTTTTTTGACTTTATTGTTTTCCAAAATGTTTCATGTGCTTAGAACAAATTATTTAACAATGACACCATCCCATTGACACACCCATAGTTCTTATGATGGGTGTGTCATCATAGTTAGTGGGAGACATTTTTGGAGCAATCATATCACCTGTAAGAGCATGATTGAATGAAGAGTACATCAGAAAGCTATTAGCAATAGCAGATAAACTGGCTACTGGCACATTTGGTGCTTGTGTGGCAGCTAAGACAGAATTAGTGGCTATCAGGTCAATGGCTTTGCAAAACCAATTAGCTTTAGATATTTTATTAGCAGAGAAAGATTGAGTCTGTAAAACGTTAAAAGCTCAACATTGCTGCTCATACATCCCTGATAGGAGTACAAAAATAGAAGAGTATGCAAAGAACATTTCAAACCTGAAACCTAAATTCGAACCATTAGACCCACTAGAGTATTTGGAAGTCTAGGTAAAGGAGCTTCAGTCATTGGCACCTCGTTTGCAGCAGTGGGTGGTGAACTTTTTAGAGTTATACTGAGACCTGTACTAATCATTGGCATGAGCCTATATTCCTATTAGACCTGGGCGGTGAACTTCACTCAGTTCGCAGAGTTGGCAGAGTTTTCTGCACTCCGTGGAGCTCGCGGAGTGCAGAAAACTCCGCTCCGCGATGTACGGAGGAGTTTTTTCCCAGCTCGTGAATGCTAAGTTCGCGATCGCGAACGGTAAGTTGGCGAGCGCGAGCTGCCGTTCGGGTAGAATTTCTACCTGAGCAGCAGGAATACCAGCCCAAACTGCAGTTTGCACTGCACTCCGCCACTCACGGAACATTGCAGAGTTTTTTTTGTAACTTTGTGGAGTTCCTCAAGGCAAAAATCCACGCACTATATCCAGGCCCTAAATTTCCTATACTCTTTATATAAAGGAGTTAGATGCTATTTAACAAGGAAAAAAGAAAGAAAGAAAAAGAAAAATCAGAGGAGAATTAGAAATGCACTGGAAAAGGAAAAGAGAATATAAGAAATAAAAGAAAATTGAATTCCTGAAAAATAAAAAGATATACTCAGCAGAGAATGAGGGTGCACTCTAAATATTCATTTGTGCAGAAAATTGTGATGGTTTTCCAACCATCAAAGGGGGGGAACTGTTGGATGTGATTTTTTTTTGTTTGTTAATGAAATGCTTTTATTAATAAAGTGCACAGCTTTCATTTAAGTAATACGTCTGCTAAATTCAGAATGTGTGGTAGGCAATCATTTTTAAATGTTATAGGCTTGCAAATAAATACAAGTGCTGATTTAAGTTATCATAACTGCTGACACCCTGTTAACTGAAAATAATGCATTAACACTAAAAGGCTTGTGAATAGTTGTTTGCGCACAATGTTTTCGTCTTTGTTTCAGAGGTTGCCATTTTCTAGAAAACTTCTCTTAACTAATAAATAGACACTTGTTTTGTATTAGATAACAGATAGTGGGTTCTCTGCGGGAAGAGAGGAGGCGACCGGAAGGATGATTCATGAGAAGATTTGTCATGACTGCAAAACATCAATGGTGTAACATGTCAAGGTCTAGTGTCTGAAAGTCTATTGCACCAGGCTGTGAACATGGGGAGTTTGCTTATTCCAGGGAGTTTATTGAAATCCTATTGGAGGAGGAAGAAGAAAAAAGGAAATAATCACACCACATAGAATGTGTGTGTTTATATTAGTGTGTGTTCCGAGAGCAGGTTCGTTTTTTTCCGCTAGATTCCAGGATTCCTGGCTTGATTCTCTGACTGAAGACTCACATTAGAGTTTCTATTGCCTTCCTTTATGAAAGGTTGCCTTACTTAGCTATTTGCTGAATTGCCTGCTGAAAACTTTCCAGCCTATTATGCAAAAGGCTTCATGCTTGCACACTAATTCGCTCATCAGAGCTCTTCATTGGGTTTCTCAATTGACACCTTTTCCTTTTACCCACATTATTTTAGCTTAATTAGAAAAGTGAATATTCCTTTATGGAACATGGTTGCTGTATGTTACTATATGAACTGTGATTCTAATGGATATTTTGTTCCATTTTATAATCAAATGGTGAAAACTACATGTTAGAAATTAGGTTACTGGTTGACTGAGGTGTGAGCCCTAGTCATTCAGCAACCACAATCCTAGCCATGGAAAGACACAAGCAAACCCCAAATTAACCTGTGCTCATCCCCTGTAGCTTGGCACCGAGCAGACAGGTTTATGGCAATGTGTAAATTATCTGGGCAACACTTCAACAGAAAAACAGTGAAACCACCAAACAAAAGCCTTCGACTCCCGGCTAGAAACATTGAGATTGATTTAATTAAAAAAAAAGACCAGAACAACAAATATCTAATTAGCAGAATTAGAGATGGTGAGTTTTAAAGTTTTTAGATAAAATAGTGCCAAAAAGTTCAAAGTGCCAACTGTGGATATCTGCTTGTGCCCCACCAGGACCAAGTCACAAAGTCATACAGCTTGTCATCAGTAAAACTGTTCGTTTGTTGAACATAAATGTCAGGAATGTGCTAGAATAATTCCATGCACACCCTCAGGATATGTTTGCATATAGTCATGCTGGCTCACAGTACAACCAAAAGTACACCTAACACTAGGAAGGCAAGAAATGGATTATGCAACCTCAGAACATGACAACCCTGACTCCCCCAGGAATCGTGGTAACAGACCTAGAACCTGTTTGCTCCGTCGCTCGTGCATACCCCAAGAGTTACACAAGAAATGCACAAAGGAGTGTTTCAATACTTATTGAATCATTGTGATTCTTGTATAGAAGACATGTGCAGCAATGATTAATAGACGGAAGCATATGAATGTGATTAGCATTACAAGAACAGTGAAAAGGATGAAAAATTCCAACCTTGAGCTAAAGCAGTATATATATGGAGGCATGCAAGTTCTGTGTTTAGTGTACTCCTACCTTGTGCTCCTTAACCTAATTTCCTAAGGCCGGTGATCTGCCAAATCCCTTACTGCATTATCTGACTCCCCATTACCTGTGGGAAAATGTATGCAGATACCCATCTTGGTCAAAATTGAACATCCCTCCTTGCATAGGGAAAACAGGAATCTGCTGGGCTGGGACATCTGACAAGCAGCGACCTTGCGCTGATAGCAGAGTGCTACTCTCCAGAAATCTGGAAATGTTTGTGTATTTATAATCAACAGCACCCATGCTTCTGTGCTGAAGCCCCAGCCAGGCTGACATTGTTTATCCCCTTGTGATAGCTGTGTCAGCTTATAGCGGATAAACAAATTTGCACAACATACATGCAGGCCTTGTACCAATTGTTCAAGATATCATGAAAGAGTGCCTATGAAATTTCAATGCAAACAATGTGGTTTCCGAGAAACTAATCCTGCACTGTCACATAAGCAAATGTATTTCAAATGTCATCATGTATGAAAGGAAGGCAACTTAAGAAACATGTGCATATAAATGATAGCATTTCTCCCCAGGCCTAACCTAGCCAGTTGACAGCAAGTTCAGATCAACCACGATGGAGTGCAGGTCAGCTAGAGGGTTTGTGGAGTGTTGCGAAGATAAAATGATATGTCGTTTTCAAGGTGAGGTAATGCTGAAATGCAAAGGTCTGCGTCGTCAGTAAGGATCCAGTCAATAAGGCTAGCAATGCAAAGACCAGTGTCGAGGATGCAGAATGCAGTCAAGGTGATTTGTCAGTTCTTTAAGAGCTGTGAGACTGCAATGCGGAGATCATCGTTGAGGCTACCATCAACAAGGGATATGAGACCGGCACCGAGCATGTTTCACTCAGGGGCAGTTTCGAATGTGTTGTGGGTCACAGTGATGATGCGGGTCTTTGCAATAGATCCAGTCCATGCAGCGGGGGAAATGCTTCTGATCTGCTTGGTTTTGTGCCTTGCAGAATAGGAGATGAATCAGTTCCACAGAACCACAAGGGCTGGCAAAGCACCATCATCCCATTTCCAAGGGCACCAATTGACTGCATGGACTCACTGATGACAGATTCCAGGTGCAGATGCAAGGTAGTTATGTGTTTGAGATTCAGATCAGCAGTCGAGCTAACTATTTTGCACCTGGACTCTTTCATTTGTGAATCCAGCTTTCCAAGTGGTGCCACCAGTCCTGGACCATCCCATATCTAAGACCAATTTGAGTATTACATTCTCCTTGATTGGCCGTTTTGTTTTAAAATCATTAATATTCTACCTGACTGATTGTGCCTAAGATCTCACCTGCAAAGATGGAGTTTGAGCTTGTCAACCTTAGCGCTACACTGTGACTCAGCTCATGGTATTTTGCCAGGAGAGGGGGCTACCAGCTAAAACAAGCATGAAGAAGGTGGCGCGCCTAAAGTCCTTGAGAGCCTGGGAAGAGACCTATCAGTTGCCAGTCACAACAGATGACCAGGAGGAATAGGAAGAGGAAGAATGATCAGAGCCGGGACCTACAGGAGGGGATTGGAATGCAGCTTGCTGAGGAAGGGGGTAACCAATTTACAGGATTGAGAATCCCTCCCCGTGCAGCGAGTTGTGTGTCCTCTTGCAGCCTGTCCCAAGAGAAGCTGGTAGAAAGGAAGGTAGAGAGATAGTTTAAACTACAGATGACCCAGTTGAAAATGGAAGAGAGGATACTGGCCTTGGAGAAGAGGAACCAGGCCAGGGAGGAGAAAATTACCTTTGAGCGTTTGGGTCACAAGAGGAGCCTTAAGGAGATGGACATCAAGGCCAGACAGGCAGAGTCTAGCAATGACAGTGAAAGCATTTATTCAGTGCCCTCCGGAGACAAGAGGGTACATATTCCTAAAGGTCTGGTGCCTGACTTTATTGTGGGGGACGATATTGACAAGTGGTTTGAAGCTTATGAAATTGCCTAACTGATGGCCAAGATCCCTGAGAAAGATTTGGGGGCTGCTCCGTGGAAGCAGCTCCCTAGTGAAGGGAGGTCCACCCTACTGGCCCTAGATAAGGGAGGCAGGATCAGTTATCCCCCAATGAAGGAAGCCCTTATTAAGGAAGAATAGTCTGATCCCCAGATAAAAAAGACAGATGTTTAGGGATAGTCAGAAACTGCCCCAAAAGACCTGGGTGGATTCCTTCTGCAAGTCACTAGATGCCTGGGTGAAGGACGGTGAAGTAAAGAACTATTAGGGAATGCACAATTTGATTTCAAGGGAGCATATGTTAAGTCTTTATTGTCCATATCTGTGCCAACACATGATTGATAGTAAGCTCTCTGACCTCAGGGACCTTGCTAAGGAGGCAGACTGCTAGACCATGGGTCCCTAAGAAAGTTGGTTCAGGTTCCCCATAGTAGAGTGAATTGGGGGTCAAGGGAGACACAGACAGATCCCAGGGTAAGGGGGGAGGACATTTTCCCATTTCCCTTCTGAGAAACAGGGAGGAGTTGGTCCCCATTTCCAACACTGCCGCTTTGATTGTTCCCTGCTAGGACACAAACAGGGGGACTCTGTCCTAAGAAACCACCCACTGGTGGGACCTGTACTGGGGTGGCCAATGTGGCCTTGGGGTTAAGTAGCCCTCAGGTGCAGGGCATAGACCATGCCATGTTCCTCCTTTAGCTGGGAGATACTGCATTCTGGGGAATGAGTTGCCCTCAGCACCAGTAGAGCTGGGTGTGGCAGCAACCCAGGACGCCCTCCACTCCTAAGCGGAGGGTACAGGAATTCATATGGGGTGAAGGAGGACCCATACCTGTCCCCTGTTCAGCCTCATGCTACATACCCTGGGCTGTTTGGCCAGTGCCAGGATACCACCCTTCAACCAGTGGGAGGTAGAGTGGAAGTGGGGTGTGAAACACCCGAGGCTAGCCCCCCCTACTCTGAGAGATCTCAGAGGTCAGAGAACCCTGGATGGCCTGGGGCCTGGCTTGGCATGCTGACAGCTGTCAGTGGCTTCTGTTGGTTTGCTGTCCTTATAAGCAGAGTTTTACTTGGGCTGGGGACAGAAGTCTGATCCAAGGGGTGGTATGGACCACATCACCTTGTTGGCCATGGTGTTCCAGTCTGCCTACTGGGAGGCATCTGTGAGCAAGTTAAGGTTAGGTGCTGCACAGATGGGGTCCAGAGATAAGGGAAGCGTTCCCCATGGGTCAATTCAGTGTCTCCGGAGGATATAGACAAAGGGCTCAAACTGAATTCAGAAGGACCTAGAACTGATATGCCACTGCAGCAAAGGGCCACTGTCGGGATTCTATCACCTAAGTAGGGAAATCCATTTAAGGTATTAATTAATCTCCCCTGGCTTTTGGCTGGGGTGAGGGGCCGGTGTTTTGGACCTGGCCCTTTTTGCAGGGTTAGTCCCAAAGGCATGCCTTCCTCTTTCTATTTTCACTTAATTCACTTTTGTTGTCCTTAGGAATCTGTGCACTTTATAAGTGCTAACCAGTGCTAAAGGACTTGTGTTCTCTACTCTGAACATAGTGTAATTGACTTATACCCAATTAGCATATTTAATTTCTTAGAAGTCCCTTGTAAAGTTACACTACATGTGCCCAGGGCCGGTGAAATAAATGGTACAAGTGAGACTGTAGCACTGATTGTGCCACCCACATAAGTAGCTCTTTCAACACATCTCAAGCCTGCCATTGCAGCACCTATGTGTACAGTTTAAACTGTCATTTCTGGTTCCCGTGTAGCTCGAAGACAGACTAGGCGGCCATTCCCCCTGCCGTCCAAGCCTAGTCACTCTATGAAGCATTCTCAGACTCCAAAAGAAAGGCCTGTTACTTCCTTCTCCGGTTTCTAGTCGCTGTGGTAGCTTCTAGTCTAATCACTGTGGTAGGCGTTATGTTAACCAATTGTTAACCAATTGTACTGATCCGCTAGACAGAAACACCTATACAGTATCTCAGTTGGGATGTTATTACTCTTGTTTTCTAACAAAGTATGAAAGTCAGTATTTTTCGCAAACATAAGAATAGAGAGGTGGTTACGATTAGCTATGCATATTCCTGTGTGAGCTTAGACAGCACTGCCGTCACAGCTCTTAAGTTCGAGTGTCAGGGGGGGAGGGGGGAGGGAGGGGAGATGGGTTGGGGGTGGAGGGGTGGGTGGGCGGAAGTAGGATTGGGGAGGAGGTGGGAAGGTTGTTCGACAATTGGGTGTAAATACGGATGTTTCAGTATTGTTTCTGCTGTGCTCTATTCTCTTCTCTCCTTACTCTTTTCCTCTTTTCTTAATGTCCATTATCTGCTGCCACCATGGACATTCTCCGCACACGACTCGCACCCGACATGTGTCCATATCTGACATGGCTCCTCCTACACATGCCCTGCCCCCGAGGACAGAAGCATACCACATACCTCAGATGTCTCTTTATGACATACCCAGCCCGAAAAGACAGTCAATCATTTCCACACCTGTAACAGGTCTGTTCCTACCTACATACCCTTTCATTCTCTATCATGGCTACAGATAAAAGTTTAGCAGCTTTTCTGAATATAGTCTCACTAAACGTTAAGGGGGTTAATCACCCAGTCAAACGTAAAAAAATGTTTGACTATCTGTCTAAAACTAAAGGCGATATAATTCTCCTACAGGAGACTAAGCTATCCCAGGAGGATGTGAAATTCTTTAAACAACACTGGACCTGAACTCTGAATTGGATTCCCTAGGTAAACTACCTAGTCACCATGCTCCCTCTGTTGTTGTCCCAAGAATTCCACCATAAATTAGACAAGGCTCTTACTAACTTTCTTTGGAAAGGAAAAAAAGCACGCATCAGCCTTCAGAAACTTAGACTAGATAAGTCCATAGGTGGAGTCAATCTCCCTGATTTCGAGAGATACCAAATAGCCTTCTTAGCTAAGCAAGGCTCCTACTGGCTGTCCCCCCCCGTGGATTATTTGCCTGTGTGGCTAGATATAGAAACAGCCCTACTGGGAGATATCCATCCCATCTCGATCCTATCAATGAGGGCGAACCAAATCCATTGCTCAAAATCCATATTCACTAACACCAAGCTAGCCCTATTTAAAATTGACAAACTGCTAGACACAACAATAAGAAGATCTAGATGGGAATCGATCTGGAAGAACCCTATCATCACATATAAAGGCAAGCCACTGTATAACCACTCTTGGATTAAGAGTGGCATCCTCTTCCCCTACCAACTTTACGATGGTGCCTAACCTTTGCCCTTTACAGGAGTCCAATCAAAATTTGGGAGTAATGACTCAGATTTTTATATATTCCTAAACATAAAAACGGCCATTACAAAAGCGGGATTTTCCCAACACCTCCAGCCCTTCTCACATTTTTCTCCAGCCTAAATAGACCAGGTCACCAAGTTTCAAGGCTGTACAAATTGCTAAGCCCACAGTCCTCCAGACTGAACGAAAAATCCACACAATTTTGGTCTTCTCTCGCCTCTTTTCCCATCTCTGAGCCGGAGTTGTCCGCGGCGTGGAACTCCTGTATGAGCCATGAAATAAGCCCTACGTTATCACAAACCAAGTTCTGGCTCATGCACAGGGTCGGAAGGTAATCAAAAATAGGGAATGGACACTAGTATCTACTGAACCATTAGTTCAAAATTGACAACCCTCATAGGCAGCCTGATTAATTCGATGCGGTATATCTTTTTTCCGCCCCGTCAGGTGTCATGGCATATTCATAGGGAAGTCAAAAGCGTGTAGTATGCCTGCCTCACCTGAGGCTACCTCTGGTCCAGGTAGAAGTGTCCAGAAATAATAGGGAGGGTGAATTATTTATAAAAGCAGTGTATCTCCAAAAGTTGTTTAATGAAAAAGGGGATGACACTGTCGATTAAAAAAGGTCGATATATATGTAATCGAGTAACTAGATTACCATATACCTATGTATATATGGGTGCGTCAACATGTTTCAGCTCTCTGGGCCCAGCCGGGTCTATAGAGCTTTCGTCAGGACAAAGAACAAACAAAAAAAAATACATGAGGTACTTACACTAGTAGTGTAGGTTCCTTTCGCTATTTTTAGCGTTTCTTATTTTGTCACCTGAAATATAGGAGCACAAACACATACAATCCAAAACATTGTGGTATTGTGGTTATGGTGATTAGGCATAATGCTTTTTTAGAGCACACATACTAGGATTACTAGTGAATTTTTTATGCACCTAATATTTAGTTACATAAACTTTTTTTGCAAGGAAAAGGTGAAGGAGAACAGGTATTTACATTATATACAAAGAGTATGCTGTCAATGCGTGTTAGCGATACTGCGCATCTAGTTGGAGTGACGTGCAGAAACATTAGCGCGTTCTGTTGTGTGATATAAAAGACGCGCAATCACTGGTGAAAAGCGGTACCTTAATAGGTTCTTATGAGGACTTCAGCAAGGGTATGAGAGTCGCTAAGAATGGTCTCTTCTTATGGGAATATATTTACATTATATACAAAGAGCATGCTATTAATGCGTGTTATCGAAACTGCGCATCTAGTTGGAGTGGCGTGCAGAATTTTTTTTTAACGCGTTCTGTTGTGTGATATAAAAGACGCGCAAACACTGGTGAAAAGCGGTACCTTAATAGGTTCTTTTGAGGACTTCAGCAAGGGTATGAGAGTCGCTAAGCGTGGTCTCTTCTAAGGGAATATAATCAAAGGTTAGAGGATTCTCAATTTCAGGTCTTACCCGTATGTCGGCATCTTAGACAGTGAATCTTACCCACGTGGACCGCGTTTTGGGCCTGTGCTGACTCTGCCCCTGGTTACGGGCGGGGCTCCATTTCTGGCCTTTTGTCAGTAGGGTCACGAACACAAAAGTAGGACTACAATGTGTTCTCTCAAGATGGACACCACCTTTGGGTGTTGAACTCAGGATACTGGTTATTGAACATTTAGTGTTCATATTTCAGAGTTATTGTGAGGTTGAAACGAAAACGAAAAATTCGTTTTTTTGAAAATAAAGACACAATGTATCTATATGTAGAATGGATTATTATCCACATGTGGATTTGTTATGTACTGTGTTATACACAATAGTGATGTTAATTAAACTGGCTCCATGGAATATTATCGTTCATTCCGGAAATATGGGTGCCCAGACGGTCCACCCACCTTTGCTCCTTCTCAAAGAGAACTTGTTCCGCATTGTTGTTTTTGTCTTGCAAAGTCTCGAGAACTGTCCAACTCAGGTCATCACAGGTGTGTCCGGCCTCCACAAAATGTGTACAAAGTTTTGTGTTATTTTTCTTCATTCTCACATTGCTCCTATGTTCCCCAATTCGTAGCTTCACTTTCCTACACGTCATGCCTATGTATTGGCGTTTGCAGGGACATGTGACCATATAGATGAGATGCGACGAATTACAGTTCGTATGATGTTTCTGGGTCCATTTGAGAGTGTCTGTGAGTTGTAGAGTTTTGGTTGGTTTTGTAAACTTACATACACCGCAAGTGCCACATGGGTAATGTCCTACGACAGGTTGCATCCTGGCATCTCTTATGACTGTAGATGTTTGTTTTATTTTAGGTCTCGTGTGGACCAGGACGTCTTTTATATTTTTTGTTCTCTTGTTTGCAAAACGTGGTTTTGGCCAGTCGAGTTGTCCAGAATTGATTATCTGCCAGTTTTTCCTGATCAGTTTCTGTACCTCATAAGTGGCGGGACAGAAAGTGGTAACACAGGTCACCAAGTCTTTTACTGGTTCCTTCACATTTGTTTGTAGGAGGCATTCATGTGGCTGATGCTTTGCTCTTTTCATGCATTTTTTGATCACTGATGGTGTGTAGTCCCTTTGTTTCAATTTTCGGCTCAGTTCCATTGCTTGTATTTGGTTGTCACTGTCCTTGCTGCAGTTCCTTTTATGGCGTAGATATTGACTAAAGGGGAGGTTATCCCGCAGTGGCCGTGGGTGGTAACTGTAGTACGACAGCAGGCTGTTTTTTGCTGTGGGCTTCGTAAAAGTTTTTGTTTCAAGTTTCCCATTCTCATGAAAGATTGTTAAATCCAGGAACGCTATGCTTTGGTTACTCGCGGTAAAAGTAAAATTGAGCCACCTGTCTCTCGCATTCAGCCATTCGATGAATTTGATCAGGTCTTCTTTGATGTCCCAAATTAAGAGGACATCATCGATATATCGTTTCCAGTATAGAATACTGGAAACGAAAGGGTTGGTTGTGTTGAGTACCCAATTTTCTTCCAGTTGACTTACATAGAGTCCTGCCACCGAAGGAGCGCAGGCACTCCCCATGGAGGTCCCATGGCTTTGTAAGAAGAGTTGTCCATTGTACTCGAAGTAATTTTCTTTTAAAACTAGGCGGCAACACTCCATGATGAAGTGACGTGGGGTTTTGTGTGGCCAATCTTGGTTGAACAGGAGGTCTTCCAGCATTTGTAAGGTATCCTCCTGAGGCAAGCTTGTGTATAATGCCTCGACATCTAGGCCCACCAGCAGCATTGTATTTGGATTGTATTCAAAATCCACAATTTGCATTAATAGATCTCTGGTATCTTTGAGATAAGTGGGAGTTCTTTGGACCAACTGTTTCAGATACTCATCTACGAATTTAGAGAGAGGCTCTAACAAAGACCCAATCCCCGAAACAATGGGGCGTCCTGGTGGAGGGGACCTGTTCTTGTGGGTTTTTGGTAATGAATAAAAGAACGGCGTTTTTGGACTCTTTGGTGTTAAAAAATCTGCCTCTTTTTTCGAAATCCATCCGCTCACCTCTGCCTCATGTACCATGATGGTAATGATGTTGGTCAGTCTGTCGGTAGGGTCTTCCTCAATCTTCTTGTAGAAGTTCTCATCAGAGAGAAGGGATAGACATTGCTGGTTATATCCTTCTTTAGACAGAATCACTATCCCTCCTCCCTTATCTGCTGGTTTAATGACGATTTTGTCGTTATCTTTCAGGTCCATTAATGCAAGTCGTTCCTTTTTGTTCAGATTTTGGTATGTCTTTTTCGGTCCTAGTTTATCAATCCCTTTCATGATTGCCTGCTCGAAAGTTTGTATATCAATCGGCACTGTGGTCGATGGAGGACAGAACTTAGATTTTCTCCTCAGGTTTGTATCACCTTCGTTGTGTTGACAGTTGGATTCAGTGAAGAAAGCTTTTAATTTCAAAGTTCGACAGAATTCCGAGATTTCGCATTTCAATTTGAATCTGTCCGATGGAGGTGTCGGCACAAAACCGAGTCCTTTATTAAGGACATTCATTTGGTCCGCAGTAAGATTGATGCCTGACAAGTTCACAACTAATGAGTCTTGTTGCTTGGACCTGGGGCTGATGACATGCTGTGGGTCTGCACATTTGGCTGATCTTGCCATGTCAGGTTTTTCTTTCTCCCTCGTGGTTGATTTTGGCCTCTCCCTAAAAAAGGCTGTTGTGGTTGGTTCGTGGCATTAGATAGCGGATGGTTCTCTAATTGTTGCTGAGGATGGATGTTCGGATTGTAAGGATTCATCCAACCTGTGAAGGGAGGCATGAACGGTTGGAAGTATGGTACTTGGTGCCCATGAAAGAAAGGAGGTCGTTGCCACCTATTGCCCCTTCGCGGGCGGTTGGACCTGAAATTATTCCGGCCCCTTCTCGGTGTGGTATCATCTGAGCTCCCATCTGAGCCGGCAGACGAATTCCATCCTGTGGAACCGGTGTCTGAGCCATTATCTGTTGGAACATAGTCTTTTTTCGTGTAGGGATGCATGCTCTCCTGGCTGAATTTCTTGACATCTTTCCCTAATTTTTGAAGTTTGTTCTGCATTAAGTACTCATGGGTGTCATCCATTTCCTTCGTTATTTCTTCTAGGCGTTTTTTATATATTGATGGATTAATATTTTTCTTCATTTCGTTTTCGCACTCTCTAATTTCTACCAGAAGTGCATCTGAGAGTCGTTTCGCTGTCTTTACTATGAGTACCAAATAGTCGAGGGTACATTTCCACGAAATGGAGGACCAATCACATCTGAACGCAAGATCATGGAGGAAGATTCTCGGGGCATTGCTGACCCACAACCCTTTTGGCGCCGTTTTTGACCTCAGGTACTCGGTCATTATGATTCCGTGGATGGCGGTGCGAATCTGCTCCCTTTTCTTGTTTGTCAGTGAGTCCCAATCGTCAGTTTGTGCTAAGACCTGGATCAGATCAGTATTTTGTAGTAGCGGTTGTGCTGCTAGTATTGCATCAATGTCATCTCCTGTAAAACTTAGTCCACTGTTCTCCATTTTTCCTTGCTATTTGAACCCCAACAACTATATGGGTATATAGATGGGGTGTGAGTTTCCCGCAGCTGCACGCTGCTTAAATACTTCTATCAAAAGTGAGGGAAGAGGATTTTCGGTCCATTCAGTTCCCCTGATTAGATCCGGAGGTAATCAAAAATAGGGAATGGACACTAGTATCTACTGAACCATTAGTTCAAAATTGACAACCCTCATAGGCAGCCTGATTAATTCGATGCGGTATATCTTTTTTCCGCCCCGTCAGGTGTCATGGCATATTCATAGGGAAGTCAAAAGCGTGTAGTATGCCTGCCTCACCTGAGGCTACCTCTGGTCCAGGTAGAAGTGTCCAGAAATAATAGGGAGGGTGAATTATTTATAAAAGCAGTGTATCTCCAAAAGTTGTTTAATGAAAAAGGGGATGACACTGTCGATTAAAAAAGGTCGATATATATGTAATCGAGTAACTAGATTACCATATACCTATGTATATATGGGTGCGTCAACATGTTTCAGCTCTCTGGGCCCAGCCGGGTCTATAGAGCTTTCGTCAGGACAAAGAACAAACAAAAAACATACATGAGGTACTCAAACTAGTAGTGTAGGTTCCTTTCGCTATTTTTAGCGTTTCTTATTTTGTCACCTGAAATATAGGAGCACAAACACATACAATCCAAAACATTGTGGTATTGTGGTTATGGTGATTAGGCATAATGCTTTTTTAGAGCACACATACTAGGATTACTAGTGAATTTTTTATGCACCTAATATTTAGTTACATAAACTTTTTTTGCAAGGAAAAGGTGAAGGAGAACAGGTATTTACATTATATACAAAGAGTATGCTGTCAATGCGTGTTAGCGATACTGCGCATCTAGTTGGAGTGACGTGCAGAAACATTAGCGCGTTCTGTTGTGTGATATAAAAGACGCGCAATCACTGGTGAAAAGCGGTACCTTAATAGGTTCTTATGAGGACTTCAGCAAGGGTATGAGAGTCGCTAAGAATGGTCTCTTCTTATGGGAATATATTTACATTATATACAAAGAGCATGCTATTAATGCGTGTTATCGAAACTGCGCATCTAGTTGGAGTGGCGTGCAGAAAAAATTTAACGCGTTCTGTTGTGTGATATAAAAGACGCGCAAACACTGGTGAAAAGCGGTACCTTAATAGGTTCTTTTGAGGACTTCAGCAAGGGTATGAGAGTCGCTAAGCGTGGTCTCTTCTAAGGGAATATAATCAAAGGTTAGAGGATTCTCAATTTCAGGTCTTACCCGTATGTCGGCATCTTAGACAGTGAATCTTATCATGCACAGGGTCTACTGGACACCCACTCGCCTCTATACCCACAATATTAGCCCTGACACATTCTGCTGGAACTGCAAGCAGGCTGAAGGGGATTTGGATCACCTCGTCCTCCAATGCGACTGCGTCTCATCCTATTGGGACAGAGTATGTGACTTCATCCACAAACTGTTCAAGATTAAGCCCCCCAAAGAACTCCCTTACCTTGTTTTTGGCTTTGTTAAGGAATCACAACTCCCTGAACCGGACCGAGCCCTACCAGACCTCCTACTCATGGCGGCTGTTAAGGTCGTCATAAATAATTTGAAAGACACCAAAAAGGCAAGTTATGCTTGCTGGTTAAACTGGGTGATTAATCTCCGGTGGGCAGACAACATCACTCTCCAAACCACACCTTGGCGGCCCTCACGAAGAAGAATGTGGTACTCACTTGATATTTACTTTAATACCAATAAACCTCCATGATTTCCCCAATTCTCCAAACTCCCCGAACTCCATGGATTCCTTGTCAATCACACACGTCATACACTTCTCAGGTTATACCGGAATGGTCAGAACCGCTTTGCTGCATCGTGGCGCGTTCCTTCCTCTCTTTGCTCTTTTCTCTTTCCTCTTCTTCTCTACGTCTATTCTCTCTTTCCTCTCCTTCTCTTACTCTTTGGCCTCCGTCTCAATAAGGCTTCTTGAATGAGTTGTGATACTCGCAAAATGCCCGGACACATCTGAATGTAACAATGTCCACCATGGTTAACCTTTCTAATGCTTTTGTCTGCCATATTCTTATCCATATGACCCTATTTCTGTTCAGATGTACTCTCACCTGCATATGTAATGTATTCACATCATAGTTGGTTGTACTGAAATATCCAATAAAACTTTTTTAAATAAAAAAAAACCTGTCATTTCAACATGGCAAAATAAGCCTTCTGCCACACCCAAACCTTCCTTTTTAATATATATGTCACCCCTAGGGTAGGTCCTGGACAGCCCAGAGCGTAGGGTGTAATGTATGGAAAAAGCTTGACATGTACTTTTCAGTTTTACATCTCCTGGTAGTGATAAACTTGTTTTTCACTACTGCAAGACCTATATCTCTCTTTGGATAATCCTGGAATTGCCTTATTACATATTATAAGTGTAATTTTCAAATGGGAAGAGATGGCCAGTTCATGGTTGGTGTCTCTGGAATCACAATTTAAAATGCTAACTATAAGTTATAGTGAAGTTGGATTTTAAATTGCAATTATGAACATGCCAGCACTAGAAAGTTGGCATTTTCTTACCATAGCCATTTGGTGCCTGCAGCCTGTCTCTGATCGCATTTGCTGAAGTTGGCAAGTGGGCTTTGTGTATTTTTTCTAGACAGCCACGCTCAATGGGAGCTTAGGTGTGTATCAATGGGCCATCGCTGGCAGGAAAGGAGGGAGGAGCTGAACCTAGCCTCTCTCACACCGGAATATGCTGTGTCATATTTCCATACAAAGGGCTGCAATCTCCCTTGTTGTGAGTCTTGAGCCAGGACCAGGAAGTCAGGGCATCTAAAGTTCCTCCCCACTTCAAAGGCATAACTGTGTATAAAAGAAGAACCTCAGACACCAGCCCTTCAGTACACTTCTGCACCAATGGATACTCTACCAATAAGAAAAACTGCTGTGCTGCTAAAGGATTGCTACACTGCCACTCTGCCAGGCTGCTCTCTGCTAGACTCCTGATTTTCTGACCTTATCTGCTGCCTGCTCCACCTTTGCCTGGTTTAGAAAGACTGGAACTGCCTCTCCTGAACCCAAAACCCAGAGGGACTCCAAGGAATAGTTGGCTCCCCTCTTGATACAAAGTCTTAGGGACATAACAGGCTTCCACCTACCTTGCACCTGCATCTAGACTCTGTCACCTGTGACTTCACCCTGCCAAGTGGTGCCTCCCCAGTCCTGGACTCTTGGAAGTGGGCTTAAGGGGCTTTGGCATCCTCTGTGGATCCAGCGAAACTGCTGCATCTCCTCTGCTGCATGGTGCAACCAGCAGCAGAACCAATGCATCTCTGCTGTAGCATGGATTGGACCATTCGCAAAGATCCACATCACCTTTGCAACCACCACAGTGCGACACATTCTTGGCGCAGGCCCTCACATACCTCATTGACAGCAGTCTCACAGTGCTTCGGAACAAACACATTGCTCCAACTATGCACCACATCTATGAGGCCTGACTTCTCATCGCAAGCCCCGTCGATGGGATCCGCGGAGATGACACAGGCCTTTATATCACAGCCTCACCACATTTTGGAATTGGCACATCATTCTCACAACAATGCACAAACCCTGATCTAAGGCACTTTGTTCAGTGGGCCTAACTGCTGCTGGCATGTGCTCCATCGCAGTCAGCCTGAACATGTGACTTTGTCCCGGTACGTTGGTTGTAATCTTGCCCCTCTGACACCTCATTTTGCATCTCATGCTGTTTCTCTCTCAGCCCTGTATCTGTTATGTTATGTTATTTGCAATTTGTAAAGCGCGCTGACACAATGGGTTTCCTGGCGCTATAGAACAGAGGTGAGAAACACGGGCTGGAAGTTTACAGGGTTAACAGGGTGGGGGGAAGAGGAAGGTTTTAAGCTGCTTCCTGAAATGAAGGAGGGGAGCTGCTAGATTTGATGGTCAGGGGGAGGAGGTTCCAAAACAGCGGGGCTAGGAGGGCGAACCTGCGGCCAACAAATTTCTTTGTTCTGGTTCTAGGTACAACAAGCGTGAGATGATGGGCAGAACGCAGATTGCGGTTTGGACAGTAAAGGTTGATAAGTGATGTTAGGAAAGCGGGGTTGGTGCAGTGGAGGGCTTTGAACGTGAGGCAGCCCAGCTTGAAGGCCACACGTTGTTCTATGGGCAACCAATGCAGTTTATGCAGCAGGGGACTGGCAGATTGCCATTTGGGAGATTTGTAAATGAGGCGAGCTGCTTGGTTCTGGACTACCTGGAGGCGGTGAAGAAGTGACTTGGGGAGTCCGTGATAGAGGGAGTTGGAAAAATCCAGGCGGGAGAGCACTAGGGAGATTATTACTTGGATTAAGGCAGCTGAGGGGAGTAGGTGGCGGACCTTCCGAATCTTTCGGAGTTGGAACGCACAAGATGAGATCACGGAGCCAACTTGAGAGCGGAGGGAAAGTTCGGTGTCAATGGTCACGCCAAGGCTCTTTACCGATTTCGCGGGGGTCGGTGGCAAGCCCAGTTCAGTAGGCCAGAACTGGGTGCCGAAGAAAGTGGGGCTAGAGCCCGGGAGGAGGAGCTCGGTTTTCCCAGGGTTTAATTTCAGCTGGTTGCAGTTCATCCATACCTGAATGTGAAGCATGGCGGAGTGGAAGTTGTCCACAGCATTCGGGGAGTTGAGTGGGAAGATGATCTGCAGATCATCGGCGTAGTTATAGACTGTGATGTCCCAGTCTCGGAGTGAGTGAATTAAGGGACGGAGGTAAAGGTTGAACAGTAAAGGTGACAGAGAGGAGCCCTGGGGGACTCCACATGACGTAGGGGTTTTGGGTGCTGTGTAGGGGCCCAGGCGGACAGCTTGTGTTCGGCCAGTTAAAAAAGACTGGATCCAGCTGAAGGCGGAACCCTGGATGCCAGCCTGTTCGACACGGTGAAGCAAGATGTTATGGTCAACCATGTCGAACGCGGCCGATAGATCGAGTAGTACAAGAGCCTGGGGGGTCCCCGAGTCTGCATTCCTCCTGAGTGTGTCAAGGACGGCCAAGATGACAGCCTCAGTGGAGAAAGTGGGCCTGAAGCCAGCATGATTGGGCTCCAGGTAGCATGATGTCTCGATGAAGTTGGAGAGGTATCGGGTGGCATGCGCTTCAATTAGTTTGGAAAAGTAGGGTAGGAGTGATATGGGGCGATAATTGGACAGTTCTGCTGGGTCCGCGCCAGGTTTCTTCAAGAGAGGGACTAGGATGGCCTCTTTGAAGGTGCTGGGGACGATGCCTGTGCTGAGCGAGCCGTTCAGCAGGGGTAGGATGCATTCGGGGAGAGAGTGACAGATGCTCCTAGGATCGGAGGGGGGCAGACGTCATTCGGAGAGCCCGATTTTACCCGGGACGCGAGTTCCATCAGGGAATCGGGCGTGAGGGTAGGGAAATCGGAGAAGACAGAGGAGTTTCTGGGGGGGATGTCGGGAGCGGAAGTCTGAGAGGGGGCGGAGATTGAGGCTTTGATTTTGTTGACTTTTTCAAAAATAAAGAGATTGAGGGCGTCACAAGTTCCTTGGGTGGGGGGTTTGACCTGGGAGGGTTCTGTCATCGGAGGTGAGTTCGTTCATAATTTTAAAAACTTCCTTGGATTTATTGTCTGCGGATGAGAGTCGGTTAGAAAAGTGGGCTTATTTGGCTGAGGAGATTGCGACTTTGTAGTTCTTGCGGGCTAGAGTGTATAGCAGTCTATCTGAATCAGAATAATTGCGGCGCCATGACCTTTCTAGTTGGCGAGTTTTTAGTTTGAGTTTTTTGAGGTCATCCGTGAACCACCTGTTGGGGGGAATTTGGTTAGGGAGCAAATTGGTCACTGGCTGACTTCAGCCAGTGACCAATTATCTTGTGATCAGTGATCCAGTATCTACACTTTTTCTTCTCTACTTCTCATCTTTCATTGTCTCCCATGAACTATATGGCGATGGTACTTAATGCACCTTAATGCACCTTTCCATTCCCAACATTCACGCCCTAGCTCCAGAACGAACCTTTAACATCCTTTCATGAATCGATCATCTCAAACGTTTCCCATCACTTTTCATTGTTCTTATTATATCACTCGTTTGGAACGGTTGGTACTTCTTTTTTGCAGGCCTGCGAACATTCACTCTGTGTGTTCAAGATTGCACTCAAATCTCCCCTCAATAACAGATAACCTCTGGTGAAACCTCCCTCTACTCCCAAAATTGAGGTTTATGACAGAATGTTTTACATAGAAATATCATCTGGAATACATATTATGTCTTAAATATCATTTGTAAAAATGTTGTTTCATTGGGAGTAGAGTTTCTATTATTAACTGCAAAGGAGCGATATTTTTGTACATGACATTTAGGACATGTTATTAATACTGAGACAACAATATTCTGGTACGAGACCCAAAATCGAGTACTATAAACATGTGCATGTGCAAACAACTGCCATCCAGACTTGGACTGTGAGTGGGCAACCATGCAATAGAACATTGCATGATGGGACTATTATTAGGATTTGAGCAAGATTTATGGTTTCATCAGCATGTGGCACAAATTGGAAGCTGAAGCATCGAATCCATTATCTCTTATGTGATCATAGGTATTAAGGATTGGTAAAAGGGCAGACACTTGTGTCAGTCCACAATTCACCTTCCACACTTTGGAACGAATTAAAGGGAGGTAAACAATCTGCATTCTGTTTGAGCAAAATAGATGAAAATCAGCCCTGTGCTAACCCTACAAGGTCAACCCATTTTAATCAGTTTCTAATAATGAAGGCCAGCTGAGGAGTCCTGATCCCAGGTGGAACGGAGGGAATTATGAGGTATTATGAGGTATCACTAATGCAGTCTTGGTGAGCGTCCTTCAGTCAAAATGAGAGGGTCAAGTAGATCAAGATTTTCAAATCTCTTAGCCAGCCATCTTTTTACAAAATGTTCCATAATTCTGGAAGGAGCTGGAAGAAGGGTGATAGGTCTGAAGTTCTTTTGGATCCATCAAACTATTTTCAGCAGTGCGGAGAAAATGCTTTTCTTGCAAAACTGTGTAATAATGTCCGTATCTAAGGACGAGTTAATAGCGGTGCATAAAGATGGAGTAAGGGCCTGCACCGAACATTTTAAAGCAGCAGGGGGATTTAGGGGCATATTATTAAGCGTGTTTTCGCTAGTTCAGCGGCGATTCTTATATTGCACCATTAACAAGGACTTGCTAACAACCTTTAGCGCTTGTTGTCTGACGATGGTAGCCGTTTTCCTTTTTGCTTTGCATGTCAGCGATATATATCGCTAATGACATGCAAAGTAGGTGTTCCTGTCTTAAACTCCATTGAAACAATCGCAAACACAACAATCCTCTGTTGTCAATGCCCGCGAAGCGATAAGAAAAACTTGCGCTAACCGCACTTATCGCTAAAATTTAACACCTGAAAAAAATTGACTTAACCATCTTGTCAATCGGAGGTGGATCGTTAGGTTAAGTACACACTTGCCTATTAGCAAGCTGTTCATGAGAGCAGTTGATTTATCGCTGGAATTCTCACGCTATTGCTGGTTTTACACGCTATCGCTGGATTACCTATCGCCTTTGCGATACACGTTGATAATACAGCACTATCAGGGCGAGGAAATCCAGCGATAACCGACAATAAAAAAAACAGCACTAAGCACTCTTCGATAATTATCGTAAATTGTTGATAATATGCCCCTTAGTGTGAAGATGGTGGTCTCCCAGTATTGCTTTTGTGCTGTTTTATAACTTCCATTCCTCTGTCATTCCTACATAAATACACATTTTAGCATTTAAATTCCAGGGTGCACAGGAATATATACCAATTCCAATAATCATTGTGCTACTAGATGCTGTTTAGTATCCCTGTGCCAATGGGAAGGCAGGTTTATGTGTTAGAGATTTGAATTAATGCAGAGGCTTACTGTACTCTTTCAACCTTTTACTTTCATTACTAGTAGTGAAATAGAAATAACAGGCTAAATTGTTGCTCGAAGCAAGTAATAAGCAAATGCGACTCAAAGTTTCTAAATTGGAGGACATGCCAACTGGGCTGCAGCTATCAGTGCCTCCGCAGAAGAAAAATCTCCTGCCAAAGCTTCACTGGCACTCACCCAGTAGTGTCGGAAAAGCAATTGAAAACATACTCTCTGTTAAATGACAGACATTGTAACGTTAACAAAAGCATCAACCAAGATTTTATTTAGGAAAAAACAAAAAAGTTAATTATATTAAATGTCTCTTGTGGAAAGATCCAAAAATCACTGCACTAGGGGCAATGCTCTAACTATGGGCTGGTCAGTCTGCAACTAATAGTTAGATGCAAGTGGATGGAGTTTCCGTACTATAAACATCCAGTTCATGCGGTTGCCAGAAGTCAAGGCCATGGGAGGAGGACCAGTTTTAAGCTACAGTGTGCCCCACTTTCGCAGTCAATGGCATGTGTTTGTTGTGTTTTATCGCAGCCACGTTTAATCAGTCCTAACTGGGTGTGTAGGTTCTGCCATGGCTGAGTCCACTTTATGTCTACGAAGGAAACAGCCTATTAATCTTTTGGTATCTGTATTAAGGCATTATGTGGTGATAATGTATCGTCAAACGAGAATTGTGCTTTTGTGGTTTTTATAGGAGTTCAAGGTCATATTATCATGAACAGCAATAAAATTATAGACGCTTTGGTGGCAAGAAACTGCTGCTAAAGTGGCGTTAAGGGGCTTGATAATTTGCCCTAGAGAATCCCAATAGGAGCCCAGGTTTGAGGTAATTCACACCAGAATCTGGGCTTCTATTGGAAGTCTCTCGGCATATTATCAAGCCCCTTATCACCACTTTAAGCTGCGATAATGTTATCGCCGTTCTTGATAATATGGCCCTAACAACAGGCGGCAGAAGAACCATCGAGCATATCATCAAAGAAGAGCGTTAAATATCGCTGACCGGGCTTAGCGCGGATTTGCTTAATGCCGACTATCGCCGCATTTGATTGCCGAGATATCGCGTTATTTACAACGCATATCTCCACGGCGATATTAAATCAGGCGATAGCAGCGAAATCCGCGAACATCGGCGGAAATCCAGCGCAACAACGGAAGTGATTAGGTATTACTTGCAAATAGAGAGATTTGGATTCAGCCATAGAATCCATCTTCCATCATGTGTATAGCTATGTCTGCTTTTTTGCAGACATTAGCTTTCGGCGATATCCGCAGTTAGAGCGGATTTTAGCGTCGGTATTGGTATCCTGGGCCAGCTTGTTGATAGGGAGAAATGCTGTTAGCCATGGTTCCCGTGTTGTGTTTGAAGGAAACGCCCACTTTGCATCTCAATAGAGATGCAAAGCGAGGCGCCGGTAAAAAGGGTGCTAACATGCGCCAATGCATGTTAGCACAGCCTTGTAAATAGGACGAAAACATTATCTCCGCTTTTTTGGCTTTTAAAGCCAAAAAAACAAAGATAAGGCCCTTGATAATATGCCCCACATTTTCCCATATTTATCGAAAACGTCAACCTTTTATGGCAATAAGATGTGCGTTTTATGTTGTACTTAGGAACAAAGCAATCCAAGTGGATCATTTTCTATGCATTTAACAATTCCTAGCCAATCTTACAGCTATTTCGTTTTGACCTTGGAAGATAAAAGTCGGAGTTAATCATATATGGATCTGAATCTATGACCTGCTTTGAGAACAATGATCTATGCAATAAGTCAATAACCACTGAGAATCAATAAAATATTTAGGAATAATTTCAATGTAATTACCTAAAGAGTAAGAAATACAAGAAAAAAGAATAAATGAAACGCATAACAGTATGTCTAGCTTGGTGACAAGACAGATTACACTGTAGGTGAATGCGCGGCAAATTAGACTGTGACAGATGAGCTAAAGAAGCTATTATCTTAAAGTTAGAGCTATTATAAGGTTCTAATGTCGCTCCCTATGACAAACAATTAATGTGCCATCATTGTGAATTACACATGTCAAACATTCCATTCTGTCCATTAAATCCCCCTGGATTGTTTGCTTTTGAACTATCTGGTTTTGGACCTTTACAAGGAGTGAGTCTCACCAACTAAGGGGCCCATTATGATGGCGGGCGGATTGCCCCCCCCCCCCAGGCTGGTGGGGGCAATCCGCCCGCCATCCACTTTCGTTTTCCCCCCGCCATATTAGTATGGCGTTGGGGGGGCCTCGGCGGACGCTTTTCCGCCCCGGTCGCCTTGCGGCTGGGGCGGAAAAGGAATAATATGGTGGCGGTGTCTATCAGACACCGCCAGCCATATTATGATGTGCTTTTGGCAATGCCGCCACGGAAAGGCAGGCGGACTTCACTCTGAGGGCCCCTTGCGGGCCCCCAGAGTGAAGGAGAGTAGGGGTGTGCACACGGGGGGTACCTGTGGTACCCCCCTTCATTTGCATTTCCAAAGCGCCAGGCACCGCGCGGTGCCTGCCGCTTTGTAAATGCAAATGTGAAAGTGCTTTTTCAGCATTGTGGCGGGCGGTGCTGAGAGCACCGCCTGCCACAATGCTTAACATGCAGGATGTGCCCGCCACTGTGGCGGGCACATCCTAATACCACCCCCGGGACCCCCGCCCTTATGGCGGGCGGTCCCGAGTCCCGCTAGGATGATGGGCAGACTAAGTCCGCCCGTCATCATAATGACCCCCTAAGTCTCACTCACTGTAAACTCTGTTATAATAGAATGAGCACCCTAATCATCAGTGTCTGCTTTTTAAGATAAAGTCCGCTGATGCACAGTTAGCGTACGAGGTTCTGGGTTCGCTACACATGAACACACACATGTACACACGTATTTGAGCTGAACATGTCAAATTACCATCTTTCTCAGACCAGTATCTGCACATAGGTAACCGTTCACAGAAGGGATCCTTTATCCATTGGGGCTTATCTGGGGTAAGCCTTATAATGAGAGTGGGCATGCACAGTGTAAATCAGTGTTGAATACTAAAAGGTTTGTGTGCTTCACGGAATTATACATTAAAGACCACATTGTGCCCCAAAGTAATGTTTTGTCCTATTTAGACAGAGAGAAATAGGTGAGGTACCAATCATAAGGTATAAATGTACCCCAAGTGTCACTTATTTGATTTCTGGCCTCCTTCTGGCAATTGAGGATTTGTTATAATTCTCAGACTCAGGTATAATTTGTTTGCAGGCTTTTATTCCTCCTGCTGGGCCAAGTTAATTACTCTGCCAGCTAGCTGAAAGATTAAAGACTTTCCCACTCAATAGAACAATTTGATAGTGGTTGACTTGTTCACAGGAAAGGAAAGAATGTAACAGAATCTGCATGTGCTAATTACCTTTCACGCTGCACCTGGCTGGTGAAGTTCAACCCGAGAGAAGTAATGGACAGCAGCCAGACCTTTGGAGTCAATCACAGGGGAGGGCCCCTTTAACGTTTTGAAGAGAAGAAACCACACAGCTGTGGAAGTTAGGGGCGGGGCGTTGACTCTCAGAGAGGGACTTTCAACAGACCACTTCAAATGGCATGTTGAAATGTTCCACAATACTGTGCAGGAGTCTTGGGAGAAGGTTTGAGTGATGATGTAATACCCTATGAATGTGCAGTGGTGCCTACCTTCTGCATCTTTCCACCCCCACTTAGTTACGCTTGCACAAGGGAGAGACTTTTTAAAACATTGTGGATTGGGGATTGCGGCCACTGAAGGAATGACCTGCTGGAAGGAGAAGCCACCTGACTTGAGAACTTTAGGGCTCTAGCTGGAACCCTAGTTTTTCCATGGCACTGGCACCCTCACAAACTCTGAGGGACAGCAGATGGATTGACCTGCTGAAGTGGACACAGCAAGGTTCCCTCGGTTTTTTTGTGGACTGTTCCTGCAGATGGGTGACATCCATCAGGAGGGGCCACTGACTCCCCTGCTGACACAGATGCATGTATGACGGTGAGAGTCATAGGGCCTGGGTACCGAAGAGTGGCTGCTGAGCAAGAGCCTGGAAGAAGGCAGGTGTAAAGAGCCCCAGACAGAGGACAACTCCAGCATCAGGAGTACTCTCCCTCGTTATAGGGAGAACAGTGAAACAAATCTTTATAAATATAGGCCGGGAGGCCGGAACAAAATACTCCTGTTGGCTAGGGCCTGCCACCAGAAGTACAAGGACACCAAAATCATGTAAATTGGCCCAACAAGTCAAGAGAAATGCACCAGAGAATGTCGGTCCTCTTGGGGGACTGCACAGGAAATAGAGTGTATAATGCTCTGCTGTGATTTGTCATTTACCCCTGGGAAGAGCCAAAGGACAAGGCTGATGTGCAATGAGATTTCCCCCTCAACCCAGTCATGCCACATGCTCCTGGGAATCCATAGTCCTGAGAGCCTACATGGAGAAAGAAGGCAAGAAAAGACAAATTCCACCATGTTCTTGGTAGTCCTGCCACCTGAGACCCCCATCCCCCAGGGAGCTGAAGACCAAAGGAACAGAGATCTATGAGGATCATGGGGCAGCCTAGAGACCCAGGAGCAAGGCAATGTGACTCATCTGCTGCCCCACAAACCGCACCGTACACATGTCTAGGGGGCAGGAAGCATACTGCATAGTAACAACCTGACTATATTGAAGCAGGTCGATGAATGAAAAGCCATAACCAGTACCATCACAGTTCTGTGTTGGCCAAGCAGAGAGCTGGTAGGGTCACACAGGATGTCTCTCCTCACACTGCCCAGTGCAGTCACAGACTGGGTTGTCACGCCCGGTTCCTCAGAAGCAATGCTCTCAAGAAGTCCTCATTTTGGCAGCACTGACTATGAGTTTTATATTCCACCAGAGATTCGATGGGGTCAAACTGGGTGAAGGTAAATCAGGGTGGATACTTCAGGGAAGGAGACCTGGAAAGAAAAAGGTTAGTCAACAATTCTTAGTTTTTCTTTCTTGAAGAAATGCTTTTATGATTTTCTCAAAAAAACACAAGTTGTTTACACAAAGAGCAAGGTCCAGAATTACAGGTCCTTATGTTAAATAACATAAAGTTCTAGATATTACTCAATCAAAAGGTGCAACAATTATTTTTAAGGTTTATTGAGATTTAAAAATAAGTCTGCATATCCAAAAACATATATCTCCTGAGACGAACTAGGAGTTAGCTCCCAATGTGTCTCTTGTGCTATGTTTTGTTGAACCCAATTCACCAACCCATAGGACAGGCCTATGAATTACCCCTCAACTCGCCAATTTGCCAGAGTGCTATGATTTTCCTTATTGCCCGGGAACATTTCTGCTCGAGTGCCAGAAGGTTTCACCACATGTGAAGAAGGTGAGCAGGAACAGAGCAGGGGAGCGTGGTGTCAGGAAATATGTGCAGCCTTGATCTGTGTGAATACTGGAGCAGCTCTCTGGAACTGAGAAAACCTCTTGGGTGTTTGGCTCCTCGATGTGGCAGCTCCTTTAAAAAGCAAGCCTGAATAGCAAGCACTGCTGAAAGGATACATCCTCTTTAAATAGGGGTGCCAGCCCAGACTGCAGTGTCTTCAAGCATGTTTCAGAACTTAAAGGTGCTCAAAGAGGGAAACAAACAATGAGTCATCAGAGTCAGCACAAACAAATGAGTCATCAGGGTCAGAAGGTCAATAGAGCAAGGACTGGCATGTTCTGTCAAAGGTAAATAACAAAGGAGTTATCAGATTCAGCACGAACAAACGAGTCACATAGTGAAGCCCATTAATGGCATAAGCATTGAAGAACACAACGCAATAAAGACATTGCAGTAATGCAAGATACCTCGTTGTTTAAGCATTAAAACATCATTGGTACATACATGCTGAGGAGATGGGCTTTAAATACTGGTGGCAAGGAGTATGCGACAGGGTGCTCTATGAAGTAGCAAGGGTGCCTGGTCCCACAATACAAATAAAGGGAGTAGTCCACTTTTGTCATGATGTGAAGGTGCATGAGGGAAAAAGAAAAAGGGAAGCCACAGTACGAGGCAGCTACTACATTATTCACTGCCCTGACCAAGGGGTACTCCAGAATCCTCTAGAGCTCTCTTCAGTTAAGATATTGCCCCATTTAGAGCAGAGACACCACCAAAGATAGTATTGTATGCCGTGGGGCTGTCAGACATGCTGTAGCCACCAGGGAGGTCTCCCCAAAAAGGCATCATAAGTCTCCCGGGTAATGAAACAAATGGCCTGGGGAGGCTTTCCCATTTTTGCAGCACTCCTTTACAGAGAGGTTTTGAAGTCTGTTGTGACGCATCTTCTATTGTCCTAAGACTGTTTCTGCAGCATGGTAAAAGTAGAAGAAAGGCTCTTACACAGTTTGTATTGATATATTTCTACTTGTTATTTATGTGGTGACACCATAACAATGTGAGTAGGTCTTCATTTAGACAACGACCCCTCTTTGTATTGAATCTAGCAGGTTGCATGATATGTGGTGTTAGGGTGCAGGGATCACTAGGGGTGTGAACTATTAAGAGGGTATCACCATAGGTGATTCTACCTGCATACATGTATAGATTTGTAAATTTGTGCGTAGTATTGAGTAGCGTGTGTAATAAAGTACTTTTCCTTTTTAAAAGTAAAAGTAAAAGCACTGACTAAGCCTGATTTATTGGGTGTTGTTGGTTGCATGTTTATGGAGTGGGGTACGAGATCACAGCAGCTCCCCTTACTAGGCCTTGATCTGATCTGCTCTGCTTTGCTAAGCTTAGAAAGTCAAGTGCTACAACTGGGTACTTGGCTCTCAGTAGACAGAAGGCTAAATACTTTTTATTTACAGCTTTCATAAAAAGTCTATTTCATTTATTTCAGTGTCTGAAAGTCATAACTCCTTGTTATGACATCACAGCACTAACAAAACTGGTTATTAACTGCTGTGTTGCCATAAAGGCCAGGTGATAGGACTCTGAGAGCCTGCCAGCACAAAGCTGCTTGCCTGCTTTAACTTGAAGCAGAAAGTTCAATTGCAGGAGGGGGAGGAATGCAGGGAAGTTAGCGTTTTTTTTAAGGATAGCAGGTGGGGTATTTCTTTTTTTAATTTGCATCATGGAAGATAGGGCATATTATTTATAGCTTTCCTATTAGCTACTGAACCCTACAGTATTTGAAGGCAGAGGAAGATGAGTTTAGGGACCATACAGACCACAGATGGGTAAAAAGTGAATTACGGGGATATTTGTCACCTTGGGGGTCTGACTGAAGGATCACTGAAACAATATCGATGTCAAAAATATAGAACTACAAGAATATCGAGTAAAAAATATAGAATGCAAAAATATCGAACTCTTATCTCCAAACAGGTAAGTACAAAAATATTGAATCAAAAATATCGTTGTAAAAAATATAGTTAGTCAAAATATTGATTTTTTATTAAATGCTTTAAAGTAATTAAAAATCAATGAAATAATAAATATAATTAACTTAAACATACTTAAAATACTTAAATAACCTTAAAATTAATAAATAATTATTGTAAGTAAAAAAAACATACAAATTGATTTGTTAATACACATATATATATATATGAACGTAATATTAAAAAAAATTACAATATTTTTACCGTAGGATTGCGGAAAGGGTAAAATTTACTATTACTAGTCCAGTGAGTGCAACAGTAGAGAAAGCGTTGGATAGCGTAGGGGTAAAAATTACTATTCCCACTCCAGTGACTGCAACAGTAAGGAAAGCGTTGGATAGCGAGAGGGTAAAAATTACTATTCCCACTCCAGAGAGTGCAACAGTAGGGAAAGCATTGGATAGCGTAGGGGTAAAAACAACTATTCCCACTCCAGAGAGTGCAACAGTAGGGAAAGCGTTGAATAGCGTGGGGGTAAACATTACTATTCCCACTCCAGAGAGTGCAACAGTAGGGAAAGCGTTGGATAGCGTAGGGGTGAAAATTACTATTCCCACTCCAGAAAGTGCAACAGTAGGGAAAGCATTGGATAGCGTAGGGGTAAAAATTACTATTCCTACTCCAGAGAGTGCAACAGTAGGGAAAGCATTGGATAGCGGAAAGGTAAAAATTACTATTCCCACTCCAGTGAGTGCAACAGTAGGGAAAGCGTTGGATAGTGTAGGAGTAGAAATTACTATTCCCACTCCAGAGAGTGCAACAGTAGGGAAAGCGTTGGATAGCGTAGGGGTAAAAATTACTATTCCCACTCCAGTGAGTGCAACAGTAGGGAAAGCGTTGGATAGCGTAGTGGTAAAAATTGCAATTCCCACTCCAGAGAGTGCAACAGTAAGGAAAGCGTTGGATAGCATACGGGGTAAAAAAATTACTATTCCCACTCCAGAGAGTGCATCAGTAGGGAAAACTTTGGATAGCGAAGGGGTAAAAATTTCTATTCCCACTCCACTGAGTGCAACAGTAGGGAAAGTAAATACTTCATATAATAATTTAAAAAAATGAAAGATTAATACCAATTACAAAATATTTAAAAATTATAACTATTTTAATATAATATAATAAGTAATCAATTAAAAATACAAATTCAAAATATTTATTAGAAATCATTACCTATTAATACAAATCAATTACCAATTTAAAATTAATCAATTGGCAATTGAAAAAAAATAATAATTAATTAAAAATAAATACCAATAAATAAATTAAAACATTTAATTAATTACAAATAATTTACTTCCCACCCTATTCCCCTATAAACCCACAACCCGCTACATAAAATAAAGTAATACAATTAATATAATTATCAATTAATAAAAATTAATTACCAATTATAATTTAATTATTTACCAATTAAAAATTAATTAACAATTAATTCAAGAAAAATACCAATAAATAAATGTAAACATTTAATCAATTATAATTAAATTACTTCTCACCCTATTCCCCTATAAACCCACAACCCACTACAAAATTAAATTACGCAAAAATTAAATACCATAAAATTCATTACTTAAAATAAATTATAAAACAAATATACGCTTTTCACACATATACTAACAATTTTTCTTTAAAAAAATCGATATATTTAACAGCTATATTATATACTTCGATATTTTGACTTTCTATATTTATGTAAATCGATATTAACTTACTTACCTCAAATTCGATATTTTTGTTGTCTATATTCTGTCCATTCGATATTTTGTCCATTACATTCGATATTTTTGTTGTCTATATTCTGTCCATTCAATATTTAGTTTAATTTTATATTTTTAACTCGACATTATTGCAATTCTATATTTTGTACTCGATATTTTGACTGTCTACCCTGACGGACATCATAGACAACTCGAGCTTCCCTCTCGTCTATTTGACCTCGCTCAGAACTCCTTGGTGAAAAACATCCCCATAATTCAATGTTACCCATCTATAATTCTATATATTACCTGTGAAGAAACTCACATCCTTCATAAGTAACAACCCACTTTCTAACAGTCATATCACATATATTTTGGGACTTGTACGATGCAAGAGAGAATATGATACTGTACTATCTCCTGCTGCTTTATCCTTCTCCTGTAATTCTGAGTTATTCAGAGACCCATGCGAAGCAGTACATTTGTGAACACATTAGTCATAGCCTCCTGCCAGATAGCCACAATGGCCTGCAGATCATTATCTGCTTTAATCAACAGGGGCCCAACAACATTTCCAACCTTTATGACTGTCTATCGGCCTCCAGAAATGGATAGTGCTTAGCTTTCTCGAAATCAATGCTAATAGAACGGAATTTCTGCATAAAACCAGGAACACCAACCATGTTGGGATAGTGCTCATTGGCCTTCCATTGTGAATAAAGCTCCTTCTCCACCACCATTGTTAAAGTCAACGAGCTCTCTCCTAAACAACAAACTAATGCAATGTGTAGTTCAAGATGGCCCTTCTCAATTGAAGACATGCCTTGCCATTCGTTTCCATCTGGGATGTATGCGCCAACTGTGTCCACATGCCTAATTTCAGAGCTATATTATTGTGACTGCCTATACATTAGTGTCCCTTCAGCAGCATTGAAAAGTTAGAGAGAGCTGAACTCTGCCATCAGACTAGTTTTTCATCTTGGGAAGTTTGATCCTGCCTCGCCAGAGGGCATATGCACTGGTTTGGAAATCAACCAAGGACTCGATTCAAATGATTGTACCTCATCCACAAAGCTTTTCAACAAACCACGAAACACTGCTTGTCCTAACTATTTCAGATAAATGTATCCTTTAGCTCAGATCTGTGTTTCTAGACCCTGAAGATCCCGACTGGTTGATCGTTCATTGTGGGTCCTTTGTGCTATACTCTTGAAGTATCTTCTGAGCCACCTGACAGAAACTGAGCATTTGATTAACTTTATGATAGCTATCTAGTCTTATCGATAACTATTGGTGTTCTTTTAATTGCTGGCCCTCCTGTTACTTGGTAACATATCCTTCGGTGCCTGCCAAGGAACCCGAAAGGTGATCATGCGCTTTATCAATATCAAACCCCAATTTTTTTTCTCGCTAATTACCTGCAGACATCAAACAAACTACAAGTAACACGGGGTAAACTAAAACAATCTGCTTCCTCCTTATTTCCAAGGTGGCAGCTGGAGCAAACATTCAAGGTATGACATCCTCTTCCTTTCAAGATGTCGCGTTTTTTGCAAGACTTGACAACATGACCATTTTCACATTTGTATTCAATCTTAGCAAGTAATTTATTTGAAGGACAACAGAATGCAGCACGTATAATTTATTCTACTGGTTGTTTCCTCTTCTTCCTAAACGTTCATTTATCACGTTGAAAAAGGAAATTAGAGTTTTCTAGATTTACTAAATACCAATTTACCTTGCAGACTCTGTATAATAAAATCAGAATAATTCATAAACAGAAATTGATGTTTCTTCCTTTCATCGTTTTAACAGCCTGAAACTCTATAACTCTCTAAATTGAAATGTACTGGTCCCTTCCTGTGCAAGAAGCATTTTCTTCAGTTGTATTATCACAACTTGAGAAGAAACTCATGTGGTATTACAAGCTAACAAGGCTACAGGATATAAAAGGATAACCTCTCAGCAAAACTGGATGTGGTTTTATGTTGTTACTAAAAAAAAGCTTTGCCTAACATATTTGATCTTGCTTTTCATTATTCTTTGGTTTCCAGTAAAGCTGCTGCTGACGTCATCTTGCTGCATTAAAGTGCACTTTTATCTTTGTCACAGGTAGGGGTGTTAAAAGAGTTATAGCATTGCCAGGTAGCTTCTGATTCACAGTAATTTAGAAAGACCCTCCGTTGCATATCGTGATGATGCTGAGGACGGTCTCGTGAATGAGGATTCAGGCTGAATCCCTGCAGAGGTCAAAGTCTTTAGATACCATCCTAGAACATAAAATCTTTCTGACAAATAATGAATGTGTTGCTCATATTGGATACAAAGCACGTGCTACAGCCGTGCTGGTTTCCGTGCTCGTACGGTCAGAGTGCGAGATGATGTATTTTAAGTGTTGGATCATAGGATGTTTCAGTGATCAAAGTAACCGGTAAGTTATTTCATGCATGTTGCCAAAAAAACCTGTTTTGATTTCATCCAGTTAGCATCTCTGACCAATAATAAGTCATTGAGCCAAGTTTTGTAATGTTGATTCTGACACTTTTAATACAACTTTAATATTTATACAATTTCTGTACCACAACATGCCTTTGCAATTCTATCTTTGTAGGAGAAATGTCTTTCCTGTTACCTCCGGCTGCAAATAGACCCAGCCAAATTTAAACTGTGCCAGCATAATTTGCATAACTACGCCATTACGTAATGTCACATAATTACGTTGTCCACAACCCAGCATTCTCTCATATTACTGCTTGCCTTAAGCTTGTCATTAACCGCGTACAGCGCTCTGCTGCTTTTTGGCTAGGTTTTCCCTGTAGAAATACTACATAAGTTAGTACACCATAGACAGCCGAATATTGTGAAATTATAGCACAGGAGCAAGGGAACAGCACAAAGAACCAGAAGTCGCGTGTCTTTTGTTTGCGACACGCGTTTTTCAAGCTTTTTTTTGTGCAAAACGCAAAAAAACTACGAAAGGACGAATTGCCAACTGAAATATAATGCTAAATGATGGAGTTGCAATTAGCATATTTACAAAATGTTCATATGTCTCTACCTGCAAATTACTCGTTTAGAAGAATTCCTCTCTTTTCTAATGTTTGACAGCTGTTCATGAAATGCCCCACCTCTTCCTTAATTCTCTGCATTCTTTGACAATTTAGGTTTCTGTTGATATTCTGAAACAAAGGGGGTTACTTGATGTTATTATCTTGCTGAGGCAGCTCAGAATTGGCAACCAAATGCAGCCCTGGCAAAAATGTTCATACTATCTCCACATTGCAGCGCTCACTCCCAAAGGTCACTGGGGTGTCTGGGGACCAAAGAAAAGGTTGGAACATTTGACGCTATTAAATTTTACTGCAGATTTTGACAAATGTGTTGGCTAAAAAGAAACTGGATTTACAAAGACTTATGAAGAGAAAGTAATACAAAATTAAACTACTTCGCAATCTTATAGAGTCACTTGGAGAAGGTCATGCAAATACATGTGATACAATTGTGCATGTGATACACAATACTGAAGTACAGCCGCGAATGTATTTGTGCTACAGAAGAAGCAGTGCTGTAAAAATACTGAAAATCAAAAACTATGCTGGTAGAAATAAAACCAGCCAAAATACTGTGCTTGAACATAGTTCTCATTCCGTAAAACTTATCTCTTTATAAGCAACCATTCCAGCACCTCGACCCCTGGGCTGGACTACCCACCAGCACCACACATGAACTGCAGCAGCAGATCACATCATGTCTATGTCCATGTTAAAACTTGGCTGGTCAACAGTTGTAATTTGCCTGTTTACGATTAGGTAATGTAATTTTATTATGCTTGATTAGTTAAAACCGTTGCATACATTAAATAATCTTTAAAATCAAAATCCACTATTACAAAAAATTGACCAGTTTTTAAAATAATTCACTGTTACAAAAAGATTAACCATTTTTAAAATAATACACGCTGTATCTTACATAAAACTGTATAAAGCGCAATTAATGTTTTGGTCAGGTTAAAAGTCTATCTCATGTGGGTTGTATTATTGAGCAAACAGCTCCAAATCCATTGTCAAGAATTTTTATTCAGTGTGTTAATGTTTTTCTCCATGGGATTCCCTTGCCTCTCAGGTTGTTGGAGGCAACACAAACAGCTTTAAGATGTGCCTGCTGGTGGGGTCCTAATGCTACGCTTAAATTATTAAGGATAACTTTCCTAAGCTGACTAGATTAGTTCCCAGGACCATCATGTGGTGCTAGTTCGTGGCCAGTAGAGATATGTTTTTCAGTCTCTGTTCGGTGAGATCAAGGAATTTTGTAAGGCGACAATTCATCTGTGCTAGGGTTGGATTGAAGCACAGGATTAACGCCTGCCTGCAGGACCTGATGCCATGCTGGTTAAAGGATGGTTTTAATAAAGTCTTCCTTATGTCTTTTAATTCATAGCAGATGCAAATGATGTGGATGAGGTTCTTGACTCCACGAGCACATAGCCTGCATAGCTGGTCTCCTCCTCTACTTTCCCAAGGTGGTAAAAATGGGTTAATTGAACCAACTCCAAAGCGAAGCTTTAAAAAGTTTTCTTTAGTTGTTATCTGTATTCCTGCGTTAAGGTAAGGTTGGGGTTTGCAGGCTTCGTAATTGTTGAGCACAGCCCAGGCACGAGCTCGTTTTGACAGTGCTTCCTTATCCTCTACAGTAGATTTAAGTCTTATTGACTTTGTGACTAGTTTTCTTAACACACACTAAGCCGTTGAGGTATTCCAAAGGTCTACCCAGAGATGGTTATTTAGGGAACCATTTTCGGCAGCTCTAATTTTATGCCAGCATTTTGCATAGTCTCTCATTCTCTCTTTTCCCTGATTTTGTAGCCCAAATTCCAGCCATATTTGGGTGGGGAAACGTATTTAGAGAGTTGAAAAATCACTCAGTAAGAGGTTGTTATTATGCTGTTTAAAATTGCTGCATCTCTTCCTCTCATTGGCTCACTCCCATAGGTGATCATGGGCTAAACTTTGGCTCACAGGACTTTTAATAAAAGGATCTAGTGACAGGTCCGGCAACATCTTCTTCAAATGTTTAAGTGCCATATAGGTCATAGCACCCTTCCTTCGCAAGGATTCCAGCTGTGGCTTGAAGGAATTGTTTTGATCTAAAAGTATCCCCAGATACTTGTAGCTTGTTACTTGATGTAGACGTTTCCCATCAAAATACCAGCTCGGACTTGTCTTCTTATGGAAGTTTACTGTCATAATTTTAGTTTTTGTAAGGTTTATTTTTAAGGCTTTTCGTTGACAAAGTCGCGTCCAGGAGATGTTGAAGACCAATGGGGGTCCGACTGATCGGGACTAGATCATCAGCGTATAACAAGTTTGTCAGTGTCATACCTCCTAACTTCGGGGCACATGATGAACAGCTGGCCAGTTCCTCCGGTAAGTCTGCTAGGAAAAGGTTGAACAGAAGTGGGGCTAGGACGCACCCTTGTTTTAGACCCTTGGTTGTGGGAATTCGGCATGAGAGGTGCGCCCGCCACCAGTTTTATTCTGATCCACGTGCTGTGTACAAGTGCCTAAGTTGATCTAAAAGAGAAGTTGGTATCCCCCAGCTGGCTAGATTATGCCAGAGCTTAGTGTGGTCAATGTGGTCAAACCCTGCTGTGTAATCTATGAAGCAGAGGTACAGGGGGTATTTGCTAAGCATGGGCGTAAAATCCATTCCGCTCGCGGAATTTGCGAATTTTTGACAATCGCATGAATTTGTCAAAAAATTCGCAATTCGCAAGCTTGCGGATTTTTTTGCTTGGTCGCAAGACTTTTTGTCCACGAGTACGCAAAAACGGACGCGAACACGCAATTGCACAACGCGAGCATGCAACTAGCCCATGTACGACCGCATAGGTAACCTCGCGGTAGCTGCGCTGAAAAAATCCTGCGAACACGCAAAAAGCCCCGCGAACCCGCAAAAAGCCCTGCGAAAACGCAAAAAGCCCGGCGAACACGCAAAAAAAAATCACGAATTTGCTAATTTGGCCCATACTTAGGGGCTGATTACGTTGGAGGATTTTCTGCATCCTCCGGGCTGGCGGAAGCCACCGCCGGCCCGGAGGATGCGGAAAATCCTCGGCGGACCCACCAAAGACCCACCGCCACATTAGGATGGCTGGTGGGTCCTGGTTTCAGTCCGCCGCTTTTCCGCCGCGGTTGGCTTACAACCGCGGCGGAAAAGGCCTAATATGGTGGCGGTGTCTCTCAGACACCGCCAGACATATTAGGATGGTGTAAAAGAGATGCTTTTCCGCGGCGGCTTTTCCGCCGTGGAAAAGCATACAGAAATTCTCTTCAGGGGCCCGTTGCAGGCCCCCTGGGTGAAGGGGGGGTGAGGGGTGCACATGGGGGTACCTATGGTACCCCCCTGCATTTGCGTGCACAAAGCAGCAGGCACCGCGCGGTGCCTGCCGCTTTATGCATGCAAATGCAATGCATGCGTTTTTAACATTGCGGCGGGTGCAGCTTCAGCCGCAATGTTAAAAATAGAGGATGTGACCGCCAGGGTGGCGGTCACATCCTAATTGCACAGGAGGGAACGCCGCAGCACATGCGGACGTTCCCTCCTACTCAGGGCTCGCGGACGGACGCAAGTCCGTCCGCGATCGTAATGTGCCCCTTAGTATTTGCCCTCTTTCGCAGCGTCCATAAGCATGGTCAAGGACTTGATGTTAGTTGTTGTTCCTTGGCGGAATCCTGTTTGTGTTGTGGGGATGATTTTGTTCTCTGAGCCCCAGTTGGCTACATCTTCCAAGATGATCCCTGCGTCATATTTAGCCTCAGTGTCTATAAGGGCTATCAGACGCTAATTGTTTGGAATATAGACCTCTCACCTTGTTTATATATTGGGCTGATAATTAAGCCACTCCATAATTCTGGAAGTATAGGAGTTCTTAAAGCATATCCGAAAACTGGTACCAGTGCGTTGCTCCGAAAATCTGGGTCTTGTTTAAACAGCATTGGTGAAATGCTGTTGGGGCTGGGAGCTCCCGCCTGTCTGCCTTTAGCTATTTGCTTCTTTATGGCCAGTGCCGCAGGGCTGTCATGTTCTTCTGCTGCAATGGCTAGGCAGTTCTGGTTTGAGAAGTCTATTTCCTGCTGCATCGGCCAAGAGTTGCTAGTGTTCTCTTTGCTGAGACAATGTTGACTAGTTGCTTCTATTTTTAGACTGATGATGCTAGCTTTGCCCTGGTAAGTGAAGATGGTGTCTAATTTTTTATTCGAGTCATTGAAGTGATTAAATAGATATTCATTCAAAACTGCTTCCGTGACGTAAGAGTTGATACCAGGATGGTTGGCCTTATTATTATTAACTGTTTGCCAAAATTTGGCGCTGTTTTTCTGTTTTGCGTCATAGAGAAGTTTTGCCAATGTTTCGTTATCCTTTACTCTTTTGATTGCCCATCTCCTTTGTTTTAATGATTTCTTACCTTCGCGGAGGGAACTTTGCAGACTCGAATTGTTTGGAAATTTGTGGAGTTGTTTTATTGTATGATTTATAAGTTGCTTCAATTTTGTAGATACTGGAGTTTTTGCCATTTTACTAGGGATTTGTGAAGCATTCCTCTGTTTTTAACCTTGCCTGTTTAAAAATGTTTCTCCAAGTGATATGACTAAATTGTCCCAGTATTCCAAAAGCTGTACTGTTAGTTCTCCCCCTTGTTTATACAGATCTTTGGCAATAGATATCATTTCCTCTAAACTCGAGGAATTACACCTTATTCTTTTAAGATTGCTGGTTTCATTTTGCACAATTATTTTACTGACAAGCAATGTCTGGCTTGAGCTTGCTCTAAGACTTAGTTCTTGTGGCATGTGGTCACTAAGTTCGTTATTGCCGATCTCAAAAGTGGCAATGTGGTTGAATAGTGTTAGAGTTGTGAAGGTATAGTCTAGATGGGACTATGATGTGGCTGAATGATACGTGGCAGCTGGTGGATTATCGTCCTTAAAGCAGCCATTTACAGCTCTCATATTCAAGTGCTCCAGCTCTTGTAGCAGGTATTTCGCGCTTTGCACTGGCTTGGTGACTGTGAATTGGGCTTGCTTCGGAATTCCCCATGCATCAGATAGATCCTGAATTAGGCCTTCATCCTGAATGTTTCCTAAGAGGTGCATGTTGAAATCTACAGCGAGGATAATGTGATCCATTACTTTCTCTTCAATCAATATTGTAACTCCATTGACAGCTCCTTTGCTGCTTTTAGCTTTTGTTTTGGCTGTACATAGATATTTATTGATATTACTTCCTGTGGGAGCTGGTTAATCTTAAGCATTACTTTTAAAGTCTGAATGCAACTTGGAGGTGATAATTGAATGTTCATTGGAACAGTCTTACCTACTTCTGTTATAGAGGTTAAGAGCAATAAGCCACTCGAGTGACGGCCAAAAACAGATCCCTTGGTAGCCGGAAGTAGATGAGAGCTGTAACCCTGTAATTCAAAGGACTGGTCTTCCCAGGTCTCCTGGAGCAGGATTATATCAAAAGATTTCAGGTAGTATAGAAACTCTTGGTCGCTTGTTTTGGAAGCTAAGCCGTTAATATTCCAGACACATATTTTAAGACGTCTAGCTCAGTTTGGGGTGGTTGTTTTACGGCCAGCTCTTGTCAATTTGTGAGTACTGATGTAATTACACGCTGTATGCCCGACCAATTGTTGTTTACTTGAGATTGTATTAGAGTGTGTTGGGTCATAGTTGGTAATACTGCAATTGACTAGTTCGCCTCAATCTTTGTGCCTGGAGTTCTACTTCTTGTTCCTTTCAGGACTGAGAGCATTGTCAAGCTTGAGCTGTTCACGTCGATGTTTAGGAAAAGAGTTGGATATAGGATTTTAGTGCCAGAACATCCCTTTAGAAATATTCAATTATTCATTCCTTCATTCACTCATTCATGTTGCCATCACTTATGCATGCCGGCCACCTTGATACCTCTAAACATTTTTACATTTTAACAAAGATCCTCTCTGACATTAGAATGCTGCCCTACTTGACCTATGCATAGAAATGCATTTGATTTAAGATATTATCTGGAGAGACATGGCAGGAAAATTACCATTGTTTATTTAAAATTAGGTGTAACATGCCATCTACATTCTCCAAACTAGGCATGGCTTTTAAATGGTATAAAATACTAGGCAGACTCCTGAGATCCTTGGGCCACAAACCACACCAATCCATACCACGCACTTTGTGGATAAGATCTGCACTTTATTTTCTCTCAAGCCTGTTAATTCACCAGTTTAGTATGCAGGTTTTTGAGGGTGAGCCAGTAAATATGTGGTTACTGTGAATGCAGCTATGTGTGCAAAGCCAAGTGGACCTTCTTTTCGCTCTAATCTTGGGATTTTTAAATTACATTTAATTTTCCTGGAGGCTTTTCATAAGCTAACTTCCAAGCTTTGCATATTCTCAAACGATCTGACACTAGTAACTTAATTTCTTCTAGGCACTGCCGACTTTGAGTCAAATATGGGAATAAAGTCGCAGGTCATGCATGTGTCATGTACCTATGTATGTATATGGTATTTCGATATCGTGAACTTAGCCAAAAAAGCAGCAGAGCACCTTACCTCATCCAAGACACGCATAAAATCAACAAGTAGGAGGTGAAGCTGGGTTTTGGATGGTAATGCATTATTATGTAGTTTTCTCTAAAGAGCAGCATTGCAGTGGTCCTGATGGATATGGGGATATTAGTTTGAGATCCTTGGTGCATAGATGAAAAATGTCTGCTGTCTTATTATTAACTTTTTACACTACTCTGCAATGTGATGATGCCCTGGCTGTGGGTGTGGCTGCGGGTCGGCCATGACCCATCAGAAAAGATGAGCTTGCATGCAAGATAATCTGGGGAGCTGGTCGTGAAATCTTTGTAAATGATGCAGTTAGTTTTTGAAGTTGATGTGAGCCAGCAAGGGGAGCCAATGAAGTTCCATCAGGATCAGGGCTCTGGCTGAGATGAGCTGCAATTTATAGGATACCCACCCAGGTGCTAGTGTGGAGTTTGGGAGACCATGTAATAGGGAAGTACCATGAGGGCTTGAGCAGCAGTTCTGATATCACTTTCGTGAAGAAAAAGATTGACTTCCCTTAGAAAAGAGAGTTGGTACCATGTCATCTTTTTTGGTAATGTGTACCTCGAGGGTGAGTTTGGTGTCCAGGATGATTCTAAGTGACTTTGGTTTAACTGAAAACTGGGGTTAGAAGCCATTAAAATGCATGTAATTGAGCAAGATTTGTACTGCATTTTGTTTATTTTTCTTGACAAATAACTGGAATTTCTCTTAGTTGGATTGAGCTTCAGGTAGGCCCCGGACATCCCTATCTCTATTAGCTCTATCTCGACTGCGGAGTCTGAGCACCATGTCCGATGCCCGGTGGAGCTGCTCTGTTCAGCTAAAGAAGAGATTAGACTTGGTTCTTCCCCAGACCGTCACCTACCCAGCTGGACTTTGGGCACAGTTTCTCTCCGTCTCCCTGTCTCACACTCACCCCTCTCCGTATTTCTGCAATTTTGCTTTTTCCTTATATCCTCTCTGTCTATCCCTCTGCCCGTAGACCATTGGAGCTACTTTGCGTGCTATAGGGGAGACTGGCTGTCGATTACCTCCTCGTGCCATCACCTACCCACTTGGTTTTTGGGCTGACTTTCCCCCCCGACTCTCATTTATTTATTATTACATTTATTAAGCGCACAGCTACCCGGAGGTTTCCCGGCGCTAAAGCAAACTGATCGGTGAAAAGAGGGAGGGACATTAGTTGTTAAAAAGCCATGTTTTTATTCCTTTACGGAATTTCAGAAAGCACGATTCCGTGCGCAAGGGTTGAGGGAGAGAATTCCATAAGGATGGGGCCAACAGGGCAAACGAGCGGCCACCCATTTTGGCTCTGTTAATGCGTGGAATTTTAAATTTGTTTTGTGACGAGGACCTGAGTGTACGGGGGGGAACATATTGTTGGACTAAGGCAGCAAGATAGCACGGGGCTCTATCAGTCATGATTTTATGCATGTAGCAGAGTGCTTTAAAGTGCACTCTGCTTTCAATGCGCAGCCAATGCAGGTTGCGCCTGTGATGAGTGACCGATGATCTTGCGGGAAGTTGGCAAATCAGACGGACTGCCATATTTTGAACCACTTGATATTTCCTGGTAACCTCTTTGGCAGCACCTAAGAGCAGGATGTTCCCATAGTCCAGGCGTGAGATGACAAGGGCCTGGACCACGGTCCTCAAAGTGTCTGTAGGCAGCATCCAAGTGATCTTCCTCAGCCACCTGATGATGGTAGTACAGGTGGCCGCAACTTTCACAACATGATGTTTGAAAGTGAGTTGGTTATCGAAGATCACACCGAGGTTGCGCGCAGACACTGATGGAATAGGTAGAGGACCCATCTCCGGAGGCCAATGGTGAGGGCCCCAAAGAGAGGTGTCGGGTCCAAACAGAAGCAGCTCTGTTTTGTCCCCGTTGAGCTTTAGTTTGTGCTTCAACATCCAGTCCGATATATGCTTTAATCCAGTTTGAAGAGAGGAGGAGGGGAGGTTTTTGTTAGTGGAAAGTGAGTAGATGACCTGTGTGTCATCAGCGTAGGAATAAATTGTTAGACCAGCCTGTTCGGCCAAGAACGCAAGAGGCCTTACGTACAGATTAAAGAAGAGGGGACTGAGGATAGAGCCCTGAGGAACACCGTGAGGAGAAGGAAGGGTGGAAGATACAGAGGTAGAAGAAAAAACCTGAAACGTGCGATCAGACAAAAAGTTAGCAATCCAGGCCAGGGCGGTACCACCAACACCAACTGCCTCCAAGGTGGATAATAAGATGGAATGGGAGACGGTGTCAAAAGCGGCACTCAAATCAAGCAAGATGAGTGCCACCGTCTCACCCTTATCCACTTGGCGCCTGATGGTTTCTGACACGCCAAGGAGAGTAGTTTCCGTGGAGAAACCAGCCCTGAAACCGGACTGGGATCCATGGAGAAAATTGGAGGACTCAACAAAAGAACTAAGTAAGGAATTGACATGTTTCTCCAAAATCTTGGAGAAACAGGAAAGCAAAGAAATAGGGCGAAAGTTGGAAAGATTGTTCGGATCAGCATTGGCCTTCTTTAATAATGGTACCACCATTGCGTGCTTCCATTCATTCGGAACAGTCGCTTCTACCAATGAGGCGTTGAGGACATCCAAAATAATGTGGAGAGGAGCTGGGTCAAGGGAACCCAGAACTTGAGGGGGGAGGGGGTCAAGGGGAGAACCAGATTTGATGTCCTGAAGATATTTTTTAAAAAGCGCCGGGGAAATAGGATCCCAGGAAAGCAATGGGGGAGTGGTAGGCAAGGAACAGGGAGGAGTAACCAGAGGCGCAACATGGGTAGGAGTAGCAGAAGTGGAATTAAAAATGGCATAAATTCTGTCTATCTTTTCCCGGAAAAAGTTAGCTAGAGCATTGCACTGTGCAGTGTCTAAGCATGGGTCTTTCGGGACTGAGGAAGCACCAGAGAGCTCCTTGACAATTTTAAACAGGGCCTTGGGCCTGTTTTGGGCCGTGAGTATGGTGTTATTAGCAAAATTAGCTCTAGCAGTGTCACATGCCGCATGGTAGGTTTTAAGAGCGGATCTGTAATTAGCTTTGTGCTCGGGGTTATACTTTGCACGCCAAATACGTTCAAGTTTCTTACAATTGGATTTTACCAGGCGTAAAGAGTCATTAAACCAGGGCGCCGGGGGGTGGTGAATTTGAGTTTTATTTTTTTGGGTAGGTAAGCAGGAGTCCAAGGCTGTAGTTAACCATGATGTAATTATGGGTAGCTCTTTAATCGTTATATTAGAACCTGACGGGATGGAGTTGGCCAGAGAAGAGTTAAATCTGTCAAGGTCTAGACGTTTCCAGTTCCTACTAGTTTTGTGAGTAAGGTCTGGCCTGGAGATGTCAGCTATACATATTTTAACAGAAAACTTAACTAAAAAATGATCTGACCAAAGAACAGGGGTAGAGGATTGATAGGAAATGGTTGTCAGATTGGAAATAATAGGGTCTAAAAGGTTACCGGCCTTATGAGTAGGGTCGGAATTGTAGAGATGCAGGTCAAGAGCTTCAAGATCTTGTAAGAGACGTTGAGCAATAGCACACGAGACAGAATTAAAATGAATATTTAAATCTCCAACAATGGTAAAATTAGTAGATTGTGCTAGTAAAGGAGCAATGAGTTCGGGAAGTGCAGTAGCCCAACCGCTCACTGATCCAGGTGGACGGTAAATCAGGATGCCTGTTAAAGTAAATTGGGGGGAAAGAGTTAATTTAAACAGGCCCGCCTCACAGTCAGGGAAGTCGAGATCTTCCCATTTACAAGAGAACTCTCTTTTGTAAATAACAGCAATTCCTCCACCGTCTTTAAGCGCTCGGTTTCTCCCAACATAGGTATAATCATTGGGGAGAGCCATGGTGATATCTGGACCCGAGCTATCATTAAGCCATGTTTCGGTCACAAACAGAGCAGCAGGGCGATCTGACTCCAACAGATCGAAGATATCTCTCTTATGTTTGGAGAGCGATCTACTATTAATACTAATGAAGGTTAGTTCTGAAGAGTGATTGTGTAAGGTGGGACGTATATTAGACGCAGGGGAGGGTAAGTTCCTTCTTCCCCTCCGCCCTGTCCCCTTTCACTCCCCCTGACCCCCTTCCCCCCCTTGTCTCTCCTTCTCCCTCTTTATGCTGTCACATATATTTGATGTATCGTGCAATTGTTTTCTATGCTGAAACATTGTTGACCTTATGTAAAGCGCTCTTATACCTTCGGGTCTAGCCAGCGCTATAAAAAACTGTTTAAATAGATATAATAAACATCCTGGTCTGGATGATTTGCAAGCAGTGCATGAGGCGTTGAATGTCTGAAGCAGAGGAAACTTTCAAGCAGAGTTGTGAATCATTGACATACTGGCACCAAGCTCCTAAAGTCATAAATAAACAGGCCTTGCATCACAAAAAATGCTCTTCCAATAAATTACTGATGCTAAACCACATCCTTCTACATTCAATTCATAAGTAGGGAATGTTTCAAAAGGTTAAAGAACAACATCTACAAAGTGTCTGTCTGACATGGGGGTTGTCTGTACAGCTTGCAATGTGGGTCTCCTAGAAGGTTCAATCCCTACATGTTATAATAACTCAAAAAACAATTTTTCGCAAACCTTTGATTGGTCTGTAGCATGTATGTTATGTCATATTCATTGTCATGGAATTCCTTTACACTCTTTTGCTGCAAGCAAACGGCTAGTTAACCTTGGAGTAATTACACCTATTCAAACACAGAAGTGTTAGGTTAACACATATATCCTGATCATTAAAATTTTCCATGCTCAAATATCAGTATATGTTTGTTGTTCCAAATAAATTAGATATGGTAGAGATTTTTTTTAAATTTTTATTAACAACAACCCCTTTGTTGGTATAATGCCTTATAGAGAGAACTAATACACTACTTAAATATAGTCAATGTATCCACTTAAGAAAAAAAGGGAGTTGAGAAGGCTTTGCGGTAGTTTACATTATGACTTTCAGGTCTCACGTAGAAGTCACAGAGGGACAAGTGTTGAGCACATACATCCATCTGCTGCCACTTGCATAAATAATGAAACTGCATTTGCTAAGGATTGCATATTCTGTAGTGCAGCCACTACAAAATTCAGAAATCTGCCAGTCCAATGTTTTTATGAGCATAATTGTAAGATTGTTTGAAAGATGTTTCATTCCTGGAGTATCCTTTCCCAAGAAGAAGAGGATCAAATCAGATTTTATGGCAGTACATGGAGGCTAAAATTATGCAAATCTCAGTTTATTGCCTGCTCACAGTGGCAATAATAGAAAGAATATAGGGGCTCATTACAATGGTGGAGGGACCGCCACCGCCAGGCTGGTGGTTCCTCCGCCAACTGGCTCCCATTTCCCCCGCCGCATTAGGATGGTGGGGGGAATCGCTTACTGACAGCGGCGGTCACAAAGACCATCCTCCATGCTTCCGCCGGCAATCGTCACGCTTGCCGGCGGAGCGGTCAGCATGTGTATATTGGCAGCGGTGCCTAGCAGGCACCGCCCGCCAGATTGCAATGATGCCATCAGCCAGCCTTTCCATGGCGGTTCCACCGCCATGGATAGGCTGGCGGAGGCTGAGTTCTGGGGTCCATTGTAGACCCACTCTGTGTGGGGGTAGGGTCAATGTGCACTGGTGAGTACCCGTGGTACCCCTCAACATTTCCATGCACTAGGTGGCAGGCACCGTGTGGTGCCTGCCACATTGTGCATGGCAAAGCACTACGTGCCATTTGCGCATTGCGAACGGGGCTGCTGCCTGCAGCACCATCCGCAATGATCAGGGGCCTGGACTTTGGCGGGCACATCCTAATACACTGAGCTGAACTGCTGCCTTACTGGCGGCCGGTCCCAGCTCTGCAGTGATGGCGGGCGGACGGAAGTTCGACTGCCATCATAATGAGCCCCTTAGAACTTAAAAACATTCCAGTCAAGTGAATAGCACAGTAACATGAAGCCACATTCATTCTTTTGTTGCTGCTGCTAACAAGATATGTACACTGTTTTATCTCTTGCACTTGGGTTAAGATTTTGCCATTCAGACCGTAGTTTTGAAAAGCTTTGGTTATGAGGGCATACATTATACGTTCATTGTGGTTCGAAACATTGTTAGGTGAGCTTTGTTATGTAACACTCATGTTTTGTGTATCTTAACCTTAGAAGTTAACATATATTCATCAGGAAATATCCTTAAATTCTACAAACCTTTTGCTAGCGTTAGTTTATTTATTTCAGCCTTACCTACTTGATTGTAAGCCTTGTTAGGGGAGGCGGATGCTGAGGCACTCGTCACACGCGTCCGGCCCGTATTCAGGGGCACATGCAGGCTTTCCATCATAGCCACTCACCTCTGCACACTTTCTGAGGAATCCGGTCCAGTCTCAGATCTGATCTCTCCAGTGTGGCACGCTCTTCAGCAAGCAACTGCACCACCTCTAAAAGCAAAGAGTTTGTTTGGTATGGATCACTCCTCTAAGCGCTATACGGAGATAGGAATACTCCCTGTGTAAAGGGGTATTAGAGGAAAAGCCATCGACAGTTGACAACACACAGTATCTACGCATCAGTCGCCAGCTTAGGTCTTTGGGAAATCATAATTCCCCATTGTTATATGGTTATTTTGGTCAATTTTTTACGAACGCAAAGAAAGCCGACTAGCTTTTGAACTACAACAGTCACAGCCACCGCATTTCAAGGAATGTTGCCCCCTAGTGGCCTCTTGTAATTTATCAAAATATAGAGTTATTTCCTTTCTTTTGCTACTTTAACCATTGTACCTCTGTGTAGCAATATGTCTGATTAACAACTAGAGGGCAGTATTGAAGGGAAGTTAGAAGAGATGGTAAATAGCGCACAAGGAAAATTTGTGGGATCGCTGTATGAAACCATCAATAGGAAATTAGAGTGCATTACTAAAAAGGGATTGGACATCTCTGATCAGTCCCAATGCTCTGGATAGGTGGATAATATTCAGAGGAAGAGAACAGCAAGTGACAATCCTCATAAAAGACTACAAAAGAGGCCCAGTTGTCCCAATATCTAGTGATACTGATGACGAAGTTTTTGAACCCAAAGTTGAACTATCTTGTTCATCTAAAGTTGATTCTGTCCACAAAGAGATCACAGTCAGAAGAAAAGGGACATCAGAGGAGGCATCTAAGGCATCAGGATCTAAGATGGATATTGTTGACCCACTGGGGGAGGATATGTTCAATCGCCTTCTCATTGAACTCCCCTTGTCACCTGAGTGGGCACCATTAAAACACGTTGCAGAATATATTCCTTATTTGTTAAGAAGGGAGATCCCCAAAGAGGTAAGATCTCGCCTAAGATCAGAGTGCCCTCATCCATCCCTCCCTGATTGAATCACTCTGACCCCTGAGTTGGACCCCCATAACGGTATCCTTTATTAATAAATGGGATAAGGACCCAAAAAAAGGGCATGATAGAGGGCTAAATTCTTGCCAAGATCATTCCTGGATATCATCGGACCTCTGAACCAAGATATTAGAAATGGCAGAGGTCACTTACCTAAGAGAGGCTCTAGTTGACCCCAAGGAATTGCGCCAGTGGGCATAGAGAGCTATCTGCCTCTTAGGAAATGCAAACATATCCCTCTCTAATGAAAGGAGAAGGAGCATCCTTCTTAAATTAGATGCCAAATGTATTGAATTGGCAAGTAAGTAAGGAGGCCCGCCCACCCAGGACCATCTCTTCGGGGATGATTTTATAAAGGACATGCCCAAGTACGTAGGGGTCTTGAGATCGATACACAAGTCCCTAAAAAGATATTTAAAAAGAATTCCAAGATATGGTTTTCGGAAAGGCCGGAAGAATGAGGGGTCAGTTCCTCAGCCGGAGTCAGCCTTCTTCTAGACCTTATATGGGATGGGGCAACAGGTTGAACTAGCAGTCTAGCTTTGGGTCCTATCAGAATTTCTTCCCCCAGAGGCAGAGATTCTGCAATAGAGCCTCCAGGACAGATCGGAAGCAGAGAGGTTTATTGCAACAGGTAAGTCCTATGAGAGACTTTTTATATACCCTATAAGTGTGGGGGGGGCGGGTTGAGCTACTTTTGTGGGAATTGGGCAATAGTGACACAGGACCCTTGGGTCCTGGGTATTGTCAAGGGTTACAAACTGGAGTTTATAGATACTCTGATCCAGATGAAAACCTCCAGGGAAATAACATTCTCTCAAGAGGATACAAATTAGTGACACAAAAAGAAAAAGATTTACTAGCAAAAGGTGCAATCCGAAAGGCATATGACTCTGGGGTAGGTTTCATCAGCAACATTTTCGTAGTCGAAAAGAATAAGAGAGGAATAAGGCCTGTCATAAATCTCAAATTATCGCCACTTCAGAATGGAAGGAATTTACCTATTAAGGGCCATTTTAGGAAAAGGAGACTGGCTAATAAGATTAGACCTCAGGATGCATATTTAGCTGTTCCAATTTGACCTCCACATCAAAAGTACCTCTGCTTCACTTGGAAAAGTAGTCTTTGGGAGTTCTCAAGTCTTCCCTTCTGTCTTTCTTCATCACCTTGGTGCTTCGCTAAAGTCCTATGACAAGTAGTTGCTTGGCGTCCGGTGAGGGGAGTAAGACTAATTATTTATCTGGCCGATATTTTAATAATGGGGCAGTCCAGAGAACTTGTAGTAGAACCCACAAATTGGGCATTTCAGTTACTAGAGAAATTAGGTTTTATAATAAATTACACACATTTCTGCCTAATTCCAGGTCATGGGCTGTATTGTAGACATGGTTCAAGCAGAACTCCGACTACCAAAAGAAAAGTTCAAAAAATTATACAAAGAGTTGAGGAAAGTATTAAGGGAAAAGCAGATATTGTTAAGGACCTTAGAAGGATTTTGGGCTTGTTATCTTCTACGTTTCAGGCAATATTTCCAGGCCCCCAATACTATATGGCCCTCCTAACATTTAAAACATAATGCTTACGAACCAATCGGTCATACTCACAAATGCTGTCCTTAGATCAGGAATCAAGGAAAGTGCTGTTTTGTAGTCTGCGAAATGCAGAAGCATGGAATGGGAGGGTCATTTTCGGAGAGGAGCCTGAACTGCTAATAGAATCGGATGCAAGTTTAGATGGATGGGGAGCGGGGAGCGGGATGTGGGAACTCTTTCACCAAGTGTCGCTGGACAGCTCAAGAGAGGTAGATACACATCAATTACTTTGAATTGTTAACTGGTTCCTTTGCAGTATGCAGTTGTATACAAGTAATGATGAGATGCTGTTTGATGCTCCATATCGACAATGTAACAGTAGTTAGGCATGTCAGAAAGCTGGGCAGACCTCATTCCAAGCGTATAGCAGACTTAGCGAGGGAATTTCGGAGCTATTATCTGAGCAGAGTAATATCTGTTGTAGCAGAACATATTCCTGGGTTAAGCAATAGTGTAGCGGACTGGTTCTTATGGAAAGTCAGGGACTACAGCAACTGGAGATTGACCATAGAGGTCTTTCTCTGTATTTAGGAGAGATGGGGCCCATTCAGAATAGATCACTTTGCAGACAGGTTAAACACACAGTTGAAAAGGTACTTCCTCTGGAAACCAGACCCATTGGCTTGGGGGGTAGATTCTTTTCTGCACGATTGGAGGGGTTTTATACCCTATGCCTTCCCACCATTTGCCATGCTTCCAAGAAAAATACGTAGATGCAGGGAATCTGTAGTAGTGATAACCCCACTTTGGAGATCACAAGCTTGGTTCCTGATAATGTTAGGAATCACAATAGATTTCCCAAAACTAATATACATTTCAAGGCTGTAATCCTAAGGCCAGAGGGAGAATTAAAGCCTCTCGTGGAAGAGGGTCTTCTCACACTGATGGCTTGGAAGATTTCAGGAGAGAGAGGGAAATCCCAGGGCTTTCGGGAGATGCTTTCTGACTCATAAGTTTTTGTCATGGGTTTCGGGTACAAGGAAAGCTTATCGACTGGCTTGGAACAAATGGGTTTGTTGGTGTCTTCGACTGGGTTTCACTCCTGTTTCACCTGATTTAGTACATATGATTAACAATTTAACAGAGTTTTTTTTATAAGGTTTGTACTTGGGAACAATAAATGTTTATAGGTAAGCTATTTCAGCTGAACACTGTTTGGTAGATGGCATACCTGTTGGCCAGAATGTACTGACTAGGATAATCATGTGCAGCATGTGAGTTCTAAACTCACCCACATCGAGGTACACTTCATTGTGGGATGTTAGAAGTGTTTTACAGATTTTAGAAGTTTGGGGTGGGAACTCTACTTAATCACTAAAAGGTATTTCATACCAACTGACAGTTTTACTCTACCACTAATTTTGACCTTTTTTTTTAGGGGAATTGAAGGCTTTGTGTGGTTACATTTTTGAAAGAGTACGAGAAAAGAACTGAAAGTGTGAGGAATGGTGTCGCGCAATGGGTAATTTCACACAGATGGCCTCATAGGGCAGTTTACTCCCACAATAGCAAGATGGATGAAAGATGTGATGAAAGAGGCTGCAGTGGATGTCTTTATATTTGGGGCACAATCTCTTAGGGGTCTATCAATCTCATAGGCGTTCATCTTGGGAGGTGGCTTGCAAGACATTATAAGAGTGGCAGATTGGTCCAATGAGAATAAGTTTAAAAGCTTTTATTTCAGACCACTTACAAATGCAGTTGATAATGTGTTAGGTGCACTTTGAACCTGCAAATTAGCCGCTGTGTCCTGTTATAAAATGTAGATTTTTCACAGCCAGGTGGGCAGAAAATCTGGATTTTAATAAAGACACTGAGGCTACGATTATCACACCACATATACTCACCAGGGTGGAAACACTTAATGCCATTTATATATTTTTCTTTCAGAGTAATAGAAATTTGGACTTTGCTATCTGGGGTAAGCTTTCAGGAGCACTCACCTTTGGAGTTTAGTTCAGCATTTTTGATTAACTGTGTTCGCAGCGTTGGAAGAAGGAAGATGGCTGCATGTTGCTGTGCTATATACTTGACTGGAATGTTTTAGAGTTCTAAATTCTTTCTGCTGTTGCTGTGTACGCAGGCAATAAAAGGAAATTTGCATAATCCTAGCATCTGTGTCTTTAAAAATCTAAATTCTGGTGAGAAAACCAAGACACTTTAAGCCTTAGCCCCTATTAACGTTCACCCCTAGGAGACTCAGACCCATATTTAAAAGGAAATCATGAAAAGCACTTGTTAGAAATGGGGTTTCTGGTTGGCCAGGTATGTACCTAATGGCCCCAGAACCCGCCACTCTAGTCAGGGCAAGTCAGTTACACACCAAAGATAACCAGTGCTCACCCTCTGGTAGCTTGGTGCAGAGCAGGCAGGCTTATCAGCAGAGATAATTTGTAAAGCACACTCAAACAAAATGATAGTGAATACACCACAAAAGAGATATTGTACATTCAACTTGACCAAAATTACATGAATCATAAATACTTTTCACACTGTGTAAATATACCAACACACATAGGAGGAGAGAGAGGTACAACTCCTTTTCTCTCCTCCCAAAATTAAATGTACATACACACAAAAGTAAAGGAGGAATATCAATTTTCCGATAGATCAGAAGCAATATTAAGGAAAGGCACAAAGTTTCTCTAAAATGCCCTCACACACTCATGGTGGAATGTTTCATCATAGGGATACTACAACATCCCCACATGGGCCAATGCCTGAGATGGAGCAAAGGGAAGGGGAAGGACAATACAAAAAGAAATCTGGGGATCCATGCAGCACAACACAACAGTAAGGAATGGACTTAAAACTATCTCAGGGATGCCCAAATTTCTCTTTCTTCTGTTGCTCCCCGGGTAGGGATTAGAAAAGGAATACATCCAAGTGGATTACCCAGGGTGTAATTATTGTCCCTTCATCCCTCTATTCTTCCCAGTCAATATGTTTTGGCTGTAGCTTATCACCCAAAAGTGGTCGTTCGGCCTTCCTCAGGACTTAAGATCCCACTTATTTAAGTCCTTTTAAAGAATTAAATATTCATAAGTAGGAAATATTGATCCCAATGTATTGATCTTTTGTAACACTTTCTATGGTCAAGACTCTTGTTATCCCTCTCAGTGGAAATGTCCCCAGGGTGCACTCAAATGGAAAGATTCCTTAAAGTTAACGAGTATTTTTCAAGTTTTCTTCAGTGTTTTTATTCAAATCTTTTTATCTTCAAATAATAATTGTATCCATCATATATTTCAAATAGTATGCCCAATGCATTTCAGGCGGTGCCCTTCTTCAGGGGCCTTATTTTCTGCAATCATTAAAATATATAGCAACAACTTTTTAAATATGTGCTGGTATCATCATTGTACACAGTTATCTGAATGAATCATCGTTGAATGAATAGTAGAATACCTTATAACCCCAGTATATTGACGAATGTCAAACTCGGCGGGTGCTCTGTGCAGTAAATAACATTTAGATGTGAACATATGAATGATTTAATCAAGTCCAAATAATTAAAAATTCCGAAAAAGGGCTCCAAAATCTCTAGGTGCTCAAGCCCCATAAAGCGTGCATAAACTCGTGCGGGTGAATGACGAGGTGCAGAGGGAAAAACGGATTGATAGTGCAAAGTGCTTAATTGTAGCAAAAGTGAAAAAACTCATGAAAAGCGTCCAAAACACCGCGCGAATCTGCGGCAAACATTAAAACATAGAGTGTATCTTCTAATTACTCACGATTTTTTCAATTGTTACATAAATTTCCAAAGCGGTTCCAAACTTTTACGGTATGAACCCTGTAGGAATAATGTGTGTACTGAGTATGACGCAAAATGAAAACCATTGATCAACAGTGTATGAAATTAAATGAGTAGAGACTCACAACACGATGTGATGGATTTTCAGACGTCGCTTTATTTACATAATCAACACTCGTCGGCTGTAAAACAAAGACAGTAACAAGGAACAGTGAGTGTCCCATATTTACACGAAGTGAAAAGACGAGCGGGTGTCCAAACGTTAGTAAACTTACCCCGGGTTAAAAGGAGAAATCTCCTCGGTATCTGCAAGAAAGATACTCATCAACTTCCGACCTTTGGTTTGAACCTCTACGGGTCCACCCTATCATGTCACATGACCTTGTGGTAAAGGTAAAAAGACTCTCGTTTCAAAACGAAGTCAAATGTCGGTTAAAAAGTGAAAGAAAAAAGACCTGAAGCTTTGTGTGAATCGCTTCTGTTGTAAATAAAGTTAGAAACAGTCATGATGTTTAAGAAAACAGAAATCATACTGTTATAGAACAGTAAAAAGTACAAAACGAAAAAAGCATGAAAACGTAAAACAGACATAGGGGCTGATTACGATGGAGGATTTTCCGCATCCTCCGGGCCGGCGGAAGCCACCGCCGGCCCGGAGGATGCGGAAAATCATCTGCGGACCCACCAAAGACCCACCGCCACATTAGGATGGCTGGTGGGTCCTGGTTTCAGTCCGCCGCTTTTCCGCCGCGGTTGGCTTACAACCGAGGCGGAAAAGGCCTAATATGGTGGCGGTGTCTCTCAGACACTGCCAGACATATTAGGATGGCTGTGAAAACATGCTTTTCCGCGGCGGCTTCTCCGCCGAGGAAAAGCATGCGGATCTTCACCTCGGGGGCCCGTAGCGGGCCCCCTGGGTGAAGGGGGGTGGGCGGTGCACATGGGGGTACCTATGGTACCCACCTGCATTTGTATGCAGAAATCAGCAGGCACCACGCGGTGCCTGTCGCTTTCTGCATACAAATGCAATGTATGCATTTGTAACATTGCGGCGGGTGCAGCTTGAAGCCGCACCCGCCGCAATGTTACAAATAGAGGATGTGACCACCAGGGTGGCGGTCACATCCTAATTGGACAGGAGGGAACTCCGCATGCCCATGCGGAGGTTCCCTCCTCCTCGGGGATCGCGGACGGACTTAAGTCCTATCATCATAATTGGCCCCATAGTGTGGTATAAATAACAAATCCAGTGAATAATAGTGAGACCACCCGTGTACACACGCAATGTGATAACTGTCATTAATGAAATTCAGTGAAACGAAGTGTGTGGTATGATCTCGTGTGTGAACAACTGTATAGCACCATTTTTATGATACTATGTGACCAAAAGACATAAGTTCTATGGACTACTATACATGTCAAAAATTGAATGTGAAAGGAAACAAAATGTTCATAGTCTAACATATCATTAATCATCAATGGTAATCTTTTATCCATTATCCTTACGTCTTACTCTCCATGTCCAATTCAAATTAGCATAAATTCAAAGAAAACAGTTCAGATCCACACGTTCATTGAGTCCCTTTGGGTGTACAGTATTCAAAAAATGAATCCAGTGTATTTCCCTTCTTAGTAAGTATTGTGTATTACCTCTTCCCGGAAGAATTTGCGCCTGTTTCAATATCAAGAATCGTAACTGACTCGGATTATGGTTGTACAAGTTAAAATGCGTGGCTACGGTGGATTTAAGGTTTTTCGTGAAACTGTCGTTCTTATGTTGGGTTAAACTGATTTTTATTTTACGTTCATTCTTGGCTAGGTAGGCTAGTCCACATGAACATTTTATCATGTAGATAAGGTTACTACTTTTGCAGGTGGCTGTGACTTTTAATCTAATTGGCGTTCCCTTGGTGGGATGGAGGAATCGATTACCTTTAATCATGGCATTACAATTTCCACAGTTATAACGTGGCAATGTTCCCATGTGCGTTCTATCTTTACGATCGTCTTTTTGGTTGAGCATTTCTTTGATGTTGCGTGTGCGTAAATACGCAAATCATGGCTTTGAAAAGATCCCATTAAAATCTTCCCCCAGTGTCAACAATGGCCATTATAGCTCTCTTTATACAGTGGCTTCTGGTGGAAAATGTGAAAACAAATACCATTCTTTCTTCTTCCTGTGATTTGGTTTCTTGTGAAAATAACTTTTTTCGATCAATATTTTGAACATTTGTTGCCGGCTTCTTTAAGATATTGTCAGGATAACCCCTCTCTCTAAATTTTTTAACTGTGGTAGTCATGCTGTTTGTAAACTATTCTTTAGTATATGAAATTCTTTTAAACATAATAATTGTGAAAAACGTACATTTATTTTAGCGCCGGTTGATGAGAACTGGTATAATGTAAAATGTTGTTACTGGCGGTTGATTTAGTGTAGACTTTGGTATCCAATGTTCCATCAGAATTGCGTATCATGCCATCCAAAACAGTTATTTCTTGTTTGTGCATGGTGTGTGTGAAACTGATTCTGTTGTTGACTTTATTTCATTTCTCAATAGCAAAGATTAAAGATGATTTTGATCCTTTCCATAAAATGAAAATATCATCAATGTACCTTTTGTACATAATCAAGTTCTCAGTCCATACAGGTTGGTTCAATATTTTATCTTGTCCAAATCGGTACATGAAGATGTTTGCATATGCAGGAGCTGCACAATTTCCCATAGAGGTATCTGAGGCTTGAATAAAGTATGCATTTTGTCATTTGAAATAACTGTGATACAACGTGAAGTAAAGAAGTTCCATCAAAAAGATGTTTAAGTCATCTTCCTTGTCAGCCAAAATCAAGAAGGATTTTACTACTTCTAATCCGAGGTCTTGCAGAATAGACATGTATAACGACTTCACGTCAAAAGTACATAGGATCATATCCTTCGTGTAATTGGGTTTGGATTCTTCTAAGACGTGGGAGCCGCGGAAACTGACTCCGCCACTCCGGCGTAAGTGTCTGTCCAAATATTTGAATTGATTGTGGAAACTATAGCAAGAGGCACAATTGGAAGCAAAGAGAAAGAATTTCTTACCAAAAGCAATCCGGCATTGCCGTATATATACATGATCCCTAAGATCCACAAGCATCCTACTAAACCGCTGTGCAGACCAATAGTTTCCACTATCAATTCAATACATGAACCAATAGGAAAATATTTGGACAGACACTTACAACCCACTGTTCAATCCATGTCTACATACATCAAAGACACAACAGACTTCATCTTCCGTCCATGAGCTCTGCTAGAGGCGTGCAGAGAATGAGCACTACGGCTCTGAAAAAATATGCTTCTTACACGTAATTGATTCAGTAAACTTGGAAACGTTGTGGAAACATTGTGGAAACGTCGTGAGCGATTTGGTTTCCTTTGTTCTGGGCTTGTAAGCTGCTGGAGCTTTCATACGAGAAACGCCGGAGTGTCACAGTCAGTATCCGTGGCTCCCAGGTCAGCATTGCTTGGGTGGAGAGGTGGAGGCAGGGCCCTGAAAGAGGACGGCGGTACTACCTGCCGAGCTGGAGCGTTTGGGTGGAAGCAGCGGCCAGGATTCTAACATGAAGGAAATTAAGGGCCAGATTTACTTTCAGAGGCCTGCCGAGTGGTTAATCTGGATGGTTTTCAAACTCTGCAAGATGGTCTAAGGGAAAGGAAGCCGGTGAGAAAGAGTTGGGTCACTGGGCGTGCATGAATCCGGTAAGGAGGAAGGGAAGGGCTAAGAGAGGGGCTGCTTTAACCGGCAAGATAAAGCAACGACAGGGGGATTCGCTGTTAGAGCAAAACACAACTCCTGGCCATATAAAAGAAGGCATAAAAGAACAATTAGAGCAATTAGACTCCATGGACTGAGAGACTACTTTAAGTAGTATAAGTGGTACAGCTTACTCCCTGAGGAACAGGCACTCCACGCTGGACCCCTTAGAGAAAAAGGGCCAGCTTTCGGCAGAAGAGGAAGAATTAAAACCTACCCCTGGTGGACACACTAAAAAAAATACAAATACAAATAAGAAGCAAAGAGCTCAGAAGATAAAGGCCAAAGCCACAGCAGTAGTATCAACTAGAGCTGCCAAGGCTGCAAAAACGGAACTAGCTTGGAAATGGGCCAACCAAATTATTACGTCCTCTCTTTGCTCCTTCTTTAAAGTACAAGAAAAATTGGAAACTACAAACAAAAACACAAAGCATAAGGGAGATAGTGTTAGCATAAGGGTTCAAAGCATGCTGGAACTAACATCTTTCCCTGATGATAATAATGTGATATCTCCAAACCGCTTCCAAGTTCTAACGCTAAAAGACCAGGTGGAGGAATATAGATCAGAAGTTGAGGAAGGCTTAGAGATGGAGGGCAACCTAATTCAGAGTGCCCCTCCAAGTGATCACGAAAAGGATACGGTTTCTTCACTGCAGCGCGGATTGAGCGACCTGCTGTGCGCACTAATGGCAGAGATTAAATTGGGTTTTGCCAATTCTGAAAATAACCAGGAAAAAATAAAGGCATCCTGCAAGGCCCTGGAGTCTAGAGGTATTGCTCTAATAGACCGAGTGTCAGATATGGAAAACAAAATAAAACAAACCAGGGAGGAGGTGAGAAAATGTCAGGATGACATTGACAAATTGAGATCTAGTGAAAAAGAGCTTAGAGATAAGATTGAGACCATGGAAAATAATTCAAGGAGAAGTTATATACGAATACCAAAGATTCCATAAGGTCTAGAAGGACAAAACATAAAAAACTAGTAGTAACTCTTCTGAAAGAATGCTTCCCAGAACTAGAAGAGAAAATTCTAGACGATGATATTCAAAGAGCACACAAGGACCCTTTCAGACAGAACAAATTAAGGAAAAATGCCTGGAAAATACTGGTAAATTTCAAAATGTATACTTTGAAAGAGAATATCTTAAGTAGGGCCTTGAAAGTAGGTACTTTGTCCAGGGGTGATTACAGTTTAAGATTCGATCGGACATATCGAAAGCTACAGTAGATAGGCAGTCGGTGCTTGGGAACTTTATGCAAGAACTGAGATCACTAGGTGCCACAGTCCAGATGAGGTTCCCTGCTTTATTAATTCATGTGGAATAATAAAACCTATAATATTAGAGAAAGAAGTAGAAACATTACTTGAACAAATGAAAGCGAAAAAGTAGGGCTAAACAAAACATGATACATTAAAAACCCTCTTACAAACGGAAGTCAAAAGGGCAATTAGCATTGCCCAATGATAGCATGGAGGGTTCTCCAGGGGTGGGTGATGGGTGTAATTTTTTAGATTACTTTGAGCAGAAGTTCATATTTTGTTTCATGGGGAGCATGCGGGGAGAAAATAAAAAATAAAAATGTGTCCAATATGCAAGAAACAAGGAAGCCAAGATCCCAATGATTGTATAATCATGCCAAATACATGTAAGGACGCCGAAGAAGAGAGCTCCAAACGAAGATGATAGATACTAAAAGGAAAATAAAAATTGTAACTTGGAAAGTAAATGGGTTGAGAGTAAGGAGAAGAGGGCAAAAGATTTTTGAATACCTTAAGTTATTAATATGCGATGTAATCATTTTACAGAAAACCCATCTATTAAAATCTAAATGGCCCGAAATCATGAAATGTGAGAAATGGGTGGATAATTATGTGTGCACAAGCCAGACATTCTGTATTGAGGGAGTGGTAATAACTGTTAAAAAACCTTCAAAAATAACCATAGTAGAAGAATACGATGATCCGAAAGGTAGATGGGCAGCTGCTAAGATTAAACTAGAGGAGAGGTACCTTTTGGTAGTTGGATACTATTGTTCAAATACGGACGATCCTACCCCCCTACAGTCTCTATATGCCCAGCTAATTAGCATAACTATCCCAATTATTTTGGGTGAGATTTTAATTTATTATTAGACCCTATAAATGACAGACACCCGCCAGGGAGAGCTCTAACTCATCCTAAAATGAGGGAATGGATGAATAGATTTAAAGATGATATGGGTCTAGTAGACATTTGGAAGAGTAAAGGCGATCAAAGAAATAGATTCACCCATAAAAATCAAAAATATGGGCATGCATCAAGATTTGATTTTTTCTTGATAGACAAATTGTTAAGCAAAAGTGTAATTAAAGTAGAACATGTACCTGCCCATCTCTCTGATCACTCTCAAATGGAAATAGGGCAAGGGTATCCACAAGGGGAGATTAGGTGGATGTTAGACCGCACACTTTTGTCAGACGAACAAGTTATGGAGAAGATGAAGGATATAACGGAGGAATATTTTCAAACTAATATTAATGGGGAAGTTCCCATCCAAGTAGTATGGGATGCTTATAAGCGAGTTGTTAGGGGTGGATCACTGACATAATATCGACAGTCACAATATCGAGATGTCAAAATATCGAGGTAAAAATATCGACTGACAAAATACCGACTTCCTATCTTCAAACAGGTAAGTACAAAAATATCGACTCCAAAATATCGAGTGTAAAAAATATAGACTGTCAAAAAATCGTTTTTTTTTTAAATGTCTTAATAGTAATTTAAAAGTAATATAATAATAAATAAAATGAATTTTAACTTATTTAAAATACTTAATAAACATAACATTAAAAAATAAATAATATAACTTTAAAAATAGTAATTTATTTTGACTACATATATATATATATATATACATATTATTAACAAAACATATACTATATTTTTACCGTAGGATAGCAAGAGGTTTAAATGTACTGTAACGACTCCAGTGAGTGCAACAGAAGGGAAAGCGTTGGATAGCGTAGAGGTAAAAATTACTATTCCCACTCCAGAGAGTGCAACAGTAGGGAAAGCGTTGGATAGCATAGGGGTTAAAATTACTATTCCAACTCCAGAGAGTGCAACAGTAGAGAAAGCGTTGGATAGCGTAGGGGTAAAAATTACTATTCCCACTCCAGAGAGTGCAACAGTAGGGAAAGCGTTGGATAGCGTAGGGGTTAAAATTACTATTCCAACTCCAGAGAGTTCAACAGTAGGGAAAGAGTTGGATAGCGTAGGGGTTAAAATTACTATTCCAACTTCAGAGAGTGCAATAGTAGGGAAAGTAAATACTTTATATATAAATATAAATAACATAAATAGTAATACCAATTACAAATTAATTAAAATATTTAACAATTGTATAAAATATATTAAATAATTATTTATAAATACAAATTAAAATTATTTAATTATAAAAATTACCTACTAATACTAATTAATTACCTATTGACAATACATTAATTTACAATTTAAAAATTAATCTATTAATTGTAATTACCAATTATATTTTAATTAATTACCAATTAATAATTAATTAACAATTAATTCTAAATAAATATCAATAAATAAATTAACATATTTAATTATTTATAATTAAATTACTTCCCACCCTATTCCCCATAAACCCACAACCCGCTACAGAAAATAAATTACTAACATTAAAATATTTATCAATTAATCAATTATAATTAATTACCAATTATAATTTAATTAATTACCAATTAATAATTAATTAACAATTATTTTTAAATAAATATCAATAATTAAACTAACAAATGTAATTAATTATAATTAAATTACTTCCCACCCTATTCCCCTATAAACCCACAACCCGCTACAGAAAATAAATTACTAAAATTAAAATATTTATCAATTAATCAATTATAATTAATTACCAATTATTTTTTTAATTAATTACCAATTAATAATTAATTAACTATAATTTCTAAATAAATATCAATAAATAAATTAACAAATTTAATTAATTATAATTAAATTACTTCCCACCCTATTCCCCTATAAACCCACAACCCGCTACAGAAAATAAATGACTAAAATTTAAATATTTATCAATTAATCAATTATAATTAATTACCAATTACATTTTAATTAATTACCAATTAATAATTAATTAACAATTAATTCTAAATAATTATCAATAAATAAATTAACATGTTTAATTAATTATAATTAAATTACTTCCCACCCTATTCCCCTATAAACCCACAACCCGCTACAGAATTATATTACACAAACAATTAAAAATAATATTAACTTACCATAAATTCGATATTTTTGTTGTCTATATTATGTCTAGTCGATATTACGTCCATTCTATATTTTTGAATCGATATTATGTCCATTCTATTTGATATTAATTTTTTCTAGTCGATATTTTTGTTGTCAATATTATGTCTAGTCGATATTATGTCCATACTATATTTTTAACTCGATATTGTGTCTAGTCGATATTATGGACTCGATATTTTGACTCTATACTGTTAGGGGTACCTTGATCAATCTGGCAGCAAAAAGAAATAAGGAGAATATTATTTTATTTTATTTAAGAGTTTTATATAGCGCTGCTAGACCCGGAGGTATCAGAGCGCTTTACATGAGGAATTTAGCATTTAGCATATTACAAACGTTACAGAATTTACATGAAAGATCATTGCGAGGAAGAGGAAAAACAAGGGTATACAAATACATCTAATGATTAGATCATTACAAAAACAGAAGATATTAAGGAGCAATGGGAGCGAGGGAAAATAGGGGTAAGGGAAAAGAGGGAGCAGGGAAACGTGGGAATGAGTGGGAGCAGGGAGAAAGGAACTGACAAAGGACGGAACATGCAATGCTGTTTTACCAATTCAATTCTCTACTACACACTGCGTTTTCTAACTTTAACTCACTGCAGTATAAGATTAAATGCACACCTTGTAAGATCAGCATATAAACATTTAGGGACTAGAACTGCAGTTAAAAAATGTTTAAAGTTTTACAGGTCATAAGGATGATCCTAATAGACATATAATAAACCAATTTGAAGCAGTCATTTCAGATCAGCACAATATTCTGGCAACAACAACGTCTAACATAGAAAGGGAAAGACCAAAAGATAAAATCTCCAGGAAAAAATGTGACTCATCTAACTACTTGGAGGGAAGAGTGAGGAAAATATGGGAATTAAGCAGATTGTCACATTATGAATATGGGGAAAATAGTGGGAAACTTTTAGCATGGAAAATTAAAACAGATTCCAACAGAAATAAAATTATGGCAGTACACAGCGATTTGGTGGGTGGAAAGGTAGAGAATAATACCAAATTAGGAGAAGCCTTCGAAGACTTCTTTCAATCCTTATACGAAGAGGACTTAGCACCCATAGATCATGAAGTGGATTCCTATTTGAGAAATTCCTTGACTCCAAATTTAGAGGGTGGGCTTAGTGAGACATTAAATGCAGAAATCGCCAATGAGGAAGTGCTGAATGCGCTAAATAGAACAAATAAAGGGAAAGCAGCAGGCCCAGATGCCATCCCCAATGCATTTTATGTAGTTTTAAAAGAAACATTGTTTCCTAGATTAGTGGACCTGTTTAATAACATTAATTTGGAAGTACTCACACTCCCTAAATCCTGGAATGATGCAACTATTAGCCTGATTTTGAAACCAGGGAAAGACCCTCTTAAATGTGAGTCATATAGACCCATATCTCTATTAAATAATGACTACAAGATCTTCACTCAAATATTAGCCACACGATTAGGAAACATCAAGGGTAAACTTATACATATTGACCAAAAGGGTTTCACAAGGGGTAGACAATTACATGACCTTACCTACCAACTTATTGGAGCAATTGACATCGCATCTCAAGAAAAGATCCCACTAACTGTTCTCACTTTTGACCCTGCTAAAGCATTCGATAGAGTGAATTGGTCATTTCTGCAGAACACCATATCTTACTATGGCGTAGGAGGGAACGTTTTAAGAGCAGTAGGGAACATATATACATCCCAGTAGCAAAAATACTTATAAATGGCAGCCTATCAAAAGCAATCCAAATCAAAAGGGAGATGAGAAATGGCTGTCCATTATCCCCCCACCTTTTTAACCTATACATTGAACCCTTAGCAAATATGATAAGAAAAACTCAGTGAATAGTCCCATTTCAATCTAATGGACGGAATAACAAAGTAGCTCTATACGCCGATGACCTATTGGTGTATATAAGTGAATTAAGCAAATCTTTCCCCATAATTACCAAGCTACTAACTGAATTTGGAGGCATTTCAGGTTACCAACTATGGGGCCGATTATGATGGCGGACGGACTTGAGTCCGTCCGCCACCATAGAGTTGGAGGGACCGTCCGCAGGGGCAGAGGCGGTCCCTCCATACAGATTAGGATGTGACCGCCAGGGTGGCGGTCACACCTCTATTTTTAACATTGCGGCGGGTGGAGCTTCAAGCTGCACCCGCCGCAATGTTAAAAATGCATGCACAGCATGTGCGTGCACAAAGCGGCAGGCACCGCGCGGTGCCTGCCGCTTTGTTCACGCAAATGCAGGGGGGTACCCCCCATGTGCACCCCCCCTTCACCCAGGGGGCCCGCAACGGCAATCTCCGTATGCTTTTCCATGGCGGAAAAGCCGCTGTGGAAAAGCATACTTTCTACGCAATCATAATATGGCTGGCGGTGTCTGATAGACACCGCCAGCCATGTTATTGCTTTTCCGCCGCGGTCAGAAGGCGACCGCGGTTGAAAAGCTGCGGACTGAAAAACGATCCCCCAGCCATCCTAATCTGGCGGGGGGTCTTTTTCAGTCCGCAGCGGATTTCCCGCATCCTCCGGGCCGGCGGTGGCTTCCGCTGGCCCGGAGGATGTGGGAATTCCGCAATCCTAATGAGCCCCTTAATATGGAGAAAACAGAAATAATGTACTGGAACCTAGAATCATCAATAGCTGCATCAGAAAACAGAATTAAGTATCTGGGGATAGAGGTTTTGAAAAATATAGATGAAATTAATCAGTTACATTTGAATTTAAAAGTTAAGGAGATGAGAAAACTATTAAAATCATGGAGTTGTGTATCCCTTTCCTTTCTGGGAAGATTGAATGTTATAAAAATGTCTATCCTCCCCAAGTTTACTTTTTTATTTAACACAATACCATTGGAGTTTAAGTCCCAATGGTTAAAAAAGATCCAAAGCAAAATTAATGGGTTCATATGGGCTTCCAAACGCGTAATAATAGTATGGAAAAAGCTATGCCAAAAGAAACATCGAGGGGGCATAGCTAGCCCGGATATACTCTCCTATTGTAGGGCTTTCCAATTTACGAACATAAGAATTCTTTTTAGACCTCATGTCCTTTACTCTTCCTACTGGAAAGCTGTTACAGAAGAAGACTACTCTATATACAAATGTGGTCATCCCAAATACTTTAAAAAGATTCAATTAAAGGTATTGGGTGTGGCATACAAGTTATGGTATGAAATACGAAGAAAGTGGAAGATCCCCTACTACAGTCGGTTAGCACCCATATGGAGATCTCCAGAAACTGCTGACTGTTCAAAAGATTCCTTAGCAATTGGGTTGAAGGATGAAGGAATAATAAAATGGGGTCAATTGCTGGATTGTGGCATGCTACGAAGTTGGAATTCTTTGCTTGAAGACTCACAGGGGAACATTTCTAGATTCAAATATTATCATCTGTCGAATTGGGTAAAGAACCAAGAGAAATTCTTAGAAGCCACGGAACAACTAGAAACTGAAATTCAATGTGAACTGATAAAGAAGGAAATATCAATCTGTTATTGGCATTTGATACAAACAAGAGAGGAAGAATTTACAACCCCAGATGATGTTTGGATGAAGATTTTCCCACCTCAGGATTTGCAACACCATTGGAAAGTAACTTGCACCTTTTTATGGCAATTTATAGTTTCTGCACCTCTTAGGAGAAACCAGCTTTATACTTTACACAGGTCATAATGGACACCGGAAAAGTTATCCAAAATGAGTAACCAAGTGGAGAAAAAATGCCCAAAATGTGGGGCGTTAAGGGCAAATGATATCCACATGTTCTGCTCGTGTCCTCAACTCGGAATTTTCTGGGAAGAAGTGGGTAAGAATATTGACAAAGCATTAGATACTACCATTGAGGTAAGCCCATTTATTATTTTTGTTATTTTGGATGACAATAATGATACTATTATTCTAACTATTAAACAAAAATGTTTACTATTTATGTTAATTTTGTTAGCCAGGCGCGTGATATGTGTAAATTGGATTCGCGCTACCCCTCCAAATGGGGTAGATTGGCTTTGCTATGTAAGAAAGGTCAGGATGCTTGACAATGCTAGAAGGAGTAGTAAGAGAACTAAATACTGGGAACTTTGGGATAAGAACATGAGGTAGGGTAGGGAGGGTTGTCCAATGATTTCACCATACACGAACAAAGAAATGGTAAAGAATTGATTTGGAGGTTTGATGACTGGTCAATTCAATCAATTTGAGTGTTCTTGGACATGATCCGAGTATGATGTGAAGAAGGTGTTCTTCATTCTCTTGGAAGGTAATGTGACTTGGGGATCTTGTCTACCATAACCTCAAAAATCACATAAATGAGGACAAAAAAAAAGACAACAGACTTAATCTTAGAAGAATCCAACACCAATTACACGAAGGATATGATTCTATGTACTATCGACGTTAAATCGTAATAAACGTCTATTCTGCATGACCCCGGGTTAGAAGCAGTAGAATCCTTCTTGATGTTGGCTGACAAGGAAGAAGACATACACATCTTTTTGATGGAACTTCTTTACTTCATTTTGTATCACAGTTGTTTCAAATGACAAAATGAATAATTTATTCAAGCCTCAGGTACCTTCTTTGGGAAATTGTGCGGTTCCTGCATATGCTAACATCTTCACAAAAGGAACTCCACACAAGATTATATATGAAAATAGCCTTTGTATTACAATAAACACATTAGATCATAATCACACAATGTACACCGTATCAACTGGCACTAGGCAGTTTTTACAGGGGACTATTTACACATGACAGGGCCAATGGGGCCCCTGTCAAAACCATCACAAATCACCAATTGTAAATGTAGCACAAATAGTTAGTGTAACACACCACCAGTAAATACTGGTAAAGTTAGGAACTTAGCAGGAGATTCTGCAACGTAAAACAGAGGATGCATAAATCATCTTGCGCATGAATCACCTTAGGCATAAAGCTACATTAGCAAACCTCATTAGCATCCCACATTACGCAATAGGCATCACAGTAGGCATTTACAATCATAAATACATTAAGCAATAACTGTAAGCATGAGCGCTATCACATAAGAATACTGGGCATCATATTAGGGTGGTGCGCCCTACCACCATAAAATGACCCCAGGCCGACTGGCCTTTTACAGGGGCTCAAATGCCCTATGTCCAGCAGAGTCAGGGCTGGCTGCACATGCAGCGAAGTAAAGTGCACAGTTTCACATCCTAAACATTGCAGCTGCCCACTACTTGCTGGGCAGCTGTGAAATCAAAAAGATTGGCACTGGCACCCTCTGTCCCCCACTGGGACTCTAACAAAATAAACGTGCCCCAAACGTGCCTCCATGGCCCTTCTTTGGCACTTGGGGAGATAACCAACAAAATTTCGCCCCTTCATAGCAGCTGCCTGCAACCGCGATGCAGCTGTGATGGTCAAGGAAGGCACTGACCACCACTGAAACTTTGAAGTCCCACTCCGGTAATTCTACCTCAAGATTGCCTCCCACACATAATCGGCCCCAGGGGGGGCTCTGCCCGGTGCACCTCTCTGGGCACCAACTGTGCCTTGAGTACCCAACTGCTCTGGTAGGAATGGCACTACTGTACCCCAAGGGGTATGAACACAGGGGGGAGGGCACCAACAATGTGCCCTGACACGCCCCCCTACTGGACTTCTCAACACCCCACTCACCGGGCTCCTCTCTGGTGCTGCCTCTGGTATCCGCACGGCATTGTGGAGCCCCCTTCACTGGGGCTCCTCTGGCAATAACACTGAGGGAGCGGGAGGGCACCGGTAGTGTGCTTAGGTTGGCCCGCCTCTCCTCAGCTCTGGGGACGCCTCCTTCTTTGCAGGTGCGGGGCTCTACTTCCTTCACCTGGGGAAAGGCACTGCAACACGTAGGTGGGGTGGACTCCCGCTGGACCCAGGCTCTCCTTGTCAGGCACATGCGGGCTCTCCACGAGCAAGGGAGCCCCGCTGGACCACACGCTACATCCGGCTGCACATGGCCTGCCCTGCCCACAGGCAGGCGGCACTGGCCTGACTTCCTGGTTTGGCGGCGATCTTCTTCTCTGCGGCTCAGTGCCGGGGCAGCGACCAGCTTGGACACAGTGCTTCTCTCCTCTTGAAACTTCAGGCAGCGCCGGGAGGGCGCCCGCCAACGAGCACCTCAATGCGGGGTGAGCACCCGCTTTAAGATAAAAGTAACTACAGGGTGGGCACCCGCCAACGAGCACCACAATGCGGGGTGAGCACCCGCTTTGAAGATAAAAGCAACTGCGGGATGGGCACCCACCAACGAGCACCACAATGCGGGTGGGGCACCCGCTTTTAACATCAATCCCCGAAGGCGGCAATAACATCATCCAGCACCTGTCAATCACAAGCCAGACATGCAATTCACATCAGGCAGGCAGACACAGAGCACACAGAAATGCCAACTTCTGAAAGTGTCGTTTCTCCACCAGTCACCATAAATCTGCGCACACCATTGCGCAGCATTTATTCTCACGAGTGCATACATACTAAACTCGGCCCTGCACTCCTCTCATACCAGGAATTTCCATGGACACACATATCCCCCATGCATTCCTATGTGAGGGCAGGCCAATCTTACCACACGCACTCAGAGTGCGCACAAACGTTACACTGGGCCACAGTGCTAAAGTGTGCACAGGCCAAAAACTACTAATATCAGGTCACAGAAAAGGCAAAATGTTAACGGGTGAACCTACCAAAAGGGCCAAGTCCAACACACACCATACACAAACAAGAAATAACTTGTTGGCATGTCATGATACACAATTTTGGTGGAACATTGGATACCAAAGTCTGCATTAAATCAACCGATAGAAACAACCTTTTACATTATACCAGTTTTTATTAACTATCGCTGAATAAAATCTACCTTTTTCCCAATTATTATTTTTAAAAAGAATTTCATCAACTAAAGAATCATTTACAGACAGCATGACTACCACAGTTAAAAAATTTAGAGCGAGGGGTACCCCAACAATATCTAAAAGGAGGCTGTATCATAAGTTCAAAATTTTGATAGAAAAAGCTGCTTTCACCAAATCACAGGAAGAAGAAAGAATGGTATTCGTTTCCAAATTTTCCACCAGAAGCCACTGTATAAAGAGAGCCATAATTAAACATTGGCCATTGTTGACATTGGAGAAAGATTTTTAGGGGATCTTTTCAAAGCCACAACGATTTGCGTATTTACGTACACGCAACATCAAAGAAATGCTCAACCAAAAAGACGATCACAAAGATAGAACACACAAGGGAACATTGCCATGTTATAACTGTGGACATTGTAATGTCTTAATTAAAGGTAATCAATTCCTCCATCCCACCAAGGGAACGCCAATTAGATTAAAATTCACAGCCACCAGCGACAGTAGTAACCTTATCTACATGTTATAATGTCCATGTGGACTAGCCTACGTAGGCAAGACTGAACGTAAAATAAAAATCCATTTAACTTGAAATAATAGCAATATTCATACAAAAAACCTTAAATCCACCCTAGCCACGCAATTTAACTTGTACAACCATAAACCGAGTCAGTTACAATTTTTGATATTGGAGCAGGCACAAATTCTTCCAGAAAGAGATAATACACAATACTTACTAAGAAGGGAAATACATTGGATTAATGTTTTGAATACTGCACACCCATAGGGACTCAATGAACGTGTGGATCTGAACTGTTTTCTTTGAATTCATGCTCATATGAATTGGACATTGACAGTAAGACGTAAGGATAATGGATAAAAGATTACCATTGATGATTAATGATATGTTAGATTATGAACATTTTGTTTCCCTTCACATTGAGTTTTTGACATGTATAGTAGTCCATAGAACTTATGTCTATTGGTCACATATTATCACAAAAATGGTGCTATACAGTTGTTCACACATGAGCTCATACCACACACTTCGTTTCACTGAATTTCATTAATGACAGTTATCAATTCAATTCAATTTCAATTTCAAGAAGTCTTTATTCGATAATTAAATCATAAAAGACATGTAACACAATTTACAATAGCTAAAATACATGACAAGTAACACAATTTACAAATACCTAAAATACATGTTCACTTCAAAAGGAAAAAGTAGAAAAAGGAAATATTAAAACAGTCGAAGACCATATTAAATTATTTAGACAAAACTTCATTGAAAATTCGATAAAAATACAATAGATCCTTGCTCAAATAACCTTAATAATCCAGAAACATATAGGCGGGAATACATTTACACATAATCAATTGCAGATCTGTAAGTGTAAGCTGGAACCTAGGACAATTTAATAAATCTGGCTCTCAGGATCCAGGCCCAACCTAAGAATTTCGCAACTCCAGTTACAATTATAGGTGACAGGTCAGATTTTAATAACCTACTAGCATTTGCTGCTGAACGTGTTCCCAGGTTTCTACAAACTGGGCTTAGCCACTCTACTCGGGGGGCAATGTACAACGGGCAGACAAAAAGAAAAAGATTAACACTTTCGTCCTGTCCTGAGCACCTAGGACAATGCCCTGGGCCTCCCTTACCCCACTGTTTAGTATATTCCCTTAAAGGCAAAGAACCGCACCTAAATTGATGGTATATTTTGCGGTCCAGGGGCTTGGTTATAAGATCCCAGTAATTTTCAAAACTGGGGACATCTTTCATAACAAGAACAAATGTACCAGTAAGGTTGGTTTCTGTCAGTCCAGAGTGTCTGTTTTTCGCCATCCAGTCCCAATATTGCATCTTCAAGTCATTCTTAGAGGGGAAGGTTGCTACATCAGGATGAAACCAGAGTTCCCCATGGCCCATGGCACACAGGGTGGTTCTTAAAGCTTTGAACCAGCCAATGTTAGAGGATCCAGGAAGATCCCTAACCTCTATACATGCTTTTGCATAAAGCTGGAGTTCGGGCGTAGTCCAGAGGCGTCTCCAGAAAGCTAATGGGCGCAATCTGGCCAGGTCCTCCACAGGCTGACACCCGAGATCATACAAGAGTGGGATCCGCGGGGATGACTGTGGGAGACCAACAGCTAACCTTAAAAATTTATTTTGGGCAACCTTCAAAGGGTCAAGGTTACTATATCCCCAAAGCTCCGCTCCATAAAAGACAGATGGTAGGACTTTCATGCCATAGATTTTCATCAAAGGGGACATGGGCCTGGTAAAGGAGCTTTTATGTTCTTTAAGCAGAGCTCCTCCTATCTGCGTATGCTTTAATGCCAATAGGAGAACCTGTTGAGACCAACTAAGGGTCTCGCTAAACGTGACTCCGAGGAAGGTAAACAGTTTAGTCTGTTCCAGGGACATACCTCCCATAGTGACCCTAGCTGTAATCGAGGAGTGTCCTCTTAGTACCATAAATTTGGTTTTTGACACATTTACCTCAAGCTCATGCTCGCAGCAAAACAATTGAAACCTTGACAGAGCCAGTTGAAGACCCTGTCTGGTCTTGGATATTAAAAGGGTGTCGTCTGCGAACATGAGCAATGGGATTTTCATTCCAGCCAGGGATGGGGCATCAGTAGGATGATTGGAAAAATATTGAGTAACCCCATTTATATATAAAGAAAACAGGGTGGGTGCTAAAACGCACCCTTGCCTTACACCTTTAGCGACTGGAAATTTATCTGTTACCTCCCCTGGTTTACCCCAGCGTACTTGAGCATATGTATGGGCGTGAAGGTTCACCAAGAGGCGTATAAGAGGAGCTGGCATACCCATCTTTATTAAACAGTCCCACAACTTAGCCCTTGGTACAAGGTCCAATGCAGACCTTAAGTCCACAAAGGCTGCGTAGAGGTTACCTTTGCCTAGGGTAACGGTCTTACAGTATAGGAGAGTGAACCGGAGAGCCTGATCTAGGGTGCTCACACGAGACCGAAAGCCAGCCTGGAGTGGTGTAAGAATATTAAACTCATCAATCCAGTCTTGAATCCTGCCTAGCACAAGTCGGGCCGTGATTTTTTGTACCGCATCTATCAGGCTGATCGGCCGGTAGTTGGAAGGAACCGACCGATCGCCTTTCTTGTAGATTGGCAGGATTTCTGCCCCAAACCAAGACTCAGGGACCTTGGCACCAGAGGCTAAGGCATTTGCCAGTTGGACTATGTAAGGGACCCAGAGGTCCTGATCCTGTTGGAATAAGTCGGCTGGGATACAATCCGGGCCGGGTGCCTTGCCCCTTGGAATAGATTTCAAAATATGTTTAACCTCAAAACTCGTAAAGTTAAGAGGGGCAATCGGAATAAGACAAGGAATATTTTCATGAGTGTTACTACTATTCCTAAATTGTTCCTCGAAGTAGGAAACCCACTGAAGCTGACCAACCGAGGCAGGGCTTGGACGATCTTCCTGTGATTTGCCCATTTTAGTAGGTGCCAGAACTGACACATATTCCGCGGGCTACATGCATATGTTAGCAGTGCCCACCGTTCCTCATCCCAGTTGGACTTGGCTTTGTGCCTTGCATTTTTGTAAGCCTTCCTATAAGACTTTATTTGACTAAGGTTTTTAAGCTTTATTGATTTAAACAGATCCCCGTGGGTTCGACGACAATCCTCGTCAAACCAAGATATAGTTTTCTGTTTCCCCCTCCTACCCTGCTTGGAGATGGATTTTACAAATAGCTTTTTCATCTCTAGAAACAGAATAGTGTAGATATTAGTGATTGTTGCATTAATAGTTTCCTGTGACCCACAACTAGAAATTTCTTCCAGAGAGTTTGACACCAGAGTTCTGATCTCCTTGCGTGCCTCAACATTAACAGACACTTTTGGCCATCGTACCCTTCTCATGCCGTTACTAAGTACAACTTCATCCTGAACGACATTTGGCTCACTACTCTCTATCCCCAAAAAACTGTGGTCTCTTAATTCCATCACCAGCGGATCATGATCGCTTTCCGGACGGACCGAGACCACCATATCCTCAACTGTGGCCCACATCTTTACATCGACCAAAATGTAATCAATACGGCTACTATGTCTGCTGTTACTAAAGGTATGTCTACCTGTCCTATCAGAGCGTACTCTACCATTTAGTGCACGCGAACCCTTGTCTAGACACAACCCTTTAATGAATGTAGCAGATTGCGTCCATTTCCTAATCGGGGCTAATTCAAGCTGAGGAATCCCCCAAATCATATCCTCAGCCTTGGTGAGTAAGCTGTCACCTACACTCAGGGGTTCAAAACAGGAATTAAAATCCCCCATTACAACCGTGAACCCATTTGCATGTACACCTGATAAACAATCGTCCAAAATGTAGAGGGCAGGGGCAACCCTTCCACCCCTGATATCCCTGACATAAATATTGATCAACAAAATATCAAGACCTTTAAGGGATCTTATTCTAACAATCAATATGTCAGGGCTATCCATTGGTACCTCCTCTGATCTTACTCCCTCATATTGGCGAACCCAAATAGTCAAGCCTCCCATTGCACGTCCTCTATGACCTTTAATTGCAGGTTTACTAAAATTTAAGTATCCAACAAAGAATACCGATGAGAGTGCCCAGGTTTCCTGAAATGACCAAACATCACCTTGTTTTATGAAGTCCACCCATTCCATGTTACACATCCTAGATTCAAACCCAGCTATGTTCCAAGTGCCAAACTTGGTACCACTTGAAACCGCCCCGGCAATAATACTTGCCTTTACTATATTATCATCCAAAGAGCCCCCAGGATTTCCACTATCCTTTGGGGGTACATAATCACTCCTTTTGTCAGTTTCAGCCACCCCATAATCTACCGACTCAAATTCCCAGCCCTCACGACACGACCAACCGTTTGGGCCATTCACCTTATCATCAACCTCTACAGTTGCTACAACCTGAACCACCACTTCTATTTCCTGTTTCCTACCCCAAACCCCACCAGAAAGATCATGCTTCTCATTACCACAGTATATTGACTTCTCATCTGATGTTACTCCATAATGGAAGACCATTTCTGGGGTAGAAGAAGTACCCGTACAATCTAAGTTATCCTTAGTGACTAAGGATGGAAGAGCAAGTCAATCGTTAAAGTCCAACCCCAACAGTGGTTCATAAAGATTTTGCAGAGGAATATTCCAATGCTCATTGTACCAGATGGAATTTGTACGGTTACTTGTTATGGGGGGGTGGCTAGAAGGATAACGGATGGAATTTGTACGGTTACTTGTTATAGGGAAGTGGCTAGAAGAATAGCGGCGGGGAGGAAGGGGGTAGGAAATGTTGGTGTTATTAGTGGGATAGGAAAAGAAGGGTGTATGGTTTGGCATGTTCAGGAAGGGGGTATATCCACTAGAGCTAAGGTGGACAGGAGGTCTCAGCAAATACCTCCGGATAGAAATAGCTCAAGTTACGAGTGGAGACACAACCTTCATTATTTCCGGGGTACCAATCACTTATATGGGAGACAACTCTGTGATCCTTAAAATTAATGATCACAATGTCGCCTTCTATATCCTTTGGGTGGAGACCCACCCAGTTACACCTTCTCACCGAAATGATATCTCCGTTTAGGTGAGCTGGGAGGGGTCTATTTGTTCTCAGCCAAAGGATAACTTTATTTTTCAAGTTTACATTATGTTCAGGCTTCCCATTTGTGATTGGAGGAACACCAGTTAAAAGGATCACAAAGTTTGGCGATTCCGGGGGAAGATCCACTGTATTCTTACGAGTTGAGGATGATCTTAGGTTTGTGGGATTTGTTTTATCAACCCCTGGGGGCATAGTTTGCTTATTTATAGTGGGAATCGGTTTGCTGGAAGCCGACACGAGCTTCTCCTTAACTGGCTTGGGTACTAATGTTGATTTAATTGATGATGGGGTGGCAGTAGAGTTTTTAACAGATGGATTTCCATTTATTTTAGATGGTATACTTGGGGACAAAGATGTAGTGATAGGATTGCCTTTCGTTAGGAACTGGTCCTTAGGATTAGTTATAATATCTACAGTTGCTAAAAGGCTATCCATTTTTTCCCCCAAAATCCTAACTCTCTCCATAAGTGGGAGCATGTAGGATTTTAGAATTTGATCCAAAAGTTCAATAGACTCTTTTTTCGACATAAGTGATGTTTCTTCAATGGCGGGTGAGTGGGATGGATATTGGAACCTGGTGAAACCACCCTCACAGACGGGACAATTATTTTGGTTTTAGGTGTTACTACCGGTGGTGGAGAGCCCAAATTATTGGGACATTTCCTTTTGACCCCTCCCTTTCTCCTCTTCTTTCTAGGCGGGGAGTGAGAGACCCTACGGAGGGTCATAGGTTTAATTCCGGTGCCTTTTTTACTATGTGTCGGAATTGGGTCGATGGGAACTACACTATCAGTTGGGTGAATAGACAGTGTAGAGTGAAGCTGTGGGGCTATGGTTTGGGCTGCTGGGGTGTTAAGGTCTATAAGGCAATTAGAGACAGGTGGGCTGATACAGTTGTCATCACTATTGATACCAAAATTAATAACAGATGTATTGTGGTCACGAAAAATGCTTGGAAAATGATCAGTACAAAATAGATCGGCGTCTCTGTCCAGCTTTCCAATACTTCCCGTGTCTTGATTAGTGGTTCGTTCAAGCGGAGGGGACAAAGGTTTTTTTTTCAAATGTTCAATAGATCGACGTCGCTCAGCACGTTTCTCTGCTAAAAGGAGTTCTTTGTCGATTTCCTTGTTAGCTTTCTCAAAATATTTATCCAGAGGCCCAAGGACCGAGACCCCCACACATGTAGGTAGTGAGTTGGACATGACTGTGACAATCTCTGGGTGTTGGGAGCTCCAAAGCCCAGCTCACCTGAGAACGACAGAGACAAAAAGCAAATATTAGGGACTGGGCCCTGCCCGGCCTCCTTCGGCCCCTGACGGCAACAGACGGTCCCGCCCTTGTCCCGGGCTTCTCCCGGCGCGCTCCCGCGTCGCGGATAGTGCACTGGGTCTTATAGGGAGGGGACAATGCTGGGGGCGTAGCTAGCAGGGAGAGCGGGCCAGGTGGATCCAATCGGCCAAGCAGGGACTCCTGGGAGATGGCGTCCCCGCACACACGCTCGCAGCCCTGCCCTGCCCCTGGTCCCCCCTGGATCAGCAGTAGAATGCTCCTCAGCGACGCGGGACCCGCGAAGCGGGTACCGCAAGCAGTTACTGGAAATGGGCACAACAACCAGCCCAGGAGGCAGAGTTCAAAAGTGGCAAGCTTCCAAGGCACAACACACGGTGATGATCCCACCGGCAACAGCAGAGAGCAGGTTCTTGTAGACCTGTGTGCAGGGGGCAGGGCTAGCAGGGAGAACGGGCCAGGTGGATCCAATCGGCCAAGCAGGGACTCCTGGGAGATGGAGTCCCCGCACACACGCTGGCAGCCCTGCCCTGCCCCTGGTCACCCCTGGATCAGCAGTAGAATGCTTCTCAGCGACGCGGGACCCGCGAAGCAGTAACTGGAAATGGGCACAACAACCAGCCCAGGAGGCAGAGTTCAAAAGTGGCAAGCTTCCAAGGCCCAACACACGGTGATAATCCCGCCGGCAACAGCAGAGAGCAGGTTCTTGTAGACCTGTGTGCAGGGGGCGGGGCTAGCAGGGAGAGCGAGCCAGGTGGATCCAATCGGCCAAGCAGGGACTCCTGGGAGATGGCGTCCCCGCACACACACTCGCAGCCCTGCCCTGCCCCTGGTCACCACTGGATCAGCAGTAGAATGCTCCTCAGCGACGCGGGACCTGCGAAGCGGGTACCGTGAGCAGTAACTGGAAATGGGCACAACAACCAGCCCAGGAGGCAGAGTTCAAAAGTGGCAAGCTTCCAAGGCACAACACACGGTGATAATCCCGCCGGCAACAGCAGAGAGCAGGTTCTTGTAGACCTGTGTGCAGGGGGCGGGGCTAGCAGGGAGAGCGGGCCAGGTGGATCCAATCGGCCAAGCAGGGACTCCTGGGAGATGGAGTCCCCGCACACACGCTCGCAGCCCTGCCCTGCCCCTGGTCACCCCTGGATCAGCAGTAGAATGCTTCTCAGCGACGCGGGACCCGCGAAGCAGTAACTGGAAATGGGCACAACAACCAGCCCAGGAGGCAGAGTTCAAAAGTGGCAAGCTTCCAAGGCCCAACACACGGTGATAATCCCGCCGGCAACAGCAGAGAGCAGGTTCTTGTAGACCTGTGTGCAGGGGGCGGGGCTAGCAGGGAGAGCGGGCCAGGTGGATCCAATCGGCCAAGCAGGGACTCCTGGGAGATGGAGTCCCCGCACACACGCTCGCAGCCCTGCCCTACCCCTGGTCACCCCTGGATCAGCAGTAGAATGCTCCTCAGCGACGCGGGACCCGCGAAGCGGGTACCGCGAGCAGTAACTGGAAATGGGCACAACAACCAGCCCAGGAGGCAGAGTTCAAAGGTGGCAAGCTTCCAAGGCACAACACACGGTGATAATCCCGCCGGCAACAGCAGAGAGCAGGTTCTTGTAGACCTGTGTGCAGGGGGCGGGGCTAGCAGGGAGAGCAGGCCAGGTGGATCCAATTGGCCAAGCAGGGACTCCTGGGAGATGGAGTCCCCGCACACACGCTCGCAGCCCTGCCCTGCCCCTGGTCACCCCTGGATCAGCAGTAGAATGCTCCTCAGCGACGAGGGACCCGTGAAGCGGGTACCGCGTGCAGTAACTGGAAATGGGCACAACAACCAGCCCAGGAGGCAGAGTTCAAAAGTGGCAAGCTTCCAAGGCACAACACACGGTGATAATCCCGCCGGCAACAGCAGAGAGCAGGTTCTTGTAGACCTGTGTGCCAGGGGCGGGGCTAGCAGGGAGAGCGGGCCAGGTGGATCCAATCGGCCAAGCAGGGACTCCTGGGAGATGGAGTCCCCGCACACACGCTCGCAGCCCTGCCCTGCCCCTGGTCACCCCTGGATCAGCAGTAGAATGCTTCTCAGCGACGCGGGACGCGCGAAGCAGTAACTGGAAATGGGCACAACAACCAGCCCAGGAGGCAGAGTTCAAAAGTGGCAAGCTTCCAAGGCACAACACACGGTGATAATCCCCAACACACGGTGATAATCCCCAGTTATCACTTTGCGTGTGTACACGGGTGCTCTCACTATTATTCACTCAATTTGTTACTTTTACCACACCATGTCTGTTTTACGTTTTTCACACTTTTTTCGTTTTTTACTGTTCTATTACAGTATGATTTCTGTTTTCTTGAACATCGTGACTGTTTCTAACTTTATTTACAACAGAAGCGATTCACACAAAGCTTCAAGTCTTTTTTCTTTCCCTTTTCAACCGACATTTGACTTCATTTTAAAATGAGAGTCTTTTCACCTTTACCACACGGTCACGTGACACATAGGGCGGACCCGTAGAGGTTCAAACCAAAGCTCGAAAATTGAAGAGTACCTTTCTTGCAGATACTGAGGAGATTTCTCCTTTTAACCCGTGGTAAGTTTACTAACGTTTGGACGCCCCTCATCTTTTCACTTTGATGTAAATATAGGACACTCACTGTTCCTTGTTATTATCTTTGTTTTACAGCTGACCGAGTGTCGATTATGTAAATAACGCAACATATGAAAGTTCGTCACATCGTGTTGTGAGTCTCTACTCTTTTAATTTCATACATGGTTGATCAATGGTTTTTATGTTGCGTCATACTCAGTACACACATTATTCCAACAGGTTTCATACTGTAAAATTTTGGAACCGCTTTGGAAATTTATGTAACAATTGAAAGAAATCATGAGTACACGCTATGTTTTAATGTTTGCCGCAGATTCATACAGCGGTTTGGCCGCTGTTCATGAGTTTTCTTACTTTGGCTACAATTAAGCACTTTGCATTATCGGTCCGTTTTTCCCCCTGCACCTCGTCGTTCCCCCGCATGAGTTTATGCACGCTTTACGAGGCTTGAGCACCTAGAGATTTTGGCGCACATTTTTCAGAAATTTTAATTATTAGGACTTGATTAAATTATTCACATGTTCACATCTAAGAGTTATTTACCGCACAGAGCACTCGCCAAGTTTGCCATTCGTCAATATACTGGGTATATAAGGTATTCGACTATTCATTCAACAAAGATTCATTCAGATAAGTGTGTACAATGATGATACCAGCACATAATTAAAAAGTTGTTGCTTTATGTTTTAATGATTGCAGTAAATAAGACCCCTGAAGAAGGGCACCATCGGAAATGCATTGGGCATACCATTGGAAATATATGATGGATACAATTATCATTTGAAGATAAAAAGATTTGAATACATTTCACTGAAGAAAACTAGAAAACACTTGTTAACTTTAAGCAAATATTCAATTTGAGTGCACTCTGGGGACGTTTCCACTTAGAGGGATAACGCGAGTCTTGGGATATACTTTCACACTTATACTCAGGAGGGATAACCAGGTTGCACCTACCCACTGTTTTACTTTTTTTACCCTAACCTTACCAGGTGTGCGATTGCCCTAAAACCCATTGTACTTGCTATGGTCATGCACTCAGGATTCCTGAAATGACAAACCACATAGATAAGTAGAAAGTACTGCATCTATCTGTAAGACATTATAGACTTGCTGCTCACAGAACAATGCCTGCTTTATATCTACACTTTTTTTGCACATTATTGTCATGCTTATTATATACTCAATCGTATCTATATCCTACCCACTATCATGGGCAGACCACCAACATTAATGAGTAACAACCAAGTGTTAAAGTGCAACTTTTTTTTTTTTTTGGATGTTCTTATATAGTGCTCGAATCACCCGGAGGCATCTCAGCGCTTGCCTTGGGAACCCGTCCTGGCTTTTCCCTGTGAGATAGCCCCTACAGGGCATCCCCAAGGTGAAAGCCAGGCATCCCGCCTCGGGGGGGGGGCATTGTGGAGATTAAGCAAGCTTAATGCCCAGAGTTGCAGAGTGAGAACCCATGATTAGGGCAGGCACCGGAGCGAGAATTATCGAGTCCGTGGACATTTTAGCTCAAGACCCTGCCGCGTCGGGAATTGAACCCTGGTCCCGGGTCTGACCTCTGCTCCAGGGTCTGCCTGCTCTAACCAGTGAGCCACACTTCTCCACCTTAAAAGAGGGATGGGGATACCAAATGTGTTGCTTACTAAGTTTTACCATAAGTGACACTAAAACTGGAGTGCAAGCTGGGGAATATCCCTGTAGTCCCTCCCTGTAGAATAGAGTAAGAAGACACACCCATTAAAACATGCATGTACTCACAAATTACCTCGAGTTACACTGCTCCAATCATACACAAAATCAATAATTCTCATTGTGTCTACAAGCTTCTTGCTTCAGTACAGATCATCCATTATTTTTAAGAAAAAGATGTTTTGCAAAAGTCAGGAATAACCAGAGTGCTATATACGAAAAATAGATTCCCTCTCCTATGATAATTTTGTACTCACATCATCAAGAGAAGGATGCTACTGAATTGTGCTTCTCGCTGCCCCATGTAAGTGAAGTGAATCACCTCCTACCTCTCTTTATTATTAAAGAATGATTTTGGGGAATAGCGTTACACTTGCGCTGGTGTGGATGTCTGGTCAGCCTCTGGAACACTAACTCCATTGTATTGATATCTTCACTCTGTTGCATACCATGGAGAGCGGCCCGGCCAAAAATAAATTAAATAGAACGGCCAAGCCCTAATTAGCACTGAATGTCAGCAATTGCTTTTCTCTCAATTCGTATCACATCACACTGAGGATGTTGTACACAGTCTGAATTACAAGACTGCTGACGTTGTGACGAGCAGATAGACCTGCCTCAAACGCTGACATGCATCCTCCTGTGCCTGACGGGTCACATATGTGGCACCATGCAAAGGTAAGGCATCGAATATCCGTTTCTCACAAAATGCATAGCAGGAGCACTGGCTGCCATTTAACTAGCCATGCCAAGTACAAATTACAATACTAAATGTTCAAAAACATATACACAGTTTCAACCAAAGGTAGATAGTCACTGTCCCACTATCTTAGACCATCTCATCCTGATAGGTTACCGTGGACCAAAGGGAATTGTATCCTTAATAAATATCTACCACCCATATCTTCCTAATAAAATGTATCATGGCAGCACTTGAGTTAGTCCTTATGTTACTCCTGCATAGATATATTAGTTTTGTATTCTGATCTATGTATCTTTGGCAGCAATTTGGTTAGTCCTTATGCTACTCCTGCAGAAATACTGTAGTCTTGCATTCTGATGTATGTATATGTAATGGCTGCTCATTGTTCTACCCTGAACTCTACATCTATTACATTAACGGAACAACAAGCAAGAGTCTTGAATAAGGGCTTAGGGTTTGTTCCCACCAATGTATTGACTACATTCCAAATGAGACAAGAACTAGCCGAATTATTCAGGAAAATAAACCTCATTCTCAAAAGGCTGATATTGTTAATTGTGTGGAGGCAATTTTTACCCTAAATATGTGCAGTAATTGTTTGCTAGTTTGATTTTTATATACCGCCCACCCAGTCCAGCCACCAATTTTATTTCCTCTTTGGCTGAGCTTTTGCCTTCTTACTCATTACGCTATAACAACCTGTTGGTTTTAGGTGATCTCAATCTTCATTTTGATGTTGAAACCTGCTGTTTAGCCCACCCTCTTATTAAGGACCCAGAGACTTTGCAGATTTCTCAGCGAGTTCATACCCCTATACATACCTCAGGACATACCCTGGATCAGTTTTTTCCAACTCAAAGATGATGACAATTAGGGACCCTATTCTGGTGATATGATTGCACAATTTTGTAATACAGTTTCAGCTATCATTAACAAGGGATTTACTTGAGTGCAAAGAAGGTGCACAATGTAAAACATGGAATGTACTGAGGCCTTGACTGATACTCTTTTGCTTACGGAAGCCACTAGAGAGGAGGAAAAATCATTAAATGAGCTCACTGAAAGTTAGGGTATTGATGTAGTGAGCCAGTGCTTAGACGACTGGATAACTGGGACTCTGGATCGGATTTCACCTCTGTCACAGCGTCACGTGACCCACACTCGACTATATGCAGATTGGTTTAGTGAAGAACTCTTAGTGCTGAGGAAGTCTTGCAAACGCCTAGAACACATATGGCGGAAAGAGCTTTGTGTAGATAGTAAAGCTAACTACAGGTCAGAGCTTAAGAAAAATCATTAGTTAATACCTTCTCTGTACAGACAATTGTATGTGCAGAAGACCAAGCAGGCATTAAGTTCCTCAAGATAACTTTTCTCTATTGTCAAATCTTTGTCAATGCTGTATCATGTGGCTGCTTGTAGTACTCCGTCTCTTGAGAGCTGCAACACAATCACCCACTCCTTTTCAAACAGAGTTTTGAAAAAGTATGATTCCTTTCCGAAAGCCATCAGAGATATCCAGTACCAGGAGGTCTGATTTGATGCTTCAGCCATCGAAATTGGTCTTCAGAGGTTTTTTCGTCCTTCTTCAGATGAGTTGCGGGTCCTACTCAGTAAGGTAAAATTTGGGACACCGATGTATTCGGCTCCATCCAGAATTCTGGTACAGGGTATGAAGTCGATCTTGCCAAACCGGGGAAACATAATTGCTAACTAACTCACCATGGGCAAATAGCCAGCAAGGTGGAAAACATAATATAATCATGCCACTCCTTCAAAAAACATAATTAAACCCAATATTACCTGAAAACCACAGGCCAATCTCGCTGCTTCCTTCCTTTATAAAGGTAGTGGAAAAGCATGTCAACACACAACTAATAAGCTTCGTAGACATTAACAACTTGCTACATATGACTCAATCTGAGTTACGAGATCAACACTCCACTGAGTCAGCTTTACTTCTGGCATCTGAGTCCCTTGGGTTTCACACAGATCGAGGTCATACAACAGCATTAATAGCTCTAGACCTCAGCGTGGCATTTAACAGCATGTCGCATGGCCTTCTGGTAAAACAGCTAGGGAACTGTGGTGTTGGAGGTATTGCCTTGAGGGGGCTAGTCTTTTTTCTCCAGAATCGCACCTTCCAGGTGGCCCAAACCCTTTCTGAAGTCCCATCTCTGTCTAGGGAGGTGCCTCAGTGCTCAAAACTTTGCTCAACCTCTATAGGTGGCCCAGGCAGAGGTCATCAGATGACACAATGTTACCATCGTGTCTTATGCCGATGACACACAGTACATTGTCACCCTTTCGAAGGATAAGGGAGTTGCCGCAGAGCAATTTAGATCTTGCTGTTGGAATTGACAGACTGGATGGATGGATAGGAGCTGCCTCAAGCTCAATGCTAATAAAACAGTGGTCCTTATTGCTGAGAAAAGTCCCTCTGTCTGGTCCTCCGCTTGGTGGCCAGATGCTTTGGGCCTCATTTGAGCCCCCAGGTCTAAAGTTTGATTCTAGCTTGATGTTTCATAGCCAGATTGTCCGTGTGGCTGGGAAGTGTCTTGGTACGCGTAAGATTATGAGGAAGATCATTGATGTCCTCCCTATAGCTGCCAGAAAAACTATTGTGCAGTCCCAAAAAACGATGGATTTAGGCCCAGATCCTTGTACTGGGGTGAATGTATGACATTGTTCTACATTCTGTCCATCAACTGTGTTTTTTGCCATTTGGAGTAGGCAAGCACTTTATAAATCTAATAATTATCATTAATCTGATCAGGAATTACCACTTAAAAGTATCTAAGGGAACTCCCAATGCTAGCCTATGGGAGCAGTAGGCCTTACAGCAGTGAAAAGAGAAATAGGCTGTTTGTAACTACCAGGACATGCCTTCCTATTTCTTACACAGCACCCTACCCATAGGGATACTTAGGGCCTACTTTATGGGTGACCTTTGTGTAATAAAAGGGGAGTTTAAGGCTTGGCAAGTCACTTTAAATGCCAAGTTACAGTGGCAGTAAATTGTGCACATACGCCCTGCAGTGCCAGGCTTGATACAGGTTTCAAAACCTATGTCTGTGGGTGTCACAAGAAGTGCTGCAGGCCCGCTAGTAACATTTATTTGAAAGGCCCTGGGTATATTGTATACCACTTTACAAGTGACTTATAAGTAAATCAAATATGCCAAACAGGTGTAAATCGATCATACCATGTTTAGAGGAGAGAGAGCACATGCACTTTAGTACTGGTTAGCAGTGGTACAGTGCCCAGAGTCGCAAAGCCACCAAAAAGGATGTCAGACAAATAGTCCGAGTAAGGCAAAATGTTTGGGGATAACCCTGAAGAAAGAGCCATGTTCAACAGCAGTGCAATTAGTAAAGTTGCTGCGCTGTGTTGCATCAATGGAAAAGAGTAGAATAATGCCATATCCACTAAGATGTGGAGCAGGTCTACTCTCTTCCTGTGCTGGTATAAGTTGAGATGCTCCAATTCAGACACCCTTGTGCTATAGTGTCAGGGTGTCTGTGTTGTGATAAGCAATGTTTTTCTGCATGAAATTTTTCCATCCTGTGCAAAAACTATGCTTTAGAAATGTCCCTTTTTGCATGTGTGCTGAAGAATGCAGCCCACATGCAAAGGGGGCTAAATGAGGGGGAATGAAAACCTTTCCCCTCCTTGCACATGCCTTAGGAAGGCAGAGGATTTTGGAGCAAGTTCCTGTCTACAGTTCTTTGGAGTTAGAGATTTGCATCAAACTCCCTGGGTTTTTGCATAGGAACGTCCATGCACATCCAATGGAATGCTCGTGTGATGCAAAGTAACACAAGACAGTGCATTGTGCACCTTTGTATTACTTTTATTACAAGCCAAAGCAAGTTGTGATTTGTGTTGGATTATACATTCTGAGAAAGCATTTGGGCATTAATAAAAATGGTGCATTATTTAAAATGTGCAGAGTAGTAATCTACATTCAAATTCACATGTAAACACTATAATGATCCTTTTGCTTTTGAAATGATTTTGCTTTGACCTGATAAAGTGCATTTTTCTAGTTTCTGTTAACCATGCTTCAACTAGGCCTCAATGCCATCTTGTTCAAAATGGATATTGCATCATGTTCATACTTTATGTATTGTTTCTGCTGCACATAGTCAAGCAAGTCATATTTGCTTAAGAAAAACACAGTTCTCGAAGAAGTCTCTCTTGCATTGGTTCAGTATTGTAACATGTCTCCAAGATTCTCTGCCTGCATGCTGTATTGCACTCGTTCCTAATGGAGCGCTGTTGTTTATGCAACTTGTTAGCTCTGACACCTGTGGATGACATTAGATCAGAGTGGGCAGACTCAATATTCATGTAGTGGGTTAATGCTGATTTTGCTTCACATTTGGTACTTAGCCTACAACTGGTTTTGCTTATTCTTCTGTATTGTCTTATTTCTGAGAAAGCCTTCATGGCAGCGAATACACACATTCAACTGAGACTTACTGCATCATCACTTTACCTCTGTATTGTACTTTTAAAGTTGTGTAATACATATTCATAAGTTTCTAATTCAACCCTGGAAATCATGTATTGAGTCAGTCCTTTCTTAATTAACTGTATTTTTTAATGTGATGGTTTTGTACCTCATCTTGGTATACATTACATCATGAATTTGAGGTTTGACACCATCCCCAATCCACTCACCTGTGGGCGTGCTATTGAGGTGTCTTTCCTCTTAGGTGTGATATTGCTGTATTAAAGTTACTATGTATTTATTACACTATTATTATCAGAACTAATAATGTGAATGTTTCCACCATTCTTTGTTAGAACATTCTTGTAAGGAGAATATGACTAGTGTTCCAACCTGACAGTTGGAAGAAGGCAGTTTGTGGATGAGGTTTAATAAACCCCACCTTTTCATCTTACCTCGTTGGATTCATCTTTATTTGAATGTAAAGGACACCACATTTATTTGGCGACGATCGGGTGAAGAACCACCTCAACACAAGTCAAAGCTTGCCAGAATACTTCTCCTCCAGCGGCTGAATTTATTCAAAGGAAGCGTAGACTTCCCGGCGGCAGTATTATATTAAAGTGAAGTAATTCAATGGTGAGGAGAAAGGAGGGTGGCTATTACTATCTCTGGTGTATGCGTGTTGCTGAAATACATATTTTAGAGGCATCGCAACGTTTATTTGGAGGTGCAGGGGTATCGCAGCGTTTATTTGGTAAGTGCGTTTCACTGACGTAGACAAATCAGCTGTTTACATTGGTTAGTTGCGAGTGCGTGTCACTGACGAAAATCGCACTGTGTTATTTCACATTTTGATCCCTTGACGTTGCGTTCCAGTTAGCTGTCTGCAGCCTAAAGCAAAGTGCATTTCAGCTGCATCGCTGAAAGTGATTGTTTCACGTTTTAATCCCTTGGCGTTGCGTTCCGTTTAGCTTTCTGTAGCGTAAAGCAGCTTGCGTTTCAGCTGCGTCGCTGAAAGTGATTGTTTCGTGAGGAAGGCTGGTTGCTAGAATACAGCTCTTCACGCCTTTGCTTTGACATTTCTTCATGATTTCACCTCTGCGTTGACATTGCACATTATGTCATGTCTTTGAAGGTGATTGCTGCATGAGGGAAACAGATCACCATCCGACATCTGAAGGTGCGCGTATTAACACCATTGAGTCTGTGCTCTTCTCGGCAGGTTATGAGAAGTGATTAACCATCGAGATATGGGACTGTGTTGATTCGGTAAAGTTGGATAAAAAAAGAAAAGGAAGCTCTTTTATTTATTTTGTTTATTACAGTCATATATATATATATATTTAAAACTGTTTGGTTGTAATTCAATATGCTCTGGTTGGTAGTAATTGTATATTCTACAACGCAGCTTATTGAGTGACTTAAAAATATCTAATTAAATAGAGAAAACACAGTGTATAATCTAAGGTAATGTTTAGAGAAGCTATGTTATTTTATAGTGGTCATTTAGGTTAATCATTTTCCTCTTCATTATTTACTTGCAAGATATTAGATGTGTTTTCACAGTGATAATTTTTTTCTAAAGTTATGTAATTTTGGAAAACATATTTTTTTTAAAAGGGTATATATATATATTATTGAAAATGATAAATGTTACTCAACCTCCGTTTTTTTTTAACAAGCCCTGGTGAACCCAATGTCCAGTGGCAAAAATGGAAAAAGATTTTTTAAAATTATGCAAGAGTATGTGGCACTAATTTGATTGCAGAACGTAAACACTCATTACTTCTTCATTGTCTTGGGGGTGAGGGACAGGAAGTTTTGGAACATCTACCTGAACTTAGTGCAGCAGATCAAAGAAACTTGAATGAGTATGAAATATGCATTTTACAACTTGATCGTCACTACCTTCCAAGACTAAGTACAATGATGGAAAGGTATCATTTTGGTTTAGGTGAACAGAAAAAAGACGAATCGGTTGAAGAATTTGTATCTGCTTTAAGAAAATTGGCCTCTTCGTGCAAGTTTGGTCAAGCGGTAGAGGATAGGATTAGAGATCAATTTGTATTAAAATGCGCACATGAAAACATCAAGAAAGAATTGTGGTTGAAAGATGAGCCTCCTCTAGATGAAGTATTTGTAATTGCTAAGCAAGTTGAACATATGATGAAGTGTGTGGATGAGCTTAAAGGTGAAAAAGATAAAAGTGTTACATCAGAGGCTAAGGTAGAAGCTAAAGTAGAAGAAGTGGTGTGTCAGGCAAAAAAGGATGGTATAATTCATAGTGAAAAGAATTCCTTGACCAATGCCACAGATAAGTCTATACAAGGGAGTAATTCAGTGTGTTTTAGATGTGGACATTTTGGACATTTGGCAAATGCTTCTTCTTGCCCAGCCTTAAGGGTAACATGTAGCTCTTGTGGTCGAAGGGGGCATTTTGGTAAATGTTGTAAAACTAAATCTAACAAAAGTGATAACTCAACAAGGAAAGTGTTTCAACCACAAGTAAAGACTGTCACATTTCAGGTTGATGGGAAAATAGGTGAACATCCATCTCACTTAGTAGGAATAGATGATGTTCAAATCAATTTCAAGTTTGACTCATGTTCACATCTTACTATGATAGATGAAAACATTTTTAATCAACATTTTCACAGAAATGTTAAACTGCTGAAGAGTGATGTTTCACCCTTAGGTTATGGAGGCATTCCTGTTAAGATGTTGGTATATTTCATTGCTACAATTGAGTTGTGTGATCACATCATCACATGCAAATTGTATGTGGCTAAGCATGGGGATATACTATTAGGGTGGCCACATCAGCGTTTACTTGAGGTACGCCTGAATCCTAATGCTTCTCCTCAGGTACAGGTACAGAATGTTGAAGATTTATCATCAATGTTTGCAGATCAGTTTCCTGACGTTTTAAGGAGGTTTTAGGTTGTCTCAAAGGATACAAACATCATATCAGGTTAAGAGAAAATGCTGTTCCTGTTGTTGCTAAAGTAAGGAGAATACCTTTAAATGAACAGCCTGGTGTACAGAAGGAAATAGAGAAACTTATAGATATGAAGGTCATTGTACCAGTTGAAGCCACTGAGTGGTTGGCTCCAATAGTCGTGGGCAAGAAATCTAGTGGAGAGTTACGTCTCTGTATTGATTTGCGTTCTTTAAATAAGGAGGTTGTCATGGACAAATTTTCTTTACCCAATATTGATGAAATGGTTGATACACTTGATGGTGCAAAGTATTTCACTACGCTTGATTTGGCCTCTGCCTATCATCAGGTAGAGTTAGATGAATCATGCCAAGAACTTACAGCTTTTGTGACTCCTATGGGTACCTTTAAGTTCTGTAGGATGCCTTTTGGCCTCATTTCTGCGGCCTCTGTATTTCAACGCATCATTTCCAAAGGTCTATTGGGAGTTAAATGCTACCAGGATGATCTGTTATTATATGGCAACTCCATGCGTGATCATAATACACATGTCTGTGCTGTGTTGGAACAACGTAGACAGTCTGGCTTAACACTTAGAAGGGACAAATGTAAGTTTGGTGTGGGGGAGGTAAATTATCTTGGCCATCGCATAACTGGAGCAGGGATGTTTCCGAAAAAAGAATTAGTAGATTCAATTTCTAATATCTCTGAACATGTCAACAAGGATGAACTACTTTCATTTTTAGGCATGGTTGAGTTTTATAATAAATTAATTCCTGACTAAGCAGATGAAACTCGTAATCTAAGAACACTTACTGTGAAAAATTTAGTTTTTCAATGGTCTTGTGAATGTATGAGAGAGTTTGTCTCTATCAAAGATGAGTTAAAAAAGGCTCCATGTCTTCATGCATTTGTACCTGGTGAAACTACTTACATTTTTACAGATGCAAGTGATAAGGGACTGGGTGCTATTCTTCTTCAAAAGAAAAATGGAAAAGAATCTTTAATTGCTTGTGCTTTGAGGTGCGTCAGAGATTCGGAGTTAAATTACTCTGTTATAGAGAAAGAATCTCTAGCGATATATTGGGCTGTGAGAAAATTTAGAAATCTCATTTGGGGAACTAAGTTCAGGGTGTTGTCAGATCATAAACCTCTAAAAGAAGTATTTTCAAAGAAAGGTATTGATGATATCTCATCTAGAATTAGAAGATGGATCATCTCTTTACAAGAATTCAATTTTGATGTTGATTATATTCCAGGTGTCCTTAATAATTCTGCAGATTGTCTTTCTAGACTTGTGAAGTTTGATGTGAATGTTGGAGAGGAAGAGTCACAAGAAGAAGATGAAGTCATTAATGTATGTGAAATCACTGATGGGGTGATTAGTGAGAACGATTGGAAAACAGAATTGGAAAAGGATGAAGAGATAAAGGGTGTAATGATGTCATTAAGGAGTAATGAACGATTGAGTAAACCTTGGCCACTTGTCAATGAAGAACTCTCTGTGGTGGATAATTTGTTGGCTCGTGGGACGAAATTGGTGCCTCCTGTAGGTGTGAGGAATAAACTGTTAACTCTTGCTCATAATGGACATCTGGGAATTGTGAAAACAAAATAATTGATGAGATTGCAATTCTGGTGGCCTGGTATGGACATGGAAATTGAGAGAATGGTTGGAGAATGCGTAGAATGCTGTGCCAGTGACAAGATTCTTAAAACCAGACAGATGCTAATGGTTTGTCGGAAACTTCCCAATCATCCTTGGGATGAGATTGCTATTGATATTCTTGGCCCACTCCATGGTGTAAGTGATACTCCTTATCTGATTGTGGTTGTGGATTTGTATTCAAGATGGATAGAGGTTCAAGCTGTAAGGGATATTTTATCAGAAGCAGTAATAAAATTCTTAGAGGAGATTTTTAAAAGAGAGAGTTTTCCTAACAGCATACTTTCTGATAATGGCCCACAATTTTGTTCGAACCTATTTGAAGAATTTTTAGAAAAATGTGGTATTTATCATAAGAAATGTGCTATCTATCATCCGGAAACCAATGAGGCTGTGGAAAGAGTAAATAAAACGCTGAAAGAATGAATACAGCTTGCAAGAGCTAATGGCTTAAAAAAAGCGGCAGCCGGCGAAATAAGAGAGATCTCGGATGGTAGAGGCGGCACTATAATAGATACTTGCGGGATACGTGAGATCTCCAGGCTTTTTATGTTGATTTGTATAAGGAAGACCAGTTAGGAGACAGAACAGAGACCCAGGCGTATCTTGGAGATACACTTCCCACTGGTCTCTCTAAAGAAGATAAGGCGCTCTTGGATCTTCCTATAACAATGGAGGAGCTTTTAACGGCATTAAACGGTCTCGCGTCAGGTAAAGCAGCAGGCCCCGATCAGATACCCCTAGAATTTTATAAAACCTTTCAAACAATTTTAAGCAAGGATATGGGGGACACGATGTTGAGGGCACAGGTAGGGGACTCTATACCGAATTCATGGGCAGGAGCAGATATAGTCGTGATTTTAAAGAAGGGTAAACCATCGGATGAGCCAGGGTCCTATAGGATTATAACTCTTATGAATGCGGACGCTAACATTTTCTCCAAGATCTTGGCACTAAGACTAGCCAGAGTAAAAGAAGGGCTGGCTGGTCCTGCCCAACATGGGTTCATACCAGGAAAAGGCACTGCGCAGCATATACGGCAGGTCATCACCCTCTTTGGCGCAGCGGAGGTCTCAGGAGGCCCTATGGCTTTCTTACTATTAGAAGAAGAGAAGGCATTCAATAGGGTCTCCTGGGACTACCTTTGGACTGCTGTGAGGTGGAATGGTATAGGGGAGGGGCATGTTAGGGCCATTCAGGCTTTATACACAGGTCCAACAGTTCGGCTAAGAATTAATAGAGGATATACTGAGTCCCTACAGATACAGCGCGGGACTCATCAAGGGTGCCCCTGCTCTCCGCTCCTGTTTGCCCTATATATTGACCCACTCCTGCGTAGGTTGGAATAAAAAAATAGGATTGTGCCACTAAGTGCTCAGGGGCGAGATTTTAAAACATTTGCATACGCAGGCGACGTGGCAATTGTTACATCAGTACCAGGTAGGACGGTTATAGAGGTAGAGGCAGAAGCCCCGGCTTTCGGACGGGTTTCAGGATATGCCCTTAACAGGGCCAAAACACAAATAATTAAGAATAGCAGGGCGCTCTGTAATGATGATAGGGTCACCGCCTCTGCAAGCTACCTTAAGATTAACATCTCAGCAGATTTGGATAGGATGGTGGAAAAGAATATTGGGCCTATGATTACCAAAACTAAGCATGATTTGGATAGGATGCACAATCTCCATCTATCACTCATAGGACGGGCAAATGTGATTAAAATGATTATCCTGCCTACATTTTTTTACCTATTTAGGACAATTCCACTTTTTTTTAGGCCAAATGGTTCACTACACTAGAGCAAACGTTGAACAGGTTCATATGGGAAAATGGCAAGACCAGGAGAGAGCTGCGCTATATGACTCTATCTAGAGCTAGAGGAGGCTGGGCGGTCCAGGACCTCAAAATGTATTAATGGGCAGCGCCACTCCAGTATATATGCTAGGGGGACCGGCTGGGGATTTAAGAATAAAGGTTGGCTCTACGGATATATACGCAGCAATATTGGGCGAGGAAGCTGAAAACTATTTACTTAAATGTGTTGACTCAAGCTACTACAAGAGAACAAGATTTAAAACATTACAGGCGGCGCGTAGGATATGGACAGCCTTTTCTAAAAAATATGGTCTTGGTAGATTTAATCGATACACGCGAATGTTTAGGAATCTGTCATTTCCTGATGAAATATTTTCAGATGCAGTTATGGCTGATAGACAAGGAAGGGAATCTTGAAGCTGGGTGATCTGATTGGGATAGATGGGATTTATCATATCACTGAACTACACAGGACCTATGGGATAGATCGAAGGAGTTTTTTTAAAAATATTTTCAGGTTGGGAGCTTCAACTGGAATAAGCAGGGAGGCTCGGCAGGGTTTAGTAGGAATAAAATTCTTGAAGCCATTGAGAGTGGGGCAGAATGTTCTATCCGCAGTTTGTATTCAGAGCTATGTGCTACAAAGGTTGACGATCTGGAGAAATACGGGGCTAAATGGTCAAGCAAGCTGGGGATAGAGATGGACTGCTTCCAGGAATCTTTAGAATTAGGACAGACCCTATTATGTTCAGCCGGGTTGCAGGACCAACAGTATAAAACAATATGTTCCCTATATAATACCCTGGCAAAAATAGCACAGTGGGGAGGAACCATGGGGACTACGTGCCCGCGCTGTGATTCCTCAGAGGCAGATATAGTTCACATGTTTGCCACCTGTCCGCAGCTATATACTCTCCACAGGGCCATAGAAGCTTTTCTCTCTGGGACCTTGGGAATCAACGTCACTCTACCTTCATTATGGATTATCCTCGGGGTTAGCGGACAAAGGGAGTAGGGGCCTGATTCCCAGTTCTTATTCATGGCTATGTCTGTCCTACAAATGTGCATAGCAAGGGGATGGCTAGATAGAACACCACCAACTTTACATCAGTGGTTGACCAATCTCCTTGCTGTCTTCAATCTAGAAAAGGGAATATACGCAAGGAAGGGGAAAAGGGGAAGATTATTAGGGAGGAGAATATGGGAACCCATTCAGAAATGGAAAGAGTCTGTCGGAAATCCCCAGCGAGATCCACCTTGAAGGGAGGGGTGTAGGTATTGTTTCGTGTTTATACTATGTTTACTGACTTTCTGTTTAGCCATGATAGGATTATAGGATTATAATTTCTTTATTTACCAATGTCTATTGTTATTTTTTCTATGCAGTAATGGACTGAGAGGTGGTTTATGCTGTGCTGTAACACCCAAAATAACTTTTAATATAATATTTTTAAAAAAAAAGAAAAAAGGAATTTTGTAACTGGCCTCCACCTCCACTACTTAGGGAAACGAGGGGTGTACATAAATTAGTTTATTAATTGTGCAAAGTAACCTTAATGAAAAAATAAATGTAAAATGTATGAATCAGGTTTTGATTTTTATTTAGTCACTCTAAAGCCACCAGAAAAGAAAAAACAAATACAGAGAATAGCAATGCATTTAAAAAACAATATATCAAAAGAGGAAATGCATAAGAAAATGCGCACTGGCTCAAGAAGAATTCAACAAACATCACAGATAAAAGAAATGAAACAGGTAAAAAGTTGTCACACTTCAAGGTAATTTAACACAGCAGTATTCAGCTGAATAAGTAATCTAAAATAAACTGCTGTCACAATATTATAAAAGCGCCCTCCGTCCCATAGCACTTTGTATATAACTTGCTTCGACATAACAAAAATAAGGTGAGTAAAGAGATTGTATAAAAACCATCGCTGACCTACATTGGCTATAATTAACTTGTCTTAAAATGGGAAATAATTAGCGCTTTCTCAATGCAGTATAACATTTGCAAAAAAGCAGAAAGTGCATGGTGCCCTAAGGAGAAAGGATCACGCAGGCATGTTACTAAAATAGGAACCTGGCTCTGAAAAGGCGAACAAACTGGTACAGTATTTCTACCTCAGTCTTGTCAGTAAAAATCTATGTTTCTTGTTCGAGATCCAGGTAAGTTAGTGTTCACTGCCTTCAAATAGGCACAAACGTGTCATCATTTTTAACTGTATCATGTTTCTCAATGAATTAATAATATTCAACAAAGAAATGAAATTAATAAGTATGCACTAAATGACCTGTGTGGTGCTGTGGGCCCTGGGCACTCATGCTACTAAATGAGTGACACCGAAACAGACAGTATGGTTCATTAACTGACCATGAGCACGTGCAACCGGGCCTTTTTATTGGCAGGGTCACGTCACTTGTGACACCTGTGATGGATGGGTGTAGGGTGCATGTGTGTCCACTCTTACGAGGGAGCGGCTGACCAACTTAGTGTCTGCTGAGACACTAGAACGTGTCCTGCACGTCACTACATTCCTCACAAACTTTAATCAAAATAAAACAAAGTCCAACCTCTAAAACCAAACTATTCACATAGGACACCACACAGTCTCTTGGTCCAGAGAGGTAGTCTGTGGGACAATAGTGGACAGGTGCAGCTGGGAGCACCCGAGCATCTTGGCACATGTCCAGAATTTAACCAGAGTCTACTGGGCCCGAACGATGCATCATAGGAGTCCAGATTCCTTGGCTTCCTGTCCGTCAGATCAATGTCCTCTCACACACGGCTGGATGAACTTGTGTGCTCTGGCGGTGATGCTGTTGGTGTCTGTCAACTAAACGATGGTGCATCAGGAGCGCCGGTGGAGTCCTGCTGCAGAGTCTTCGCTTGAGGTGTATGGTCACTACGATGACCAACCTGCTATGGCTAGAATGGCATTGATGATGATGTTCACAACGTTATCCTCTGAGACCGCAATGCCCCCAGTACCTTGTCGGTGGAGCCGCTTCTCGACCATCTCTTATGTGTGGATCCCTGGGTGCAGGAATGTTCTTGAGGCCCTTATGCGGGGCTGCAAGGATTCTATGTGGGCTGTGCAGGGGTGCTTGTTGGCCACCTGGGGGCCGCTGCAGGGACACTGACAGGAATCAATGACGTTGTTTGTGCAACAACCCGTGTGTGTAACCTAATGGTCGGTGAGCTTGCCAACAGAACACAAGGGCACATGGACTGTCAGATATCCCCTGGACACTTGGTCTCTCATTTTGATGGGGGTGCCTCACTCTCTTGGTTCTTCTGCAGATGCACGGGTCCACTGCTGTGACGATGTCGCGCCTTGGTTGGATGGGGTGATGCACATGGCAGTGATGCAGTGGTTGCCATTAAACCTGGACGACAGATGGTGGCGACTTGCTGGGGACACGATGTCTGGAGGAACTTTGCAGCCATGTAACTTCGTCTTGCTGAGGTTGTTCTTCACCAGTGGCACCTGCAGTCAGGAGCAGGGATGCTGTCTGGCTTAGACTGCCGACACTCGGGACTGGATGGTCACACCGGGAAGCAGAGAGAGACATTTGTGCTAGCTGTAGCTTACATTTGGTTCACTCATTGAGCAGTTTCCAATTGATGTTGGTCCACCATGGGGGCTGCCTGTTGTCTCTGAGTGCACTCTTGTCTTGTGATGGTTCAAGTTCGCATTCTTCTACCCTCGATCTCTCCAGCACATCTGTGGTCATCCAATTCATCATGGTGGCGGGATTGTCGCTCTTCTTTGAATGGACTTCTTTCCTGTCCGATCCCTTACTCAAGGGTCTTTGAGTTGGTCCTCTAGCAAGATGGCGGGTCCCCTTCTTAACGTGAGGGCGTTGTGCTTGTGCATCAAGCCTGCGCCATCGTAGTGCCTGCTCCTGCCTCCGTTCAGGCTTGTTTGGCAGGATCGGTCACTTGGGGTGACTGCAGGGCTATTTTGCTGGTACAGTGGACACGTGGAGGCTCTCCCTGCTGCCTTTAGCATTGCTTCTTTACTGTGGGGAGATCTCTCTCTCCTGGGGGCCTGCCCATGTTGTGGAGCTTCTGGGAGCATGTGTTGCGCACCTCGTAGTCCATACTTTTGGTCCTTCTTCAGGGACCCTTCTTCTGGCACTTGGCGTGCTTGCTCTTCTTTCTTGCGGTAGTGGCTTCATGCCACTCAGGGCTTGCAGTGCTCAGCTTATGATGCTCTCCTCTTCATGCTAGGTGCAGGCTTTTCTTATTGTTGTGCGGCATAGTGCTTCGTGTGGGTTCTTTGCTGCTGCTGTAATGATCTACGGCCACTGGGGTGCATGTGGTGCACTCAGCACCAGTCCTGGCTGTGTCTCTCACAGCCTTCTGCATTTTGTGGGCTTGCTGCTTTGGCGCCTAGCTGTGCTGCTTGGGACTCCCTTCTCTTTGCTGGAGGGGTCAGTCTCTCCCTCCAAGGTGATAGGCAGCGTGTGGCGTTCTTTTTGCCAGTGGTTTTTATAGTGTGCATGTATCTCACTGCTCTAAGCAAAATCATGGGGCCGCATTCCTTCACCGCAGGCAGGTGTAGTGGGCGGCCTAGACATGGCGGGGAATGACCAGTTCACTCTTTCTCTGCACTACACTGAGGCGGCAGTCAGTGTTCTTGTCTTCCTCTTGTAGGGCTCTGGAATTTGGATTGCTGAGTCTGCTCTTGCACAGGGACAGCGGTATGCAAGGCACTACATGATATTTATCTGTGTCCGACGGTAGAACCAGCCTGAACTTTGCTGAAATGGTTGGTTTCGCCAGGGCCACTTTATTGTGCAGTCTTCTCTTGGCCATGGTGCAGTGCAGCAAATTACCGCTAGGTGGTGCTGCAGGCTTTTTGAGGAGTCCATGTTCTCTTCCTGAGGCTGGGCCCAGCAACTCATGGGCACTGTGTAAGAGGTGCTGGGTACGTTTTTTGTAGGCTAGTAGGGGCTTCCATTCTGGTGATTTCACACCGCTGCTCAGCTTAGGCTGTGGGGTGCTCCTGGCCCTTTTATGATTATTGTTGCTTGGCTGATGCTAGCCTGGTCGGTCTGTTTTCCTTACAGTCTCTGCCAATGTAGGGATTCGTTTAGTGATCCACCACTAGTTGGTGCTGCAGTTTCCGACATAGGCCATGGCAGCCTTCCTGACATTGAGAGCTTCTGGATATGGCAGCTTCCAGACAGTAACTTCTGCGGGTGTGGCCTTCTCAGCCGGCTATCTCGACATCTCCTGGAGTGCCTCATACACTGGCTGGGAGTTTTTGGAGAATCAGCTGCTGCGGCACACAACAGGTGGGTGAACCAGCATTGCAGGGCTTTTATTAGCTGGGCGGCAGGACCGGCTGACAGTTTCCTTGCAGTGTTCCCTCTGGAGTGCTTGGTGTGCCCTAGGATGGGTGCGTGCCCTGAGCCATGGTCAGGTGGGACTGCCACCACCGCTCTCCTCCGACCAGGACAGATTCCTTTTACCCGGGCCGCAGCAGCTTACTGATGGTGTGCCATGCTATCTATCACCGCGTGGCAAGTGCAGAAGGGGTGGCACTTATAATGTGCGCAGCCTCGGGCTGGGCATGTTCTGCAGAGGGGAGGAATTGTAGCAGCGTGTGTGCATATTGGGGCCGCTAATTCGTCAAGGTGCACCGGATGAACAGTATGCCGCACTGCGGCCACGTGTGTAGGTGTCGCAGCTGCTCACTCAGTGTTTGGCCATTGGGCCAGGCCTGTACACTTCTCATCTGCGTTCTCCTGGGCTGCCCTGTGGATGGGCCACTATTCCCACCCACGTGCTGCAGGAGACAGACGCAGTTTTGCGGAGAGCAGGGTCAGACGGTGTGTCACCAAACTGCAGTGCTATGCCAAGCCAGCCAACGCTTCACGCTGGCAAGGGAAGAGGGAGTGAGGCGGGGTTGCAGTTGGCTGCTCTGAGTCCTGCTTAGGGGCGGCAGGGTGACTCTCTCTGTCGCTTCACGGTGAGGGTCTCAGGGCTCCTTAATCACAGCAGTGACTGCCTGAGCATGGTTGTGGGCTCATTGCTGGCATAGCGGGGGGGATTCTCACTCTCCCTGGAATCAGGCAGCTGCTGCACCATGGGTTGGTGCTTCCATGGGCATCCGCAGAAATTTTTCCAGGAGGGTGCAAAATGTTAACGTCATCACCATCCTCTGGCATGATGTGTGCCGAGTGGAGCACAAGAAACACAGGGGCGCAGAAGGAGCCATGGGGGGCAGAAGCAGGCCGCATATGATCTCATATACCATAGGGTTGGTGCGCCACAACCATCTCTTTCTCTTGTGGCACCCCAAAATCCATACCCGACCTGGTCCATAAAATTACCCCCTAGCACCCCAAAATCCATACCCATCCTGAACCCTAAAATTACACCTGCCCCCCAATACTCATACCCGCCCTGAACCCTATAATTACCGCCCTGGCAGCCATAACCCCTACCCGTCCTGACCCCTAAAATTGTCCCCCTGGCACCCGAAAACCCTTACCTGCCCTGAACCCTAAAATGTCCCCCTTGCACCCCAAAACCATACCCACCCTGAACCATAAAATTACCCATGCCCCCCAAAACTCATACCTGTCGTGAACCCTAAAATTACGCCCCTGGCCCCCCAAAACCCATACCAACCCTGAACCCTAAAATGACCCCTTGGCACCCCAAAACCCATACCCATCCTGAACCCTTAAATTACACCTGCCCCCCCAAAACTCACACCTGCCCTGAACCCTACAATTACCCCCCTGGCACCCCAAAACCCATACTCGCCCTGAACTCTGAAATTTCCCCCCTGGCACCCCAAAATCCATATCCACCCTGAACCCTAACATACCCCCTAGCACCATAAAACCCATACCCACCCTGAACCCTAAAATGACCCCTGTACCCCTAAAACTCATAACCACCCTAAACCCTAATATTACCCCCCTGGCACCCATACCCTCTCTGACCCCTAAAATTATCCCCCTGGCACCCCAAAACCCATACCCGCCCTGAACCCTAAAATTTCCCCCCTTGCACGCACCCCAAAACCCATACCTGCCCTTTCTTCCGTTGTCACATTTTTTTCATCCTTCTTTCCTCAATTCTGTTTTTTCTCTCTCTCTCTAAATGCAGGTGCCCTCATGCACATACTCGGCTCAAATGAAGAACTGATTTAAGGACGCCCTGTGACGAGTTAGCCTCAGAATCTGTGTTTACACCACCTGTTTCTCCTTCCTCCTTAACTGACAACCAACTCAAGTTTCTATCACAGTGTACCATTAGTTACCCCAGCAACGAGCACTTCGCTATCGCCGGGGATTCTTCTCTGCTGAGATATCTTACGTGAGAATGTGCTTCACAGCAGGGGCGTCCGCAACTGGGCAAGGTGGGGTGCTCCAGGGGGAGGCAAGTGCCCCTCCTTGTCCCCCCCCCTGCGGACGCCTACGGGTGCTTCATTGGGAGTGCTCTTCCTCTCCTATTTCTACAGGAATCAATGGAGGTAGGAGATGGCCAGTCTTCGTTCACCCCTTCTTGAAACAGAGGGCTGCATTGCAGTACTGAGCTGGATCTTCTCCACAGGACAGGCATTAGTGGAGTTGCAGTGGGAGAGCTATCCTCCACAGTCATGGGTGGCTGCAGGCAGCACGTTTGAATGTCGCATCCTCTGGCTCCTTTCCTCTCTATGAGGGACGAGGTAGTGCCTTTCAGCAGGCACCCAGGATCAGACGCGCCTCATCGCCGTTGTGGTGTGTGGGCCCTGTAGTGTTGCGATATGTGGGCGCGACCACAGTGGCCCACAACCGAAACTGTGTTGAGACTCCGCCCCCCCCCACAAGCGTGAGGTTGTTGGTTTGGCCCGACGTTTGCACGGTGGGCACGTGCTGTAATTAATAAAGAGCCCGGGGCCCTGGGCGTGGCAGGCAGTGTACTGACCACCATCACAGCAACGTGTGGTCTCCGTTTGTCCTAGTTTAGGCCTAGACCAGAACACTACACTGGCGACGAGGTGGTCTCGCCACCCCATCGCGTGCGATACGCAGCCGCTCTGCCTCTCACGAGCCGGCACCGGCTGCCCCTGCAGTGCGCCCCACTCGGCGTGCTCAACACACCCCTGCCGACGGAGGGCTCCCGGCAACCCAGCAGACGGCCGTGCCGAGCGGTAGCCCAGCCACGCTACACCTGTGCCCCCAGCCATCACGAATCACCGTTGCTCCCCTGCGCTCCACCGGGCAGGTGCTTCCTGTGACGTGAGCCCGCCTGCCAGTGGCCCGCCGCTCCACTCAGCCAATCGGCCTCGCGGCCTCAGGTGCGTGTCTGCAGCCCCAACGCCTCGGCAGCGCTCCTCCACACGCCCGCTCCCGTCTCCAGCCACGCGCCAGCCCTCTACGTCGCGGGGCCTACCCCGTGTTCTCGGCGTGCACAACCTCACGCTTCCCACGTGCAACGCGGCGGCCCCTGCCGTTTCCCACGCATCTTGTGTTCGGAGGCCCTGCCGTTTCTCACGCATCTCGCGTGCAACGCTGCTGGGACATTCCGAGGCCACCTGAAATCAGCCCCAGCGTGCTCCTGTGCTCCTGGCCCTCTAGAGATTGACCACTTCCGGCGGACAGGCCCTCACGTTTCTCCCAATGGCCATGGCCACTGTGCCCCCGCTGGAACCCTTCGCTGTCACTGGCACGCCGCCGTCACAAGCAGCTCGGTGGCGGAAATGGGTGGAACGCCTGGAGAACTACTTCGTGGCAGCGGACATCGCGGTTGAGTGGCGGCGAGCGATGCTCCTGCACCTAGGAGGGGAGGCGATCCACGACATTTCGAAGGACGTGGTGGAAGGAGGCCCGCCCCGGAACTACACCACGCTACGCGACGCCATAACGGAATACTTCGAGCCATTTGCCAGTGCGGATTATGAGAGGTTCCTGCTCCGCCAGGCCCGCCAGCTCCCAGAAGAATCGGTGGACGTTTTCTATGCGAGACTAAAAAAGCTGGCCAGCACATGCACCCTCCCGGACGTCGACGACGAGATCCGCGCCCAGTTCATTCAAGGCTGTGCCTCTTCAAAACTGCGAGAAAGAGTCCTGGAAACAGACAACATGCCCATGCGCGACATCCTGGCATTCCGGCGGTCCAAAGAACTGTCGAAGGCCAGAGCGGCGCACATGGAACCTAAACCCGCAGTCGCAGTCAAAATAGAACCAGTGTGCGCCATCAAAACCAGTGCCACCGACATACGCACGAGACAACCCCGGCAAGGGAGGCCAGGCCCAACTCTTTCCTCCCACGACCGCACCTGTGTCTGGTGCGGAGGAGCAACACCCCACAACGGAGCATGCCCAGCACAAGGAAAGATCTGCAGCGCCTGTGGGAAGGCCAACCACTTTGCAAGCGTGTGCCTATCAACGCAGAGGAAAAAGCTTAATGGCCCGCCCCGGAGAGTGAGACAGCTAGAACCACTGCCAAACGCCTCCACCAACAGCGACATGGATGATGACGATGCGGACGCAGCCTCAGTCCACGTTGTGCGGATGCTCAACACTCTGGCAGCGACGCCATCCGCAGAACCCATGTGCACAGTAAACGTGCAGGATCAAGCTGTGGCAGCCCTAATTGACACCGGAGCGACGATCAATCTAATGGCGGCCAGCGTGTACCGGACATTAGACGCTCCACCAGTGCTCCACCCCACGAGAGTACAGGTATACGCCTACGGCACCAGTCGCCCCCTACGCCTGTGTGGGGTCTTCTGGACAGCATTGTCACATGACTCCCATCAACTACACACCAAAATCTACGTGTCGCAAGAGGGATCCGGATTCCTACTAGGGTGCAGAACTGCCCAAGACCTGGGACTGATACACTTCGCACTCACAGTCCAAGCCCACAGCCTCGACCATCTCGTGCTAGAACACACCTCACTGTTCGAAGGGATTGGCTGTTTGAGAGGACCCGCCATTCACCTCCACATAGACCAATCGGTCGCCCCAGTGGCTCTCCGGCACCGACCCATCGCCCTCCACCTACGACCCAAAGTGGAAGCGGAGCTGCGAGTACTCGAGAGAGCCGTAATCATTGAAAGGGTGAGCGGGCCCACTCCATGGGTGTCGCCCATCGTGGTAGCCAAGAAACCGAAGCAACCTGACGCTGTGCGGATCTGCATTGACATGCGCATCCCCAACCTCGCTATCAAGCGAGAGCGCCATTTGACGCCAACCATAGATGACATCATTGAAGAGCTATCAGGCTCAAAGTGGTTTTCGAAGATGGACCTGAGGTCAGGGTACCACCAAATCCCACTACACCCAGACTCGCGCCCGATAACAACCTTCTCCACCCACGCAGGCCTGTGGAGATATACCAGACTCAACTTTGGGATATCAAGCGCAGCAGAGGTGTTTCAGAACATCATTCAAAATGTCCTGCAAGGTTTGGACGGCGTGCTAAATGTGAGCGACGACATCTTGGTCCACGCACCGACCCTGGATGAACACATCCGGCGCCTCCAAGCCGTCTTTGCCAGACTACGAGAGCGGGGTCTAACCCTCCACAGAGTAAAGTGCGAGTTTCTACGTAAAGACATTAGCTTCTTTGGCTACCGGTTCTCTGACCAGGGTGTAGGACCGGACCCTGACAAGGTCAAAGACATCCACGAAGCTCCCGCCCCAGCTTCAGTGACCGCGGTCCGCAGTTTTCTTGGAATGGTCACCTACTGCGGGCGCTTCATCAAAGACCTGTCAGACCTCACCGGCCCTCTCCGTGATCTCACGAAGTCCACAGCCACGTGGGAGTGGGGGCCAGAACAGCAAGAATCCTTCTAGAAAACCAAGGCGGCACTCTCAGCAGACACGACCCTGGCCTACTTCGACCCTCGCAACGAATCTCAGCTCGTGGTGGACGCCAGCCCGACAGGCCTGGGAGCCGTCCTGACTCAACAACAACAAGCATGCGGGGAATGGGCCCCCGTCGCGTATGCGAGCAGAACCCTCACTGCAACGGAGCAACGATACTCGCAGATCGAGAGGGAGGCCATCGCCATCTTGTGGGGGTGCCGGCATTTCCACATCTACTTGTATGGGCACCCGTTTGTGGTAATCACAGACCACAAACCCCTTGTCCCACTCTTCCAAGGGTCATCTACACGCCCCCCCCCCTCGCATCGAGAAGTGGGTGCTCCAGCTCCAGGAGTTCCAATTCACAGTGGAGTATCGGCCAGGCACCCGAAACCCTGCCGACTACCTGTCGAGGCACGCCCGCCTGGTCACTGAAGCAGGAGCCGCGGAAGCCGACGCCACGGAGGAATATGTCAGAATGATCGTAGAGCAATCTAGACCCCTGCCGATCTCCCTAGAAGACGTGACGCAGGCCACCAAGGACGACGACTGCCTACAAATCGCCATCCAGGCCATCAAGTCGGGAAACTGGAAACCACTCCAGAGCCCAGCATCATTCCGCACCCTGGATGCCCAAGCAACGCTACGAGCACTACACCTAGTCCGAAGCGAACTGTCTATCTCCCCGGAAGGATGTCTCCTGAGAGGCCCTCGCCTAGTACTGCCTGACAGTCTCACACAGCAAGCAGCCCTTTTGGCGCATGGCGCACACCAAGGCATTGTAAAATCAAAAAGTCGCCTTCGAACAAACTCTGGTTCCCAGGGCTCGACAAGAGAGTCGAAGAAGTCGTCCAATGATGTCCCGTGTGTCTAGAGACCAGCCTGCCCAACCCCCGGCGCCTGTGATCACAGAGGAGGGACCAACGGCTCCGTGGGTGCGTGCCAGCGCAGACTTTGGCAGTCTTCCAGGTGGGAAGTACATGTTTGTGGTGGTAGATGATTTCTCAAGGTACCCTGAAATCGAGATCCTGCCCTCCACCGCAGCCTCCGAGGTGATTCCCAAGCTGGATAAGATAATTGCGACCCATGGCCTCAAGGAAGAACTGCGCACCGACAATGGACCCCCCTTCGGCAGCTGTGAGCTATCAGAATACCTACAGTCACACTGCATCAAACACCGGAAAATAACCCCAAGATGGCCTCAAGCCAATGCGGAAGTTGAGAGGCTGATGAGAACTCTGAACAAGACTATCCAAATTGCGATGACAGACGGCCAGAACATGGAGCTGGCCCTTTACCAGTTCTTACGGGAATACAGGCTAACCCCCCACTGCACCACAGGAGTTCCCCCAAGCCGCCTATGTTTCAAGAGGGCAGTTCTGGACATCATCCCGCACCATCCCATGTGGGCACTGTCTCCAACTCCTTGTAACCGATCCATGGAACAGCGAACAAAATCTAACAGAGAGGCGACCCGGAGAAGAAGAGCTGTGGACAGCCCATTCAAGTAGGCGACCGAGTGCTCGTGAAAGACCGCCATCCAGGCGGGAATTTCCGCCTCCCTTTCGAGTTGGACCCTTGGACTGTCACCAACGTCAATGGCACCATGATCACGGCGGTAAGAGGTAGAGAGAGAGTCACTCGAAACGTGTTGTTCTTTAAGAAAACCACGAGTACAGAGGAGGATGTATTTCCCGACCCTGTAGAGCCCTACACACGACCAACCCAAGGCCCAAGAGAAGCAGTGGAAGAAGACGCTCCCAGTGAGGAGGAAGGCCCAGAAACAGACTCGGCCACACTGGCCCGCAGCGGACTCGAATCACAAATGGCCCAAAGCGACCAAGGAACTGCTGAGGCAAAGGACGCTGAAGGACTGGTTCAAACCCCGTCAGGCGAGCGCAGCCAAAGCAAGTACGATCTGCGCCCCTGCCCAAAGCCGTCCCAGAGGTACCGATACTTTGTGGCCCGTTGCAGACGGTGAAGGAGTTCGAGCTGTACATCGGCCTGCACAAAAGTAAGACTGTTCTTTTCTTACATCTTGGCAGTTCCCAGAGACTATGGTCGAAAGTTTGATAAGTTATGTCATGTTTATCTTGTTGTTCATTTTAGGGTAAAGGAGGAATGTAGTGTTGCGATATGTGGGCGCGACCACTGTGGCCCACAACCGAAACTGTGTTGAGACTCCGCCCCCCCCCACAAGCGTGAGGTTGTTGGTTTGGCCTGACGTTTGCACGGTGGGCACGTGCTGTAATTAATAAAGAGCCCGGGGCCCTGGGCGTGGCAGGCAGTGTACTGACCACCATCACAGCAACGTGTGGTCTCCGTTTGTCCTAGTTTAGGCCTAGACCAGAACACTACAGGCCCTGGGCCCACATGCTACTAAATGAGTGACACCGATACAGAAAGTATGGTTCGTTAACTGGCCAGAAGCACATGCACCCTGGCCCTTTTATTAGCAGGGTCACGTCCCTCGTGATGCCTGTGGACGGATGGGTGTGTGGTGCATGTGCGTAGACTCTAGAACGTGCCGAGCACGTCACTACAATCTGGTCATATCAATGAGATTCAATGAGATTCTACATAAAACACACTGCAAATTACACATTAATTCTAGCTGCCTCTACATGGATAAATATGTTATGGATACATTTGTGTATTTACAGTAAGCTGTTAACTCTGTCACTACAGCATTTTGAAGTTAAGTGCTCAAGTGATTAAATAATTAAATGTGTTCTTCGTGTACCACCAGTATTGTATCCACGAAGGGGAAAAAGAAGGCCATGACAACGACTCTCTAGACTGTCAGCCAGACCCAAAGTTCATCAAAGCGGAAGTTCCGGGGTGTGCAAAAGGGGTGAGTTTGCTTTATGTGAGTGGGCGCAACTATGTTCTTGCGAATTTGAAGGAGTTTTATGTTGTGTGAACGCTGCATTCTTTTATCCTTAGAAAGAATTCTAATTTGGTGTAGGCTACCTTAAAAAACATCGAGGATGTTGTGCAGGTTCCTCATTATTGCGATTGCAGCGTAATATGTAATATTACGTGTTGGATTTACTTATGTTATTCCTCTCCTTTCTTGAGCATTGCAATAAAGGGATTTTAGAAAAGCAATGTTAAAATAAACATTACAAGGAAGACTCAGAAATAGCTAAACCAAACTGCACAAAATGTTTATAGAGTTTAGCAAATTGAATATTAATACTACTTCTATGTGATACATATTTAGACATCCATTTATTAAAGGCTGATAGATTTTCTGCCCTTGCTGAGCATGGCCCATTATGGCAGCGTGCTAGGACCAGGTTATTTCAGGGCCTTCTGTGAGACTGAGTTGGTATGCGCCAGCTCTATCGACATTCCCATTTGGAGCACAGCTTGACCCTGGCACCTGGCGCGAAAAGCGTGCAAGGAGCCTGGGGACCAGATTGCCCCGAAGAAGTGCATCCGTCGCGGGGACCCGGTCGCTGTGGGACGCCCTGAAAACCATGTGCGGTGCAACTGTGAAAATGATTGAAAATGAGAGCACTCCGAAAGGGTGGTTAAATATTAATATTTCTTCCAGTCTCCCATTGTCAGCTCTGTTGAAAATAGCGATGGCACATTTCCTGTGTCCTCCTTTAAGCATTCAGATTGAATTGTAGAACTGCAAAGTAACACAGTGTGCCTACTTCAAAACATATATAAAAGAAGAGAAGGTTCTGAAAGCCTGCTGCAGCCTTCTAGGATGCATTTATTGTTTACTAAACATCGGGGTTCACGTGAATGCATCCAACCAGTCATAATGGTTTCTTTTACAGAAAAGTAAGTCCATAAAATAAAACCAAAAAAACAATTGTTTGCAAACACTTGCATTGATTTCACAGAACAAGTTATCAAAAAGAAGGCACAAACACCCATTTACAAAAATAATCTTAACTCAGAGCAAGATAAAAAGATGTCAAAAATTCCCAATACGGGCCTGAAACAAAAAATCTAGATTTAAAGCTAGACAGATAGACACAAAAGGTTGGATCAAAGTGAAAAGAAACAAGAAAGAAAAATAAGAGAAATGTCAAAACATTTTGGCTGGGTTTTAAGCCAACTAAACCTTTACATCACATCAATGCTGTGCTATGCATCAATAAACATAACCTACAGCAGACAGATAGTTAATGACATTTGCTTGCTTTCCGTGTTGACTGCACCAGTGTTGTTAGGGAACTGAAATCTCACTAGAGCCGCTCCACTCCCACCAGAGTGCTAACTTTTCTGATAATCACATTTTAATTAATTTTAAAGGGCAACTAGGAAAAACATAAATGTTGTGTAGCTATTGTCAGCGGGGTGCTGAAACAATCAACAGAACGTTGTTTGTTTATTTTATTTCATAGTGAATCCACAGTTACACTACTACAGATATTTAAAAAAAAAACAATAACACATCATTGCATAATTTCCTAAAACCATCAATTACAATAAAGTCTCATTACACTGTGCATACTCAGAATGATTGGAGCTATGCATTCCACTATACAGTACTATGAGCTTTCGTGATGCCACATTTTTATCGTTTTACAGACTTAAAAATGATCCAAAAATGTATTTAAATGGTAACAAAAATATTCATTATACGTTTCAGTAGCACATTTTGAGAATATTGGCCTAATACATTTATTTTGAACATTCAATAGCCCCAGTCAAAAATATAACACATGAATGATGTCCTGCACAGAGAAGATGCAGTACTGACACGCGGAATGTCAATAATGTATTTCTCAATTAGACCAGACATTCTCTACTATTGGTAATCAGTTGAATTTAAATTTCCGATACTTTCTAGGGAAAAAAGGGCAAAGATTAGCTTTCAAATAGAATTGCATTATCTGACAGTTTACAAAGAGTAAATACCTTATAGCCTTGTAATATATAAATAGTGTTTTGAGTCAACTTGAAAGATTTTTAGGTTTACTGTTTTCTGTTAGCAACCGACCAAAGATTTAACTTGTTTATGAGTGAATACATCTTCACTTTTAAGACTTGTTCTAGGAAAAATCATCCCTAAGTAATTCTTCCAATGTTTTTTGCATTGTAGATTTCGTTTCTCTGGAGGTGGCCACATAACTTATGTTGCAGAGATATGGTATCACATTTCTTCAGATGACACACCTTTCCGGTCTTATTTTGTATAATTAGCTCTTCTTTCCTGGAAGACATTCTGAAATCAGCACAACCTTTTTGCTGCCATTGGTTTGTTTTGTCATAAATTGATCCTTGACCTATTCGCAAATAAAAAAAATTTCATTGCTGGTAATGCACCCATTAGGAGATTGATTTTGTTAAATCTAATTTGAGCGATATGAAATATGCAGAAGGCAGAAAGTCTCTCAAATTGTGATCACAACACACAGGTGACTTAGGCATTAGCAAGCATCTAGCATTCGAGTCCGATCCTCAACTGCTGTTACTCAAAATGTGCCTATATCTATCGATATTACCTACGGAAGAGGAATAGGGAAGATTGATGGATGTGACAGCTTTTTATACGTGGTGGATCATTAGTCGATGTCTTGCTTCCCTGTCATAACCTTTATGCCACAAATGCGTTGCCCACTTCATTTGTCTAACTCAGTTTGACAAATTGTGTTTGCAATGAAATTATTCTTAGCACTCAATGTAACCAAAGTGGCTAAGGCTGTGGGATGTTACTTGTGATAATTGCAAAAGTCTGACTCATATTGTTTTGTATGCACACAATAAATATAACTACAACAGCAGTAGAAATATTAATGTTAATAACAATAAAACTAGTAAAAATAATAACAGACCAAGGGCAATTCACATGAATTCACAGGACTTCTGTGGAAGTGAAGGTCTTCCACCACTTTCCTTGAGGTTAATCCTTAGTATCAGAAGAGATGACCACTACCAGTGATTAACTCTGAGGGGAAGTGGGGTTGGATAGGGAGAGCAATGTTTCTGGTGTACTTTGAAGCTCCTGAAAAAAGGTTGATGGGTGGGTGTTAATCCTTCTGGGCAGGGCCCCTCAAGTTCTAGTGGTAAGGTGCATTCCTTTAGTCAGAAAGAGTACTATGTAAAAAGAAAACAATCATTCCGGGCAACCATACAAAAATGTGTTACAATCAGCCTGAAGTGTGAATCCTTAATGAAACATACCATACTAGAATTATAACAGATAAAAGATATATAAGGAATTCAAGTCCATGTGAAGGGCCCTTAAGCACAGACCCCTGCTCTGGATCCTGAGAGCGTATACTTTAGCCTCTATTCAGATGATTCCCAAATCTTGTCCTAAACATTGTATTACTTCACGCAACTAGTACTTTTCCTTTAGCCAAGGCTTTTTATATTCAAGCTCAAATTTCTTGGGCGTTTTTAGAGAAAAAAAGAGACCAAAACCATAAGCACCTGGTTAGTGCATTAATCTGATGTCTGCATGATGGACCAGAATAGGTGGACCGTTAAACAGAGAAAAGATGGTTGTAGTCGAGATGATTGAGATACAGCAGCACCAGCTCAATATTGTTCGAGAGCTCAAGATTGTTGGAAGCTGTCTCAAAGGGTTAGAGTTCCAAGAGGATTTATGATGTATTCCACGCATGCTTCACAATGCATGCCTTTACAACTCCAGCCATACAATGAACTCGTTGTTACCACGTGTTCTATTACAACGCAAGTTTTTGGTCACATGACTGGGTGCAGTTGTCAGTTGGGCTTTGTGTATTTCTCCTAGTCATCCACACAAAATGGAAGATTAGGTGTGACTGGTAGACCCATCACTGTCAGGATGGGAGGGAGGAGCTGGGCCAAGCCTCACTTACACTAAAAAAGGATGTCTCCTGTGTTCACACAAAGGACCTAACACCCCTGCATTGTCATTCCAGCCAGCATGGAGCCAGGGCAGAGGAGGTAGGGGATCCCATACACTTCAAATGCACTACCCAGAAGCTACTCACACCTTCCAGAACCAAGGCATCAGGGTATAAAAAGGAGACCTCAGATAAGCAATCTTCAGTGCACTTCTTGACCTGAGGATACTCTGACAGGAAGATAACTTCTGTGCTTCTGAAAGGACTGCCACTCTGCTGGATTGCTGCTCTGAAAGAACTGTGGCCCACTGTGCTGTCATGCTGACCTGCTGACCTCTTGCCTAGGTGAGAAGGACTAGACCTGCATTTCTTGAACCAGCACCCAGAGCAAATCCAAGGGCTCGTTGACAGATGGCAGAGCAGAGATGTAGGTGCAGGTGCAAGCTAGTTGACTGGCCTTCTGATCTGAAGCCTAAGGGACATAATAGGCTTCCAACAACCTTGCAAGGCACCTGGACTCTGCCATCTGCCATTCTACCATGCCAAGTGTTCAACCTCCATCCTAGACCCTTGGAAGTGAACCTAAGGTGATTGCCAGTGGAACTGACACACCTTGTATGCGGAGTAGGACATCCCCTAGCAGAATTGAATCTTCTTCTCTGCTAAGCAGCGCATCCCCGGTCAGAACTAACACATTGTTATAAATGAAGGTCTCCAATTGGCTGTGGCTTGCACCCTGTCCAAGTAGAGACATTCCTTCTAGTCAGGGTAAGGGAGTTGCACACCCAAAAGTACGGATGTATGTCGTCACAACGCATGCTTTTTCCATGCATGCCTTTACAACGCAGGTTTTACAACGCAAGTCGTTACAACGACTTGCGTTGTGGGGCGCTGTATAGTGGAATAGTTTAATTTACTATTCCAACTCCAGTCCCCGTGGATAGTAGGGAAGGTTTTGGATAGTAAATTAAACTATTCCCTATCCTACAGCGCCCTCCAGCGCAAGTCATTGTAACGACTTGCGTAGTAATACCTGCGTGGTAAAGGGACTGCGTGGAAAAAGTTTGGCACAAGTAGTCAGGTTTTTCTCAGAGGCAATGTGTAAAGCATTTGTACATAAAATACACCCTAACGCAGTGAAAACACTACAAATGGGCACCACACCAGTTTAGAAAAATAAACAATCCTTATCTAAATCAAACAAGACCAAATCAACAAAAATCCAACATACATAACTCAAAATGTCACTTTTAAAAGGCTTAGGCTGTTGTGTTCATAGAACTCTATAGATGTGTTGATTTTAGCACAAAGTACCTTTGATGCATCAAAATCTAAGACGGAAACCATCTGCAAAGGAGGAATGCCTCAGATAACAAAGCGATTCCTACTTTTAGAGTACCAGGGAAATGGAGGCGTCAGTTCTGCTGCATGCAGGAGAAGTGTTGCGTTGTTTCCTTACTGTAAGGAGAAGCGATAAGTCGATTTCCGGAGGCAACTCCTTTTAGTGGGGCATTGCATTGGGGGCATTGCATTGGAAACTTGGCGCACAGGTGTGATGGTAAGAAAATCCAGGCACTGTGGGTTGATGCAGCAGTAAAACAGGCACTACGTCAATTTCCACAGCCATAGACAGATAATGCATTGATTCCTTGAGTCGCACAGCAGGGCCTGCATTGAAGTCGGAGCTGGGGTCTCGGAAGTCGGAGATACAGTGCTCTGGACTTGGGCTGCCGTGGTTCTTCGGTCTGCGAATATATGCTGCATGGATTTTTCATCTGCACAGCGGTGATGCTTTAGCTTTTTTGACTAGCTTGCAAATGGAAAAATTGTAGCAAAATCACCTCAAAGGGTCCTGAACTGGAATTGGCACCACTTGGCGGGTCAGAACTCCCAACAGTGGAGTTCAGAGATGCTGCAGGTGAAGTCTTTTATGGCCCATAGACTTCCAACAGGACACAAGCCTACATAAGCCCTTGCACAGCCTTTCAAAAGCAGTATACAAAAAAGTAAAGTTCAGTTCTTTCACTGCTCACAGACAGAAGCAGCAACTGCAGGCCAACACAGCAAAGCAACACACAGCAAAGGGACAGTACTCCTCCTGACAACTCTTCAGCTCATCTTCTTGGCAGAGGCATCAGTCCAGCAATGTTCTAAAAAAGTGGGGTTACAGGTCCAGTACTTATACCCCTTTCCACCTTTGTAGTAGGCATACTTCAAAGGAAAGTCTTTGTTGTCCACAAGATTCTGCCTTGTCCTGCCTTGGCTCCTAACACACTACAGGGGGGCGGAGACAGCATTGTGAGAGAGCGGGCATAGCCCTATTCAGGTGTTAGTGACAAAACCTCTCACCATTATAGCTGAGGAAGGCCCATTAGCTTGGTCATGGGCCATCAGGATATGCAGGGCACACCTCAACTCCCTTTGTAAGGCTGTGTCGAGTGAATGCACAAACACCCCAGCTGTCAATCTAAACCAGATGTTGATCTCACAGGCAGACAGAGCCAAAGAATGGTAAAGCAAGAAAATCCCCTCTTTCTTAAAGTGATTACCTGCAACAGGGGCAGCCCTACTCCCCAGAACCTGTGGTAAATAAACAATGCAACAGCTACAATAGTTCGGGGAGAATTTTGCATAAGAAAAGTGTATCTATCCACACTACAAAAGTTTATCATAATACATGAGTAAAGGAAAGATTTAAGGGAGAAAAAAGTGCAAGTGAATATATAAAAAGAATATATAAAAAGAAACCCTCAGACAAAACATTTCTAAAAAAGCTTTCTATTATTGAGATAAATTATTAAGAAACATAAATGTATCAAAAACATAATCCACATTTATAGAGATGGTGCTCCTTAAGTTACACTTAACAAACATACAACAATACAAATTAAAGTGTAAAAAATAAAACACAATAGCAGAGGAATAATAATACAGAAAATGTCAGATACATCAAAAGATCAATAGTGAAGAGACAGAATATCGATGGAGAAATATCAACTGTCATGAATATTGAGTCAAGAATATCAAGGATGTAAAATATCGAGGTAAGTTTTATCATTGTTAAAAATAGCGATTTTTGTGTAAATTAGAAATATCGATTTTGAAAATATCAATGTTAAAAATATCATAAATAATATTGACTGTTTTTTTTTAAATGTTTAAAATCTTTTTTTATATTTTGGTAGTACTTACTTTATATGTATAAATATATTTTTAAACGTTAAAATGTATGTTTTTAATATATTTTCCCTTCCTTATTAGGATTGGGATGCTGAGCTTATAGTGGATATGAGTGGGGAGTAATTTAAAAATATTTATTAAAAGTAGTATATTTTTTGATTTTAGGTATAATTTGAGGAGCAGGCTGATGGATTTATAGGGGATAAGGGTGGAGAGAAAATAAAAACTATGTGTTTAAAGTTATTTTTAAAATATTATTAAACATTTTTGATGACAAAGGACAGGTAGGGTCCCCACCCAGGGCATGTTTTCAAAAGAGCATATTTTTTTCACGGTGGGTTTGAGTAACTCATTACCCTCTCTATTACTTTACCACTGAGATAAAAACACGTTTTTTATGACCTTAAGCTCCCCTCCTCACAGCTGCTCTGGGGTTTGTAAACAGATCCATGCAACCCACACTCGTCAGCATTTGCTTGACATACCTTAACAAGGGTATGCTAAGTGCACCAGAAAATGAGCTACAATCCACGATCACAAGCTGATTTAATTCTAGAGCAGACGGGACCAGATTCTTAGCCATCACAAAATCAGTGCTAAGGCGATAGTATCAGTGATGTAGCCAAGTCTCACCTCCTCATGTACAGTGAAAGATGATGTAGACGAGGGAACAATGAGGAAGTCATATAAGAATTTATTCTCAATCACTTGAAACTCCCATACGTCTTTGTAGCCCCAGATGTCACACTTATAGCATGCCATAGGGATACACGTCTCTCGATATTTCTTGGCCATAACATGCACTTGTTTAGCCCTGAGCTTCTTAGCAAAATCAGTGTTCGCTCCTACAGCTCCCGACAGTGAGTTTCCTTTCCAGGAATTTCTGCACTAGCCAATACTCCTTATCATCAAAGTGTACTCGAAGATACGGGAATGATGATACTTTCGTGTGTTCAATCCCTTTGCCATAAAAGATGGTTCAGGGAGCCTTCCGACATCTGATCCTAATTTTATGGGATTTCAAATAGTTGGTGGACAGATTAGGGCGGTCCATGAAGTCTATAAAGGTGTTTAGAAGATGTTGTTACCCCACAGTAGTCTGCACGAATAGGACCACATCATCTGCATACAAAGGGCTGATATGAACTTAAACCCAAATTTTGAAATGTCCCCACAGGGAGCTATCAGGGCTTCCTGCAGTTTATTTATATAGAGTGTAAATAGAAGGGGAGCTAAAATGCACCCCTGCCTTACTCCTCTCTGGACCTCCCATGAATCTGACAGGTTGCCATTCTCACCGTACCTTACTGATGCAGATAGGTTTGAATGTGATCTGTGTAGGAAAGCTACTATCTCAGGTTCAATAGTCCAGGAGAATGGGCCATATTTTAGATCTATTTACTCGGTCAAAGGCTGATGTAAGATCCATAAAGGCAAGGTGCAGACATCCTCCCTTAGCTACCAGCTCTATGTTAATACACTAGTTCAGGGTCCCTCTCCCCTTCTTAAAGCCATATTGCAACTCTGATATAATATCAGCTTAATCCAGCCAAAATGTTAACGTTCCAAGACAACCTTCTTCATGATTTTAGCAGCAGAGTCTAGAAGTGAATTGGGTTGATAGCAAAGTGGGTTATACCTAAACCCTTTTTGAAAGATGTGTACTATAATGGCTTTGGACCATGTGACAGAAGGGTCATGGTTACAGGCCACATTAAATACACGTGTTAGCACCTATGCCGAGGTTATAAGGTCAGCCTGTGGGACCCCATCTGGGCCAGGCACTTTTCCCTCTGCAGTGGCAATGATGGCCTTACTTACTTCACCTACATTAAAATAAGCAGCGGGATGTCTTTAACCAGTACCCACGGCCCATCTGTTCCTCCATAGGACGCCCATTGTAGATCCCCTTGAAGTGAGAAATCCATATGTCGAGCTATAGTACAAGCCACAATGGGGTTAGCTATCCCTGCAAAATAAGGTCTTTTCACAATCTCCCAAGAATTTGGAACTATTTGAGTGCACACAAGTACGCAATCAATCCTCCCAGGTCTGCTCCCTAATTTTTTTCCTTTGCAGGGTTGCTAATTAATATACTTTCCTGCATCCCCTAACCCTTGCTTAATCCCTGAGCTATTGTTTAAGGGCTTCCATAACATTTCTATGGGTTCTAGAGCATCTCCCATCAAACCACTTTATTTCAGTAACTGTCCAGTGCATACCACAAGCTGAACGTTGGCCACGATCTTCTTGCAGAGACTGTCAAAGGTATTGAGGACCTCATCATCCCAGAGCCACTATCTAAACAGAGTTCTAAATCACCTGTGTTTGTTGCGTAGAGATTATCTAGGAAAGCCCATGGAATTATCCAGTCCCATGTCAATCTCCATGCTTGATCTTTAATGCCAAGAGTGTTGTTTGATGGTCCTTTTTTATCCCTGGTTTCCTGAATGAATTCCCAGTCTAAAAACCAATGTTATAGGGTTGTGATCACTAAAGTTATTCCAAGATTTCATGGATCTTGTGGCTGGAATCAAAGGGGAGGAAAGGATAATAAAATCAATGGTAGAGGAACTGCCCCGTCCTGTAAATGAAGGCATGACATCGCCCGCCCAATTCTGCTAAAGACTAATCAAATTAATGCCCGCCATTAACTCCTCTAAAATGTTGCCTTGCTCAGTGTGCTCGAAGTTCGTTTGAGTGGGAATAGCAACAAATGAATTTTTCGAAAGAACACACCCCTGCTGGATGGTAAAACTGCCTAGCAACATGACCTCATAATAGCCATCCTTTCCCTCACCTTGGGCTTGAAAAAACGCTTAAGAGTATCAATATATTCTGTGTATGTTTGCTTGCAAAAGGGGTTATAAAAATTCACCAGGGGAGGTTTATTGTCAAATCTCATTTCAACTGCTAAAATATGTGGTGTGGTGTTATCCACCACTGAGGTAATACAGGGATTGTAAGGGAAACTATGACGAGAAGGCCACCCTTAGCGCATCCTGCAGGCGAGGGGAGCGTGGCTTTGGAGAACGTTAGGAATCCATCTACAAAAAAAGATATTTCCCTGTCCCAGGTTTCCTGCATAGCTATAATATATTAGCCCTTAAATCAGTCTCACCATCTAGGGTTGTCCATTTTAGATGTTAATCCAGCAATGTTCCAAGTGATGACCTTAAATGTAGGGAAAATGGGGTACAAACTTTCAGGTTTGGCAGCCGTGCCTGCTTGGGGTATCTAGTGCCTAAGACCATTGGGGTCCACGGATAGTGACGACAGTCAGTCATTGTCATCCAGCCCATCTAATGATACAAACCTGTTGTGTAGTAATAGGTTGAGTTGAGTCCTGGTGCTTCCCTCTGAGCACTCAGATTCCTTACTATGGGTCTGAGAAGTTAGTCCCTTATCTAGAATTCCATCTCCAGTATGGGGAGATAACTTCAGTTTTTTAAATTTCAAGATAGATTTAGAGCACAGTGTATGTATAATAAAATGAGTGTCTAATGTTGAAGAAGCACCATTTCTGCAGTGTGGTCCACACAGACCACTCTAATTTCTTTGGGGCACATGCATCAAGCTATTTTGCGATCGCAAATGTTGAGAATGGTGAAAAACGGCAGTTTGCAATTGCAAAATAGTTTATTCCAATGCATGAAGCTCATTCGCAGAATTTCACATAAATTTGCAAAAATTTGCGATTACCTAAATACCGAATATGAAATTGCAATTCTGTATTAAGTAATTGCTAACAGGAATTCGCTAATCCTATGCATCAAACATTTGCAAATACCGAATCTGTGAAAAATCAAAATTAGCATTTCTTAAATAAGAACAAATTCTATCAGGTGGTAACCATTTAAAAGTTAACAAATCAGGTGCTAATCATCATGGTGAGGAGGATGAGGCTAAAAGCAGCAGCACAGAGAAGAAGGAGGATACAGGAGTGCATTTTCCGAGTGTGCGTTATTTTGCTAGGGCAGATGGAGGAAGAGATTTATGATAAATATAGGCTCAATGCAGACACCATCTATGAGCTCATAGCTGAATTGGTTCCAATACTGCGGCATCAGTCTCACAGGACACATGCCATCCTAACTCATGTGCAGGTCCTATGTTCTATGCACCTCCTAGCTTCAGGGAGCTTCCAGGGAGTAATTGCTGCAGCTGGAGGTGTCTCTCAAAGCCCCCTATCACATGTTTCTTACTCATTCCTTGATGCCATGTTGCAGAGGATACACACCACACTAGGTTCCCCACAGCACCACATAAATTGCAGCAAACTAAATTAAATTTTTATCATGTTTCCCATTTTCCACATGTCATTGGTTGCATTGATGGGATGCATGTAGCCATTTGTCCCCCCTCAGTGAATGAGTATATTTACCGAAACAGAAAATCTTACCATTCATTGCACATTCAAGTAATCTGTAATTCTAAAAACATAATCACAGACATAGTGGCTAGTTAAAATCACACAAAAAGATGAGGGGTGAGAGGATATTAATCGCTCTTTGGCCTACCGCTCATTATCTTAAACACACAAATAGAAGAGGGATGATAACTCTATGTGGTGGTGAATGAGAGTAGGGGCAATACACCAAGTTAATAAAACTGCCCTCACACACAGCAAGCTGTGTCATGCTTCATCATGGGGCTGCTAACACATGTCCACGCAAACCAATGCTGGAGGAGAAGCAATAGGAAGGGGGAAGACAATACAACATTCAGTAGGATCACAAGTGAGAAAAATGTGCAGAGAAAGTGATGTAAAACTGTTATAATATTAATGTTAGGCACCCTGTCCAGATTTAAAATGAAAAAAATGTGGATGCTGGGCTGGGAATGAGACGCCATCCCTCCACTCTGCAACAGCGTCGACATGTTTCAGCTAGCAAAATTACTAACACAGCTTTCTTCAGGACTCCCAACACTGTGCTTACCCTACCTCCTTTAAATCCAGGAGTGATGGGGAAGTCACCTTGCTGAGTCAGTGCTCGGTTGTAAAGTAGTAGAGCCCCTTGCTCTTGGAGAGGAACCTATGGAATGGTTAAAAAAACAAGAAACAAGTGTAGTGTCATGTGATGTGCCCTTTGTACAACAAATAATGAAAATGTGGTGCATGAACCCCACAGACTTATCCCAACCAACTTCAGTGCATGGGCACACCCACTCAAATGTATACAGGGGGTGCCTCACAGCATTATGACTCAAATTAGTCTCACTCGATCGTGTATGCATAAGTCATAAACAAGTTGTATTTAAAAAAAGGATTTTTGAAGTGCTCACTCTCTATTTTTAAGAGATGACATTTCATGGGCGTCGCATGCTCAGAGACACCTACGTACACCATCACCAGTCTACTCATAATTCTTACCGAGTTTATTAAAATTCTAAACTTGAACTGGCCAAGAAGTGAGAACAGATCCCTGTGATCACTCTCTGTATAACAATAAAAATGATGAAAGGTTAAACCAATATATTCGAAAAAGTAGGCTACATGCAGATTAAATTAGAGGGGAGAACACCACATGGATGATTCCTTTTCCTCTGTCTTACGTATCAAAATAAATGTGAACAGGAACCCCGCTTGCCGGAGCATGATTGCAGTCATGCCGATTTAAAATGCTGATTCAAGTAACCATTAACAATGTTTACAAAGAGACGATTCACAAAAGCTACTGATCTCATATCCCCCAGATTGGTCCCCCTCTCTCGCTCTCTGACTCCACTTACTGTCTGCAAGTTCAGTTGTCGCTCGTCATAGTTTGTCTCTCCCAGGGCCACGTAGAACTGATTAGCGGTGTGTCCCGGGCTCCTATTGAATAGATCTAACTCCTCCAATCCTTGCATCCTAAACCACGTGACCTACGTCCCCCAGAAATGCCAGACAACCAGAACGCTTGTGGAGTTCTAACCCTTATGCACGCAGTGCCGGTGTCATCGAAAGTAATTATAAGAGACTGTAAACCATCAGGCTGATAAAAAAAGGGATATGTATTTTTTTTTTTTAATTATCGGTAAGACCGTGACAACACATAGAATTATTCTACCTGATTATATTGAACTGTTTATGTGTGTTTGAAGAATTTACTCCTTTCATGTAAAGTACTTATTAAAACGTGATGCGTGAAGGCATAAGTGCACATATGCTACATCTACATATTTATTTATTAAATTTGTAAGGCGCGGCAGCTACCCAAAAATGGTTTCCCGGTGCCGGAGCAGGCCAAAGAGTGTTTAGCAGCTTTGTGAGATTACTGGTTAAAACACCAGTGTTAGATCTGGGGGTCTCTAGTTGGCAGAGGTAAGTACCTTAGACCAAGTAGGCACCCTTGCTTCTAGTCAGGGTGAAGGAATCCACACAGTAGACAACCTCCGCTCTCCCGCTAGGTAGCTTGACGTGAGCAGGCAGGCTTATCCCCAAGGCTATGTGTATAATATTTGCACTGAACACAACAGTAATCCCCAATCCACCACAAACTGAGACCACACAGGTAAGTATATTTTTATAAGAATATATATCTTTATCTAGTTTCAGCGAGGTAAATAAAGCAGTTGCACGATAATCACTTCTTTAGAAAAATGTTGCACTTAATCTTAATGGTTGCATGTATATAGGAAGTCTCTTCATACCAAGATAATCTCATGTCTCATCTAAATCGATATTAACACTAATACGATCTATTTATCTTCATTTGGCTCTGAAAACGAGCACACTACGCAGTGCCAGCAGGTAAGTTCTCCTAACCTCAACGAAGACAGTCAGGAGCCCTAGCGCTACCAATGCGCCTCACCGGAATGCTGGGATTCTCGCTTGCGGGGCGGCTCACACAGCCTGGTGCTCCCCGATGACTTTGGGCGCACCGCGCCGTGTGGAACACACTCGCCTCAGCCCCGGCCGGCCTCAGCAGCTCTCCACCCACTCGCAGTCCTCTGGGGAGCGGCGGGGAGCAGAGACGGCAGTCCGGGGGCTGGGGCACTTCCCGGATTCCCTCGGCGAGGTCGGGTCAGTCTTCCCCGGTCCCGGCGGTCATCACGGCAATTCCTTAGCTTCTGCAGCAGCTCCTCAAAAGCCAGCCAATCATGTCGCGGCTCCTGCGACGAGCCCCTCTTGACGCGAGGCCGCCAACCAATGGCAGCGCTGCCTCGTTGATGACGCTACGCTCCACGGGCCAATAACGTCACGGCTCTTGTGAGGGGGCTCGGCTCTCTCACCCAATCAGAGCGCGGCGGGCTCAATCGTCGTGGCGTCAACACCGCCAAAGTACGGGGCACTTCCACGGGAGTTCACGGACCCCGGGCTGCGACGGTGACACGGGACACAGTTGTTTTCAGTGCTTCTTGCACTGGGGAGGCCCACAAGTCTCCGATCTGCACCCCACACGTGTCGATGAACACGTCAATCTCGGCCACACGGCAGGCTGGGTCAGCGCGGAGCTCTCACTCGGATTAGAGAGCAGCCAGCGCGCTACACAGCCAAACAGCAGTGTTTCACGATTTCTTTGCCACACAGCAGCTTCAGGGGGCACAGCAGAGGTTTGTAGTCCTGGGGAAACCTTTATGTCCCTGGGTTGCAGACAGGGGCCCAGCTCTTCTCAGGCCCTTGGAGATTCAAGTTGCAGACACAGCACACAGCAAAGTCTTGGCAGTTTCAAGCAGGTAGGGTCACAGCACACAGCAAAGTCCCTTTCTCCTCCTCAGCTTTCAGTTGCAACAGCAGAACAGGTCAGCCCTTAGAGCACACAGCAAGGCAATCTTCCTCTTGTTCTCCAGCAGTCCTTCTTCCAGCAGAGGTTCCTTATTGATGGTAGAATCTGATTTCCTGTAGTCAGGGGTCCTTCTCTTATACCCCAAAAAGTCTTTGAAGTCCTTTGAAGTCCTTTGAAGTCTTTGTGCAAGTGGGCCCTGAGCCCGGTCTAAACCAGTTCTGGGGGTAGCTGAGGCACTGGAGGTTTCCTGGCTTCCTTCTTCCTCTCAGTATCAGGGACAGAGGTGACAGTCGCCCAGCAGGGAGGTGGAGCCAGCTTTGTGGTCAGGCAGGCACAGCCCTGTCACTATCAGGTGTGATCTCCTCCCACTTCCCTGGCAGCAGATGCTGCCTTTCATCCACGGGCTGACTCAGACAATCCCCTGGGGGCTCTGCAGCCCCTGTCACACTCAGGCCAGACAGTCAATCCACAAACAGGCCCAGGCACACAGAAAGGTTTAGACAAGAGAACAGCCACTTTCTAAAAGTACTATTCTCAAACACAGAATTTAAAAACAACCTTCACTAAAAGATGTGTTATTAAATTCTGAGTTCAGGGATATCCTTCACTTATGTCCCATCTTGTTCCTATGGGAAGATAGGCTGGTATCCCATGGGACCAGCCTCCCCCATGTTACTCTATGGAGCAAGATAGCCTTACAGCAGTGAGCACACAAAATGGCTGCCACTCACTACCAGAGCATGTGACCTGCACTAGTACATGCTCTACCTTATCCATACACTGCACCCTGCCCAGGGGGGTACCTTGAGCCTTCCATAGGGTTGACTGATGTGCATAGACAGGGAAGGGTTAGGCCCAGCCAGTGGGGACACTGGCCAGGCAGACATGGCAGTCACTGACTGCACACAGGCCCTGCGCTGGCAGGCCTGAGACACCATTTTAGAGCTACTCATGTGGGTGGCGCAATCTGCGCTGCAGGCCCACTAGTAGCATCTGTCATCACCAGCCCTGGCACACACAGTGCACTTTACTAGGGACTTCATGGTGATACAAATATGCCAATCAGGTATACCCAATCAATATGACAATTTACAGAGGGAGCACTTACACTCTGGCACTGATCAGCAGTGGCAGAGTGTCCAAAACATCTAAACCAGCAAAAATGAAATCCAGCACAGCATCAAAAATACAGGAGTCAGAGGCAAAAAGATGGGGGGAGAACCACGCCAAGGGTGTCAGGTCTAACACGTGTCCCCTCCAGCTGAAAGTGGGGAGAACTACCCAACCTCTTGGGAGTCCTCATTACTAAGACGGAAGAATCTGGACAGACCATCAGCATTGGCGTGTTCTTAACCAGGGCGGTGCTCCACCGTAAAGTCCATCCCCTGTAGGGAAATGGACCACCTCAACAGTTTTGGATTCTCACCCCTCATCTGCATTAACCATCTGAGGGGCCTGTGGTCGGTCTGAACACGGAAGTGAGTCCCAAACAGGTAGGGCCTCAGCTTCTTCTGAGCCCAGACCACAGCGAAAGCTTCTCTTTCAATGGCACTCCATTTCTGTTCCCTGGGGATTAGCCTCCTGCTAATGAAAGCCACTGGTTGGTCTTCGCCCTCATCGTTGATCTGTGAGAGTACTGCTCCCACGCCTTGCTCTGAAGCGTCAGTTTGCCCAATAAACTCACTGGAAAAGTCAGGTGCCTTAAACACCGGTGCTGTGCACATGGCAGCTTTGAGGGTGTCAAAAGCAGTTTGACAGGCCTCAGTCCAATTCACTTTCTTGGGCTGATTTCTAGATGTCAGCTCTGTCAAAGGGGCCACAATGGTGCCATAACCTTTGACAAACCGTCTGTAATACCCGGTGAGACCTAGAAAGGCTCTCACCTCAGTCTGGGTCTTGGGGGGCTCCCAAGCCAGAATGGTATCAATCTTTGCCTGTAGGGGCGCCACCTGGCCGCTCCCCACTTGGTGTTCCAAGTACACCACAGATCCCTGCCCTATCTGGCATTTACTGTCCTTGATAGTAAGGCCTGCCTTCCGCAGAGCCGTCAACACTTCAGAGAGGTGTTGCAGGTGTTCTTCCCAAGTGGAACTGAACACAGCAATGTCATCCAGGTAGGCTGCTCTGAATTGCTCCAGCCCCGCCAGTACCTGGTTGACCAATCTGTGAAATGTGGCAGGGGCATTTTTCAACCCAAAGGGCATGACACGGAACTGGAAGTGCCCCTCTGGCATTGAAAATGCTGAGCTCTCCTTGGCCCCCTCAGTTAAGGCAATCTGCCAGTACCCTGAAGTCAAATCAAAAGTGCTCCGGTACTGGGCAGCTCCCAACCGATCCACCAGCTCATCAGCTCTGGGGATGGGGTGCGCGTCAGTCTTGGTGACCGCATTGAGCCCACGGTAGTCCACGCAGAACCGGAGTTCTGGAGGGCCACCTGGGGTAGCAGCTTTCTTAGGCACTAAGACCACTGGGCTAGCCCAGGGGCTGCTGGAGGGCTCAATAACCCCTAGTGCCAACATCTTGGAAACTTCTTCCTTGATGCTAGCTCTGACCTTGTCAGCCACCCTGTAAAACTTCGGTTTCACAGGCAGACTATCTCCAGTGTCCACATCGTGGACGCACCATTTGGTGACACCTGGGGTCAGGGAGAACAGGGGGGCGAACTGACCCAAGACTTGGCGACAGTCCTTTTGCTGCTCTGGGGTCAGGGTGGGGGAGAGGACCACGCCATCCACTGACCCATCTTGCTCCTTGAATTCCAGGAGGTCAGGGAGAGGATCACTATCCTCCTCCCCTCCAGCATCTGTAGCCATGAGCATAGTCACTTCAGACCTCTCAAAGTAGGGTTTGAGGCGGTTCACATGTAGCACTCTCAGGGGCTGCCTGGGAGTCTTCAGGTTAACCAAATAGGTAACCTCGCTCTTGCGCTCCACCACCTCATATGGCCCAGACTACTTGTCACGGAGCGCACAAGGCTCCACTGGCGCCATCACCCACACTTTCTGACCAGGGTGGAACTCAACCAGAGAAGTGTTCTGGTCATACCATCTCTTCATTTCCTCCTGGCTAGCCTCCAGGTTCTCTTGAGCGAGCTTCCTGAAGCGCTTGGTAAGGTTGCGAATGGCCAGCACATAGCTGAACACATCCTGAGGGGTTTTCCCACGGGATTTCTCCCACCCCTCCTTCACCAGAGTGAGAGGCCCTCTGACAGGGTGGCCATACAGCAACTCAAAGGGACTTAACCCTAAGGATTTCTGAGGCACCTCCCTGTAGGCAAACAATAGGCATGGTAACAAGACGTCCCATTGCCGCCTCATGGGCCCTTCCAGGCCCATAATCATGCCCTTCAATGTAAACTAAACTTGTAAACTTGCAGATTTATATAGCGCAGATAGTTGCCCGGAGGCGTCCAAGCGCTGGGATAACCAGAACCTACTGATGAGCAGAGGGTGGAAAAACAGCAGTTAGTGGGGGGATGTAAACAAAAAGGTCTTTAATTGTTTACGAAACACATTGAGGTTCGGGTATGTGCGGTTGAATCTTTCAACCAACCCATTTCCTTGAGGGTGGTAAGGAGTGGTGAATTTGTATGTCACCCCACACTCCGCCCACAGGGACTTCATATATCTAGAAATGAAGTTTGTCCCCCTGTCTGCGACCACCTCTCTGGGGAACCCCACACGGGAAAAGATTCCCATCAGGGCACGGCCCACCACTGGGGCTGTGACTGTCCTGAGCGGGATGGCTTCCGGGTACCGAGTGGCATGGTCCACCAAGACCAGGATAAACCTGTTGCCTAAGGCTGTCTTGGGGTCCAGGGGCCCCACGATGTCAATGCCCACCCGCTCAAAAGGGGTGCTCACCACAGGAAAGGGTTGGAGGGGTGCCACGCACTTCCCTCCGCTCTTGCCACTGGCCTGACAAGTTTGGCAGGACTTACAAAAGGCAGAGACGTGCTTCTTCATCTGGGGCCAGTAGAAATGGTTGACAAGCCTGTGATAGGTCTTGTCTTGCCCCAGATGTCCTGCGAGAGGCACGTCATGAGCCAGACCCAGTAGGAAGTTCCTGAAGCGCTCGGGTACTACCAGCACACGGGCTGCACCGGGCTCAGCGAACTTAGGCTCACTATAAAGTAAGTCATCCTCCCAGTAGATCAAATGTTCCTTGGACCCCAGGCCTGCTGACTGGTCTGCAGCCTGCTGCCGCACACCAATGAGGGAAGGGCACTCCTTCTGAGCCTGGCAGAATTCCTCCCTGGAGGGACCACCCTCTTGCTGCCACTGGGACAGCTCAGGCAATTCCCCCAGTTCGGCCACCTGCTCCCCTGTAGGCTCCAGGGCATCCCCCTCAGGGTCTGCTTCCTCCTGGACCGTGGGAACGGTGGGGGCTGGTTTCCCGCACCCTCTACCCCTTCCTCTCATGGCAGGTCCCTGGGCCATTGTTCCAGGCTCCAGCCCTGCTAATCCGCCCTCTCTGGCTGTCATTGCACGGGTGGACACACCGATCCACGCAGGCAAACCCAACATCTCCAAGTGAGTCCTGTGCTCCACCTCTTTCCATGGAGAGCTCTCGAGGTCATTACCTAATAGACAATCTACAGGCAAGGCATCACTTACAACTACTTTCAAAATACCGGAGCCTCCTCCCCATTCAATGAAACATTTGCCAACTTGCAGAGGCGCACTGAACTGTCAGACGCCACCACAGGCCGGAGTACCTTGGGAATGATTTGCTCTTCAGACACCCACTGACACCTGACAGATGTCACGCTGGCCCCTGTGTCTCTCAGAGCCTCTATCTCTTGTCCATTGCTGGTCACCTTCTGCCCATATTTCTTAGTGTTTTGGGGCAGCAAGGTTTCCTGGGCCAACTCTTGGTCTCCTAAAGAGACAAGGGTCATCACTGCTAACCCTTCCTCCCCACTGGAAATCAAATCCCCTCCCAAAACTACACTGGCTAACGCCGGAGTGGGAGAACCAGTGGGTGCTGATTTCTTCTTTGGACATTTTCGGGCAATGTGCCCCACCTCCCCATATGAAAAGCAAGTAGGTGGGGGCCTGTCGTCCTATTTGCCCTTAGGGGGCCGGGACTTCTTAGACTTGGGGGGTTTCGACTCCTTCTCCTGGGAACTACTTTGGGGCCCTTTAGAAGACTCCTTTTGATTACCCGTGTCCCCCCCACTCTTCTGCTGGGGACCCTGTCCACCTTTGGCTGGGGTACTTACCACCCCCTTGTGGACCCTGGTGCTAGTCCAGCGGTCCGCCTCTTTAGCAAGCTCACTGGGATCAGTTAACTTGCTATCTAAAAGATGCTGGCGCAGCTCTGGAACACATAAACTACTTAAGTGCTCCCAACTAATCAAGTGACACAACCCCACATAATCAGTAACTTTGCTGCCCTTTATCCAACCTTCCAGTGCACGCGTGTACATACTCACACACTCCACCCAAGTACTCGAATCAAGCTTCTTGAAGTTCCTAAACTTCTGGCGGTACTGTTCTGGAGTGAGCCCATACCTGAGACACAAAGCCTCCTTCATAGCGGGGTAGGATAAAGTACCTGCTGCTTCTAAGGGTGCTAAGACATCCCTCCCAGAGGCCTCAAAATGCTTCCACAAACCTGCCCCCCAACTCTTCTCAGGCACTTCATTCATCTTTAAGGCAAGTTCATACGATCTAAACCACGCATAAATATCCTCACCCCTCTGATAATTCTGTACCAGATCTTTTGGTATGTATACTTTACCCGCCTGTACTGGTTGTGCGCTGCCACCATTAGAACTGGACTCCACCTTTTTGGATTTAATGTCCAGCTCCCTCATGCTCAACTTATGAGCCAATTGGAGTTTCTTCTCCTCCAAAAGCGAGAGCATTTCTTCTCTCCTCCGCCTCTTTCTCAGTTTCAAGGCGCAGTCTCCTCTCATCTGCTTGTGCTTTGAGCTTAAAAAGCTCAATCTCATGGGCCCTAGCTCTCTGATTATCCTCCAGCTCCTCTGGAGAAATAATCCTACTGGAGTGGTTGCTGCCAGCCCGAGACGCTGGCCTCCTCACTGGCAACTCACTGGATACAAAAGCATTCTCCTGTGTGCCTCCCTCTCCAATAACAACTTCTGGATCACCATGCTTGGCCTCCCACCAGGCCCTCAGAGCTTTCCGTAGCTCTTCCTTGTTTGTGCTGCCCTTCGCTGGGCATCCAAGCTGTTTGCAGAATTTCCTCAGTTGCTCTTTATTGTAGCTGAACAACTCCTGAATTTCAAATTCAGGTTCCAATTCTACTCCCACGCTTGGCGCTTTTTGAGACATGATGCTTCCTAACCTTTTCAACAAAAAGGTTTCACCAAAAAGAAAAAAATCTTGCGCAACCCGTACTGCTAAACTAGACTAGTGATGTACAAGGAATCACTGTAGGTCAAGTGCAATCATTAGTTCAAAAATCCGCACCGCTGTTCAACAATGTTAGATCTGGGGGTCTCTAGTTGGCAGAGGTAAGTACCTTAGACCAAGTAGGGACCCTTGCTTCTAGTCAGGGTGAAGGAATACACACAGTAGACAACCTCCGCTCTCCCTCTAGGTAGCTTGGCACGCGCAGGCAGGCTTATCCCCAAGGCTATGTGTATAATATTTGCACTGAACACAACAGTAATCCCCAATCCACCACAAACTGAGACCACACAGGTAAGTATATTTTTATAAAAATATATATCTTTATCTGGTTTCAGCGAGGTAAACAAAGCAGTTGCACGATAATCACTTCTTTAGAAAAATGTTGCACTTAATCTTAATGGTTGCATGTATATAGGAAGTCTCTTAATACCAAGATAATCTCATGTCTCATCTAAATCGATATTAACACTAATACGATCTCTTTATCTTCATTTGGCTCTGAAAACGAGCACACTACGCAGTGCCAGCAGGTAAGTTCTCCTAACCTCAACCAAGAAAGTCAGGAGCCCTAGCACTATCAATGCGCCTCACCAGAATGCTGGGATTCTCGCTTGCGGGGAGGCTCACACAGCCTGGTGCTCCCCGATGACTTTGGGCGCACCGCGCCGTGTGGAACACACTCGCCTCAGCCCCGGCTGGCCTCAGCAGCTCTCCGCCCGCTCGCAGTCCTCCGGGGAGCGGCGGGGAGCAGAGACGGCAGTCCGGGGGCTGGGGCACTTCCCGGATTCCCTCGGCGAGGTCGGGTCAGTCTTCCCCGGTCCCGGCGGTGATCACGGCAATTCCTTGGCTTCCGCAGCAGCTCCTCCAAAGCCAGCCAATCACGTCGGTGCTCCTGTGACGAGCCCCTCTTGACGCGAGGCCGCCAACCAATGGCAGCGCGGCCTCGTTGATGACGCTACGCTCCACGGGCCAATCCCGTCGCGGCTCTGGTGAGGGGGCTCGGCTCTCTCACCCAATCAGAGCGCGGCGGGCTCGATCTTCGTGGCGTCAACACCGGCCAAGTACGGGGCACTTCCACGGGAGTTCACGGACCCCGGGCTGCGACTGTGACACGGCACACAGTTGTTTTCAGTGCTTCTTGCACTGGGGAGGCCCACAAGTCTCCGATCTGCACCCCACACGTGTCGATGAACACGTCGATCTCGGCCACACGGCAGGCTGGGTCAGCGCGGCGCTCTCACTCAGATTAGAGAGCAGCCAGCGCTCTACAGGGCCAAACAGCAGTGTTTCACGATTTCTTTGCCACACAGCAGCTTCAGGGGGCACTGTAGCAGGGATTCTGTTCTCCCACAGAACTGTGCACAGAGGATTGGAACCTCAGCGAATTAGGGTGACCCAAAACTCACCTTAGTACCCAACAAACCCCTTACCGAGCTAGCTACAGTGTCTCATTGGTCATAACAAACTCCCAATGTTTAGACAAACCAGAACATGAGCTTACAATACCTCAGGTTACGTGGAACACATGAGCACTCTTTCGTTATACAATCATTTCAAACCAGAACTTGGAGTAAATGAGGACACGTGCACATTTGAAATATTTATTACTAATGCCGTCTTCTCAGGCGCAGTATCTTAGATAATACAAGGAGACATATTATCAGAAGCAAAGTTATCAGCATAGTTACTAGTCCATAGAAAGCAAATGGTGACAGCATGCTAACATGCTGTAATGAATAAGGGTTAACAACACTTATTTCTTACCCTCCCTAACTCACATATTATATTAATAGCTAAGAAGGTCTCTTTGGGTTGAATTAGGGCGGGCCCATACCACAGGATCCTAAAATGAAGAGATCACATCAGCATACACTAGCCCTCTCTGCTCTCTCTGCATGCAAACCGCATCAAGTGTGTTTGTGTGCTTCAAGCAAAGCAATATAAAACCCGCCTCAAGCCCAAAGTTGGCAGAAGCTGCACTTATGTTATGTCTATGAAGGCGCGAAGATCAGACCTCATAACAATTCTGTATCGTGTTGTTCCTGAAGCTTCAGCACTCTCTGTACAGACATAGTTTATTAAGCAAAGCTGATATCAGAGTAATAACATAATATTCTCATGTAAACCACAACGAACTACTAGATTGAAAGCTAAATCAACAATTAAGTGTCGTGTGCAGAAGCAGCAAAAGGAAAAATGGCATTTAAACATTTAATGAGCCTATGCTAACTTAACACATTATAACGATATACAGTATCTATATGTCACCCCCCCCATGATCCGAGGACGGATAAGATAAGATAAGATAAGGGCAACTTCATGAAAGCAGAGTTCAAGAACTGCGAGCCATGAATGGACTGTAGAAAAAATGAATAATTCGCACAAGGCAATTGTTTTGGGTTAACAATCAGTGTACTAAAAATTACAAAAATATGTAAACTGAAAGTCAAATGGCCGGATCCAAACCATGGAAAAGTGTTTAAGACAAGACCGTATAAGCAAAATATGCAGCAACAGCCTCAAGTATGAAATCACCGTCTTCATCCGAAAACAGTTCAGCCATCCAATTCAAAAGTGGAAAAGAACATACGTGTTCCTCAAGTATAGGAGCCTCTATTACCATCAGAGGACAACTCGGTGGGTTCTCAAGAAAGCTCAGTTCCAAGCATTCCTGCACTGCTGCGAATACGTTCCAGGGACCCATTAGTCCATGCATCACTGCTAAAGCCATAATCCTTTCGTCAGAACAAACCAACTCGTGAGTAGTGATAGGACTCATCAGTTGATTAAAATCGACGTCAGGAGAAACCGGTCCGCAGAGACAAAAATCAATGGCCCAATCAAAATCACAGCTCAGGCAGTGAAATACAGGCTGGACACAGGTGAAGTAGGAAAATCGGAACGATAATCCATATGCCGTGCTCAAAATCGCAAGCGGCAGTTTGCCAAAATATTCAAGCATCCGGTTGCAAAACAGCGGCAGCAGGGGCTGGGCGGCTTCTTCCACATGTTGGGCATCTATATTTAAGGAAGCAAAGAACAATTAGGACTCCTGCCACTAGTCACAAAGAATTGGGACCCTCTCTATGGATAATTCAATTGACCGGGGATAAGAGAGGACAAAACACAACTAATACTAGTAGGGATCCCCCGTGGTCAAATTATAAATCTTCATATGGCATAATCTCACAACATTACATCAAAGCCCTTCAAAATGATTACAGGTACGAAAGAAAGAGCTAGGTGTTTTTGTATGGAAGATACCCTGTGCACGCAAAAAAGAAAGTAGAGTTAATCTCTGTCTGGTGTGGTCCTGAGGAAGGTGGTTGAATCCGCCGAAACGCGCGTAGACCTGGCGTTGATATGGCACAATTAGCATCCGTGCTACCTCAGTTGTAGAAATGGGTTTATTTCTGTGTCCTTTTTTAATTTCTTTGAGTCTTTCGTAAAAGTTGTTGTCAAGTGGTATGTATGAGTAAGTGTATATGTTGGTTGGTGTGTGATGAACAGGGTATTATGTTTTTTTGTAAGGCACTGTAGGTTTTCAAATATATTGTATGTACATTACAACATGAATTAAATTATGTTTGTGACAGGATATATATTCAAGTAAAATTAAAAAAAAACGAAAAATACTTTTGATACAAATAAGAAAAAAAGAAATAAAATGCAAAAATGAAATAAGAAAAACACTTCTGTCGTACCTGTAATCATTTTGAAGGGCTTTGATGTAATGTTGTGAGATTATGCCATATGAAGATTTATAATTTGACCACGGGGGATCCCTACTAGTATTAGACGCCTGCCACTAGTGCCAGTAAAACCGGGAATCCACCAAACAGACTCGAAAAGATGGAATGAAAGAAACTAGGGATCACTCCAAATATTTTTTCAAATGAAGTCACAAGGCCGCTGCTAACTGTTTTGAATAAATGCGGAGGACGAGTTAAAGATAGAATGTATCATTTCGCCAAAATGCAACAGTAAATCAGTATTTAAAAGGGCCTGAACCTCAGTCCGGGTGTTAGCTATGTGAAGCACGAAAGTTTCCCCAGCCGAACTCAAGGCCACTTCTTTCTGGGACAATAGAGCCCTCAGTCTGCTCATACCGTTGAACTGTGCTTTCAAGGTTGAGATGCGTGGCCAAATGGAAACCTCCCTATTTGCAGCAAACTACACGTTCACTTACGGTTACCACATAAGCTACACCTTTAATTAACCCGCAACAATCTTCATTATTTAAAACGCAAATAACTTCCGTTCCCCAATAAGGTAAAAGTCGGGGTGATCGTTGGGACAGGAGTTCCTTTCAAAACACATGCTAAGTTTGGTCTGTCCTGGTTACAAGAACCGTGTAATTGTATGTGCCTACACATTATTGAGTGATCTGGAGTTTCTGTACATTCCTCCCCATTCAGATAAACTTCCTGGCCGTCTTTCAAACATCTATAAGTGAAAGGAAGGGACCATACTTCATGGAGAAATGCACTACCTAAAGGCTCATACCGACCTATGGCAACATATTTCATACAATTTGTAAATTTATACAAAGCAAAAGGTAAAGTTATCAAACCGTGGATAAGCCGCGTTGCAGTGGAGGCTTCTGCCACAGAAAAAGGTAAGGACTCTAATCTTTCAATATGTAACATAGAAAAAAAAGCATCGCGCATAGAAAGCAAGCGCTGCTTGTCAGTTAAATTAAAGGGTGCAAAGAGAGAAGAAACATTCATGTAGGTCCATGGCACCTTGCCAGATTTAAGCGTTTGAAGGGTCCATGCAAATTGCATGATAGAACGTAATTGATTCTGACCATGGTACAACACAGAAACTTCATCATGCACAATATCCACTACAGAAGACACAATGTTATCTAAAGTGTAAATGCGGGAAGAAAGTGTGTTAATACTATTGTCAACCACAGCAAGCACTTTCTCTAGATTTGCTTGATCTATAGCTCTAAGTCGTGTCGCTGCCTCAATCTGTGAGGGCTTCCAGATTTCATTGTAAATAGCATATATCCATCTTTTTGATCTACCACTAGCCGGGCCTTTTATGAAATCATTTAAATCAACATCATCATTCAGCTTCGCAAGATGTAATTTAACTGCAGACAATTTAGAATGTTTCAGCCAACTCTGACACAATTTACCCACAGAGTAAGTTGTGACAGAATGTTCAGTTTCAAAACGTGGATCAGGTCTGACCTGTGTAAAGCCATCAGACAAACCCAGAAAACGGTGCTGGCATGAATCAGCACTTCTGTGGGATTGGTGTCACTACAACGCATGCTTTTACCACGCATGCCTTTACAACGCGGTTTTTACCACGCAGTCCATTACAACGCATAATGCTTTTAGGCGCTGGATAGTGAATTATTTAATTTACTATTCCAACTCCAGTCCCCGTGGATAGCAGGGAAGGTGTTGGATAGTATATTAAATACATTCCCTATCCTAGAGCGCCCCCCAGCGCATTGCGTTGTAATGGTTTGCGTGGTAAAAGTTGCGATGTAATGGTAGTGCGTTGTAAAAAATTCATTGTAACCGTGCTACACCCTTCTGTGCCACATCAGCCAACCTTTAGGGTCTATACTGGAAATGTTAAAGGATGAATTCAGCAATAGGGTCTGTAAGTCCCTAATCGAAAACTGAGTATTATTACTCCAGCCAGAATATTCTTCTAACTCCGGGATAATAGGAAAATTTAGTTTTTTAGAAGTAGCCAATCCAAAGCACGTTGTTTGTGAAATAGTGGAATTCAAAAACAACATTTGATTCGGGATGAGACATGTACGGTGCAAAGCCTCAGTGCCTTGTACCTGCCAGATTTTCGAACCCCAAACAGATTTTAGGTCAATAGTTGCCTTCCATAATTCATAGCCGCCAACAGCCAGTTGATCAAGAAAGGACTTCGAGTACAATAATTTAGTATCAGTAAGTCTAACCTTGGACATAGGCTTCTGTGTCATTCTGAAATAAAAGGACTCGGGATTAGACTGATTGAAGTCCGTAAAATAAGTGTACTTTTTCAAAAAAGTACCAGAACTGCCTTGTTTAGGAGCTGGGCAATGTTCCCATTGTGTATCATTTACAGAATTCCTTCTGGATGTTGTTTTATGCAAGAAGTGATTGCCAAAATGTTGAAAGCAAAACAAATCACCATAATTAGCAGATTCTAAGTATAAATCCTCAGCATCAAAGGCAGCATAGTATTTTAAATCAGAAAACAAAGACTCCACCGCCTGAACATCCCAATCATCAGAACGTATGTTTTGTTTCACCACATCCATTATCAAAAAGAGGACACTGTTCCTGTAGCGGGGTTCAACAATGTAACCCTCGCATAGGGGTGCAAATAGTCACCCGTGCACAACCGAAAGAAACGTGAAAGGAGAAAAAGACATCCTAGGTTGATGTGACCCATTAGTGAAGTGGAACAAACAATATTGTCCTCTGTTGCCCTCACACACCCCGAAGAGTGTCATGCATGAACATAGGTTCTGATGACACCTGGGCATAGTGTGCCTTAGGGACAAGATTTTATCTAGCAGTTTATCTGCGAAGGGTTTACAATTCATACATCTGCTGCATGTTTACCCTTCTTTTAACAATGATTCTCCCACCACGTAGCACGCACATCACTTTCCTAACCCTCACTAGACCCATACCCCACATACCCGCATGCACCTCCCGGCAGTCCTTAAAAGATCTCCGACAAAGAGACCCTTCGGGGGACCCGTAGGGGATTGCAGCGCCGGCCCTACGAGGAGCAACTGCCCGATGATGAAGCATGACACTCTTCGGGGTGTGTGAGGGCAACAGAGGACAATATTGTTTGTTCCACTTCACTAATGGGTCACATCAACCTAGGATGTCTTTTTCTCCTTTCACGTTTCTTTCGGTTGTGCACGGGTGACTATTTGCACCCCTATGCGAGGGTTACATTGTTGAACCCCGCTACAGGAACAGTGTCCTCTTTTTGATAATTTATGTTGAAATAAGGAGCATGGACACTGGACCTTAATCGCTCCTTGGCTCCCCCCTCTCTCTTTTGTAAAAAAATTATATTGTTTCACCACATCCCCCATATTAACTCTAAGCACATTAGGGACAATAACAACCTCAGTAGGCCCATGAATTTGAAACCTAACGGCATCCCACACTATCCCATCAAGGACAGGCCAAGCAGTGATGTTAACAAAAGTCAAGTCTCTTCTCAGTCTGTGTGCAGAATGCGATGAGGACAGGGGTGCCAAAGTTCCATTGAGATGTCGAATGCATGTTCTTTCCTCGACATAGTGTCCATTTACCAAGCGGAAGAAATAAAACACAAACCCAATTGACATAAAAAGGTAAATCAAAAAAAAGCACCAGCCAAATGTATGTCCAAGGGGGAATTAAAAATGTTTTTTAAATAAGCTGGCATAAACTGCAAAACGTGAGGGTTTCTTTGAGCCATTGGAAACAGTGTCAAAAGAAAATCTGGATTCTGTGGCCAAACGTGCTTGCAGGTCAGGCATGGACAAGTCAGTGGGGTAAGTATAGTCTAATTCATCATGGTCTGTACCAGGCAAAGTACTTAATAAAGGACTGGAAATTGCAGGTAATTCGATGGCCACCTCAGTTTCTCGATCAGAAGCAGTGGGTAAAACTGAATTTCTCACAATGGAAGGACAGGAAACAGCCGGTGTCATGCTAAGAAGAATCGGCCACTCTGTGTATCTTGACATTGTCAATTGAGATAAACCTGTTTTCCTTACGACCAGGAATTGGTGGTAAAATGACTGTTCTTGTGCCCTTCACTCCAAGTAGTGGAACCGGAGCTCGATAGGAAGGACCAAACTCTTTCTTGTTATCGATCTTCTCCCGAACCAGTTCTCCAACTTGGGGTAGCCAGCCGACTACCGGGAACTGCAACGCAACATCCGACGTGGAGGGCAAATGTTCCTTCGCAAGACTGTCTCTGGTCTTTTGTAGATTCTGTAAAACATTGCAATGTTCATCTGCGTCAAAGGAAGTGGCGCTAACCACACAGTCTAGACCGTCAAGGTCAGGGACGTACATCTTGATGCCAAAGAGCATTTCGTATGGGGTCCGCCCACCCAGAGACCTTCTAGGGAGATTATTAAGAGCACGCTGCACGCCATTGAGGTGGGCCAGCCAGTTTCTGCCAGTGCCTATAACTCGAGCTGTCAAAGATTGTTTTAAATCACGGTTCATTCGCTCCACGACACTATTACCCTCAGGTCTGTAGGGAGACGAAAACTTGACTTGGACCCCCATCGAAGTCATGGCATCCTTATACGCCTTAGAGGCGAAAGCAGGACCCTGATCCAAAAGGAAGGTACAACAGGCAAAAATCCCTACAAAGACACGCAAATCCCGAATGACAGTCCATGAATCAGCGCTGCGATGGGGCCAGACCCACACAAAGCGTGTGCATGAATCAACTGCTACTAAGATGTACTTATAAGCAGTATCAGAGGAAAAAGGACCGCAGTGATCTAAATAAACACAACCTAGTGGTTCATTAGAAATGTACAACTGTGTCTGTGGCGGACGCGCAGCAGTCGAAGGTTTAATCTGCTGGCAAATGTCACAAAGAAGGACATAATCACGCGTCTGTAACGTTGTTGTAATTGAGTTACAGTGGCTGAGACGCCCGCATGCGCAGACGCCACACCTTCATGAGCTGCTGTAATCAAGTCAGCCCTGCGATCCGAGTTGGGAATCAAGCGTTCTCCAACTTCAGGAATTTTCACAAAAGGAACCTTTTCGGGACTTAAGTGGTATGTGTACTTCGAAGGGAACCCCGTAGGATGTCTACTTCCCTTCTCAGTGGCAGCAATTGCCGCCAAGATGTCACTATCAATCTTACTTTTGGACCGTGTAACCGCTGCAACTAAGTATGTAGACACCGCTAATTTCGCTGCTTCATCAGCAAGCGAGTTACCGACAGCGTGAACTCCTAGACGCTGGTGGCCGAGAGTATGAATTACAAAAACAAGCGGCAATTGAGCTTTAAGCTCTGCCACTCGAACCCAGATCATCTTGTGTTTTATTGTGCTACCCTTGGAATCACGAAAATCATTCTGAATCCAAAAGAACAAATTTTCATTGTAAGACTGGACACAGTAGAAAGAATCACTTACAATAAGAGTAGTAACACCAGGATCTGCGTTCTCCAACGCTAGTAAGAGAGCACGAAGCTCTGCCAATTGTGCGGTACAATCACCCAGTGGCAACGTGTGCACTTCCCTGGAGATGAACTCATCGTTCAACATAGCACCGACCACAATGGCGCATGCAGAAACGTAGGCATGTTTAGAGCCATGCGCAACCTGCGCCGAACCATCAGTGTAAATGATACAATGGAAGTCCTCCAAAGGTCGCATAGCTAGAGGAGCAGGATGAACAAACTCATACTGCAAGTACTCTTGCGACCGCAACGAGGCGTCAAAAATAAACGTGACATCTGTGGACGTCAAGGACGCAGCCCACTGAATCCACCGAGGGTGCAAAGCTTTTGAATTTGGTACACTGGCTTTCGTGACCGCCTCCAAATGAGGACAGGGTGTAACCACCAACATGCGTTTCCCCTGTGACAGAGCTCGTTCTTTAAGAATAGCCATCTGCACAGCTGTTAAAACCTTTTCCACAGTGGGAAACCGCATCTCTGCCGAAGTGTACGTAGAAGACAGATTTTCCCAAAATACCCCTTTTACGGTACGCTGTATGTCACCTTCAATTAACAGGACAATTTCATAAAGTCTTTCAGGGGGAGCAAGTCTCGTATCGGCTGTTTCAATTACAACGTAGACATCAGTCGCTGTCACCCTCAGTAGTGGACGCAGCGCCTCTCTGACTATGGTAATCTCCGCCGCGCCAGAGCGAGTCCAGCAAGAGCAGAGCCCACATCAGATTCCGAAGCCGCGTTCTCACTATCTGTGGCATATCGATGCGCTGTTAAGGCTGTGACTTTCTTTTACGCAAACTGCGGTCTTTTCGGCGTAGAATCCTCCTGCTTCGCTGCGCCTTCAATCTGGCGGGGCTGGCCACGTCCCTGTTGGCCACCACGTCCCCTACCACCTCCTCCTCCACCGGTTTTCGGGGCCGATGAGTCCTGAAAGGAACGAGGAGAGCGTTGATCAGAAACCTGAAATCGATCAGGCGATTTAATCATCACGCGATCGCGCAAATCATAAACTTTTTCTGTCGGCGCAGGAACTTGTGTTGCAGGATAAGAATCCTGAATCAGCTTTTGTTGCTTCCCCTGTGTCTGTTTTTTAGGCCAATTTTGTTTTATGTACTTGGGTTGGACATCTGCCGCAGCAGACCGTCCTTGTGGTTGTTTTTTCTCCTTGACAGGAAAATATTTCAGACCTCTACTTGTGCGGCCAATCGTTTTATATGTGGCCACAACTATCTTCGCTAACTGTCGGGGTTTATCGGCATCGGGCAGAGCAGCCAAAGCATTCGATACCTGAAAGTTCACCGCATCCCCTTTAATATTGGAGAGTATGAGATTGCTTACTATCTCAAACAAACCACACAGGCGCATACCCAATTCAACCGCTGCCTCCGGTCCGTGATCGTCCTGAACACGCTTAACGATCTCAGGCAGTGCGGACATAGACGGGCTACCGAAACACCTCGTATAAACGGCCGCAAAAGTCTTTCCCCAGCTTTCACAGTCAACGAGCTCAGGAGTTAAATCCTTTGGTAAAGTGATCGTCAACATTCTATGTTTTTCAGCAGGAGTAGAATTCGGAAACACAGCCTCCAGTTGGTCAAACTTCTCGGCTAGCCAGAAAGGGAAGTCATCGTTATCAACGGGACGCTGACCAAAAACCGAATTGACCATAACTGGATTGAGCCTTAAACCGCCACGTTCCGTTTGAACGGCCGCACCCCCGGGGGGACCACCCGGGAGATGACGACCTATGTATTGCACTAATGCACGAATCACAGCAATCGAGACAACGTGTAGTCTACGAATATCCGCAAGGGGACAAGCGCCGTGATTCGGGTGCGGGGTGAATCCACCCAAAGCAGGCCAATTTGTACCTGGAATGGAAAGTGGACCTAACCTCGCAGCTGACAAAGAGTGGGGGAGGGAGCCATCAAACCAAACGCGATGCTGCCAATGATCAATAGGTATTTCCAGTGCCCTGTACGGTGTATACTCAGCCGGTACAGGGGAGGGTGTGTAGTGGAGGAACACTTGAGAATTCGCGTCCACCTCCGGAAATGTGACCCACGAGTAAAACAGCTCGAAAGGGTACGCCGGATCTGCACACACCACCAAAATCCCAGCCATGCCTTCCAAAGGGACTTGGTAAGTTTGTAAATGGTTGCGCACCGCAATGCGACTATGCTGCGCAATGGCCACAGCCATGATATCACCGGAACTACTGAATAACAAAGAAAACTTTGTAGCACAACTGGGTAGTAAGTCAAGGAAACCGTTTTAGATAGATTCAAGCTTGAAAAGACATATTTCAAAAATAGGTAGGTTTCACCGACACCACCGTTTTCCGGAAATGATAGTGAAGGGGTTAAGGTTTGAACGATATACTACTCGAGTGTCATGATATAAGACCACCAACTTATGGGCGCCATGTAGCAGGGTTTCTGTTCTCCCACAGAACTGTGCACAGAGGATTGGAACCTCAGCGAATTAGGGTGAACCAAAAACTCACCTTAGTACCCAACAAACCCCTTACCGAGCTAGCTACAGTGTCTCATTGGTCATAACAAACTCCCAATGTTTAGACAAACCAGAACATGAGCTTACAATACCTCAGGTTACGTGGAACACATTAGCACTCTTTCGTTATACAATCATTTCAAACCAGAACTTGGAGTAAATGAGGACACATGCACATTTGAAATATTTATTACTAATGCCGTCTTCTCAGGCGCAGTATCTTAGATAATACAAGGAGACATATTATCAGAAGCAAAGTTATCAGCATAGTTACTAGTCCATAGAAAGCAAATGGTGACAGCATGCTAACATGCTGTAATGAATAAGGGTTAACAACACTTATTTCTTACCCTCCCTAACTCACATATTATATTAATAGCTAAGAAGGTCTCTTTGGGTTGAATTAGGGCGGGCCCCTACTACAGGATCCTAAAATGAAGAGATCACATCAGCATACACCAGCTCTCTCTGCTCTCTCTGCATGCAAACCGCATCAAGTGTGTTTGTGTGCTTCAAGCAAAGCAATATAAAACCCGCCTCAAGCCCAAAGTTGTATATGAACAAGGGGGGTTGACCCATATAAGTCACTGGGACCTGGGTTAGATAGATACTGAGAGGAGAGGGTCCCAGTGTATTTGAGGAAATGATTACATACACTTTATCAATGGAATTACTCAACAACAGATGATTTTATCCACACAGTTTAATTCACAGTGGGATAAAGTATATTTGATATACATCATTTCAAAAACAATCAACTGTATTATCGTCATACAGTGCCCCGAGGAGGGAAAGGGAGCGTGATGGTGAGGAGATAGTGCAGTGGTGAGATTAAGTGACAGTAAAATCAATCTTTAAAGCACTTATTTATGCTATCAAAAAAGTAGCAACAACTTGCATGCCGCATAGTATTATTAATCAAAGAAAGGCAAACGACAAGGAGTACAGTGTATATACAATTTCTGGCGTGACGTTGCCACAGTAAAAACAAACAGTCGACGTTTCGACCCTCTAGTGGTTGCAGGATCGGTTAACCTTGCTGTGGGGTCTTCATCAGGACCATAGGGGAAGGGGCAAAGGACCTATTAAGGATATAAATTACGTATTAGAGGGTACTAAATAAGCCTCAGATATATCACATAGGTAGAGACAAACTGGTTAGAGTCTTAGCGAGAGCCATGGTGATTAGATAATATTGCGTAGTGTGAATACTTAAAGACTTAAATACAATATATGCCCGATGTTGGGGACACAGGGCCGGGATGGACGCCTTGGAGAAGAAAGGGACTAGTAAGCATAGCCGGACTAGGGCCTGTGAACCATGCTACCAAAAAGGGAGCAAAATACAATTAGGTGCGCTGCCAAAACGATCATTAGGAGGAGCCCCACCGGGGAAAATGCTAATGGCAAGAGCGTGCACAAATGGATGTAAGAACGAATGACCGCCGTGATTAAGGGCGCGGCCAAGAGTGTACGAGACGAACCTCGCGGTAATCGCCGTATGCTGGCGTGTACCTGTGGGTCCATCGCCGGCACTGGAATCAACTTGGCGCAAATATATTCAAGGCCTACCATTAAACACAGTATCAGGATATAATATAAAAACAACGCACAGTAAACCTGCCAAGCGGACACAAGGAGAGTTATAGACTATAGTCCACGTGCAGTGATGGACTGGTCCACCAAAAATCGTAAAAACTCGGGGTAGTCAAAGTGAGTGCTGACGTGTACCTGTGGGTACTACGTAAACCCTTGAATCAATTCGGAGCTAACATGGGGATCTCTCAGATAAGCATAGTAAGAGGATTAAATAATGACGGACAGTGAACCTGCAGAGCGGGCACGATGAGAACACTCACCAAAAGGTCCGCGTGTCGTGGAGGACAGGTCGGGCCGATGATTCAGTTAGACTCCAGTAGCGTGTTGCTGTATCTAGGGGGATTAACAAGCCACGAAATAAACTCAGTGGCACAGCAATGAAATAAAATATTCTAGTAAAACATGTGGCGGGGGCCGCGTGGCTTACCGAATATTCTCGTAGGGATGAACGGTCAGATCAATCGACGGTTCATGGCATCTGGCTCTTTACGGGATCGAGGTGAGTCTGGGCGGGGTAGCAAAATAGGGATTAGTAAGTGAAACTAAATCGGTTGAAAAATAGCAATGAATGAGGTGGCGGGCCGAGATGCACTTACTCGGTCCGAGTGACTCGCAAAAATCCGAGCGCGGGTTGCGATGTTCACAGAGGCGCTTCCTGGTTAGAGCTGGGAGTCATGGTGATGAAACACGTGACTACCCGGTTTGGTAATGAAGCTGGCTAACAGACTACGTGGTCAGGCAGTGGCATTGGGACAGGAGGGAATCGGAGGAAATACTAAAACTAGAATGACTCTCACAGTACGAACGTATTGAGATAGTACAATTATCATGGTATTCTACAGTTGCCAATACATTTAAGAAAGCACAATAATGCAAAATGGAACTGAACAAGGAGCATGTAATAAGAGCGTACCTCGTCAAACATGAGGGTAAAAGCTCAACACGTGTTCAATATATTAAATGACCGGTATGTCTATGATAACTTGGTGGAGCTAGACATAAAAACATGTTTATCAGAAATAATAGAGCGTACCTCTCGAGCATGAAGGTAAAGGCTCCACAGTCTAGTACACAAGCAATTATTCCCTCCCACCCTGTGGAATGGTCATGTGCAGGGCCAACCTGGGAGTGGGAACATCCTGAAAAGGTGGTAGGGAGACCAAATGATTCAACAGTTAAGGTAATATGGCCAGCTGAGAGAATGAGCTGTCAGATTCGTTGAGGCCGGTTTCAATTGAGTTGAAGAAATACATCCATTTGAGTTCTCGAATATTGAGAATATCCGAGATGTTTCCGCCCCTTGGTCCAAGTGTTGCTCTTTCTATGACTAGCCAGCGCAAGCTTTCGGGAGAGTGATTGTTCAACTTGAAGTGTTCTACAAGTGGTGCGCCTTCAACATCGCAACGAATCCTGCTCATGTGCTGGAGTATCCGTGCTTTGATTTTTTGCTGGGTCTGTCCAATATAAATCTTGTGGCACGGGCATACAATGGCATAGATGACGTTGTTGGAGTTGCAGTTACTGAAAGATTTGAGTCTGACAGTTAGATTTAGGTGTACAAAATCCTTAGTCTGTATGGTTGAGTCGCAGGCCTTGCACCGGCCACACTTAGAATGACCAGTGACGGGTGGTAGATTCCATAAGGCATTAATCGTAGGCTGACATTCAGAAGATAAGAAGGAGTTAACAACATAGTCCCTAATGCATTTGGCTTTCTTAAATGCGTGAAGTGGAGTCATGGGTTGTTTGATGTCATCTGATACCAAGTGCCAGTGTTTATTAATGATTTTCTTGATACTGTTGCTTTTGGTGTTAAAGGTCGTAACGCACACTATACGACTCTGCTCCAGATCGGTTCTATTTTTTGGCACCAGTAATTCTTCTCGGGGATAGAACCATGCACGTTTGCGGGCCTTTTTGACCAAACGTCTTGGATAGCCACGGTTCAGCAAACGATCAGCCAGATCCTGTGATTCAGAGAAATAATCCTCTTTGGAGGAACAATTACGGCGTATTCTGAGAAATTGCCCGAAGGGCAGGTTGTCTCGAAGGGCCCGAGGGTGATGGCTGTTGTAGGCCAGTAAAGAATTTCTCTCGGCCTGCTTCCGGAAAAGTTTGGTCTGGAGTCTTCCAGACTCATGGTATATGGTGACATCCAGAAAGTCTATAGAATTGCTGTCCGATGTGATAGTAAATTTGACCTGTTGGGATTGATCATTGAGCCAAGTGAAGAAGTTGTTAAGCTGATCTTGGCTACCATTCCAGATTAAAAGAATGTCATCGATATACCTCATCCAGAGGCCAACATGGTCTCTGAATGGGTTGAGTTGACTGAAAACTGTGTCTTCTTCAAACGCTGCCATATACAGAATGGCTACGTCCGGGGCAAAGGGAGCCCCCATAGCAACTCCAGACGTTTGTAAGTAGAAATTGTTGTCGAATAAGAAGAAATTTTTGGTCATTGCGATTTTGAGCAGGGCTACAATGAATTCGGTTGGTACTTGGACTGGCGCCGGTCGTTTCTGAAGGCACCGAGTTATCACTGTTAATGCTTCATGTTGGGGGATGCACGTGTAAAGAGAGACAACGTCACAGGTGGCTAATATCTGGTTTGAAGGATCATAGGATATGCTTTCAGTAATGTTGATAGTGTGCATAGTATCTCTAAGGTAGGATGGGGTAGACTCCGCCAGAGGTTTAATGAAGAAGTCAATGTACTTACCAAGCGGTTCCAAAATAGACCCACAACCAGAGACGATGGGGCGTCCCGGTGGGTTAGTCATGCTTTTGTGGAGCTTGGGGAGGGTGTAGAGTGTTGCCAGCCGTGGGTGTTTGTTGTTGAGAAAGTGGAATTCATTCTCAGACAGGAATCCTAAATCTAATCCTTCCTGTGTTATTTGTAGGATCTCTGTAGCAATGGATCTGGTGGGATCAGATCTTAGAAGTTGGTAGCAATTGGTGTCCTGTAGTTGTCGCAGAATTTCAGATTTGTAAGCTGATTGATCCTGGATGACGATGGCACCCCCTTTGTCAGCAGGTTTGATCACGACTTGGGTATTATTGGCCAGTGATTGTAGGGCTGTCTTTTGGAGTTTGCTGATGTTATACCGAACAAACGTTTTGTCTGCTAGGACCTGTTGTACATCACGCCAGACCACCGCTTCGTAGGCTAAAATCTGATTGGACATGCTGCTGGCATATGGAACAAATGTCGATGGTGGTCGTAGTCCAGTAACAGATGCTTTCAGCTGTGTGTCAGAATTGCGAAAGAAATACCTTAATCGGATTTTCCTAAAGAATTTGTATAATTCAGTTCTTACCATGAAGTTATCTGGATTATGAGTGGGGACGTATGATAGTCCCTTACTGAGTACTTGGATTTCAGTTTCATTGAGTGGTAGACTGGATATGTTCACAACAGGACTTAGAGTTTCGACTGGTTCAGTTGGTGTTACCATCGGTATGTCTTGTTCCGAGTCACCCTCTCGCCATGTAGTTCTGGTTGGAATTGAACTTGTTTGGAGGGTTGACCCCGTCCTCCATTCCAGTTGGATTGATTCTGTTGGGGGCCACGTTGATTCTGCCCACGGGGCCATGAATTGCCTCTTCCTCGTGGAGGTCGCCAAGATCCGCGGCCTTGTCCTAAAAAAGGTTGGAATTGCTGGGGTGGATAGTTATAATCAAAATATTGGTATTGATAGTTTTGGCCTGTTGAGTCCTGCTCCCCTTCAGAGCTGTAGGACGAGTCGGAGAATGTAGGGTAATTGCGTCTACCTCTGTAGTTGCCACGGCCTCTGGTTGTGAACCGGCCTTGTGTGTCTTGTCGGTAATATTCGTCTTGTAGGTATGGATATGTCTTTTTTTTATCGTATAAACGAATATCACGTGCCAATTTCTCAAGTTTACGATTTTGGGTAGTTAGGTCGAAGTCCTTGAGGGTAGCTTGTAGATTTGTTAAAGTTTCCTTAGCGCTTGCAAAGTTGGTATCAGCAGATATTTCGGCTTTTAATGCAGTGATTTCAGCGGTGAGTAGTATCACCTGATCTTTAGCCGTTTCAACACCAAGCACCATCCAGTGGCGCGAGCAATTATTAGATATATGACTGAAACCTTCTCTGAATTTGGGGACTTCGATAAAGATAGCCGGCTCAATCTTAATTTGAAGTCCCACCGGGATTATGTTCTCTTTCAAGTACTTGGTAAGCAGGTGACCATGCCAGCGGGTGCGCACCAGTTTCTTCTCCAGGCGTTCAAGGCGGGAAATTTTGTCCTTTAATGAAAAGTCAATTGATGGAATATCTGATTGGAAGAAGATGTTGTCAGGGTTTTCAAGTAATTTGTCAATGTAGTCCTCGGAGTAGGACAAGAGCTCTCTTTCTACCATATTGTGATACTGCAAGATAATTAAACAAAATGGGGGAAGGGAACCTCGCAGACATGCGTCTGCACGAAGTAGTATATGAACAAGGGGGGTTGACCCATATAAGTCACTGGGACCTGGGTTAGATAGATACTGAGAGGAGAGGGTCCCAGTGTATTTGAGGAAATGATTACATACACTTTATCAATGGAATTACTCAACAACAGATGATTTTATCCACACAGTTTAATTCACAGTGGGATAAAGTATATTTGATATACATCATTTCAAAAACAATCAACTGTATTATCGTCATACAGTGCCCCGAGGAGGGAAAGGGAGCGTGATGGTGAGGAGATAGTGCAGTGGTGAGATTAAGTGACAGTAAAATCAATCTTTAAAGCACTTATTTATGCTATCAAAAAAGTAGCAACAACTTGCATGCCGCATAGTATTATTAATCAAAGAAAGGCAAACGACAAGGAGTACAGTGTATATACAATTTCTGGCGTGACGTTGCCACAGTAAAAACAAACAGTCGACGTTTCGACCCTCTAGTGGTTGCAGGATCGGTTAACCTTGCTGTGGGGTCTTCATCAGGACCATAGGGGAAGGGGCAAAGGACCTATTAAGGATATAAATTACGTATTAGAGGGTACTAAATAAGCCTCAGATATATCACATAGGTAGAGACAAACTGGTTAGAGTCTTAGCGAGAGCCATGGTGATTAGATAATATTGCGTAGTGTGAATACTTAAAGACTTAAATACAATATATGCCCGATGTTGGGGACACAGGGCCGGGATGGACGCCTTGGAGAAGAACACTTCAAGTTGAACAATCACTCTCCCGAAAGCTTGCGCTGGCTAGTCATAGAAAGAGCAACACTTGGACCAAGGGGCGGAAACATCTCGGATATTCTCAATATTCGAGAACTCAAATGGATGTATTTCTTCAACTCAATTGAAACCGGCCTCAACGAATCTGACAGCTCATTCTCTCAGCTGGCCATATTACCTTAACTGTTGAATCATTTGGTCTCCCTACCACCTTTTCAGGATGTTCCCACTCCCAGGTTGGCCCTGCACATGACCATTCCACAGGGTGGGAGGGAATAATTGCTTGTGTACTAGACTGTGGAGCCTTTACCTTCATGCTCGAGAGGTACGCTCTATTATTTCTGATAAACATGTTTTTATGTCTAGCTCCACCAAGTTATCATAGACATACCGGTCATTTAATATATTGAACACGTGTTGAGCTTTTACCCTCATGTTTGACGAGGTACGCTCTTATTACATGCTCCTTGTTCAGTTCCATTTTGCATTATTGTGCTTTCTTAAATGTATTGGCAACTGTAGAATACCATGATAATTGTACTATCTCAATACGTTCGTACTGTGAGAGTCATTCTAGTTTTAGTATTTCCTCCGATTCCCTCCTGTCCCAATGCCACTGCCTGACCACGTAGTCTGTTAGCCAGCTTCATTACCAAACCGGGTAGTCACGTGTTTCATCACCATGACTCCCAGCTCTAACCAGGAAGCGCCTCTGTGAACATCGCAACCCGCGCTCGGATTTTTGCGAGTCACTCGGACCGAGTAAGTGCATCTCGGCCCGCCACCTCATTCATTGCTATTTTTCAACCGATTTAGTTTCACTTACTAATCCCTATTTTGCTACCCCGCCCAGACTCACCTCGATCCCGTAAAGAGCCAGATGCCATGAACCGTCGATTGATCTGACCGTTCATCCCTACGAGAATATTCGGTAAGCCACGCGGCCCCCGCCACATGTTTTACTAGAATATTTTATTTCATTGCTGTGCCACTGAGTTTATTTCGTGGCTTGTTAATCCCCCTAGATACAGCAACACGCTACTGGAGTCTAACTGAATCATCGGCCCGACCTGTCCTCCACGACACGCGGACCTTTTGGTGAGTGTTCTCATCGTGCCCGCTCTGCAGGTTCACTGTCCGTCATTATTTAATCCTCTTACTATGCTTATCTGAGAGATCCCCATGTTAGCTCCGAATTGATTCAAGGGTTTACGTAGTACCCACAGGTACACGTCAGCACTCACTTTGACTACCCCGAGTTTTTACGATTTTTGGTGGACCAGTCCATCACTGCACGCGGACTATAGTCTATAACTCTCCTTGTGTCCGCTTGGCAGGTTTACTGTGCGTTGTTTTTATATTATATCCTGATACTGTGTTTAATGGTAGGCCTTGAATATATTTGCGCCAAGTTGATTCCAGTGCCGGCGATGGACCCACAGGTACACGCCAGCATACGGCGATTACCGCGAGGTTCGTCTCGTACACTCTTGGCCGCGCCCTTAATCACGGCGGTCATTCGTTCTTACATCCATTTGTGCACGCTCTTGCCATTAGCGTTTTCCCCGGTGGGGCTCCTCCTAATGATCGTTTTGGCAGCGCACCTAATTGTATTTTGCTCCCTTTTTGGTAGCATGGTTCACAGGCCCTAGTCCGGCTATGCTTACTAGTCCCTTTCTTCTCCAAGGCGTCCATCCCGGCCCTGTGTCCCCAACATCGGGCATATATTGTATTTAAGTCTTTAAGTATTCACACTACGCAATATTATCTAATCACCATGGCTCTCGCTAAGACTCTAACCAGTTTGTCTCTACCTATGTGATATATCTGAGGCTTATTTAGTACCCTCTAATACGTAATTTATATCCTTAATAGGTCCTTTGCCCCTTCCCCTATGGTCCTGATGAAGACCCCACAGCAAGGTTAACCGATCCTGCAACCACTAGAGGGTCGAAACGTCGACTGTTTGTTTTTACTGTGGCAACGTCACGCCAGAAATTGTATATACACTGTACTCCTTGTCGTTTGCCTTTCTTTGATTAATAATACTATGCGGCATGCAAGTTGTTGCTACTTTTTTGATAGCATAAATAAGTGCTTTAAAGATTGATTTTACTGTCACTTAATCTCACCACTGCACTATCTCCTCACCATCACGCTCCCTTTCCCTCCTCGGGGCACTGTATGACGATAATACAGTTGATTGTTTTTGAAATGATGTATATCAAATATACTTTATCCCACTGTGAATTAAACTGTGTGGATAAAATCATCTGTTGTTGAGTAATTCCATTGATAAAGTGTATGTAATCATTTCCTCAAATACACTGGGACCCTCTCCTCTCAGTATCTATCTAACCCAGGTCCCAGTGACTTATATGGGTCAACCCCCCTTGTTCATATACTACTTCGTGCAGACGCATGTCTGCGAGGTTCCCTTCCCCCATTTTGTTTAATTATCTTGCAGTATCACAATATGGTAGAAAGAGAGCTCTTGTCCTACTCCGAGGACTACATTGACAAATTACTTGAAAACCCTGACAACATCTTCTTCCAATCAGATATTCCATCAATTGACTTTTCATTAAAGGACAAAATTTCCCGCCTTGAACGCCTGGAGAAGAAACTGGTGCGCACCCGCTGGCATGGTCACCTGCTTACCAAGTACTTGAAAGAGAACATAATCCCGGTGGGACTTCAAATTAAGATTGAGCCGGCTATCTTTATCGAAGTCCCCAAATTCAGAGAAGGTTTCAGTCATATATCTAATAATTGCTCGCGCCACTGGATGGTGCTTGGTGTTGAAACGGCTAAAGATCAGGTGATACTACTCACCGCTGAAATCACTGCATTAAAAGCCGAAATATCTGCTGATACCAACTTTGCAAGCGCTAAGGAAACTTTAACAAATCTACAAGCTACCCTCAAGGACTTCGACCTAACTACCCAAAATCGTAAACTTGAGAAATTGGCACGTGATATTCGTTTATACGATAAAAAAAAGACATATCCATACCTACAAGACGAATATTACCGACAAGACACACAAGGCCAGTTCACAACCAGAGTCCGTGGCAACTACAGAGGTGGTCGCAATTACCCTACATTCTCCGACTCGTCCTACAGCTCTGAAGGGGAGCAGGACTCAACAGGCCAAAACTATCAATACCAATATTTTGATTATAACTATCCACCCCAGCAATTCCAACCTTTTTTAGGACAAGGCCGCGGATCTTGGCGACCTCCACGAGGAAGAGGCAATTCATGGCCCCGTGGGCAGAATCAACGTGGCCCCCAACAGAATCAATCCAACTGGAATGGAGGACGGGGTCAACCCTCCAAACAAGTTCAATTCCAACCAGAACTACATGGCGAGAGGGTGACTCGGAACAAGACATACCGATGGTAACACCAACTGAACCAGTCGAAACTCTAAGTCCTGTTGTGAACATATCCAGTCTACCACTCAATGAAACTGAAATCCAAGTACTCAGTAAGGGACTATCATACGTCCCGACTCATAATCCAGATAACTTCATGGTAAGAACTGAATTATACAAATTCTTTAGGAAAATCCGATTAAGGTATTTCTTTCGCAATTCTGACACACAGCTGAAAGCATCTGTTACTGGACTACGACCACCATCGACATTTGTTCCATATGCCAGCAGCATGTCCAATCAGATTTTAGCCTACGAAGCGGTGGTCTGGCGTGATGTACAACAGGTCCTAGCAGACAAAACGTTTGTTCGGTATAACATCAGCAAACTCCAAAAGACAGCCCTACAATCACTGGCCAATAATACCCAAGTCGTGATCAAACCTGCTGACAAAGGGGGTGCCATCGTCATCCAGGATCAATCAGCTTACAAATCTGAAATTCTGCGACAACTACAGGACACCAATTGCTACCAACTTCTAAGATCTGATCCCACCAGATCCATTGCTACAGAGATCCTACAAATAACACAGGAAGGATTAGATTTAGGATTCCTGTCTGAGAATGAATTCCACTTTCTCAACAACAAACACCCACGGCTGGCAACACTCTACACCCTCCCCAAGCTCCACAAAAGCATGACTAACCCACCGGGACGCCCCATCGTCTCTGGTTGTGGGTCTATTTTGGAACCGCTTGGTAAGTACATTGACTTCTTCATTAAACCTCTGGCGGAGTCTACCCCATCCTACCTTAGAGATACTATGCACACTATCAACATTACTGAAAGCATATCCTATGATCCTTCAAACCAGATATTAGCCACCTGTGACGTTGTCTCTCTTTACACGTGCATCCCCCAACATGAAGCATTAACAGTGATAACTCGGTGCCTTCAGAAACGACCGGCGCCAGTCCAAGTACCAACCGAATTCATTGTAGCCCTGCTCAAAATCGCAATGACCAAAAATTTCTTCTTATTCGACAACAATTTCTACTTACAAACGTCTGGAGTTGCTATGGGGGCTCCCTTTGCCCCGGACGTAGCCATTCTGTATATGGCAGCGTTTGAAGAAGACACAGTTTTCAGTCAACTCAACCCATTCAGAGACCATGTTGGCCTCTGGATGAGGTATATTGATGACATTCTTTTAATCTGGAATGGTAGCCAAGATCAGCTTAACAACTTCTTCACTTGGCTCAATGATCAATCCCAACAGGTCAAATTTACTATCACATCGGACAGCAATTCTATAGACTTTCTGGATGTCACCATATACCATGAGTCTGGAAGACTCCAGACCAAACTTTTCCGGAAGCAGGCCGAGAGAAATTCTTTACTGGCCTACAACAGCCATCACCCTCGGGCCCTTCGAGACAACCTGCCCTTCGGGCAATTTCTCAGAATACGCCGTAATTGTTCCTCCAAAGAGGATTATTTCTCTGAATCACAGGATCTGGCTGATCGTTTGCTGAACCGTGGCTATCCAAGACGTTTGGTCAAAAAGGCCCGCAAACGTGCATGGTTCTATCCCCGAGAAGAATTACTGGTGCCAAAAAATAGAACCGATCTGGAGCAGAGTCGTATAGTGTGCGTTACGACCTTTAACACCAAAAGCAACAGTATCAAGAAAATCATTAATAAACACTGGCACTTGGTATCAGATGACATCAAACAACCCATGACTCCACTTCACGCATTTAAGAAAGCCAAATGCATTAGGGACCATGTTGTTAACTCCTTCTTATCTTCTGAATGTCAGCCTACGATTAATGCCTTATGGAATCTACCACCCGTCACTGGTCATTCTAAGTGTGGCCGGTGCAAGGCCTGCGACTCAACCATACAGACTAAGGATTTTGTACACCTAAATCTAACTGTCAGACTCAAATCTTTCAGTAACTGCAACTCCAACAACGTCATCTATGCCATTGTATGCCCGTGCCACAAGATTTATATTGGACAGACCCAGCAAAAAATCAAAGCACGGATACTCCAGCACATGAGCAGGATTCGTTGCGATGTTGAAGGCGCACCACTTGTAGAACACTTCAAGTTGAACAATCACTCTCCCGAAAGCTTGCGCTGGCTAGTCATAGAAAGAGCAACACTTGGACCAAGGGGCGGAAACATCTCGGATATTCTCAATATTCGAGAACTCAAATGGATGTATTTCTTCAACTCAATTGAAACCGGCCTCAACGAATCTGACAGCTCATTCTCTCAGCTGGCCATATTACCTTAACTGTTGAATCATTTGGTCTCCCTACCACCTTTTCAGGATGTTCCCACTCCCAGGTTGGCCCTGCACATGACCATTCCACAGGGTGGGAGGGAATAATTGCTTGTGTACTAGACTGTGGAGCCTTTACCTTCATGCTCGAGAGGTACGCTCTATTATTTCTGATAAACATGTTTTTATGTCTAGCTCCACCAAGTTATCATAGACATACCGGTCATTTAATATATTGAACACGTGTTGAGCTTTTACCCTCATGTTTGACGAGGTACGCTCTTATTACATGCTCCTTGTTCAGTTCCATTTTGCATTATTGTGCTTTCTTAAATGTATTGGCAACTGTAGAATACCATGATAATTGTACTATCTCAATACGTTCGTACTGTGAGAGTCATTCTAGTTTTAGCATTTCCTCCGATTCCCTCCTGTCCCAATGCCACTGCCTGACCACGTAGTCTGTTAGCCAGCTTCATTACCAAACCGGGTAGTCACGTGTTTCATCACCATGACTCCCAGCTCTAACCAGGAAGCGCCTCTGTGAACATCGCAACCCGCGCTCGGATTTTTGCGAGTCACTCGGACCGAGTAAGTGCATCTCGGCCCGCCACCTCATTCATTGCTATTTTTCAACCGATTTAGTTTCACTTACTAATCCCTATTTTGCTACCCCGCCCAGACTCACCTCGATCCCGTAAAGAGCCAGATGCCATGAACCGTCGATTGATCTGACCGTTCATCCCTACGAGAATATTCGGTAAGCCACGCGGCCCCCGCCACATGTTTTACTAGAATATTTTATTTCATTGCTGTGCCACTGAGTTTATTTCGTGGCTTGTTAATCCCCCTAGATACAGCAACACGCTACTGGAGTCTAACTGAATCATCGGCCCGACCTGTCCTCCACGACACGCGGACCTTTTGGTGAGTGTTCTCATCGTGCCCGCTCTGCAGGTTCACTGTCCGTCATTATTTAATCCTCTTACTATGCTTATCTGAGAGATCCCCATGTTAGCTCCGAATTGATTCAAGGGTTTACGTAGTACCCACAGGTACACGTCAGCACTCACTTTGACTACCCCGAGTTTTTACGATTTTTGGTGGACCAGTCCATCACTGCACGCGGACTATAGTCTATAACTCTCCTTGTGTCCGCTTGGCAGGTTTACTGTGCGTTGTTTTTATATTATATCCTGATACTGTGTTTAATGGTAGGCCTTGAATATATTTGCGCCAAGTTGATTCCAGTGCCGGCAATGGACCCACAGGTACACGCCAGCATACGGCGATTACCGCGAGGTTCGTCTCGTACACTCTTGGCCGCGCCCTTAATCACGGCGGTCATTCGTTCTTACATCCATTTGTGCACGCTCTTGCCATTAGCGTTTTCCCCGGTGGGGCTCCTCCTAATGATCGTTTTGGCAGCGCACCTAATTGTATTTTGCTCCCTTTTTGGTAGCATGGTTCACAGGCCCTAGTCCGGCTATGCTTACTAGTCCCTTTCTTCTCCAAGGCGTCCATCCCGGCCCTGTGTCCCCAACATCGGGCATATATTGTATTTAAGTCTTTAAGTATTCACACTACGCAATATTATCTAATCACCATGGCTCTCGCTAAGACTCTAACCAGTTTGTCTCTACCTATGTGATATATCTGAGGCTTATTTAGTACCCTCTAATACGTAATTTATATCCTTAATAGGTCCTTTGCCCCTTCCCCTATGGTCCTGATGAAGACCCCACAGCAAGGTTAACCGATCCTGCAACTACTAGAGGGTCGAAACGTCGACTGTTTGTTTTTACTGTGGCAACGTCACGCCAGAAATTGTATATACACTGTACTCCTTGTCGTTTGCCTTTCTTTGATTAATAATACTATGCGGCATGCAAGTTGTTGCTACTTTTTTGATAGCATAAATAAGTGCTTTAAAGATTGATTTTACTGTCACTTAATCTCACCACTGCACTATCTCCTCACCATCACGCTCCCTTTCCCTCCTCGGGGCACTGTATGACGATAATACAGTTGATTGTTTTTGAAATGATGTATATCAAATATACTTTATCCCACTGTGAATTAAACTGTGTGGATAAAATCATCTGTTGTTGAGTAATTCCATTGATAAAGTGTATGTAATCATTTCCTCAAATACACTGGGACCCTCTCCTCTCAGTATCAAGCCCAAAGTTGGCAGAAGCTGCACTTATGTTATGTCTATGAAGGCGCGAAGATCAGACCTCATAACAATTCTGTATCGTGTTGTTCCTGAAGCTTCAGCACTCTCTGTACAGACATAGTTTATTAAGCAAAGCTGATATCAGAGTAATAACATATTATTCTCATGTAAACCACAACGAACTACTAGGTTGAAAGCTAAATCAACAATTAAGTGTCGTGTGCAGAAGCAGCAAAAGGAAAAATGGCGTTTAAACATTTAATGAGCCTATGCTAACTTAACACATTATAAAGATATACAGTATCTATATGACAGCACAGCAGAGGTTTGTAGTCCTGGGGCAACCTTTATGTCCCTGGGTTGCAGACAGGGGACCAGCTCTTCCCAGGCCCTTGGAGATTCAAGTTGCAGACACAGCACACACAAAGTCTTGGGAGTTTCAAGCAGGTAGGGTCACAGCACACAGCAAAGTCCCTTTCTCCTCCTCAGCTTTCAGTTGCAACAGCAGAACAGGTCAGCCCTTAGAGCACACAGCAAGGCAATCTTCCTCTTGTTCTCCAGCAGTCCTTCTTCCAGCAGAGGTTCCTTCTTGATGGTAGAATCTGATTTCCTGTAGTCAGGGGTCCTTCCCTTATACCCCAAAAAGTCTTTGAAGTCCTTTGAAGTCTTTGTGCAAGTGGGCCCTGAGCCCGGTCTAAACCAGTTCTGGGGGTAGCTGAGGCACTGGGGGTTTCCTGGCTTCCTTCTTCCTCTCAGTATCAGGGACAGAGGTGACAGTCGCCCAGCAGGGGGGTGGAGCCAGCTTTGTGGTCAGGCAGGCACAGCCCTGTCACTATCAGGTGTGATCTCCTCCCACTTCCCTGGCAGCAGATGCTGCCTTTCATCCACGGGCTGACTCAGACAATCCCCTGGGGGCTCTGCAGCCCCTGTCACACTCAGGCCAGACAGTCAATCCACAAACAGGCCCAGGCACACAGAAAGGTTTATACAAGAGAACAGCCACTTTCTAAAAGTACTATTCTCAAACACAGAATTTAAAAACAACCTTCACTAAAAGATGTGTTATTAAATTCTGAGTTCAGGGATATCCTTCACTTATGTCCCATCTTGTTCCTATGGGAAGATAGGCTGGTATCCATTGGGACCAGCCTCCCCCATGTTACTCTATGGAGCAAGATAGCCTTACAGCAGTGAGCACACAAAATGGCTGCCACTCACTACCAGAGCATGTGACCTGCACTAGTACATGCTCTACCTTATCCATACACTGCACCCTGCCCAGGGGGGTACCTTGAGCCTTCCATAGGGTTGACTGATGTGCATAGACAGGGAAGGGTTAGGCCCAGCCAGTGGGGACACTGGCCAGGCAGACATGGCAGTCACTGACTGCACACAGGCCCTGCGCTGGCAGGCCTGAGACACCATTTTAGAGCTACTCATGTGGGTGGCGCAATCTGCGCTGCAGGCCCACTAGTAACATCTGTCATCACCAGCCCTGGCACACACAGTGCACTTTACTAGGGACTTCATGGTGATACAAATATGCCAATCAGGTATACCCAATCAATATGACAATTTACAGAGGGAGCACTTACACTCTGGCACTGATCAGCAGTGGCAGAGTGTCCAAAACATCTAAACCAGCAAAAGCGAAATCCAGCACAGCATCAAAAATACAGGAGTCAGAGGCAAAAAGATGGGGGAAAAACCACGCCAAGGGTGTCAGGTCTAACAACCAGATTTTCAAAGATTTGCAAAACAGGGCATAGACCGTTTCGTTACAGAGGGCTAAATGCAGTCAGTTCCATGGTGAGGGACCAAGGTAGGCGAATGATCTACCTTCCATCCGAGATAGTTTGATTCTAGGTACTGAGAAATTCCCTTGAATGGAGGAGTGAAGACAGAGGGTAGCCAAGTAGGGGCTGACTAGAGATTGTAAGTACTGAGGAGCTGTGCCTATTTTGAATTTGAACATGTAGCTTAGGGCTTTGAACTTGATGCGGTTCTCAACCCTGAGCCAATGCAAGTCCTGTACATGGTTAGAAATGGAGGTAGCTCTTGGAACCCTGCAAAGTAATCTTGCAGCAGAGTTTTGTACCATCTGCAGCCTGTGAGTCACCGCCTTGTTGGATCCTAGATAAAGAATGTTTCCATAGTCCAGTCATGAGGTGATAAGAGCTTGGACTACTGTTCTCTGGGTGAAATCAGGCAGTATCCACATGATCTAATTGAGCCACTTCAAAAAGGTCAAGCAGGTGGCAGTTACCTTGACTGCTTGATGGTGCTTTGTAAGTGAGTCATCGATGGTCACTCCTAGATTGCAGACTTCCCTGGAGGGACAGGGAAGTGCTCCCATCTCACAGCACCAATATTGCGGGCCCCAGAGATCTTTGTTTTTGCCAAGGATCACAACCTCAGTGTACTATATCTACATAAGTGTGTAAATGTTGTATGGAGAAGAATTTTTCACCTTTCTGAAAACGCACTGTTCTTCAAAAACATGAAGGCTCACTGAATTGATAAGTGTTGGTTAGAGCATTCATTTAAATGGGGAGGGACTGGTTGCCTAAACATCCATTTCTTCCCAATCTTTTGAAGGGCAGGGGCAAAATTGAAAGTGAATACCTCCCTCAAAAGTAACTCAACTTTTTTCTAGTCATAAAACAAGCTGTTTTGATGAGGGTGCAATACTAATACTCACTCCCCCGAACAGCCGGTAACAACAGTTCAGGAATTATGGAGGCTATTCCATCCTTCACTCCCCTGGAAAAACTATGAACCCTCTAAATCCACTTTTGCTCTCGTATGAACAGGGCTCTTTCTGGATTACTCATACTAATGTTGATGTTAGATTTATCGATGACAGTCTAGAAAAAATCCTCGGCTGAGTGATTCTTCTCTTTAAAATGATTCGTCAGTCTGCTCAAAGTCCGTTGGCATCTAAACGTTGATCTGTGCTCCATGATTCTTGTTTTGTCCCATTCCCAGGTACACAAGATCGCTGGGGCATTTCAACATGTAGATTACATAGGAGCAATTACAATTTGTCTGTCTTCTCTGTTCCCAATTTGATGGGTCGGACCAACATCTACTGATTTGGTGTTGGCTGTAAGGTGGCACACGTCGCACATCCAGTGTCTCGTGTGACCAGTCACTCGAGGGAGGGACCAGGTCAAACTTTCTTCCTCTGTGCCCTCCTGTCTCAATCTGGGATTTCTCGGTCTTGTGTGCACCAGCATATCTTTAATATTGTGCCTCCTCTTGATTGAGGTCAGGGGTTTCTCAAATGCGAGCCCATTGGAATTTAAGATCTTCCAATTCCATAAAATATTTTTGGTGATGCTGCTGGAAGCTGTGTTAAATGTTGTAACACAGACTTCTCTTTCCGTAGATGGTTCATCATTTGGCTTGAGGAGTGTATCCCAGTGGCAGTTGCTAGCCATTTGACAATCCGCGGGGGATAGTTCCTCTGTAGAAGTTTCTTTTGTAGGGAATCAGCTTCCAATCTATGGTCTGCTAAACTTGAGCAATTACGCCGAAGACGTGAAAACTGTTTAACAGCGGGATTCTCCCTAAGGGACTTAGGGTGAAAGCTTTTGAAAGAAAGCAGGCTGTTCCTATCCGTTGGCTTATGGAACATGTTTGTATGCAAGCCACCTTCATCTGGAAAAATGGTGAGGTCCAGGAACAGGAGACTCTCCTTGGTGACGGTTGAACTAAACAGGAGTAGGGATTACAGCTATTGAGCCAGACCAGAAATTCGTCTAGTGATTGTCTGTCCCCCTTCCATACCAGAAGGACATCAACAATAAAACGTCTCCAGATTTTTATGTGGTTATTCCAGGAACGTCCATGGTTATAAATGTACTGGTCCTCAAACGTCGACATGTACAGACCAGCTAAACTGGGGGCGAGGACACTCCCTATGGAGGTCCCGTGAGTCTGGAGGTAATAGGTCCCCTGAAACTCGAAGAAACTCTTTGTCAAGGCATTTTCCGCCAGATGTAAAATGAAAGGTCTAGCAGTACAGTATTCCCATCCCGAAGCATACAAGATGTCTTCAACCACTCGCAGTGTCTCCATCTGTGGTATATTTGTAGACAAGGACTCCACGTCCAGACCCACCAAAAAAATCTTCTGCAGGGTCAAATTCCAAATCCTTAAGTAATACAAGGGCCTCTGTTGTGTCCTTAAGGTATGCCAGTTTAGATTGAACTATAGGTTTAAAGAAAAAGTCACAAAAGTGTGACAAAGGCTCCAATAATGACCCGATCCCAGATACAATCGGTCTCCCCGGAGTGGGCCTTGTGGCTTTATGAACTTTCGGGAGGGTATAAAAGTATGGAGTTACTGGTTGGGATTAACACAGGAAAATTCCCTCTTTCTCTGTAATACACTCATTTTGGATAGCTTCCTTTACCACCGATGATATTGCTTTCTTAATATCCTCTGTTGGGTCCCGTCTCATAGAAGAAACTATATGGTTCTGAGAAGTCTCTGACATTCCATTTCGTAGGCAGCTCTACTCTGTATCACGGTCGCTCCCCATTTGTCTGGCTGCTTTATCACGAGATCCTCGTTGTTTCTGAGTTCATCGAGGGCTCTTCTCTCCAGTGGCGGCTCCCCCATTAGAGTAGAGGGGCGTTGCCCCACTGCTTTCTCGCAGTGTGAGAAGCAGAAACCTAAAATGGTATTTTAAATACCATTTTAGGTTTCTGCTTCTCGCACTGGGAGGAAGCAGAAGGCAAGGTATGGGGCGGGCGGGATGGTATGCCTGGTTGGGCGCGGGTCATTGAGGAGTGACTGGCTTGCCCAAAGTAGTGGGCCCTGGCGGTTCGGTAAGTCCTCTGGGGCCGACCAAACCAGTCATGCTCAGTCTCAATTTTCTCTATGTAGGCTGCAGGCAGCCTACATAGATAAAATGGCCTCCCTGTAGTCGCCCGGCTGGGCGCCGTCCGCACCAATCACAATACTGCCATTGCAGAGTTGTGATTAGTTTAAGGGGGGAGGGATGCTGGGGCCCGGGAAGGTAAGTTTTAAATGTTTTTTTTATGAAAAACCCCTCCACCCCACCTCCCCCATTCCTGCAGCATGTGGGGACATCAAGAAACCATAGGGCGTGCTAGCAGACGTCTCCTTTGAAACCATCTTCAATGCGGAATGTGAGTCAGACGAGTTCGCACATACATCTGTGCTAATTACTAGTGCTGTTGTTTAATAGGAACAAGTAAATTGCCTAATGCTGCAGTTGGCCGCTTCTAAATGCTGCCTGTGCTCCGTTTGTCGACCTTGGGAGGATGGAAGGCAGGTTACCCTGAACAGTATTCCAAGTCGTGACATGCAGCTGAAGCACAGAGATCACCGGAGGGCGCTTGTTTTCAATGTGAAAAGTCCATTTGTCTCGTTTTCTTGAAAATAGCAAATATGGAGTGTGTGACCCGAGCGAGGTGATCATCTTTAGAAACGTAATTATTTTTAATGTACAAAAGTAACCTAGTTTAATCATGCTGCCTTCCACGCCATTAAGATACACAACGTTTAAATGAATTTGCTGCATTTGTCTCTGACGGTGCTAAGCGCAATCCAGCCACAGAAAGAAGGGCTTTGTGTGTTACACAGACTTTCAAGACCACGGGCAAATATTTGCCCACTGCCAGGAAGCATTCGCCGAGTGCACTGTTAATAGTATTAATGGCCTTGGTTCACACAACTTCCTGCACTGCACACCGTCTGGTACAACGTTGACTGTGTGTCCTTATTTTGAAGCCACGCATTTCTTTAACCCCTTCCATGCTGATGACGAGCTCAGCTCGTCATCAGCGTTACCTACCGTGTGCTGATGACGAGCTGAGCTCGTCATGTAACGCGGTAATTACAAAAATGCCGCACACAGCGGGAAAAACGGCCGCACGCATGCGGTTAAAGGTGACGCAATGACAAGCCTGTTTACCTCATGAACAGCGGTAGTGATGGTGTTGTTCAGGAGTGGAGCGGATGATCGTAGTGACGTCCTCGAGCAGGCTAAATTGAGCAGGCGACCAGCATAACCTATCTCAGAATGCTCAGGTACCGCATATGCTTAACATAAAGAAACATTCGGCTAGATTCATCAAAGACCCGTTTTGCGAGTCTTTAATAGCGATTCATAAGGAATCGCTATTAAGGACTTGCAAAACGGGATTCATGTAGGAATCGCAAAATAAATTGCGATTCCTACAGCTTCCTTATTTGCGATTAGCAAATTGCTAATCGCAAATAAGGAATAACCCCCCATTCATTCCTATGGGCCAAAGGCCAAAGGCCCAATCGCAAATAAGGATGCGATTTCAAGGGTGCAGGGGTGTCCAAAGGACACCCTGTAGCACCCCTGAAATGTGAATTTACACTGATGTTGTGCACACACATGACCAAAGGACATGTGTGTGTGTAACATGCAACTTAGAAAAATGCATTAAAATGCATTTTTCCAAGTTGTCGCTATTTACCACGAGGTTTGCCTTCGTGGTAAATAGCGGTCCTAAATTGCGAAATCGCAATTTTTCAATGTTTCATGAATGGCATTTAAGGAATCTCTAATAGAGATTCCTTAAATGCTAATCCTCGCAAATTTGCGAATTCTTTATTAGCGATTTTTGCATTTGGGATGATGAATCCCAAATGCAAAAATTGCGCTCGCAAAGGGCCAGATTCTCAGAATCTGGCCCTTTGCGAGCACAATTTCCTTTCATGAATCTAGCTGATTATCCCTTAATTAGTATTGCTGGCAAAACAGCTTTCCGAGCAGATGGAAATCGCACAATGAAAATAAGTTGCAGATCAATGCAATTCATGCCAACAATTCCTCCCCAAAATCATTCCCACCGAATTACTCATCTCACGTTCAGTGTTATGAATCAAACATTCTCGTGAACTGTTTTCAGATTCCATCCAACTCTGCAACATTGAAATCACTTCTGCCGCGGAATGAAATGAAGAAAGTTGACAAAAGGCCTGAAGCGCAATTTATCAAACAAATAAAAGGTCTACAGCAATCGTATCCAACACTGGGCCAGGTCCGGGCACTGGCAGCAATTAATAATTAGACAAAGTGGTTGAAACTGGTGCCTTTCAGCCCCTATATTTATCTCTTTAATCACCTCAGCCAAAAAACGCAGAAGGAAGCAGGTTGAACGACCAAAAATCTTCCCCAGAGTGAACATGACATAGAGGGAGGCCGGTACCTCTTAGCGAAAGCAAGTCCTGCCGCCATGGGGCCTGTCAGCAACTGGTTTGTTTTATGTGTTCCTTTGTTTGCAGCTGCGTGAGGCAGGAGGCACGGCACTGTCCCTTACCCCTCAGACAGGTTTTTGGTATGCAGTAAATCATCGATAATAGAAGATTAATGTAAAAGTGCTTTGGTGTTGATGAAGGATAGAGCACAGTACGACGGATTTTGTATTGTAGTCTGATCCGATGAGCAGGCAGCCTAGGGGGAATATTTACATAATGCTGATAAGAGCACTTGGAGTTAAGATTTCATGTGGGTTATTAGCAGCAGCCTAAAGGTGCAGTTATGACTGAAACTCGTAGGTCCAAGAAATGCTCCACTTAAAACTACTGAAGCACAGCAATAGGCGAAAGGTTGCCTAGCAAAGGGATACAGACAGTCAGGTGCAGAATAATGTTGTGAGAAGCCCCAGCAGAAAAGACAAAATTAATATCTCGTTGGAATTTAAGAAGTTCTGACACAGATTGCTATTGTTTTTTAGCGGCTTACAATAAATATAAATGACTGGCACTGTCCATCAGAATTATGGGTGTACTTTGTGTAATGTTTTTTTGCTTCTGATAAAAAAAATACATTGTTTCCTGCTAATTTGTTAGTATTTGTGGAGTATGTCTTTCTGAATTTGAGACACAGGATATGTGATTTAGACCATTTGTTTAATTGCATAAACTACGCCTCTTTTAAAAGATTCATGCTCATGCTTCTTTTAGAAACAGCCACTTGTATGTGCCACGTAAAGCCCTGATCATACCTAAATAGTGTTAAAATGTTTCTTTTTGAAGTGCTTGATTAGCTCTGTTTTATTATAATAACACGAAGAACCGGTGGTCTCAAAAAAGCCAATTAATTAGCTCACTGGCTTCGACTGCTTGCTAAGTGAGTCAGGACACAAGTTCCCTTCAAGCCTAAGAAAAAACAGGAACCAACAATAGAGAAGAGCATAAAGACAAGTGATTACCAGTGAGATCCACATACAGCTAAATGGATTCCCATCAATATATCGTAATGATCAATCTTCTCATTTGGTCATCCATCTGACGGGATGGTCTGTCTCTTGATCATAGAGACTCATTACCATACCCATGGTATTAGGCTGGAATGGATCAAACCCACAATCACTTTTCAACCATAAGTGATAGATCATATGAGAAACAGTGCAGTGCAAAAACAAAAAAGTGGTGAATTAAATAGGGTGAAAAGGCGAAAGAACACTTTTTATTAGAATAACGGCTCAACCCCTGGTTAAAAACAAGAACAGTGCAAAACAGCAGTCTCAACAAATAACTGCGGACGGGCCAACATGTTTCAGCCAGTAGGGAAACAAATCCCACAGCTTTCTTCAGGGCCTCTGCTCTCTAACTATTGCTACTGCAAAATAGTGAAAAACATATATACAAAAAAGGGGATATAAGTGAACATACAGGAAGACGTTAAAACCTGCTAGTACTAATCCTCCGCATCAAGGAATGTAGCTATCATCCAGCTTGACCGGGGACTGGACCTCACCTCACCTGGACCAAGCTCAGGAAACGGAGGCCTCGCTCTGTCCGTCGTTGCCTCTGACGAAACCTGAGTCAAGGGGTAGCTCTGTTTTATTACACAAATATTATTGCTGTTGAGCATGCTGCGCTTGGAGAATCTGATGAGCTAAACAGTGCAAAGTGCTCTGCCACTCAATGTGTGGCAAAACCTGACAAGGAATGGTGGTTGTAACCAAATTTCCAGCAGGCCACTGAGAGCATGAGTACGGCATACCAGATCTTGGAATGTCCAGTACTGTAGATCACTTATACTGCTCTTTAATTTTTTGATCCTGACTGTGAAAACCTGATTGAAACGATAATGTAATCGCCAGATGTGAGGGCTGGGCTAGTGGTACTGGGTAGACTAGAGTGAAGATGCAAAGGTGGTAATTCTGGTTTTGAAATGTGTTATTTCCTTCTATTCTTTTCAAATGTTTTGTAGGAGAACCTCCCCAAATCTCCCTAATATCCATCAGCCTTACTAACTAATCTCGCTCACTAAGCCAAACTTGCCTTTAACATATACGCCTCACCACTTTAAAAAGTCACCAGCCACCACTGCTTCTCTCAATCTTAGAGATGTTTTTGTGGCTAGTTACCTGGCAGTGCACATGACTCCTATATCTTCCGACATAGTGGTATACACAGATGTCTACTTGCCGGTGAATTTGGAGAAGGATATTTGCTTGGTATACAGATGTAATACTGTCTTGCTCACCTGTCCACCATTGTGACACATAGCAGTTACTAATGTATTTTCTGTTTACATCCTGTGGGCGATACCGTATACGTTGTGCACTCTTTCAACCTCACTCTATATCTAAATCCTACTACACAAAGTGAGCAGCAATATATTGAGGCACACATCTCGACACGAGATTGAGAGGACATTTGGTTTACTAAAATCTAGGTTCCGCTGCCTCCACAAAACTGGGGCTGCATTACAGTATTGGCCGGGCATTTGATGCAAAATAGTTGCCACATGTGCCATGTTGCACAACATAGCCACTAATAGAGGCACTCCCGTGGAAGACTCTGACAGAGAGCCTGAGGTAGACATCCAGCCAAGACAACCACTGCATGAAGGTATATGGTCCACATGCAGCAGAGGGGAGATGGAGATGTGCAGAAATCACTGAACGTTACCTTTAAGATGAGAAAATACGAGACAACACAGTAGGTGCTCAATAACTTAATGTAACAATTTTGTGGTAGTGTTAATGCACACATACCAGGTGCAGACAAGTGTAGTGTGAATATAGACAACTTTCCAATTACCTAGAAATGAATGATGTACTGGACCCATCACAAACTGGTTTCAGGGCCAACAATAGTACAGAGGCTACGCTGCTTGCAGTGTTGGATAACATCAGAGCATGTACAGACCAGGGAGGAGCCATAGCTCTGATACTTTTAGACCAGTCAGCAGCGTTCGACACGGTCTCCCACAACAAGCTTCTGGAAACCCTTTATGAAAAAGGAATTCATTCAAAAGCCCTGAAATGGCTCCAGACCAAGCGCCATCAGCTGTGGTGTCCCACAGGGAGCATCGCTGAGCCCCACCCTATTTAACACCTATGTATCATCCTTGGCAAAATCTGCAGAAGTGGGGAATCGCAATTTGCTCCTATGCGGACGACACACAGCTGATGGTAGCCCTGGGGGAAAGACCAGAAGTTTAAAAAATAAAACTCCACAACTGCCTCTCGGAGATGGCACAGTGGATGCTCGAGCACTGTCTTAAACTAAATGCAGGGAAATCGGAGATTTTGCTCTTTGGAGGGGCTAAACTAATTTGGGATGCCACCTGGTGGCCACAAACACTCGGAGCTGCCCCTGTCCCTAAACAAAGGGTAAGAAACTTGGGCATTCTTATCGATGATGCTCTCCCCATGAAGGACCACGTACGGGCCCTTTGCGGTAAAGGTTTCGCAACACTGAAACTAACATCCAGACTCTTCCCCTGGGTTCCGTTGGACTGCAGAAGAACAGTCACACAGGCCCTGCTCATAAGTCAGCTCGATTATGGAAACGCCCTATTCGTGGGCAAGAATGAGCACCTTTTCAGGCGGGTGCAGGTACTTCAAAATGCCGCAGCCAAACTGGTCTGCAATAAAAACAAATTTAGCTCTGCATCAATGTGCATGAAAAGTCTCCATTGGCTACCTATCCATCAAAGAGCAGTATTTAAACTGCTCTGTCATGCACACAGAGCCCTGTATTTAAGCGGCCCAAAGATCCTCCAGGAGAAAATTGAGTTTTATGTCCCCAAAAGGAGCCTCCCCTCTTTACACAAAGCATTAGCCAGAACCAAGCGTATTAAGAAGGTGAGTACTGGAGGGTGCTCCTTCTTATATCTGGCAGCCAGGAAATGGAATGAGCTCCCCTTTCACCTACGGCTCACTCCCAGCTACCTGATTTCCCGAACAAAACTAAAAACCCACCTATTCCCTAAATATTAGTAATAACTTGCACCCCCTCTCAGCAGCCAAGACTTGTATTTCTGCTTCCAGCGCCATGATATCCCTTGGGATGAGTGTTGCGCTTTATAAATAAATAAATAAATACATAAATAAATAAATATGACATTGCCTTGGCACTTAACAGTCAGTGGGAACAATGTACATGCAGCTGGTTACCTCACCTGAATAGTCTGTGTCCATGTTCTTACTTTTTCCGGCCACGCACTCCAGTGGCCCTCTCAGTAAGCTCATCCACATCACTTTTTGAGCCTTCTGTGCCAGTGTTGCTCCTGGTACTGCGCCTAAAGCTGTTTTGGTCCTTCCTTGCCTTGTCCTTACATTTGTCTGATTATTACTCCGCTAATGCATTTGGGTGTTGCAAATAAAAAGTGGACTGGACTCAAGTGTGCTACACTACACAGGATCTGCATAAGGGGCTATTTTAGGTACATTTAACATTGAAATATATTTAGCAGTGGTCTTACCTTGTAAGGTACCAGCCGGTTCAGAGGAGTCAATCTGGGTTATTCTGACAACTGCCTCTGGTTGCAGTGTGGATTCGACCATGTCCTCCAGGGGTGTGTTTGCACTTTTCGCAGATGGTCCCGCTCCAGTTTTTTTCACATATGCAAGCTTTGCAGTCACCCTCTCTTGGGCTCTGCTGCGCAAGTCATATCAGCGCTTACGTAGGTCTGCAATTTGAGTGCTGTGTGACCCCCATAGCATTTACCTTTGCTTGGATAGCCAGCCAAATTTTTCTTTTAACTGACTCTGCAGACTACAGGGACAGTTTGCCAAAGATCTTCTCGTGGTTCAACACCACTTCCTCCATTTCAGCTTCCTTTTCCTTCCTTCACCTTTGTTGTCCCCTTTTTCTGTGGCCATGGTGTTGTTTTCAAACAGATTCAGCTTAAAAAAAAAACTTGTTCCTGCTCAGCTCCGCCAGTATGCCTCCTCCTCTTACTCTTGCTGTGAGCAGGTGTGTGCATTCCCTGATTCACTTCCTGGTTGTGATGTGATCCCAATGCAGCAATATGGGTAAATCGCTATTAGCGATTCTGTATTAGCGGATTCGCTATTACCGATTCGGTAATAGCAAGATCACTAATTGATTTTGAGATATTTACTGATTTGCAAAAATGTGGCACATTTTTTATGCTTTCGGTTTTGCAATTCCGTAATAGCGATTTCTTAATATTCGCTATTAAGGAATCGGAAAAATTAATTTTGATGCATGTACCCCTTTGTTCCACAGATGCTACCATTTTAAAATATGTTAACTAAGTAAGGGAGATCATTTAAGATCCTTGTCATCTCATTTATGGAATAATTTGCCTGTCTGTCTATCTGTTACCCCAGACATTATACACTTTTTTACCCTTCTGTATAAAAAGGCTCTTTAAAACATTGAATTTATTAGGAAATATTCTTCTTTAATATTTAGCGACCGTGCAATAATACTACTTGGTGACTTGTTGCCTTCCTGAAGTCTACTTAAAATGCAAACTTAACATGGTTGCATCATATCAGACCTGAAAGTGAAAATGGTATTCACTTTTTATTTTTAAAGAGATATTACAATTGATATTGATTTGTTTTATTTAATTGCTCATAGTTATGTTGGCATTTTACATTTTAGCAAACATTTTATCAACTAAGGAGAAGTGTTATGGCATCCTACTGTTACTCTAATCCATGTAAATATCTTTATGCATCGCCATTAGGGTATTACTGATTTGCAAATTATGGTTTCTTGAAATGGTCTTGGACAGATCAAAACCTAAATTATTTATCTAAATTTAGAAAAATCTGGAGCCAGCATTTAGGTTTGCCATTGTAATTAGTGCATCACACATTTATGATGTCGATGTTATATACATGAATTAATGTTGTACCTTATCTAAAAGTATCTATGACTAAACTAAGAGGTCAAATTACAAAAGTGTCCAGGGCAAAAACGGAATTAGTGCCTGTTATTTGGAGTCCCTCTGCCCTTAGCACTTCAGTAATACATATCCAGCCATGTGCACTTTTACAGCCCCGTTTGAAATACCAATTTCATATCGCCACATTTTGCACCTATGTGATGACAACTGGTGCTCCTATTTTTGGGCCAGTGCAAATTAGGGATTCTGTTTTTGTCTGCACTCGTGCCATATTATCAGTGTCTGCATAAGGGCAAAGGTGCTCGAGGAAGGTTCTAATGCCCCCTACCTGGTTAGTGGCACACAGTGCCCCCTGAAATGTGACATTTGGAAGGCGAGATAGGGGATCCAAAGGACACCCTATGTTTTCCCCATCAGGTATGTATGTATTGATGTGGCTGGTGCAGTCACACACTGCACCCATCGGTGGGAGGATCCTTATACCCACCTTAACATTGGGCCATTCACTTTTCGTTTGAACTATAATGGTTTGCAACACCAACTACCAGTCAATATTTTGGTGTTGCTATGTTTTCAGTTGAGGTGTGAGTTTATGTTAGGGGAGTCTCCACACTTGGGGAGGAATCTCCATTGTGGAGATTCCGCCCTGTGAAATTGCCGATGTGCACATCACTCTGTCATCGTTCATGGACAACTGTATTGTATGTCTCCAAACTAATACAAGAAGCGTATACAGAGAGCCCAAGAACCGACCACCACTCCAACCGTCTTCTCGCCTCTTCGCTTACCCATCTCCCAACACTCTGGAACTTGCATATGTCATAGACACAACGCAACACACACCACACATCTCCCTTTCACGAAACAAAATGACCGACAAACAAACTGGTAAATAAACTAAATAAGATAAACTAACTAACACAGACAGGACAAAACAACAACAATAAAAAGAAAAGAGAGAAATTAGTCAAATATCTTCTAGGTATTTTCTTGGTACGAGAACTCCTTCTGAGTAACCCACCCAGAACCTCACTTGTCTTAGTAACAATGTTGTTTCAAATACACTCTTAACCAACTATTTTCTCACCACCTACCTCCACAACATTCTTAACAACCCTTGTCACACAGGACAAATTCCACCTTTGCCCATTGGATAACTGAACAGCATTTCCATAAACCCTTTTCACCTGGATAGGTTCTCTAAACTTGGACAAACCTTTCCTCAACAGTAGAGAATCTTTTATGCACACCAGTCACCGAGCTAAACCTCAACAGAATTTTGGCAATTATTCTTACTTTCCATTCCACTCATTCTGAACCTACTAACCCTATCATTGGTGGCCTTGGCTTTCCCAGCCAATGCTTTCAAATACGCATCCTTATTGGTAATACCTGATAATCAATCCGGACAAAGGCAAGAGCTAACACCTCTTCCTCTCATCAGCTCAAAAGGTCCTTTCAATGGTTTTCCTACGCAGATGAGGTATTTCCTTGTGTTGATGGGCCAGTAATCCAGATGGGTTCAGATTAAAGGAGTAACTGAGCCCAATACTTCCAGTGTTCTCAAAATTTTCAAAGAGGTATTTTATAGGGAGGAAATGCCAGCTGAAGTTTAGTCTGACAATGGAGTACAATTTACTTCCACATTTATGCAAGAATTCTTTAATCTCAACCCATCTGGATTACTGGCCCATCAACACAAGGAAATACCTCATCTGCGTAGGAAAACCATGGAAAGGACCCAGAAAATCACCTGAAACTCTCTTCCATACATTTTCTGGCTCACTACAACCTTGGGCTCAGGAACAGAAGTCACCAAATGTTTATAGCTATTACAACATTGAACACAAGCTCTGACCACTTTATCTACTTCTTTGTCCATAGATGGCCACCAGTACTTTGTTCTCATTCGTCGTTTGGTAGTAATCATCCCCAGATGCCCAGCATGGGCAGTTTAAATTTTCTCATTCTAAGATTGTCCGGATTTCTCTCCTCTAACCAGAGTTCCATTCCCCAAAGATAATTCACCAGCAACCTTCCAGTATGGTTGTAAGGTAGACTTCAATTTGGTATTCCCTTGGCCAACCTTCCAACACATATTTCCTGACAATCATAAGATCCACATCTTTAGAAACCATGTCATACCATCTTGCACACTACTACACAAACACAGATTCATCAATGATAGCTATTATGTATTCTTAAACCTCTTCATCATTAGATTCCACCTGGTCAACAACAGGTAGCCTAGGTAAAAAATCGGCTTTACAATTTTTGCCCCGGGGAATATATGCCACTGCAAAGTTAAATTCTAGTAACTTGACAGATAATCAAGCCAGTCTAGCAGTAGATTTCTTCATCTTGTGCCCATTCAAATTGTCCACCAAAGGGCGATGGTCTTCCCCACAAGTAGGGCCTACATTTTTCGACACCCCATGTACAAGCCAGCATCTCTTTCTCGAATAAGGAATATCTAGTCTCCACCTCGGATAATCTTCTTGATGTAAATCCAATGGTATAGTTTGTTGTTCCATTTTTCTGTGAAAGTACTGCTTCAATTCCATACGCACTTGCATTCACAGTAATAAAACTTTTTCTGCCAGCAACATATGGTTGAAGAGCTGGTGCCAAGACCACTTTGTCTTTGATCAGATCAAAATTTCTTTGACATATATTTGACCAAATTACATCTGTATTCTTTTTCAACAAATGTCTGAAGCGCTCAGAAAGATCAGAGTAATTTCTTATGAATTTAGAATAGAACTCACACATTCCCAAGGAAGACCTGAGTTGATCCATGTCCTCGGGATGCGGAACCTTTACAATTGCCTCCACCAGACCTCATTTAGGTTTCGCTCCTTCTGAAGATAGCATGTGTGCAAAATTCTCTATTTCTTTAACTGCAAAAGCACATTTGTTCCTTCTCAAGGTAACCCCATTATCACATAAGGCATCTGGGGCCAGATGTAGGTAGGTAATATTTACCGATTCTTATTTACCGAATTTTACCGATTCGGTAAATAAGAATCGTTAAATAAGAAGGGGGAGATGTAGGAACATCCAGATGTTCCTTTTACCGAATCGGTAAATATCTGTATTTACCGATTCGGTAAATACCGACCGGTAATGCCCCATTCATTCCTATGGGCTTTGAAGCCCATAGGAATGAATGGGGCAATACCGGTCGGTATTTACCGAATCGGTAAATACCGATTTTGACAAGGGTGCAGGGGGTGTCCCTTTGACACCCTCTAGCACCCCCAAAAAAGGTTCGGGGGCCATGTGGCAGGCATACCTGCCCTAAGGGCAGGTCTGCCTGTCATATGGCATAGGTGTGCATGCACACATGTGCATGCACACCTGAATCCGTATTTTACCATCAAATAGAATTTGATGGTAAAATACCGAATTTGTAGGGCTTGTGGGACTCAGAAGAGTCCCACCTACATCTCAATTTTACCGATTCTGTAAAAATACCGGTCGGTAAATTTACCGACCGGTATATTTACCGAATCGGTAAAATTACCGAAATGGCCTGTTTTCTGCCACCTACATCTCAAAAGCCAAATACCGGTCGGTAACGGCCGAATTCGGCCGTTACCGACCGGTATTTGGCTACCTACATCTGGCCCCTGATACTATCCTGAGAGTGTAAGCATGTTCCTCTAATGTCTTGGCAAACACCAGAATTTCGTCTTGAAATGCCACAATATTCTTTATCCCTTGCAGCTGCCTTGACATAACATTTTGAAAAACAGAAGCAGAAGGCTCCAGGCCAAATGGTATCTATAAAAAAGAAATGAACCATCAGGTGTGACAAAGGCTGTAAGATGATATGAATCAGCCTCCTACACAACCTGATGATTCACAGCTTTAAGGTCTAGTTTAGTATACCACTAGGCCTGACCAACTACTGTAATTAAATCTTCAATTCTTGATAACGGGAAATTTTCCACCCACATGGCATTGTTCACACTTATCAAATCAATACAAACTTGTAGTTCACCAGAGCTCTTCTTGGCCAAATTTACTGGGGATAACCATTAAGTGGCTTCAACTGGTTTAATAATGCCATCTTGCTGCATGTTAGTCAAAATCTTGCTCATATCATCTCTCATACTAAGAGGAACATTACGTAACTTGCGAATAATAGGTACACATCCATCTTTAACCTTGATGATATGTTTAAAATCTTTGATTTTACCCAGCTTCTCTGTAAACCCTTTAGGATATACATAAATCCAATGAACAGATTCCTTTGAAATTACTCTCCCCCCCCCCAATTTTGCAAGAATTCTCATGTAGAACTGGGGGTTCCCTACCTGGTCTAATGATGATGCCAAAATCAGCTTGATGCCATCACCCCAAATATTTATACCTTTTTTCGTGACATACACCTTTCCTTTGATTGTCTTATTGGAAAAAATAATAAATGCCCAAAAGTATCCTTGTAAATGTACATAAAATTGTTTTCCCGAGCACACGCTAATGTCAATATGTATTACATAAATAACAGATTTCAGCAATTCTTGTCCTTCTTTGTGTTTGTTAGGGTTATTCTCATATGATCGTGTTTACTTCTTTTTTTTCGCCTCTTTTTAGCCAACACGTGTTTTGTCTCCCATGGCAAGTGGCCGCGACTTCCTCAGGGCTGTTTCGTCAGTATGTTTAGTGTTATCTTTTTAACTGGTTGTATTTCTGTCCCGTTTTCCCCAAATAGTTCCTTGTCTTCAAAAGTTTTCTCTCCCAATCGCATCTGCATTATCTCTTATTATTTGCTGTGACCATTTTACCGCCTTCCGAGTGTTTGCCCGTGCAGCCTTCCATCGTCCTATCAAGTATTCTGTGACCACATCATAAGGTAATAACACCTGGTTGGGCCATTTTTCATTAACCCCTTCGGTGCTGATGACGGGACCGCTCCGTCATCAGCGTCGGTTGAGGTGTGCTGATGACGGAGCGGTTCCGTCATGGCCCACCCAGCTCGATAGAACGCTCATGCGCAGCGCGAATTCCGCGCCTGCGCTGAGCGTTCTATTGAGCGGGGCCGGCCATGACGGAACCGCTCCGTCACCAGCATAGCTCAACCGACGCTGGTGACGGAGCGATTCCGTCACCAGCATGCGGCCGCCGCGCGGCCGCCCCTCCCCCTTAGCACTGCGGCGGAATAGCCGCCGCAGTGAAGGAGTTAAACTTTGAAATATCAACACAAGCTATTCCGGCTCCCAAATCCACTAAAAGAGAAATGGGAGATCCATTTATGTTGAATTCAACTAAGTGTAACTATAGCTTTTCGTATATTCCTCCCTTTTTATTTCCACTGCAAAGCAATTCTTCTAATTTGTTCTCCGTGCCAGAAAGATCAACATCAGATTCAAGGTTCTGTACAGCCCGAACCTGCAAACTCTTCTTGTTGCCTTTGTTATTGGTGAAACGTCTTTCCCATCTACATACTTTACTTAATGACTTACTATGTTACATTTCCAACACTCTTGCATAGCTGTCGGATCATTTTTAAAAGAGGAAACATGGTTAAGTGAACCAAACCTGAAACATTGAGTTTTAAGATCTTGTGCTTTGGAAGAAGTTGACCCTCTCATTTCTGCATTTCTAAAATGCTGATTTTAGCTAGTGAAACCACTACTGGTAGTTTGAGTAATGCTAGCAACTTGCTGGAAATCAGTGGAAGGTGTGTCAACAGGTTTTGAATCCTCTCTATAGGCTTTGATACTTTTATCTAAGTCAACTGCCTCATCTAATGAAGGAGTTTTACACCCCAGAAGTCTCGCTTGAATCTTTATAGAATTACACCTGGCGACTACTTGGTCTCTGATAAGTCGTGAAGTAAAATTATCAAAACCACAATACAAAACAAACATCTTTAGAGCAGTAACATATGTGTCGATTGATTCAGAGGGAGCTTGTACCCTTTTAAAGAACTATTGCCTGCTTACCACTGAGTTGACTTTATCCTCAAAATGAATTTCTAACTGTTTCACAACATACCAAAACTCATCTAACTCATCATTTTCTTGAGGTTTCAATTCAGGTAACTGATCAAATACATTTTGTCCCTCCACCCCCAGATAATAAAACAGCAAATTCCTTTTTCTATTTGGATGAAATTTTTGTCCATCAATGGCTTCAAGGTATCCATTAAGCAACCTTAAGAATAATCGCCATTTCAAAGGTGGATCTCTGGGTTCTTGTAGAAAAAGAGCAGGCGGAGTTACTGTTTGCATCATAGTTGTGTTCTCCCTTTTCTTGTCAATAGTACTTCACCAAGTAAAATCAGCACCAGGATGAACGTGTCAAAAGGATTTTTAATGTTCCCATCTGTAGACTATGTGCATATGTAACTAGTACAGAAATTTAAATTAAATTGAAAATACTAACACCTGCAAGTTTTCAATAAGATGTGACGATATGATGAATTTCAGCATGCTAATCGCAATTAGCACATCCAACCACCAGGTACCAGACCCGTAATGAAAACTGATGAAGGGATTATAGAGTGTGCTGTTCACTGTAAACACAGGAAGGCTGTAAAGCAACTACACTCCATTCTCGATGTGAAGAACATACAGACTTTAACACTTGAGTAGGCTTAATACTTGTTGCTACTTTGGCGTGCATATAAATGTCCATAGGAAAAAAAACACACTACTACAGAGTGATCTTGCTCTGATGATCACACACAACTGATCAACTTCATAAGCACAAGAGCAGTGGTCTCGAGTCAGTAGGTGCGCTAGTGTTGACAAACTCACAACGCTGGACAGTAAAAACTTGAAAAGCTGTCTCTAGATGAGATGAAGGGTGCTTGCGCTGGCTCAGTTATTGACAGTGAAGAAAATATAATAACTCATCTGGTGTCAGGAACCACAAGAGTGTACCGCTGTCCTCATGCACCATTACTCGAATATCCTCACCATCCTGTATGAAGTTGTGGATGTACACATCACTCTATCATCGTTCAAGGACAACTTATTTGTATGTCGCTCAATGAATACAAGAAGTGTGTACAGAGAGCCAAATAACTCACCACCACTCCAATGGTCTTCTTGTCTCCTCGCTGACCCGTCTCCCAACACTATGGAACATACATATGTCACAGACAACATGGAGCACTTTTTGAATCAGGCCTTGTCATTATAATAATAGACCCCATTACCACAGGGCATAGCTGCAGATTTGCCATAACTATTTATCAATTAAATATTAGCTGAAAGTGCTCTCTTTAAATCCACTTCTCTTATGACTGTAGCACCCGCAATGAAATTGGTACCAGCGTACTTAGCCACTGACTCTACAAGGCTCATGCATTTGCTGCTGTTTTGCCAGATTATCACCACTTTGACCTGAGCTGTGTGTGAGCTAACTGAGGAGCTTGATCAGATTCCCATCCCTTTTGCATTGTCACGTACAACTTGGGCAGCAAGCCTTGCCATGACCACTCAAGATCCATAAAATCATAAGAATAAAAATTGATCAAGAATTTCTCAGGCCAGCTGCATCACATGCTAACCAGAGGCATAGCTATAACTATATTACTTTCATGCATTTGTCGACTAATCTCAAGTGGAGTTATAGAGAAAGGATGCTGTCTTCGCGTCTGATTTTACATGTACTTAATGTGTACTCTTGGATACTACAGGCACTCACCTTTGTGTACCAGGATTTGCTCTGGAATTGAGGAAGGCATTGTTGTTTAATTTATGCCATTGTTGAGCTCAGGCACTTGCATGCAGCTGCAATGTTACGCCTCACATCTATGTGAACTTTAAAGTTGTGATGTACAGTTTTTCGAAACAACAATTTAATTGGCAGCTCAGCAAACAACAAGGTATTTCAACGCTTAAACTGAGGTTAATATGAAGCTGGTGTAGGGGAGTGGCTTCTGCACCGTGCAAGATGGCGGCGGTACGCTGAGCTCCGTCATGTCACAGACACAAATATTCTTTCACTGCTGCTTCCACCTGCACCTGCCAGATCTTTACAGTTTTTCCAGTTCCTGGATGCCTTTCTTGCAACTTTTATTGGTATAGTATTGATAACCAGTTTTGTATTGGTCCAGGAGCCACAGCGGGGAGTTTCTGTAAAACGTGAGCAGCAGCCATTTTGTGACGATGCTGCTTGCTTTCTAAACCTGCATGCACATCTCAATCTGCCACACTTGCGTTTTATTATTATATATGCCTCTGCCCATGCTGGAATATGTTTTTTAATGCTTGGAATTGGTTTCTTCCTATTTTTTGTGACATGAGCTGCACTAATTTGCATGTTGCTTCAATGGTCACTATTTACCTAATGTGCTGCCTGTGCCTCATCTTTCAAGCCTACTACTGACTCTATTCATTGGATTAATATATGTATATATTTAGACTTCTGCTGATTTCTTCCTTCTTTGTGGTTATTTTTCTATGGGCCTGCACAAATATTTCTCAATGCGCTCTTTTCTCTCAGGACTTTTTTAATGTCTGTGCATTCATTTTATTGATGGTATAAGAGGTATGACTCCTCCCTAAGACTGTGTGTGTCCATTATTTTGGCCAAATTATTTTATTTTGAAATCTTATTTGAATTGCCACAATGTATGAATTTTTTTTGACATATGCCTATTATTTACCTGTATGGGCAGGACTAGGCTTTACCAAAGATCTCCTTTTTATCTATGCAGTAGTCAAAAAGGCCATTGACCAGCTTACTATGCCAAATGCGTCTACTTCTGGTACAAAACCTAAAAGGGCAAAAAATGACCCTCTCTTGTCTGTCATGCTCTCTCACTATCCATTTTGGCATGCAATTCTCGCCACCAATGAAAAGCTCCAACAAACAGAGGACCAGTGGATTGTGATAGAAAGTAAACAGTTTGATTTGGAGCAACATGTTCATACTTTCCAAGAGGTAGCTGCTAAGATTCATTTTCTTGAGCAAAAGGTTCTTAAACTTAAACTTGAGAACAGAAATAGACAAAATACTCTCCACCTATATGGTCTGCCAGAGAACCTTGAGGGTCCTGAACCCTTTCTCTTCCCTAAATATTTTTTACCTGATCTTCTTGGCCTTCCCAATACTCCACCTTTCAATGTCCAGCGAGCTCGTCGGCTTGGCTGACCTCAAGCTCATTCTTTTCATTCTAGATGTATTATTATACTATTTCTGGAATTTACAGATCTTCCACGTATCCTGGAAGGTGCCAAGGAGAAGTGTACCTTACTTTGTGTTGTCAAAACATATTCATTTCACAGGATCTTTCCACCTCTAACAATGCCAGAAAGAAAGAATTTCTTGTCCTGTGTCCTCAAGTAAGACAATTGAATATTTGTTATGGTATCTTGTATCCTTGTATCTGTATGGACACTAATGTTCACCATTCTTGAGCATTTGGTTTTTGTGCATTACTGACTAGTTTCTTCTACAGCTCTTACTTATATCGCTTCTTTTTTATATCGTATTTCTCTATTGATGTATCTGTAGCTCTTGCTTCGGTGCTGACTCAACTCATTTTCAATTCAATACTCTTTTGATCTGTCTCTTTACTCTTTATTCCATTGTCTGTTCTTTCTTCTATCTTTCTTATTTTCTCTATGATCATGTGAATGTGTATTTGTCTTTTCTTTTTATTCTGATCACATTATTTCTATGTCTCATTATCATAACATAAGATGTCTTTTTACTGTCCTTTTAGTTTTTGCATCTTGCCATCCATGTTCCTGGTTTCTTATTTTGGCCCCCCAAAACATGTTTAATGTTGTCGCAATGATCGTTCGTGGTCGGGGACATCCTGTCCAGCGTCCAAAGGTACTTTCTCATTTATCTAAACTTAACCCACATATTGCATTTTTAAAGGAAACTCATTTTAATGATGTTGAATCACTTATGTTAAAGCGTCAGTGGATTACCCACATTGTTTTTCTCCTATCCTGTGGTGGTGTTGCCATTTTGTGTCACAAGTCATTAAATGTACAAATTCAATCTACTGAATGTGACACAAATGGACGATGGGTATTGCGTCATGCCATTATACATTTAGTTTTGTAATATCTATGACCCTGTAAAACATAAATCTGAATTCTAGCATAACATTAAATTAAAACTGGATTCTATTCACAATTTTAATGAGAGGTTAGATTCCTTTACAAATAGAAAATCCAAGTGTATATTTAAACCTGATAAATCCCATAGCATTCAAATCCGCTATTAGCAGTCATCCATTTTTCAATGTATGGAAAACTTTTAACCATGATATAAATGAATTTATGTTTTCTTTCTAATCTTCGCCATACAATGTCCAGAAATTATTATATTTTAGTTTCTAAATCCTTAACTCCTTCCATCCAATCATCAGAAATTGGTTCTATTTTATTTTTGACAATGGTTGTTGGATATTTAATAACTCCCTGTTGTCGGATCAAAATGGTATTATGGAGGCTACTTCATTGATTACGGATTTTTTTCATTTTAACCATCCTACTGGCACTTCCATCTATAATCTATAATCTTGATTTATTAACCGGACAAGGGTCAGAAACAGGAATATCGATACAGTTCCCATAGGAAATACATCACAGGACTTGTAAGAGTCCAGCAACACCAGGAGAGGTACAAGAAGTCTTTTGTGATCATGAGACTTTAGAAAACAGGAGGCAAGTCAACAAGCCATCAGAGAAACTTGGGCTCAAGGATGTAGAGAGCAGGGCCAGTTCCTCTCATTCCTAGGATAGAAAGAGCAGGCTGCAGGCAACACAGGAGAGCAGGTAGCAAAGTGGCAATGTAGGTAGTAAACTGGCAGGCCCTCCTATAGCACAGCAACTCTTTTTCCTGGCTGAATACCCTTGTTTCTAGAAAAGTTCTGATTTGGTGGTGTTAGGGGTCCAGTAAGTATACCCAAATGCGCCTTTGAAGTAGGGGAGACTTTAAAGAGTCCTTTGGCTCCAGACTCACAACAGGAGTGTATGCAGCTCTTTATGTGGGGACAAGCACAGACCTATTCAGGTGCAAATGTCAGCTCTCCCTCCCAATATAACTCAGGAGGGCCCATCAGATTGGGGATGGGCCATCAGAATGCAAATGTCAGACCCCAGCTCCCTTTGTGTGACAATCTAGAGTGAATATATATTTGTCCAAAAATGTTACAAAAGTGTTTTAAAAAAATGTGTTTTGAGTTTATCAAAAATATAATATATAACATCATAATTTTTGATGTGAAAGTTGATGACATATCTGTGCAAAAATTGCAAAAATTTGTAATATGCATAAAAAAGTTTTTTAAAAAGCCCACCATTATATGGTTTCAAGTGGGCTTTCTGCACCCCACCGGAGGGGAAAGATCGAGTGTAAGTTCCCTAATCGGACACCCCCTGGGGGGGCAGAAAGCCTAACATAATTAAATGTGCAAGCCCTTGCCTCCGGAGCTGCTGCTCCCCTGCTGCCCCCCTCCCTGGAGCCTCATGAGTGCCTCTCAGTTTGGGGCTCACTCTCCTGTGGAGATCCACAAGCAGGAATCCACTGGGCGGCTGAGGTCACATTAATTTCAATGATTCCTCTCCAAAAATAATTAATGCTCGAGGGGCTGAGATATGTCTCTGAGCGCTAATTAACTAAAAGTAAAACAAGCCCATTTGCTTGTTTTACTTTAATTTTCCTGTAATTACATCAGCACACCATGTGTACGGTCAGAATTACAGAATAAAATCAATCAGGTTGCTCTGGAAGGTATTTGCGAGCAGATGAAAAAATTAAATAAAGGGCTCCTTCCAGAGGGGTTTTTATTTACCTCTCCAGTGTGGATACCCATACTTAAAAGGATAATATATAAAGCAATGTTTTGATGCTTAATATAATTTCTAACATTTACACATAAATAAAAAATGTGTGCACCAATATAAAAAAACTACAAATCAATATTTGAAAGCACTACTTTTTATTCCCATATGAATTTTGTTTTTAAAAGTAAACAAATTGACCTATTTGCTTTGTAAAAGTATGAACAAATACCAAAAATAGAAACGACATTATTAGTTTATTAAAATATTCATAAAGCATTAGGATTCAAGAAATTATATTGCTAAAAAGAATAAAGCAAAAAAAATGATACTATGAAATGCTCCCCACCCTCTATAAACCCCACATCCCACATAAAAAAAACCCTACTTAATAAATAGTAATTTTATACCTTTGAAATTGCCACCAAGAAACAAATATAATAACAAATAATCACTTTGAATACACTTCTAATAAAATTAAATATATATTATACAATTTCAGTAATACGCATTAAAATTATTTTTAAAACACCACCCAAAATGTACCCTCATAAAAATCACATTTAAGACACCTAACATATTTTAGCATTTCTAAAAAGAGACACAATAAATATAATAGATAAGACACATTAATATTTTTAAAAAATTACATACAACTATAAAATCTACAGAAAAGCTTTTTAACAATAATATTGAATAAAACACTTAAAAGCAATATTCTTACCTGCAATATTCAAAATAGTGATATTTTGTTTATTCCGATATAAATGCAACAATATTATGGTAACACGAGATTTCCAACTCAATATTTCGGTAAATCACCAATCACCCACCACCGTCTTCATAATATTTTCAGTTACACATTTTTATTAGGATTGAGAAAGCACTAACAGTATATATAAAAAAAGGATAAGACAATGGTACATCTTACAGTGCAGTATAACTTTTAGTCAAGTTATAACATAAAAATACAATTATTAAATGCAATCTAATATTAAAATATAATTACCAACTTACATTTTTCTTTTATTATAAAAAAGAAAAAGAGGAAGAAGAAAAAAGAAAGAAAAAGAAGTGTAAGAGGAGAGAAAGAGGGAGAAAAGAAATAGGAATAGAAAGTAGGGAGGAAAGAAGAGGAAAACAAAAGTAACAGCGGAAATATGAGAACTAAGGCTTAGCTGAGCGTGAAGACAGAAAAGTAGTGAAAGGTAGCCATTATAATTCAGATTAAATTTTTTTACTTAAAGAAGATGAAGAAACAGTAGGTATTCTATGCTCATCAAAAATACCATACCACTATGTTAACTTGTGCAATAGATTGTCAAAATGAGCTGACATAGTTCAGAAGAAAACATTCTGAATTGATAGAGGAATAATACATTTAAACATCTATAAGCATTTAGACCAAATAGATTTACAAAACTTAAACATATGAGGACAATAATATAGTAGGTGAATTAAAGTACCATTTGAAGAAGAACAGGACAAGCATAATGGGGAAGCAGAAGGATCAATTTTATGGATAAAGGTGGGAGTGATAACAGCTTTATTATAAACAGAAAAGAACGATTGGGTGATATTGTGAGCTTTGGAGTTTTTAAACATTTTACCCCATAGCTTATACCACTGATGTACAGAAAATGATACACAAAAAGTATTTTCCCCATAATAGTTCAATAGAGGTTTTTAGTCTTGCAGAAATAGGTGTTAATAAAATCTTATATATGAATGATGCTTTGGGAGTGGAATGATGATCTATATTGTATAATTGTGTCAAGGGAATCAACGGTATTGAATTGGGAGGAAAATTATTATTTATTGGAAGGATTGAGAAGCTAATAATAATTGAGTATATTCTTAGGAAAGTTATATTGTACTTGTCGTTGAGAAATAGGTATAATAGAGTTATGTGAAAACATATGATAAACATATAAAATACCCTTTTCGCTCCAGTGCTTGAAGTAACAGGATTTATGACGAAATGTAATGAATGTATTGTTCAAAATGGATGCTGCAAGAAAAGGCTGATAAAAGTCAGAAACTTGGATAAATATTGTATGCATCAAATGTTGAGAATATTTTAAAATCAGTTTTTTAGTGATAAAAGTACAAATAGACATAAAAATTACATTATTAAATGAAAAATCATGTAATAAAGAACGTTAAAAAAGAATCTATTGTGGTATGGGAGAATCTTAATATCCTCTAATCAAAGCATAAAAGTGTCAAATTAAGCAAGCAGTATGATATAGTTCAAAAACAGGGAACTGTGCACCACCTTTATTTTTAGGGCGAATCAGTTTAGATAAAGCAATAAAGGCACATTTATTATTCCACAGAAATTTGATTCAAATTTTAGTTAAAAACCAAGCTGGTGAAGAGTAGTTAGCATAAGTTGACAATTAAGACAATCAAATGACTTTTCGGCATCAAGGAATAAGCCTACATAGGAAGAGTGGTATTTCTTCATAAATGCAATAAGGTTTGAGAACACTGGCATTATCTGCAGCAAGTCTACCATTGAATAAACCAGGTTGGTCAGGTTTAACAAGAAGAAGAATAACATCTTCCAGTCGGGATACTAAAACTTTGGCAAATATTTTACAATCATATTTCATTTCAAATATTAGTCTTCATTTCGACCGATTTGGTCATAAAAGACATGAATATATACATCATCACACAGTACACATATAAAATATTTAACGAAATTGGATGATAATTTTAACAGAGGGTATGATACTTGTCAAGTTTAGGGATCAGGACATTAAGGGCGTCTAAAAAGGAACCATTGGCATTTGAACACAATAAAAAAGAGTTAAAAGGTTAAAAGGGGCAAAAAACGAAGAAAAGGAAGATAGTAGTTCAATAGAGAAGCCATCTAGACATGGGGCTTTGGCTTTTCTTAAAGACATAATAGCATCAATAATATCGTAGAGAGTTAGGTTGGGAAGACCAGCAAAAAAGATGTTATGTCATGTTCTGCAGCAGTGGTGCGATATGTCTATAGTGATTCATAATAAGTATGAAAGCCATTGGTAAAATGTAGGTCAGAGGTTACAGTACTATTGGTAAGTTCATTACAAATAGGTCCAGTATGTTTCAGTTTTGATTTAATTTTCAAAATATTGGTCATCATTTTACCAGCTTTAATTTAACCACCATAACATTTAGATTTAACTTTGAGAAGGATATTACATGCATAATTAGTACCAAGGAGCATATGTACAAGCCCCTGTCGCCATGGGAATGTCACATTTTGTGGTGTTCCCGTGGCAATAGGGGCATTGCCTTATGTACAAGGCAGCATTAAGCCACTTAACGTGGCTTAAAGCTGCCTTGTACATATGACACACTTCCACGCTATGTTTATCGTGAAATGGGCATGCAGTGGGTTTTGGGGTGGGCATTCTACCACAACACCCATTGTTGTTGAAGCTGCCCCCTATGTGCAAGGGTGGCATATATAGGAGGCAGCGCCATAATTAAGACCAGGAAATCTCTGGTCTTAAGGTGACAAAACGAAGAGAAATGCATTATTTCTCCTCATTTTTGCTTTTTCCATGTGTGTTGCCTTGTGCAGCCCACATGGAAAAAGCAAAATGTCATGGTTTGTTTATGTACAGGAAGGCGTCCCTTCCTGTAGATAAACAAACTTTTTTAAAAATGCAATTGTGTAACTTTCATGTGTGCTGCATGAAGCAGCACACATGAAAGTTAAAAATTACATTTTAGGATTGTTTATGTGCAGGAAGGGACACCTTCCTACAATTAACCAATCCTCCCCTGCACTTTGACACCCTTGCACTTACAAATGTGGTGCAGTCTTGCGTTTCCGAAGTGGCGGAGCATGTCGTTAAGCCCTGGAGGCTAACGGCACGCTCCGCCACTTTGTCGTACATATGGCCCCAAGTTTCTTAGGAGTAGACTTGGCGCTTCTTTCTGTCTGATTGATGAGAGTGTGTGTGGTTCTTTTCTTAGTTGTGTGTATCTAGATGGATGTTCTATTTCATGAGTGTGATTGTGAATTATATATATATATATATTTTTGGATGAATGAGTTATGAGAAATGTTTTTATTCCTTGCAGTTCTGGGCCAACGCTATATGAATTATATATGCTGCTTGATTGAAGTAATGAATTTTTATAAAGATAAATGAAAATAAAATGATTTAAATACAACCAGCTGTTCTGTGGGCAATTGCTAATATTGGAACCTATTGGTCCTCTAGATTACTGGGAACCTCCCTTTCATGTTGTTATTTATATGTAGACTTGGCTTTAATCAATTCCTGCAAACTGGAGGAGAATTTAGAAGTGAAGTAAGTAAGCTCTAGAGATGTATTGAAGAGTTTAAAGGTATTGGAAATTTTACTTTTTTTTATTATAGCTGTTTTAGCAATACTAAAGGCCCTAAAGGAAGCTTTAAAAGCATTTCTGTTGTTATAGTGGCCATACAACGGCACAGAAACCCGTTTTCTGATTAGGTCATAGCGCATGTTACCACATTAGGCAAGCACTATTCCTCCAGCCCCCATAGAAAGCATACTGAGTTCTCAAAACAAATCAAACCTCCAGCAACCTGGGAAATCCCCCGCAGCTATTGTTTTGATTTAGCCAAGAACTCCAGTAAAGAATGTAGGAACGACCAGTTCTTATGACATCCTTATTGACGTATTTATGTCCATCCCTACGTCAATCTCGGCACCTTTCAGGTATAAATAATACCGACATTGCCCTAAGCAAACACACGGTGGTGACGAGATTGGAGCAGCGCGACTTGCCGAGGAGCCCAGCTGATGCAGAAAAAGCCCACAGATGCTGTCCCTCCCTTTTGACGCGCTGAGAGAGAGACGCTGCCTTTTCTCTTGCCGAGAAATCCAGCCCCGGCGTTTCCAGCCGCCCTCGCAGGCAGCTGGGAAATCAAGTCCTGAGATAGAGATACCAGCCCTCCAGCCTTCTAAATCCCAGGTATTGAACTGAATAACCCCTTACAGAGAATTCTTGAATCAGATCCTTGGCAAAGCAAACTTAACTTAAACTGCTACTTATCTACTCCCGCCCACGTATTAGGCTTAGGTCAGGTACACTGGGGTAGGCGTAGTTAGAAGCACCAGTTGAGTACGATTAGTCAATGTATATATGTATGTATCTATTTTATCCATTTTAAAGTATCATATTGCTAAGAAACCATATCAATGCTTTTACAGTATTATTTTATCATTCTGTTTTTACTGTATGCACTTTACTTAACTATAAGTATTGCAATAATAGCGATTCATTTCTCTTGTACGAGAAAGGAGACTGATCAATAAATAACACCTTTTTATTGAACACGCCCGTCTCTTCCTTTTCTCTACAATCTGGTGAAACTAAGAACGCACGTTCTGACTGAGTAAAATAAGTTGTCTTTTGTTTTCACACGACTCTAGAGATATACTCTTGATTAGGGGGTGCAAAGTTGTCATGTTCTATGGTTGTCAGAAACTAAATCCCTTCTTATCTATCCAGGGAGGTTAAACTCCTCCTTGCCTATTCGAGAAAGTTTCTAGTGAACTCTGAGCTAGCTGGCACACATAACCTTAAGTCTAATATCGTCAGTAGAAGACCTAGTTAACCACAGTCCTATGTCTATACTATTGAAGATATTATTCAAATGCGCAGAGCCTATTGGGAAAATAGTAACTACACTACATGGCGCCCAACTGTTTGGATAGGCGATAAATCTAACGTAAGACATTAGAGTAACTCAGTCGTGCAATTTCACACAGACCCCTTTTTCCCATAATACTCCAAAGACGTCTGGAGTGGGTGAAAGGTTAAATCCGCCAAACTTGGTAGGAGGAGACTCCTATGTATGGTTCTTGGTTTATTCAACGTTGAAGGATACACTGTTCCAAAATATTGTGCATCTAATCTTTGTTTCCATAGAAACCTGATCTGCAAATAATAAAAAAAAACAAAAAAAAAACCTTCTTGTCAGTAAAATGTCAGACAATGATGTAGAAAGTGAGACAGCTAGAGTAGTAGCTCAACTCCTAGCTGATGACAATAGTCTCCTACAGCAAGACCCGGATGCAATACTAATCCCGGTCAACATAAGAAAAACTATAACCTTAAAACTTATAGAAAATGGACTGATACCGAGAGGTGGTACAGTCATATTCGTAATTGAGGCACACGAATATCGGCAGACAGAGGTATTCTATTCATGGATAAACTTTCCAGCAGCAAACGCTGTAACAAAGGAGTTCCACTACTACAAAATAGAGGAACCTCCGAATGAGTACACTCCTTTCGAGGAGGTGGAAATACCACTCAAATACCAAGAGCACCTGCTCTGGTTTAATGGCGCCCTAAAACATAATAATCACATCACCAGGCTCGGTCCACTAGGTAGACCAGGAGCAACGTGGCCGGTCCTAGCCGGATACACACCACATCCAGACATCGAAGAAATGTCTGCACCAGATCTTTTAGCACAGCTAAAACAACTAATTAAAATACACAGACAATTAGTCCAATATGTAATGCGGACTTCAACAGTCCAACCAGCTATTAAAATTCCACAGCTGACCCCTCATCAGGGGAACACAAATAAAATTACACCACAGAACATACAGTCCTATCTAGGTAAAGTACCCGCAAAACGGGAACAAATTCCATTCTGGTTAGCACAAAAAATCACTCAAATAGAGGCGGTATTTCCAGATACCACCCCTGTTGAGAAACATAGAATTCTGACTATCTGTCTTCCAATCGGAATCGCACCACATGTGGAGGACTGTGACACTTGGGGTACAGTCTTTGCTTCCGTTTATACAAAAACACATGGTGTTCCATCCATGTCAGTAATACCAGATGTGCTAAAACAAATTCAAGATGAATACGGTCCAGAACCTGCTTTAACTCTTGGTATGAAATTACTAAAAGACTTCAAGCAGGTCTCGGCAATATTACTAGCCAATATAAAGGGAGAAGCAGCAAATGTGGCGATCCGCCAGAGGTTGAAAGAGACAAATATAGCAGACCAACCATTTGAAATTGCCAGAATCATAGAAAAATCCTATGAAGAACTAGGAAGAGATAGTTTGGGTGGAATACCGGTGAAACCCCAACTAATTGAAAATCCTGAAAAGGTATTTATTAAAAATAATCTAAACACTCAAAAAAAGAGCTGGGATGGAAATAAACAATCCACTCCCAAAGAAAAAAGATTCCAAACCAGAGGAAGGTCTCCTCGGCGGAGAGAAAGATCTCGGGACCAAGGACGCAAGTCTCCCCAAAGGGAGCCCTCTGTGAAAAAATACAACCTTAGAAATAGGGATAATATAAAAAAAACCTGATAGATATCAAGATATTGATACACGTCCCTCTCAATCTTTTCAGACTTCCTCGCAGAAATCGGAAAGAAGAGGACGATCAGAACACAGGGAAGAGCACGTCAAGTCCAAAGACAAGGAACCTGCTCATCAAAATAAAAAATTACAATTTCCAAAGAAGAAGGTAGCCAGTATTAAAGTAATCAACCATGCCGAGAATACTGAGGACACAACTGAAAAACGGAGAATGGGCTCAGACAATGCTAGACAGCGCAGCAGAAGTGAGCATAGCTCACAAGATCCTGATGAATCATCTGGAGACAGTGGACACGAATGAATACATTCAGGTGGAAACTGCAGATACCAGAGTTAGCAAACCTCATAAAATATATGAAATAACATTACGTATAGAGGGGGATAAGACTAGGAAAATAAGGGGTCTATTTTGGGATAATCTCTCCAAGGGCTATGACATCCTTCTAGCTGAAAAAGACTGGCCACCAGAGTTTGTCAGGGAGTGCCCTCATGGCGTAGAAATAATTATGCCTGCCTTCTCTAATCATATTCCAATACATAAAAAATATACACTTGCAAGAAAGTGGGCAGTAGCCCAAGCTCCTGCATTATATAAAAACCATGTGGGATGGGATGAGGACTCTCCTCCTCTCAAAGTCCAGTTAAAATCACAACCTACTGCACAGAGGCAGTACCCAATTAAGCAAGAAGCTAAAAAACAGGTAAAAGAGATCCTAGATCAACTTGAATACCAGGGGGTGATTGAAACTTGCACCTCACAAATGAACAATCCTTTGTTTCCTGTCTCCAAACCAGATGATTCATATCGTCTTGTTTTGGACTACAGACACTTGAACTCATGTTGCAAAACGTTTGCAGTGCAAAACTCACACAGTGCAGCACTAATGAATAACATAGTGCGCAAAAAATACAAAACAACATTAGACATCTCTAACGGATTCTTTTGTCAATATATAGCACCAGAAAGCAGATATTTGACCGCGTTTTCAATAAATGGCGCGCAAAAAAATTTCTGTCGTTTACCACAGGGGTTCAAGAACAGCCCAGGATTATTCTCAGCGAGAGTAACAGAGTTACTACAAATATATGATGATGAGGCATTATCTTATGTCGATGACATCTATCTAACAGATGATGACTTGGATACTCACTTGAAGAGAGTGAACACCATAATACTTGGGTTCGCAGCAGAGGGTTACAAATTCAACTTTAAAAAGTCAAGAATTGCCCATCTAACTGTCCTGTTTTTAGGATATGAATTATCAAGTGAAGGCAAAAGCCTGGCTGACAATTTCCTAGAGAAATGTGCTGTAATCCAAGCACCAAGAACACTAAAAAACTTACAATCAATTCTAGGTTTCCTAAATTTCGCAAGAACTTACATTATAAATTATGCAGAGAGGGTCAAACCCCTCTATGATCTAATAAAACCAGATTTTAAAAGAATCAACTGGACTCAAAAACACACAGAAATTTTGAGATCTTTACAAACAGACATGTTAGTTAAAACAAAACTACAAACACGCGACAACACACGCAACCTTGTGATTCGAGTCTTCCCAGGAAGATGCGGATTCACATACCTAACCTCTAATGAGGGAGAAAAGGTACCAATATCATACAAATCACACTTGTACACAGAAGCTGAAAAAACGTTCAGCATTAAGGAAAACATTGTTCATGCGGTTCAAATGGCTATAGCAAAAGAAAAATACCAAGCTGACGGTAGACGTACTACAGTCAGAACAGCAGAATCAGCTTTTGAGGCATTAACAACCCCATGTAATTTACCGACTACGGCACTGAATCCAGAATGGATACAATGGGTAAATTCTATTGCTACAGACAAAGTAAAATACTATTTTGATCCAGAAATGAAAAACTTGAAATATCTAGAATATGAAAGAGAATATCCTCTGCCAATCGGCATTTTGCCCTTACGACAGTACGCCTGTGTAATCTATACAGACGGACATGCTCAACCCTCAGTTTGGGGAGAGCAAGCATACAACGCCACATGCAAGATTGTAAAAGACGTGTGGCGCGGAGGTATACTGAAACCTCTATTGACAAAAACACACTCAGTGGAAAATAATTCAGAACAACAAACTGAAATAATAGCGTTAAAAATGGCGCTAGATAATGCCGATCGCGAATTCCCGACACTTATAGTGTGCGATTCGTATTACTGCGTCAAATCATACAATAACGATTTACAGAAATGGACTCAAAACGGTTACAAAGATGACACAGGTGCCACAATAAAGCAAAAAATGCTTTGGGAACAAGTAGTTCTTTTACAGAAAGAACTACCAAAAACTCACGTGATACATTCACTGAGTCATCAGCGTGATGGCGTTCACGTTGCAGGGAATTCATTGGCTGAGACAGCCACAGCGGTAGCAACTAAATCGGCTTCCGTAGCTAGAAAAAAGCGTTCAGTAAAATACATTGACGGTGAAACAGTGCTGGCGGTGAAAACGTCATCAAAAGGCGACTGCTCAGCACTACCGATCAACTATCCACTCAATTATACATACATAATCGATGCAAACTCCGTCCCTTTTGCTCGAATCCCTGGAGTGGGGGATAGAGTAATTCCAAACACGGACAGGAGAGGCTTGTTAATAGCAGACGCACATATGGGTGAGGGTCTTAGACACCTTAAGCTAAAAGATTCTCTGGAAGAATTGCAATCAGTGTAATGGTGGCCAGGCATGAGCCTGCATCATCACATTTTTGTAAAAAACTGCCCAGACTGCAACAGAGATCGCAGTGGCGACCGAGACGGTATATTACCATGGCGTTTCACTCCAGATTGGATCAAAACAATAAAAAATAAATCCCAGTATGAATAATGCGTCACATTAACATGTAAAGACTATTTTCACTTTTAATGTAGACCCTAACTCTCGGCTGACGTCTGAACTGTTACAAAAGATTTGCAAGTCTATAATGGCATATACGCTAGAAGCATGCTACGTTCTGACCAATATCTTTCCTTTAGCTCTTGAGCTTATGGGGAGTGCCTGGCCAAAATGAGCATTGCATTGCGGGACTCTTCTCACTTTCTTCCTGAGGGAAACGGGATGGTGTAAAGAAAAAACCAAGGCATAGAGCAATCTGTAACAGCAAAGGTATTAGGTTCGGGAGCTGGGTGGGTCAAACATTTAATAAGTGTCCAACGTAGTCTAAATAATCTGCCAAGAAATTCTCTGAGAGGTCTCAGTCCGTACGAACTATTGTTTGGGACTAGAATGTTAGTCCAGGACCTTGATAGTCAGACTTCAGTGGTTAAAGAAAAATGCTTTGATATCAAAGATCGTTTGGCTATTTTACAGGACTTAAATGAAACAAGAAAGGACCTGAGCAACATAAAGTTGAAACAACAGCCAACAACCACTGAAGAGAAACCACCTGTCCCAGCAAGGCCTGTCTGGATTCCAAAAATCGGGGATCTGGTCAGAGAGAAGATCGCGGTAAAGAAGGAATTTGGGCCTTCTTACAGAAAAGCAGTTCCTGTCTTGTCTGTCAACGGGACAAGATCAGTAGTACTACCGCCCCTTGCTGGTAAAAAAGAGAACCGAGTTGTATCCATCGACCTGGTTAAACCACAATCATGTGGCCGATAACAAGTAGTAGGCCAAGTGGACTCCCAAGAAGTAGCAGAACACCAAAATTTGCTACAAATACAGAGGATCAAACTGAGAGACTAATCACATTTGAAAAATCTACAGTGAATCAACAAGGACTATGCAACAAAGCAATGGAACTTAAAACTCTTAAAACCCAAATCAAAGCTTTTCATCAAGAAACACCAACCTACAATGATGTAACTACAGACTATTCTAATGAAACAAAGCAAATTCCAAAAGCAAAAAGTAATCCAGAAGCAATTGCAACAATTGACAGAACAGCATCCGGCTACTTCATCAACTTCGATGATTTTTCTGAGGATCTGAGTGAACCTGACGATCATACAACGAAAAAAACTTTAAAAGACAAAGCAAAGGAACTTTTTCAACAACTAAAAGAAACCTATCTGATTTCTCCATGGATTGAAATTTGGGTGGCATTTGGTTCATTTGTCCTCATACTTTGGCTCATCATGGTACTATGCTTGGGACATTTCATTGAGGGAAAATATGCTAAAATGGACACAGCAAGCCAGAAAATCAACTTGGTCCTTAAACCACACACATCTTCACACGTCGAGAAAAGAGAACTTTCTTCAGTAAACTTCACAGCCAATCCTATACCCGGCGGGGTAGAATGGGACAATACTGATTACGAAATATATGGCCCGGTTGAAATCCTGAAGTATCCACACCAGTTTAAGATTTCATTCAGTGACTTTGTAAAACCAAGCACATTTGCTGATATTGGGACTTTGAAAGTATTAATGATATGATGCCGGATCTAGTGATGTCAGCTAAATTTACAGAACATGATTATTTGCAAGGTTCATCTAATTATGATGAGATGTTTTGCTACAACCACTATGGTAACCATTATCTGCATAAATCTTCTCAACCTAGAAATGTTTTAAATTATAACCAATGGGAACATTGTGCAACTCCACCAAAAGGCAGTTCAAAAACATTTTATGATAAATATTCATACTTTTCAGGGTTTAACACAAGTAATGCAGAATCATTCTACTTCAAATTGTTAAATAAGACAGGAGTGAAAACCATGCTTACAAACACAAAATTGAAAAAATGAATACATTTGGTTTTGATTTCTGGAACAATAACATTGAAACGAAAACGATCTGGGGCACAAAAGATTGGCAAGTGAAAGGTATAGAATCATTATTTAGAGCCTGCATGATCCCAGAACAAATTATATTTTTGAATGACACTATTCAACAGACTACCTGTCTTGGCCTAGCCAAAATCAAAGACTTAAACAAACCGTCTATTCCAAAGCCAACAACGGACAGTAATAGCACTACGGATGTTGAGATAGACGTAAACCATATTTTAAACCAAAACAGAACACATCCTGAATGGAAACAATGGTTGATCTGGCCCACAGACACAAATAACTGTCAAAACAGATTCCTGAACAAAATACAGGGGTTCACATTGACCAGGCCAGACCCTAGATACTCCCAGAGACAACATCCAGGGATAATAACTACTTACAGTGTGGGAAAGCTCTGCCTTCAATGGCTACATACATCCACACTGGCAGAAATTAAGCAACACCTAACTTTACTTACAGAAGGTGCTGACTTGCGTGATTTCATTATGGGACCACGCAAACAGCGTCAAAAACGTTTCATAGCGGCCTCTATATATGCAGCTTATAACGAAGCTTGGAAAGAAACTCAAATTGAGACAGCAGAAAAAATACGGGAAATTGACCGTGTTAATTTGGAAAAATCACTTTCTGTTGTAGACAATGGGTTAATGATTCTGTCTTCCAGAATATATTCACTGGACAGTATTGTGTCTTCAGCAATCGATATACTAGAGCAAGACTTACTGATGTTACAACACGGTCAGTCTCAATTACGTTCTATTGTACAGCTTGGCTGGACGTTACAAAATCTGCGTTCAGGCTATGTGCCTTGGCGTTTAATCAACACAACGTCACTATTTAATATCTTTAACCTTACTGATAAACAAATCAGTTTGGCACAAAAGGGTGCTGATTATACAATTCTGAGCATTGAAAAACTATAGAGATTACCATTAACAATGTCAGAACGACCTGTCATTGAATGGATAATACATGGGATAATAAATATTCCGATAACAACTTTCCAGTTTCAATACTGCCAAAAATATATACGGGCAGGCCAGTATGAAAGGTTGGGTAAAGGATACATTAAGTCAACATGGGACTTGCCCTATACACACACATGTGTCAGTAATAAAGGACAGAGTGTATTTCTTAGTGGCAATAATTGTGCAAAATCACTAAGCGGTATACTTCTGTGTCAGGGTATAAGTTTGCATGGGGCCTGTGAAGGGACTTCAAATAACCTTTCATGTCACCAGCTAGGCACACCTGCAACACGAATAGAACCATTCTTTAGGAGACTCTCGAACGGGAGTTACATTCTAATTGTAGATCGCAGATGTTGCAGCCTGCTGCCAGGAAAACCTTATCTCGTAAGCGTGACTACCAGGGTCATGTGCTGTGAAAGAGTATTGTTCCCGAATGATGCTCCAGACAGGGAGGCAAGGTTATGGCCCAGTTTAAAAATCTCTTCTATTCGAATTGATACTTTAAGCAGAATGAAGACTGTGCTCCTACAGACGCAAACCCGGTTGACGTCATCAAAAGAAACGTATGATCTCCAAGTTGCAAGGACAACGGCAGAGATTCATTCACTGTTATCAACAAATAGCCCCCTACACTTCGCAGAAATACTAAACGAAATCTTAAATATTTCTGATACAAGTGGTATCGCAAGTGTATTTAAGACAGTTTTTTCGGGAGCTTTGACCCCATTCAAAGCCATCCTTAGTATTTTTCCTAACTTCGTCCATTCCATCTTTGGCGGACTTCCTCTCCTGTTGGGACTAGTAGCAGGCGTCCTATTTTTGCTACTTTTGCTTCGCTATGGCAAACCGTGTCACAGACATGACTCCAGCAACAATGGAAGAAACGATCCTAGCTATCCGCTACCGGGACCGCATAACTAAAGTCCTTGGATTAGCACGGCTACAAGATTTAAATATGACCTGGTTTCTTTCATTCAGACCCTTGTGGCAGACTTGTGTTATGCCTGTATTAAGGTGCTTGCTATGCGGCGAGGAATGCGTGTTGGACACCTGTCTCACACTACAATCAGAAGTGCCATTGGATGCAGAGACTTTGTTGAGTCCAGTTAAGGCTCATGCATTGTGCTGTCCCCAGCGGCTACCTATACTGATGACGGAATTCGAGGAGACTTCAGCACTGCGATTGAAGGGTAGTGAAGTACAAGATGAAGGCAGCATCGATCAGGTACGACCTTCTGTCAGCAATGCTGATCAAACCATCACTGAAAGCAATCATGCTCATGACTGCATGGTAGCGTCATTTTCCAACCTAGTCGGACTCTCACCAGAAGCTGTTGACTGTTTTTTCGAACATCTTAATGATATGGTGTTTTCACCAGAACAGAAGGAATGACTTTGAGCAACGTGTACACAGCGTTCCCTGAACTCTGAATTTGGCCTTCAAAACTTCAAAACACAGCCACTAAGAATTTTTGCAAGAAAATGTGAACTTTTTTTCCAAAACCAAAATATTTACAAATTTTTTTTTGAGCACTTATCTTCTGCTTAAAGTGAAACTATTCTTAGAGAACAGACATATTCTATTTTTAGGTACCTCTAGAAGACATTACCTCGACCTCTAGGTTGTTTGCAAGTAGAATTATATTTTATGTGATGAAGTGGTCTCGCAATTTTTCTTCTGTATTAAGAGCCATTTCATGTGTTATTTTCGCAAATCATTCATGCTGATATAACAATGTGCATCCTCTCTTTGAATGATTACACTGCTTGAATGCATACAGTAACTATATTCATTTTTCATGTATTACGCTAATCCATTTTTTTAATACAAATTAATGTATTTTGGGACGGTTTTGAATACACATACAATGTTAGTTATGTTTACTATGCTTAGGTTAGTAAATATGGACATAGATTCCGTGGAGTGGGTGTGATGTATTTCCTATGGGAACTGTATCGATATTCCTGTTTCTGACCCTTGTCCGGTTAATAAATCAATAGTGGCCATACAATGGCACAGAAACCCGTTTTCTGATTAGGTCATAGCGCATGCTACCACATTAGGCAAGCACTATTCCTCCAGCCCCCATAGAAAGCATACCGAGTTCTCAAAACAAATCAAACCTCCAGCAACCTGGGAAATCCCCTGCAGCTATTGTTTTGATTTAGCCAAGAACTCCAGTAAAGAATGTAGGAACGACCAGTTCTTATGACATCCTTATTGACGTATTTATGTCCATCCCTACGTCAATCTCGGCACCTTTCAGGTATAAATAATACCAACATTGCCCTAAGCAAACACACGGTGGTGACGAGATTAGAGCAGCGCGACTTGCCGAGGAGCCCAGCTGATGCAGAAAAAGCCCACGGACACTGCCCCTCCCTTTTGACGCGCTGAGAGAGAGACGCTGCCTTTTCTCTTGCCGAGAAATCCAGCCCCGGCGTTTCCAGACGCCCTCGCAGGCAGCTGGGATATCAAGTCCTGAGATAGAGATACCAGCCCTCCAGCCTTCTAAATCCCAGGTACTGAACTGAATAACCCCTTACAGAGAATTCTTGAATCAGATCCTTGGCAAAGCAAACTTAACTTAAACTGCTACTTATCTACTCCCGCCCACGTATTAGGCTCAGGTCAGGTACACTGGGGTAGGCGTAGTTAGAAGCACCAGTTGAGTACGATTAGTCAATGTATATATGTATGTATCTATTTTATCCATTTTAAAGTATCATATGGCTAAGAAACCATATCAATGCTTTTACAGTATTATTTTATAATTCTGTTTTTACTGTATGCACTTTACTTAACTATAAGTATTGCAATAATAGCGATTCATTTCTCTTGTACGAGAAAGGAGACTGATCAATAAATAACACCTTTTTATTGAACACGCCCGTCTCTTCCTTTTCTCTACAATCTGGTGAAACTAAGAACGCACGTACTGACTGAGTAAAATAAGTTGTCTTTTGTTTTCACACGACTCTAGAGATATACTCTTGATTAGGGGGAGCAAAGTTGTCACGTTCTATGGTTGTCAGAAACTAAATCCCTTCTTGTCTATCCAGGGAGGTTAAACTCCTCCTTGCCTATTCGAGAAAGTTTCTAGTGAACTCTGAGCTAGCTGGCACACATAACTTTAAGTCTAATATCGTCAGTAGAAGACCTAGTTAACCACAGTCCTACGTCTATACTATTGAATATATTATTCCAATGCGCAGAGCCTATTGGGAAAATAGGAACTACACTACAGTCCTACCCTTACTAACTTTGAGGCTCAACTTTGATGCATCACTGATCCTTCGACAGTGACTGCGAGACTCAACTCTGACACATCGGCCCATATATGTAAATCACAACTGACGTACGAGATCCTCCACACCAACACTTTATCCTGTAGCCAGCCTGGCCTTCATTGTGTTCAGCCTGAACTTTGGATTTACCCTGATCTAGCATAACCTCAAGTGACCTTTGAGAGCTATTTATTTCTAAGGACTGTTTTGGGATTTCACCTTTAAAAATTAATATCTCGACTCCTTCTTATTGGATTGTTGTCCTTTTTGTCTTGTTTTACTCACATTACTATTCTCTATTGTCTAAACATGTGAGGAGTCTTTTTGTGGTGTTTTCACTGTGTTATTCAAATTAAGGCACAATTATTTTACACATTGCCTCTTAAGATAAGTCTTACTTCTCTATGCCAAGCTGCCAGGGGGTGAGCACAGATTAATTTAGTTTGGGTAGCTGACTTACCCTGACTAGGATTGTGGTCCTTACTTAATCAATCAATCAATTAAATCATTTCTAAAGTGCACTACATACCCGTGAGGGTCTCAAGGCAATGGGGGGGGCTCTACTGATCGAACAGCCAGGTCTTAAGTATCCTCCTGAAGGTCAGCAGGTCTTGGATCTGTCATAGGCTCAGTGGGAGGGTGTTCCATGTATTGGCGGCGAGGTGGGAGAAGGATCCCCCACCGGTGGTTGTTCTTCGGATGCGCGGAACGGTGGCAAGTGAGAGATCGGCGCAGCCGAGCTGGCAGTTGGGGATGTAGAAGGAGAGCCGTCTGTTGAGGTAGGCTGGGCCGGTCTTGTGGAGTGCCTTGTGAGCGTGGGTGAGGAGCTTGAGGATATCCTCTTGTTGACTGGGAGCCAGTGCAGGTTTCTCAGGAGGGGGTGATGTGGCCGTGGCATGGTACGTCGAGAATCAGTCATGCCGGGGCGTTTTGGATGCGTTATAGTTGTTTGATGAACTTGGTTGGGGCACCAGCATAGAGGCCGTTTCCGTAGTCGAGTCTGCTGCTGACGAGGGCCTGGGTGACTATCTTTCTTGTATCTGTCGGGATCCATCCGTAGATCTTGTGGAGCATGCGGAGGGCGTTGAAGCAGAAGGAGGAGACGGCTTGACTTGCTTGGTCACTGAGAGCATTGAGTCGAGGATGATTCCCAGGTTGCGTACATGGTCGGTGGGTGTCGGGGCAGCCCCAAGTGCCATCGGCCAGGTTGGATTTGGCAGTGAAGGGGTTCTTGGTGAGGGAGAGGATCAGCTGAGTGTCGTCGGCATAGAAGATTATGTTGAGGTCATGCTGTCGTGATACGTGGGCAAGCAGGGCCATGTAAATGTTGAACAGCGTCGGGCTGAGGGAAGATCCCTGGGGTACGCCGCTGATGATCTCCGGAGACTTTGGAATGGAATGGGGGAGGCGGACACTCTGGGTTCTGCCGGAGAGGAAGGAGGTGGTCCAATCGAGAGTTTTTCTCGGATCCCTGCGGCATGGAGGAGTGCGCATAGTGTGCGGTGGCAGACAGTGTCAAAGGCGGCATAGAGGTCTTGGAGGATGAGTGCTGTGCTCTCGCCATTGTCCAGTAGGGTCCTGATGTCATCAGTGGCGGCGATGAGGGCAGTCTCAGTGCTGTAGTTGCTGCGGAACCCTGACTGGGAAGGGTCCAGGATTCTTTTTTCTTCGAGGTATCGGTTTAGCTGTTGATGGTTTTCTCGATGACCTTAGCCGTGAAGGGGAGCAAAGAGATGGGCCTTAGGTTTTTTGAGTAGGGCGTTGATCTTGGCGTGTTTCCAGATCTCTGGGAAGGTCGCGGTCTTGAGGGAGAGATTGATGACATTGTGCAGGTGGGGTGCAATGGAGCTACTTGCTCTGTTGAAGACGTGGTGCAGGAATGAGTCTGACGGAGAGCTGGAGCGGATTGTGCGCATGGTGTTGATGGTGTCATCGATACTCACGCTGGCCCATGCTCGCCGGGGGTAGAGGTCGATGGTTTGAGAAGGGTCTGTTGTGTTACTGTCTGTTGGGGCTGTCTGGGTGTTGAAGCTGTCGTGGATGTCTGCTATCTTGTGGTGGAAGAAGGTGGCGAGGGAGTCGCACAGGGCTTGCGATGGCGGGATGTCGTTGGTGTTGGAGCTGGGGTTGGAGAGTTCCTTCACGATGTTGAAGAGCTCCTTGCTATTGTATGCATTGTTGTTGAGGCGGTCTTTGAAGGAGGTGCTCTTGGTCGCCCTGATGAGGTGGTGGTGGTTGCAGATGGTGTCCTTGTGTGCTGTTCGGCTGTCCGGAGTTTGTTCACTGTGCCATTTCTTCTCTAGTTTCTGGCAGGCTTGCTTGGAGGTGTCTCTGTGGGGGGGGGTTTCTTCAGCAGAGCGAGGGTGTTGGCGCAGTCCTCGATTCAGCGTCTGAGGCGGTGGGCAGCATTGTCGGTGTTGGAGGGTTCAGTGGGTGGGCTGCGAGCGAGGTTTGCGTGTAGTTGGTCTTTGGTGATTTTGCTCCAGCAGCAGAGGGGGATCTGTTGGGTGCGGTGGTGTGTGATGGGCTTCTGGAAGGCGAAGTGGATGCAGCGTTGGTCAGCCCAGAAGAGTTCGGTGGTGTGGCTGACAGAGACATGCAGGCTTGAGGGAGAAGACGGGGTGGAGCGAGTGGCCGGCGGAGTGGATGGGCGCTGTGACTAGTTGCTTCAGTCCAAGGTTGGCGAGGTTATCGATCAGGGTTGTTGACTTGTTGTCGTTGTTGTTCTCAAGGTGAAAGTTCAGGTCTCCGAAGAGGATGTAGTCGGTGGAGGTCAGGGCTTGCGTGCTTATCAAGTCGGCGATGTAGTCACTGAGCTGGGGGCAGGGTCCGGGGGATTGGTAGATGAGGGTGCCTCTGAGGGTGGAGTTAGGGTCCATGTGAATCTGGAAATGCATGTGTTTGGCGGTGCTGAGCGCATCGTCGGTGGTAGTCGAGACCCTGATGCTGTTCTTGTAGACGATGGCGATTCCTCCTCCGACTCCGTTGGTGCTGCCTCTGCGGGTGATCTTGTAGCCATCTGGGATGGCTATGGCGATGTCGGGTGCGGAGGAGTCGTTAAACCTCTGCCAACTAAAGACCCAATGCCTTACATGCACACACTCAACAGCCACACAAACACTACATACAAACATACACACACACAGACACTGGCAGTCACACCCACAAATACATCCAACACAAACCCACCCACAGACACATAGATGGAAATACATATAGATATAAGTACACAAAGACCCAGACTATCTATGGAATTCACTTCTTCTCTCATTTAGGTCCTTAACCGATCTGTTGCAGTTCAGGAAAGCTCTTAAGACCTGGCTCTTTCATAAGTCATTTCCGAGTCTAGGCTTGTTATTAACCTTGGATTTACTAATTCTGATGATTATATTCTCTTTTGGGGGCTTTCTATCCCCTCTATGTTCCATAATCATGATAAATTTAATAAATATCTATCTATCCATCTATCTATTTATCTATTCATCTATCTATATATTTATCTTTCTATCATTCTATCTAGCCCTTTCTGTCTGTCTTTGCAAGCTTCTTCTATCTGTTTTTGCAGGCCTCTCTATCTATTTGTAAGAAGGCTTTACAAAACTGTTTCAAAAAAGCATTATGAAAGGCAAAAGGCTAGCATCCAATTCCAGACTGATTGTGTTTTTAGGTCTTGGTTTAGCAATTAAATGTCACTTTACTACAATTATGTGAATATTATTGTTACCTATAAGGGTTTTCAGCGAGAATTAACCCATTAACCTGTTGTTGTGACATATACATGTTTCCTCCAGCCACTGCAGCATGCATGATGGAGCTGGGAGTTAGCACACTTCATCTCCTGTCTGCTTTCAATTTGACATCATCAGTGATGTCACTGACCATGTCATGAGTGATGTAATGTGTGACGTCATCAGTAGTGCATTGGCGGGCACAAGTTATACATAGCTCAGCTAACTATAACAGCTCAATTTCTCTGGCTTTTTATGAGTGAAATGTCAGCTTTACTATAAAATCCCTGAAGCCTGTGTGTTTTTATTGAATTTGTAAGGTTTTTTAAATAACTATAACATCCATTAAATTCCAGTATATATATATATATTCACTGAAAAAACCATAGGTTATAGACTATATATAGTTAGGAATTAGCATTTACAAAACATTGAAAATTCACTGAAAAAACCATAGGCTATAGACCATATACAGTTAGGAATTAGCATTTAAAAAACCTTATTTTACTCACACAAAACCATTGAAATTCCATATATTGTTAGTTGCACTAACTATATATCGCGCACCCGCAATCCACTGCTGATGATGTCACATATTACATCATTCATGACATGGTCAGTGACATCACTGATGACATCACTGATGACATCTCAAATGACATCACTGATGACATCACTGATGACAACATCCAGTGACTGTATGTTTCTGTAAAGTTAAAATATGTCTTACATATTGAAGAATGAGTGGATGTATAAGTGTCTGGACGAAGGATTTAGTAGGTGCATGACTGAATGTATGAGTGAGTGATTAAATGTGTCTCACTGAGTGCATGGGTTAGTGACTAAACTGTCTTAATTTGTGCATCATTATGTCTGTTGTTCTGTAAACTGCTGCATGTGTTGATCAGTAGCTATATGAGTAACTATATGGGTTATTGATTGATTGCCCAAGTATTTGCATGGGAGACTGAGTGTGTGTGTGGCTGGCTGGGAGGTGTGTGACTCTGTGCTGATCAATGTGTACTTGTATCAATGATTGTATAAGAGAGTAAGTATGTGTTAGTATATGTTTGAAAATGTAAGGTGCTCTATGTTTAACTGTATAGATTAGAAAATGGAAGTGTGATTGATTCTTTACAGGACTGACTAGGTGTGTGAGTAACTCTATGGATGAGTGGCAGAGTGTGAGTGTCTGTATAGGTGTATGAGTGCATATGATAGTGTTGTAAAGATGAGTGATTGTATGTATGAATGATTGTATGGGTGAATGAGTGAATGTGTGTGTAGACGTAGGAATCAGTGAGTGCGTATGTAGTAACTAGTATTGGTGTGTCAATGGTTTCAAAAATTATACTCTGTATTTAACACTGGGTGTAACAGAGGTTATATTAAAATGTGAGGAGATGCATTGTATTGTCACATGAATGATATCATCAGTGATGTGGTCAATGATGTCAAATGAGATGTCATCAGTGATGTCATCAGTGATGTCATTTGAGATGTCATCAGTGATGTCATCAGTGATGTCACTGACCATGTAATGAATGATGTAATATGTGACATCATCAGCAGTGGATTGCGGGTGCGCGATATATAGTTAGTGCAACTAACTATATATGGAATTTCAATGGTTTTGTGTGAGTAAAATAAGGTTTTTTAAATGCTAATTCCTAACTATATATGGTTAGGCTTTCCTGTTTTCAGTTTCTATTTTTGGTAAATTCTGGTGGGGTTTTTTCAGTGTTTTCAATATCTTCAAAAACAGTTGTTATCAGTGGTTACACATTTGTGCGACACTAAAAACAACAGCAAAAGTGTTTTTCCGGTGTTTATGGAACGTTTTGCTTTTATTATTGCTTGCTTTCTGCACTGAAAGAACATGGTATATAGACAGTGTACTTATAGTGTATATGAGGTCCAAATAGATTTTTGTAAATTAATCTTATTGTAGTACACCATACAATACTCTTCAGTGAGTCTTTGGGTCATGTGCGCTCGCTCTTTCCTTCCCATGTAAACTTCCTTTAAAATGCCCTCTCAGCATTCTTAGCCCATTGGGCTGAGAACCATCAGCTAAGGGACACAGTTGGGATGACACTTTCTTTGATGCGACATAAAGCACGAAATGATAAATATTTGCGATTTAGTTACTGTGCATTAGAAAATAGTGCACCAGAATGGACTAAAAAGTCAATAGCATCCCTCATTAACTCTTAAGATTGTAAAGATGCTTTCAGCATACCATCTAATAAGTAGCAAGGATCTACTACAGGGAATCACTTCAGCTCGGGTATCAATTTTGACAGGTCATCACACAACTTTTTTACATACGTAGCTGAATCACTGCAAATACAAACAATATCACTCTAATCTTTGTTGAACTTGGAAAGAACCTTTTTTGCAGAGCATTACAAGTGACACTACTTTCCATGTTTTCCAAAAGTCTGGTGTCATGTTTTCACCACTATCCTAGATGCTTGGTGATATATATACTTGTCACTATACCTTGCATTGAATGTTTAAAACCTGAGGTGTTGGCAATTCACCTACTATCAATACTGATCCACTAGAAACTATGGTCTGATGTATTAAGGCTTTTTACCCATTCTCTGTGGGTAAATGTGATGACACATATTAGGAAAGATTTTTATGAAACCAGCCATTTTACCTATCGGTGAAAGAATCAAATGCAGCCAAAATATCAAATATGAGTTTGATATTTCCTGATTCTCTATAGTTTATAAAATAATTAAACTAGACCTTAAACATGAAACTAAACCCTGCATCTTTAGACCAAAGGCCACAAAACTGAAAAAGTTAAAGGAGAAGAAACAATATTTTAGTGGCATCCCTAAATAACAAAACTCAAGCAGAATAATGTTAGCCAGTCTTTCTTACTGCTACTTGTATAACAAAGTTACATTGTATTGACCCCTTCAGGAAGAAAAAATCGACTTTCACTCTCTTTTTCCTTTCTTTGAATGGCATTTAGTTTGTAGTTGTCCAGGTGTTTTTTCAGTGTTAATATGTTTTCACCGGGGAGGGCTATTTTTCTTTCAGTGGGGTTTTATCAGTTATTATAGGTTTAAACCTAAAACCCCACAGCCTATATATGGTCTATAACCTATGTTTTTTTCAGTGAATTTTCAAGGTTTTGTAAATGCTAATTCCTAACTATATATAGTCTATAACCTATGGTTTTTTCAGTGAATTTCAATGGTTTTTTTAATAGCAAATATCAAAAGCTTTAAAATGTCAAGTACGTGGTAGGTAAAAACATTTTCGTGTTTATGCACGCTGATGTGCTTTGAACGCTGCCCCCCCCCTCTTTTCTTGTAGGAGTATTCTCTCTTTGCAGATAGTGAAGGGTAGGTAATGCAGGCCTTTGCCCCCGTTGTAATCCATCGTGCCTGCTTGCCTCTCCATTTGATTGATTGTTATCCAAGCATTTACTGTTTTGGAATTGGTTCTCTTTGGTTCAATCTCTATTTACAAACAAGCACAGAGTCGCAATACTCTCTTTAGTCTTTGCAGATAGTGAAGGATAGGTAACGCAGGCTTTAGCCCCCGTTGTAATCCGTTGTGCCTATTTTTATCCCTCATTTGATTGATTGTTTGGCCGAACATTGATCGTTCAGAATTGGTTCTCTTTGGGTGATTCTCTATTCACAAATAAGCACAGAGTCGCAATACTCTGTTTAGTCTTTGCGGATAGTGAAGGATAGGTAGTGCAGACTTTTGTCCCCTTTGTAACCCATCATGCCTATCTCTGCCCCATTTGTTGGTAGTTGGTTCAGCCCGGACCCTTTATTAGAGGTAGATCATCCGACTCCACCGGAGGACACCCCTAATAAAAAGGACATATATATAAAATGCGGACTAGCCGCTGTATCGTGCAAGCAAACTATAACATAAAAATCGTTAGAAAAAACAAAAGGAATCAAGCAAAATCAGTAGGCCACTGATGGGATCTCTTTTTGACCTCGCTAAAATAGAAACATTAGGAACAACCCCTCATGAGAAATATGAAACTAGTGAGAGGAACCGAGCTCGACGCCATGATGGCTGCAAGACAGCTCGGCTCCGCCGCCCACCCCGCCCAAAATAACGACAAACCCTATGCAAATATTATAAATATATACAACACACCAGCAGAGTAACAGGGTAAAACGTTTTATTAAATAACTATTTACATGGCAGCCTGCTGCAACATCGATCCAAATGCATGACGCTGTTCCTGTCCCTCCTTCCTTAAAGTACCAATGTTGGGCTACTTTGGGCTACTTTTTAGTAGGATGTGGGCTTTAGAAAGTCTACAAAGGCCATCAGCCGGCGAGGTAGCGGCCTAGGGGTGGAGGACCATTGTGCAAATAGCCCGGGGGCGACACCACGCGCCAAGGCTCGTCCCCAATACACCCAGAGATGATGTCCAGCAAGTTGTGTGGGGGGATGCCTTGCTGATGCCGCCACCCCCCCCACATTCTTGTTGCCTGATCCGGCCAGCTCAATCGATCGAGCATGAGACTCTTAAACCCAGGGTCGTAGGCCCGGCCATCTTAGTGATGTGTAATGCATGCCGCCGTTCCCGGGATTTCTCCCCGACTACTCTGCGGCCTACGAGATGGAGAGGCCAGGGCGTTGACTAGGCGGGGCCTCCGGCCGCAACCACAGCGCCAACGATCGCTGCTGACGGAGGGGAGCCTTGCCGGTGAGAGCCACTGATCTGAAGAACCACTGCCTGCGGTGCCTCCCTGAGCCGCTTGACGGAGGTCCCCGAGGGGCAGTGTGGTGGCGCGGACTCGGAGGGGGCGCTTGGCTCCTGCCCCCTCCCCAAGTCTTGTTGCCCTGGTGTGGCCTGAGATCGCCCCCGACATAGGCGGCCGGCTCCCGGGGTCCGGCAGGACTTTTAGCCTTTTGGTGACTCTTCCATTCTGGACCCTGTCCCACAATCCGTTTGACCTGGGGACACGTCCTGCGGTGCCCTCGCAATGCGGCCTGGTCCCTGAATGTGTGCGGGGGGACGGTGTTGATTGGATCAAGATGGCGGCTGGTGCCCTTCTTCATGGCTCACGTCCGGACCAGGCGACTGTTCCAGGCCCCCGAGGGGCAGTGTGGTGGCGCGGACTCGGAGGGGGCACTTGGCTCCTCCCCCTCCCCAAGTCTTGTTGCGCTGGTGTGGCCTGAGATCGCCCCCGACATAGGCGGCCGGCTCCCGGGGTCCGGCGGACTTTTAGCCTTTTGGTGACTCTTCCATTCTGGACCTTGTCCCACAATCCGTTTGACCTGAAGACACGTCCTGCGGTGCCCTCGCAATGCGGCCTGGTCCCTGAATGTGTGCGGAGGGACGGTATTGATTGGATCAAGATGGCGGCTTGACACAAAGCTGACTCAAGTGTTGCTGCTGATGCTATGCAGACAAAAACTGGTTTTCAGTTTGTACATTCTTTAGGATTTTTCCATCCAAGGCTGGTTGACAGTTTGTAGAACGATGGCTTCAGATTTTCAACATACTACTCTTCAACATTCTTCATAAATGTAAGAATGTGAGACTCACTAGGAGAACGGCCGTTTATCTTTCCTTTCAAAATGCTGCCAACAATATTTTCTGAATGGAAGACACCATCTTGTAGCATAAAGGGCTGCGTCAAGGGTGGTATTGCCCAGAATGTCTCGTTTTCAAGTGCTCGTAATGACGAAGCCAGGACTGTGGCAGATCGTCCAAAATCTACAAAAAACACCACTGCCAACTCTTCAATAACTTCCATCACCCAGCACCGCATTTCCAAAGAAACAGCATAGCAAGCTTTCGTGGCCTTTAGAGTTTTCGGAAGCAGTTTCCCAAGACCATCACTGCAGCCATTACAATCCAACAGAGGAACTTTTTCCAAGATCGGCATATTAACAGGGCTGCTGGTGTAATCGGGGCTCTTGCAGCCATTCAACTTAATTGAGGCTTTCACAATGACAGACCGCCCACTGAACTTCGTGCCATGACATTTACTTATAACATTCTGCTGGGTCTTCGCCGAACTGAAGTCTACAAATGCAAAGCATTTCATTCCGCTTTGACATTTCTTGACATGTAGTGGGTTGAAGTCTTTAAAGAGGTCCACAATTTGCTCCTCAGTCACATCACTTGAAAGATTCCCCAAGCCAGGCAGGTCCCACACCACTTGAAAGGACCTGCCTGGCCTCGACCAAAATGGCGCCAGTATGGGAGCGACTTGCAACTCCTTATGACGTTCTAGTTACTTAGCCTTGACGTTATGGGGGATGTATGCGGTCTTTGTGCACATGGCGGGCGGGGAAGGGTACTGACAGGGCATACGGACAACCCTATTAATGTCGGTTTTTCATTATTGATTATTGTATTATTAAAGCTTCGAAGTAATGTTACCCATGATACTCGCCCATGGTGTACGTATGGATGATTTTATTGTAACTGATCCTGTTATACTTTCAATTATAAAATCAACCTTCACTGATCCTGCAACCGTTTGTCACGTTTATTTTTTTCAATTAAATGGCTCGCTTGTTACATACTCCTATTCCCCTGGCTTTTCACCCTTTCCTACGCACGGTCTGTACTACCGCCCTCGGGCGATCTATGTAATGAACAGACTACCATTACCGAGACACAAGGGACTGCATCTCAGAGAGATAAGTCAAGTACGTGGTAGATAAAAACATTTTCGTGTTTATGCACGCTGATGTGCTTTGAACGCTGCCCCCCCCTCTTTTCTTTTTCTGCAGGTTACATTGGAATTTCAGCTGAAGTATGGAGAAGACCTAAACCACACCGTGTTCTACGCGAGGAAAAATAGGCTAGCTCTGTGAGATGGTACATTATATGTAGGAGCTATCTCTGGGAGCGTGAAAGATTGTATGGTATGAATGTGCGCATGGGCCCTGATTTGTACGGTTTGAATGCGTATGTGTGGCGCACGGCTGGGTCAATAAAATAATGCTTTTTGTATGACTGAGAACAATTCCCAACAGGTATCAATTGGAAGACAATTTCAACAGGTGTATGCAATATGCATTACAAAACGAAGAAATAAGGAGTCACTGCATTTTTGGAAAAAAGTGGGTATTATTCACCACTATAAGAGCAAGGCGGGTCTGTTGCAGAGTTATGCAGTTAAACAACACTGTACACATCAAATGGGGTGACAACCCGGTGGCACTTGGTGAAGGTGATATATACATAAATATATACAGTGAATAGTGATGGTAGTGCAAGTGCTGGGGTGAAACAGCGTGGTCGGCGCGTTGTGACAATAGGTGAAAAATATACAAAGTAATGGCTCCAAGGATCAAGTTGTAATCACTTAAAACAAGAATAAGTCAATTTTTAGGAGTACAAAACAAATAGGGCGCCATGAGGTTAAGCTGTGTGGTCGACGGCGTTTCGATCCCCGTCAGTCGGGATCGTCATCAGGACTGGGTTGTCGAGGGAAACAGTGATGTCCGCCAGAGGCAAAGTCGTGCGGATGGAGGGGCTGGTATGGAGGGTCCAATGCTGAATAGCGATTCAGAAGGCTTGTGGCAGCCGGGGTATTCGGCGTCTGATTAAATCAAGACGCAGGGGCGACTATCATGAAGGGCAGCTTCTTGCAATGAAGGCAGGAGCTTAGCGCGGTCTGATAGCAGCGTTAGGGAAGATAGCCAGTTGGTCCACCCGGCTGACACAAGCCTTCTGAATCGCTATTCAGCATTGGACCCTCCATACCAGCCCCTCCATCCGCACGACTTTGCCTCTGGCGGACATCACTGTTTCCCTCGACAACCCAGTCCTGATGACGATCCCGACTGACGGGGATCGAAACTCCGTCGACCACACAGCTTAACCTCATGGTGCCCTATTTGTTTTGTACTCCTAAAAATTGACTTATTCTTGTTTTAAGTGATTACAACTTGATCCTTGGAGCCATTACTCTGTATAATTTTCACCTATTGTCACAACGTGCCGACCACGCTGTTTCACCCCAGCACTTGCACTACCATCACTATTCACTGTATATATTTATGTATATATCACCTTCACCAAGTGCCACCGGGTTGTCACCCCATTTGATGTGTACAGTGTTGTTTAACTGTATAACTCTGCAACAGACCCGCCTTGCTCTTATAGTGGTGAATAATACCCGCTTTTTTCACAAAATGCAGTGACTCCTTATTTCTTCTTTTTGTAATGCATATTGCATACACCTGTTGAAATTGTCTTCCAATTGATACCTGTTGGGAATTGTTCTTATTTACAGCTTATACCCATCCCAACTTGGTCTATGGGTTATCTCCTGTCTATCCTACACATTTTGTATGACTGAGGCGTTGATCGAACGGTTAATGGAATGCGAAAAATAAGCCCGAACATGGTATCCGCATGTGAAGGACGAAAAAGAATATAGCACTTTCCTTACTTAGGAACGACTCTCTCTGGAGCTAGTGAATGGGAGAGTAGCCTACACCAGAAACTTGAAGGGTTATTTCAGTACGACGAACCCGACCCCAACCGATATCCCAAATGTACACCCAAAATAATGCGCACCAGTAAGTCAATTTATGTGCTGACTAAATAAGAGAAGTTAGCTCGGCTCCGCCGCTCACCCTGCCCAAAATAACGACAAACCCTATGCAAATATTATAAATATATACAACACACCAGCGAAGTAACAGGGTAAAACGTTTTATTAAATAACTATTTACATGGCAGCCTGCTGCAACACGATCCAAATGCATGACGCTGTTCCTGTCCCTCCTTCCTTAAAGTAGCAATGTTGGGCTACTCTGCGGCCTACGAGATGGAGAGGCCGGGGCGTTGACTAGGCGGGGCCTCCGGCCGCAACCACAGCGCCAACAATCGCTCCTGACGGAGGGGAGCCTTGCCGGTGAGAGCCACTGATCTGAAGAACCGCTGCCTGCGGTACCTCCCTGAGCCGCTTGACGGAGGCCCCCGAGGGGCGGTGTGGTGGCGCGGACTCGGAGGGGGCGCTTGGCTCCTGCCCCCTCCCCAAGTCTTGTTGCCCTGGTGTGGCCTGAGATCGCCCCCGACATAGGCGGCCGGCTCCCGGGGTCCGGCGGGACTTTTAGCCTTTTGGTGACTCTTCCATTCTGGACCCTGTCCCACAATCCGTTTGACCTGGGGACACGTCCTGCGGTGCCCTCGCAATGCGGCCTGGTCCCTGAATGTGTGCGTGGGGACGGTGTTGATTGGATCAAGATGGCGGCTGGTGCCCTTCTTCATGGCTCACGTCCGGACCGGGCGACTGTTCCAGGCCCCCGAGGGGCGGTGTGGTGGCGCGGACTCGGAGGGGGCGCTTGGCTCCTGCCCCCTCCCCAAGTCTTGTTGCCCTGGTGTGGCCTGAGATCGCCCCCGACATAGGCGGCCGGCTCCCGGGGTCCGGCGGGACTTTTAGCCTTTTGGTGACTCTTCCATTCTGGACCTTGTCCCACAATCCGTTTGACCTGAAGACACGTCCTGCGGTGCCCTCGCAATGCGACCTGGTCCCTGAATGTGTGCGGGGGGACGGTATTGATTGCATCAAGATGGCGGCTTGACACAAAGCTGACTCAAGTGTTGCTGCTGATGCTATGCAGACAAAAACTGGTTTTCAGTTTGTACATTCTTCAGGATTTTTCCATCCAAGGCTGGTTGAGAGTTTGTAGAACGATGGCTTCAGATTTTCAACATACTACTCTTCAACATTCTTCATAAATGTAAGAATGTGAGACTCACTAGGAGAACGGCCGTTTATCTTTCCTTTCAAAATGCTGCCAACAATATTTTCTGAATGGAAGACACCATCTTGTAGCATAAAGGGCTACGTCAAGGGTGGTATTGCCCAGAATGTCTTGTTTTCTAGTGCTCATAATGACGAAGCCAGGACTGTGGAAGAGCGTCCAAAATCAACAAAAAACACCACTGCCAACTCTTCAATAACTTCCATCACCCAGTACCGCATTTCCAAAGAAACAGCATAGCAAGCTTTCGTGGCCTTTAGAGTTTTCGGAAGCAGTTTCCCAAGACCATCACTGCAGCCATTACAATCCAACAGAGGAACTTTTTCCAAGATCGGCATATTAACAGGGCTGCTGGTGTAATCGGGGCTCTTGCAGCCATTCAACTTAATTGAGGCTTTCACAATGACAGACCGCCCACTGAACTTCGTGCCATGACATTTACTTAAAACATTCTGCTGGGTCTTCGCCGAACTGAAGTCTCAAATGCAAAGCATTTCATTCCGCTTTGACATTTCTTGACATGTAGTGGGTTGAAGTCTTTAAAGAGGTCCACAATTTGCTCCTCATTCACATCACTTGAAAGATTCCCCAAGCCAGGCAGGTCCCACACCACTTGAAAGGACCTGCCTGGCCTCGACCAAAATGGCGCCAGTATGGGAGCGACTTGCAACTCCTTATGACGTTCTAGTTACTTAGCCTTGACGTTATGGGGGATGTATGCGGTCTTTGTGCACATGGCGGGCGGGGAAGGGTACTGACTGAGCATATGGACAACCCTATTGATGTCGTTTTTTCATTATTGATTATTGTATTATTAAAGCTTCGAAGTAATGTTACCCATGATACTCGCCCATGGTGTGCGTATGGACGATTTTATTGTAACTGATCCTGTTATACTTTCAATTATAAAATCAACCTTCACTGATCCTGCAACCGTTTGTATTTTGCCATATTACTACCTCTCCTTTCTGTAAAATGTTGGAACTTAATTGGCTGAGAAAGAAAGGACAGGTAAGACGACTGATGTCCCCTAATCTGACCCTTAAAAGGGAACTATATGTCAGTGTTTTTTTGTTTTAAAGCCTTAGTAACACCACCCTCATCATTTAGATTACCACCGCCCATTGCACAAAAGCGTACCGGGCGCTCCCCACGCAAAAAAAACGAAATATTTTTACCACCGCCCATTGCACAAAAGCGTACCGAGGCCAACCGCCCTATGGAAATTAACATGGGAAAAACGCGTTTGGGACCCCCTTTTTTCTCGGCCCCCCCTTGACGAACCCCCCCCCAAATTTTCAGGGGCTGCTCAGAAACAAAGTGTTCCATTTTCCTGAAAATTTCAGCCAATTCCGTCCACAAACGCCAAAGTTATTAGACATAGAATTTTCAAAAATCCCATAGAGAAAAAATCCTAACTATATATACCTACTGGCGACCGCCAGTAGGTAATATATATATATATATATATATATATATATATATATATATATATATATATATATCCAACGAAACAGGAGAACCAAAGCGAAGTAAGCCACACAGAAATAGTGAGCACACTTCATTTATTTCTTTCACTTCGTGCAAGCAGGTAACAAATTCAAAGCAGTCCCCAAAGTTTCATCTTGCGCCAAACGCGTTTCGGGATATCAACCATCCCTTCCTCAGTGGCGTAGCTGTAAGGCAAGTGGAAGCGCCATTATGCATTCACTAAATAGTCAATTGCCGTCGCAAGTGGGCGTGGCCATACACTCTTGCATCCTATATATATATATAAATATATAGGTTTGAGGCCTGTTATAGTTAGGAATTAGAATTTTAAAAAACCTTAGAAATTCACTTAAAAAACCATAGGTTTCAGACATGTTATAGTTAAGGATTAACATTTAAAAAAGTGACTATTTATATGAATAAATACAGTGGTGTTTGTGTGTGTAGCTTAGTAAATGTGAGTATGATCAATTGTTTGCATAAGTGAGTAGGATGACTGCATAAGTGAATAAGATGTGTACTGGTGTGTAATGTCGATGTAGGTGTATAAGTATATTTAATAGTGTTCTTTTTTATTTTTATTTTTTTATTTATTTATTATTCACAGCGAAAATTACAGACCAAAATAAAGCAGTCACAGTTCAAATACTTGTCCCTAAAACATTGCAAAAAAAATAAGAACAGTTATCAGTCCTCATAGTAATCACGGAACGCACTCCAAATTTTGATGCCCAGTCTTCTTTTCCTTGGTCCCATAATAGAAAAAAGGCCCCACTCCAAATTATAGAAATTTAACATTTTAACACGCCATTGGTGAAATACGGGAGGTTTTTCCTGAAGTCACTCAGTAGCTATACATAAGCGAGCTACAGTCATTGCATAAAATATGAAGTGTCGATATTTATACAATGGCTCGACATTCCTATCCTTTGGTATTTTTCCCAACATCATCATAGCAGGGGTAATATGTATCGACATTCTTATTACAAAAGATAAAAAAAATTCAAGATCAGTTATAAAACCTTGAAGTTTAACACAGCTAACAAAGATATGTACTGCCCCTGCATCATCATCCCCGCATCTAAAACACTTGCCATTATTGCCTCCTCCCCATTTCGCCATTCGAATCGGGGTATAATACAAATCATGCATAGTCATAAAAAACTGGGCCTTTAAGTTTGCCGACATTAATGCCTCCTTGGAGAGGAGTAGAAGATCTTCCACATCTATCTCTGGATCATCTAGTAAGCCCAGCCATTTTACCCTCACTTTTTCTAATTCTTCCCTCCTATCTTCAAGTAGCAGTTGGTATACTATGCCAATGTTAGCTCACCTCCTAACTGCTTCTATAATTTTATTCTGCTGTAATATAACTTTCCTTCGATGTAAAAAATCCCGAATTTGCAAAAACTTAAAGAAAAAGTTTCTAGGGAAAGTAAACTGATTTTTTAGCTCCTCAAAAGATTTACAAATCCCTTCGTCCTTAGACATATCTCCCAGACATCTAACCCCTTTCCGCTGCCAGATTGTTGCCATATCGTCATAAAATATGTCTGGAAGAAGCCTGTGAGCATTAAAAGGCGTGTAGTAAGATATTTTCCCTATCGCCTTTCTATTAAAGAGCCATTTCCAAACCTTAAATGCGCCCATCACTACCTTGAAATGTGTCCGTTTGTAGTAGGACCCGTCAATCTCCTTAAAAAATGATTGTTTCACAAATGGCCCGAATTGCATTTCAAAAATGGAAGGGTTATTAGCCACATTGGCTTCTATCTCTCCAGTAATAAGCGCCCTCATCTTTAATAGAAAACAAGTTACATAATATAAAAAGAAATCTGGGACTCCCATTCCGCCCCTTGTATACGGTAAAGTCATAAACTTCATTGCCCGCCTCGGTTGCCCTGGGCTCCAAATGAATTTACCACACCTCGCCTGCAAGGCCTGTATCTTGTCCATAGTAATTTCTAAGGACATTGACCTAAATAAATATAGCACTTTTGGTAACACGTTCCTTTTTATCACATTAGTGCGGCCAATAACAGTTAAATACAGGCGTTCCCACCTATCCAGCGAATGCCTAATTTTGTTCATCAATGTGTTCCAATTAACCTTAACTAATTCAGTCATATTTGCCCTAAGTTGAATACACAAGTATGTTGCCTCCTTCACCACTCTCCCATCCTTCCATCCTACAGTTTCAGAAAAGAGAATCTGCATTTTTGACTCGTTCAGTTTGTATCCTGCCACTGGCCCAAACCCCTTGGCCAGCCGCTCAATTTCTTTAATTGCGATACCGGGATTTACCGTTGTCACCGCGATGTCGTCGGCATAAGCAAACACAGAAAAATAATGCTCTGCTACTTGATAAGGTGGGATCAAAGTACTACGATTCAACTGTTCAATAAAAGGATTAAAGTAGAGGGCAAATAAAAGAGGGGAACATGGACAGCCTTGGCGTGTTCCACGTGTAATATTAACAAAATCCGAGAGTCCATAGCAGAAATTTTGGCCGGCGGGGTAATATATAAAGATTGTATGGCAACCATACATTTTTGACCAAAACCCATTTTGTGCATCAACTTCCATAAATATCCCCATTGAACGCGGTCAAATGCTTTTTCAGCATCAAGTTAAATGAGCGCTAAGTCATTTTTTTTAACAGCGGCAATGTCAAATAGTGTGATAACTTTATTGACATGCTCTACCATCCCTCTTTTTGGTATAAAACCATGTTGATGCAGTGACACTAGAGAGACCATACATTTGGATATTTGATCAGCTAGTATTTTCGAATAAATTTTATTGTCAGCATTTAATAACGATATGGGTCGATATGACCCTACTGAATCCGGTGGCATTCCCTTCTTGCAAAAAACAGCTATGGTGGCATCAGCCCATGATCTAGGAGGTGAGCCCCGCTGAGCAACCTGCATCACTACTAAAAGCTCCTTCTTAATGATGTTGTAAAACTGTCTATAGACCTCAGTAGGTATTCGATCAGGGCCGGCAGCTTTACCGATAGTGAGACTTTTTACTGCCTTTTCCATCTCCTCCTCCGTAATTGGGGCTTCCGATTCCAGCGCTACATGTAGATCCAATTTTTTAAACCCAATTCAAACATTTCTAACCAGTCTAGACCGTCCTCATCGATCCCTCTATGCTGAGTATATAGTTCTGAATATAATTGCCAACATTTTTTTAAGATTTCTCGGGGATCAGAGTGTGCCACCCCCGAGCATCCTTCATTGTCACAATGTTTCTTGCTGACTCCTTCATTCGAAGCTGTACCGCCAATTGTTTACCCATACTCATGTTTTTCCGTCTTTGATGTTAAAAACCTCCTTGCGTTCTCCACAGACCTAAAACCCACAACTTTCGCTCTCTCTTTTGCTACTTTATCCTCCAAGTTGCTCAGATCATTCTGCCCTGTGGCCACCCCATTCATCAATAAAGTTTCGGATTGGATTAAATGCTGATATAGTATATCTAACTCTTGTCTAGCCTTCTTTTGGTGGCGAAACGTGAAGCTCATGCATTCTCCACGAAATCCCGCCTTAAAGGTGTGCCAAATTATAGGGACCGTAGCGGTACCCTTATTTTCCTCAAAAAATAACTGAATCCACCTTCCCATATGGGTTTCAAAATCGCTATTTAACCCCAACTTCCTGTCAAATGTAAAATTTTAAGATCTAGATCTAGTTACATCTGCTTGTATCTCCATTACAATAGGAGCGTGGTCAGACGAAATTCTAGGGTAGACACTGACGGTCGCTCCATCCAGTACTGAAGCTGGAGCAAAAAAATAATCCAATCTAACCAGTTTCTTATGCGGATATGAATAGAAAATATACCCGCTATCCTGTGATCTCAAATGGCCCCACACATCCACCAGCCCTTGGTCCTCAACTAAGTTATGCATCGCCTTGAACACTTTTGGTTTACGCCCCTTATACTTAGTGAACCCCTCCATCAGTGCAGTGTTATTCAAATTTATATTAATATCACCACAAACTATGATTGGCTTAGGCCAAGCTGTTAACTCCAAATTCACTTCATTTAGAATTTCCGGATCATCTAAGTTGGATCCATACACAGTGCATAGCGTCACATTTTTACCCTCTACACCACATTCCACCATCGCCCACCGTCCTTTTTTGTCGCTTAGTGTCCGCCCAATAGTAACATTGTTTCCCTTACAAAGAATAGCGACCCCTTTTGTCATACTAGATTGTCGTGTAGTAACCACTAAGGAAAATCCAAGTTCTTTCAACACCTCCCTTTTTACCCATGGAATATGGGTTTCCTAAAGACAGAGTAAGTGTGGTGATATATATCTTAACTCGGCCGCAACCTTACATCTCTTATTAACATTGTTCAACCCGGAGACATTCAATGAGCAAATTCTTAAACCTTTAGTTGCCATTTGTCATCAGTAGGTTTTTTTTAATGTACTTATACATTAGCGAGCAAAAACATCATGTCACTCAGATCCAAAAAGAAATATTCTAATTTGTCCCAATCCATTCTAATATTCAAAATTAGAGGACAGTTTCTGCGCATTTTGATGTGAAAATTTTTCCCATTTTCTCCCACACCCCACTCGTGCACCCCCTTTACCCATCCTCCTTTATGACCCTCCCCCCCTAACCCACCAAACCCCCCCACAACCCTTACTAGAGGCTTTAGGACTAATGGTCCTGTTGATGTGAGCTTGCCCCCAACCTCCTACCTTCGCCCACGGACATCATACCACATATCACAAGAGTAAAAAAAAGAATAAAGACCTTTGCTGCTCAAGAAAGATGCGGAATAGCAAAAGAGTGCCCCTACTAGCCAAATTTCTTCGATTTACAGATATATGTGGCAACTAAACTAACAACATGTACCCAAAAATTCCTTCGCAGCCACTGCGAACATAAAGAAGTGAGTGTGCTCCTTATATATAACTTTCATTTTAGCTGGGAACATCAGGTAGGCCTGTGCACCCTTACTTTGAAACTCCGGAATTAGCTGCCGTAACTGCCATCTTAACTCAACGGACTGTTTACAGAGATCGGGGCGCACAAAGTACTCACAATCCAACCCACTTCTCTTTCTATCTATCCGAGCTTTCATAAATATTTCCTCACGAGCCAAAAAGCCACTAAGATAGCACTTGGTTTCTGATCCCGCTGATTTGCTCTGTTTTTAAATGGAAACCGATGTACGCGCTACACCTCCCTTTCCCAGTCCCAGCTAGTAGACTCGGGAAATGACTTTTTAAGCAGCTTAATTTTAAAACTTCGAGGATCAGACCCTTCCTCGCCCTCCGGAACCTGTAAGAACCTTAAATTATTTCTACGTGACCGATTCTCTAAATCGGTCAATTTCCAATTAACGTCCTCCTTATGGGCAAGTTGTAGTTCAAGTTTTTTCTTTTGTTGTACCAGTTCATCCTCGAGTGTAGATATACGTGCCTCGGCTTCGTTGGCTCTTACTACAAACTCAGCATGTGATTTAACAAGACGCCTAACTGAGTTCTGTAGCTTCTTACAAGAGTTCTGCACTCTCAAGCTATCATCCCCGTTTTCATCCCTGTGCTGCATCATAGTCTTGTATATCAACCCCAGTGTTATTTCTTCCGGTGATTCCTCCCCCCGAGTAGGGACAGTGGAGATCTCTCCTTCCTTCTCGGCGTCTCCACCATTTATTTCTCCATTCTGATTTAACCGCAATTTACGAACTGTGCGAGATTCGGGTCTCTGATCCTCCAGATCAAAACTACTGTGGATACTGCCATCTTCCAGACTCATGTATGTAGCGTATTGCTGGACAAGATCCTCAGAGGAAGACATGGACTGTTCAGATAGGGAGTAGAAATCTGCCGAATCAGATTCAGTAACATTAGGGATGTGGGGTCCGTGTGCTGCTGCCTCTTGTAAGCCACTATCGCAACTAGATTTCTCCATATTGATAGACGGAGTGATAGTTAATTTTGACTTTAAGGATATAGCCGAGGCAGACTCCTGCTCACTGCCTAGCAAAATCTCCTCATTTGCACCTTCAATATTACTCGAGTCTTTCTCTAATACAGGGGAAGTATTTACAGATTCCAAGACAGTCACAGTTCCCTCTGCAATATTGCCAATATTGCCTTCATTCATCTGCCCGACTCCTTCATCCTCATTCAATGTCTAAGAAAGTTCACAAGCAGCCTCTTCGAGTCGGCCCGATTTAAGTCTTTCTTTATTTTTAATCGAAGAAAATAACTCCGGTATTCCTTTTACCGGTCTCAAATTACTCTCACCGCCCTCCTTACCTCGGGCCACTCTCCCTGCTTTATCTGCTTTGTCCGCTTTGTCTGTCTCTTTGCTCCGCGTATCAGAGGGAGCAGGAACCTCCGCCGTGTTTAAGACCTCCTGTCCATCCGGCGGTTCAGATATTGCGGCTCCCTGTCCACGACCTCTTCGTCCTTTGGGAGCCATTGCTCCTCCCAACGCTCCTTCCTCCACTCTCAGATTCTCACGCCCAGCAACTAGGCAGTTCTCCCTCAACCAGCTGGACCAGGTGAGCCGACTCCAATGCGCCGCCCACAACCTGCGCGGGCTCCGTGCTCCAGGTCCGCTTGCCGCCGCAAATTGATTCCAGCACATCTACATGCAGGGGAAGTATTTTTTATTCTTTAACTTTCAGTTGGAAGTCGCGTAGAATCAGAGAGACTGGCTGCGCCGTTGAAGGCCACCCTCCTGCCCGTTCTTCACTCAAGCAGCCTTTTGTCCCGTGAGGTCCGGCAGGAGCAGCTTGCTCACGCGTCCAGCGTGGACGTCATCTTGCCTCCAAAAGGAGTCAACTCCACACTATTTGATAGTGTTCTATTGATCTTTGTTAGCATGTATGAGTGAATCTATAGGTAAGTGTTTAGATGTGTGTGTAGATGTAGTAATCACTGAGTGGGTTTTTAGAAATTTGTATTGGTGTGTCAATGGTTTCAAATATGGTACTCCATATTTTATAATGAGTGTTGAAAGGTTATACTAGTGTATGATAAGATGTATCAGATTGTCACGTTGATGATGTCATCAGTGATATCATCAGTGATGTCATTTGAGATGTCATAAGTGATGTCATCAGTGATGTCACTGACCATGTCATGAATGATGTAATATGTGACATCATCAGCAGTGGATTGCGCGCGCGCGAGTTATAGTCAGTACAACTAACTATAACGTGGGAATTTAAAGAGTTTTGTACGAGTGAAATGTCCAACTAAATATAAGACCCCTAAAACCTATGGATTTTTCAGTGAATTTCTAAGGTTTTTTAAATGCTAATTCCTAACTATAGCATGTCTTAAACCTATGGTTTTTTCAGTGAATTTCGAAGGTTTTTTAAATGCTAATTCCTAACTATAACAGGCCTCAAACCTATGGTTTTTTCAGTGAATTTCAAAGGTTTTTTAAATGCTAATTCCTAACTATAACATGTCTGAAACCTATGGTTTTTTCAGTGAATTCCAAATGTTTTGTAAATGACAGTATTGTTATTTTTATAGTTTTTTATACTGATTTTCAAAAAAATTTAAACAGTTTGTTTTAGATATTTTATTTTTTAAATGACATTACAATTACATTATTCATTACATCACAAAATATACTTTCTCAGAATGAATTACTTTAGTTTAAATACTTTGCAAATAGACAATAGACGTTTAAGTACAGTAGTTACAGTTGTTGCATTGGGCAACTCAATTTCAAACACAATGCAACATTGAGGTCAATGTGAATTTCTAGTTAAATGCAATTGATTACTTTTTAGATTACTTTTCTAAACACAGGACTGGATCCTAAATTCAGTCCTGAGACATCACCTGTAAACAGTTAAATAAAAGTGTTTTCGTTACAGTAGTGATTTTAAGGACTTTTGTCTTTTAAAAGATGACAGAAACTTTTTCACATAGAATCACCAATGTTATCCTATGGGAGGAAATTCACTTATCAGGTAAGTAGTGTTAACATTACTTTTTCTTACTCAGTGGTGGATCCTGGTTCCAGCACGGGTGCATCTCCTGTAAACAGTCGAAAGAATGCGTTTAAGTCATACAGGCAATTTTTAAGGAATACTTTTAGTTTGTGAAAATAAACACAATGGATTCCCATGGAAGGAAATACAAGTTACGGGTAAGTACGGTTAGAATTACTTTTCAAGCTCAGTACTGGGCTCAAAGAAGCAGCACTGAGGTCACTCCAGATAACAGTTGAGTAAATCGGAATTCGTAGTTCTGTTGATTTTATAGGAACTTTTTAAAGTTAAAAAACTTCACACTTAGAAGAATTTCCAAGTGAAACCAGTCAATGTTTGCCTATGGAAGAAAATTCAAGTAACTGGTAAGTACGGTTAGAATAATTTTCCTGACCAGTACTGGGCTCAAAGATGCAGCTCTGATGTCTCTCCTGATAACAGGTGAATAAATCGGAATTTGTAGTTTGGCTGATTTTAGAGGAATATTTGTATTTTTCAAAAATCAACACTTAGAAACTTTTCTGCTGAAAACCACACAATGGATTCCTATGGAAGGAAATATATGTTACTGGTAAGTACGCTTAGAATTACTTTTCAGGGTCAGTGCTGGGCTAAAAGATGCAGCACTGGGTTCTCTCCTGATAACAGGTGAGTAAATCCGAATTCGTAGTTCAGCTGATTTTACAGGAATATTTGTACGTTTCAAAAGTCAACACATAAACTTTTCTGCTGAAAACAACACAATGGATTCCTTTGGAAGGAAATACAAGTTACTGGTAAGTACGCTTAGAATTACTCTTCAGGGTTCAAGTCAAGTCAAGTCAAAATTTGTATAGCGCACTACTCACCCAGAGGGTCTCAAGGCGCTTGGGGAGGGGGGGGGTACGTTACTTATCGAATATCCAAGTTTTTAGTTGTTTTCTGAAGGAGAGGTGGTTCTGTGTAAGGCGGAGGTGGGTGGGGAGGGAATTCCAGGTTTTGGCCGCTAAGTAGGAGAAGGATCTTCCCCCCATGGTGGATCTTTGGATGCGAGGAATCGCGGCGAGGGCTTGATTGGACGATCGTAGTTGGCGGGTGGGGGTGTAAAAGGTCAGGCGCGTGTTGAGGTATTCGGGTCCTAGGTCGTAAAGGGCTTTGTGTGCGTGGGTGAGAAGATGGAACGTTATTCTCTTGTTGATGGGTAGCCAGTGGAGGTCTTTCAGGTGACTGGAAATGTGAGCTTGGCGGGGGATGTCTAAGATGAGTCTGGCTGAGGCGTTCTGGATGCGTTGGAGTTTTTTCTGTAGTTTGACTGTGGTTCCGGCGTAAAGGGTGTTTCCGTAGTCCAGTCGGCTTGTGACCAGTGCATAGGTGACCGTCTTTCTTGTTTCGGTGGGGATCCAACTGAAGATTTTTTTAAGCATACGTAGGATGTTGATACATGATGATGAGACGGCGTTGACTTGTCTGGTCATGGAGAGGGAGGAGTCCAGGATGAAGCCAATGTTACGTGCGTGGTCCGTTGGTTTGGGTGCGTTTCCCAGGGCCGATGACCACCATGAGTCGTCCCAAGCGGAAGGGGATGATCCTAAGATGAGGACTTCCGTTTTGTCCGAGTTCAGTTTCAAACGGCTGTTCTTCATCCACTCGGCTACTTCTTTCATCCTGTCGTGTAGGTTGGTTTTGGCTGTGTTTGGGTCTTTGGTGAGGGAGAGGATCAGTTGGGTGTCGTCTGCGTAGGAGATGATGTTGAGGTTGTGTTGGCGCGCGATGGATGCGAGGGGGCTCATGTATACGTTGAAGAGGGTGGGACTGAGTGAAGATCCTTGTGGGACGCCGCAGATGACTTCAGTGTCTTCCGATTTGAAAGGGGGAGGTGAACTCTCTGGGTTCTTCCGGCGAGGAACGAGATGATCCAGTTCAATGCTTTTCCTTGTATTCCGACGTTGCTGAGGCGTTGTATAAGGGTGCTATGACAGACTGTGTCGAAGGCTGCGGAGAGGTCAAGTAGGATGAGGGCAGCTGTTTCTCCGTTGTCCAGAAGAGTTCGAATGTCGTCAGTTGCTGCGATGAGGGAGGTCTCGGTGCTGTATTTGGCTCGGAAGCCGGACTGTGATGGGTCGAGGGAGCCGTTGGATTCGAGGAAGGTGGCGAGCTGACTGTTGACGGTTTTCTCAATGACTTTGGCAGGGAATGGGAGGAGCGAGATGGGGTGGTAGTTCTTAAGTTCAGTGGGGTCTGCTGTGGGTTTCTTCAGGAGGGCACTGAGTTCGGCATGTTTCCAGCTTTCGGGGAAGGTAGCGGAGTTGAGGGAGCAGTTGATGACATCTCGGAGATGGGGTGCGATAATGGAGTCTGCTTTGTTGAAAATGTGGTGGGGACATGGGTCGATTGGCGATCCTGAGTGGATGGAGTTCATCAAGCGGATGGTATCTTCAGTGGTAATTTGGTTCCAGGCGCAAAGGTTGTTGGTGGGGCTTTTTGGTTCGTGGGTGGGTGAGGTGGACTGGTCGCCAAAGCTGTTATGTATGTCAGCGATTTTGTTGTGGAAGAAAGAGGCTAGAGAGTCGCAGAGGTCTTGAGAGGGAGTGATATCGTTGGTGCTGGCGGTGGAGTTGGTAAATTCTTTGACAATGTTGAATAGTTCCTTGCTGTTGTGGGCGTTGTTGTCGAGTCAATTCTTGTATGCTGATTTCTTGGTGGATCTGATCAGTTGGTGGTGTTTGCGGGTGGCGTTCTTGAAGGAGGTCAAGTTGTCAGTGGTTGGGTTTTTCTCCAGGTTTTCTCGAGGGTGCGACAGATCTTCTTGGATTTCTTAAGGTCATCATTGAACCAGGGGGCTTTTTTGCTACCTTGTTTGATTTGATGGTTTTTCAAGGGTGCTAATTCGTCAGCGCTGTGGGTGATCCATTGTGTGAGGTTGATGGCTGCTTGGTTTGGGTTCAATGATTTGGCAGGAGGGTTTTGGTGAAGCGATGTGAAGAGCTGGTCGGTGGTAATTTTGTTCCAGTTTCTGCGGGGAATTGGTTGTGGGTTATTGTGGATCGTGTTCTTTTTGTAGTTGAAGTGAACGCAGCTGTGGTCTGTCCAATGGAGTTCTGTGGCATGGTTGAAGGAGATGTGCTTGCTGGAGGAGAAGATTGGGTCGAGCGTGTGCCCGGCATAGTGGGTGGGGGTATCTACAAGTTGTTTGAGTCCGAGATTGGCGAGGTTGTCCAGAAGGGGGGTGGTGTTGCTGTCATTGTTCTTTTCCAGGTGGAAGTTGAGGTCTCCCAGTAGAATGTAGTCCTCGGAGGGGAGGGCGTGTGGGCTGATGAAGTCAGTGATGTCATCGCTGAATTGTGTGCGGGGTCCTGGTGGCCTGTAGATGAGGGTGCCTCTGAGTGTGGTCTTGGGGTCGGTGTGGATCTGGAAGTGAAGGTGTTCGGCGGCTGAGAGGCCATCGTCTGAGCTGGTCGAGATGCGGATGGTGTTCTTATGGACGATGGCGATGCCTCCTCCTATTTGGTTGATGCGGTCCGTTCGGATGATCTTGTAGCCGTCTGGGATGGCTATGGCGATGTCGGGTGCTGATGAGGCGTTCATCCAGGTTTCTGTAAGAAAGGCGACGTCCGGCGACGTGGTGTCTAGTAGGTTCCATAGTTCAGTTGCGTGTTTGTGAACCGAGCGGGTATTGAGCAGGATGCACTTCAGGTGGTTAGTTACGGAGCTCAGTTTGGTGTTTGTGGATTTTATTGTGGGTCTTGATGCAGTCGAACTTGCAGGAGTGGCAGGTGAAGGGTCCATGGGTGTGTCCTGGGGCGGCTTGGTAGCAGTCTGGGAGATGGCCGAAGTTGAGAACTGAGAGGGTTGCGGCGTCGTACGTTATTCGGGTGGAGTGGGTTTTGCGGGGGGCCAAGGGGGTTTGGCGCTGGGCGCGGTCCAGGCGCGGACGGGCGTAGACGGGCTTACCTTTGGCGCACCTTCGGCGCGCATGGGGCGCGTCCGGTGCGCGTATGATGCTCCGACATAAGAGGATAGTGGAGGGGGGGCGGAGCGAGGGAGGAGCAGCTGGGAGGCGGGAGCGGGGTGGAGAGCCGGGCTGGGAGGCACAACAACAAACAACAAAATGGCAGCAAAACCAAAAGCGAAACAGGACGAGATTGGGGCACAACCTTAATAATCGCTATGAAATGTGCAGTGGTACCGGCACAATCAGGCACAGTTATTTTAAGCAGGCAAAGCGATCAATGCACAATTGAATAATAATAATGAGCAGTCTAGCAGTATAGCGCTACGATATCAATATGCACAAATAGTTGCAGTAAGCAATGCGAGCGATGCGCAATTGATTTAAATTGCAATGAGCAGTCTGGCAGTGTAGCGCTACAATACCAAATTCTGAGCAGGGAGCAGCGTGAGGAGCGACCACTTCTGAGCAAGTCAGGACGGTCACGGTTAGTGCTGGGCTAAAAGATGCAGCACTGGGTTCACTCCTGATAACAGGTGAGTAAATCGGAATTCGTAGTTCGGCTGATTTTACAGGGATATTTGTACGTTTCAAAAATCAACACTTAGAAACTTTTCTGCTGAAAACCATACAATGAATTCCTATGGAAGGAAATACAAGTTCCTGATAAGTACGCCTGGAATTACTTTTCAGGGTCAGTGCTAGGCTATAAGATGCCGCACTGGGTTCTCTCCTGATAACAGGTGAGTAAATCGGAATTCGTAGTTTGGCTGATTTTACAGGAATATTTGTACGTTTCAAAAATCAACACTTAGAAACCTTTCTGCTGAAAACCACACAATGGATTCCAATGGAAGAAAATGCAAGTTACTGTAAGTAAACTTAGAATTACTTTTCAGGGTCAGTGCTGGGCTAAAAGATGCCGCACTGGGTTCTCTCCTGATAACAGGTGAGTAAATCGGAATTCGTAGTTCGGCTGATTTTAAAGAAATATTTGTAGAATGGTGAAGAAAGGGGGCGGGGCCTGAGGTGACATGTGTGCAAACACACCCTGTTGCGCATTTTAAGTTGCAGAATTAAGTGCCCTTGAAGGCTGAGGTCTCCTGGGGGCCAACTAGCCTGCCAGGTACCTCTAGAATGCGCCAGGGGGCTGCCTTGCAGAGAGGTGTTCAGAGGCCATGCCCCTTTTCACAACACTCTGCAACGCAGCTCCGTGGCCCTACCATTGCAAACAGCAGTGTCCCGGGGTGGGCACCCCAGGACACTGCAGGAGCCGGCCCTGGGGGGTGGAGGTCCCCAGGGCCATGGAGGGCTCCAGGAGGGGATGCGCTGGCCCCTCCCACATTTCTGAGAAGCCCCATGGGGTGGCAGTCCCCGGGGCTGCGGGGGGCCTGTGACCCCCCCGCATACATTAGATTCTTGCCCAAGGGGGTGGTGGTCCCCGGGCCTGGGGGGGCATGGGAACCCTTACCCATTTCAAAATAGCCCCGGGGTGGCAGTCCCCGGGGCTGTGGGGGGCCCCATGAGCTCCCCGCATACATTAAAATTGAGCCCCGCGGGGTGGAGGTCCCCGGGCTGGGGGGCCTCAGAGCCCCCCGTTAAAATGTTTAAGCCCCGGGGGTGGCAGTTCCCGGGGCTTCAGGGGGGCCCCGTGAGCCCACCACATATATTAACTTAGAACCCCAGGGGTGACGGTTCCCCCCATACTTTTTCTTTTAATAATAATGCCCCCGGGATTTGGCAAATTAAAATATTTTGCACAGGAGACCGTGTTGTTTTTTTTTTTTATCGCTAGGATGCACGGATCCTACTCGCATCCCGAGTTTTTTTTTTTATTATAATTTTTGGCCCTTGGGGTCCTTGTGGGACCAGAGAATTATCCTATTTTACATGGGTCTAGTCCTTGTAACACCAAAGGGGCCCATTACAATGGCGGATGGACTGACCGCCAGAGGTGTGGCGGTCCTGCTGTGCCTAATAGGATGTGACTGCCCCCTGGCATTCGCATCCCGATAATTCAACATTGTGGCAGGCGTGACAGGCACGGCGTGGAGCCTGCCATCTTGTGTATGCCAATGTAGGGGGGTACCTATATACAGTGCAGTGTATATTTGTTACAATCATTTAATACATTTTGAATTACTCTACTTCTAAACATTCTTATACATATATCCTTATATGCTTTTTGCCTTCTTGTAATACATGTTGTTTTCCTATAAACTAATGTTTTTACTAATTACAATTCTTCTTTTCCTTCTAATTTGTTGCAAAACGTTTCTTTTTCCTCCCATTATTATTGGCTCTTTTTAATCTCTCTACAACTGTTGTAAGAAACTGCTTAGTGCTCTTACCAGAAGAGATTTTATCCTGAGTAACATTTCGCTCTTTTTCTAATATACTCTTTTCACTTTCTTTAGGTAGTATTGTTTTCTTCGTCCTCTCCTCTCTTCATGTTTTCCTGCCATCTTCAATTTGTGATCAAAGTAAAAAATATTTCTAAAAAACAAATAACAATTTCACTAGTTTGTTCCATCAATTAACAATTTTAAATGAATTACATATCGATATTCATAAGAACTACTAGGCACTTACTTACAATTATATTGCTATTCTCTTCATAACAAATAAATAAGAACTGCAGAAACAGGAAGAAAGTTGCTCAAAGAGGAAGTAAGGTGCAGAAAGAGAAAGACAGGTGCCGAAAGAAACAAGACAAGTGCAGAAAGAAGCAAGAAAGGTGCAGAAAGAAGCAAGAGAGGTGCAGTAAGAAGTTTTCCATAGTAACACTTTCTGCAACATTCAACTGTACCAGAAGGTCACAAGTTTGCCCTATTTTCAAATTCAACATACTGGCTTACAATTGCAAATAGCAGGTGTGGTTGACCTTTGCAAAATGTTAGCTTATCCTGTCTGCTGTACGTTTCAAACATGTTTCACTAACCAATCAGAAAGATGTTTGTTGTTTATGTACAAGTATGTATGATTTTTCTAAAACATCATCTTCTCCACCCTTTTAGACACCTCTCATGCTACCAACTGACTTACTCAGCTACAGGCGTCTTTAGATTCCTTCCACACAAGCCTTCAAAATGCTTACAGTATGGATTGTAGGGCACAGCTTTGTTTTCTGGGGTAAAAGGTATGCTGAACACAGAGGTATTACAAAGACCGTGGTTTGCAAAGTGTGGATATTAAATGGTTTTCAAAGAGAGGATTAAAGTGACACCAATTGATGCCTCTGGGTTAAACCTTTTTTCATCTCCAATTCCCTGACCTCATTATTGTGCACTGTGGTGGCACTGACCTAGGAACATTGACTGGGCTACGGCTCGAAATCCTTATGAAGGATACCTTTGCACAACTGATTCTGCTTTTCCCTTAAACTGTCTTTGTATACTCTACTATATATGCCAAAGACAGAAATGGAAGTGGTCAAATCAATTCTGTCCAGAGGTTGACAAAGCTAGTAAGCAGGTTATAAAAGCAATTTCTGCTTACCACAGAGACCACAGGATGGGCTTCATCTTTAACATCAATCTACGTTTTGATATGCATGACATATACAGAAGTGATGGAGTTCACTTCACAGATGAAGGGAACAGAGTGTTTCTCAACAACCTTAAGCTGTGCATCTCCACTTACATGTAGCTGCAACAAAGTCATAATGAACACAACGGATCTTGTTAGAGCCAGCCTATAATCCAACAGTGAAAGTTATATATTTTTTAACTTATGTACTTGTTATAAATATTTTCTGGATTTGTTAACAAGTCGCGAATCCACAAAACATAAGCACTCATTTAATGTACTTCAACACATTTAACTTTTGAAATATAACTTTTAACTTATATTTTTTATATTATTTCTAACTCAATTTTAATGTGAATATTAACTTCAATCTCTATAAAAAAGTTCACAACTGCAACACTACCTTCTGAATTGTATACTATTTCATTATGTATTTAAGGTAGATCCGTAAACCCACAGGGACATTACACTGGGGCGCCTTGCTGAGAAACTCGATAGAGTTCTGACTCCTACCATGAGAGAAAAAAAATAATAATTATTGCCCCCCAGTTCCATAGAACCATTTTGGCCCCAGAGACCCCATCCCCCAGGGCCACACCATTTCATTTCTATTTTGTATTTTTAAGGAGCGGGCCATGCATCTCCCCACCCCTGGCCGATTATTGGCTTGGGGACCCCGCCCCTTCAGGACCTGACCATTTTTTTAAAGAAGGAGAAGGACCAGCCACTGCCCTGGGACCCCATCCCCTGGTGCATGGCCATCTGTTTCGGGACTGCGGTCCCAGCCAGCTTTCACATCCTGTGGGAGCCGGTATTCCTTTTAACCCCCAGGGAGCAGCTGACATGCAGCTCCCTGAAAGTAAAATGCAAAGTGCTCCACTCTGAAAAACTGAGAGCACTTAATTGCTTAATTGCTTAATTTATGGGTCTTGTAATGGTGGAAGCAGGAGATGTTGATGGAACTACATTAACCAGAGTAGGTAGAATAATGGTTGTTTGTACTTACTCTCCACACTAATAATCACTGGCACATCATCATCTCCCTCACTTCCTTTTCCCTCGTGTTCCATAATGGGTGTAAATTGGATCCTGACGCAATCCAACATCTTTGGAAAGGGGGCTTGGAGAAGATCAGTGAGTAGTCTCTCTTTTCCTTGCCAGGCATCATGAAGCTGATGTGTTAAATAGAAGAGAAGTCACCATAATATCCTACTGTAAAGCAAGCTCAACCTACTGCTCTGCTCATTCCTCTGGAAGATTAGGTGTTTTAGGCTGTGGTTCCCGTTGTTGACTTTATTGTGACGATTAAGTTTGCTGCTGGAAGAAATCACTTTCAGACTCATTGCTTTTCATGGCTGCAGTCACTCCAGTACCAAGAGACATGGACTTGGTGATGGTGTAGTTGATCCAGGGGATATCCTTATCCTAGCTTCTTTCTGTCCAGAGGGAAGAGAAGCAAGTATGTCAATTTTCTAGACAGATGAGGAGGGCTTGATGCCATTAGTGACACTAGCAACATGTGTCTTGTTCTGATCACTCTTCACTTTCTTGGCAGGACCCTCGTTCTTTGGGGCCCTCCTCTTTCATTTTTGTATTGTTTAGTATTTATCACAAGCAAAAGCAGTTAGTAGAGTAATTTAGGGTGTTTGGACTAAATATTAAATACAAAATATTTTGATACAAAAATATTGTGTCAAGAATATTAGGATATCAAAGAAATCATTGACAGGAATATCAAAGGTATGAATATCATTTTAAGGGCCTCATTATGAGTTTGGCGGTACGATGGACCACCAAACCCACGAAGGCAGTGCGGCTAACACCGCACTGGAGGTCCGATTTCCCTATTACAAGTTGGGCGGTGGGACCCCCTATAGAAGGATATACTTTTTTGCAGAGGACTTTGGGATTTCAGAAGATAAGGGTGGGGATGTTTTTAAAAAGTGAACATTTTAATTTCGTTTTAATTGTGAGTATTGTATGGTATGCAAATTATTATTGTAAAAAATAAATAATAGTTCAGAATTATTTTTAATTCATGAATAAATTAAATAAAATGGGAAAAAATATTATATTGCAAATATTAAAATAATTATTTCCATTACAGAAAATGTGGTAAAATTAAAAAAATTCACAATATAAATGAACTTGAATTAATTCTATGAAACATGTTATATTTAATAGGTTTTTAATTCAATTTGTGACTGTACATGTGGTTTTAGCAAAAGGGGATAATACTGGCCACTTCGCACATGCAAATTATGATAAAGCTCTTAATCAGTTCATTTTATCGCACAACTTAATTGTCTCAACGGATATTTGGGGAAATGCTGTAAAAAATCCACCCACTTTTGTTGGAAGGGGTAAGGGCAGTTCCATTGATTTTGTTCTTATCTCAAGGGACTTGGTATGCAACCTTATTTATTATGAGGTATGCCCTCTCCCACACAGCGACCATAACCCTATTATGGTAAGCTTTCGTGCTCCTTCTCCTCATTACACACACAGTAGAATCATGCCCGCAGTTAGTTATCGGCCAAACAAGGGCGTTCTTCTAAACTGGGGATCAATAGATCCAAATAACGTTTTTAACACCCTGATGACTGAAGCCTCCAATGAGATCACCACAGGCCACTAATAAAATACCATGTGACAACACTGCCATAAGTAAAACACAACATAAATATAAGCTAGCCCTACAAGAAAGGAAACAGGTTATTTGAACTAAAGTGTAGGAGGATCTAAATATAGCAGCTGATCTGAAAGATACCAGACTCTTCTGGGATGTTGTAAACTGACCTTTTTTGTCAGACAACTAAACTTCTAGCATTGAGTGTCATGTCCCTGAGGCCACCTGGATCACTCACTTTTCCTCGATACAGACAACAAAGTTGGTTAATCTCTAAAAGAAAATATGCTTGATCGCCACCCCATTAACGAGGAGAGGATAACTGATCTTGTAGATTTAGCTGCAGTTAAAAAAGCTATGAGCGCTGCAAGTGGTACTGGCCCAGATGGGTCCCAATTTATCTTTTTAAAAACAACATGGAAGTCTGGGCTCCCCTTGTCACAAATGTATTGAGAGCTGCAGTGGAAGGCGACGCTATAGATTGATGGAGTAAAACCATCATTGTACCCATCTAGGTATTTAAGAACATGGCGGCAGCAAGCTAGCTTACCGCGGGGCTCCGAAATGACCTCCCGGTAGGATCGTCTCCCGCTCCCGCTCTGCAAAAGAGTGTTCTTCAAAATTAATATTGTCTACCTGTAAGTAGGGGCAGCCGGGATCCGCTGGGATCCGCTGGAGTAGTGCACACTCTGCCAGCAGCGTTGTCTTGTCTTTTCGGCATCGGGCTCCTCTCCTGTCCCCCTGCGGATGCGGTATTCCTCGCAGTGCGGCTGGCGCTGCTGCGGAGTCCTCTCTCCGTCTCCATGGTTCCTGGGCCGGAGCGAGGGCGAGGGCGGTGCCAGGGACGGGTGCGGGGGACACCGAGGTAGTGGGTGTTGCGGGGGTCTTGAGTGGTGCTCTTTGGTGCTGGTAAGTGGGGCTTGGGCAATTGTAACATTCAGGGCGCCTGCAGATGTGAGGGAAATCAGCATTTGAAAGGCTCGCCGATTTGTTCAGAGAACTGTTGCTTGGTTTCCTCTTCTCCCCTTCTCAAAAGCCTCCCAGAAGCTCCGGTCACTCCTGAATCCAGCCCGAGGATCTGTATAGCCGCGCTGGAGTTAAGGAGAGGAAAGAAGTTAAAAGAAACTGGATCTCCCTTCGGGGGGTAGCAAGTACAGGGAATCCCACGCACATAATTGTAACTTCTAACTCCAAAGAAGGATCACGGGATCAGCTGCGACACTTACAGTATACCAATCCTTCTGCCGCAGTGGAGGGGTCCTTGGCACATGAACCCGGTGATGGGAATCTCTCAGACCTGCCTCAAGTAGAAACTAATCCTGCTCTACTAGATTGCACCACCGGTACCGGTGTTGTGGACAATTTACAGGCTATTGACAGCTCACCTAATACTCCTAAAGGGGGACTTAAACGAGGTCGAGGCAGTAAGCAAAGTCGGAGTCCCAGAGGGGGGTGCAGAGGCTGAAGTAGGGGTCAATACACCATTTAAGAAAAAATCATCTTCCTTTTTCAACATAGAACTTAAGGCTAAAAATACTAATGTGAAGAGTAAAACTAAAGTGAAAGCTAAAGATTCTAAAACAGTGCACCGTATAGACTCAAGAATTACTACTTCACTTCGCTCCTATTTCAAAGTCGTTCCTCAGATCTTACATCTCTCTGAAGAGATTGACGTTACAGGTATGACATCGATCCCAGAGGCCAGTTTTTCCTCTTACTGCCAATCTTCCGCGCCAGTAGTTACATTGCCGCTGGGGGGGGATGATGCAGTTGAGAAGAGCTCTAGTCAAACTAGTGAAAATGCTGAAAATACCGATTTAGCAGGGAGCCTGCAAGGTCCGCACGATCCAGAGATAGAACGACAGTCAGTGCAGCCCCTGCAGTCTGTTCGGTTTTCACAACCTTCGTCACAACCTTCACCTGTGATAGAGCAGGGTTTACCCCAAGGCCGGAATACGGGGCTTTCCGAGGAGGCTGAAGAGTTCGATTTTCTTGAGCTAGGAGGCGCATCTGGGGGCGTAGATATGGACACCTCTGCTGTCCCTGCCCTACTTGATTCCAACACATTATAGCCCCCTTCCTCTCCTTCTCCTTCTCCTTCTCTAATGACGACAGCCTCCGTTTTGGAGATGTTTTCAGCCCTTACCTTGGAGATAAGGAAAGGATTCGCGGAATCATCTGCTAATCAATTAGAGTTTAAGAACTACTGTGAAACGCTGGATAATAAAATTGAAGGGCTCACTGGAGTGCTGGAAGAAACGGTTGATGCCCATTCAATTTACTTGGACCAGGCAAAAGTGGACATTCAGAAACTCACAAGGGAAGATCTGGCTCTCAGCGAGAGGATGGAGACCCTTGAAAATAATGCGAGACGGGGGAACATTCGTATTTTGAATATTCCTTAAGGATCTGAAGGGTCAGATATTAAACAATACATCGTGTCTTTATTGAAGGAATCACTGAATCTAGAGCATACTCTTGCAGAATTGTCGGCCGACATTCAGAGGGTTCACAGGGATCCTTTTAAATTGAATCCTCAGAGGTCTAAACCTCGTAAAATCTTAGTTAACTTTCACACCTACCTCCTAAAGGAACGCATTCTAAATATGGCTTTGAAACAAAAGTCTTTGTCTGGGAAAGGTTTTACTTTTTTGATAAGATCAGACCTTTCCAGAATTACACTTGAAAAGCAATGGGAGTTTGGGAGGCGCTTGGATGCCTTTAGAAAATTAGGTGCAACAGCCCAGCTCATGTTTCCGGCAGCCCTTAAAGTGATGTGCAATAACAAGATGTTTAATATCAGGTCTGTACAAGCAGCTGATGAGCTACTAATGGATCTGGGCAAGGGGGCTCATAAGGTTTAACATCAGGCACCCTTCAGGCACCCATAACTTTATCTTAAGTATTCAAGTGGACCTCCTATCAAACGCTCTATTTTGATCTGGAAAAATTTAGATGCAGATGTAGACGTAGCTTTTCTATTTCTCTTTTCTGCCTACTTATATGCACTAGGTAATATGTTCACAGTCTTAGGTATTTTTTTCTTTTTTGTCTTTTTAAATCTTTTTCACTCTTTATTTGTCCTTTGAAAAGAGGGGGGTGATCTTTCTTGCTGGAGGTCAACCGGTGGGGCACTATCTACTGGACATTGTTCCGGTTAGATACTGCAAGGGTTCTTCACGGGGGGAGGGGTCCTCACCTTGGGTGGGTGAGCGCTAAGGGGTGGCAAAAATATAAAAAAGTCCACAATAACCTAAATAGTAGTTTTGGGAATGGTATATCACACATTATACACAATTATTGTAAGGAAGTCATGAATGGGATCATAAATATTCTCTTTGGTATAGTATTTTTAATCATTTTGGGTTACTGGATGAGAGATGAGTAGTGTTGGTTTTCACTCCTGGAACGTCAACGGCCTCCGCACCAAGTCCCGAGCCAATAGAATCTTACAATATCTGAAGGACTTGGATGTGCAGGTTGTGGTGTTGCAGGAGACCCATTTAATTCATAGTGAATTGATTGCACTAACCAAGAAGAACAGATGGATCGATTTTGCGGTCTCTACCACTTAAACTTCTCATACTAGGGGGGGTTGCGATTATTTTTAAAAAAGGAGCTAAAGCTAAGCTGGTTTCACAGGCTGTAGATTCTTCTGGTAGATGGGCAATAGCGTCAGTCCTTATGGCTGGGTTTTCAGTTACAATCGTCGGCTACTATGGTCTGAACCAGGATGATCCTTCCTGTTTTGAAACTGTTTTTTCGCAGTTACTTTCCGTTTCAGGACCTATAATACTAGCCGGCGATTTTAACATTGTGTTGGATCCCGTCTTGGACAAGTCTCCTAATAATCGATCTTTGGTTTTGTCTAAGACTAGGGCCTTCCTATTGGATGCTATGAGGCAGTATGGGTTTTTTGATATTTGGCGACAAAGGTCAGGAAAACAACAGGGGGTTTCCTTTCGGAACCTTAAATACCATCATAAGTCAAGGATCGACTTTATTTTAATAACTCAAAGTCTGGTTGATTCCATTAAAACAATAGATTACTTTCCTTCTCATCTTTCAGATCATTCTGCGGTTAAACTGGAGTTAGGTTTCCGTAGTAAAAAAAACCAGAGTACGTGGTCCTTTGATCGCTCTCTCCTTACCAATGATGAGGATATCTCATTTCTTAAGTCGGAGACTCAGAACTTCTTTCTATTAAACAATGGTTCTGCCTTGAATAGCATTATTTGGGACTCGTTTAAGGCTACCTTGAGAGGGCTGATTATAGCTAAAATTGCCTATCGGAGGAAGAATTATAACGAAAAGATTTCTTCCATTGAAACAGAAATGGCTTGTGTTCAACACGATATTGATATTAACAGTACAGCTTCAGGGTTTATTTTAGATCCTCTTCACAATCAACTGCTGACTCTAAAAGGAAAACAGAAAAAGTGAGGAGATGAGGGTCCTAGGGGAGTGAAGTTTATAGACCGGCTTGTATCTTGTCCCCCAACTAAACTATGAAAACACACGAAAGATACTAAGGGTCTTTTGAAATGATCGGTACTGATTGATCATGTACAGACTGAAAGATACCAAGTGGTTATCTAGGTAGCATAGGAGAGAAACATTGGTGGTCTTGACTAGACAGAAAAGAAACCCATCAGCCCACCAGTTGGCGGAGCCTCATCATCTGGGTTTGTGTGGAAAAGAGCAGTATCCGCTAGACACCTCCTCAATAGATTCAATGAGGATTGCTAGAAACGGATCGTCAAATACAAGAGAGAAACCATCACCCAGAAGATGGGAATTTTAAGAGGCCGATAGGGAAAGTTGCAGTGCTCGAAAGAAGTGTGAAGTGAAAGTTAAAAATGCCTGTTTTGATGCCTGGCGAACAATTTTAATGGGTATGACCATCAAAACGGCATGTCTAAAAGCAGAGTGAATATAGTATTTGAAAAATATTACTATTCATCAAAGAAGTATGTTGGTGGACATGTTTCAGCCCTTCCGGACTTTCATCAGGACATATGATGTGCACTACTGCAACACTTACCACAGAACGTGATAAAGAGGAAATGTGTAGACCTACCAGTAGTATGGTCTCTTAATTCAGGTGCTCTCCTAAGAAACGGGACACAAAACAGAACAAGATATACACAATACACACCAATCACAGAGAAATTCTCAGGCTCGTTTAATGTGTTATACTGCATGTGCCCACATGAGTTATAATCCACTCACCCATTATTGTAGGGAGGAAAGGCCTCACCTCTCCTGGCACTCGCTCAGGGAAAGGAGGCCACGCACTGAATAAAAAGGGGAAGACAAAAAATATATTCATGTATATTTTTCCGGTATTAAAACTATACCTCTGAAATGACAAAAATTGAAAAAGGTCAGGCATAATAGCAGAACAAGAGGGCATTGAATCTGAACTCCATGACACATACCCGCATGTCTAGTCTTATGTTCCATATTGCACTGAGCATGAGTTAGCAGAAAGGAGGCTTATACTTAAAAGCTCCATTGAAATGATTAAAAACATTATTTGTAAACCACACAAGCTCACAAAAACGTGGTCACCAAGATATATTCTGCCTCCATATAAAAATGCCTCTGACCACGAATTGGCCATTAAAGCTGACAAGGCGACCACACGAAACGCTCACTTACCTGTCCGTCGTTACCTCGGTCTGAAAACTGAGCCGAGGGGAAGGTAGTGAGGCCTCGTGTGGTCAGCGGAAAAGAATGGTTCATGCGGACCTCATTGGAAGCGTTCTTAAAGTGTAGCTGTTTCCTGATAGGCTAGTTAAGCTGGAAAGGAGCCTATGACAGCAAGGTAGAAATCAGAGTTAGAACGTTACTCTCATGGAAGTAGCGACTGATCTGGTTGGGCAGCAGTGCCGGAACCGGAAATACACTGCGTGCCGATTTTTTCTTCAAAACATCCTTATCTCCGTCGGAGTTCATGAAGAGTTTTTATTGGTTTGTGGCGTGTACAGGAAATAAATAGTTCGAAGGTTGCCGCCAGTCGCCCCTCAGAAGCGCCAGACCCTCCGCGGACTTGGACCAACTGCGCTGTCTCAGCGACGCATGCGCTCAGCAGATGCAAATCGAGAGGCAGAACGAGACCTAAGCACTAGTACACGTGTCCCTGAATATATTAAGATTGCCCCTGATCTAGCGGCATCATCCGTAGACCTCTAAAAAATGTGTCTGTCTTGACACAGAGAGGCCTTTAAAGCTGTTTAGAGTAAGACACGAAATATGCAAAACGAACGCCCTACATGTCTACTGCATGTCCTGTCCACTGCATCATAATCAACAGATGTGGTATAAGGCTAGAAAAGCTATATGATGTTGCCTCTGTTAATATGTAACCGGAGTGCCAATTGTTGAATGAAATGCTGCACAGGCGGCAGATAGATGTGTGGCAATTTTTCAGAGGACTATAAAATATCTGCTCTAGACAAATATGTATATATGGACATTCTAGGTATCGAAGTGCATAATGGAGAGTGACAAGTGAGGCCTGTACAGTCTATAATGTAAGTAAGTAGAGCACCCCTCATATTCAATTTCCAAAGCTGGTGTACATAAAGGGATGGATTAAAGCTGTAACCAAGGAATATCATCATTCAACCCTTCTGTGTCACATCTGAGTTTGAAAACCCATTTTTGTTCTTTTCTGAGCAAGAAACGAGAAATATCTCTTACATGCGGAGGTATGAATGGCTGTTCCAATACTAGCCATTCTAATTCATCCGCAGAGTGTTTCATGCTGAGAAAATGGGATGTCAACCGGGTAGCTTGTCTGTTACACCGAATGGTGCTCTTATGTTCTTGTATGCTCAACTTTATTTTTCTTGTCGTCATCCCTACGTACCGGAGTGCACACGGACACGTGATCTGATAGATAACTCTCTCGCTGTTGCAGTTAGTATGGTGTGTACACTGCCACGGGCGTGCCGTGCCGATGTCCACGGTTAGTGTTTTCTTTGTTTGAGGGCACACTGAACAGCTGCCGCAAGGATAGTGACCCTGTACTGGTGGCAGGTTCCATAATCTGGATGTGGTTTCTTGGTTGGTATTTTTAGGTCTGGTATGAACCAGTTCATCTCTCAAGTTGGTACTCCTCTTGAAAGAGAAGAGGGGTAGAGGGATGTTATCCCCTGCGCTGTTCAAAATACGCCACTTCAGTCTGATGATCTTCTGTATCCTAGATGAAGCAGTGTTGAAAGTAGTAACACCGGCTAGTCTGTTGAGAGGTGGTTTTTTAACCGGAGGTGTGAGAAGTGCCTCACGATGGTTGTTGGAGGCTCTTTTGCACGAATCTTTAATAAGCCTGCTTGGATACAAGCGTTGCTTCAATTTCTGTGATAAGTCTTTAGATTGAGTCTGGAAATCTGGTTTCTCAGAACAGTTTCTTCGGACCCTAAGAAATTGCCCGAATGGGAGATTGTGTCTAAGAGATCGAGGATGATGGCTGTCGAATCTCAGTAGAGAGTTGCGAGACATTGGTTTACGATATAAACTGCTTGAGAGATGTCCTTCTTTGGGAATGATAAGCAGATCCAGAAAAGGGAGCTCCTCTTTACTGTAATCTACAGTGAATCTGAGAAATGGATTCTGACTATTAAGCCAGGTCTGAAAAGCCAAGATAGACTGACTATTTCCACGCCATACTACCAGGATGTCGTCTATGTACCTCTTCCACAACACCGTCTGATGGAAGTACGGATTGTTGTGGTTGAGGAAAAAGTTGGTCTCGAAATGGTGGACATATAGATTGGCCAGACTCGGCGCAAATTTACTGCCCATTGACGTCCCTGATGTTTAGAGATACAGAGAATCTTCGAAACCAAAAAAGTTCTCTGTCATAGCGATTCTGGCTGGCTCCATAATGAAATGGATGGGTGTCATGCTGTCATGATTGGTGGTTTCCAACAGTTCTTGTACAGTTTGTAGAGTTTCTGCTTGAGGTATACACGTGTATAACGACTCTACATCGAAACTGACAAGAAAATCCAAATCGGTGTCGAAAACTGTGTCAGGTAGCAAACGAAGGACATCTTTCGTATCTTGAAGATACGTTGGCATAGTCTTAACAAGAGGTGCCAGGAACACATCTACAAAAGATGATAATGGTTCCAGCAAAGATCCAATGCCTGAAATTATCGGGCGTCCTGGTGGAGGTCTGGCTGCCTTGTGAATTTTCGGCAGCGTGTAGAAGTACGGAGTGATTGGATATAGCGGGACAAGGAATTGTGCTTCATGTGGCGTTATCCAACCCTCTGCACTGGCCTCTTCAACTAGATGTTTGATCTCAGTCATGAGCCTAATGGTTGGATCTTCTTTGAGAAGTGTGTAGAAATGATTGTTCCCTAGCTGTCTTAGGCACTCGGTCCGATAAGAGGTGGTATCCTGGATGACTATCGCACCCCCCTTGTCGGCCGGTTTGATCGTGATGTCTGTGTCATTCGATAAAGTTGTCAACGCTTGTCTATCATTACTTGATAAGTTTTGAAAATTGCCGTGTCTAGAGAGATCCAGTGTTTTCATCTCATGTAATACAGCAGTTTCAAAAGTACCTACTCTCGATGGCACTTGTTGTAACAGGGGCATGAAAGTGGATTTGTTTTTGAGGCCTGTATTAGTGTCTGTGGTCACTTGCATTTGGTCTTGGTTGTTATTTTTAAAGAAGAAGTGTAATCTCACACTTCGAAAGAATCTTTCGATTTCCCCGCGTAATTGAAAAGCATCTCCACTGTTAGTAGGAACAAATCCAAGACCTTTGTTAAGTACCTGATGTTCCAAGGGGGACAGAGTACGAGTGCTTAGATTGACCACTAGATCTTCTTTGTTAATGGTTGTGGGAATTATTGGCCTTGCTTGCTGCGAGTGATCGGTGGATCTTGTTCGTCTGCCCATTGTACTTGGGTCGGGCCTCTCCGTCTCCCTCTGTTCCAGCCACGGCCCTGCCCTAAAAAAGCTTGGCTGTCATAGTACTGTGGTTGCATAGCGTAGTGAGGCATGGGTGGGGGGAATTGTGGGTAACCCCATGGAGTGGGTGGCCACCAGGGTCCTTGTTGGTACATATTACCTCGCGCATTTCGTCTACGATTTGATCGATTGTTGCGACCTCTCCCTCTCAGTTGGGGTTTGTCATTATTATCTGAGTCAGAGGATTCTGGATCAGAAGAGGTGGCATAATTCGATCCATAGAGTTTGCCTTGTTTACTAGAGTCAGTGGGAATTTACCCCCACATGCATCAACGTTTTTTGCATTCGCAAACGGTGCGATTCGGAAAAATCGGCCGTTTGCGAATGCAAAATCCGTTTTTGGGATGCATCAAACTGTTGTGCATAATTCTCTATTTTTAGCATTTCTAATAATTGCGAATGCATTTAAGAAATCGCATTTGTGCGATTCCTTAAATGCAATGCATCATTTTTTTTAAAATAGCGAATTTGAAAATTGGAAGTGCAAATTAACACGAGGTTGACCCTCGTGTTAATTTGCGAAAATTGTTAAAAATGCAAAAAAAATGCATTTTTAAAACTTGCATGTTACAGACACACATGTCCATAGGACATGTGTGTGTGAAACATCCACTTAAAAATACATTTCAGGGGTGCAGGGGGGGGTCCTTTGGACCCCCCCCCCCCTGCACCCATGTAATGCATGAAGATTTTGCCAATTCTAAATTGCGAATTCGCAATTTCCATTGATTCCTATGGGCCTTTTGGGCCATAGGAATCAATGGGAAATGCGAATTACCAAATTAGAAGTCGCATAATATTAGTGATTCGGTAAAAAATGCGAATTTTACCGAATCGCTAATATTATTAGAAATTAATCATGCATCCCGTTTTGCAAATTCTAAATTGCGTTTCGCTATTTTTCGCAATTTAGCATTCGCAAACGGCCGGGATGATGCATGTGGGGGATAGTCTTCGCTGGTGTAAGGGTACATTTTCTCATGAGAAAATTTAGCTAAATCTTTTTTAAATTTGTCGATTTTTGCGAAAAATATCGGGTCTTTATATTCCTTATTAGCCTTATTCGATTCTTCTTGTTGTTTTTCGAAGCGTTTGGTTGTCAAAGTTGTTTTAATTTGTCCTTCTAAGATCTGTATTTCTACCAGGATAGTGTCCGCCACTCTCTTGGCAGTTGAAATAATCAAGATCAGCCAATCCCGTGTGCAACGCCAGGTATTAGTGACCAATCTTTGATGAATGTTCTATCCGTCAGAAATAGTCTGTGCGCGTTGGTAACAATCAGGCCCCTGGGAGCACACTTCCCATGGAGATATTCGGCCATGATTTGTCCATGTACAATAGTACGTGAGTGGCTTTTCTTGAGATTTAGCACAGTATCCCAGTCTCCTGGGGGTGTTTGTACAGTAGTTGGAACTAAATCCAGCATACTCGGGTTGTCATTCAAGATGGAAGAAAGAGTTTCATCATCAAAACCTAAGCCTGCAAAGTCTGCCATTCTGTCAAGATCAGAGGTACAGCTGAAAAACAGGCCCTGCTATGGCAGATAGCCTAATTATAATCGGACCCGCAGCCGTAGCTGCACTAAAGACAACAGAAAAAGTGAGGAGATGAGGGTCCTAGGGGAGTGAAGTTTACAGACCGGCTTGTATCTTGTCCCCCAACTAAACTATGAAAACACACGAAAGATACTAAGGGTCTTTTGAAATGATCGGTACTGATTGATCATGTACAGACTGAAAGATACCAAGTGGTTATCTAGGTAGCATAGGAGAGAAACATTGGTGGTCTTGACTAGACAGAAAAGAAACCCATCAGCCCACCAATTGGCGGAGCCTCATCATTTTGATTTGATTTGAAAAAAAATTATAAAGCGCGGCTAACACCATTAGGTTTCTTGGCGCTGTGCTGGGGCGTAGTGAAAAAGGATGTGAAACAGAATCTAAGGGTATGAAATAGTAAAGAGGAAGGTTTTAAGGAGTGATCTGAAACCAGAGTATGAAGGTGCAAGTCTGAGGGAAAGTGGAAGGGAGTTCCAGAGGGATGGAGCCAGAAGAGAAAACCTCAGGCCCCCATGTTTTTTCCTCTTGAACCTGGGAACGGATAACAGGGCCATTTGGGATGAACGTAGGTTGCGGGACGGGGTATAAGAATGGAGAAGGGAAGAAATAAAAGAGGGACCTAAACCAGAGAGGGACTTGAAGATAGTGCAGCCTAACTTAAATTTGCAGCGGGCGGATACCGGCAGCCAATGAAGACTCTTTAAAAGTGGGCGAACATGCTGATCTTTTGGCTGGTGGTAGATCAGGCGGGCAGCTTGGTTTTGTATCAGCTGGAGTCTTCTCAGTTGGTACTCGGGGATGCCGACGTACAGCGCATTAGCATAGTCGAGTCGACTGATCACTAGCGCCAGAAGTGCTCACGTGAGCGCTTCGGTGGTGAGTAGGCGAGAGATTTTCCGGAGTTTCCTAAGTTGGAAGTGGCTGGCGGACACCACTGCACTAATCTGGGGAGTCATAGAGAGGTCATTACTAATAATGACCCCCAGGCTTTTGGCAGAGTTGACTGGAGAGGGAGGGCTTCCAAGGCTGGCAGGCCAGATGGAAGGCTGCCAGGGGTTGGAGGCTCCCCCGACAAGAATCAGTTCAGTCTTGTCGGGGTTAAGCTTCAGGTGGTTTAGGCTCATCCAGTTACTGATGAAGCAGAGTGTATTTTGGAATGTAGAGATAGAGTCCTCAGAAGAGTCGATGTTAAAAATCAATTGAATATCATCCGTGTAGTTGAACGCGGTAACGTTCAACCCGCGGAGAGCACGGAGTAACGGAGCTAAATACAAATTAAAAAGGAGAGGGGATAGTGAGGAGCCCTGGGGGACACCACAGGACAACTCGACCTTGGTGGCGGAGAACTGAGCCAGCCTGACAGCTTGTTGTCGTTCTGTCAGGAAGGACTGAACCCAGTCGAGAGCGGTCCCTCGGATGCCGGCCTCTCCGACACGATCGACCAGGATCCCATGGTCGACCGTGTCGAAGGGGGCCGATAGATCCAGAAGGACAAGGGCTTGTCGGGTGTTAACATCAGCCCCTCTGCGCAGTTCGTCCATCACGGAGAGAATGACAGCCTCCGTGGAATGCGCAGGTCTAAACCCTGCCTGCTTAGAATCTAAAACACACGAGTCCTCGATGAAGGAGCTAAGTGTGTGAGTGACGTGCGATTCCAGGACTTTGCTGAGGAAGGGGAGAAGGGATATAGGGCGGTAATTGCTCAGGGTGGAAGGATCTGCCGAAGGTTTTTTTTAAATGGCAACCACCTCGGCCTGTTTAAAGGAACACGGAACTTCCCCGGTGGCCAGAGAGTTGTTTAAAAGGGCCTGGGGGGGCTCGGGACAGGAAATGAAGGCTGCTCGAAAGACCGAGGGAGGGCAGCAATCACGAGGAGAACCAGAGGAAATTTTGTGCAAAAGCGAGGAGAAAATGGCCGGCGGAATAGGAGGAATAGCAGTAAGAGTGTGAGAGTTAGAGTATTTAGAGAGCTCAGTAGTTAGGGGGTACACAGACGGAGTTTGGGCAGCAATACTGGATTTAATTTTTGCTATTTTTTCAATGAAAAATTCGTTCAGGGAATCGCACAGGGTTTGAGAGGGGAGTGGCCCTAATGTAAGTCTGGCTGGGTTGGATAGTTCTTCTATAATAGAAAATATGTCCTTTGACTTATTTGTGGAGTCCATAATTTTATTTGAAAAATACGTAGATTTGGCCAGGGCTATAGCGGTTTTATATTTTTTGAGCAAAGAGGAAAATATCTCTTTATTCTCGGGGGAATACCCCCGGCGCCATTGTCGTTCTACTTGGTGGAGGCCTAATTTGAGAGCTCTCAGGTCTTCGGTGAACCACCTTTGAGCGTCATGGCATCGTCTGGCTCTAACTAGTTTTAAGGGAGCTACTACGTCAGCAGCAGAAGTAAGCCAGCGGGTAAGGTTTAATGACTGGGTGTCAATAGAGACAGGTGGATCAAGGTTAGAGGGGACTGAGGAGCTAAGAATAGAGCTGAAAGCGTTTAGATCTGACCTATTCCAATTGCGGGCCAGGAAGTTCGTCTCTCGAGGCTTGATGGTAGGCCTGAGAATCCCTAGTGTAAATGTAATTAAAAAATGATCTGACCATAGGCATGGCAGGACGAGAGGGGCGGATATATCCAAACCGGATGTCCACACCTGATCTAAGATATGCCCTTTTATATGCGTGGGCGAATGAATATGCTGAATGCAATTCAGACCTAGCATGAGGTCTGAGAAGGCCAGTGAACTAGGGGATTCGTGGATGTCCGAAGGCCAATAATTAAAATCGCCCAGAACCAAAATATTAGAATTATTGATGGTGAGCTGAGAAATGAGGTCACCAAACTGAACAGGAAAGTTGGGCATTGATAGAGGGGGACGGTAGATCAGAGCGCATATAAGGGAGGACCCTGACAGTTCCAATCTAAGTACCAGGCAGTCTATCAGGGGAATGCTGGTAGAAGGCACTATGGAGAAGCAGGTCGGGTGCTTGATGACAGCGGCAACCCCCCCTCCGACTTTGCCGGAGGCACGGTTAGCTTGTAGTATATAATAACCGGGGGGGATGGGTTTGTGTGGAAAAGAGTAGTATCCACTAGACACCTCCTCAATATATTCAATGAGGATTGCTAGAAACGGATCGTCAAATACAAGAGAGAAACCATCACCCAGAAGATGGGAATTTTAAGAGGCCGATAGGGAAAGTTGCAGTGCTCAAAAGAAGTGTGAAGTGAAAGTTAAAAATGCCTGTTTTGATGCCTAGCGAACAATTTTAATGGGTATGACCATCAAAACGGCATGTCTAAAAGCAGAGTGAATATAGTATTTGAAAGATATTACTATTCATCAAAGATGTATGTTGGTCGACATGTTTCAGCCCTTCCGGGCTTTCATCAGGACCTATGATGTGCACTACTGCAACACTTACCACAGAACGTAATAAAGAGGAAATGTGTAGACCTACCAGTAGTATGGTCTCTTAATTCAGGTGCTCTCCTAAGAAACGGGACACAAAACAGAACAAGATATACACAATACACACCAATCACAGAGAAATTCTCAGGCTCGTTTAATGTGTTATACTGCATGTGCCCACTTGAGTTATAATCCACTCACCCATTATTGTAGGGAGGAAAGGCCTCACCTCTCCTGGCACTCGCTCAGGGAAAGGAGGCCACGCACTGAATAAAAAGGGGAAGACAAAAAATATATTTATGTATATTTGTCCGGTATTAAAACTATACCTCTGAAATGACAAAAATTGAAAATGGTCAGGCATAATAGCAGACCAAGAGGGCATTGAATCTGAACTCCATGACACATACCCGCATGTCTAGTCTTATGTTCCATATTGCACTGAGCATGAGTTAGCAGAAAGGAGGCTTATACTTAAAAGCTCCATTGAAATGATTAAAAACATTATTTGTAAACCACACAAGCTCACAAAAACGTGGTCACCAAGATATATTCTGCCTCCATATAAAAATGCCTCTGGCCACGAATTGGCCATTAAAGCTGACAAGGCGACCACACGAAACGCTCACTTACCTGTCCGTCGTTACCTCGGTCTGAAAACTGAGCCGAGGGGAAGGTAGTGAGGCCTCGTGTGGTCAGCGGAAAAGAATGGTTCATGCGGACCTCATTGGAAGCGTTCTTAAAGTGTAGCTGTTTCCTGATAGGCTAGTTAAGCTGGAAAGGAGCCTATGACAGCAAGGTAGAAATCAGAGTTAGAACGTTACTCTCATGGAAGTAGCGACTGATCTGGTTGGGCAGCAGTGCCGGAACCGGAAATACACTGTGTGCCAATTTTTTCTTCAAAACATCCTTATCTCCGTCGGAGTTCATGAAGAGTTTTTATTGGAAAAGTGCAAAAGAGCCTCCAACAACCATCGTGAGGCACTTCTCGCACCTCCGGTTAAAAAAACCACCTCTCAACAGACTAGCCTGTGTTACTACTTTCAACACTGCTTCATCTAGGATACAGAAGATCATCAGACAGAAGTGGCGTATTTTGAACAGCGCAGGGGATAACATCCCTCTACCCCTCTTCTCTTTCAAGAGGAGTACCAACTTGAGAGATGAACTGGTTCATACCAGACCTAAAAATACCAACCAAGAAACCACATCCAGATTATGGAACCTGCCACCAGTACAGGGTCACTATCCTTGCGGCAGCTGTTCAGTGTGCCCTCAAACAAAGAAAACACTAACAGTGGACATCGGCACGGCACGCCCGTGGCATTTAACACACCATACTAACTGCAACAGTGAGAGAGTTATCTATCAGATCACGTGTCCGTGTGCACTCCGGTACGTAGGGATGACGACAAGAAAAATAAAGTTGAGGATACAAGAACATAAGAGCACCATTCGGTGTAACAGACAAGCTACCCAGTTGACATCCCATTTTCTCAGCATGAAACACTCTGCGGATGAATTAGCATGGCTAGTATTGGAACAGCCATTCATACCTCCGCATGTAAGAGATATTTCTCGTTTCTTGCTCAGAAAAGAACAAAAATGGGTTTTCAAACTCAGATGTGACACAGAAGGGCTGAATGATGATATTCCTTGGTTACAGCTTTAATCCATCCCTTTATGTACACCAGGTTTGGAAATTGAATATGAGGGGTGCTCTACTTACTTACATTACAGACTGTACAGGCCTCACTTGTCACTCTCCATTATGCACTTCGATACCTAGAATGTCCATATATACATATTTGTCTAGAGCAGATATTTTATAGTCCTCTGAAAAATTGCCACACATCTATCTGCCGCATGTGCAGCATTTCATTCAACAATTGGCACTCCGGTTACATATTAACAGAGGCAACATCATATAGCTTTTCTAGCCTTATACCACATCTTTTGATTATGATGCAGTGGACAGGATATGCAGTAGACATGTAGGGCGTTCGTTTTGCATATTTCGTGTCTTACTCTAAACAGCTTTAATGGCCTCTCTGTGTCAAGACAGACACATTTTTTAGAGGTCTACGGATGATGCCGCTAGATCAGGGGCAATCTTAATATATTCAGGGACACGTGTACTAGTGCTTAGGTCTCGTTCTGCCTCTCGATTTGCATCTGCTGAGCGCATGCGTCGCTGAGACAGCGCAGTTGGTCAAAGTCAGCGGAGGGTCTGGCGCTTCTGAGGGGCGACCGGCGGCAACCTTCGAACTATTTATTTCCTGTACACGCCACAAACCAATAAAAACTCTTCATGAACTCCGACGGAGATAAGGATGTTTTGAAGAAAAAATCGGCACGCAGTGTATTTCCGGTTCCGGCACTGCTGCCCAACCAGATCAGTCGCTACTTCCATGAGAGTAACGTTCTAACTCTGATTTCTACCTTGCTGTCATAGGCTCCTTTCCAGCTTAACTAGCCTATCAGGAAACAGCTACACTTTAAGAACGCTTCCAATGAGGTCCGCATGAACCATTCTTTTCCGCTGACCACACGAGGCCTCACTACCTTCCCCTCGGCTCAGTTTTCAGACCGAGGTAACGACGGACAGGTAAGTGAGCGTTTCGTATGGTCGCCTTGTCAGCTTTAATGGCCAATTCGTGGTCAGAGGCATTTTTATATGGAGGCAGAATATATCTTGGTGACCACGTTTTTGTGAGCTTGTGTGGTTTACAAATAATGTTTTTAATCATTTCAATGGAGCTTTTAAGTATAAGCCTCCTTTCTGCTAACTCATGCTCAGTGCAATATGGAACATAAGACTAGACATGCGGGTATGTGTCATGGAGTTCAGATTCAATGCCCTCTTGTTCTGCTATTATGCCTGACCATTTTCAGTTTTGTCATTTCAGAGCTATAGTTTTAATACCGGACAAATATACATGAATATATTTTTTGTCTTCCCCTTTTTATTCAGTGCGTGGCCTCCTTTCCCTGAGCGAGTGCCAGGAGAGGTGAGGCCTTTCCTCCCTACAATAATGGGTGAGTGGATTATAACTCATGTGGGCACATGCAGTATAACACATTAAACGAGCCTGAGAATTTCTCTGTGATTGGTGTGTATTGTGTATATCTTGTTCTGTTTTGTGTCCCGTTTCTTAGGAGAGCACCTGAATTAAGAGACCATACTACAGGTAGGTCTACACATTTCCTCTTTATCATGTTCTGTGGTAAGTGTTGCAGTAGTGCACATCATAGGTCCTGATGAAAGCTCGGAAGGGCTGAAACATGTCCACCAACATACATCTTTGATGAATAGTAATATTTTTCAAATACTATATTCACTCTGCTTTTAGACATGCCGTTTTGATGGTCATACCCATTAAAATTGTTCGCTAGGCATCAAAACAGGCATTTTTAACTTTCACTTCACACTTCTTTTGAGCACTGCAACTTTCCCTATCGGCCTCTTAAAATTCCCATCTTCTGGGTGATGGTTTCTCTCTTGTATTTGACAATCCGTTTCTAGCAATCCTCATTGAATCTATTGAGGAGGTGTCTAGCGGATACTACTCTTTTCCACACAAACCCAGATGATGAGGCTCCGCCAACTGGTGGGCTGATGGGTTTCTTTTCTGTCTAGTCAAGACCACCAATGTTTCTCTCCTATGCTACCTAGATAACCACTTGGTATCTTTCAGTCTGTACATGATCAATCAGTACCGATCATTTCAAAAGACCCTTAGTATCTTTCGTGTGTTTTCATAGTTTAGTTGGGGGACAAGATACAAGCCGGTCTATAAACTTCACTCCCCTAGGACCCTCATCTCCTCACTTTTTCTGTTGTCTTTAGTGCAGCTACGGCTGCGGGTCCGATTATAATTAGGCTATCTGCCATAGCAGGGCCTGTTTTTCAGCTGTACCTCTGATCTTGACAGAATGGCAGACTTTGCAGGCTTAGGTTTTGATGATGAAACTCTTTCTTCCATCTTGAATGACAACCCGAGTATGCTGGATTTAGTTCCAACTACTGTACAAACACCCCCGGGAGACTGGGATACTGTGCTAAATCTCAAGAAAAGCCACTCACGTACTATTGTACATGGACAAATCATGGCTGAATATCTCCATGGGAAGTGTGCTCCCACGGGCCTGATTGTTACCAACGCGCCCAGACTATTTCTGACGGATAGAACGTTCATAAAAGATTGGTCACTAATAGCCTGGCGTTGCACACGGGATTGGCTGATCTTGATTATTTCAACTGCCAAGAGAGTGGCGGACGCTATCCTGGTAGAAATACAGATCTTAGAAGGACAAATTAAAACAACTTTGACAACCAAACGCTTCGAAAAACAACAAGAAGAATCGAATAAGGCTAATAAGGAATATAAAGACCCGATATTTTTCGCAAAAATCGACAAATTTAAAAAAGATTTAGCGAAATTTTCTCATGAGAAAATTTACCCTTACACCAGCGAAGACTATATTCCCACTGACTCTAGTAAACAAGGCAAACTCTATGGATCGAATTATGCCACCTCTTCTGATCCAGAATCCTCTGACTCAGATAATAATGACAAACCCAAACTGAGAGGGAGAGGTCGCAACAATCGATCAAATCGTAGACGAAATGGGCGAGGTAATATGTACCAACAAGGACCCTGGTGGCCACCCACTCCATGGGGTTACCCACAATTCCCCCCACCCATGCTTCACTACGCTATGCAACCACAGTACTATGACAGCCAAGCTTTTTTAGGGCAGGGCCGTGGCTGGAACAGAGGGAGACGGAGAGGCCCGACCCAAGTACAATGGGCAGACGAACAAGATCCACGGATCACTCGCAGCAAGTGAGGCCAATAATTCCCACAACCATTAACAAAGAAGATCCAGTGGTCAATCTAAGCACTCGTACTCTGTCCCCCTTGGAACATCAGGTACTTAACAAAGGTCTTGGATTTGTTCCTACTAACAGTGGAGATGCTTTTCAATTACGCGGTGAAATCGGAAGATTCTTTCGAAGTGTGAGATTACACTTCTTCTTTAAAAATAACAACCAAGACCAAATGCAAGTGACCACAGACACTAATACAGGCCTCAAAAACAAATCCACTTTCATGCCCCTGTTACAACAAGTGCCATCGAGAGTAGGTACTTTTGAAACTGCTGTATTACATGAGATGAAAACACTGGATCTCTCTAGACACGGCAATTTTCAAAACGTATCAAGTAATGAGAGACAAGCGTTGACAACTTTATCTAATGACACAGACATCACGATCAAACCGGCCGACAAGGGGGGTGCGATAGTCATACAGGATACCACCTCTTATCGGACCGAGTGCCTAAGACAGCTAGGGAACAATCATTTCTACACACTTCTCAAAGAAGATCCAACCATTAGGCTCATGATTGAGATCAAACATCTAGTTGAAGAGGCCAGTGCAGAGGGTTGACTAACGCCACATGAAGCACAATTCCTTGTCCCACTATATCCAATCACTCCGTACTTCTACACGCTGCCGAAAATTCACAAGGCAGCCAGACCTCCACCAGGACGCCCGATCATTTCAGGCATTGGATCTTTGCTGGAACCATTATCATCTTTTGTAGATGTGTTCCTGGCACCTCTTGTTAAGACTATGCCACCGTATCTTCAAGATACGAAAGATGTCCTTCGTTTGCTACCTGACACAGTTTTCGACACCGATTTGGATTTTCTTGTCAGTTTCGATGTAGAGTCGTTATACACGTGTATACCTCAAGCAGAAGCTCTACAAACTGTACAAGAACTGTTGGAAACCACCAATCATGACAGCATGGCACCCATCCATTTCATTATGGAGCTAGCCAGAATCGCTATGACAGAGAACTTTTTTGGTTTGGAAGATTCTCTGTATCTCCAAACATCAGGGACGTCACTGGGCAGTAAATTTGCGCCGAGTCTGGCCAATCTATATGTCCACCATTTCGAGACCAACTTTGTCCTCAACCACAACAATCCGTACTTCCATCAGACGGTGTTGTGGAAGAGGTACATAGACGACATCCTGGTAGTATGGCGTGGAAATAGTCAGTCTATCTTGGCTTTTCAGACCTGGCTTAATAGTCAGAATGCATTTCTCAGATTCACTGTAGATTACAGTAAAGAGGAGCTCCCTTTTCTGGATCTGCTTATCATTCCCAAAGAAGGACATCTCTCAAGCAGTTTATATCGTAAACCAATGTCTCGCAACTCTCTACTGAGATTCGACAGCCATCATCCTCGATCTCTTAGACACAATCTCCCATTCGGGCAATTTCTTAGGGTCCGAAGAAACTGTTCTGAGAAACCAGATTTCCAGACTCAATCTAAAGACTTATCACAGAAATTGAAGCAACGCTTGTATCCAAGCAGGCTTATTAAAGATTTGTGCAAAAGAGCCTCCAACAACCATCGTGAGGCACTTCTCGCACCTCCGGTTAAAAAACCACCTCTCAACAGACTAGCCTGTGTTACTACTTTCAACACTGCTTCATGTAGGATACAGAAGATCATCAGACAGAAGTGGCGTATTTTGAACAGCGCAGGGGATAACATCCCTCTACCCCTCTTCTCTTTCAAGAGGAGTACCAACTTGAGAGATGAACTGGTTCATACCAGACCTAAAAATACCAACCAAGAAACCACATCCAGATTATGGAACCTGCCACCAGTACAGGGTCACTATCCTTGCGGCAGCTGTTCAGTGTGCCCTCAAACAAAGAAAACACTAACAGTGGACATCGGCACGGCACGCCCATGGCAGTTAACACACCATACTAACTGCAACAGCGAGAGAGTTATCTATCAGATCACGTGTCCGTGTGCACTCCGGTACGTAGGGATGACGACAAGAAAAATAAAGTTGAGGATACAAGAACATAAGAGCACCATTCGGTGTAACAGACAAGCTACCCGGTTGACATCCCATTTTCTCAGCATGAAACACTCTGCGGATGAATTAGAATGGCTAGTATTGGAACAGCCATTCATACCTCCGCATGTAAGAGATATTTCTCGTTTCTTGCTCAGAAAAGAACAAAAATGGGTTTTCAAACTCAGATGTGACACAGAAGGGCTGAATGATGATATTCCTTGGTTACAGCTTTAATCCATCCCTTTATGTACACCAGCTTTGGAAATTGAATATGAGGGGTGCTCTACTTACTTACATTACAGACTGTACATGCCTCACTTGTCACTCTCCATTATGCACTTCGATACCTAGAATGTCCATATATACGTATTTGTCTAGAGCAGATATTTTATAGTCCTCTGAAAAATTGCCACACATCTATCTGCCGCATGTGCAGCATTTCATTCAACAATTGGCACTCCAGTTACACATTAACAGAGGCAACATCATATATCTTTTCTAGCCTTATACCACATCTTTTGATTATGATGCAGTGGACAGGACATGCAGTAGACATGTAGGGCGTTCGTTTTGCATATTTCGTGTCTTACTCTAAACAGCTTTAATGGCCTCTCTGTGTCAAGACAGACACATTTTCTAGAGGTCTACGGATGATGCCGCTAGATCAGGGGCAATCTTAATATATTCAGGGACACGTGTACTAGTACTTAGGTCTCGTTCTGCCTCTCGATTTGCATCTGCTGAGCGCATGCGTCGCTGAGACAGCGCAGTTGGTCAAAGTCCGCGGAGGGTCTGGCGCTTCTGAGGGGCGACCGGCGGCAACCTTCGAACTATTTATTTCCTGTACACGCCACAAACCAATAAAAACTCTTCATGAACTCCGACGGAGATAAGGGTGTTTTGAAGAAAAAATCGGCACGCAGTTTATTTCCGGTTCCGGCACTGCTGCCCAACCAGATCAGTCGCTACTTCCATGAGAGTAACGTTCTAACTCTGATTTCTACCTTGCTGTCATAGGCTCCTTTCCAGCTTAACTAGCCTATCAGGAAACAGCTACACTTTAAGAACGCTTCCAATGAGGTCCGCATGAACCATTCTTTTCCGCTGACCACACGAGGCCTCACTACCTTCCCCTCGGCTCAGTTTTCAGACCGAGGTAACGACGGACAGGTAAGTGAGCGTTTCGTGTGGTCGCCTTGTCAGCTTTAATGGCCAATTCGTGGTCAGAGGCATTTTTATATGGAGGCAGAATATATCTTGGTGACCACGTTTTTGTGAGCTTGTGTGGTTTACAAATAATGTTTTTAATCATTTCAATGGAGCTTTTAAGTATAAGCCTCCTTTCAGCTAACTCATGCTCAGTGCAATATGGAACATAAGACTAGACATGCGGGTATGTGTCATGGAGTTCAGATTCAATGCCCTCTTGTTCTGCTACTATGAACATTTTCAGTTTTTGTCATTTCAGAGGTATAGTTTTAATACCGGACAAATATACATAAATATATTTTTTGTCTTCCCCTTTTTATTCAGTGCGTGGCCTCCTTTCCCTGAGCGACTTCCAGGAGAGGTGAGGCCTTTCCTCCCTACAATAATGGGTGAGTGGATTATAACTCATGTGGGCACATGCAGTATAACATATTAAACAAGCCTGAGAATTTCTCTGTGATTGGTGTGTATTGTGTATATCTTGTTCTGTTTTGTGTCCCGTTTCTTAGGAGAGCACCTGAATTAAGAGACCATACTACTGGTAGGTCTACACATTTCCTCTTTATCATGTTCTGTGGTAAGTGTTGCAGTAGTGCACATCATAGGTCCTGATGAAAGCCCGGAAGGGCTGAAACATGTCCACCAACATACATCTTTGATGAATAGTAATATTTTTCAAATACTATATTCACTCTGCTTTTAGACATGCCGTTTTGATGGTCATACCCATTAAAATTGTTCGCTAGGCATCAAAACAGGCATTTTTAACTTTCACTTCACACTTCTTTTGAGCACTGCAACTTTCCCTATCGGCCTCTTAAAATTCCCATCTTCTGGGTGATGGTTTCTCTCTTGTATTTGACAATCCGTTTCAAGCAATCCTCATTGAATCTATTGAGGAGGTGTCTAGCGGATACTACTCTTTTCCACACAAACCCAGATGATGAGGCTCCGCCAACTGGTGGGCTGATGGGTTTCTTTTCTGTCTAGTCAAGACCACCAATGTTTCTCTCCTATGCTACCTAGATAACCACTTGGTATCTTTCAGTCTGTACATGATCAATCAGTACCGATCATTTCAAAAGACCCTTAGTATCTTTCGTGTGTTTTCATAGTTTAGTTGGGGGACAAGATACAAGCCGTCTATAAACTTCACTCCCCTAAGACCCTCATCTCCTCACTTTTTCTGTTGTCTTTAGTGCAGCTACGGCTGCGGGTCCGATTATAATTAGGCCATCTGCCATAGCAGGGCCTGTTTTTCAGCTGTACCTCTGATCTTGACAGAATGGCAGACTTTGCAGGCTTAGGTTTTGATGATGAAACTCTTTCTTCCATCTTGAATGACAACCCGAGTATGCTGGATTTAGTTCCAACTACTGTACAAACACCCCCGGGAGACTGGGATACTGTGCTAAATCTCAAGAAAAGCCACTCACGTACTATTGTACATGGACAAATCATGGCCGAATATCTCCATGGGAAGTGTGCTCCCACGGGCCTGATTGTTACCAACGCGCCCAGACTATTTCTGACGGATAGAACATTCATAAAAAAATTGGTCACTAATAGCCTGGCGTTGCACACGGGATTGGCTGATCTTGATTATTTCAACTGCCAAGAGAGTGGCGGACGCTATCCTGGTAGAAATACAGATCTTAGAAGGACAAATTAAAACAACTTTGCCAACCAAACGCTTCGAAAAACAACAAGAAGAATCGAATAAGGCTAATAAGGAATATAAAGACCCGATATTTTTCGCAAAAATCGACAAATTTAAAAAAGATTTAGCGAAATTTTCTCATGAGAAAATTTACCCTTACACCAGCGAAGACTATATTCCCACTGACTCTAGTAAACAAGGCAAACTCTATGGATCGAATTATGCCACCTCTTCTGATCCAGAATCCTCTGACTCAGATAATAATGACAAACCCCAACTGAGAGGGAGAGGTCGCAACAATCGATCAAATCGTAGACGAAATGGGCGAGGTAATATGTACCAACAAGGACCCTGGTGGCCACCCACTCCATGGGGTTACCCACAATTCCCCCCACCCATGCCTCACTACGCTATGCAACCACAGTTCTATGACAGCCAAGCTTTTTTAGGGCAGGGCCGTGGCTGGAACAGAGGGAGACGGAGAGGCCCGACCCAAGTACAATGGGCAGACGAACAAGATCCACCGATCACTCGCAGCAAGCGAGGCCAATAATTCCCACAACCATTAACAAAGAAGATCTAGTGGTCAATCTAAGCACTCGTACTCTGTCCCCCTTGGAACATCAGGTACTTAACAAAGGTCTTGGATGTGTTCCTACTAACAGTGGAGATGCTTTTCAATTACGCGGTGAAATCGGAAGATTCTTTCGAAGTGTGAGATTACACTTCTTCTTTAAAAATAACAACCACGACCAAATGCAAGTGACCACAGACACTAATACAGGCCTCAAAAACAAATCCACTTTCATGCCCCTGTTACAACAAGTGCCATCGAGAGTAGGTACTTTTGAAACTGCTGTATTACATGAGATGAAAACACTGGATCTCTCTAGACACGGCAATTTTCAAAACGTATCAAGTAATGAGAGACAAGCGTTGACAACTTTATCTAATGACACAGACATCACGATCAAACCGGCCGACAAGGGGGGTGCGATAGTCATCCAGGATACCACCTCTTATCGGACCGAGTGCCTAAGACAGCTAGGGAACAATCATTTCTACACACTTCTCAAAGAAGATCCAACCATTAGGCTCATGACTGAGATCAAACATCTAGTTGAAGAGGCCAGTGCAGAGGGTTGGATAACGCCACATGAAGCACAATTCCTTGTCCCGCTATATCCAATCACTCCGTACTTCTACACGCTGCCGAAAATTCACAAGGCAGCCAGACCTCCACCAGGACGCCCGATAATTTCAGGCATTGGATCTTTGCTGGAACCATTATCATCTTTTGTAGATGTGTTCCTGGCACCTCTTGTTAAGACTATGCCAACGTATCTTCAAGATACGAAAGATGTCCTTCGTTTGCTACCTGACACAGTTTTCGACACCGATTTGGATTTTCTTGTCAGTTTCGATGTAGAGTCGTTATACACGTGTATACCTCAAGCAGAAACTCTACAAACTGTACAAGAACTGTTGGAAACCACCAATCATGACAGCATGACACCCATCCATTTCATTATGGAGCTAGCCAGAATCGCTATGACAGAGAACTTTTTTGGTTTGGAAGATTCTCTGTATCTCCAAACATCAGGGACGTCACTGGGCAGTAAATTTGCGCCGAGTCTGGCCAATCTATATGTCCACCATTTCGAGACCAACTTTGTCCTCAACCACAACAATCCGTACTTCCATCAGACGGTGTTGTGGAAGAGGTACATAGACGACATCCTGGTAGTATGGCGTGGAAATAGTCAGTCTATCTTGGCTTTTCAGACCTGGCTTAATAGTCAGAATCCATTTCTCAGATTCACTGTAGATTACAGTAAAGAGGAGCTCCCTTTTCTGGATCTGCTTATCATTCCCAAAGAAGGACATCTCTCAAGCAGTTTATATCGTAAACCAATGTCTCGCAACTCTCTACTGAGATTCGACAGCCATCATCCTCGATCTCTTAGACACAATCTCCCATTCGGGCAATTTCTTAGGGTCCGAAGAAACTGTTCTGAGAAACCAGATTTCCAGACTCAATCTAAAGACTTATCACAGAAATTGAAGCGACGCTTGTATCCAAGCAGGCTTATTAAAGATTTGTGCAAAAGAGCCTCCAACAACCATCGTGAGGCACTTCTCGCACCTCCGGTTAAAAAACCACCTCTCAACAGACTAGCCTGTGTTACTACTTTCAACACTGCTTCATCTAGGATACATAAGATCATCAGACAGAAGTGGCGTATTTTGAACAGCGCAGGGGATAACATCCCTCTACCCCTCTTCTCTTTCAAGAGGAGTACCAACTTGAGAGATGAACTGGTTCATACCAGACCTAAAAATACCAACCAAGAAACCACATCCAGATTATGGAACCTGCCACCAGTACAGGGTCACTATACTTGCGGCAGCTGTTCAGTGTGCCCTCAAACAAAGAAAACACTAACAGTGGACATCGGCACGGCACGCCCGTGGCAGTTAACACACCATACTAACTGCAACAGCGAGAGAATTATCTATCAGATCACGTGTCCGTGTGCACTCCGGTACGTAGGGATGACGACAAGAAAAATAAAGTTGAGGATACAAGAACATAAGAGCACCATTCGGTGTAACAGACAAGCTACCCGGTTGACATCCCATTTTCTCAGCATGAAACACTCTGCGGATGAATTAGAATGGCTAGTATTGGAACAGCCATTCATACCTCCGCATGTAATAGATATTTCTCGTTTCTTGCTCAGGAAAGAACAAAAATGGGTTTTCAAACTCAGATGTGACACAGAAGGGCTGAATGATGATATTCCTTGGTTACAGCTTTAATCCATCCCTTTATGTACACCAGCTTTGGAAATTGAATATGAGGGGTGCTCTACTTACTTACATTACAGACTGTACGTGCCTCACTTGTCACTCTCCATTATGCACTTCGATACCTAGAATGTCCATATATACATATTTGTCTAGAGCAGATATTTTATAGTCCTCTGAAAAATTGCCACACATCTATCTGCCGCATGTGCAGCATTTCATTCAACAATTGGCACTCCGGTTACATATTAACAGAGGCAACATCATATAGCTTTTCTAGCCTTATACCACATCTGTTGATTATGATGCAGTGGACAGGACATGCAGTAGACATGTAGGGCGTTCGTTTTGCATATTTCGTGTCTTACTCTAAACAGCTTTAATGGCCTCTCTGTGTCAAGACAGACACATTTTTTAGAGGTCTACGGATGATGCCGCTAGATCAGGGGCAATCTTAATATATTCAGTGACACGTGTACTAGTACTTAGGTCTCGTTCTGCCTCTCGATTTGCATCTGCTGAGCGCATGCGTCGCTGAGACAGCGCAGTTGGTCAAAGTCCGCGGAGGGTCTGGCGCTTCTGAGGGGCGACCGGCGGCAACCTTCGAACTATTTATTTCCTGTACACGCCACAAACCAATAAAAACTCTTCATGAACTCCAACGGAGATAAGGGTGTTTTGAAGAAAAAATCGGCACGCAGTGTATTTCCGGTTCCGGCACTGCTGCCCAACCAGATCAGTCGCTACTTCCATGAGAGTAACGTTCTAACTCTGATTTCTACCTTGCTGTCATAGGCTCCTTTCCAGCTTAACTAGCCTATCAGGAAACAGCTACACTTTAAGAACGCTTCCAATGAGGTCCGCATGAACCATTCTTTTCCGCTGACCACACGAGGCCTCACTACCTTCCCCTCGGCTCAGTTTTCAGACCGAGGTAACGACGGACAGGTAAGTGAGCGTTTTTGTGTGGTCGCCTTGTCAGATTTAATGGCCAATTCGTGGTCAGAGGCATTTTTATATGGAGGCAGAATATATCTTGGTGACCACGTTTTTGTGAGCTTGTGTGGTTTACAAATAATGTTTTTAATCATTTCAATGGAGCTTTTAAGTATAAGCCTCCTTTCTGCTAACTCATGCTCAGTGCAATATGGAACATAAGACTAGACATGCGGGTATGTGTCATGGAGTTCAGATTCAATGCCCTCTTGTTCTGCTACTATGCCTGACCATTTTCAGTTTTTGTCATTTCAGAGATATAGTTTTAATACCGGACAAATATACATAAATATATTTTTTGTCTTCCCCTTTTTATTCAGTGCGTGGCCTCCTTTCCCTGAGCGACTTCCAGGAGAGGTGAGGCCTTTCCTCCCTACAATAATGGGTGAGTGGATTATAACTCATGTGGGCACATGCAGTATAACACATTAAACGAGCCTGAGAATTTCTCTGTGATTGGTGTGTATTGTGTATATCTTGTTCTGTTTTGTGTCCCGCTTCTTAGGAGAGCACCTGAATTAAGAGACCACACTACTGGTAGGTCTACACATTTCCTCTTTATCATGTTCTGTGGTAAGTGTTGCAGTAGTGCACATCATAGGTCCTGATGAAAGCCCGGAAGGGCTGAAACATGTCCACCAACATACATCTTTGATGAATAGTAATATTTTTCAAATACTATATTCACTCTGCTTTTAGACATGCCGTTTTGATGGTCATACCCATTAAAATTGTTCGCTAGGCATCAAAACAGGCATTTTTAACTTTCACTTCACACTTCTTTTGAGCACTGCAACTTTCCCTATCGGCCTCTTAAAATTCCCATCTTCTGGGTGATGGTTTCTCTCTTGTATTTGACAATCCGTTTCTAGCAATCCTCATTGAATCTATTGAGGAGGTGTCTAGTGGATACTACTCTTTTCCACACAAACCCAGATGATGAGGCTCCGCCAACTGGTGGGCTGATGGGTTTCTTTTCTGTCTAGTCAAGACCACCAATGTTTCTCTCCTATGCTACCTAGATAACCACTTGGTATCTTTCAGTCTGTACATGATCAATCAGTACCGATCATTTCAAAAGACCCTTAGTATCTTTCGTGTGTTTTCATAGTTTAGTTGGGGGACAAGATACAAGCCGGTCTATAAACTTCACTCCCCTAGCACCCTCATCTCCTCACTCTTTCTGTTGTCTTTAGTGCAGCTACGGCTGCGGGTCCGATTATAATTAGGCTATCTGCCATAGCAGGGCCTGTTTTTCAGCTGTACCTCTGATCTTGACAGAATGGCAGACTTTGCAGGCTTAGGTTTTGATGATGAAACTCTTTCTTCCATCTTGAATGACAACCCGAGTATGCTGGATTTAGTTCCAACTACTGTACAAACACCCCCGGGAGACTGGGATACTGTGCTAAATCTCAAGAAAAGCCACTCACGTACTTTTGTACATGGACAAATCATGGCCGAATATCTCCATGGGAAGTGTGCTCCCACGGGCCTGATTGTTACCAACGCGCCCAGACTATTTCTGACGGATAGAACATTCATAAAAGATTGGTCACTAATAGCCTGGCGTTGCACACGGGATTGGCTGATCTTGATTATTTCAACTGCCAAGAGAGTGGCGGACGCTATCCTGGTAGAAATACAGATCTTAGAAGGACAAATTAAAACAACTTTGCCAACCAAACGCTTCGAAAAACAACAAGAAGAATCGAATAAGGCTAATAAGGAATATAAAGACCCGATATTTTTCGCAAAAATCGACAAATTTAAAAAAGATTTAGCGAAATTTTCTCATGAGAAAATTTACCCTTACACCAGCGAAGACTATATTCCCACTGACTCTAGTAAACAAGGCAAACTCTATGGATCGAATTATGCCACCTCTTCTGATCCAGAATCCTCTGACTCAGATAACAATGACAAACCCCAACTGAGAGGGAGAGGTCGCAACAATCGATCAAATCGTAGACGAAATGGGCGAGGTAATATGTACCAACAAGGACCCTGGTGGCCACCCACTCCATGGGGTTACCCACAATTCCTCCCACCCATGCCTCACTACGCTATGCAACCACAGTACTATGACAGCCAAGCTTTTTTAGGGCAGGGCCGTGGCTGGAACAGAGGGAGACGGAGAGGCCCGACCCAAGTACAATGGGCAGACGAACAAGATCCACCGATCACTCGCAGCAAGCGAGGCCAATAATTCCCACAACCATTAACAAAGAAGATCTAGTGGTCAATCTAAGCACTCGTACTCTGTCCCCCTTGGAACATCAGGTACTTAACAAAGGTCTTGGATTTGTTCCTACTAACAGTGGAGATGCTTTTCAATTACGCGGTGAAATCGAAAGATTATTTCGAAGTGTGAGATTACACTTCTTCTTTAAAAATAACAACCAAGACCAAATGCAAGTGACCACAGACACTAATACAGGCCTCAAAACCAAATCCACTTTCATGCCCCTGTTACAACAAGTGCCATCGAGAGTAGGTACTTTTGAAACTGCTGTATTACATGAGATGAAAACACTGGATCTCTCTAGACACGGCAATTTTCAAAACGTATCAAGTAATGAGAGACAAGCGTTGACAACTTTATCTAATGACACAGACATCACGATCAAACCGGCCGACAAGGGGGGTGCGATAGTCATCCAGGATACCACCTCTTATCAGACCGAGTGCCTAAGACAGCTAGGGAACAATCATTTCTACACACTTCTCAAAGAAGATCCAACCATTAGGCTCATGACTGAGATCAAACATCTAGTTGAAGAGGCCAGTACAGAGGGTTGGATAACGCCACATGAAGCACAATTCCTTGTCCCGCTATATCCAATCACTCCGTACTTCTACACGCTGCCGAAAATTCACAAGGCAGCCAGACCTCCACCAGGACGCCCGATAATTTCAGGCTTTGGATCTTTGCTGGAACGATTATCATCTTTTGTAGATGTGTTCCTGGCACCTCTTGTTAAGACTATGCCAACGTATCTTCAAGATACGAAAGATGTCCTTCGTTTGCTACCTGACACAGTTTTCGACACCGATTTGGATTTTCTTGTCAGTTTCGATGTAGAGTCGTTATACACGTGTATACCTCAAGCAGAAACTCTACAAACTGTACAAGAACTGTTGGAAACCACCAATCATGACAGCATGACACCCATCCATTTCATTATGGAGCTAGCCAGAATCGCTATGACAGAGAACTTTTTTGGTTTGGAAGATTCTCTGTATCTCCAAACATCAGGGACGTCACTGGGCAGTAAATTTGCGCCGAGTCTGGCCAATCTATATGTCCACCATTTCGAGACCAACTTTGTCCTCAACCACAACAATCCGTACTTCCATCAGACGGTGTTGTGGAAGAGGTACATAGACGACATCCTGGTAGTATGGCGTGGAAATAGTCAGTCTATCTTGGCTTTTCCGACCTGGCTTAATAGTCAGAATCCATTTCTCAGATTCACTGTAGATTACAGTAAAGAGGAGCTCCCTTTTCTGGATCTGCTTATCATTCCCAAAGAAGGACATCTCTCAAGCAGTTTATATCGTAAACCAATGTCTCGCAACTCTCTACTGAGATTCGACAGCCATCATCCTCGATCTCTTAGACACAATCTCCCATTCGGGCAATTTCTTAGGGTCCGAAGAAACTGTTCTGAGAAACCAGAATTCCAGACTCAATCTAAAGACTTATCACAGAAATTGAAGCAACGCTTGTATCCAAGCAGGCTTATTAAAGATTTGTGCAAAAGAGCCTCCAACAACCATCGTGAGGCACTTCTCGCACCTCCGGTTAAAAAACCACCTCTCAACAGACTAGCCTGTGTTACTACTTTCAACACTGCTTCATCTAGGATACAGAAGATCATCAGACAGAAGTGGCGTATTTTGAACAGCGCAGGGGATAACATCCCTCTACCCCTCTTCTCTTTCAAGAGGAGTACCAACTTGAGAGATGAACTGGTTCATACCAGACCTAAAAATACCAACCAAGAAACCACATCCAGATTATGGAACCTGCCACCAGTACAGGGTCACTATCCTTGCGGCAGCTGTTCAGTGTGCCCTCAAACAAAGAAAACACTAACAGTGGACATCGGCACGGCACGCCCGTGGCAGTTAACACACCATACTAACTGCAACAGCGAGAGAGTTATCTATCAGATCACGTGTCCGTGTGCACTCCAGTACGTAGGGATGACGACAAGAAAAATAAAGTTGAGGATACAAGAACATAAGAGCACCATTCGGTGTAACAGACAAGCTACCCGGTTGACATCCCATTTTCTCAGCATGAAACACTCTGCGGATGAATTAGAATGGCTAGTATTGGAACAGCCATTCATACCTCCACATGTAAGAGATATTTCTCGTTTCTTGCTCAGAAAAGAACAAAAATGGGTTTTCAAACTCAGATGTGACACAGAAGGGCTGAATGATGATATTCCTTGGTTACAGCTTTAATCCATCCCTTTATGTACACCAGCTTTGGAAATTGAATATGAGGGGTGCTCTACTTACTTACATTACAGACTGTACAGGCCTCACTTGTCACTCTCCATTATGCACTTCGAAACCTAGAATGTCCATATATACATATTTGTCTAGAGCAGATATTTTATAGTCCTCTGAAAAATTGCCACACATCTATCTGCCGCATGTGCAGCATTTCATTCAACAATTGGCACTCCGGTTACATATTAACAGAGGCAACATCATATAGCTTTTCTAGCCTTATACCACATCTGTTGATTATGATGCAGTGGACAGGACATGCAGTAGACATGTAGGGCGTTCGTTTTGCATATTTCGTGTCTTACTCTAAACAGCTTTAATGGCCTCTCTGTGTCAAGACAGACACATTTTTTAGAGGTCTACGGATGATGCCGCTAGATCAGGGGCAATCTTAATATATTCAGGGACACGTGTACTTGTGCTTAGGTCTCGTTCTGCCTCTCGATTTGCATCTGCTGAGCGCATGCGTCGCTGAGACAGCACAGTTGGTCAAAGTCCGCGGAGGGTCTGGCGCTTCTGAGGGGCGACCGGCGGCAACCTTCAAACTATTTATTTCCTGTACACGCCACAAACCAATAAAAACTCTTCATGAACTCCGACGAAGATAAGGATGTTTTGAAGAAAAAATCGGCACGCAGTGTATTTCCGGTTCCGGCACTGCTGCCCAACCAGATCAGTCGCTACTTCCATGAGAGTAACGTTCTAACTCTGATTTCTACCTTGCTGTCATAGGCTCCTTTCCAGATTAACTAGCCTATCAGGAAACAGCTACACTTTAAGAACGCTTCCAATGAGGTCCGCATGAACCATTCTTTTCCGCTGACCACACGAGGCCTCACTACGTTCCCCTCGGCTCAGTTTTCAGACCGAGGTAATGACGGACAGGTAAGTGAGCGTTTCGTGTGGTCGCCTTGTCAGCTTTAATGGCCAATTCGTGGTCAGAGGCATTTTTATATGGAGGCAGAATATATCTTGGTGACCACGTTTTTGTGAGCTTGTGTGGTTTACAAATAATGTTTTTAATCATTTCAATGGAGCTTTTAAGTATAAGCCTCCTTTCTGCTAACTCATGCTCAGTGCAATATGGAACATAAGACTAGACATGCGGGTATGTGTCATGGAGTTCAGATTCAATGCCCTCTTGTTCTGCTATTATGCCTGACCATTTTCAATTTTTGTCATTTCAGAGGTATAGTTTTAATACCGGACAAATATACATAAATATATTTTTTGTCTTCCCCTTTTTATTCAGTGCGTGGCCTCTTTTCCCTGAGCGAGTGCCAGGAGAGGTGAGGCCTTTCCTCCCTACAATAATGGGTGAGTGGATTATAACTCATGTGGGCACATGCAGTATAACACATTAAACGAGCCTGAGAATTTCTCTGTGATTGGTGTGTATTGTGTATATCTTGCTCTGTTTTGTGTCCCGTTTCTTAGGAGAGCACCTGAATTAAGAGACCATACTACTGGTAGGTCTACACATTTCCTCTTTATCACGTTCTGTGGTAAGTGTTGCAGTAGTGCACATCATAGGTCCTGATGAAAGCCCGGAAGGGCTGAAACATGACGACCAACATACATCTTTGATGAATAGTAATATTTTTCAAATACTATATTCACTCTGCTTTTAGACATGCCGTTTTGATGGTCATACCCATTAAAATTGTTCGCTAGGCATCAAAACAGGCATTTTTAACTTTCACCTCACACTTCTTTTGAGCACTGCAACTTTCCCTATCGGCCTCTTAAAATTCCCATCTTCTGGGTGATGGTTTCTCTCTTGTATTTGACGATTCGTTTCTAGCAATCCTCATTGAATCTATTGAGGAGGTGTCTAGCGGATACTACTCTTTTCCACACAAACCCAGATGATGAGGCTCCGCCAACTGGTGGGCTGCTGGGTTTCTTTTCTGTCTAGTCAAGACCACCAATGTTTCTCTCCTATGCTACCTAGATAACCACTTGGTATCTTTCAGTCTGTACATGATCAATCAGTACTGATCATTTCAAAAGACCCTTAGTATCTTTCGTGTGTTTTCATAGACTCTAAAAGGAAGCCTGGCTTCGATTTTAAATCTGAGGGTTCAACAGAGATGGGAAGCCAGTAAGCTGGCGCACTTCGAATATAGTGAAGGCGCAGGTAAATTACTGGCTTGGAAGACCAAAGTAGATCAGGTCCGGAACAACATCGCATTTATAAAAGTAGGAAACAACATCTTTTCCTCAGATGATGAAATTAGGTGGGCATTTAGGGAATTCTTCCAAGAAATATATCAAGAAGATAAGGTATTCATGGCTGAGGCTATTCAGAGCTGGTTGAGTAACATCACCTTGCCCTCTTTTTCTTTCGAACAATCTCAACATTTGGATAATCCCATCACAGAGGATGAGGTGAGATTTGCCATTAGGAAGGGTAAGAAGGGGAAGGCGTCCGGACCTGATGGGCTGTCAGCTGAGTTATATAAACTCCTGGAGTCAGAAATTGTTCCCTTCCTCACCAATTTGTTTAATCAAATCCTTTTAGAAGGAATGCCCCCTCCGACATCATGGGATAATGCCTCCATCACCCTTATTTTAAAACCGGGTAAACCTAAGGAGGCCTGTGGCTTGTATAGGCCAATTTCCATTTTGAATCTTTACCACAGTTCTATCCTCTAGATTGGCCTCTATCGCGCCCTCTGTCCTTCATTTGGATCAAAAGGGGTTTCTGAACGGGAGACCACTTTATGAATTAACCTATGACTTAATTGGTGCCCTAAATATCGCAACAACCAACAATCTCCCATTGGCCGCCCTTACGCTGGACGCAACCAAGGCTTTCGACAGGTTTAATTGGGTGTACCTGTCGGAAGCCTTGGCCAAGTTTGGTGTCGGGGAAAGGTTCCGCAGAGTAATAGGCCTGTTATATAGCAATCCATCTGCATGCCTTCTCGTCAATGGTGACCTGTCGAGCCCCTTTTCCATCACCAGGGGAACCCGACAGGGATGCCCGCTCTCTCCCTTGCTTTTTGATTTTTACATTGAGCCTTTTGCGCAACATTTAAGGGAGGAGGTCACCATCAAACCTTTTTATTATCTAGGTTGGATGAGGAAGGTAGCATTATATGCCGATGACGTGCTTATCTTAACATCAGAAGTCACCACTGCTCTTCCGGCTATCTTGAAACTGGCCCACGCCTTTGGACAAGTGTCGGGATACGAGATTAATGCAGCAAAGACTGAAATGCTTGTATGGAATGATGAGAACTCTGTAACAGAACTCCAAGCAGGCATTTCAATGCGATACCTAGGCTTGACAATAGTGAAGGACATTGATAAACTTGTCCAAGTTAATTTATCTGCAGTCGTTAAAGATTGTCGTAAGCTTCTCCATTCATGGTCGGACTTGCCTCTTTCATTACTAGGTAGAGCCAACCTAATCAAAATGTCTATCCTTCCTAAAATTTCCTTTTTATTTAATACCATTCCTTTATACTTTGATCAAACTATTTTAGCCAAGTTCCAATCTAATATCTCATCCTTTATCTGGAATGACCATCTTCCACGGATCGCTTGGAAAAAACTAAGAGGGCGACGTGATAAGGGGGGCTTGGCGGCTCCAGACCTAAGAATCTATGCTTGGGCCTTTCAACTATCCCACTCATGGATGTTGATGAAGGGTCCCGTAGTCTCGGGGGTGGGTCCTATGTATGCAGCTATGTAGGATGGGGAAAGAATGAATCATTCTGGTTTTCTTTTTAAGTTTGGTCATCCTAAGTTTAAAAAAAAAAATGTAACTGAAGACCCTACAAGGTCTGGCCAGAACTTGGGCTTAAGTCATGAAATCCATAAAATTAAATTACTTTTGCGAAAAAACTCTGCTGTGGGGGTTGCCTGAAAATCCTGCTTGGCTTGATGACACTCTAGCAATTCCTTTGAGAGAGGCAGGCCTTGAAGTTTGGGGTGACCTTTTCTATGAGGGTGATTTACTCTCGTGGGAACATCTGCAAGCTAAGGTTGGCCTCAATCTTTCACGATTCAAATACATACAGATTCATAGCTGGTCTGTCGCCTATAAAACCTCTCCCGCTAACAGGAATACATTCAAACTTGGAGGGCATAGCCCATTTGTCTCTGATCTACTAATTGGTGGTCCAGCTAAAAAAGAAGTATCTAAATGGTATAATTTCATTCTGGAGGAGTCGGATGGGGACTTTGTTCTGCCGGAGTCATTATGGGGCCCTGTTTTGACGGACCAGAATTTACAAAATCTTTGGATGACTTCTTTTGAACTTCTGTGGAACATTGTCAAGCCGTCCTGGCTTCGCAGAAATCATATCTTTACCCTGCATAGGGCATACTATTCCCCTCTCAGGATATCTAAATTTGCAGGAGGACAGTCAGTGTCTTGCGCTAAATGCGGGATGATTGCTGCATCAGATACACACATGTTTTTTGAATGCCCACTATTAACCACATTTTGGGAGGATATCAGTAAGTCCCTCACAGAATCATTGGGAAGACTCGTCACTATAGATCTGCCTCTAATAGTATTTGGTGTTCTGGAAGGCGTACAAATTCCAGCCAGGTGTCTAGTCTTTTATGCTATCCTACTTGCAAGAAGGGAAATCTGCAGGAAATTGAAAGACTCTTCACCGCCTACTTTTAGAGATTGGCAAAACTCAGTCTTGCAGACCTCATGTACCGATCTGGCCAGATATGGTAGTCAAAGTAAAAGGGCCTTTTGGTATCAACTTTCTTGGCTTCATTGACTCATCCGGGTTTTATTATTATTTTTTTCCCGGGTCCAATGATTGATCTCCTATGGTACTTTGACATCCTGTACCTGTGGAACAGCCGTTATCCGGTTCATGCCCTGCCCCACCTGGCTGCTAAACTACCCCCAAGGTTTGCCGCAAATTGGTAAATCATGGACTCTGTGCCTTTCCGGAATGCAGTTGACAGCTGAGGGATAAATGGCCCCCACAAGACTCATGTCCCCTCCAGTTTTTCAGATAAACTGAGACAGCTGCTCTCTGTATATTCCTTTTGGTACTCTGTCTACATGGTGGTTATGAGGACAAAAAAAACTAAATCATTGTACCCATCTATAAGAAAGGGGATTGCAACTGTCCGCCATGCTATCACCCAATCTCGTTGGTTGATTCCAGTTGGAATGCATGCTCCCATTGTAAAGAAAAGGACTACAACCGAACACTGTTCGGTCACATCCTATTTGCTGGTTTGGGACCACCAGCAGGAGGTCAGTCGGTCTCAGTTCCAGATCGATGTCGGACAGATTCAGGTCCGTCCTGCATCGAAATCGGCCGCTTAGTTGTATTAATTGTGGTGTTTTTCTCTAGTGTGTAGTTTTAAGTTTTCACACACTGTTTTAGTAATGCATAGATATGTTATGTTATATTGTATTATGTTACATGCCTTATGAAGATTAAGGGCATGATTACAATTTAGGAATTGCTGCACTGGGTCAGCCCCACCACCAAAGCCGTTGTCTGGCCTCCGCCAGATTTGTAGTTTCTTTTTAAGTTTGGTCATCCTAAGTTTTAAAAAAAAATTTAACTGAAGACCCTACAAGGTCTGGCCAGAACTTGGGCTTAAGTCATGAAATCCATAAAATTAAATTACTTTTGCGAAAAAACTCCGCTGTGGGGGTTGCCTGAAAATCCTGCTTGGCTTGATGACACTCTAGCAATTCCTTTGAGAGAGGCAGGCCTTGAAGTTTGGGGTGACCTTTTCTATGAGGGTGATTTACTCTCGTGGGAACATCTGCAAGCTAAGGTTGGCCTCAATCTTTCACGATTCAAATACATACAGATTCATAGCTGGTCTGTCGCCTATAAAACCTCTCCTGCTAACAGGAATACATTCAAACTTGGAGGGCATAGCCCATTTGTCTCTGATCTACTAATTTGTGGTCCAGCTAAAAAAGAAGTATCTAAATGGTATAATTTCATTCTGGAGGAGTCGGATGGGGACTTTGTTCTGCCGGAGTCATTATGGGGCCCTGTTTTGACGGACCAGAATTTACAAAATCTTTGGATGACTTCTTTTGAACTTCTGTGGAACATTGTCAAGCCGTCCTGGCTTCGCAGAAATCATATCTTTACCCTGCATAGGGCATACTATTCCCCTCTCAGGATACCTAAATTTGCAGGAGGACAGTCAGTGTCTTGCGCTAAATGCGGGATGATTGCTGCATCAGATACACACATGTTTTTTGAATGCCCACTATTAACCACATTTTGGGAGGATATCAGTAAGTCCCTCACAGAATCATTGGGAAGACTCGTCACTATAGATCTGCCTCTAATAGTATTTGGTGTTCTGGAAGGCGTACAAATTCCAGCCAGGTGTCTAGTCTTTTATGTTATCCTACTTGCAAGAAGGGAAATCTGCAGGAAATGGAAAGACTCTTCACCGCCTACTTTTAGAGATTGGCAAAACTCAGTCTTGCAGACCTCATGTACCGATCTGGCCAGATCTGGTAGTCAAAGTAAAAGGGCCTTTTGGTATCAACTTTCTTGGCTTCATTGACTCATCCGGGTTTTATTATTATTTTTTTTTCCCGGGTCCAATGATTGATCTCCTATGGTACTTTGACATCCTGTACCTGTGGAACAGCCGTTATCCGGTTCATGCCCGGCCCCACCTGGCTGCTAAACTACCCCCAAGGTTTGCCGCAAATTGGTAAATCATGGACTCTGTGCCTTTCTGGAATGCAGTTGACAGCTGAGGGATAAATGGCCCCCACAAGACTCATGTCCCCTCCAGTTTTTCAGATAAACTGAGACAGCTGCTCTCTGTATATTCCTTTTGGTACTCTGTCTACATGGTGGTTATGAGGACAAAAAAAACTAAATCATTGTACCCATCTATAAGAAAGGGGATTGCAACTGTCCGCCATGCTATCACCCAATCTCGTTGGTTGATTCCAGTTGGAATGCATGCTCCCATTGTAAAGAAAAGGACTACAACCGAACACTGTTCGGTCACATCCTATTTGCTGGTTTGGGACCACCAGCAGGAGGTCAGTCGGTCTCAGTTCCAGATCGATGTCGGACAGATTCAGGTCCGTCCTGCATCGAAATCGGCCGCTTAGTTGTATTAATTGTGGTGTTTTTCTCTAGTGTGTAGTTTTAAGTTTTCACACACTGTTTTAGTAATGCATAGATATGTTATGTTATATTGTATTATGTTACATGCCTTATGAAGATTAAGGGCATGATTACAATTTAGGAATTGCTGCACTGGGTCAGCCCCACCACCAAAGCCGTTGTCTGGCCTCCGCCAGATTTGTAGTTTCTACGGGTATGGCAGGCTTTGTGGGAACTGCAATGGTAACACCAAAAACAGTTCCTGCATGGCATGGATTGAAAAGTCCATACCGTGCAGGAACTGGGGTACATGCATACAGAGGGGAAAATATGGTGTCCTCCTACATGCACCTCAGGGCACAAAGGCACATGTGGGGACTCTAGGACCCCCCTTGTTACCTCTCATGAAAACCATGGCATAGTGGAAACTCCTATATGCTTAGCGGGAACGCTGTGGTCCCGCCAGGCATATTGTTGCTTCCCGACTGCTGCAACACCACTAGAAAATTGCAGTTCTCTGGCAGCTGTGGCAGGACAATGGTGGGCCAACTGCCCTAATCATAATATGAACTAGAACAGTGAATATGCTAACCCTCAAACCACTTTTTCTCACAACTTTTGTGAATACAAACAGACAAAAATATTTTGTTTGTATGGGTGAATTTATTTTACCCTTTTCATAAGTTTTCAGTCTTTTTATAGAAACATTTTTTCATAGGTGAGAAAAAGGCACTAAGAATACTAACATTTACAATATTTACAACTCACATGCATACAACTTTCATACCACTATGACAACTAACATATACACAAATAATCCACAAAATCTATACATGCTATATATACAAGCTTTTTGTGAGAAAGAATATCAGTTAAACCACCACAAATAATTATTCTTTGTGGAGAATCAAATTATTATGACGCCCGAACAGGGTCAAACAACAAAAAGAGGCAACAAAAAAATAAATTTCAGATTCAACAATTAGTTCAAATTAGTGAATCAAAAACATGAAAAATGTTAAACCAAGGATGCCTATTTTGCTGTTATTTGCCAACGCGTTTCGAATCTGAGTCAAAGCTCAGATTCTCATCAGGGCTCTTTAAATGTAGGTTCTGGAAAAAAGAAAGGAAGCTTGCTTTAGCCACTATTCATCAACCCGTTTTTTTCTTTGCTGAAGAGATTATCACAGATTTTACCTTAGAAATGGAAAACACGGTCCCGCGGTGCCATTTTTCAGGTGGGGGCTTTAGATTAGACAGAGGTTCTGTTAAAAGAAATTGTGATGGTTAACGACCATCCAGAGACACGCAGTAATGTGGCTCCAACCCTTCAAAGCGAAAAAATCCTACCTTTCGATTTGACAAGCAGTGAAGCTACTGTTTTCTTGAGCGCTGTACTTATTTCCGCTTTTCAGGCAAAGCTGCTGCAGCCTGGAACGTATAAACACGAGCGGCACTAAGTACATGTAACTTGATCGTAGCAGTTTTACAATGACAAGTTCTACGGTAGATGGAAGTTAAATCATACCTGACAATTATGTTTTCGAGCAAAAGAGTTGTTGCTCAGCCAGCCCGTAGCTCCTGTGTTATCGCGCGGGCGGCGAGCCGGGACCTTTGCACGGCGTGCCAAACAGTCGGTATTAATCACGCTGATTTCTGGGGAAGTTAAAGTATATTATTTAGCGCAAAGCGCACAAACCAAATCCTCAGAGTGACAGGTTATGGCGGACAGGTACTAACCTTCCTCTCCAACTAGTGCATCAGGAAAAGCGAACCCATTGGTGGGAAAACATCATGTGAGGATCCTACTTAATGGCTACCTACCGCTGAGCATTATGGTCATTGTAGTGACTCTGAAAACAGCACAGTTTGGACTGTGCTGTTCAATCTCAACCAATTGAATTCTGGCACTAACAGTGAACAAATGCTTCTTAAAAAAGAAGCATACTTGATACTAAAATTCAATAGTACACAAACGGGGCTTAATTCTCTATCAGAAGTTTCTCGTTTGTAAAATGTTTTCAGAGTCACTACAATGACCATAATGCTCAGCGGTAGGTAGCCATTAAGTAGGATCCTCACATGATGTTTTCCCACCAATGGGTTCGCTTTTCCTGATGCACTAGTTGGAGAGGAAGGTTAGTACCTGTCCGCCATAACCTGTCACTCTGAGGATTTGGTTTGTGCGCTTTGCGCTAAATAATATACTTTAACTTCCCCAGAAATCAGCGTGATTAATACCGACTGTTTGGCACGCCGTGCAAAGGTCCCGGCTCGCCGCCCGCGCGATAACACAGGAGCTACGGGCTGGCTGAGCAACAACTCTTTTGCTCGAAAACATAATTGTCAGGTATGATTTAACTTCCATCTACCGTAGAACTTGTCATTGTAAAACTGCTACGATCAAGTTACATGTACTTAGTGCCGCTCGTGTTTATACGTTCCAGGCTGCAGCAGCTTTGCCTGAAAAGTGGAAATAAGTACAGCGCTCAAGAAAACAGTAGCTTCACTGCTTGTCAAATCGAAAGGTAGGATTTTTTCGCTTTGAAGGGTTGGAGCCACATTACTGCGTGTCTCTGGATGGTCGTTAACCATCACAATTTCTTTTAACAGAACCTCTGTCTAATCTAAAGCCCCCACCTGAAAAATGGCACCGCGGGACCGCGTTTTCCATTTCTAAGGTAAAATCTGTGATAATCTCTTCAGCAAAGAAAAAAACGGGTAGATGAATAGTGGCTAAAGCAAGCTTCCTTTCTTTTTTCCAGAACCTACATTTAAAGAGCCCTGATGAGAATCTGAGCTTTGACTCAGATTCGAAACGCGTTGGCAAATAACAGCAAAATAGGCATCCTTGGTTTAACATTTTTCATGTTATTGATTCACTAATTTGAACTAATTGTTGAATCTGAAATTTATTTTTTTGTTGCCTCTTTTTGTTGTTTGACCCTGTTCGGGCGTCATAATAATTTGATTCTCCACAAAGAATAATTATTTGTGGTGGTTTAACTGATATTCTTTCTCACAAAAAGCTTGTATATATAGCATGTATAGATTTTGTGGATTATTTGTGTATATGTTAGTTGTCATAGTGGTATGAAAGTTGTATGCATGTGAGTTGTAAATATTGTAAATGTTAGTATTCTTAGTGCCTTTTTCTCACCTATGAAAAAATGTTTCTATAAAAAGACTGAAAACTTATGAAAAGGGTAAAATAAATTCACCCATACAAACAAAATATTTTTGTCTGTTTGTATTCACAAAAGTTGTGAGAAAAAGTGGTTTGAGGGTTAGCATATTCACTGTTCTAGTTTATATTAGGTCCAGCTGCCCCTCTGTCCCAGGACCAAACTCCGCTTTGTTTACTAATCATAATATGGGCAGTTGGGAGACTGCCGCCACCATGACCCCACGAGCCTGGCCATCCATGGCCTGCAAGACTCGTAATTGAGCCCTAAGTGTGATGTATATGTACTTTTGAGAATGCAATATATTTTAGAGTGTAGATTTTCTGTTTTAATTTGCATGTTTTTTTCTATGAACTTGTCCTATGGGCATTTGGATTTAAAGGAAATCTCTTTTGGTTGATAATAAACCAGTATTTTTAACTTGGATTTCCTCTTTTTCAGATTTATAGGAGAGTTTCCTTTTTTAAACACTTTTATATGTGGTTTTTTATGGTTCCTAGTTACTCTGGATTGCTTTGAAGCATCTCTTTTGGATTGTGTTTTGGGAGAGGGTGTTTGTGTGTTGTGGAAAACATTTCTCCTGTTTTTGGTGGATCATACTGTTTGACTATGTGGATACAGAGGACGATCAGCAGCTACAGAATAGTAAGGCATATTTAATTTATTTTTAAGGAGTGGGAAAAGTTATATTTTAATATTTGTGCAAATGTTATGTGTTTTTTATTGGAATACATTTTTTGTGGGAGTTTTTAAGTTGATGACGTTTAGATTTTGAACATAAATAATGTATTTACTATTTTTTATGATATCGCTCTTATTTGATATTGGAGTTTTATTTAATGTTTTGACTTTATTGATATAAAATTATTTGTCATGATGTTTAAGACTATGTTATAGTTTTTGGGGAGCTTTGTTAGTATTTATTTTACAATATATTTTGGCGCATGTTGCTAAGTAATCTACTCATCTGTTGTTTATAAAGAGATTGACTTTAAATTGTAGCATGTCAAACAATCTATTAGTTTATTTGGTCAATGTATGTGCAATTAAGGTTACAGATTGCTCCATTCGTACTTGTTGGTAGATTTGCTCTTTTTGTAGTGCTTCTATAAATGTATAGAGTGTAGGTTGGGGTCTACCTAATGTGGATTACAAGGCACTGTGCCATCCTTCTACATTGCTATTTGTTTTGGCTTCCTGTTCCAAGGTGCTGTTATAGACATTTCACCATTGTATAAGGAATTTGGATTGATGTCTATGTCTCGAGCGATGTAGTCTGAGTGGCCAGACCTCCACTGCGGCATCAGGAGTACGCTGCCAAGCCGGCAACATCCTGACCATCACAATACAAATTAGATGCCGGGCTGGTGGTGATACGGTGGTGGTGCCATGGCAGCAGCATGTTTTGGCTCATAGACAGCCTGCAGCACATGCTGCCGCTTTGGCACCACCTCTTGCATGTTGGTGCACCTTGTACCATGCACCATGTCACACATGTCACACAGTGCATGCATGGCACAATCTGCCCCATGCCCTCCCCTGGGGCTACAACACCATGGTACCCACTTTGGGTCCCCTTTCCTACCTTTCCACTGACCATTTCATGGTGGAGTTTGTGACATGAAATGGCCAGTAGCAAGACAGGTTGTATTCTGCACAGCAGTGCTGGCATCAGCACAGCTGCCAAAGACCACCGCTTTCTCCACCACCAACTGTCGGAATCCAGGATCCTGGCAGTGATGGCGGTCTTGCATTGGGCCTGTGGTGTTAATCAGGCAGTTGGACCACTAGAGTAAATGGCAGTTAAACCGCCACAGCAGGTACAGTGGTTTTGGGACTGCTCTACCCCTAATCAGGCCCTTAGTGCAGATTGTTGGAGGTATCTCAATATGCTTTTATTGAAATGGAAGCAACACCCTTATATTGCTGCATGGGGTACTTTTTTTAAATGGTTTGATTCATGCCTTGTTCGAAGGCTACACATATTTTTTGTGGGTAGTAGTTTTTTTGTTTTGTGTTTAATGGGCTTTAGGAGTTCGTAGTAACTACTACTTTGTTTATTTGATAGCAGGGCATATATAAAAGGGATATTTGTGTTTTGATATTTACCATGTATGGTGTATGCATGAATCAATGGTTAGGGACACATTCTGATTGTCCCATCTGTATTGTTGTGTGAGTTAATAACGACGCAACCCAATTGGCTCCCAATAGACTCCATATAGCTCTGACATGTGCATTAGAGTGGAATATAATGATGGGTGGTTTAGTATGTTGAGTTTGCAATTACACACAGATGAATAAAGATGAGTAATTCTTAGCTCCGTGTGTGGCGTAGTCATTGGTGGGTACCCAAAGCTGGGCAAGATGCTATACCATGCATCACCAGGTTTGACAATGCCTTAGGGTCTGAGAACGACATCAGCAGTCTCTCTGCTACACCTCCGATGCCACAGTCGGGATACCACCACCAAACTTGCGGTGTTCAGTCTGCTGTATTCCAAGTTTAACGCGAGGTCAGCTGTCCATAGTCGGTGGTCAAACCGTAGTGGCATGGCTCGGCCATTGAGTTAAGTGCAGCACCTTCTGCATATCCATGCAATGTGTGCCATGCACCATGTCATGCACAGAACATACTGCATCCAAAACAGTGCATGGAGATGGGTGTAAAGCATTTGCCCCCATGCACTACCCTCCCTTGTCAAAATCACCGGAGGCCCTGCTTGGAGCCCCTTCCTTCCATTTCTCTCATCCTTTTCATGGCAGGGTTCCCGCCATGAAAATTCTGCCGAAAAGGTAAGTTGTAATCCTGACGGCGATGCAGACCTCTGCACCGCCACCATTCAACACCACCGTCTTCTCCGCAGCACCGTCAGAATCCTAAATCCTGGCAGTGTCAGTGGTGTTGTGTCAGGCTGGTGGTGATCCGGTACAGTGGTCTCAAGACAACCATGCTCATAAGCAGCCTCTTCGTTTTAGAATGTTATTTGCTGTAAAAAATATTAGAATTTTTCTATCAATATTTAGATTGCCATTTAACGAGAAGATTTTCTCGTGATGTGTCCTTTTTAAGTGTTCCAGTGCTTCTATATCTTGGTTTATTCTAGGGGCAAGAGGAATGTCACCCGTGGCTTTTTTTGGTTTGTGTAATTAAAAATATTAAAGTGGATATGGTTGGTCGTTGGCCTGAGATGTTTTCAGGGACTTTAGAGAGTATCCCTTTTAGGACCCTTGGTTTGTGGGCTCCTAGGAGCCAGTGCTTGCCTCTCTTATAGCATGCAATACTTCCCTTACTTCTATTTCTGCCGGATGTGGGTGGTGGATGTGTTCCTCTACATTATTTTTATTTTATTTTTTTTAAAACCTTTATTGATGTAAACAGAGCAATACACGCGCAGGCCCACAACCACAGGGGCCGGCCGCAAATCAGGAGATCAAAAACAGAGCAATTTAGACGTGCACGATAAAAATTTTAAGTTTGCAAGTACAGTATAGCCGTAAGATGCGGTCGTAACACAGGAAGGCACAAGGATAAAAGAGGTTTCATTTTTATAATATTAAGAGGAGGCAACGGCTATATCAACAAAAGCGTCATACAACGTAATCAGATAAAGAGACGGGAGGGATACATCCCTCCAAGCAATCAGAAAGCAATAAGAAGTAACGGGGCCAAATACACCTTACGCCCGCCATAGGTGGGCCAGAAGTAAAGGTCAAACAATAGCAAGCAATTTAGCAAAATGTCGTGTAGAAAGCCCACCCGTACCAGACAGTAAGAAAGGCAAGTGCAGACACCGGATAAGTAAAGGAGAGAAAAAGAAGACATAGCCAACCCCCTTGAAAGGGGAGAAAAAGGGACCATAGAACAAAACAAACTAAAATAACAAACCCCCCCCCATCACCCTCCACCCTACATCACCGTAATGGCTATGGCCTAAACCACTAACAGCGTGTCTGTCGCCCCAGAATCACCCGAAAGAAAGGAAATAAAAAGGAAGAAGAGAAATGTAGCTAAAAAGAGAAAAAGAAAGTGAGGAGAGGAGAGGAGCCGGCGATGTAAACACCCGGTCCCCCCCATCCCCGCAACTAAAAGCTTAAAGATCGAGGCCTGAAAGAATACAGAGAAAAGCCAACGCACAGGATGCAATCAATAACAGTCCACAAGACGTGTCCCGGATTCGCCATTAACTAAGAGGAAGTCCCGCCGGGACCTAAGCAAGGTCACCCCTGGCCACTTCTGTGGATAGTAGAACTGCCAGACATCCGTGCAGTCAGGAGACAGTACGATACAAAAAGTCCATACCAATCAGGTGAGGCAGGCGGCATCTTCGCACAACACTGTCTCAGCCACCAAGAAGTGGCCAACGATACATGGCGGCAGCCAGAATGCAACAGTATGCCAATCACCAACGCCGCCAAGTCCAAAAACAGGTCTGCCCAGCACGGAGTGGAGAACACAAGATGTGGAAAACATTGCAGCACAGGTACCAGATCCATTTGGTCCCTCGAAATCGTAGATGCATCCGGGGACCCCGGCTCAGCAACCAGAGGAGAGTCAACGGCACCAACTCGGGGAGAAGGCACTACGCCACAAAATGGCGGATCGACAATGGCAGCGATCCGTAACTCCAAGTCCCGGGACTTCGTGAGCAGATCGGTCCGCAGAGTAACCAGTGCAAGCAGCACATGACTACGTGTAAGCGCCGCCCCATGTAACCGAGGTCCGGGGGTCTCAAATGCAACAGTGTCTCCGTCTCCGGGAGGGATACACTCCAAGAGGTCATCCGCCATCTTGAGCACTTCGTTCGCCGCCATTATCCCCTCCACTTCCAAGTCCATTACGGCCGCCAGAGGCAACGGGACTCACGGCCGAGCAGTGGCGGTCGGCGCCCGGCGAGGAAAGGAGAGTCACCAGAAGGCCGGGTGCGCTCCCAGCAGCTCTCCGGGAGCCAGGCACCGGTTCCCGGACGGGACTATTAACATGAGTGGGCGTCACACCCAAGGGGAACCGGACAACACGGCTTCTCTCCGGCTCACCAACTTCTCGGGCATACGGGGTGACCCACTATTGGGAGTGGGTCAGCTCCATCTCTCCCGGCTCGCGGCTCCCAGGCTGCCACCAACAGGCTTCTCATCCGGACCAGGGCCACCAACACTCCGAACACCGCCGGGCAGGCGCTGCACTCGAGGCCCCGGCGTCGGGGCCGGGAAGGCCAGCAAGCAGACAAGGGCAGATCGCAGGAACCACTGCACGTTGGAGCCCCAAAATCAGACGGTAAGTGAGCGATGTTCTCAAACAGCAGAAATCAGAAAGCCTCGATCAGGATTATCGACAGGATAGGCAAGCGGGGAGGAAGGGACCTCAGAGCGAAGCGTTCATGCGACTGTTCCGATCGCCATCTTGGCTCCTCCCCCTCTACATTATTTACAACAACATCTTTTGTAGTGACCCCCCCATAGCATACATAATATTTGCTACATTTCCAATTCACATTTTCCATCAATTTACTTTTTTGGGTGTAGGTACTTTGCAAGGCTGATGTTGAGAAGTGTATATTTCTTTTTTAAGGGTCTGGCCAGGAAGTTTCTCTCATTTTTGAAGTATTCATTTGCTATATTTTTTTGAACTTTTATAGTGTTGATTTAATTAAATTTTTATTTAATTGGTTATGTTTGTTTATAGCTTCATTTTATTGGTTGTTTTAATTTGAATTCTGTTGGACCGGGGTCACCGGTCCACCTAGGGTAGCTTAACACAAAGTGGAAAGGCCTAACTCCAAGGGCAAACTTGTCGTACTTGCGTCACACTTAACACAGCAACTCAGCGCACCTCCACTTAAAAAAGACACCACACCGTATTTAGAAAAGTAGAAAAGCTTTATCTTTCCTTTAAGTTTGATTTCAATTGCATCAGCATTAACAAATCATCATTTTACATTTACAGTTCCTGTCCCTATAAACACATGACATGTCATTAAATCATGCATTACTAGTGAACCATAGCCAGCTATAGTACTAATCAACAGGATAGATGCAAGAATCCATTTCAGGTAATGACTCATTCACATATTAAAGTGATTAGAGGAAGGCCTAGAAACAAATTAATTGTAAGTCACCTCAGTAAGAATCAAGCAGATGGTTGCATTAATTATCAAGCAAAGTAATGCCGGGGATGGAGAAGGCAGGTAATGTTCATTAAGACACATCAGCATAAAAACAGTTATGAAATGCACTCACCTAGAAATAGAGTTAAAGATCATGCGTATAGTCAGGCAAGGTACACATTAATCCTTGGGAGTAAACATGTCTTTAGTTGATTAATCTGCAAAGACCTGGTTCTTGGATAGCTACAGATGGATCAGCAGCTGTCCCTTATTTTGTGGATCTCTTACAACTAGGAAACCCCCCCAGTACAGTTCTGCTGTTTACAGCTTCCTGGCCCCTTCATTCATTCTTCCTTCGTGGGGCAGGAAGACCAGATAACCGCTAGGCCCAGCAGAGGTCTCCGTGAGACGCGCCTTCCTCCAGCCCCAAATCCCTGCTTACTTCTGGGCTGGAGGTTCTATTAGTCGATCCGGCAGATGCCGGTAGTCTGAAAGGTCTAGACTTCCCCGCTGGGGACCCTGTTAGCCGTTGCCCAAATCAGTGACAACAGACCCCCGGAGGCAGGACCCACACCAGTGACAGGACATGCCTTTGCCACAGCTTCTCTGGCCGTCCTCGCATTACTCCCTCACACGCCCACAGGGAGGGAAAACTCCTCCCTCAGCCTCCATCAATCCCGCCTCACTCCTTCCGGCGCTCTCCTCGTCAACACCGTGGGCGGGCTCTATCCAGGCCTTCTCTGCCTGGAAACCGACCTCCTGATGCGGCGCTCTCCCTGTCAACATCGGCTCCCCAGGTTCTCCTCAGCAGGGGACCGGCCCGCCAACAAGGCCCGACACACACTCCCACTTCCTGTTATCCTCACATGGGACCAGTCCGGATGGCGCTGCTGGCTCCAATTTACAAGAGCAGCGCCCCCACCACAGGAATTCTAATGGGTCAGCATCAGTGAGGCCACACAAGCGCGGGGAGCGCTGGATGACTCGGAGTCTGTGGCGATGATACAGTAAGTTCTCTGTCACGGAAGGCAGACTCAGGCAGGACACGTCAGGGCAGCTGGGAGTGTGGTCACGCTAGGGCACTGGGTGACAGCAGGGGCGAGGGTATAATCTGCAAAGGTGTTAGCCTCACATGGGAGGCAGTCCCACTCACCCTCACCTGTCGGTTACCCTCAGTCCATGTCCTAGCCGCCCCACCTGAGGTAGTGCAGGGCCTCTTCCACGTTAGTAGTATCAGATGTAACGGTTCTTGCTGGGTCAGGTCAACGGGTGGGGGGAAAGCATCAGCAAGTAGGGATAGCAGCCACTTGAGGCAATCAAACCCCCACAGTGCGCCAACCTCCTCGCTCCACAGCCTGTACTCCAGCTGGATCACGCTCCTCACACACTACAAAATGACGTCCAACATTCCACCTTATATAGCCTGGGCCCAGAGTGTCTAGAGTGGACCAGAAGGTTCTGGAACCCCTCATGACAACCCTATGGCCCCAGGTTGTGAGGTAATCTGGACAGGCCACCATTTTGTGAGGATCTCTTACTCTTCCTCCATTTTAGAGGAGCACCTGCACTTCATTGTTATTTGGTAACAATGGAATGCCCAGAGAACTCAGGTCAACACCCAAAAAAATGTAGTAGACTAAAAAAATGGAAGGCAAAAAGGGAAGAAAATAAGGAGGGACCACCCAAAGGGCTGACAGGTCTAACACGCGTCCCCCCAGCAGAAAGTGGGGTGAGCTACCCAACCCCTTGTGAGTTCTCATCACTAAGGCGGAAATACCTGGAGAGACCGTCAGCGTTGGCATGGTCCACTCCTGGTCGGTGTTCCACCCTGAAGTCCATTTCCTGTAGGGAGATGGACCACCTTAGTAACTTAGGGTTCTCACCCTTCATTTGCATCAGCCAACAAAGGGGCCGGTGGTCGGTCTGAACGAGGAAGTGTGAGCCAAACAGATATGGCCGCAACTTCTTCAGGGCCCATACCCCTGCAAAAGCTTCCCGCTCAATCACACTCCACCTCTGTTCCCGGGGGAGCAGTCTCCTAGAAAGGAAAACCACAGGTTGGTCCAGACTCTCCTCATTGACTTGTGATAGCACTGCCCCAATGCCATGCTCCGATGCATCTGTTTGGACGATAAACTCCTTGGAGAAGTCAGGGGCCCTTAGGACAGGAGCCACACACATAGCTTGTTTTAGGGTGTCAAAAGCTCGATGACACGTCTCAGTCCAGACTACCCGTCTAGGTTGTTTCTTGGATGTATGCTCAGTCAAGGGAGCTACGATAGTACCATATCCCTTGACAAAGCGACGGTAGTATCCTGTGAGGCCCAGAAAAGCTCGAACTTCTGTTTGAGTCTTGGGGGGTTCCCAGGCCATGATAGTCTCAATCTTAGCCTGGAGGGGCTGCACCTTACCCCGGCCCACCAAGTGGCCTAGGTACACTACCAACCCCTGCCAGATCTGGCATTTACTGGCCTTGATCGTCAAGCCAGCCTGCTTCAGGGCTTGAAGAATGGCCTGAAGGTGACACAAATGGTCCTCCCAGCTGCTGCTGAAGACAGCGATGTCATCAAGATAGGCAGCAGAGATGGCCTCCATACCGCAGAGGACCTGATTTACCAGCCGCTGAAAAGTGGCAGGGGCGTTCTTGAGCCCAAAGGGCATCACACAGAACTGGTAGTGGCCCTCAGGAGTGGAGAAGGCTGACCTTTCCTTTGCTTCATCTGTAAGCGAGATCTGCCAGTACCCTGATGTGAAGTCAAAGGTACTTAGATATTGGGCAGTTCCCAGCCGGTCAATGAGCTCATCCGCCCTTGGGATATGATGGGCATCAGTCTTCGTCACAAAGTTCAATCCCCTGTAATCCACACAGAACCTGATTCTGGAGTGGTGCCCGGCGGGGCAGCTTTGGTCCCAGAACCATCGGACTGGACCAGGGGCTGCTTGAAGGTTCAATCACTCCCAGCTCCAGCATCTTAGTGACTTCGCTGTGGATGCTGGCCTTCACCTTATCTGACAGCCGGTAGGACTTGGACTTCACTGGTGGGCTGTCTCCTGTGTCCACATCATGGGTACACAGGTGGGTCCTTCCCAGGATAAGAGAGAACAGCGAGGAATACTGCTCCAGGACTTGACGGCAGTCTCTCTGCTGTTCAGGAGTCAGGGATGGTGAGAGGATCACCCCCTCCACCGACCCATCCTTCTCTTGGGACGCAAAGAGATCAGGGAGAGGCTCACTTCCCTCTTCCTCTGTCCCATCAGTCACCATCATCAAGATGACCTCGGACCTCTCATGGTGGGGCTTGAGGCGGTTGACATGGAGCACCCGATGGGGCTGCCTGGGGGGGTATACAACCTTTAGCACGCATTTTTTACAACGCACCACCATTACCACGCATCTGTTACAACGCATACCATTACAATGCATAGCGCTTTGGGGCAATCTGACATAGGGATTGGCTAGTGAATAGGTTAATTTACTATCCAATAACCTTCCCTAGTGTCCACGGGGACTGGAGTTGGAATAGTAAATTAAACTATTCACTATCCAGCACCCAAAGCACTATGCGTTGTAAAGGTATCGCGTTGTAAAAAATGTGTGGTAATGGTATGCGTGGTAAAAGTGTGCGTGCTAACGTCATACATCCCCTGGGGGTCTTAAGATCCACTAGATACGTGACCTTGCCCTTCTTTTCAACCACTTCAAAGGGACCTGTCAAGCGATCCTGGAGGGCACTGAGTTCTCCAGGCTACATGACCCACACCTTCTGTCCAGTCTCCAACTCCACAGGGTGAGCATTGTGGTCATACCACTCTTTCATGACTGCCTGGCTGGATTCAAGGTTGTCAGAAGCTTGCTTCCACAACTTAGCCATTTGGCTATGGAAAGCCAGCATGTAACTCACCACATCCTGGGGAAGCCTCCTGGGAGTCTTTTCCCATCCATCTTTCACCAGGCTGAGAAGTCCCTTAACAGGGTGCCCATACAGAAGCTCAAAGGGGCTGAAACCCACTCCTTTCTGTGGCACTTCCCTGTACGAGAACAACAAACAGGGTAGGTGGATGTCCCATTTCCTCTGCAGGCTCTCGGGCAGACCCCTAATCATGCCCTTCACGGTTTTGTTAAACCTTTCCACCAGACCATTGGTCTGTGGGTGGTATGGGGTGGAGAACATGTAAGTGACTCCACATTCCTTCCACATAGCCCGCATGTATGCTGACATGAAGTTGGCCCCTCTGTCAGACACAACTTCCTTGGGGAAACCCACTCGGGTAAAAATCCCCATCAGGGCCCGAGCCACCTAAGGTGCAGTAATGGTCCTCAGAGGAATAGCCTCTGGGTACCAGGTGGCATGATCAACTAGTACCAGGATGAACCTGTGACCAGCTGAAGTAGGTGGATCTAATGGCCCAACAATGTCGATGCCCACCCTTTCAAAGGCTGGGCTAACGACGGGTAGTGGTCCAGGGGAGCCTTCAGCTTAACCCCTGTTTTCCCACTGGCTTGACAGGACACACACGTCCTACAAAAAGTGTCGGACGCAACTCTCATCTGAGGCCAATAGAAATGTGGGACAAGCCGGGCAAAGGTCTTGTCCTGTCCCAGGTGTCCTGCCAAAGGAATTTCGTGAGCCAACTCCAAAAGAAAGGCTTGGTAACGCTGGGGAACTACTAAGGCCCGGGACGAACTGTGCACCGGAGCCTTGGGTTCACTGTAGAGAAGACCATCCTCCCAGTAAATGTGAAAGTTCCCTGAAATGTTACCTGCTGCCTGGGCTTCGGCCTATCACCTCAGACCCTCAAGGGTAGAGCACTCCTTCTGCCCTTGACAAAACTCCTCCCTGGTGGGTCCTCCCTCCATTTGCCACTCCGCAGGGATAGGTAAGTCCTCCAGGAAGACAACATCCCCCTCCCTGGACTCCGGGACCACCACCTCAGGTGCCCCATCCATCTCACGGGGTGTGGACGCCGAGGTAGGTTTTCCCCATCCCCGGATTTTCTCCGTGTTGGCAGCTGGCTGTGCCTTTGTTCCAGGCTCCAGCCCTTGCGAACTCCCCCTCTGGGCAGTCGCGGACCATGTGCTTGCACAGGTCCAAACAGGTGATCCCAGCATTTCTGTATGTGTCCGGAACTCCACCTCTTTCCAATCATTGTGCTCCAGGTCATTTCCCAACAGACAATCGACTGGCACGGCAGGGCTCACCGCAACTCGTAGAAGGCCCGCAACCCCTCCCCACTCAAAGGGAACTTCGGCCACGGGATAGTGACTTATTCTGCCGTCAGCCATCGCAGCTGGTTGGAGTACATTAGGAATCACCTGCTCTGGGGACACCAGCTGTCTCCTTACCATGGTCATACTGGCACCTGTGGCCCTCAGAGCCTCCCCTCTCTGGCCGTTGATGGTGACCCATTGCCTATACTTTATGGTATTTGGAGGCACATGGACCTTAGGAACCATCTCGCTGTCTCCCAGGGACACTAGGGTTAGCCCTGCCGACTCACCTCCCTTGTCTAAGGGCAGCTCCTCCCCGAGCCCTGCACTCGCCACCCCAGGGGTTTTCATCCAGTCTGAGGGTGTGGTCTCTTGGGGCACTTGGTATCTCCCTTATAGTGGCCAATTTCACCACACTCGTAACAGTGGCAACCCTAGGCTGCTGACTACGGTCAGGATAAGGGGGTTTTCCTTGACTAACCTTGGGAGTGAAACCTGACCCCTTCCCCTGCAAGCTATTTTGGGGGCCTTTTGAGAAGTCCTTCTTTTTGTCTCCCCCCTCTTTCTTCTGGGGAGCGCCCTGACCGGTCCTTTGGTAATCCCCTCCAGTTCCCTTTGAGGACACCCTGGTACTAGCCCAGATGTCCGCCTCCTCTGCAAGCTTCATAGGGTTAGTCAGCTTACAGTCCACCAGGTGTTGAAGCAGTTCCGGAAAACATTTCTCGAGGATGTGCTCCTTCAGGAACAGATTATACAATCCCTCGTAATCAGTAACTGCACTGCCTTGCACCCATCCCTCTAATGCCTTCTTAGCGTAGTCCAGAAAATCTACCCAGTTTTGTGTAGTTTATTTTTGGCTGTTCCGAAATTTCTGCCGATATTTTTCAGGGGTCAGCCCAAACTTCCTGATCAAGGCAATCAGGTAGGGTCTGGGCTCCCTGGTAACTTCCTTAGTTACACTGTCACCAATAGGATTACTGGGGGTCCCTATATGTAGGGCTTTGAGGTCTAACTCCCTTAAGTTAAGCTCATGGGCGAGCCTCTTCTCCTCCCTCTCTTTTTCCAACCAGGCTAACTCCCATTTTAGTTGTCTCTCCTCCCTCCTGTCAGCTAACTCTGCTGAGGACAGGCTCCTTCCAGACACACTACTGCCCGCCCTCGAAGGTGTCCCAGGACCTGGTAACAGATTCCCCCCTTCGGTTTGGTACAGCATGTCCAATTCTGTGATGGTGTCAGGCTCCCCTTCTTCCACACCCCTCCCCATCTGGGTGAGCTGCTACCCATGCTCTCAAGCTGGTTTGGAGTTCTGCTTTCTTTGCACCACACTTAAAGAACACCCTTTTTCCTGGCAGAAATCCCTAAGTTGCGCCACTGAGTAAGTCTCTAACTCAGCCAGCTCAAACTCCATTTTGCCAGACATTTGTTTGGGTTACTCAACAGAGAGGCATCAGATAGGAACTATTTATAACCACCACAAGAATGGATTTTGGAAAACCCAAAAATATCCAATTATTAAGACCAACTAGGAGAAAACTCCAATCAGAAAAAGAAAACAAAAATTCAGGTGTAGGGTGCTTGGTGCACACTGGGCCGCTGTCAAGTGAACGCAAGCACAAGCCCTAATCTCACCGCTGCCACCAATATGTTGGACCCGGGGTCACCGGTCCACCTACGGTAGCTTAGCACAAAGTGGAAAGGCCTAACTCCAAGGGCAAACTTGTCGTACTTGCGTCACACTTAACACAGCAACTCAGCGCACCTCCACTTAAAAACGACACCACACCGTCTTTAGAAAAGTAGAAAAGCTTTTTCTTTCCTTTAACCCCTTCAGTGCTAATGACAAGGGTAACTCGTCATGGAGTTTCCATTGATTTCAATGGAAATTACATGAAGAAGAGCAAATACCCTTAGCATCCAAGTGGTTAAGTTTGATTTCAATTGCATCAGCATTAACAAATCATTATTTTACATTTACGGTTCCTGTGCCTATATACACATGACATGGCATTAAATCATGTATTACTAGTTAACCTTAGCAAGCTATAGTACTAATCAACAGGTTAGATGCAAGAATCCATTTCAGGTAATGACTCATTCACATATTAAAGTGATTAGAGGAAGGCCTATAAACAAATGAATTTTAAGTCACCTCAGTAAGAATCAAGCAGATGGTTTCATTAATTATCAAGCAAAGTAATGCCTGGGATGGAGAAGGCAGGTAATGTTCATTAAGACAATTCAGCATAAAAACAGTTATGAAATGCAGTCATCTAGAAATAGAGTTAAAGATCATGCGTTTAGTCAGGCAATGTACACATTAATCCTTGGCAGTAAACATGCTTTTGGTTGATTAATCTGCAAAGACCTGGTTCTTGGATAGCTACAAATGGATCAGCAGCTGTCCCTTAGTTTGTGGAACCACCTCGCTCCACAGCCTGTACTCTACCTGAGGTAGTCCAGGGCCTCTTCCACGTTAGTGGTATCAGATGTAACGGTTCTTCCTGGGTCAGGTCAACGGGTGGGGGGAAAGCATCAGTGTTGGACTTGGCCTTTTCCCCCCAAAATTTTTCGCTTTTGACCCCCTAACTTGAATGTCTCCCCCATGGGATTAAACCTGTATAGGCCATGAGTGGTGTGAGACACCTTGTGAAAATGTAATTACCTGACCTAATGTGAGCACTTGTAAAATCCCCCATTTTAAAACTGCACTCCCATTTTGGAAATGTACCTGACTGAAATGTATTGTTTTTAAAATGGATGCCATGGCCATGGGTTTTGCCACTGGACTGACATAGGTCAGCAGTCTAGATAATATTACCCAGCTACCCCTAGTTTTGGAGGGAAAGCCTGGCACCCAGGGTGCTCACCCCCTCCCCTAGAACCAGTTTAGGCTAGATGTGCCAACATTCTAGAAGGTCCTGGCACTGCCTGGGAGGAGGGTATAAATAGGGAGAAGTGTCACCAGAGAGTCAGTCAGCGCTGGGACAAGGAAGGGAGGGGGACCTGCTGTGAGGTGCTACCGCCACATGGACCTGTGAGCTGGGCCCTGCACCCCTATAAACCCCCCCCGCTGCTGTCCCCATGGGCCCCTGACAAGGGAGGACTCTTCATAGGTCCCTGACGCTGTGGGACCTTGGACTACGCCAGCGCTGAGGGAAAAAGGTACCCAGAAGAGGAGGAATGCTGTGGGCTTGAACCCCCCAGGAGGTGAGGAGTGTGCCCCTGGGGCTGGCTGTGGAACTGTTCGCCCCCCCCTCCGTGAGGAGCCTACTTAGAAGCCCTGGTTTGCCTACCTAAGCGCTGTAAACTCCAAGACTGTTGCTGCCCTGACCTGAACTGTCCTGCCTGGAAAGCGCTATAATTTGGAAGCGCTAGAGAAGGACTGTGAGGAGCTGCGTGTCCCTAGAAGCCCTGAACTGCCTCTATTCTGTTGGGCAGAAGGAGGAGCAGTGCGCTGTGAATAGCGCCGTTTTCGCTGTTTTCTGAGGAGACTGGCAGCCTGTGAATAGCGCTGTTGTGGAGGCGCGCTTTGGGCCGATTTAAATAATTAATTAAAAAGGGAGCCTACCCCTTGTCACAGCCGGAGATCACCGTCGCAGCCCGGGTGCTGAGGAGACTGTGAGGAGCCTACCCTCGCGTCATCGCGCTGTCGCTAAGTAAATAATTAATAAAAAGGGAGCCTACCCCTTGTGCCACCGGAATCACCGCCGCAACCCGGCGTCGTGAGGAGACCATCCCCCGCTGGGCAGCGCATCGTTGCAGCGACCCCCGGTGTCAGGAGGGGGCCGCCGAGGTGGAAAGAGGGCCGCGCTAGGCCCTGAGGCCGCTGTGTCCTGCATCACGTGACGGGGGCGTCCGGCCGCGTCATTGGCCCGCCCCCGCCAACGCCGCGCAGGGATTGGCTGCCGGCCGACAACCAGAGAAGAGGAGCCGAGTTTAAGCCCCGGGTCCCTGTGAGGAAGGAGGGGACCCGGGTGAAACCTGTGACTGGTGCGGGGCCCCCGTGGTCAGGAGGGAGCCCCGATTGGGAGCGACCGGAGCGGGAGGCCACCCCGCCGGTCTGTGACCCGGAGTGAGGGGCCGGTGAGCTAGGCGGGGCCGGGGCACACTGTCGGTGCCAGCCCCGCCTCCCCAGAGGAAGCGACTCGCCGGCGTTGCGGGGCTCCCGGGAGATCGAAGGAGCCCCGTGTGAGGTGGGAGGAAAGCCGGGCGGCTTCCCCCACGTGTGCCAGGACACCGCGTGTGTCCCTTGAGGCCTCCCCGAGGCCGAGTTGAAACTCCGGGCCCCCGTGAGCAAGAGGGGCCCAGATGACTCCGCCTGGAAAGGAGTGCCTCGTGTGCTGCTGCAGGAGTACAGAGGGGTGAGCCTCGAGGCACGTGGTCGGTGCTTGGCCCCCCTCCACGGCAAGGAGAGTGAGCCCTGCAAGGGAAGAGGACAATCCAAGGAGCCCGGTGAGTGGGGCCTCAGCTGCGTGGTGGTTGGGGGGCTGGAGCCGGGGCACAGGGTCGGTGCCCGCCCCAATGACTGCACTAACTTTCTAGGTGCCCCGTCTGGCAGTGGGCACCTGCAACGTTGGGCCCCAGCGCAACGAGGGACCCCAGCAGACTGTGCCGGTTGTAGAGGGCCCTATATCTAGCCCATAGGGTCACCCAAGGAACTATGGGGGCCTATAGGGCGACTGTTAACTTTTGTGCCTAGGGGACTAGTCAGGTGTGTCCTGCCCCATGATACCTGTGTAGGCCTGATATTCCCCCTGCATGGGCACGCCCGAGGTTCTTAGGCCTGGCCTGATGAAAAGGTTTACGGTTGAGAAAATGTTCTACATCTGATGAAATGCTTTACATTGACCAAAATGTTATTTCCTCATGTAATTCCCTGCTTATTCCTGTTGAAGGAAGTGTTTTACCCTGTCTTATGTAGTTCTATTCCGGCCTGGTATTTTCAGGTTACCTGGTCAGGAGCGATGCATTTTTACGCCTAGTGTTCCTTGTAGGCGGATTATCCTACTAAGGAGTGTGCCGAATGTTAAATGCATTTAGGCTCTTGTGATATACCCACAAGGATGCCCCTAGTCACCTCCCCTGTTAAGGAGCAAGCCTTGCTGATTTGTTACAGGTGCTCCTGGCTATTATGTGCTATGATGCCCTGATGTTTCCTTTTACAGAGGTCGTGGTGGAGTGATAATGCAGGTTATGTGTATTCATACTGCTGGTATTTTGCATTACAGGGGTGGGGATTGGCGTTATAATGCCTGAGGTGTATTTATGCATAATGTTGTATCTTACCTTTTCAGCCTACCCCCGAGGATGAAAGCCTGAGTTGGACCCGCCAGATTGGCCCCAGGTCTAATGTTAATTTAACCAACCATTCTTATTTCAGCATGGACTATGGACTCATCCCTTTTGTCCCATGTAAATAATTCCCCATGATGTACTTGGCTCTGGCGCCAGTTGGCGCCTTGTTGTGACTACCACTATTCTATTTCTTTTTACCTTGCAGGTTGGAGATAACACTAAACTTATTCTTTTCCAACCAAAGGTGGTGTCGTGACTCTTTTGTGGTGTGATTGGTGTGTCGTCTGTGGGTACTGCGTGAATGCTTCACATGTCCTCGAAGTTTGGCCTGCCCGCTTGATGCCATGCTACCCCCTTTGAGACGTGGGCAACCCCCATTTCCAACATTTGGTGGCAGCGGTGGGATAGGACTTGTGTTTGCGCAGTACCACAGCGGCCACGGGTTACACTGCAAATAGAGCTTTGGAGGTAATCCGAGCCTTGTTGTGGGGATTATTGTTGCTTCCTCCTGAAAGTGTGTGAGGGTGTGTCCCGGGTGTACCTCGCCACGATGGGGTTGATTTACCAGGAAGTGGAACTAATGGAGTACACCGAACAGGAGGTGATAGACTTCCTCCTGGAGAGAGGGATACCCCCAGTAGGGAACATTAGGAGGAATTTGTTTCTCTATGAGGCCCTCAAGAGGGGAGAGCCCTTAGAGGTTAATGGGGACTTGTCTGACTACCCCCCCGAAGTGTTGAAGGGTCAGTGGGTTAGAAACCAGAGTGAGGGCTCCCCATCCAGAACCCTGGGAGGTAAATGCTCCGATGAGGAGGAGGAAGAGTCTAGCAGGGCAGAGACGCCAGTAGCTGTGGAGGACACCGAAGATAGGGAGTCTCGCACTGGGTCCAGTCCCGGGGGCACTGCCCCATCCCTTTCCCTGTCCCCAGAAGAGTGGGTAGATAGGAGGGAGGAAAGGGAGTATCAGCTGGCGCTGGCAAAGCTCAGGCATGCCGAGGGCTTAGCGCAGCTGAGGGTAGAAGAGCAGCGACTAGAGACTGAAAAAGTCCTAGCGCTGGAGAGGATGGCAGAGGCGGAGAGGGCCTTCGCCAGAGAGAGATCAGCTCAGGTGGGTAGGTTGTCCCCTGAGAGTGGTTTTAGGAGTCTGGATTCACCGGAGAGGGTGGGATCCAGTGGTGGCAGCGAGTGTAGGTCCAGTGCAAGGAGTCCCACTCCCGAAGCCCAAGAGACTGTGCCTGATTCCCCGGAAGAGGAGGACGGGTTAGTGTTTAGGGGCAGGGGAAAGCTGTTCCATCAGTCCTGGGGAGAGTTCGAGGAGGAGTGTTGGACTGTACTGGAGGATTGGGTGGTGAGGAGAGCAGTGGAGGATTGGGAAGGGCTGTGCCATGCCGTTATCCGGGAGCACATGCTAAGGAGTTGTGTCCCAAGACTGCGTCACCATCTGTTGCAGTGCGGGTTCTCAGACCCCAGGGAACTTGCACGGGAGGCAGACCTCTGGGTAAGTGCCAGAGCGTCTGGGAAGACATTGGGGAGTGATCCAGAAAGGAGAGGTGCAGGGATCTTCCGACCCAGCGTGGCGGGAGAGGTGAGAAGCCCAGCTAGGTCCCAGGATAGTGGGCGGGTTGTAGGGCCTCACATCCCATCTAAAGGAGGGAGTGAGACGGGGAGGTGTCCCGAGATGCCCCAACTGCAGTCACAGGGACTGGAGAGTTCTTTTAGGGAACCCCAGGTTGGGAGTCTAGGCTGTCCCGGTGTGCCTTCTCGTGGAAAGGATCCCCTCATGTCAGGAGGACCCGGAGCATCATTAATTGGAGCTCCAGTGGTTCGGGGGTTTGACCAGTCACAGGGTTTAGATCCTGGACTGGGGTTCCAGGTTAAGGGGTTGCCTGACCTGGAGGGTGGGGTACCTGTAATTCAGGTCCCTACCAATTTGACTCCTAGGGGTACTACTCCCAGTGGGAGGGTGCGGAACTCTGGGAGGGGGTGCAGAGGGAGGAAGGTCTCTTCTCTGTCACCAGCTCAGCCACAGGGCGCAGATCCTGGGTTGGGTGGCCAGGGACAGGGTTTGCCTGCTCTGGTGGGAGGGACCTCTGTAACCAGAGTCCCCCCGGAAGTGACTCCCAGGGGTACTACTCCAGTTAGGAGGGTGCGGGACTCTGGGAGGGGGTGCAGGGAGAGGGAGGACTCGCCCCTGTCACCGGTTCAGCCTGTGGGTTTCGGCTCCAGGTTGGGGAGAGAGTTGTGTGAGGGTGTCCCCCAGCGTAGGAGATGGAGGAACCCTAGGAGGAGAAGTAGGGGGAGGAGAGCCTCGCCCCTAAGGGCTGGTCAGTCTGAGGGTGTAGACCCCAGATGGGTGGACCAGTGGCAGTTTGGAGAGAAGAGAGTGGTCCAAGGGAATTACAAGCCTGAGGCTAGAGCCTCCCACTCTAGGAAGGAGAGACATCCCACTAGGGAACACCAGTGGGGTGGTGATGTTGGTGAAAGGAGGGATGCGAAAAAGAACCATTGGGTTCCCGAGTGGAGGAGAGACTGCAGGTGCTCCTGTAGTTGCAGGCCTGCGTCCACCTTTTACCGCCCCAAGCAGGGAAGCCCATCAAGGCATTGATATGTCTACCCTGGCTTTTGGCTGGGGGGGAGTCGTGTTGGACTTGGCCTTTTCCCCCCAAAATTTTTCGCTTTTGACCCCCTAACTTGAATGTCTCCCCCATGGGATTAAACCTGTATAGGCCATGAGTGGTGTGAGACACCTTGTGAAAATGTAATTACCTGACCTAATGTGAGCACTTGTAAAATCCCCCATTTTAAAACTGCACTCCCATTTTGGAAATGTACCTGACTGAAATGTATTGTTTTTAAAATGGATGCCATGGCCATGGGTTTTGCCACTGGACTGACATAGGTCAGCAGTCTAGATAATATTACCCAGCTACCCCTAGTTTTGGAGGGAAAGCCTGGCACCCAGGGTGCTCACCCCCTCCCCTAGAACCAGTTTAGGCTAGATGTGCCAACATTCTAGAAGGTCCTGGCACTGCCTGGGAGGAGGGTATAAATAGGGAGAAGTGTCACCAGAGAGTCAGTCAGCGCTGGGACAAGGAAGGGAGGGGGACCTGCTGTGAGGTGCTACCGCCACATGGACCTGTGAGCTGGGCCCTGCACCCCTATAAACCCCCCCCGCTGCTGTCCCCATGGGCCCCTGACAAGGGAGGACTCTTCATAGGTCCCTGACGCTGTGGGACCTTGGACTACGCCAGCGCTGAGGGAAAAAGGTACCCAGAAGAGGAGGAATGCTGTGGGCTTGAACCCCCCAGGAGGTGAGGAGTGTGCCCCTGGGGCTGGCTGTGGAACTGTTCGCCCCCCCCTCCGTGAGGAGCCTACTTAGAAGCCCTGGTTTGCCTACCTAAGCGCTGTAAACTCCAAGACTGTTGCTGCCCTGACCTGAACTGTCCTGCCTGGAAAGCGCTATAATTTGGAAGCGCTAGAGAAGGACTGTGAGGAGCTGCGTGTCCCTAGAAGCCCTGAACTGCCTCTATTCTGTTGGGCAGAAGGAGGAGCAGTGCGCTGTGAATAGCGCCGTTTTCGCTGTTTTCTGAGGAGACTGGCAGCCTGTGAATAGCGCTGTTGTGGAGGCGCGCTTTGGGCCGATTTAAATAATTAATTAAAAAGGGAGCCTACCCCTTGTCGCAGCCGGAGATCACCGTCGCAGCCCGGGTGCTGAGGAGACTGTGAGGAGCCTACCCTCGCGTCATCGCGCTGTCGCTAAGTAAATAATTAATAAAAAGGGAGCCTACCCCTTGTGCCACCGGAATCACCGCCGCAACCCGGCGTCGTGAGGAGACCATCCCCCGCTGGGCAGCGCATCGTTGCAGCGACCCCCGGTGTCAGGAGGGGGCCGCCGAGGTGGAAAGAGGGCCGCGCTAGGCCCTGAGGCCGCTGTGTCCTGCATCACGTGACGGGGGCGTCCGGCCGCGTCATTGGCCCGCCCCCGCCAACGCCGCGCAGGGATTGGCTGCCAGCCGACAACCAGAGAAGAGGAGCCGAGTTTAAGCCCCGGGTCCCTGTGAGGAAGGAGGGGACCCGGGTGAAACCTGTGACTGGTGCGGGGCCCCCGTGGTCAGGAGGGAGCCCCGATTGGGAGCGACCGGAGCGGGAGGCCACCCCGCCGGTCTGTGACCCGGAGTGAGGGGCCGGTGAGCTAGGCGGGGCCGGGGCACACTGTCGGTGCCAGCCCCGCCTCCCCAGAGGAAGCGACTCGCCGGCGTTGCGGGGCTCCCGGGAGATCGAAGGAGCCCCGTGTGAGGTGGGAGGAAAGCCGGGCGGCTTCCCCCACGTGTGCCAGGACACCGCGTGTGTCCCTTGAGGCCTCCCCGAGGCCGAGTTGAAACTCCGGGCCCCCGTGAGCAAGAGGGGCCCAGATGACTCCGCCTGGAAAGGAGTGCCTCGTGTGCTGCTGCAGGAGTACAGAGGGGTGAGCCTCGAGGCACGTGGTCGGTGCTTGGCCCCCCTCCACGGCAAGGAGAGTGAGCCCTGCAAGGGAAGAGGACAATCCAAGGAGCCCGGTGAGTGGGGCCTCAGCTGCGTGGTGGTTGGGGGGCTGGAGCCGGGGCACAGGGTCGGTGCCCGCCCCAATGACTGCACTAACTTTCTAGGTGCCCCGTCTGGCAGTGGGCACCTGCAACGTTGGGCCCCAGCGCAACGAGGGACCCCAGCAGACTGTGCCGGTTGTAGAGGGCCCTATATCTAGCCCATAGGGTCACCCAAGGAACTATGGGGGCCTATAGGGCGACTGTTAACTTTTGTGCCTAGGGGACTAGTCAGGTGTGTCCTGCCCCATGATACCTGTGTAGGCCTGATATTCCCCCTGCATGGGCACGCCCGAGGTTCTTAGGCCTGGCCTGATGAAAAGGTTTACGGTTGAGAAAATGTTCTACATCTGATGAAATGCTTTACATTGACCAAAATGTTATTTCCTCATGTAATTCCCTGCTTATTCCTGTTGAAGGAAGTGTTTTACCCTGTCTTATGTAGTTCTATTCCGGCCTGGTATTTTCAGGTTACCTGGTCAGGAGCAATGCATTTTTACGCCTAGTGTTCCTTGTAGGCGGATTATCCTACTAAGGAGTGTGCCGAATGTTAAATGCATTTAGGCTCTTGTGATATACCCACAAGGATGCCCCTAGTCACCTCCCCTGTTAAGGAGCAAGCCTTGCTGATTTGTTACAGGTGCTCCTGGCTATTATGTGCTATGATGCCCTGATGTTTCCTTTTACAGAGGTCGTGGTGGAGTGATAATGCAGGTTATGTGTATTCATACTGCTGGTATTTTGCATTACAGGGGTGGGGATTGGCGTTATAATGCCTGAGGTGTATTTATGCATAATGTTGTATCTTACCTTTTCAGCCTACCCCCGAGGATGAAAGCCTGAGTTGGACCCGCCAGATTGGCCCCAGGTCTAATGTTAATTTAACCAACCATTCTTATTTCAGCATGGACTATGGACTCATCCCTTTTGTCCCATGTAAATAATTCCCCATGATGTACTTGGCTCTGGCGCCAGTTGGCGCCTTGTTGTGACTACCACTATTCTATTTCTTTTTACCTTGCAGGTTGGAGATAACACTAAACTTATTCTTTTCCAACCAAAGGTGGTGTCGTGACTCTTTTGTGGTGTGATTGGTGTGTCGTCTGTGGGTACTGCGTGAATGCTTCACATGTCCTCGAAGTTTGGCCTGCCCGCTTGATGCCATGCTACCCCCTTTGAGACGTGGGCAACCCCCATTTCCAACATTTGGTGGCAGAGCGGTGGGATAGGACTTGTGTTTGCGCAGTACCACAGCGGCCACGGGTTACACTGCAAATAGAGCTTTGGAGGTAATCCGAGCCTTGTTGTGGGGATTATTGTTGCTTCCTCCTGAAAGTAGGGATAGCAGCCCCTTGAGACAATCAAACCTCCACAGTGCGCCAACCTCCTCGCTCCACAGCCTGTACTCCAGCTGGATCACGCTCCTCACACACTACAAAATGGCCGTCCAACATTCCACCTTATATAGCCTGGGCCCAGAGTGTCTAGAGTGGACCAGAAGGTTCTGGAACCCCTCATGACAACCCTATGGCCCCAGGCTGTGAGGTAATCTGGACAGGCCACTATTTTGTGAGGATCTCTTACTCTTCCTCCATTTTAGAGGAACACCTGCGCTTCATTGTTATTTAGTAACAATGGAACGCCCAGAGACCTAAGGTCAACACCCAAAAAAATGTAGTGGACAAAAAAATGGAAGGCAAAAAGGGAAGTAAAATAAGGAGGGACCTGCCAAAGGGCTGACAGGTCTAACAAATTCTATTTATCATTTATATCCTTCTATGGTAAACGTGAATTGAGGTTTTATTTATAATGTTTAATATGTAGTTCTATAGCTTTGAATATTTTGTATATCTATGTTTATTAATATTTAGATTACTGTACAAATGTTCATAGTTTAATGAATTATAATTATTTTGATGATATAATATATTTTTTATTTACAAGTGCATATATTGTCTAATGTTTATTTTAATTATTTGTTCAACATAAAAAGTAGTTTTGTTATGTATAATAATGATATTGTAATTATTTTGACAATAGTCTTGTAGTCAACCTTGTGTAAGGCAGTATTTTCAAAATATCTTATGTTTATTTAAAGGTAACACTATTTTTATTTCTGATATCTGTGTTTTCTGTATGAGTAAAAATCTATATTTTGAACATTAATATTTGTGTTCCTGATATTTGTGGCTTTATTAGTTAAGAAAAGGAAGATTATATTTTTGTTAATAATACTCATTTTCTGATATTTGTGTGTTTTAATATTGTGTGAATCGATATTATGTCAGTGATCTTAAACTAGTGTCACTGTGAGCTAAATGGCACACTTTTCTTCATTTCAGTATTGCTCCTGCTGTCTTGTTCACCTCCAGGCAATAAAAATTAAGCAGGAAGTCTATGAGACTTGGGAAATCTAATCAATGTAATAAAAGTCATTATCATTCATCAGAAATGCTTAACTATAATCTGCCCCTGCATACACTAACGTTATCTTTTTCCAGACATTACACAGGAAAAGTTGTGCCGATGTCCTTCCAGGGCTATGGCACCCCTGTGAGAGGCAGTCAAAAATCAAATTAATTAATTAAAGAATTGTTGGTGTCCATCCAGGGTGCATAGAAGCGCTTTCGGATGCGGAGGGAGGCAGGTAAGTAAAATAGATGATTTCCCATCACCCATAAGCATAAGAAGTGACATCACTGGATCTCCAATTATACACCTACGCAGGAAGTACATCCTTGAGTTTGCCAGCATGCATCTGGACAGGAAGTGACATTACTTATTTTCCCATCAAAACCATATTTAAAAGCAGAGGCCAACCAATATGACCTCATTTCCCATCACCCATCAGCACAGGCAGTGACATCACTGGCTCTCCCATCATCCACCTACACAGAAAGTGAAACCACTGAATTTCCAATCACACATCTGGACAGAAAGTGACATTACTGGTTTTCCCCATCAAAACAGTCTTTAAGAGAAGAAGCCAAGCAAGAAGACTTCATTTCCCATCGTCCATAAGCACAGGAAATGATATCATAACAAAGTACACTCCTCCCCCTCCCTTTACTTACTGCAACACATATGCTCAGCAGTTGTGCTGCTGGCATGCCAAGGACAAGCCCATCTGCACCCGTCTACACATGTACTGCGTCCAGCGCCAGGAGTCCACGGCTGATTACCACACAATGATATTCCGCAGCACTCCATGAATTGCTAAACCCCAGAAACCGTTCCCCCAAATGCTGCCCTGCCACAGCTCACACTATGGTACGAAATTCTCAGCTGCACCCACTGCCGGTTTTCTAGCAGTCACTCACCCACAACCCCCACACAAATACTAACAATTCCCTCAACACCCTCTCCCAAAACGCATGCCACACAAACATCAACAATGCCTATACCACCACCTTACACCACACACCACAACAAACCTGCACATCAACACACACTCACATGCATGCTTCTCAACACATGATCACTTAGCAAATACACAACCAAAATATAGGACCTACTGAGTAGCAACATCCTCTTTATCATCCTGGCGCAACCCCCCTCAAAATGGTGATTGTGGTATGGGCAGCAAAGATGGAGACATAGAGAACAAACAATGTGGTTGCCTATCCTGTCCTCCCCGCTAATAAATGATGAGTCATTAAAGGGAAAGTATTGGGATTTACCCACCACCACTAAATCAGGAATGTCAGATAAGAAAATATACTTTGAATGCCCCACCTGAAACAGCTCAAGGCAACATCAACTACCCCTGCAGAAACATTTAGAATTTGCAGAATGAACTGAATTTTCACACATACGCAAATGCACAAAATGCACAAAAAATTGTGGGCAAACACATGGGGACTTAGATTGATGAGAGCATATGGAAAACAACATCTGGCTATATGGGTCTGAACGCCGAAAGCCATCCTGACCCTAGTCACAAACAGGTACATGCAGGCAAAAAATAACCTATATTTTGCATGAATACAAGTCCATCCACAAGTCTCTAAAAGGATTTAAAAAGTATAAGGTAGAGCAGCTACAATGGGGAAAATACATTAACAACATACACCCAAGGACATCTGTAGAGCAGACAAGGCCTCGAAGAGTAAAACAGCAACGCAGTAAAAGGATCCACAAATCTGTCAAAACTTCACAAAAAATGGAAGGTGATGGGGCAACAAATTATAACCCCAGGTCTCTGCTATCCTAAAAATGTGTTAACATTATCACTTAAGAAAACTTAATTCTGCAGGGGTCCTTTTTCCCAAACTACGGACCACTCCAACAACAAGCCAAAAAAAGGAATAAAATGCAAAAAAGGAATCAACAATAGTGGTTCCTGACCTCTCTCAAACAAAAAAACGAATTTGTTAAGCATTACATTTATCTTACTCTTATTTTGCTGAAAAAGTATAGATTCCACGGGTGTTGTGCAGTAGAGGTTGCAGACAGTGATTGATGCTTTTCCTCCAATATCTAGATCCAAACTGGGCAAGTCAGAGGAAGGACTCCAAGACAGGAAGAGGATCCTGTTACTCAGTGATCTCCTAGTCTCTACGAACGTTACTCCAGTAATAAAAAAAAGGTTTGCACTATTAAAATTACCTCAATGGCCCTCTTTGGCAAAAGTTCAACTCGAATATGTATGTTTCTGTTGATATTTGTTCATCTGTATGATAAGAAAACCTGTAGCTCATGTTCAGAACTGCACATTTGCCTTCAAAAAACATACCTGAATGGGCTGCTCGGGTGAAGATCAACCTTAAATATACATGTACATAGAAAGCCAACTTATCAAATTATGCATTCTTTTTTTTAATATTTATTGAACAGGTAATAGAAAAATGTAAAGGTTATGAGAGAGGCAGGTCTTAAGTATCTTCAAAACAACAGTGGGAAACCAATCATTAGGTAAAATTCACTGGAGTCACAGATCCCAGATCTGTCAGTTTAAATGTAAGCCTAATTATAAAACTAGTTGTAAAACCCTAGAGCCACCATCTCCCAGCAGCTACTGCTGATGAAAATGAACAGTATTCCATGTGATCTTCAAGGCACCAAAGTATCCTCCGGTTTCCCACAAGTCACTTGAGAAGTGGGTTTGAAAGGGAGAACATCATGCAATGAATTAATTATGAGGCTGTCAAAACGTTTTGGTATGTTTAAATGCCAATCATGAAATTTGAACTCAACTGGTGAGGAGTTGCAAAGTTTTCTCTGGTGCTATCCTTTCTAAATCTCAGTAGGATGAAGAGTTGTCTACACTTTAATTTCTGAGACCTTGTGGCAAAACACTGACGGCCTGATTTAGATCATGGTGGACGGGTTACTATTCGCCTCATTACGATGTCAGTCATACTTGCGTATGACCGACATCGTAGCGGACTGGAACCGCCTAACCATAGGTCGGGAGTTCCACCTGCTAAATCTGATACGGCAGTCGGAAACATCCATTTCATTTTGTAAACATCCCTGCACCTTGTGGCAGACACCTCATAGTGCCCCACAGGCCTCATAGGAGAGGGACGGGGGTCTTGCTAGAGCCCCCAAAAGTCCTTTTCTATTTGCCTTTCGATGGTGGTTGAACCGCCATAGAAAGGCAGAGGGAAAGGGTCATTGTAATCCCTACAGCGGTGCCTTATTGTAGGGATTACGTTCTAACTACTCGGCTGACGGGCTCCTTGAGCCTGTCGGAACAGCAGCGGATTGTCCTTCCATCTGATGCCTTGGCCTGCCACTTCATAATGCAGCAGCCAGACCGCAGGGGCAGATGTCGGACAGACAATTGCGTTCTGTTTAGCATCATAATGAGGCCGTATGTCACAATGGTGACTGCCATCCTACCCACCGAAAAACAAATGCCATTATATCTTATACGATTTATATATGGAGGACAGGATATCCATCGCCACTGTAATGGAGTAACCCATCTGCCAAAGATCTTAATCAGGCACTGAGTTACCATGGATGTCTACAATTATATTGATATCTATTAAATGTATATGAAGACACTGCCACATAGGCAGCTGAGTGCTTTACAACCAACTGTTTCAAGAATTATTGTTTCATCAGCGAATGAGAAAATAAAGAGTAAGTAAATTGCGCTCAGCGAACTTGAACAATAAAATCTCAATCTTAAACCATTAATTCACAAGATTCTCCCATTTATAACATAGAATACATGGAGTAAACGGGTAGCATTGATGGTTAGATTATGTGCACTATTTTCCAGTTAGGCATGGATTTGAGTGTCATAGCGTACATCTGAAATGAAAGTTGTATTGCTCATAGAGCTGTGGCAGAGGATGAAAATGGATCCTGAGAAGCAGACAGAAGATGATGATTGAGGAATGCCACATGAAACTGGACACATAGATTTAAAAAAACAGACTTTTTGACTGGTAGCTGTAAGGAATGATTGGAACCACTGTTATGCCGGTCTCAATATGCTAGAACAATTGTGAATTTACCTGATCCTCCGATTACTGGGTTGAATTAATCATACAAACAAATAAACAAAGTTTAATACGTTTACGTGGGCATTCAATTTTGCCTTTTTAATTTAATTTTTACTCGTTTAAATTTCATACAAAGAAGGACACATCATTTCCTAAACAGACAATCTCTTTTTTACAAAAACATCAAACATAATACATCAAAGACTCCACATAAATGTGTCACAAGTGCAACCATATAAATACAAAGGGAAGTGCAACAATAGAAAGACAATTAATCTGTCAAAAAAACTGTTGATATATAACAACTCCAAGGTCTCCTAAATTTAGAGAACAAGACGCGTTTCGAGTCCTGGTTTTTTGAATTGCCCGACTCTCATCAGGGCAGGATAAATCCTTTCTAAGTGATCGACTGCATTGTGCCAAACTTGGTTTGTAGGCTTTGTTTCAAAATCTTTCGTGCTCAGTCAGTAGATGCCACTCTTTATTTCCGTTATTATGTGGCACAGTCCACTGGTGCTTGCTACTCGTCTGGTCAGCGCGCTAGGGTCTTTACAATTCGTGAGTCAATCACGAATCAGCTGCCGGTCATACGAAGTGCCATTGACGGCAAGATTTACTGCGCTATGGCGTCTGCTTTTCCTAGCTGCTCGGCCATGGATACTGATCCCCCCCATATGATGTTGCCTTGGCTGTATTTAATGCTTTATTGGGATGAAATCTCTACTAAACTAACACAGATAATGGACAGTAGGTATGAAATTCATTTAAAATATGCCATGCCCCAAATTCGACAGAACAACAGTGAAGTTAATTTAACTTAACATTGCTTTCAGTACATTGCAACATCACTATGCATTGAAAAATGTCAACTCACCTGTAGCAATGAAATAGCTGCAAATGACTATTGTATGGTTAAATGCTGAAAATGGATATTTGCACAGAGAGGAGTGAGCTGGCCTAGGGAAAGTTCCTGTAGACTTTAGATGGGACGAGATGACCAAATCTCTAAAAACGAACACTATGAATGATGAACTTCCTCCGTAATTGTCCCTTACACACGACCCCCTTTTCAGGACGAAATCCCTCACTCACCAGAGTTGACATGCTTCATCATATGGGATTCTCCTTTCAAAGGAAAAACCTAGTTTCTTTGAGGGCTACAACCCCATCTCTGAGAGGGAGACGCTCAGGAATGTTTTTGTATAACTAATTTGGGATATTCCAAATCCACATGTGAAGAGCAGGATAGTGTGAGTGAGGTTGCAGTGCAAAGAAAATGCAAAATGGGAAAGGAGTGTTAATTAAACTAGCTAGGGGGCGTCAACTATATGTTTTATTAGACATATGCCCCCATATGCTGAGCTGTCGCCAGGTTGAGGTGGAGTTCTTTACCCAGCATTAGCGGGTAATTTCACCTTTCGGAGCAGTCAGAGTTTTGAACATGTTTGGTTCTTGCATCCTTTTTTTTGTATATTCACTTGAGCACTGTAGCAGCAGCATCTGTATAGGCCCTGAAGAAAGCCTTGCCTGATCCAGGAGCACTCCAGGCTGAAACATGCCTACCAATATATTTCACCATACCACTGTGACCTAAATCCATGTCGCTGGTGCACTGTTTTTAATCCTGGCAGAGGGTGTCCCAAATGAATGCAGTTTCTGATATGTGTGCTGGTATTGTAGACTATAGAGAATGGAGAAAAAGGAGCGATTCAACCATGCCTGGGGTTGGAATTTTAGTATATGGGTAGCAATGTTGTACGTGAAAATGAGGTCCTGCTTGTTCTCTGCCTACCGAGTTGTGCCATCAACTACTTATTTCAGGCCTGTTTTCTTCTAAACTTACCTTATCGTTGATTGATGTTGTAATGTCCATTCTGAATCTAGAAGGATATCAAGCTAAATAAAATGTAGGGATTTTTTAAAAGACTGATACTAATGTTGCGATCAGTGCAGTGAGATTTAAATTGTAAAGGTTTTTTAGGAATAGAATGGCTAACAGTCATGCAATTACTCTGTGCCCTTCCCAAATACACCCTGGCGCCACTAAGGGCATCTCCGAATGCTGCTGCTAGACTGGTTGCAGGCTCCAATGAGCACATATCGCCAGTCCTAAAGTCACTAAATAGGCTCCCCTACGAAGCACGAATTCAGTTAAAGATTGCCGTTATGATGCACAAAGCCATCCACTTCAATGCTCCCAGGTACCTGGCGCAAAAGCTCGAACTATCCTGTGGTGTAAGAGCCTCAAGAAGTGCCACTACGTTCCTCCTTGTCACAGAGCCTTCGCTGGCGCTTCCCCAAACATATGGAACTCTCTACCACCGGGAGTACGCAGAATCTCCATAACAACAGTGTACAAATTGTAAGTCAAAAGATTCCTTATGAATAAATTCCTTCAATAAGTGGGCTAGGCTCCCCTCCCCGATGATTTTGTTCCTACTCCCATTGTACCATCATTTTCTACTACGTTTCTTTATGACATATTATTCCCCTCCTTCACTACCCTTGTACAATTGTTTAATATGACCTCCTTGTGTCATTTGTCATGGAATCTGTGATCATGCTTGTTTTATCTCTACCTGTTGAAGTACTTGCATTATTGTCCTTCCTTCCAAATGTAAAGCGCTGTGATATCCTATGGGTTCTAGTTCGCCCTATAAAAACCTTTATAAATAAAAAAAAAAAAATAAATAAAATGTGGATTTGAATATGCCTATCAATGCATCGATCAAGCGAGAGGAGAGTTGGGGGTGTTCATAATTATTTTGGATATTAGTTCGGCCAATTGGCCTTCAAAATGTAAAATAGCTACAATATAGACCTTTCCTGTTACATAGTATGTACAAACTGATGGAGACATCTAATACATGCAGAAACACGTGCGAAATCTATTATGTGCAGAATATTGAAAATAACAAGATGATTAAGCCATAGACTATCCCACACAGACCCACTAGCTGTGGGAAAACCCCTTTTCAGGACGAAATCCCTCACACACCAGAGTTGACATGCTTTCTCATATGGGATTCTCCTTTCAAAGGAAAAACTTAGGGGCATATTATCAACACAGGCGATAAAATTATCGCTGCTTTTATCGGCAGAAAACTGCCGCAAAAGCGGCTATAGCGGTAGTTTTCTGCCGCAAAAGCGGCTTTAGCGGCAGTTTTCTGCCGATAAAAGCAGCGATAATTTTATCGCCTGTGTTGATAATATGCCCCTTAGTTCCTTTGAGGGCTACAACCCCATCTCCTAGAGGGAGGAGCTCAGGGATGTTTTTGTATAACTAATTTGGGATATTCCAAATCCACATGTGAAGAGCAGGATAGTGTGAGTTTGGGTGCAGTGCAAAGAAAATGCAAAATGTGAAAGGAGTGTGAATTAAACTAGCTACGGGATGTCAACTATATGTTTTATTAGACATATGCCCCCATATGCTGAGCTGTCGCCAAGTTGAGGTGGAGTTCTTTACCCAGCATTAGCGGGTAATTTCACCTTTCGGAGCAGTCAGAGTTTTGAACATGTTTGTTTCTTGTATCCTTTTTTTTGTATATTCCCTTGAGCACTGTAGCAGCAGCATCTGTATGGATCCTGAAGAAAGCCTTGCCTGATCCAGGAGCACTCGAGGCTGAAACATGTTTACCAATATATTTCACCATACCACCGTGACCTAAATCCATGTCGCTGGTGCACTGTTTTTAATCCTGGCAGAGGGTGTCCCGAATGAATGCAGTTTCTGATATGCGTGCTGGTATTGTAGACTATAGAGAATGGAGAAAAAGGAGCGATTCAACCATACCTGGGGTTGGAATTTTTGTTTATGGGTAGCAATGTTGTACGTGAAAATGAGGTCCTGCTTGTTCTCTGCCTACCGAGTTGTGCCATCAACTACTTATTTCAGGCCAAGGGCCTGCTTGCTGTAGTTGGTGCTAATATGTTCTCCTAGAGACTGTGGACATTTAATCAAGTCTAGCATACATCCCAAAAACAGCATGTTATGTGTTTTTTTCCAAACTGATAAATCTCAATGTTGACATGAAGTAAATGTTAAATCACAATATCCAATTGAAAAACTGAAAACACATTTCATGGAAAATTACTTTTTCTTTAATAATATTGAACATCACTGTATTACACCCACATGAGAAAACAAACTCACATTTAAAATGACACTCACAACCTCTGCTAGCCAGAGGAAGTGGCCTTGTATAGATACATTTGAGCCCTGCTCCTTAATCTATGAATATCAAGAACACACTGAAGAATACATTTTAAAGATGCAACAAAAACAAGACTGTAAACCTTCTTGAATTAAGAGTATTTTACGTAATGCTGGAGGACACATATTTAACTAGAGCCGCACAGAGAAACGAGAAACCATGTTAATTTAAAAATTTTCAAAGTAAAACAAATGGACATTAAAATTGGCACCTAATCATGGCAATTTAAAAAGCTGTGTTATGTTAAATACATTTCAATTATAATATTTACAATTTATTCATGCTATTTAAACACACTTTATGTCTTAATTCCAAATTCACTTTCATATTGTCAAGAAGGCCAGCTTGGCACCTAGGGTGTATAGCCACAAGTGAAAGAGTCCTATGACAACAATTTTGTTGGGTTAGTATGCAAGCAGAGAGTGAGTCCAAGAAATTCCTCAAGAAAGGTGAGGTTGTATTGGGGTGGTATATTGCAATTCATAAGTAGTTTAGCAGGCCGCTTTATACTCAAGGATGGATTTGTTGTTGGGATTTGTAGTACAGTTAATTGTTGCCATGTAAGCTAGCACTTAGCCTCACCACTTCTTGCTAGCCATCTCTGCTCCTTTTGAAGATTTTGTGGCATGAATTAATTAATTAATTAATTAATTAATTAATTAATTAATTAATTAATTAATTAATTAATTAATAGTATTTCTAAAGGACACTTATAACCTCAAAGGAGTCCTGGAGCAGTAAGACAGGAAAAAAAGCAAATGAGTAGCAGACTGTTTCGATTTGGAAAGGCCAAGTTGAAGTTATTTCTTGAAAATTTGTAGAATGGATTGGCCTTAGAGAAAATGTGGTAAAGGAGTTCAATATTTTGGAGCCAGGAAGAAACAAGCATTAGAAATGTAATAGGTCTCACCTTTTTTTTCGGTAAGATCTATTGGAGTTGTAAATAGCAATCCTGTCTACCCTTGTGTTATTGAGTGGATGTATGTGGCTTGAGTTGAATTATGTGGGTTGGATTGTAAATGTAAATGTATTGTGATTTATATAGCGCACGTATCACCCGAAGGCATCAAGGCGCTTGCTTTGGGAACCCGTCCTGGCTTTTCCCTGTGAGATAACCCCTACTGGGTATCCCCAGGGTGAAAGCCAGGCATCCCGCCGCGGGCGGGCCGCCGTAGTGGAGATTAAGCAACTATTGCCCAGAGTTGCAGCGTAGGACCCCATGATTAGAATAGGCACCGAGGCGAGAATTATCGAGTCCGTGGACATTTTTGGGCTCAGTACCCTGCCGCGTCGGGAATTGAACCCTGGTCCCGGGCCAGACCTCTGCATCAGGGTCTGCCGCTCTAATCAGTGGGCCACACTCCTCCACAGGATTGGAATTGTTAGTTGTGTAATTGTGTGTGACCTCTGACCTCTGACCCTGTTTGCAGGCAGGTTGCTCCCCACGCTGCTGCACGGCTCTGCCGGCATTGTTTTTGCCTAATTTTGTATTTTTCCCCTGTGCCTAACCTGCTTTCTTGCCCTGACTTGTTTTTATTCCTCTGTGCCTGTACTTGCTCTCTTGCCCAGACTTGTTTTTATTCCTCTGTGGCTGTACTTGCTTTCTTGCCCAGACTTGTTTTTATTCCTCTGTGCCTGTACTTGTTTTCTTGCCCAGACTTGTTTTTATTCCTCTGTGCCTGTACTTGTTTTCTTGCCCAGACTTGTTTTTATTCCTCTGTGCCTGTACTTGTTTTCTTGCCTAAACTTGTTTTTCCTTCCTGTGCCCAGTTCTCCAGCAGCCCCCGCCCATTTTCCTGCCGCTGCGTCTCAGCAGTCCCGCCCCACTACAATCCCATTCGCTGTCCTGCTCCCTCCTCCCAGCAGCTCCTCCCTCCCACATCCCCACATATGGACCGCGCCCAGCGCCAGGACTCCTTGACCCTGCGAACGCCACACGCCCCACCCCAGCGCCTTGAGACCCTCACGGGTGAGTAGTGTGCTTTACAAATGATATGATTGATTGATAGATTGATTGATTGATTGATTGATTGATTGATTGATTGATTGATTGGCCTAGATTTGTGTGACATGGAGTGGATTTGTGGAGTGTAAACATGCAGCATGTTGTGCAGTGGAATTATGTGTATAAGAATGATGTGATGTAGAGCACAGTGGTGTAGAGTAAAGTTGTGAATAGTGGCATAGAGTGATGTTGCACATATTGCAGTGGCAGGGGAGTAGAGTCGAATTTCACAGATTGTTGGAGTGGCTTAGAGTGCTTTAGTATAGAGTGTAGTCTATATTGCAAAGTCATCCTGTGTGCCCTGTGCACTCCCATTTTTTTTGCTGACTGGTACTGGTGGTAACTGACTGTCTGTCCATAGGCTCCATGTAACAAGGCCCAGGGCCAGTGCTATGTTAAAAACACAGTGAAAACAGAAACATACATGAGGCTACACTATATATTAGGGTACACTTATAATTAGCATGACCTACCATACAAGTCCCTAGCATATAATAGGAGAGGGGGATGAAAACTACCTTTATGTCCCTAATACATAATAGGGCATGGCAGTTTAGGAGCTAGCACTCTTTTCTGCACTTGCATGTGTGCACCAATGACAGCCTGAGGTCATTTTAAACGCAGCCCTGCCTTTAAATGTAAACCATGCCCAAACTCAACTTTGGTGGTAGGGCCACTTAAAACATGATAAAGTAAAATATTTTGGCCTTTTACAAATCCCCAGGGACTCCCGTAGGGTGACCCAAGGATGGGGGACATGTCATTATAAGGAGGGAACTAATAAAATATGTTTTATATGCCCTTGGATACAGAAATTGCACATTTCCCTTTCCCCATTGTAGTATAGTGACTCCCAAATTGAAGTTGTTGCTAGGAGCAGTGGAGTGAGGATCTACCATATGTTTCCATATTCAGGACCCCTAAGGTCTCACCTAGGTGCCCCAGGGGTTGGGGGTCATGCAACTATAAGCAAGGTCCTCATAAAATATGTTTTATATGCCATGTTGATGGAGAAATTCCCCATTGCAGCTTCTCTATTGTAGAATAGATGCCAAGCCCCATAAGATAACATGGTAATAGTTTATCAATCCATAACTATCGCTAGGAATTAACTAAATATATACTCCAAGAACTTAGTGGAATGGTATTGAAAACCTAACAATATGCTTCTGTTGAAGTTACCCTAAAATATGCAGAACAGAAGTTGTAAGACTTTCTTGTCTGTAAACCAAAATTCCGCCTTTCTGTGGTCTCCCCTGATTGGTCGGAGTTAACAGGATTAGCCTGGCTGCTTTGATGAAGTGATAAGTGCTAACCCAGAGAGGGGCTATTTGTTGGAGACCTAGAGAGGAGTTCTGTCAGGGACAGAGAGACTGTCCCATCCTCGAGAGCTTAAGGCAGATTGCCTCCAATCAAGAGGAGGGGGGTGACAGTGGATTTCACAGAATCTACTGGGAACTTGGACAGCTTTATACTGAGGTCAGAAACTTCAAGGAAGGAGCCACCCAGAGGTTGGTGGTGCCCAAAAGTACAGAGAGTTCATCCTGAACTTAGTTCATGATATCCCCTTGGCAGGACATTTGGGACAGGCTAAGACTTGAATTTAAATGAATTTAAATGAATGAATTTAAATGAATGAATTTAAATGAATGAATTTAAAATATTTATTAAGCGCAGCATTCACCAGCGGTTTCTTGGTGCTATGGAGGGCAGGGTACCAATGGGGGAGAGAGACCACCGTACCAAGGACTGGTGGACCTAAAGAATAGTGAAAGCATATCACAGAGGAAAGGCCTGTTTAAAAAGAAAAGTTTTGAGGTCTTTCCGAAAAGGAAGATAATGTGTTGCCAGTCTTAGGTGGTCCGGTAGAGAGTTCCAAAAGGTGGGTGCCAAGGTAGAGAAGTTGGACCCACCCCACCTCTTGCGCTTAAAACGGGGGACCACCAACAAGGACTGGGAAGAAGAGCGGAGCTCTCGGGTGGGGATATACTCCCTGATCATAGAAGAAATGAAGGCGGGAGCCGAGCCCCGCCGTGAGTGAAAGACCATACAACCCAACTTAAACAAGGCCCTCTCTTTAACAGGCAACCAATGGAGTGCCTTAAGAATGGGAGTGCAGTGATGCGAACGAGAAAGGCCATGAATAAGTCGGGCTGCCTGGTTTTGAACCAACTGAAGTTTCCGTAGGCTATACGCTGGAATGCCATTATACAGGGCATTTGCGTAGTCCAGCCGGGAGACAACAAGAGCGGACATAATCAGCTTGAGTGCCAAAGGAGAAAAAAAACGAGAAACAGTGCGAATTGTGCAAAGAGTGAGAAAGCAAGAAGAAACGACATGACTAAATTGTGAGTGAAGAGTGAGTTGATTATTGAGTTTGACACCTAATGTCTTGACTGAGGCAGAAGGAGAAGGAGGGGGCCCAAAAGAGGAAGGCCAAAATAGAGAGTTCCAGGGACTGGAGCAATCACCCGTGAGGACCAACTTGGTCTTGTCCGGGTTCAACTTTAGGTGGTTGTGGTTCATCCAGTCCCTGATGAAAACCATAACTGACTGAAAATTAGAAATAGAATGGGGAGAGGAAGAGAGATTAAAGATAAGCTGGAGGTCATCCGCATAATTAAAAACGGTGACCTCCAGCTGCTGAAGAGCAAAAATCAAAGGACAGATATAGAGATTAAACAAGAGAGGGGAAAGAGAAGAACCCTGAGGGACACCACAAGTGACGGGTAATGTGGTAGCCGAAAAGTCTCCCAGCCGGACCGCCTGGGTGCGGTCCCTTAAAAAGGAGAAGAGCCAGACCAAGGCCGAGCCCCCGATTCCCGCCGATCCGACAGGGGACAACAAGATGGAATGGTCCACCGTGTCGAAGGCGGTGGAGAGGTCGAGGAGCACCAGGGCCTGGTGATGAGTTTTGGTCTGCTCCCTCCCTAAGATTGTTAAGGACCGACACCACAACGGACTCAGTGGAGTGTATAGGTCGAAAACCTGCTTGTCGGGGCGCTAAGCCGCCATTATCTTCAATGAAAGAGCTGAAAACCGTTGTTACATGCCGCTCCAGCACCTTGCCCAAATAGGGCAGCAGCGAAATTGGACGATAATTGGCTGGAGCGGATGGATCAGCCCCCGTTTTCTTGAGGATAGGTACTATAGTGGCGGATTTTAAGGAAGGAGTCACCACCCCTTGTGTCAAAGAATTGTTAAGAAAAGTAAGGGGGGGCAAGGGACAGGCTGTATAAATATGTTTGAGGATGCGGGCTGGACAAACATCCGTCGGAGAACCTGATTTGACTTTTGGGAGAATGGCCAGAAACGCATCCTCAGTGAGCTGTGGAATGGAAGTGAGGGAAGAACGGGCAGTAGGGGGGGAAGGATCAACAAAGGCAGGAGAGGGAGGAGGAATATTTAGTTTAATGTTGGTATTTTATCTAAAAAATAAGAATTGAGGGAGTCACATAACTGCTGAGTGGGCAAGGGTTTGAGGGATGCCCTGTCCGAATAGGCCAGGTCATGGACTATGGAGAAGATCTCCCTGGGTTTATTTTCTGCCACCAAAATCTTGGTGGAAAAGTAAGCAGTCTTTACCTCGAGTATGGCTCTCTTATACTCTCCCAGGAGGATGGTATAGCTGACTTTCAGTGTAGGACAGTAGTCCCTTCTCCACAGCCTCTCCGCTCGCCTAAGAGCAAGCTTCTTCTCCTTTAACTCCTCATTGAACCAGCGATTAGATTCGTTGGGATGTCTAGTTGTTATCCGACGTAAGGGAGCTACCAAGTCGCATCCCTTGGCAAGCCAGGTATTAAGGGTAGCGGCTTGGGATGAGGAGGAGAGGCCTGTCAACTTAGGCGAGGAGTCCCGTAAGGAGGATGACAAAGACTGGAGGTCAACACGTCCCCAGTTACGTGCCCAGGTGTTTTTGGCTAATGGGACTTTCACCACTGACCTGTAAAAGAGGGAAAAAGCAACTAAAAAGTGATCCGACCACGGACAAGGGGAAACAGAAATGGGTGAGTTAGAGCAATTGAGGGACCAAACCTGGTCCAACACATGGCCATGTTTATGTGTAGGAACCTGGGCGTGGGAAACCAAGTTCAAGGCTAAAAGCAGTTCAGAGAACTGTTTAGAAGAGGTGCATTCTTGGGCGTCCGTAGGCCAGTAATTAAAGTCCCCAAGTACAAGGACCGAGGTATAATTGACCACCAAGGTGGCCAAAAGATCCTGAATGGAGGGCAAGAATAAAGGTGAATGCTGGGGCGGACGATATACCAATAAACAGGTGAGAGGGGGAGATAAAGTAGGGAAAGAAACTACAAGATGGTCTGTGGGCGTAAACGGGGATGATGGGAGAAGTTGCATATTAAGGTCAGACCGGGCAATAATGGCCACTCCACCCCCCACTTGGAACAGGTGGGTGAACCGTTTCTACTGGCCCCATATGTCTGAGAATGTAAAGGAGTTTTCCAGCTCCTGTGTCACCTGTCTGGCCAGTGGCCAAGGCAAGTGGCAAGTCAAAGGCTCCCTTGATACCAATGCCAGTGGTTGTGACTCCCTTTGAGAGGGTGGTAATGGACATTGTTGGTCCCCTGGGCCCACCTGCTGCATCAGGGAATAGGTACATCTTGGTAGTAGTGGGCAACGCCACAAGGTTCCCTGAGGCATTTCCTCTCAGGACCATAGCTGCTCCTGCAGTTGCTAGGGCACTTCTCGGTGCATTCACCAGAGTGGGTTTTCCAAAAGAGGTTATTTCCGGTAGGGGTACAAACATTCTATCCAGCTATCTGAAAGTGATGTGGGATGAACATGGTATTTACTACATGTTCACCACCCCATATGACCCCATACTAATGGTCTGGTGGAGAGGTTCAACAGGACCCTGATGGGCATGACCAATGGACTGTGTGACAAACTCAGGAGGAGATGGGATGCTCTCCTCCCATGCTTACTGCTTGCCTACAAAGAGGTCCCACAAAAAGGGGTTGGTTTCAGTCTCTTTGAACTGCTGTTTAGACACCCAGTGAGGGGGCCATTGTGCCTGCTGAGAGAGTCTTTAGAAAAGCCTTTCAAAGAGGCAAAGGCCAATGTGCTGGACTACATGCTAGGCCTATAATCTCAGATGGCAGGGTACATGTGCATGACAGGCAGGAAACTGGAGGCCAGCCAGGAACTCATGAAGCACTGGTATGATCAGAAGGCTGCTAAGCCTGCGTAAACCTCAGGACAGTTGGTGTGGGTGTTGGATCCTGTGGCTCCCAGAGCCCTCCATGATAAGTGGCGTGGACCCTATCCAATCATAGAAAACATGGGTGATATGACTTACCTGGTCGACGTTGGCACGCCCGGGAAGACTCATAGGGTCCTGCATTTGAATAGATTGAAACCCAACTACAAAAGGGCAGACATGACTATGCTATTGGCCACAGACAAAGGAGTGTAGGACAGAATGAGATGGGTCAGTGGAGGGAATGGTACTCGCTTCCAAATTGACAGACCAGAGCACAGAGACTGCAAGCAGGTGCTGAGCACTTTGCTGGCATGTAGTCCTTGACCGAGATATCACTGAGTGGTGTGTGCAGCACATTGACACTGGTGACATCCCACCTGTCAAAAATAAACTGTACAAGCTGTTTAACCATGTCAGGGCCAGCATCAAGGCTGAAGTGGCTAAGATGCTGGAGCTGGGGGAAAGAAAGCCTTCTGTCAGTCAATGGGCCAGCCCGGTGGTGCTGGTGCCCAAACCTAATCCAGGGAGGACCGCAGGAGTTATGGTTCTTTTAGGACTATAGAGGACTTAATGCAGTCCCAAAGACTGATGCTCACCCTATACCAAGAGCTGAAGAGCTCATTGACAGATTAGACTACTGGCAGATTGCCCTAAAAGATAAAGCAAAGCAAAGGTAAGCATTCCTCGCCCCAGAGGGACACTATCAGTTTAAGGTAATGCCCTTTGGCAGAAAGAATGCCCCTGCCACCTTCCAAAAGTTGGTGAACAGCTGTCTGGGCTAGAGCAGTTCAGTGCAGCATATCTGGATGATATAGCTGTATACAGTTCCACCTGTGGGGATCACTTAAGCCACCTGAGGGAAGTGCTTCAGACCATCGAACAGGCAGGCCTGCCTATTGAGGCCAGAAAGTGCCAAATAGGGCAGAGTTCTGTTGTGAACCTCGGCTACCGTGTATGAAGAGGCCATGTACAGCCTCTCCAGGCCTAAATTCAAACCATTTTGGCCAGCTCCTGTCACCTTACTATTGAATATGTGTTCATAACTATGGAATCTTTGTGGCTCCCCTGACAGAACTGACTTCTCAGAAAAAGCCCAAGAAAGTTGATTGGTCCCCAGTGTGTCAGAAGGCTTTTGACACTCAGAAATCTCCAATGCTTTTAGCGCCAGTGCTACGGGCCTCTGACTACACAAAGGAATGTATGGTTCAGACAGATGCTTCAGAACAAGGGATCAGGCAGTATTGTCACAGGTAAATGAGGAGGGCTTTGATCAGCCAGTTGCCTTCATTAGCAGGCACCGTCTACCCAGAGAGCAGAGCTGGAGGGATGTTGAGGGGGGAGCCTTTGCTGTGGTTTGGTCCCTGAAAAAGCTGAGACCATATTTGTTTAAGAATCACTTTTAATTTCAAACTGACCACAGGCCTCTCAGATGGCTCATGCAGATAAGAGCGGAGAATCCCAAGCTATTGAGGTGGTTCATGTCACTACAGGGAAAGAACTTTACAGTGGCACACCCACCTGGGTTTGCCCATGCCAATGTGGATGGACTTTTCACACTTTCCCACTTAGCTGATGAGGACTAACAGGGTGTAGTATAGTAACCTGTCACCTTTCGTTTGGAGGGGCTATGTTTCAAAGTTATGCTGTGTGCTCTGTTCACCCCCAATTCTTTGCTGACTGGCACTGGTGGTAACTAACTTGGACTTTCCCTGGGCTCTGTTTAATCAGGCCCAGGGCTAGTGCTATGTTAAAAACATACACATATATGAGGGTACGCTATATATTAGGGTACACTTCTAATTGAATTGGCATGACCTACCTTATAGGTGCCTGGTACAAAATCGGGCAGGCAGGTTAAAACTACCTTTAAGTCCTTATTACATATTAGGGCATGGCTGTTTAGAGGCCAGTAGCCCTGTGATGCAGCATTGCTTTTAAATGTAAATTGTGCCTAAAAAATTGATGTTGGTGGTAGGGGCACTTAAAAAGTGATCAACTACAATATTTTGCCATTTTTTCTACCCCCAGGGTCTCTATTAGGTGTCCCAGGGGTGGAGGGTATCCTTGTAAGGAGGGCCCTTATAGAATATGTTTTGTATGCCATGATGATAGAGAAATTGCACATTTCACTTTACTTATTGCAGTCAAGTGCCTCCCAAAATCGATGTTAGTGCTAGGAGCAATGGTACAATGACTGGAATGCCAATACAGGGCAGAAGCGCATCAATCCCAGGGAACCCACACAAACGTTGTCCCATGGGTTCCTGAAACAGAACCACTGAAAAGCAAATGAATAAAAACTACCCCGGAGAACATATTCCAATGACTAATAAAGAATGGAGATTGTCTATTAATAACTCTGTTACTACACATCATATCTTACCAAAGCTCTTAGGGGTTGCAATTTGTTTCTATTAGATGTTCTTTTTATGTATCAGCTCTTCGTTTATGTTTATCTATTATATGTATAGTGCTGTGATACCCTTCAGGCATGTTCGTATTTTAAAAAACGCCCCCCAAAAATATATAAATAAATAAATAATTTTCCTCCTTCATCAGTTCCAACTATTCTCTAATGACACGGGCGAGTGATACTATCCATTGTTAGGATTCGTTTATTTTAATGATACCTCCATCACATGCCTATATTTTATGGTTTGGAAACTTCTTACTTCATTAACTAAAAACAAAATGAAAACATGTTATTGTGCATTTGTTTTGAAGTCCGGCAGAATCCTACAGCAGTAACACTTTGGAGCAAAATGTAACTTCTGTAAGGACGTTATAAGTTTGAAAAAAAACAGAAAAAAATGGTAAGTATAATTATGAACTATTCACTGTTACATTAACAACATGTTCTTTTTATAAAAGTATTTTTTTATTAAAAGTCTAATTAATATGCGGTAAAGAGAACCCAATTTAGTTTACAGTACCAGTTATATTTGGAATAGTGTGAAAATAACGTAGCAATTAAAGTCAATTATATGAAATGTATTTATCACAATTATGTTCCCTTACCATATTGGTATAGGAGTGTCATACCCGCACATTAATTCTGAAAATATCACACTAGTAAATATGGCATTTTAAATGTAACAGTAATCGGCAATAATATAACCGGATATTTATAGATAGAAATTAGAAGGCTGAACTCAAATGAACCAGGTAAATGTAGCCTATAGCTGAGAAGATGGTGCGAAAACAGTGATATTGCTGTCCAAAATGGTTGGGGGTTCCAGTACCCACTGACCATGTGGCACTGTACATACTGGGCCTCATTTATGAGGCTGTGCGTCACTTTTACGCCGCCGGTGCGTCACTTTTTGTGACGCACCGGAAGCGTAAAAAAATGTGCCTTGTTGCACCATATTTACAAAGTGACGCATCTAGGTAGATGCGTCACTTTGTAAACCCCTGCACTACATTATACCTGCACCAGGTATAATGAATGCAGGGGTGCGTTCTGACGCAAGAAAGGGCCATAGAAGTGACGCAGTGAAATCTATAAGATTTCACTGCGCCACTCCTAGGACACAAATGCGTCAATTTCTTACGCGTAAGACTGACACAGGCCCTTTCACATGGGTCTTGCCCCATGTGAAAGGACACATTGCTGGACGTGCGTCACTTTTGTGACACTCTCCAGCAATGCGCCACTTTTGTGCCTACAGATACGTCAGAAATATCGACGTTTCTGTAACTCCTTGCGCCATGATGCGTCATACTGAAAATATGACGCATCATTGGTGTCGCATGTAGATTCAGCTATTCTTTTCGTTCTATTGTAGACTATTCCCTGCCTCAACACGATTGGAACTGGGTAGAAAAAAAGGGAGGACAAACATTCATTACAACATTTAAATGCAACAGAAATAAAAACAATTGTAAGTAATTAAGGGTGGTAACTTCACTCGAGGGGGCATAATTGAAACCAATGAGAGCTAATTGGAACTGAAATAGAAACGAATAAACCTTATTAAAACATTGTGCAATTACAAATCATTGAATTAAAAACACCAGGAAGTGAAGATCCTATTTTATATGATAAACAATCACTCGCATTTTTGTTCAGTGAGGTAGTGTGTCTCCTGCATCCGAATTCGAGGCTCATGCAAAGAATTATAATTTTCTCAGTAAGAAGCTGGTGTAACTCTTTTTTTACGTAGACACCCCTTTGAGGTGAATTCGATGCTCAACCACCCTTTTTAAACGTGCAAAATCTTGTTTTGTTGCATAACGTAAGAAGATGTGCATGGTTGGGTAAAGCTCGAATGAATAATGCATAAATGTCATTGGCAAGCCGCGGCCCCGTGAAGACAATGCAGTTAAAATACACAAAAGGATTGTGAATAAGTAGTCCGTGGGCATGAAAACTAACCTATTATAAAGAATTGAATAGCTGTCATGGTAAAATTCCAGACACAGAGCATTTTCATATATATAATTTAAAGAGATTTTTTCAGATATGCTTTACGATTTCTGCTTCATACTTTTGATAGATGTTGTTTTGACCAAAAATGCTTTGGATGGATACTGGAATGAATTTGGTGATGTGAACTGTAACAATGCACAGCAATTACAGTATAAAAGATTTTAAAGTCACAAATGTTGATTGTTGTTAGTTAATTTTATTGTGTGTCATAAAACAATCACGATATAATAAATGTATTTAAAAAGGAAGATTTTGTCAAAGATATTTAGAGTTCCTCGTCCATTATTGAATCATTGTTATAAAACCGATAGTTAAAAACAGCCTAAATGGTCCTAACATTGAGGTACGGGGATTGTTCTTCCCAGTGTGATGTTAAGTTTGAGTTGCTCAGCAATGATGGATTTCCAGGTCTGCCAGGATTCGGTCTACAGCCCTCTCTGCTTAGGAGTCTTCCTGAACTGCACAACATGGACGATATTTTGATAAATTCGTATGAGAAGGCATAGCCCAATGGCTGACTGTATGTTATGTTATGTTATTTATTTTCTTCTATAGCGTTACCGAAGATTCTTCACTATGCACTGCTCTAACAAAACAGGGCAGAGATAAATTAACTGTACAGTGGTCTCTTTGGGGCATATTATCAAGAGGATTATCTCCACTTTTTTGGCTTTAAAAGCCAAGAAAACTGAGATAAAATTATCTCCGTATTACCTAGCTGTCGCTAACACCAGTTAGCGACACCTAGTAGGAGATAACGACCATCTGGGGCCCCGCTTTGCATGTCACTGATATTTATCACTAATGACATGCAAAGTGGGCGTGCCAAGATGTTAGCGACTGGAAACAGTCCCTAACATCTCTATCTCCTACTACCAACTTTTGGAGATATTCGCCCTAAGCGCGAATATCTCCAAAAGCTAACACCTGCCCCTGAGCAGTTCTTAGCCATGTTATCCAATGGTAGGTGGATAACATGGCTAAGAGCATTAGCTCGGTAATGCATGAATATCGCTGACTTTTCAGCAATATTCATGCATTTCGGCCGATTTTTATCGCTTAGGAGATATACCTTGATAATAGCAAGGTTCCTAAGCGATAAAAATCGCCGCAGCTCGGCGAAAAAAAATATCGCCGCTAAACCAACATAGCGATAATTATCGCTAGTTGTTGGTAATATGCCCCTTTGTTCGGGGCACAAATGTGACACATGGTTTTTGTGTGCTGATTTATCACTAGGATCCCTCAGGTTCTTAAATGGAGGTGCAGGATAGTCATAAATGAAGGAGGACATTTTGTACATGAGCGTCCAAAGGGAATGTGTGACAGAGTAGCCTGCCCTATATGTATGTTGGTAGGACGTACTTGGATCCCCGATTCAGCATAAGTTTTCAAAACTTCAGACGGGAACAACCATTGTCTGCTGTGTGTCTGAGAAGCGATTTCCATTCACGTTGGAAAGATTCACCAGTAGCTAATTTATAATTCTGTGTTCAAATGTAAATGTTGGTTTTGTGACAGTAGAAGAAGGACTTGGTCTCTGGCTTGTCCCTGCACCTTTATAGCTGAGCTTTCGGAATACCTGGAACAGATTTAGGGTGTGCTCTGTAAAATGGCAGGTACCATTTTCAATGCTTGCCAATATTGATGTGAGGTTTAGCTCTAGGCGTATTCTGTGTTGTCTAGTTGATTTAGTAACTCTGGGGCATATCAACAACAACATACGATAAACATCGTAACGTGAGGTCAGTGTGATTTTTTATATTGCCGGCTATCGCCGGATTGGATCGCCAAGTTAGCACGCTATCAACAACGATTAGCGCCTTGGCGATATGAAATCTAGCAATAGCGGCGAAAACACCCAACAGCTCTGCAAATCTGGCGATAATTTCATGAAAGAATGCATAAACTCGCTAATACGGCCCTGTGGCCTTAACCATGCAATCCACCGCTCATTAATTATATGGCTAAGTCAGAAAAATAGCAGATGTTTATGAAGGACTTGCGCCACCGGTGCATCACTTTTAACATGGGAAAAAGTGACGCACCGGTGGCGCAAGGTCTTCATAAATAAGGCCCCGGAGATAAAGGGTGCATAGCGCGATTCTTATTGAAGATTCGCGGGTCTGCTGCAGGCTTGTTGATATGGCGAAGCCACGTTAGCGACTTTTTCCATGTTGTATTGCTCCAGAACGCCCACTTTGCATATAACTAGCGATGGCATGCAGGGTGAGGAAAAACCGGCAGCTAACTCACGGAAATTAGCGCTAACACCTATTAGCGCGATCTTGTTGATAAGGCGATGTGAATTTACCACGTTAGAGGCACGAAACCCGGCGATATTGGCCTCGTTGATATGCCCCTACATTTCGCTTTTGTCTAAAAGTCCAGTAAGTATTGACATGTAGCATTAAATGATAAAGCTTCAATCTTTTTGAAAATGTGCTTACTGCTTCTGGAATGGGGCAAAGGCCGTAAAATGAATGAAGTTGTTTCAAAGCTCTTGTTACACTTTGCCATCTGGATAATAAGGAGGTCAGATGTTGTTGAATCTTAACAGTCATCACACCTACATAATTATAAGTGTTGACCTGTTCAGCTTTACATCTCTTTATTTTCACAGTGCAGTTGATTTTTGTTTTTGAGAACACCAAAATGCTTGTTTTTGAAAGAGTTAGCGCCTTGAGACCCTCGCAGGTAGGTAGTGGGCTTACAAAACCCTGATTGATTGATTGATTGATTATCTGGAGGTGGTTACATATTTTTTTGTAGCCGCACAAGTTGATTGAATAATCTCTGTTATCCAATAGGCATGGTTGGTCGAACTAGGTCATCTGCATGAGTCATACTGGGAACGTGATGCAGGCCCCATTTTGGTGAAAAGATGTTGTTTTTAGTCAGAAATTGTAGTCAATCCATAATGTATATGCTAACGATCTCCAATCATCCCTGTTTGAGATGATTGGATGTGGATGTTTTAGGTTTCATTCTGCCATCAAATTGTATTTTCACCCCAACCTTACTGTCACTATACAATGTATGATTAGATTCAATTGTTCTAATGTTTTTTAGGTCTACAGTTTGGTTCTGAACCCCACATGATCGAAACAATCAAATGCGGCGCTGCATCAACAAAGGGTTTGTTAGCATGAATATGGGACCCCCTCTAAATATACTTTTAAGGTCAGGGAACAACAACTTTATATTTTCTGTAAACTTTTTAAACACAAGGTGGCTCCATATATTTTTTCTTTTGAAGTTTTTTATTATTTATTTTTTATCATTTCTTTATATTATTACTTCATTTCATAGAATTACTTTACAAAAAGACACATAAAAATTCATAAAGACAATTAGTATACAGATATCGTACAGACAAAAAGAAACAAGTACTGATTCACCAAATCCTCATACAACCACTTTCATACACACTCCATTCACTCTTCCTTCTGTGTCGGAGGGATCACGTATAGTAGTGTGATCTAATACGCAAGGTCGACACGTTTCGGTGGGCTATGACCACCTTCCTCAGGACCTCTTAGCAGAATAACCGATCTCACCAAAGAAAATTAAATGTTCTGTATCGATATCTGTAATAATAAATAACATTCAATAACTATTACATATTATCAGATTAAAGTTCAATTCATATCTGACATCTTTTATACACTTTCTACAATTATGACTTTTCTTATAAACTTGCACCTTGTGAGAGTGTCACAACAACTTAGTACCAGTCATTATTCATTTCTTTCTTGCTTTTGTGAAAATGCTCCGCTAACAGCACAATGTCTTTATATAAATGTTCCAAAGGGGTTATAAACAGAGTTAAAAGGAGAGAGGGGTGAGAAAAGATCCACAATGGTTCCAAGAGAAAGGGATTTCTAAGATCTTACACAGGAGTTACCTCTGAAAATTAGATCAATCTCCCTCGTTCAATGAACAATAGTTTCTACACTCTATTGTATATTCCTTACCTAGAGAATTACGGCAACGCAACTCCTCTTTTCTATTCAAACTTCATTTATGGCAGTTTGTATGTTATCTGCTATGCCATTCGATATCTGCATGTAATGGGCATTATTTCAATTAATCTGTTTTAATGTTATTGTAGTCTACATATCTCTGAAGACGCTAGCATGGCTTACCTAGATGATAACATACGATGGAAATAAGTTAAATCACCCGATTGATGGTATTCCAAGCAACCAGATACTGACATTGAGCAGGCTTCAGTATGGTTTTCCTAATAAATACAGGTGTATATTTACAATGCTTATCGCCACCAGAACATCACCTTTTCTGATGTTCTGGCGGCGATAACCCCTTCACCTTATTTACAAGGCGGCATTAAGCCACTTAGCAGCACTTAGCGTGAAAGGGGTGGGCAATGGCACTGACCCCTATTTACAAGGCTGGCGTAAATATGGCGAAGCACCAAAAATAAGAGGGGAAAGCTGGCCATAAACTGGTGCAATGAGGAGAAATTAATAATTTCTTCTGTTTTTTGATGTTTCTATGTCAGCTGAATTCTGCAGCACATATAGAAAGATCAAATCACCATTTTTGATTGTTTATGTGGAGGAAGGGACACCTTCCTGCACATGAACAATCATTCCCTGCAACACAGGCACCCTTGCACTATGGTGCAAGGGTGCCTGCATTGGCACTAGGCAGCTAAATGTAATGCCAGTGCTAGGGGAAATCAGGGCTGCGCCGTATTATTGTAAATAAGGCACATCCATGCGTTTTCAGAATGTCAGAGCACAGCAATATCAGTTATGGCATAACATGTGCTCGGCCATTCTGTTGTGAATATGCCCCATAGTCCTAAAATTATACTGACGTTAAGTCTTTGCCGTCACAACATTTTCACTTGGGTGTGTTTTCAATAATATAAATAAGTAAAGATGTAGCGCGTCCAATAATTAAAGTCCCCCGTTAATCACAGATATCCTTTATTATACCGAGCTTTCTCTCACTTGTTACATTACTGACTGTCCTGGTCCAGCCTATCTTAATAAATCATGTAACAAGAAAGATAATTGTAATGAATGTTACTGGTAAGTAATCCAAAAAGTTACACTTAAAGCATTCACCAACAGTAGATTAGCAATGATCCTTACTTGGCAAGTGAAAGAGGTAGCTGAAAAAAGATGCATCTTTTCATAAACGTTTTTTTTCCTTTAGCTCATGGTGTTTGCACCCTGGCACTATGAGCAATTAACCACATTTGTAATGAAAAGGAAATGGTCAAGATTTATGAAAAACAGTAAATCTGAACAAGAGCTATCTTTCTTCATGAAAAAAAGCCTGCCATTAATTTATGCATTTTAATTTTTCAGATGTTTGATGTAGCAGGGCAAGGTAGAATGAGCAGCTTAATTAAATGACGCATTTTTGTAATTTGAGTCAGAGGGAGAGAAAGTAATTTGAAAAGAATCGTTCTGTTTTTGGGTAAGTGCCAGAGCACAACTCTGCACGCTTCTACGAGAGAAGCCTAGCAACTATAGCAGACCAAAGCCTACAGATACGCACTATGGTAACGAGAGATTGTAAAGAGCAGACATTTTTCACAGGTGGTGACTATAGAGCGCCTAGAAATATATATTCAATTATGCATCAGGAATACTTAAATAATTATGTTTTGTAGAACCTGACGGGCAAGCAGTTTCAACAGGAACTCACTATGATGCCAAGTGCAGGTAATTCAGAAATGTTTGCTTTGTTTTTCTGTTTTATATTGTAGCCAACACAATGGACACTAGAACAATTCACAACTTTTCAGAATGTTGTGAAATTTTGTGCTGTGCTCCTTATGCACGAAAATGTTGACTGTTGGGACAAAATGCCTTGTTTAGGGGGCCAGCCAGTGAATGGTGCCACATTATTTCTTAAGTTCAAGCAGGTGTCATGAAACAAAGCTTTGTTCTAGGATACCAATTGCTGTTGATTTATATTGATGCAAGACTGGTTTAAGAGAACAGCTTTTTCCCTACACCAGATGACCCTTTTAATACTATCTATATGGTCAAGCATAAGTTTAATTTTTCAGAAAATAGTAAGGAACCGATTACGAGTCGGGCAGAGTGGAATCCCATTCCGCTTGATCGTACATGGATCAGTGTTTTCTCACCTGATTTTCCAAATTATGGGAACACAAGATCTGGCTGCTTTAGAGGCCTGTCTGTCAGTGGCAGCTGCCTGGGTGGTGTGGCGGTGGGAGGAGCGGATGAAAAAAATAAGTAAAATAAACTTACCTTCCTGTTGCACGCCTCCCTCCGTCCTCTTCTTTCAACACCAGAAGCACCCAGGCTCCCAGACTCTCCCAGTTAATCACGATGCTTCATGATTAGCATCGTGATTGATCTGAGCAGCCTGTTTGCCTGCTCAGGCACTGTCTGGGAGCCTGGGCATGTTCTTCATCGGGCTGTGCAACACAAGAGGGCCAGCCAAACAGTCATGCACCCTTAGGGAGTGCAAACCACTCCTCACTCTGTTCAGGTGCATTCAGTCCAGCCCCGCCGCTCAACCTGGCTCCAAGTTCTGTATAGAAAAAATCAAATTATAATAACCTCTTGTTATTGTCATTTAATTTTTATCTTTGCACTGCTCAATAAGCAGTGGGGTGACGCTTGTCTGCCTTAGTGGAGGAGCTGCCACTGTTGACTCCTGTAGAGACTTGGGCTTCGTTAGCAGCCATGTCTCTTCCCCGGTCGCTGGCAACTTTAATCTCTGTCAGCACACAATGCTTCTTTCTGCCATGACAGCTATTCCCTAACTTAAAATTACATGCTGAGATAATACTGTTCACTAATTTTGTGCATAAATAAAGTACACACAGTGCAAAATTGCAGAGAAGAACTGTGCAAACAATGGTCATCGTGTTTGGAAAATCATTACAGGACTTAAATCTACTAAGAAAAGTCCAAATGTATTTTCTAGCTTATGTTAGATTGACTGAAGGGAAAATTACCCTGTTTACGTGCGCCCCACTGGGTAGGTGATATTTATCACAGTTGTTAAAAATTGATATCCCACAATTTGGAATTCAACAGATATGATAAATAGCCCCTATTATGAGTTTAGCACTTAGAAAAGGGGCATACAATCTGAATTTTTGAGCTTTCTGCATCACACTCTGTTCATCACAGAATTAACCAGGCATTTTTCTTCAGCAAACTGTATCAGGACTGCCCTGACAAAAAATATGGGGGAGTGAGGGGGGATCTACACTATATTGCACTAAGTAAATAAGGGGCTCATCTATAAGAAAATGACACAGCGTGGTGCCGCGAGCAATTTAGCTGCGCCATGCAACGTCATTTTCAAAGCTCAGGGATGCGTCATATTAGCAACAATACAATGCATCCCTGTACTTTCCCCGGCGCTGGCACACAATTAGCTGCCATGCACCAGTGCAGGCACCCTTGCATCAATTTGCAAGTGTGCCTGCGCTGCGGGGACAATTGTTTTTGTGCAGGAATGGACACCATCCTGCACAAAAACAATTATTGATGGAATTTTCCTCTTTTATGTGTGCTACAAAATGCCACACATATCTTTGAGATTTTAAGAAAATCAAACGGAAGAGTAATTTGCTTGTGTTTTAAGCCCGGCATGCATTATCCAGGGTATTTTGTTTAATATTTATATAGTCCACGTACATTTGGAATAACGTGCGTCTCAGCCAAATCTGAGTGTATGACAAATAAAATAGGAACTCATTCATGTGTATATTTTTTAAACATTAGGTACCTTTTTTACCTTCTGCCATGCATGCTCGCCCACATTATATGAACTGTGATTAATTAGGTTAATTGTGATCTATCTGAAATTTCTTTTGATTGACAAAAAAGATAAAAGGCCCAAACTTTTTCTAATAGATATGATTTTCTTCCACACCTTCCGCATGCTCTGAAGAATCTTCAAATGGCTCCCCATCATCACCAGGAAATTAATTATTAAAGCCCATATCACCAGCTATTTGGACCATACCAACTCACTCTATGTAGGTACCACCATTGATCTCATGAGAAGACTCCAGATTGTACAGAACGCAGTGGCCAGACTACTCATCAACCTACCCAAAAGGAGCCTTATCACACAGCACCTGAGAAATCTACAGTGGCTCCCCATTTAGAGGGAAACATCCTTTTACGACGCAACTTTTACCACGCAGTGCCTTTACAACGCAGGTTTTTCAACGCAAGTCATTACAACAAATTGCGCTGGGGGCGCTCTAGGATAGGTAATAGTTTAATTTACTATCCAACACCTTCCCCACTATCCACGGGGACTGGAGTTGGAATAGTAAATTAAACTATTCAGTATCCAGCACCCCCCAACGCAAGTCGTTGTAACGACTTGCGTTGTAAAACCTGCGTTGTAAAAGCATGCTTGGTAAAAGCATGCGTTGTAACAACGTACATCCCATTTAGAAGAGGTGCCAATTCAACTTTCCTATTCAGGAAGTACTGCCAGTTGAAACATGCTGGTATTAAACCACCACTGAAAAAAACGACAGCAAACACTGAAGACCTCTCCATCTACTAGTCCCTTTTTAACAACCCGCTCCACAGTTAAATTTGACCATCCCTTTCAAGCTCTAGAATCAGGCTTCAAACCTATGTGATGGTAAGAAACCATGCAATAAGATCAGCTAACTAGAGTCTTTATACTGAACATTAAGATCAAATGGATGTAATTCAGTAAAAAAGAGACAGCTAGAAACAATTAGATAAGAGTTGCAAATAGGGTGAATCAGAAGGCACACCACAGCTTGTTTGTAGACATGTGACGAAGCATGCCAAAGAATTAACCTGTGTCACAACCCTTCAAACTTCAGGTATTAAAGCATAGGACCGGCCCTTTATTCGGATTTCCTAGAACCCTACCTGAAACAATATCTGGTTGGCTGTCAAAAATCGAAAATAGGTTAAGTGTGTTAGGGTACTAAACAGCAATGGCCCAGCAGCATTTTAAGTCTGGGAATCATTGCCACTAGAAGGGTCTTAGTTGACATTCTGAAAGACATGCCTGCCTTGTACCTCAAGAATTTTGAGAACTAGGTCAGAGTGTAGATAGGCTGGGGATTTGCGGAATCTTGATGATCTCGACTGCATTATAAGCAGAAATGCATGAGAGAGCAGTGGAGGATGCATCATTCCATGAGAGGCTACTGACATCCTTGTTTGGAAAAGCATCAGCAACTATTACGAGTATATATAGAAACCAATAGTCTCTCGCTCTCTCTCACTTTCCGATCCCTTAGACCTAGTAGTGTAGAATAGTGGTTGTTATTACTATCCTAAGTAAATTCCATTTCCCTGCGGTGGGGCACTACTACGTATTTCGTAGTAAAGGAATGCGTGGTAAAGGTTATAGTGGTAACCACGCATGCATTGTAAAACATGCGTGGTTAGTGCAGTCGTGGAAACGGCTTCGTTGTAGTGGCTGTCTCCCCTACAAATTGTGCTTTCATTCCTGGTGGCCGATGGATAAGCAAACCGTTAAAGGATTGAATGCTAGATACTTCAATGTTAAACATATTCGCCTCTGTAACTTCAATGCTAACTAGTGTAAACGCTGCATGTAACTGTTCTCGGTAAAAAAAATGGCCAGTCCCCCACCCCTCCTGACGGGTCTATTGAGATGAAATGCCCTGTATCCCATTAGACTGGCCGGAATAAATTCGGGGCCTGCGCAGTCAGTCTGCCCAGGTTTCTGTTACAAAGAGCAAGTCTAGTTGCTGATTTACAATCAGTTCTGTATTCTCCAAATGGTGTTTAACAAGCAATCTCAAGTTAATAAGTGCACCACGCAGAGTTGAGCTCTTAATAAGTGGATCCATGTTAATGGCAGAGGTCGTGCCAGCAGTGCCCTCCGCAGATGAGCCCACCTTATGAATATTTTTGTTTCAAGTGGGACAGACTATCCCAGCTGACTGTATCAGATCTGATGGGCTGAATATGGGACAGATGAAAGATTTATTCAATGAGTTAAGGTGAAAAAGAATTTCCCAAGAGTATTTCATCTGGTGTGAGCCTTCCTATGCCAACATGGCAAGGGGCAGTTGTGTGTGCCTCCGTGCTGGGGGCTAATTTCGTTGATGGGGACTTGCGTGTGCAAAACGAAATTCGTTTCGTTTTTTTTATTTCAAATCGCACGCAGGTCCCCATCAATGAAATAGGCCCCCACCACAGAGAAATTAACCCTAGCTCGGCAGCACACACAACCGCCCGGTAGCCAGTCCGGCCCTGGCAAGGGGGACCAGCCCTGGGTGGGAGCAGACGGACTTGCCTTTGGCACGCCGGTGGTGCTCCCGTTGCGCGTCAGCACGATTGTGTTTTTTAATCCTCGAGGAAGGCGGTGTAAAACAAAACCTGCCAAATGGCCTCTTAACTGGGAGGCCAGAGAGAAATCGACCGCCAGTCCTCCCTCCACTCAAACAAGCACTGCGGTGAACCGGGGAGGTGAAAGACCGGCGCTACCCTAACCCGACCGCTACAGCAGTAAGTTCGGTAGTTCACTGACTAACGTTCAAATACTGCCTGTCTCTGATTTCTGCATTGCCACTGCATTTGCTTCTTGCATGTGAATTTACTTTTTAAGTATTTATTTTCATGTAGCACAAACATGACCCAAAGGCATCTGAGTACTTTACATAAGCACCAGTTCCATTACACAAATTTGTATTAATGTTTTAGGCATGGAGAGATTAAGAAATTTATCCAGAATCACAGTAATTTTCAGCCGATGCCGAGACCTAAACCTGGTTACCCAATGCCAAAGTCAGCAGCTCTGACAGTAATGCTACATCCTCTTCCTGTGGATACCCTACTATCACCTGCCACTGACGCCTGTGCTTTCACCTGTGTGTGTGTCTGACTTCTGGACCAGCACTTTCCAACTCCTCTCCTTCTTCTGAATGTGTTCCCAATAGGCATCCTTTATATGTGTTTCCCGTCTTTACATTTTCTAGTATTGACACAGAGGGCGCTAGCCAATAAGATATCAAGGTTGTGATGTCATGTTTCGAGATAAAGTCAGACTGGCCTATAGGGGGATTAGCCTGTTCCCGATAGGCTGATCTGACAGGGCAGTGTGTGGACCAGTTTTTTTAATGTCTGTGGGTTTTTTGTCACTTGTTGGCCCAGTATTTGTGTCTTGGCTAGATAGCTCATGTGCTTGCTCTTCGAGACTTGTTTTTGATCAGTGGGTTTACAACCTGTCCATAAACTTACCATTGGTAAGCTTCATCGTTGGTCTCATTTGCTTTGTTGCAATTTATTATGGCATGCAGGAGTCATGTCCTCTTCTTGTGTATGGCAGACGTCATGTCCTCTTCTTGTGTTAAGCCCTCCTCTAGAGCACAGTCCAAGTACTTGTCTCCTTCCACTGCTCCCTTTTTTGGAGCTACTTTTTTATTTGTCTTCAAGCACCCCATATGAGTACTTGTGTTTTCAGGCTATCTCCCCTACTTGTGTTGCTTCTTTTCTCTATCTCCCCTCTGACCCCATCTATTTATTCTCTACCCTTCCACCCTTGTTCGAGTTTGGCTTTTATCCCTGCATCTGCCTTCTTTATACTTCACACTGCATCCTCCGCTCTGATCCTGGGCGCTACTGCTCACTCACTCATTCTGAGCTCGACAAGTGTCTAATGCTAATTTTGGCAAAAGGAAATACCGAAAAGAAAATGTGTCAGCTTAACATCCAACAAGTGTCCAACATTAACCTTCGTACTCAGAGAAGAAGTGTTGTTTACTCTTTTATGAGCTACAGACCTACATTTGACATAGTATTAACATTTTCAAATATTTCTCACATCTACATTGTACTGATCAGAGAAATGTTGTATTCCACCTGCCCATAGACTTGGAAATAGGGGTGGGTGATATATTCCGCTCCGCAAGCAAAGTTGGAAGAGTTATGGCCACTCACAGTTACGCTAGATTTGGCATCCCCACCACTATTCTCAGATTGTTAGGAGGACACTCAATGAGATTTCTTATAAGCGGGCAGTCTTTTGTGGTCAGAAGACTGCTGCTCAAGAAGAAAATCTATTCGAGCAACAGTTCATGCTGATTTTACAGCAAAAAACGAGCTCCTGGAACTAAATCACAGTGCAAGCAGTGCAGCAGGCCTATTTCCACCAGTTCACAGAATCTGTGGATTCTCGCAGAGGTTTTTTTTTTGGTCACTCTGCGGAATTACGAGGAGTTAAACTCCAGGGCCTCATTTATGGAAAGTGACGCATCGCTGCGTCAAAACAGCGATGCGTCACTTTTCACTGCGCCCTCCTTGCGACACCAATGATGCGTCATATTTACAGTATGACGCATCATGGCGCAAGGAGTTACGTATCTGTATGACGTATCTGTATGGCGCAAAAGTGACGCATTGCTAGAGTGTGTCACAAAAGTGATGCAACTCTAGCAATGTGTCCTTTCACATGGGGCAAGCATCATGTGAAAGGGCCTGCGCCAGCCTTATGCCTGCTGTGAGGCAGGCGTAAGAAATGGACGTATTTGTGTCCTAGAAGTGGCGCAGTGAAATCTTATAGATTTTACTGCGTCACTTCTATGACCCCTTCTTGCTTCATAACACCCCCCTGCATACATTATACCTGGCGTAGGTATAATGTAGCGCAGGGGTTTACAAAGTGACGCATCTACCTAGATGCGACACTTTGTAAATATGGTGCAACAAGGCACATTTTTTACGCTGCTGGTGCGTCACAAAAAGTGAGCTGACAAAGCTGACATCTATAAATCAGCCCAGGAAAGTGAATTGGACTGAGGCCTGTCAAACTGCTTTTGACACCCTCAAAGCTGCCATGTGCACAGCACCGGTGCTTAAGGCACCTGACTTTACCAGTTCATTGTGCAAACTGACGCTTCAGAGCAAGGTGTGGGGGCAGTACTCTCACAGATCAATGATGAGGACGGAGACCAACCAGTGGCTTTCATTAGCAGGAGGCTAATCCCCAGGGAACAGAAATGGAGTGCCATTGAAGGAGAAGCTTTCCAGTGGTCTGGGCTCTGAAGAAGCTGAGGCCCTACCTGTTTGGGACTCACTTCCGTGTTCAGACCGACCACAGGCCCCACAGATGGTTAATGCAGATGAGGGGTGAGAATCCAAAACTGTTGAGGTGGTCCATTTCCCTACAGGGGATGGACTTTACGGTGGAGCACCGCCCTGGTACAGAACACGCCAATGCTGATGGTCTGTCCAGATTCTTCCGCCTTAGTGATGAGGATTCCCAAGAGGTTGGGTAGTTCTCCCCACTTTCAGCTGGAGGGGACACGTGTTAGACCTGACACCCTTGGCGTGGTTTTTCCCCCATCTTTTTGCCTCTTAATCATGTATTTCTGATGCAGTACTGGATTTCGTTTTTGCTGGTTTAGATGTTTTGGACACTCTGCCACTGCTGATCAGTGCCAGAGTGTAAGTGCTCCCTCTGTAAATTGTCATATTGATTGGCTATACCTGATTGGCATATTTGTATCACCATGGAGTCCCTAGTAAAGTGCACTGTGTGTGCCAGGGCTGGTGATGACAGATGCTACTAGTGGGCCTGCAGCGCAGATTGCGCCACCCACATAGGTAGCCCTAAAATGGTGACTCAGGCCTGCCAGCTCAGGGCCTGTGTGCAGCCAGTGACTGCCATGTCCGCCTGGCCAGTGTCCCCACTGGCTGGGCCTAACCCTTCCCTGTCTGTGCACATCAGTCACCCCTATGGAAGGCTCAAGGTACCCCCCCTGGGCAGGGTGCAGTGTATGGATAAGGTAGAGCATGTACTAGTGCAGGTCACATGCTCTGGTAGTGGGCAGCAGCCATTTTGTGTGCTCACTGCTGTAAGGCTATCTTGCTCCATAGAGTAACATGGAGGAGGCTGGTCCCATGGGATACCAGCCTATCTTCCCATAGGAACAAGATGGGACATAAGTGAAAGATATCCCTTAACTCAGAATTTAATAACACATCTTTTAGTGAAGGTTGTTTTTAAATCCTGTGTTTGAGAATAGTACTTTTAGAAAGTGGCTGTTCTCTTGTCTAAACCTTTCTGTGTGCCTGGGCCTGTTTGTGGATTGCCTGTCTGGTCTGAGGGTGACAGGGGCTGCAGAGCCCCCGGAGGGAGGGGGTCGGAGTCAGCCCGTGGATGGAAGGCCACATCTGCTGCCAGGGAGGAGGGAGGAGAAAGCGCCTGATAGTGCCGGGCTGTGCCTGCCTGACCACCATGCTGGCTCCCCCTCCTGCCGGCCAAACTGTCACCTCTGACCCTGATGCTGACAGGAGAAGGAAACCACAAACACCCAGCGCTCCAGCAACCCCCAGAACTGGTTTAGGCCGGGCTAAGGGCCCACTTGCACAAAGACTTCAAAGGACTTCAAAGACTTTCAGGGGTATAAGGGAAGGACCCCTGACTACAGAAGGGTAGATTCTAAGACTCTACAATCAAGAAGGAACCTCTGCTGGAAGAAGGACTGCTGTGTGCTCTAATGGCTGACCTGTTCTGCTGTTGCAACTGAAAGCTGAGGAGGAGAAAGGGACTTTGCTGTGTGCTGTGACCCTACCTGCTTGAAACTGCCAAGACTTTGCTGTGTGCTGTGTCTTCACTGAATCTCCAAGGGCCTGAGAAGAGCTGGCCTCCTGTTGGGAACCCGGGGAGCCGCACTGCCATTGGCTGACTCCCGGGTGTGCAGAGAGGCACGCCCCAAACGCCGCGACAGGATTGGTCCCCGTCACCGGGACCTCTGCAAGTGCCGTCCGATCACCGCCGGGACCGGGGAAGACTGACCCGACCCCGCCGAGGGAATCCCTGAAGTGCCCCAGCCCCCGGCCTGCCGTCTCTGCTCCCCGCCGCTCCCGAAGGACTGAGAGCAGGCGGAGAGGCTGCTGAGACCGGCCGGGGCTGAGAGCGAGTAAGCTCTGACCGGCGCGGTGCGCCTGAGGCGCGAGGACACGCTGATTGGCATCGGGGAGTTCCCCGCACCGCGGGTAAGGCGAGCTTGCAGCGCTTGAGGCCCATTGCTTTGTGGGCTGATTCTTTGGAGTAATTCACCTACGGGCATTGCTTGATTTTGCTCATTTTTACAGAGCTGATGTGAGATGAGTTCAAGGTATTACTTTTTAATACTGAGACAAGAGACTTGAGACTATCTTTTTATTAAGAACTTCATAATTAAGTGCAACCATCAAGATCAAGTGCTACATTATTCTAAAGTGATGAATATCGTGCAACTGCTTTATTTACCTTGCTGAAACGAGATAAAGATATATATTTTTATAAAATATACTTACCTGTGTGGTCTCAGTTTGTGGTGGATTGGGGATTACTGTTGTGTTAAGTGCAAATATGATACACATTGCCTTTGGTTAGCCTAGACTGCTCGTGCCAAGCTACCTAGAGGGTGAGCAGGAGTTATCTCAGAGGGTTATTCCTTCACCCTGACTAGAAGCAAGGGTCCCTACTTGGTCTAAGGTACTTACCTCTGCCAACTGGAGACCCCCAGATCTAACAGGTGTGTTATCTGAGGTATTTTGAGATTCTTTCAAACCTAACGTGAATGCTTGTGTTAGAGATACTTCCACGAGAAATGGGGCCCTTTCCTTGCCTCTAAAAAATGTTTTCTTGCTATTGATTTTAGCCATGTTCCTACTCTCTTAGCAGGCTCGTCTTTGGTAGCCCACAAGGTGAAAACCTTTGACAAGAAAATAGCAGCTGTGAAGTGAAAATTGAATCACTTTTCCGCATCATTAGGAAAAGTTCTGACGCTTGGTTTATTATGAATGTGTTATTTGTGGGGACAGTGCAGGGAAGCTTTATTTCTCCATTTTCTCCTTTTCTTACATTTCTACAGAGTGAGCCATGTGTTGCTATGTATTACAGCCTCCTTTTTAGTTGCTGCATGTTTGTGTTCGAGTGAGTTATATTGCGAAATAATTCTACTAAATTGTCTTATATAAGCAGTGGCGACTCCAGATATTTTTTTTCAATGAGGAACACAAAGGGGTATAAATAAAACTTATGAGACACCCTACAGCCAAACATTGTGAACAGTTTGTACACACACAAGCACATGTATGCACACACACTACCCTCTTCCCTCACTTCCCAAGCGTAACATGTATTTCAATGTTCACTTAACATTAGGGAAGCGTATGAGTCTCAGTATGTAAACAACAGTCTTGGTCTTTGTGATCCTTATGATTTTGGGGATGGCTTGCTGGAAGTCATGGAATTTATCCTCTAGATCTGAGCAAAGGTGCTGAATGACCAAGTTAAAAAGTTAGGCTGTTACTAGCCCAACAGGTATATCATTTTTTTATTTTTTTTATTTCAAAGGATTTTATTAGGTAAAGAGTTTTATATACACTGTACAGGTATGCATTAGAGGTATAGTGACGGCAATATTGGTGTCATTGTGCGCCGGTGGGGTTTATTTAACCAATTACAACCCCTCATTAATGTGACCAAATGACTCAATACCACCGAAAACACAATGCTCCAGTCATAGGCTTTTATTTCAAAACATGATGCACTGTGGTAGTTTTCGCCTGATTCCCATGAATGATCACAATTGGACTAAAAAATCAGATTACTACAGTTTGTAAAAGAAAAGCTCAGGACTGGGATCAGATCCGCTGGTAATCTCATAACAGAAACAATGAAGTTGTGGTTGTGGCAGAAGTGAGATTGTAACTAGAATTTAAGTGCTTGGAATCAAACATAAAAATATCAGAGTATCAAATCTTCATGCAAACCTCCACAGAAACTTGTATGTATGGTGCTGTCATTAGTTTTAGGTCTCGGCTAGACACCACATACACTGTCTCTTAAAGACTTGTTGGTTTCAATCAGTGGGCTTACAGCCCGCCCTTAAGCTTACCATTGGTAAGCTTCAGCATCACTCGCATTTGCTTTGTTTGTATTCATCATGGCTTATGGGCACTTAAAGAGTACTGCTATGAAAGAGTAGCGTTCTGTGTTTGAAGCTTTTTGCTTTTTGGAGAGGTTTTGTGGGTATTTAATGCAGTATGAATGTATGCCATACCTTTCCATGACAGTGTTGCAGTAAGTCATATTGTGGGTAGTCCTTCTTCAGTATGGCTGGGCTAGACAGTCAGAGAGGGATGTGCCAAGGTTCCGGATGAGGCAGAGTGTGCTCAACTCAGAGAAGACTGAGGTCCTCATCCTTGGACCCTGCAACTCTGCCTGGGACAACACCTGGTGGCCAACCGTACTCGGGAATCCACCCACACCTACAGACCACGCACAAACCTCGGTATCATCCTCAACTCCTCCCTCTCCATGAACCGCCAGATCAATGCCGTCGCCTCCACCAGTTTCAACTGCCTGTGCATCCTTCGTAAGACCTTAAAATGGATCCCCGCCGACTGCAGAAAGACTGGCACTCACACACTCATAACCAGCAGACTGGATTACGGCAATGCCCTATACGCAGTAATAAACAGCACCCTTCTACGCAAATTCCAAACCATCCAGAACGCAGCAGCCAGACTCATCCTCAGGACACCGTGCCACGAACACATGACTCAACACCTACGGGACATCCACATGCTCCCTGTCGAGAAGAGGATCCCCTGCAAACCCCTCACCCACATCTACAAATCACTCAACAACTCCGGACCCAAATATCTCAAGATTGTCCTTTCACATACCCAAGAGGACCCTCAGCTCTGCCGACCTCACCCTGACAGCGGTCCCCTCCATCTGCAGAAACAGAGTAGGCGGGAGAGCTTTCTCCTACATCGCGGTCAAGACCTTGAACGAGCTCCCTGTGAACATCAGGCACTCCCCGATCCTGTACAATTTCAGGAAGGAACTCAAGACCTGGCTCTTCAACTGATCCTGAGCTGTTCCCCCCTCCCCTAGCACCTTGAGACCCTCACAGGTGAGTAACACGCTCTATAAACCCCTGATTGATTGATCTAGCCCAGTTCATAGGGAATGTATGATGTAGTATATACCAAGGTCTCAGTATGGGCCATGGGTACTAGCATATGGAATAATGACTCAACTGGATGTGTACGGAAATAATCGGGGAAAAGGAATACGCCTTATATGTCTAAGATCCAGTACATGTGCACAAACCTAGTATGCACGCTGCTTGGAAATACAGTACAGGAGTTCCTGAAAGCAAAGGGTACTAGCATCTGTCTAGGATTGTGAGCAGTGGGTACAATGCAAACAAATTGACCCTCAGAGATGAGACACTGGTATATACATCCAGTATTCGGCTTGCACTTGACTCTGCACTGGGAATTATTTTTGATTAGGCAGTGCAAAAGGCAGCAGTCCACTCCGAGAGCATGCACTGGTTACCAATGATGGCTTATGATTAGGCACTTCTTTTTGCACATGTAATGGTATGTGCATTAGATGCGCATGAAAAAGGTGAGGGTGCACAGTCTAGTTTCTGGCATAAGTGAAAGACTCTGTCTTGTTGCCAGAATGTAATGGGGAATCTAAATGCACTCAAAATCAACTATATTCTAAAAGAAATCTCATCTCTTCACACTGAGGCCAATAATATCCACTCCCAGCCCCAACTTCCTGCACCATGGTTAAACTCTGACCCTGACACAACCATGCCTCTCCTCCTCATACCTAAGTGCCTCACACCTACTCAAACGTCCAAATAGGAGGTGAAATTGCTGGACAGCACATATGCAAATCCCCCCAGCCAAACCTCTCTCTGCAAGATCCCGGGTATACTTAGCTCAAACAGGTGCAAAAATATCTATCACCCTCTTAGGCTGCCCGCTCAATTAACTTTCATCCAACCCAGTCATCCTGAACAGAGGCAGTCTCCCACACCTCACTGCATGCTTCTAAACTGCCAATCAGCAATCAAGCATGCCACTGCTATATCTTATAACACAACACAGGCATTTGCTTCTTAACTGAAATCTGGTTAAATGATCATTGCTCCCCTTACATCAACCTCATCGCCCCACTGGGCTTTTCAATCATTCGCAGCAACCACAAAGAAGGAAGAGGTGGCGGAATTTCCATTATGCACAAAAGCAAACTTTTTAAAATTCCTTTTCACACTGCCAAACAATCTACGTTGGAATACCTAGGGTTCCAGCTCTCTTCAAATAAACTCAACACCATCAAATTCCACGTCATCATCACACCCTTGGTAAAAAATTCATCTAAGACCTGGCGTGCCTGATATCATACATTTGCATAAAGTCAGCTGCTACATTATATTAGGAGACCCAAACCTGCACCTGAGCAATGCAAAAGTCCCCACAGTACAAGCCCTCCACACCCTCCTAAAAGCAAATAATCTCACCCAACATTGCAACATGCAAACGCACAACAAGGGCTCTATCCTAGGTGCAATCATCTCCAAGCACAACACTCTATCTCTGTGCTCAATCCTTCCATCCAACTGGTCAGACCATTATTATCTTTGATCTCAATTCCACCCATCATTGCGCACACCAGTACAGCCATCCCAAGCTCTGGGTAAGAACATCCACCAAATCACCCAAGGAGAGCTTGAAGCACTTGTCAGCACTCAAATACTTCCTCCACCAGGCCTTTTATCCACTGAGGATCTCACTGCGACCACTGTGCCTTGCCAGGCCGGGTCGCCCCCACGCTCCTCCTGCTCCTGTTCCTGGTTCCTGGTTCCTGCTTGTTTTGCCGCCACTCGCCACTCACCGTTTCCCGCCGCTGCCTCCCTGCGGCCCTGCCCCCCGCCAGCCGATTGGCCCCCCCGCTCCCACCACCCAGCGGACTCTCCCTCCTTCCCTCCCTTCTTATGCTGCCTCCACGCACGCGCAGCGTTGGCGCGCAGCGGGCGTGCCGATTGTGCTACGAAGGCGCGCCAAAGGCAAGTCCGTCTGCGCCCGTCTGCACCTGGCCCGTGCCCAGCGCCAGGCCCCCTGGCCCCGACGGACCTACAATGCCGCCACCCTCATTGCACTCAAACCCGACCGACCAAGAGCCTGCAACCGAGCGACCCCGAGACGCACCCACGGACCCTTCACCTGTCTAGCCTGCAAGTTCACCTGCCTCCGGACCTGCACCACAGCCACCAAGCCGAGCACCAACAACAGCCGCCTCAAGTGCATCCTGCTCAACACCCGGTCCATCCACAGACACGCCATCGAACTTTGGAACCTGCTCGACACAACCTCACCAGACGTCGCCTTCCTCACGGAAACCTGGATGAACACCTCCTCAGCGCCCGACATCGCCATCGCCATCCCAGACGTATACAAGATCATCCGGAGAGACCGCGTCAACCAGACCGGAGGAGGCATCGCCATCGTACACAAGAACACCATCCGCATCACGACCTGAGGAAAATCAGAAAAATGGTCAGGCGATTTAGTCGATGTTTCTTAAGTAATTAAGGCGTTAAAGCCTCTAATACCTTACGAAGTTTATCAAATAAAGAGGCAGGCGCTGGAGACAGGAAGACAGGAAACAAGTTTTATTCCGACGGAGCAGAACACATCAGATCGGACAACAAGGTATCGTCTCGAGGTGTTCTCTAACAGCCTCTCTGAGGCCTGGCCTTTTATACACTGGTTTACGACATGTGACAGCTCTTTATTACAATAAAGACATTGTGAAGTAAGGAAAAAGACATCCCCGGTACCCCCCCAGTTCCGGCTCATTCCAACACGTGGCTACAGTAGAGGTCCTCACCCCCCATACAATAGGAGGGGGCTATCACGCAGCTGAGTGTTCCGCCGATTCCTTTGGAATGTGTGCGCCTGATCGAATCTCAGGGGGGGGGAGGTCATGATCAATAGTAGCTCCTTTGAAGAGGGGCGAGTGCATACAGTAGTGGGCAATAAACTGTATCCTCAGGCTAAGGGATGACCAGCGGTCCGTGCAGACAATCGGGCTCAGAGGAAGGGGTCATCAAAGGAGAGATATTCATGAAAGGAAGGATCGGTGTGGACAATCGAGCGTAGAGGAAGGGTTTATCAAAAGAGGGGTATTCATGGAAGGAAAGGAGGTGTTGGTCAGGCGCGGGGTGTGATTCCCAGAGACAGAGTCATGCGGAAGGGGAGGGTTCATGACTTGTGCATGTGAGAGCGGGGGCAGCCAGGGTGCATGGGGGATGCTTGCAGGGTCAGGGAAGTGCGCTGACGAGCGATCATGAACAGGGAGACCATGGTACCTAAAATGGCTGTCGTGTATGTTCATACGTGAGTCTGAGGAATGGGCAAGATGGCGCAGATGATGTTCAGTTCACGAACTAAAATTCCACAAACCGACTCCAACGACACCTTCACCGCCGCCGAGTATCTCCACTTCCAGATACACACCGACCCAAAGACGACCCTCAGAGGCACCCTCGTCTACAGGCCCCCTGGACCACGTACACAATTCAGCGACGACATCACAGACTTCATCAGCCGCACGCCCTCTGCTCCACCGACTACATCCTCCTAGGTGACCTCAACTTCCACCTGGAGAACAACAAGGACCGCAACACCGCCGCCCTACTGGACAACCTCGCCAACCTCGGCCTCAAGCAACTGGTCAACACCCCCACCCACTATGCCGGCCACACGCTTGACCCCGTCTTCTCATCCAGCAAGCACATCACCTTCAGCCACTCCACCGGACTTCACTGGACCGACCACTTCAGCTTCAGAAGAACCACGACCCACCGCCACCCGCAACAGGTTCCTCACAGGAGCTGGAGCAAGATCACCGCCGACCAGCTCACCACCTGCCTCAGCCAGAACCCACCCGCCAGCGCAATGGACCCCAACCAGGCGCCCGCAACCTCACGCAGTGGTTGACTGCCTGCGCCGACGACCTCGCACCACTGAAGAACCCTCCTAGCAGAAGCAAGAAGGCCTCCTGGTTCACCGCAGAACTCAAGGACTCCAAGAAGAACTGCCGCACCCTCGAGAAAGCCTGGCTCCTCGACCAGACCACAGACAACATGACCGCCCTCAAAGACGCTACCCGCAAGCACCACCAGCTCATCCGCACCACCAAGAAGAAGTCACTGAAAGAACAACTGGACAACAACGCCCACGACAGCAAGGAGCTCTTCAGCATCGTCAAGGAGTTCTCCAACCCCAGCACCGGCAACAACGACATCACTCCTTCACAAGATCTCTGCGACTCCCTCGCCTCGTTCTTCCACCGCAAGATCGCCGACATCCACAACAGCTTTGACACACCACCCACGCACCCAACCGCCGAACCAACACCCCCCACCGCCACCCTCCGCACCTGGACCACGGTGACCACCGAAGACACAGCCCGCACGATGAACACCATCCTCTCCGGATCTCCAACAGACCCCTGCCCCCACCACATCTTCAACAAGGCCGACTCCATCATCGCACCCCAACTCCGGGACGTCATCAACACCTCCTTCAACATCGCCACCTTCCCGGAGAGCTGGAAGCATGCCAAGCTCAACGCCCTACTGAAGAAACCAACAGCGGACCCCACCGACCTCAAGAACTTCCGCCCCATCTCGCTCCTCCCTTTTCCTGCCAAAGTCATCGAGAAGACCGTCAACAGACATCTAGCAGCCTTCCTCGAGACGAACGGATCCTTCGACCCCTCGCAGTCCGGTTTCCCAGCCAACCACAGCACCGAGACCGCCCTCATCGCAGCCACCGACGACATCAGAATCCTGCTCGACAACGGCGAAACAGCGGCCCTCATCCTCCTGGACCTCTCTGCAGCGTTCGACACCGTCTGCCACCGCATTCTAGTCCAACGCCTCAGCAACATCGGGATCCAAGAGAAGGCTCTGGAGTGGATCATCTCGTTCCTCGCCGGAAGAACACAGAGAGTCCGCCTCCCCCCGTTCCGATCCGAGGCCACCGAAGTCATCTGCGGCGTACCACAAGGATCATCACTCAGCCCCACCCTCTTCAACGTCTACATGAGACCTCTAGCAACCATCGCACGCCAGCACAACCTCAACATCATCTCCTACGCCGACGACACCCAACTGATCCTCTCCCTCACCAGAGACCCCGCCACCGCCAGAACGAGCCTGCACGAAGGGATGAAAAGCGTCGCTAAATGTATGAAGAACAGCCGCCTGAAACTGAACTCAGACAAGACGGAAGTCCTCATCCTGGGATCATCGCCCTCCGCCTGGGACGACTCCTGGTGGCCCCCCGCCCTGGGCACCGCTCCCAAGCCAACCGACCACGCACGCAACCTGGGCTTCATCCTGGACTCTTCCCTCTCGATGACCAGACAAGTCAACGCCGTCTCCTCATCGTGCTTCAACACCCTGCGTATGCTCCGAAAGATCTTCCGATGGATCCCGACCGAAACCAGGAAGACGGTCACCCAGGCCCTCGTCACCAGCCGACTGGACTACGGGGACGCCCTCTACGCGGGAACCACAGCCAAACTACAGAAAAGACTCCGGGGCATACAGAACGCCTCCGCCCGACTCATCCTGGACATCCCCCGACGCAGCCACATCTCCGGCCACCTGAGGGACCTGCACTGGCTCCCCGTCAGCAAAAGGATCACGTTCAGGCTCCTTACCCACGCACACAAATCTCTCCACGACCTGGGCCCCAAGTACCTCAACGACGGCCTGACCTTCTACACGCCCACCCGTCAGCTACGTTCTACAAGCCTCGCCCTCGCCGCCGTACCACGCATCCGAAAAGCCACCGCCGGAGGAAGATCCTTCTCCTACCTGGCAGCCAAGACATGGAACTCCCTCCCCATCCACCTCCAGCTGACACAGGACCATATCGCCTTCAGGAAACAACTCAAGACCTGGCTGTTCGAGCAGTAGCAGACCCCCCCCCTAAGCGCCTTGAGACCCTTCCGAGTGAGTAGCGCGCTATACAAATGATATGATTGATGATTGATTGACTGCCCACTACAACACAAAAATATTTATACTAATTGAAACAATTGCCCCACAGAAACTCGAGAAATCAAGGAATATCCCCTCCAGATCATGGTTCAACAAAGACCTGAACAATGTAAGGCAGCAACTACATGTAGCCGAAAGAAATTGGAGACAATAACCTTCAGAATCCAATCTCTCGTTCCTCCGAGCCAAACAACAAAAATAACAAAAACACATATTTAAAGAAAAATCCACATTCTTCCAAGAGCAACTTTAGCAATCTAGAACAGGCCCAAAGCCCTATTCAACATCATCCAAAAGCAAACCTCCTCCTTCCCCCAAAATACATCTAAAAGATCATCATCGAACGCTGTGAAGAGTTCATGACATTTTTCGCCATCAAAACATCGAACAAGGGACTATCTCTAGAACTACCAACCTACTTCCCCTACACCAAAGATGCCACTTGTGGAAGGGATTCACCCACAGCCCTACCCTCAATGAATTGATGCTTCCCACACACTCCAACCCAACCCACAAACCTTCACCACTTGCAACTGAAAAATAACGCTAACTGGTCTGAATTCAACTTTACCCAGAAAGAAGAAGTTCTTAACATCAGCTCCAGCATGAATCTGCCATCTCAATTCTACGACTCCCTCCCTGCAATGATTGTGAAAAAACCTCAAGCATGTCATCTCTCCTATTTATACTAAATGCTCAACTCCTCCCCTTTGAGTGGCTCCAAGCCGGCTCCTCTCAAACTTGGCCAGGTCACAACCCTACTCAAAAAAACAGACGCCGACCAGAATGACCTTAATAACTACAGACCGTTAACCAACCTCCTTCTCCTTGCTAGAACAATTGAAACATGTGTGCTTGCTCAACTCAACACCCACATTGAAAAATACATACTACTGGACACTTTCCAATCTGGATTCAGGAAAGGCTGCAGTATACAGACACAGCTTTACTAAACATAATTGACGGCCTACACAGATCTCTGGACAAGGGCCAGGCCAACCCAGCCTCCTAATCCTCCTAGACCTCTCTGCTGCTTTCGACACTGTAAACCATGGCATCATCCTACACACCCTTTCACAGTGTGCTGGCATTAACAGGACTCTCTACCTTTCTAAACTAACGCTTGCAGCTCATCAAGGTAAACAACTCACCTCCTTTTTCAAAAGGAGTTCCCCAAGGGTTAATCCTATCTCCCACCTTATTCAAACTTCAAATGAAACCCCTTGCCATGATCCTGAAGCAAGCCAAAATAGTTTATCATATATATGCTGATGTCATCCACCTTTACATGGAAATCTCATCAGTCAAAGACATCCAGCACCTAAATAACACTCTCACCATGGTTCAAGCCTGGCTGACAAACAACTACCTCACACTCAACCCCAGCAAAACTGAACTCCTTCTCATTCATACCAAAGGAAAAACCTTTCCTGTAGACACATGGCTAGACAACCTCACATTTAACAACAAGGGGTGGTGATGGACAGAGTTTCGGAATTAAGCAGAATACTCTCACCCAGTCAAGAGATCAGGGCTAGATCCAACACCGCATTAAACTGCAAATTGATCATCTCCAGAGCTGTCAAATCCCTGGGGACTACCCTTGACTGCCACCTAAGCATGAAAGAAGACTATCAATGCCTGTGCAAAAACCACTTTCTACACACTGAAAAACCCTGCAACAGTTAAACCCTTCATCCCCATTGAAGACTTAAAGACAGAAGTGCAATCATAAGTCCTACCCAAGCTGGACTAATGGCAGTGCAATCACTAGTCCTACCCAAGCTGGACAATGGAAAAGCAATGATCGCGGACTCCCCAAAATCATACCTACCATCATTGAAAGCTACTCTCCACGCTGCGGCCAGACTTATATCGGGGGAAAAGCTCTTTGACCACATCACTCCCACCCTCAAGCAAATCAACAGGCTGCCAATAGAGACAAGGTGCATTTTAAAATCTGCCTGCTTCACTAACAAAGCTCTCTACCTCACACATGATTTCTCAAAAGCCGGTCAAATCAAACACCTACAAAGCTCAAACAGTCTACTCCTGATCCACACAAAATTTAAGGGAGAGAATTCCCACTTCCACTCCTTCTCTGGGAATGCTCCTAGAATCTGGAACTCCCTGACCCAGGACCTGCAGGAAAATCAATCCTTCTCGCATTTTAAGAAGAAACTGAAGCTCTTACTCTCTAACAAATACCTAAATCCAAACCCTTGAGCACCTGATCAGTAAGGCACTTGGCTCCACACTCTCTAAGTTAATCGGTGCAACACTATCACAAGGAAAACTCTATAAATAAATAAACAAAATAAATATGGGTCACCTTTTAGGGGGGCACTTTAATTTTGGTGCGGGGCTAATTTTCTACCCCAGCTCAATCATGCTTCGAGAGCAGTTACGTGAAATGTGTCTATTTGTCTGAGATTAGAGTCAGAGATCTTCAGTTGTGCCAAAGCAAAAGTAAGCAGCTCTTCCAAATCCGAAAATGTGTCTTTCTGTTGTCTGATACACTGTTTTGCATTTCTAATGGGGTATGGGAGGAACATACCCCCATTACTAGATTCAGGAGAACCTGGTCCCACCTTGCGACTGACAGGTGGACCAACGCACTCACAGAGTCCCGCCCCATGATCACGGAGAACTCCGATTCAGCCAATCTGGCCTACGTCAACTGGATTTCCCAATCCCTGGACATCGCCCTCCCGAAAAAGGAAGTGACGCTTAAACGCCCCCACAAAACTGCCCCGTGGTACACGGAGAACCTGAGAGAGAAAAAACGGTGCTGCAGGCAACTCGAAAGACGCTGGCGAATTGATTACGCAGCAGCAGATAAAACCCGTTACCGAGAAGCTATTAGTAATTACAAAAACCTGATAAAGGAAGCCCAGGCCGTCTACTTCTCGGAGAAAATTGTCCTTGCCAAATCAAAGCCGAAGGAAATTTTCAAAATCATTAATCTACTTACTAAACCACCCCCCAGTCCATCAGTGGATAAGCCCGTCTCCCACTGCAACAAGGTGGCAGAATTCTTCCATCAGAAAATCAGTTCCATCTACTCGACCTTCCCACGAACCAACTCCCCCCCGTCAATTACGCCTCCACATCCCGTTGAGCCAACGTATAATTCCCAATCACCCACGCTACATCACTTTCCTCCACTAGAACCTGCCCTGCTGGAGTCCTTGGCACGCAAGGTCAAATCCGGTTCCCCCAACGATCCTGCTCCCCCAGAGATAATAATGACAGCCGCCCAAACCATCCTACCCACACTGAGGGAAGTACTGAACACCTCCATCTCCGAGGGCACAGTTCCCACAGTCTGGAAGCAGGCCATGGTGAAGGCCCTGCTGAAAAAGCCCAGTCTGGACCCCTCGGATATGAGCAACTACCGCCCAATATCCCTGCTCCCCTGGGCGAGCAAGGTCCTGGAGAAGTACATAAATCTCCAACTCACCAATTTTTTAGAAACACACCTTCTTCTGGACCCCACCCAAACTGGCTTCAGACCCAAACATGGGACCGAGACCGCCCTCCTCATGGTCACCGAGGAGGCCAGGAAAATCCTAGACCAGGGAGGATCAGTGGCAGTGATCCTCCTTGATCTCAGTGCGGCCTTCGATACGGTCAGCCATGTCACCTTGCTGGACCGTATGGCCCAGGTTGGGATCAGGGGCAGAGCATGGTCCTGGTTCCGGTCTTTCCTGGAGGATAGATCTTTCCAGGTGTTTGATGGTGATTCAGTCTCCACCAGCATTCCCCTGAACTGTGGCGTCCCCCAGGGATCCTCCCTGAGCCCGGCTCTCTTCAATCTGTACATGAGGCCGCTGGCTGATGTCGTCCGTCCGTATGGGATCAAGATCATTTCCTACGCGGACGACACGCAGCTAGTGGTCTCCCTTACACAGGAGACCAACCCACCTGTACAGAGCGGACTCAGGGAGTGCCTAGAAGAGGTAAAATCCTGGATGTCCCTCTCATCCTTAAAACTAAACGGAGACAAGACCGAGCTTATGGTCCTCTGCAATTCGGTCTCCAGCCTCCCGACCAATCTCTGGCCACCCAGTTTGGGCCCTCCACCCACCCCCAAAAACAGTATTAAAAGTTTGGGAATTTGGTTGGACAAATCACTCTCCTTCGATGTACAATCCACCCAACTCTCGGCCACCTGCTTTGGCATCATGAAGATGCTTAAAAAAATTTTCCCCCTCCTTCCTATGGAAGCCAAGCAAGCAGCGATACAAGGCCTGATTCAATCCCGCCTTGATTTTAATAGCATTCTTTACCTCGGAGCCCCAGAATCCACTCTGAGGAGGCTGCAGACAGCGCAAAATTGTGCTGCACGTCTGCTACTCAACATCCCTCGCAGACAGTCAGTCAGATCCGGGTTGGCCTCTCTCCACTGGCTTCCTGTGCGTCAAAGGGTGCTGTTCAAAGCCTTATGCATAGCCCACCAGGCTTTCTGGAACTCTGGCCGCAAGATCACACAGGACCTAATCCATCACTACAGGCCCAACAGGAACCTAAGATCAGATCAATCTTTTTTAGCAGTCACCCCGAGAGTAAGGAGATCCAGAGCTGGAGGTAGGTCTTTCACCTACAATGCGGCGAAGGCCTGGAACACCCTTCCACCGCATTTAAGATCCAACTCTAACCTCACAACATTCCGTAAACAATTGAAAACCTTCCTGTTCCATCTAACCTAAACTCCCCCCTCTCCCGTGCCTCCCCCCTCTGTCGGACCTGGTATTCACAGCGCTTGGACGCCTCCGGGCAGCAATTTGCGCTATATAAATCCGCATCAAATCAAATCAAATCAAATCAAAGCCGCATGTACCAGAATGCAAAGGAGGAACTTGAAATGACACCCATTATGCAAGAAACGGTGGTCTCTATTTACTTTTGCAGTCTTTATAATGTGGCTACCTCAGTTGAATATAAAAGGTGATCTTTTGTATATTACGGACAGAATGAGTGTGTGGGTGGCAGATTGCCCAAGTTTTGGCTGGAGGGAAATCGGACCTTAATATGAGACCTACTTCACCTTCTCTGATCTCATTGTGATGGGCAGATAACTGCTAGTCTTTGAGTCACCCCATGTCCCTGTGTGAGGAGCTCATGCTTTGTTGTTTTATGTTCACTTTGGTATTTTGAAATCTTTCGTTTTTTACCATTAAAATGCATGTTTAGAGCAATAGTAGAAAGAAAAGAAAACTAGCCCATGGGTGAGCTACTCAGGCCTGACAGGGTATCTCATGCCTGGGTAGCTCACACAGTTATGCTCTTGGGTGAAACTTTCCTGTTAGATTTGGCTTTCTCTGCAGGGCCATCCCCAAGCTTTCTTGCCTACACCCCTCCTATTTTTGCTGAAATCTTGTTGGCTGTCGGACTCTGGGCTGTACCTAGTGCTAAAATGCTTACTTTCATTCTTTAAAACATGGTAAAAATGGCATACACCTGATTGGCTTATTTAAAGTACTTATACGTCCCTAGTAAAGTGGTACACCATATATCCAGTGTTGGACCTGACATCCTTAGAATGGTTTCCCCCTAACGTTTTGCCTTCAGACCTCCTGTTTTGCTGGAAAAGTGGAGCACGAGTAGAATGTTTCAGTTCTATAAGCTTTGTGAGCCTCAGCCACAATTGTAACATCTCTACCTTCATTTTGAAGCCCATGTACTAATATGTGTGCTGTAACAGCAGGTCTTCAATTAGTAGAAATACTAATTACATTCACCATTATCGTGAAAGGATTACAGAGAGGGAATAACCATAGTGAGGTATCCTTTCAAAGGTTCAAGCTTGAATAATCTGCATAAAAAATAGGTGCTTACTATTATGCTGAGGATGAGTTGATCCTTAACACTGTGGACATCTCTTTATAAGGGTGACTGGGATACCTTGGGTATAAACAAGAACTATTCTCACAAATTGGGACGATATAGGGTACAAACAGATGGCGCTCAAGAGGGACAATTACTGAACCTATACGGTTATCAAGGATTGCACTCTACCAGTAATAGGGTATCGTCCTACACCTATACTGATCAAAATGTAATCAAAAAGAAACACTGGGAGTGCTAAAGTCTTCTTGTAGCTCTTATTTAATTTCACTTGATCTTACAAATTAACATACAAAGACCCAAATTTGCTTCCAAACAAATGAACTTTACAACAATATTCAAGATTAATTTTCTCTTTGTCCTTTTCTCTTCTGTAACAGCTAGTTGCCGACGGGTTTCGTCCTATAGGAAGGACTTCATTAGGGCCTCTAATTTCAAACCTCAGAAAATGTGGTTCACTTGGAAATCCTGGTCGGTAACAGGTAGTATCGCCCACTTCTATCTTCAATAAAGGTCATTCAATCACAAATCAATCCCAATAATCGTGTTCCTTCATCTACCTTAATTTTATCATGGAGGACCTCCTATGTATAATGGAGCCATGAGCAAAATCTCGTGATCGTCTCCTGTGCCCGGGTGCGATAAATCCCGCCAACTGGTAGACGAAGGAACAAGATTATTGGGATTGATTTGTGATTGAATAACCTTTATTGAAGATAGAAGTGGGCGATACTACCTGTTACCGACCAGGATTTCCAAGTGAACCACATTTTCTGAGGTTTGTGGAAGAAATTGTGACTCAAAGAAGATAAACGCTAATGTTTGAAATTAGAGGCCCTGATGAAGTCCTTCCTAGAGGACGAAACGCGTCGGCAACTGGCTGTTACAGAAGAGAAAAGGACAAAGAGAAAATTAATCTTGAATATTGTTGTAAAGTTCATTTGTTTGGAAGCAAATTTGGGTCTTTGTATGTTAATTTGTAAGATCAAGTGAAATTAAATAAGAGCTCCAAGAAGACTTTAGCACTCCCAGTGTTTCTTTTTGATTAAATAAACAAGAACTACTCAGGAGACCCGTTAAATAAATACCTGATCTAAGAAGATTAGTAGCGCCATGTTATACAGTTCCTACTACAAAAGGTAAGACTGCGTCTTAGGACAACAGAACTTCAGAATGCAGATTCTGAGTCAATCTACACCATCAGAGACTGTTGGCCCAATTCCTAGCTAGCTCACAGTGCCTCAACCAAACCCCTAACCTCCCTGCGGCGGCAGGTGGTTTTGGCAACCTTGAACATGATGCTCTGATCCCGAAGGAAATTGTGGAAACAGATCTTGCCCCTATTGTTGTCTACTCCTGCATGCCCGTGGTAAAAATAAGAAATATACAAGGGACGTTTCAAATACATTTGTTGAATTAGTAGTAATCTTGTATTCTTGTAAAGAGAATGAGCTGTGATTATCAGGCAGATAAAACAAAGCAATGAAATCAGCATTATGAAGATGATGAAAGGAATAGTAGAAACAACGTGGACGAACCCACAAGAGGCGTTACCATTTGTGTTGACTCAATGTCCAGTAGCAGAGTACACATCGGACGGTCTATTGGGACCTTCCTTTCTGTTTTCTTTCCTTCTCTCCTTGATTCACAGTATGTGCTGTAGTTTTATCTTCACTAGAGGGGAAACTTTTGGTTATTCTTTTGCTTTCGCTCTGTCTACTTGAAACGTTTGATGTTCTTTTTAGGGTACTTCCCCCCTCTTTTCTTATATACATTGAGTTCATTGCATGCATATCTAGTGTGCATTGTTTATCCTGTTACAGACTCAGTGCACTGTATTGTTTTGTAATTGATGTCTTGTTATATAATTCTCTTTGTACAGAGAGTCAAGTGGCTTCTCCTGAAGCAGGTGTATGTTATGCCAAAACGTGCGTAGAGAATACTATCTATATCTACTAGGTTTTGCCACCTTTGGTCTTCACCATTTTACAATGAAAGTTTGTTGTATATGTTGTTGAGTTATTGGTTTTAGTAATATATATGTATTTATTATATGTGGTGTATTATTGATTTCGATACTATTGTTTTGTCACCATGAATGTCACTGTCCAAACTTTCTATAAAAATTGTTTTTGTCTGAATAAAATGAATTGGTTTTAACCGTCCAATGGGTAGTGCATTGAGCCTGTATTTATCAATGAGTATGTACAAGTTCTGACTTTCGCCAGATCCCGAGTTGCCTAGGAATGTTACTATTATAAGAACAATAGCAGAGTACAGGCATCCAATGGATTTGTAAAAAGACCCCTCACCAACCAACCTAATTGGTGGCATGCCTCATCATTGGGATCCCAGCTGGGCTGCAGAGTGCAACCCAGCTGTGCTACAACGCCTGATCACAGTGGAGTGGGATTTTTTGAGTGAGGCGAGTGATCTAAGGGTTGGGTACTCAGAGAGTTGTGAGGTTAAAATCTCTCTAAGAAGTGCCCAAGCGGAAAAAGAAATCTTAAAGGGTCTTAGGACATAGTTAAAAATACAATCGGGATATAGTGAAGATAAGATTGTGCTTTAATATCCCTTAGAAGTAGGTTGACATGTTCCAGCCTTTTATGGTAATCATAAGGCTTTCTTCAGGACCATAGTGTGAAAAACGGTGAGGTGGCTACAAAAATGGAGGTAGCCATGTGAGTGAGATATCAGCACACATGCTAAGGTGTGCTGTGAGGGTAGTGGGCAAACCGTACTTACGGACAAAATAATAGGATGAGGCCTGTAAGAAAAAACACACAACGTGAAGGACATACAAAAAGGACATACAAAAAAATGTAAAACATATATGCATTTGGCATGTGACTTTTCTTACTTGCATGCTGCATGGTTTAGCTGTGCTCAGATGCTCTTGGTGAGTCGAAAGTAGCCATGGAAAATACTTTTTTGAAAGTGCTGCATGCGCTAAACAGTGGTATATTCAAAACCTCATGAATGGTGGTAAATTTAGCATGCATGAATTATGCGCTAGTGGATGCCATGCATGGTCACAATTATGCGCAGAAACATTTGCCCATCAGTAGTTGATCAACTGGGCTAAATTGATATAGTCATAAGACCTATGAGTCAATAACTTAGAGCGCAAGAGAGTGGTTGCCCTTATGCCGGCAAACAAGGGTCCTCTTGGCTGATTGATGCGTGAGACTTGTTAGTTTTTTAAAAAAAAAGATGAGTGCTGTGAAATTGTAGCGCTGAAACCAGCATAGATAATAGTGAGCGTAATGTTCAAAGGAATAACATATGTGAGAGCGTCCCGTGAAAACCAAATGATAGAACAAAAATGTATTAATTCAACTAAGTTTATAGTGATCTAATGGATCCTGCAATGGGGAGCCTGCTGTAGTCAAACACTGTGGGTGGTAAAGTAGGCAGTGGGTGATCAAAAGTCGGGCTGGGTGACCAATGTCAGCACAGCTGTGATCTCGCTTTAAAAGTGCTTCACAGAATCACGCCGATAACTGAACCGGTCTCAACTGTGAATAAGCAGTCATGTATAGATATAGATATCTATCTATGACAAACACCTCTGTGTCGAAATGCGTCAGTTGGAGGGAAATGTGGTTGGTGTTGTGATTAAAAGGAATTATTGATTCAAACTCTCTGTAGTGAAGCGTTCTTTTTCCATTTGTATACAAGATTATTGGGGAGCTGTGGTCTCACTCCGGATAATTCACCAGCAGTTAGAGCACTCCGACACCACTTTCTGGATATAATATTATATATATATATAAAGATATATTCACTGAAAAAAACAAATGTTACAGGGACACTATAGTTAGGCTCAGATTTCACAGACACAAAACCTTAGTAATAATATAGCAGCTATAATTACCTGAGCTAACTATAACTTACACCTTTGTAATGCACTGCTTATGACCTATATTACATCGCTCATTACATGGTCAGTGACAACATTGATGACATCATAGAGTGAGAGTGTTTTGTAAGTGTTTATGAGTGTTAAACACTTATACTGACCAACTGCAAAAGTTAAATTAGTATACTAGGGGCACTACTACTGAGTGACACAACTTCTAACACATAATATGTGAATGGCTGTGTGACTGTATCCTTGTGTATATGGGTGTGTAAGTGACTGAATGGGTATATAAGTGGGTTTGTGAGTAGCTGTGTGGGTGAGTGAGATGCTGTCTGAGTGGCTGTATTGGTAAATGAGTGAGTGGGTGTGTCAGTGGCTGTATGGGTGAGTGAGAGGAGGTGTGAGTGGCTCTATGGGTGGGCAAGTGGGTGTGTAGTGACTGTGTGGGTGAGTGAGTGAGCGGGTGTCTGAATGGCTGCGTGAGTGAGTTACTCAGTGTGTAAGTGGATGTATAGGTGCGCGAAAGGTTGTTTAAGTGGGTGTTTGATTAAGTGAGTTGGTGTGTGAGTGACTGTATTTAAGAGTGTCTGTGTGAATGGCTGTATGGGTGAGTGATCAGATGTGTGAGAGCGTGTATGGGTGTGTGAATGGGTATATCACTTGTTTTGTGGGTGTGAGTGTTTGGGTGCGTGAGTGACTGTGTTGAGAGGCAGTATGGGTGAGTGATTGGGTGTGTTAGTGACTATGTAGGTAATTAAGTAGATATGTGATTAGCTGTATGGGTGAGTGTGTGGCTATGTGAGTGGCTGTATGAGTGAGTGTGTGTGAGTGTGTGTGAGTGGCTCTATCAAGGAGTGAGAGGGTGTGTGTGTACTGGTATGGGTCTGTGAGTGGTTATTTAGAGTGTGAGTGCAAGTGGGCACATGAGAGGTTGTGTGGGGGTGTGAACGGGTATGTGAGTAGTTCTGTGGATGTTGTCATCAGTAATGACATCAAGGATGTCATTTGAGATGTCATGTGTAATGTCACTGACCATGTCATGAGTGGTGTAATATGTGAGGTTATAATCAGTGTATTGCAGGGGCGTACATCATAGCTAGCTCAGGTAATTATAACTGCTGAATTTTGAGGGTTTTGTATGAGTGAAATCTGAGCCTAGCAATAACATCCCTGTAACCTGTGAATTTCTAAGGTTTTTCAAATTCTATTTCCTAACAATAACATCTGTGTAACCTTTTGTTTTTTGTACGTGAATTTTGATGTTTTTTTAACTAGTAGTCGTGTTTGCAGAGTGGTGGAGAAAGGGAGAAGGGGTCCCGACCTGCTCTCAAGAAACCTGCTGAATGTGACTTACTGAAGTTAACAGGAGGGATTTTTGGCCCCCCAAGGGCCCTCAGCATCCAACAGGACTTCGCCCCTCAGCCAGTAGTGTGCCAAGAGACGCATTTGCGGAGTCGTATATAAAGGGGGCGGTCCTCCAAACAGCTCTCAGCAATTGAACTGTGTGTGACGAACTGGAGGTAACAGAAGGATTTCTTGGCCCCCAATGACCCACAGTATCCTAGGGGTCTTCATACCCCAGCAAGCAGTGCACCAGGAGACGTGCTTGCAGTGTGGTGGGGAAATGGGGCGTGGCCTCTGAAGACCTCCCTATATGGGACTGACTGGAGGTAACACGAGGATAACGAATGGGAGGCAGAGTAGGATGCGGGAAGAAGTAGAAGTAAAGTAGTTGGTGGTTCAGAGGAGGTGACCGGAGGAAATAGGCCAAATGAGCTGCAGCTTCAGAATGATCCTTAGAATCTTAAAGCAGGAAACACCTTAATTAATGGATATGCCTTTTTCAAACAAGATATCTCACTCTAGCCACAACTTCATATTCAATACAGAAACATGGTTAAGGGATTATGCTGATCCTGGTATACAGAAAGCTTTCCACCTTTCTATCTAATCCAATCAAAGAATGTTATTGCATAATTATTTAAAATCACTACAATCATATTAAAAGCAACATAATTAATAAAGTTACGTTCCTTATACCAAAGCACCAACCACAATGTTGTGGAAATAGTTTGTTGTATGCTAAAAATGCATGTAATGGGACACATTTTTGTCTTCAATTTTTAATACTGCCTAATACTGATCGGAAGTTGTGGATGAGGGAGAGCGGGGGCTAGTCATTTCAAATACATTCTTCCCAACTAATCCATAAAAAAAAGTCATTGTCTAAGAATGTGAATCCATCCTCATCAATTTCTCTCGATCTCCAACCTTTATGGTTTCTTTCCTACTTATCAGCAGACCCCCTCCACACAGTCCTACCATCACAGATTCTTCTGGACTCCATTTCTGCGTTCACCTTAAAACATCCCAACCACTGCATGCCAGGTGACTTCAGTGGGTGGTTTTGCAAACCTAAGTTGCACTATTGAGCTCCCATCACCCATAAGTATCATATAAGTCCAGCTTTTTTACAGAATTATTGTGTAAATGTGTGCAGATGTTTTAGTGTGTGTGTAGTTGTACTAACATATGCATTTGTGTCAGTTTCTGCACCCATCTCAATGTCCGCATCTCTGTGAGAGTGAGCACAATATCAGTGTGTCCTTCTGTGTCACTGCACGCTACCTTCTCATTTTAACACTAAGGGGCCTATTACGATGGCGGATTTCCCGCATCCACCGGGCCGGCGGAAGCCACCGCCGGCCCGGAGGATGCGGGAAGTCCGCCGCGGAGCCTTGAAAGACCCACCGCCATATTAGGATGGCTGGTGGGTCTTAAAATCTGTCCTCCGCTTTTCCGCGGCGGGTTCCGCCTGCGGCGGAAAAGCATTAACATGGCTGGCGGTGTCTATCAGACACCGCCATCCATATTATGATGGAGTACAAAGTATGCTTTTCCACGGCGGCTTTTCTGCCGTGGAAAAGCATACGGAGCTTCACTTTGGGGGCCCGTTGCGGGCCCCCTGGGTGAAGGGGGGGTGGGGGGTGCACATGGGGGGTACCTATGGTACCCCCCTGCATTTGCGTGGACAAAGCGGCAGGCACCGCGCGGTGCCTGCTGCTTTGTGCACGCAAATGCCGTGCATGCACTTTTAACATTGCGGCGGGTGCAGCTTGAAGCTGCACCCGCCGCAATGTTAAAGATTGAGGATGTGACCGCCAGGGTGGCGGTCACATCCTAATTGCCCAGGAGGGAACTCCGCAGGCAATGCGGAGGTTCCCTCCTACGCTATGGTGGCGGACGGACTCAGGTCCGTCCGCCATCATAATCGGCCTTTAAATCAGGCAACCTTTGCACATGTCAAACAGAAAATGAGATTTATTATTTTAAAGTACAGTCAAGGCCAGTGCGTGTACAATTTACTAAACATGTTTCACCACAATAAAAGGTTTTGTGTAGAACCAAATTGAACATAAAGTGAAAAGTTTTTTGAGCATGGGTTTAAGGCCTGCTTATAGAACAGTATATGCAGCTGGTGGCTGTTTCGAAAGTTATAAGAGTTGCCTGAAAACTATTTTCACAGACCGAACCATGGCTGCAGGCTTGTCAGAAGTTATTGCAAAGCCTGGTGACAAAGCAATGTGGGGCCCTCTGGATGTTTAATTCTTTGTGGACAGTGCTATGAGTCTTAATAAAGAGACAACACTGCAACTGGCACGATCAAGAGGGTTGGCAAAGTAAACGACTTCATTATTATTGAAGACCGAAGGCTTGAGTGGAATTGCAAATCTATAAATGCATTCTATCGAAGAACCACAGGAATCTGGAAAGTGTGGGGTCTGGGACATAATATACCATTTCTGCCGCTGCACCCTTCCCTTGTGACGGCCCTGCATGGCTGACCCGCCCACGCCTGAGCTAGTGTCAGAATCTAAAGGCCCTAACAGCAGGGGGTACCATGGTCTGGCCCTCAACCACTGTAAAATCAAAATAAGTGTTCCCAAGAAGCCTTTATAACTTTATCCGCCAGTCACCATATACGAGCAGGCCATCGCCCATAACACAATGTTTTAAATGTTAAATGTCGTATACTTGTAAAGCGCACAGCTGCCCCAGCAAAGGGGCGTCCCGGCGCTGTATACCGCTGGGGAACGTGTCCTGGCTTTCCCTGTGGGATGGTCCCTACTGAGAATCCCCAAGGTGGAGCCAGGCATCCCCGGCGTTGATGGGGCCGTTGTGGAGATTAGGCAAGCTAATGCCCAGAGTTGCCAAGTGGGACCCCAGGTTAGAGTAGGCACCGAGGCGAGAATTGTCGAGTCCGCTGACCCTGGTGAACTATATACTGGCAGTCGCACGAATAGAAACTACATCTCCCACACTGCCGATTCAGACTTCCTGGAATAGTCACATCATTTCTTTGCAGTTTTATATAGTGCAAACTCGACCCGAAGGGCTTTACAAGATCACCAATTGCATTACAGACAGGCACATTCATTTTCAGGAGAGAATAAGTGATTTGCCCAGAAAACAGCCTCACGCCGAAACTCGAACCCGCTTCTCCAGCTTCAAAATGGGCCGCTCTAGCCGTTAGGTCACATCTTCCTCTTTCTTTTCTAATTACCTGATGCTGTAATCTCGCAGCATGAAACTGCAGTTTCTGTGGTGTGTAGCAGTGAAGTCCCTGTATTCCCATGAACTAGACTTTCAGCACTAGGCTGAGGCAGAACCCAATCAAACACAGGGATGCACGAGCCAGTTCCTGCATCTATAGTGAAAGGTAGGCGTTCACAGGTTGCGTGGCAGCCTTAAAAGTGAGTGAATTTATAGCTGGTGATTAAAAGCAGCGTGATGTGTGTACATTTCAGATGTTGCAAGACAACAGGCAGAAAGCAAAGAGTCAAATTCGAGATTCTTCTCCATAAAGCGTAGTTTAAAACAAGCCCTCTCTTACAAGGCTGTTTAAATTTTCAAGAGTGGATGCTGCATTCTGGCTGAAACCAGGAAGCAATCCCGGTTCCTTGTACAATCAGTGGAGGCCTGTGAAGGTAAGCGTGGTAGGGGAGTGGGGCTGGGGTGGGGGCAGGAGGGGTAAAAGTGACAAACGACGGGATAAGAAATGTAAAATAAATAAATAAATAAAACCACTTACCTTGCGCTCGCCACATCACCAAGTCATTTGTGGTTGTTGTTTGATCAGGGCTCACACCCTAGTCAATACTGAACCCAATTCTATACAGCCAGGGCCAGTAAATTAAATGCTACTAGTAAGCCTGCAGCATGTATTGTCCTAACCACTTAAGTAGCCCATTAAAATATGTCCTAGGTCTGCCAGTATATCCTGAATACAGTTTTAAACTATCAATTAACTAGGCAATGTAAGCTCCTTGCCAAGCCTTAAACTCCCCTTTTATTACATATGTCACCCCTAAGGTAGGCCCTATGTAGCCCATAGGGAAGGGTGCATCGCAATTAAAAGGCTGGGCATGTACTTTTAAGTTTAACATGTCCTGGTAGTAAAAAAATCTTGTCAGTTTTTTACTGATGTGAGGCCGCCCTCTCTTTTAGGAAAACATCAGGTTGCCTTAGTATACTTAATAAATGCTAACACTTGATTGGGAACAGGTAACATTTTGTCGTTGGTGTCTGGGAGATTGTCATTTAAAACCCTCTTTGATGGTAAAGTCAGATTTTAAGTTGTAATTAAAAAAATGCCACTTGTAGAAAGTTTAAAAACAACAGTTGATGGACAGAAGGCAGAACAATGTCATACATTCACCCCAGTACAGAGATCTGGGCCTAAATCCATTGTTTTTTTGCTCACCATGCCATTCCAGTTTGAACCTAGCCATATGCAAATCAGTCTTGACCCTGTGCCCCATGGGAACAGTCCAGGCCGAACTGCCAAGCCAGGTCCTCTCTGGACTGGAAACAAGCATCCTAGGATGGGTTTTGGGCTTTCAGCCCTCATCAGCCAGGATAGCTTGATTCCAGTGGCATGGAGAGAACGGGAATCACGTTTGAGCATACCTGTCCCACTCGGGGTGACAAATGCAAAAACAACAGTTGATGGACAGAATGCAGAACAATTTCATACATTCACCCCAGTACAGAGATCTGGGCCTAAATCCATCGTTTTTCTGCTCACCATGCCATTCCAGTTTGAACCTAGCCATATGCAATTCAGTCTTGACCCTGTGCCCCTTGGGAACAGTCCAGCCCGAATTGCCAAACCAGGTCCTCCCTGGACTGGAAACAAGCATCCTAGACCGGTTTCTGGCTTTCAGCTCTCATCAGCCAGGATAGCTTGATTCCAGTGGCATGGAGAGAACAGGACTCACGTCTGAGCATACCCGTCCCACTCGGGTGAGAAATGCAAAAACAACAGTTGATGGACAGAATGCAGAACAATGTCATACATTTACCCCAGTACAGAGATCTGGGCCTAAATCCATCGTTTTTCTGCTCACCATGCTATTCCAGTTTGAACCTAGCCATATGCAAATCAGTCTTGACCCTGTGCCCCATGGGAAGAGTCCAGCCAAAACGGCCAAGCCAGGTCCTCCTGTAGTGTGTTTATCTAGGTACCTGTATCGATATTCCTATTCTTTGCCCTTGTCCGGTTATAAATCAATAATATCCCTACAACGGCATAGAAACCCTTTTCATAAATTAGTCATAGCGCATGCTGTCACAATAAGCAAGCACTATTCCTCCAGCCCCCTAGAAAGCACACCGAGTTCTTAAACAAATCCAAGCCTCCAGCAACCTGGGAAATCCCCGCCTGCTATTGTTTTGATTTCGTCCGAGAACTCCTGTAGAGCACTGTAAGAACGACCAGTTCTTAGTGACATCTTTATTGACATCTTATGTCCATCCTTACGTCAAACCCAGCACCTCTCAGGTATAAATATACCAATGCTGCCTTAAGCAAGGACATGGTGGTAATCCTGGAGCAGAGCAGCTATCTACTTCCGAAGAGCCCAGATGATGCGAGAGCCCACGGTCGCTGCCCCTCCCTTTTGACGCGCTGAGAGAGACGCTGTCTTTTCTCTTGCCGAGAAATCCATCTTCCGGCGTTTCCAGCCCACCCTTACGGGTGACTGGGATACCGAGTCCTGAGAGAGAGATACCAGCCCTCCTGCCTTCTAATACCCAGGTACTGAACTGACTAAACCCTTACAGAGAATTCTTGAGTCAGATTCTTGGCAAAACAAACTTAACTTAAACTGCTACTTACTTACTCCCTCCCACGTATTAGGCTTAGGTCAGGTACACCGGGGTAGGCGTAGTTAGAAGCACCAGTTTAGTACGATTAGTCAATGTATATATGTATGTATATCTTTTATCCATTTTAAAGTATCATATGGCTAAGAAACCATATCCATGCTTTTACAGTATCATTTTATAATCCTGCTTTTACTATATGCACTTTACTTTACTATAAGTATTGCAATTGTAGCGATTCATTTCTCTTGAATGAGAAAAGAGACTGCTCAATAAATAACACCTTTTATTGAAAACGCCCGCCTCTCTTTTTCTCTACAATCTGGTGAAACTAAGTACGCACTTATTGACTGAGTGAAATAGCTGTCTTTTATTTTCACACAACTCTAGAGATACACTCTTAATCAGGGAGAGCAAAGTTTTCATGTTCTATGGTTGTCAGAAACTAAATCCCTTCTTGTCTATCCAGGGATGTTAAACTCCTCCTCGCCTATTCGAGAAAGTTTCTAGTGAACTCTGAGCTAGCTGGCACACAAAACTTAAGTCTAATATAGTCAGTAGAGACCTAGTTAACCTCTGTCCTACGTCTACACTACTGAGGATATTATTCCAATGCGCAGAGCCTATTGGGAATATAGGAACTACACTACACTCCCTGGACTGGAAAAAAGCATCCTAGGATGGGTTTCGGGCTTTCAGCACTCATCAGCCAGGATAGCTTGATTCCAGTGGCATGGAGAGCACGGGACTCACGTATGAGCATACCCGTCCCACTCGGGGTGACAAATGCAAAAACAACAATTGATGGACAGAATGCAGAACAATTTCATACATTCACCCCTGTACAGAGATCTGGGCCTAAATCCACCGTTTTTTTGCTCACCATGCCATTCCACTTTGAACCTAGACATAGGCAAATTAGTCTTGACCCTGTGCCCCATGGGAACAGTCCAGCCCGAACTGCCAAGCCAGGTCCTCCCTGGACTGGAAACAAGCATCCTAGGAGCGGTTTCGGGCTTTCAACCCGCATCAGCCAGGATAGCTTGATTCCAGTGGCATGGAGAGAACAGACTCACGTCTGAGCATACCCGTCCCACTTGGGGTGACAAATGCAAAAACAACAGTTGATGGACAGAATGTGTGGTGAGTAAAAAAACGATGGATTTAGGTCCAGATCTCTGTACTGGGGTGAATGTATGACATTGTTCTGCATTCTGTCCATCAACTGTTGTTCAACCTTCAAAAATGAAACTAAGTCAAAACATAGAAATCTTCACTGCAACTTCATCTCCATGTCAATGATGCCTCCTCCTTGGACACTTTTTTTCTCAATGTGGCGAGCGCAAGGTAAGTGTTTTATTTATTTATTTTATTTTACCTATCCCTTCGTCTGTCGACTTCCCCCACCCCACTCCCGCCCCACCGCTCTCACTTGTGCTGTACGTGTCTGTCTGTTTATGTGTGTGTGCTATTCTGCAGCAGCTGTTAACTGTTCTTTGGCGTGCAAGGAAGTAGCAGGTTTATTGGTCCCTGCATATGTTAGCTGCATACCACAGTATCCATGCCCAAAGGTCTGTGCACGCATTGTGGTCTATAGGTTTCTTAAAGTGCGTTTGAGAATGACCTTTTTAAAGAAAAGATCGAGCAATATTTAAAATCTGCTGCTAGCAGTTATTTCCCAGGACGCCCTGGGAAAAACAAATGACAAACTGCATTGTTTTTGTAGTGAGTTAGACGTACGTGTGATGGCATTAAGATCATTTTACTCTTAAGCCTGACCACGTGTTAATAATAATATTATACCGGATAACACAAACAATATTCTTTGGAAAAATATCACAAAAGGAATACAAATTAGAAGGTGCTTTCTTCCTGGAGGGCAGGAGATAACTGGCAGAACTGAAGAATAATTAGCAAACCATGGTGGGACCCACGGGGAAAAAATTACAGCCAGAAGACGTTTGTACAGTACACTGGTGTACGCGTGGAAGGATATTACACCTATTAATGGGAGCCTCTGGGGGCATGTCGTCTTGATTTTTCATTCCGACAGTTTTATCTGATCCAACAAATGGAGTTTGTACAAAGTATTTTTTTCTTATCAAGCGTACCCTGTCTAGAAACAAAGCATTATGCCTCTTCCTTTTATGTATCTTAACGTTGGGATTTCTCCCTGGACCTGTTATAATTTTTTAGTGATACATTTTCCCTCCTCTCTTTTGCGTGCTGACCTTCTAGCACTCAAGACCTCTAGCCCCTTGATACCCTCTCCAGAGTGGAGCGGAAAATCTTGATTCGCTGACGTGCTATTTAGAAATGTAATATATTCTCACAAATAACATTACTAAAGCAGCTTTATCTAAATGCCAATGTCTTCTCTTTTTCTCACACACTCTCTCTCACTCTTTCTCTGTCGCATTTGTTCTATCTCTCCATCCCCTCTCTCGCTCGTTTCCTTTCCCATTCCACATTCTCTGTTTTTATCTCTCTTATTCACCCTACCTCATTCCCCATGTCTTATTTTATCTCTCTCCAAGGTCCGACAGCCCTAGTCTAGAGCAATCAGGTCGTGCCCGACAAGCTGGTCTGACAGGTCAGTGTGTCGGCCGGTGTTTTGGATGTTTCTGGGCCTGTTTTATGGTCTGCTACGCTATTTTCTACTGATTTAGAAGCAAAAATTGCCTGCAGCAAGCTCAAACATATGCACGCAAAGCATGTACACAGCGTGGGGCATATTACTAACGATTAGCAATATTTATCGCTAACTAGGCTTAGCAACGACTTTTTTATCGCTAAGCATCGCCGGAAATTATCGCTGCGATAACGTGCTAAGAGCAACGTTTATCTCCAAAGCGATACATTTTCCGGCCATAGCGTGAATATCGCTGAGAATACAGCGATATTCATGCATTAGCGACAAAATGCTCTTAGCCATGTTATCCACCTCCCAATTGATAACATGGCTAAGAACTGGTCAGAGCAGGCGTTAGTTTTTGGCGATAGCGGGAATATTTCACTCGCTACGCCTGCCTTGCTAATAGGCGATAGCGACGTTAGTGACTGCTTTCAGTCGCTAACAGGTTGGGTACGCCCACTTTGCATGTCATCAGCAATAAAGCTTGCTAACAGAGTGATAGAATTATCGCCGCTTAGCGTCTGAAAACGGCCGCTAAATCCGCGATAATTGCCTATCGCCCTGCTTGGTAATATGCCCCTGTGTTTTTACAAGTTAAAAGCTGCCCCAATTAACAAACATGGGCCACTTTCTTAACTTTCTTATTCAGTAATGGTGGCCAGGCCTATTTTTATCCAAGACCAACCGTGGCTCTCTCAATCACTAAGTCTGTCTCTTTCACTCATCGTCTTTTTCACCTATTGATACATTTTCCCTCCTCTCTTTTGCGTGCTGACCTTCTAGCACTCAAGACCTCTAGCCCCTTGATACACTCTCCAGAGTGGAGCAGAAAATCTTGATTCGCTGACGTGCTATTTAGAAATGTAATATATTCTCACAAATAACATTACTGAAGCAGCTTTATCTAAATGCCAATGTCTTCTCTTTTTCTCACACACTCTCTCTCACTCTTTCTCTGTCGCATTTGTTCTGTCTCTCCATCCCCTCTCTCGCTTGTTTCCTTTCCCATTCCACATTCTCTGTTTTTATCTCTCTTATTCACCCTACCTCATTTCCCATGTCTTATTTTATCTCTCTCCAAGGTCCGACAGCCCTAGTCTAGAGCAATCAGGTCGTGCCCGACAAGCTGGTCTGACAGGTCAGTGTGTCAGCCGGTGTTTTGGATGTTTCTGGGCCTGTTTTATGGTCTGCTACGCTATTTTCTACTGATTTAGAAGCAAAAATTGCCTGCAGCAAGCTCAAACATATGCACGCAAAGCATGTACACAGCGTGGGGCATATTACTAACGATTAGCAATATTTATCGCTAACTAGGCTTAGCAACGACTTTTTTATCGCTAAGCATCGCCGGAAATTATCGCTGCGATAACGTGCTATTAGCAACGTTTATCTCCAAAGCGATACATTTTCCGGCCATAGCGTGAATATCGCTGAGAATACAGAGATATTCATGCATTAGCGACAAAATGCTCTTAGCCATGTTATCCACCTCCCAATTGATAACATGGCTAAGAACTGGTCAGAGCAGGCGTTAGTTTTTGGCGATAGCAGGAATATTTCACTCGCTACGCCTGCCTTGCTAATAGGCGATAGCGACGTTAGTGACTGCTTTCAGTCGCTAACAGGTTGGGTACGCCCACTTTGCATGTCATCAGCGATAAAGCTTGCTAACAGAGCGATAGAATTATCGCCGCTTAGCGTCTGAAAACGGCCGCTAAATCCGCGATAATTGCCTATCGCCCTGCTTGGTAATATGCCCCTGTGTTTTTACAAGTTAAAAGCTGCCCCAATTAACAAACATGGGCCACTTTCTTAACTTTCTTATTCAGTAATGGTGGCCAGGCCTATTTTTATCCAAGACCAACCGTGGCTCTCTCAATCACTAAGTCTGTCTCTTTCACTCATCGTCTTTTTCACCTATTGTATTACAAATGCTTATTTTTTCAGGGCACGAAGGGGAAGGTGAACTCCTGAACTAGTTAGGAATGTAAGTGATGGGATTGCTCAATGGTTGGGGGGTGGGAGTATCTCTACCAAAATACTAATTCCTTATGCACTTTATTCCGCGTGTGAAAATACGTGTGTTTTGGCACCAAAATTAAACTGTATAACCTTTTCAGAATTTAGCCTGGAAAACTGCGATTGCAACACGTTCTGCATTACTAAGGAAAGTTCTGAGCAGGGCAAAAATTGTAGCTCTGCACCCTCAGCCAGAGGTAAACCAAAGTATGCCGATATAGTCCTTTTTGAGAATCCGGCTCTTATTAACGAGCAGCCAGTGAACTCGTAGTTTCAAAGAACAGTGCTTCTCTGGAAAATGCTAGGTTGGGTGGAGGGCACTAACACCATCAATATAAAAGCTCCGAGGAGCATTTACAAAGTGTGCATCTGCAATTGATTAAGGCGCTTGAAGTCCAATAAATTCCTTATCGGAGCAAAATAAATGCTCGTTTTGTTTTGCAGTTTTATATAACGGGAACTGGACCCGAAGTTATTGGAGTGCTTTGCACGAGCACCAGTTACATGAAACGAGAACACATTCATTTTTGGTGGGCACGTGGAGATTTAGTGATTTGCCCAGAATCACAGGACGTTTCGCAGACGCTGAGACTCGAACCTGGTTCCCCAGTCTCAAAGTTATCAGCTCTGCTTATTAAGCCTCGCTATGATAGGAGCCCATCACTAATAGCCAACTGACAGCTTTAAAACTATGAACCCAGGCAAATGAAATACCCAAATACCCTGAGGACAGTTGCCAAAAAGAAATATTGAATGAGGCACTATCACACCGTAAATGCATGCAGACAACAGTCTTGTTCTTCATACCTCGAGCAGCAGTGAGACTCTGGTCATCAGCTTAGCACCACAGGCCGTGTAAGGATTCCTTCTGTATACGCAAGTCATCAAGTCATCACTTATGACTACAGTCACACATTATTGCCGATTGCATACATATACTGCAGCCCAGCCATTTACCACACGCTTATTGTTGCAATGACGCCCCAGTGGGCAAGAACTCAAAATGCAACCAATGGGCCAGTGACAATAACATACTTAAATGCTCATTTATAATATTGAAAATAAATCCATATGGTGTAAAAATAAAGCCACAGTGGGCAAAATCTAAAGTAAATAATACATTCCTGAACGTCCCATATGCTCGGTAACACATTTCATACAATAATATTCTCGTATGCCTTCGTGGTCAAATTCAATGAGCTTGGGTCCAGGCTTGACACTTCCTCACAACTGGAGTGACATCCTTCCACATATCATGTTTCTGATAATTGTCCAATTTACCAATACAGCCCCAGTGGGCCACGTACTGTGTCCGTAACATAGCAACTTGATGACATTTTAGTTGAATGTCCAAATAAATGAAATGTCTGAGGCAAATTCAAAATGAAACAAGAAATAACGTCTTTAGTAAAATTATCCCCAATGGGCATAATAACCCCAAAAATACTCAGAAGCTGGTACTTTTGCTCTTTAACATCCAAAATCAATGTAATCACCGACTATCTGTAATGGGAGAATACACCCATTAAAATCAGTGTAACAACACATACCACAATTAAAAACAGTCAAAAGAAGTTAGCAGCAGTTTTTTAAAACAACACTTATCATTTCATATAGTTTAACCAAGATGCACAGCTAGTGCCTCATCTCCATTATGACCAGTTGGATACATGGTTTGATATTTGATTATCATCTTTGATTTCAGTCTTCTTAATTCTTTGAGTCTGTCACCCCTCTCTCTTTTGGGAATGCTATCCAATACCACAAATGAAAAAAGACTGGTATTTTGTTTATGCTTCATAAAAAAGTGGCGGGCAAAGGGATATTGTTTGTCATGGTGCGTAATTGCCCTTAGGTGTTCCAAGAGAAGAGTGGAGTGTGTTGTGGAGCAGTGTGGGTCACTGGTTAGAAGCGGCAGACCCTGAAGCAGAGGTCGGCCCGGGACCAGGGTTCAATTCCCTTCACGGCAGGGTCTTGGGTCAATGTCCGCGGACTCGATAATTCTCGCCTAGGTGCCTACGCTAACCATGGGTCCCACTCTGCAACTCTGGGCAATAGCTTGCTTAATCTCCACAACGGCCCTATCAGCGCCGGGGATGCCTGGCTTCACCTTGGAGGTGCCCAGGAGGGACCATCTCACAGGGAAAGCCAGGACGGGTTCCCCAGCGGTATACAGCGCCAGGACACTCCGTATATGGGTATATATATATCTCCAAAGTACCGCAACTGAGCAGCAGGCAACTCTTCCTCGACTCGTACACAGCAACGTTTCGGCTCGTCCGAGCCTTGCTCACCTGACATATATATATATATATATATATATATATCACCACTGCAAACCAATGCGTAGAACTTCTTTCAGAGAAAACACTGGAGCTGCGGCCACGTATTTCAAGCGTGATTTATCAGCACCACTAGGTCCGACGTGTTTCGGAGTTTCCTCACTCCTTTGTCAGGGGGCGAGTGCTCAGTCCCTTAGGTATAGTTGTATGTATTGGGGTTCATCGCTGCTTGTCAAAAAAGTATTGATGGTAGGTAGGATAGTGAAGCTAGCAAGTACCTGCCATAAACCGTAAGTCTGAGATCAACTAGTAGTTGTGTCAATCTTGGTTAGTTTTTGGGTACATTAAAACACTGAGAGATAGGCGCTCCTGGAGTCAGATCATGATCATAGAAGACCGATTAAATGACATGCAAACAACAACTTCCTTTGTGACAGGGCCTGGGAGTCTAGACAAGACAATGGGAATAAATATACTGTTTAACACTACAGGTATACTTTGCCTAAACCACATGAAGAGGGAAATATGAGCGGCAAAGTATATCAATAACAATGCATCTAGAATTATTGTTTAGCAGATGAATAACAAGCACCCTCTTAGCGGATGGGTGGAAGCAGCTGGTAGGCAGAAAGGTTTGGGGAAGTCTCCCGCCCCTGCAATCTCCTCCCAGCCTCCCCCTCCACTCCCCCCCCCGCGCTCCGGTCCGCCCCCACATTGTCAGTATGTTCCAAAAGATATGCCCTAAGAGGGCCCAAATATCTTTAGGGCATGAGGAATGTGGCATAAGGTCAGTGTTAGATTCGGAGGTCTCTGGTTGGCAAAGGTAGGGACTTGTGACAAGCAGGGACCCTCTCCTCTAGTCAGGATAAGGGGATCACCCTCTAAAATAACCCCTGCTCGCCCTCTAGGTAGTGTGGCACAAGCAGACAAGGCTTATCTCAGAAGCGTTTACAGGTTAAGCATTTGTGAACACATACAGTAACTCAGGGACAACACCACAAAGAGAGGGGTCCCTGAGGAGCGAGGCGGACGATGCTGGTTTTCCGGCGTTCACTGTGCGAGGAGCGATGCACGTCGTGCTTTAGAGTGGGGATGCCTTTTCGATGCGAAGCAGCGCGGCACAAGGGGGCTGGTACATGGCAAAAGTACGGGCCGTACTCTTCGAGTGCGGGGCTGCCAGGGGATCCCACTAGCGCAGTGCAAGGTGGCCGGTACGCTGCGAGCGTATGGGCCATATTCAGCCTTGCGGTGTGCTCCGATCCCTGAATCCAGTGGCAAGAGTGCGGTGAGTCAGTGCGGCTCGAAGGGGGAGGGTGAAGCGGTGTACAGCGGCCCTTCTTGGACGGTGTGAGCTACGGCTCGAATTTGGAGGGGAGTCACATGATGCGGGGCGACCGGGCACAGACTTCAAAGCGGACAGGGGGTACGAGTCACACTCGGATCGCAGCTCCAGCGGCAGGGCCAATCTTGGCAATGTCCCGTGGCTCTGTTTGAGGAAGTAGGAGTCCAATATTCCTGGGACTCCGTTCAGGGGGCAAGCTCACCCACAAGCCCTTGGAGATTGTTGAAAGCACAAATTGATAAAAAGTCTGTTTAGTCTTTTCCTCTCCTCTCGCAGCAAGGCAACCACTGCAGGCCAATCCCCCAGGTCAGGAACAGTACTCCTCCTTGCAGCTTTCCCAGTTCCTTCTCGTCGGGCAGAGGTTCACCTTGGTTCAAGCAGGATCTAATTTCTTAGGAGCAGGGCTCCCATATTTATACCACAAATCTTTTGTTCTTTCAGGCCAGGGGGCCTTTGCCCAGTTAAGCCCAGTTTTGGAGCACTTTGTATACAGGACTCTGGCTTGTCTTTTCAGTGTGTAGGGCAGAGACATCAGATGCTCCACAGGAGGTGGAGCCAGTATTGTGGTGGCAGAGCACAGGCCTATTCAGAGTCTAGGTGCACTCCTCCCACCCATCTGGCTGTAATCTTTCTATTCACCACCTGGCAGTCACAGCCTGCTTCCTGGAATTCCCCAGCCCTGTCACTCACAGAAACCAGACAGCAGATACACATCCTAGCAGAGGCGGGCTGAAAAGGTTAGGCAAGCAAATACCAACTTTCTAAAAGTGGTATTTGCAAACACAGAATATTAGAACAACCTTTACTAACAGATGTATTTTATTATCCTGAGTTCAGGCATACCAAACTCGAATTTCTACCATGTTTCCTGAGTCTGTTGGGATCATAGAATGTAACAATTCCAACAGCCAATTCTGGCCTATGAGAACAGGTAGCCTTACAATAGTGAAAAACGAAAATGGCTGTAATTCACTATTAGGACATGCCACATACATCAGGGCTTGTACTACCTTATGCTTACAATACACCCTGCCCTTGGGCCTACCATAGGGATGACTAATATGAAGTTAAGGGAAGGTTTAGGGGCTGGCAAGTGGGTGCACTTGCCCAGTCAGCATGACAGTACCAGACTCCACGCAGGCTCTACAATGGCAGACCTTAGACACATTTTACCAGGCTGCTTCTGTGGGTGGCACAACCAGTGCTGCAAGCCCACTATCAGCATTTGGAGTTACAAGCCCTGGGCACTCCTGGTGCACTTTACTGGGGTCTGACAGTAAACCAAAAGAGCCAATCATGGAAAGCAATCCACATATACACTTTATACAGCGAGCACTTGCACTGTGGCTCTGATTGGCAGTGGCACAGTGCTCTGAGCAGCTAACACCAGCAAAAACACATGAGGCAACAGCAACAAAAATGGAAGAGAGACCCACGCCAATGGTGCCAGGTCTAAAAATCAGCTTAAATGTCCAGCTGTTACTAGCAGTATACAAGATCATTAAGCCACTCTTTAAATTTAGGAGCTCAACCGTGTCCCCAACGACAGGCTGCATGTCGTTTTGCCATCAATAGAGCTAGAGAGGCAACCCTCTGGATTTTAGCGGGAATATGCTCCGTATAGCCCAACAGGATGATAAGGGGATCATCAGGCACATGTATTGCAGTCATAACATCCAGCGCCTGCAGTACCTTCCTCCAGTACTCCCGAACAAGCGGACATTCCCATGCCAAATGTCCAAAGTCAGCGCCTGCAGCCCCGCATCTGTCGCAGCGGTCTGTGTCGCGCAAGCGTAGCCGGTGTAACCTAGCAGATGTGTAATATAAGCGATGAATGTATTTGTAGTGTATCAGGCATAGCCTGCTATTTGCAGAGATGACCCCTGTTTGACGACAGCAATAGGCCCATTTCTCCTCCGAAATGGGCGCAGCCAATTCTTCCTCTCACTTCCCTTTAGCTGGAGCAGGGCTCCATCCCCATTCTTTTGGAGTGGAACTATATAAACGTGACACCACATGTTCAGGGAGGTCTTGTTGCAGTAAAGTATGTAAAGGGACCATGTGTTAGTGATCGTACATCTTGTCTAAGTCATACATAGTAAAAGCTTCTAGAGGAGTGGGGGTGCAGGAGTAAAAAAACTCCTCACTCGTCTTTAACTTCCCATTGTTGTGCAAGTGACCCCAAGTGGGACAAGACAGCTTCCGCAGCATGCGATGGCACCCTCCCTCTGTAGTGACCGGCATATCCTGCCTCCCTTGCAGGGGCACTAGTGGCGAGTAAAGAAGGGCGCACTGAAGTGTATGCGCTATGTCACGCCAGGCACTGGTCGTGCATTGGACCGCCAAGTGTCTAGGTACCGTGGTCGCGCTAAGATATGCAGTGCACGGCGTGGGTGCCATATACCCATCCTCAATAGCCAGATGACGCATATATGAAGGGGGGTGGAACCAGTACGCCGCAAAGAGCGCTTGAGTGCAAGCAAAGTATAGATCCATATCCGGGTTCTCAAATCCACCGCCCTCGAAAGGCTGAGTCATAATTTCCCACGCCAACATGGGCTGTTTTACTCCCCAAGTTAGTCGTATGAGCTTTGTTTTATTGCAGTTAAATAAAAACAGGCTCGGGGCGTAGGGGATGTTAGTAAAAAGATAAAGGAGTTTAGGTAAAATAATCATCTTGATCAGCGACACTCTTGCCGCCATGGAAAGAGGCATCAAAATCTACCCAGTCACCTTGTCTATGATGGTGTCAAGCGCACGACCATAGCTGGAGCGCATCAATTCCTCCTGACAGTGAGAGATTCAAATACCCAGATAGGTAATGGTGTCTCCGCACCTTTTCAGCAGAAAAATAGGCGTAAATTCCTCTGTAGCATCTGTGAGGGGGAAGATTTGGGTATTGCCCCAGTTCACATTAACACCAGAAAGCTGTCCAAAGAGGATGAGCAGGTGGAGAAAGGGGTTAAGGCTAACCGCAGGGTCTGCAAGTAGAGTGTTAAGTCATCTGCGTATAGTGCTGCCGGTTCTTCATCATTAGGGTCTCGATGGTTATGGCAAAAAGCAGCGGCGACAAGGGGCATCCTTGCCGGGTGCCCCGTGTGATAGAGAAGGGTGCCAACTGCAGTGCACCCCAGAGTAGAACAAGTTGATCAACTCCAGAAAGAGGGTCAGAAACCCCATGCGCTGAAGGACAAAAGCAAGGTAGTCCCACTCTAAGGAATCAAACGCGTTAGTGGCATCAAGAAATACCGCTGCAGCATTGGCATCCGGATCAGTGTGATGAAGGAGCGCAAAGAGCATCCGCAAGTTATGGGACATGCCTCGAGTAGGCACGATACCTGATTGGTCCGGAAGCACTATCTAAGGGGACTGATATGATTAGCAATAAGTTTGGCCAGAATTGTGGCATCAACATTTATTAAAGAGAGCGACCTATATGAGTCGCACAAGTGAGGCGGTTTGCCAGGTTTAGGTATAGAAATGATACGTGCCTCCCTCATAGTGCGGGGGAGTATACCACTTTCCCAGGCCTCTTCAAACATGTGTCTCAGCACTGGGATAAGGAGAGAATGAAAGGTCTTATAAAATTCAGCCGGGAGGCCATCCAGCCCCGGGGCCTTCCCGGACTGCAACTGCATTGTCGCTGTAATGATTTCCTCATCTTCATGGTGTCGTAAGAGGAATTTCTGCTACCAATCTCCCAGCCAGGCAATCGCGGTATCCTCAAAGAAGGGGGAAAAATCTACGGTATGAGTTCTGTGAGTTTTATACAGCTGTTTATAAAACCGCTTAAAAATATTGACAATCTCAGTCGCGTCATTGTGCATTTGCCAGTCTTCCCCCTCAAACTGCAACACCGTGTTCGAGAAGCGTGGAGGCCGAACCAAAGCCGCCAGCATCTTTCCGGGCCTATCCCCCTCCCCATACTGCCATGCCCTATGATACTTTCCTCTTTATTTGTATTCCCTCTCTGCTGTCTCTTGAAATTCACTAAAGGTACTGCCGAGTTTAGCTTGTAATTCAGGCGTGGGACATCGCTGCAGTTCAGTCTCGATGTGCACATGTTCTGTTTCTAGTCGACGCAAAGTGTAACGGATGTCCCTCAGGACCCCGCCACTCTTTGCAATGCATATTCCCCACACTGTAGCCTTGAAGGTGTCCCATAGGGTGGAATATTGTGCTACCAAGGCCTCATTCCTGGGGAGAGAAGTCTGCGCTCTCCTGCTCTAACTCCTGCTTGAAAACTGGATCCAGTAAGGAGAGTTCGTGTGCGGAGGGTCTCCGTGACCAGTACCGGGGAGTGGTCCGAATAAGTCCGAGGCAAATGGGAAGAATGTGTAGCCCATGGGGCAAGGCCCTTCAAAAGAATCCAGATGTCTATCCTTCACCAAGACGCCTGAGCGGTGGTATAACAAGTGCGCTCCCGCCTAGTCGGGTGCAACTGTCGCCAAATATCAACCAGATCATAATCCTCAAGTAATAGAATGGGGGTTGAGAGCACACTGCCTCACAGTCCCAGCACAGTTCGCCCCTTTGCATCCTGGTAAATGCAGTATACAGTTCAAACTTACTTCAAAATTAGCTGGAGTTTTTCACCAAAGTTGGTGCAGACATTGCTGTATATCTCTAGACACATGTTTCTGGTTTGAGCCCTTCATCAGTAGAGAGCAGCAGTTTTAGAGAGCAAAGAAAAATCATCTGGGGTTGCTAGAAATGCTGCCGAGTTCCTCTCAGGTCACAGTACCACTCACAGGCACACAGGTGCATCTCCAAAGCTCGTCAGCTTGCTGGCTCAAGGGAGCCTTTTAAACAGAATGGGGGTTGGGAGCACACTGCCTCACAGTCCCAGCACACAGCTCGCCCCTTTGCATCCTGGTAAATGCAGTACACAGTTCAAACTTACTTCAAAATTAGCTGGAGTGTTTCACCAAAGTTGGTGCAGACATTGCTGTATATCTCTAGACCCATGTTTCTGGGTTGAGCCCTTCATCAGTAGAGAGCAGCAGTTTTAGAGAGCAAAGAAAAATCATCTGGGGTTGCTGGAAATGCTGCCAAGTTCCTCTCAGGTCACAGTACCACTCACAGGCACACAGGTGCATCTCCAAAGCTCGTCAGCTTGCTGGCTCAAGGGAGCCTTTTAAACAGAATGCCATCACAGAAAGGTGATTAAAATGTGGTTTGTTTTACAAAGTTTGAGGTTTGCAAGGGATTATGTGTAACAGAAACTAGAGAGAGCCACACAAGTCACCTCACCCTGCATTCCCCAAGGTGTCTAGGTTTTAAAAATGTATAGGTTTGATATGCTTCCCTAGGTGCCAGCAGAGCTAGGGTTCAAAATCCACAGCTAGGCACTTTTCAAAAAAAGGGTCAGTTTTCACTGTAATAATGTGGTGTGTCCACGATAAGTTTTGGCACGTTTCCTGTCACGTGCAATAGGCCTACCCGTATAATTGAGGTACCATTTCTATCGGTAGGCTTTGGGGAAAGCTGGGTTGGTGGAAGTTTGTGAATCTACGCAGATTTCAGCACTTTTCACTACGGAAATGTGAAGAAAATTAGTTTTGTTTTTTTAAGTTTGAGATTTGCAAGGGATTCTGGGTAACATAATCTAGAGACAGCCATACAAGACAACCCATCCTGACTTTCCATGGGTGTCTAGATTTAAAAAATATATAGGTTTGCTAGGTTTCCCTAGGTTTCATGTCACGGATACTAGGGCTAACCACACAAGTGAGGTTGAATTTTTATCGGGAGACTTAGAGGAACACAGTGTAGTAGAACAAGTGTTAGTACTAATTGACTTTCTTTGCTTTTCTGCCTTCTCAATGTAAGACTATTAGTAAAACAAGAAGTCATTTTTAAAAATGACCTTGATTACACATGCTTGTATGGGTACCCACAATTTTGAAGATGTGCAACAAACCACTGTTTCTAAACTCTATATTTAGTTCCTATTTTCAGTATATATTGGTTGCCTTGATACCTATTTTTCATTCTTTACATTTTACCAAATGATTTGCTATATACCTGGTACAGAATGAAACACGATGACAAGATGCAGCGCAGTTATTTGCTCTGGTTTCCACGGGTTCTTGGTGAACCTACAAGTCGTATATATCCCCACAACCTGAAAGGACCAGCGGAGGTATTGCTATATTGCTTTCAAAACTCTGTCAGACTTAGAAGAAGTTACAGGTTTAAAACGTTGGCTCAAATGGCTGGTTTTTTTCAACTCAATGTCAATACTTTCTATTTTCAACTGTTAGTTTCTATAAACAAAACCTTGAAGGAGCTACACAAATGACTCTTTGCTGATTTCAGAATTGTGTCTAGTTTCTGGGCTTTCTGGGGTCCACAATTGGTTTCACACCCATTTCTAACACTAACTGGAATGAGGGTGAAAGCACACACAATAGGAAAAATAAGCTATGTCCAAGTAAAATGCCAAAACTGTGTAGAAAATGTTGGTTTTCTGACAAAAGTCTGCCTGTCCCTGTCCCTGACAGCTGAGAAGATGGTGATCTCATCACCACAAACCCTTTGTTGATGCCACTTGCAAGGAAAAAAACAGACCCTTTCTTCTGCAGTGATTGTTTCCCATTTTTTTAAAATAACAATTTAGCTGTAATTTTGCTAATTTCTGGGTTCCCTCCAGGGGAATCCACAAACCCTAGGTACCTTTAGAATACTCAGGGTGTTGAAAAAAGAGGGCCCAAATTTGACGTGGATACCTTATGTGGACAAAAGGTTGCAGGGGCCTAAGCACAAACTACCCCAAATAGCCAAAAGAAGGCTTAGCACAAGGGGGGGAGGCCGAGCAGTGAAAGGGTTAATGTTGCATAGAGTCATAACAGTTGAACTAGTGATGTTGCAGTGATGAATGATGAAAATAACTTTATGAATAGTAATGCCACATTTTCATGTAATATGCCATCATTTTTTAAAAGGATGTATTTTCTAGTGTCCTACTCAACCTGCTCCAGCGCATCCGCCCTTCCAATCTGTGTCCCACTTCAATTTCATCTCTCCCCTTGTTTCCCAGGAGCATCAAGTGAATAATGTCCAAAAAATTGTTAGAAAATGTGTTTTTGTAAAATGGAGCCTCCATTGTGTACTCAAAGTATGATTTTCAAGGACTTTCACTGGAAGTGTTAGTTTGGATGTACTGATTCTATGAGCCATTGTTTAAGAAATGTTTAATTGTTTTGCACATCACCAGAGGGCAGCAGCTGTCCAAAGAGCTGGCTGACTACTTTTCTTACCTTAAGAAATGGGTTACTCTTAAAGGTTTAGAATATTACGCTGTTGTTTCTGATTTGTCAGTACAACCCTAACCATGATCATACAATGCTGAATTTGAAAACTCTATTAATAGCCTGCATGAGTGATTTGTCTAGAAACCCTTTGGATTTCTGTATTTCAAGATGTTTTTTCCCCATCACTATTTTCTTTGTGGGTGACTTTTCATTATCCTCCAAGACTCTGCTCTTAAAGTTTCTAATGGGAAGCTGTCAGTAAATTATTTTGGTTTCGAGGAGATCAAATATTGGGGTTGATGTTATAGTTGGGATTTGGCTCTGAAACAAGGATGAGATTTGTGCTGAAAAAAATGGCACAAATTAGCACCACATGCAATTACGTTGCATTCATTTTGTTTCCTTTGTTCCCATAATTGAGCTGAGGATGTCACAGCTCTGGTGGGCATGAACCTCTTCAGCTCAGAAAATGTCCTTGAAGCCCTCCTGATGTGGCAGAGTATCAGTGATAGCCCTCTACCTGGGCTCTTCAGTTTTAAGCCCTAAAGTCGCCAGGGCCGAGTGTCTGTCACAGACACCTCAACACAGAGGGGGTGGGGTCTGCAGACTCTCTGAACCCATTGTACTCTGTGACCTGGTAGGGACTGCTGCCTCTCTGTTAGAATTGGGGGTCTCTGGTTGGCGCAAGTATTCACTTGTGACAAGCAGGGACCCTCTCCTCTAAGTCAGGGCGAAGGATTACCCCTTAGAATTAGCCTTGCTCACCCTCTAGGTGCGTGGCGTGAGCAGCCAAGGCTATTCTCCAGGCGTTTCTGAGTTAAGCATTTGTAATAACACACACATTAAAATGTACCAATCCTCCCACAAATGGACACCAGGCTGTGGATATATAAAAATACGCTTCTCTTTATGTAAAAATATATATATGCAGGTAGACTTATCATAAGACCAAATATAACGTTTTTCTTAGGCCACATGATTGTAATTGGGCAAATGTTCTTTTAACTTAAAGTTACAAAATGTCTCTTCTTAGTCTCTTTTCCCTCCAACACAGTTCTCCCAGTTCCCGGATAATTTCTAGGTAAATTATGCGCTTTGCCACCCCTCTAGGACCTTAGGGACTCGGTCCTGTGCTCTGTAGCGCTTCGCGGCGCCTTGGACGGGGAGAATCCCGACCTCCTTCCAACTCTCACGCTTCTCGCGTGAGTCGAGGTTCACGTCGTACTGCTTCTGGCAACGAAGCGTACGGGGCCGTTCTCCAAAGGTGGGCGCGCCGCTGCCCAGAGGCTCCGAGGCTCGAGGGCACTTGGGGGAGGCGCTGTGGGGCAGCTCGGGTGCGCTTGGGAGAGGCGCTGCGGGGCACGTCAGGCTGAGCCGGCTTCAGGTGTAGTCTCAGGAAGCGCTCAGTCGCGCTTAGGGGAAGAGACGTACCTGGAATTTTGTAGAGACGCACAGGGCAAACGGGGAATGAACAACGTTGCGGGCCCCGAGCCCGAGACAGCCCTATGCGTTAAAAGTGGTCGGTACTGGTGATGGTGTTGTCCGGTTCTCGCGGTGCACTCCACAAGTGTGCGGCGGTTCTGGAGAGTACTTCGGGGTCTTTTTGCAAGGCGGAGGATCTCCGTGAGGCGGGGCGCGGCACGGGAGCCCTCAGTACGGACGGTACCGAGGGGGGGTCCCTTCCAACTGCGGCGCGACCTCTCCTGGGGTGACAGAGCAAAGTGGGGCGGCCGGGTGCAACCATATGCACGGGCAGCCGTCCAGGCTGCAGGCTGCTCGCGTCTCCTGGATTCCGGCGGGAGGGGCTGAAGTCGCACTCAGGCACTCCAATTAACAGGCGGGGGTAGAGGAGCGGCCGGCTTTAGCCCTTGGGCAGAGAGCGACTCCAAACAGAGCGAGGCTCTCAAGGGCAAGAGGGCAGGCTGGCTCCCGGGTACCACGGCCCTAGGAGGGGGCGAAAGGGGGTAGACTTCACCTCCGGCGGGAGGAAATACTGGCCTTCGATAGCAGACGAGCCAAAGTACAGGAGAACCCACTGGTCCTGGGGTTCAGTTCAGGGGGCAAGCTCAATCAAGACCTTGGAGAAAGTTTCTAGCACAAGTCAGCAAAGTCTTTTCAATAAGTCTTCTCCTCTCCTTCCTCAGCAAGGTAGACAGCAGGCCAGTCCTTCCAGCTTCTTCTTCTCCTTCTAGTTGGGCAAAGGTTCATTGTGGGAAACAGGATTCTGATTTACAAGGAGCAGGGCTCCTACTTTTATACAGCATTTTCTTTGTTCTTGCAGGCCAGGGGGGCCTCTGCATAACTTCATTCAGTCTCTGAGTACTTTGTTGGGAGTACTCTGGCTTCTGCTTTTAGTGTGAGGGGCAGGTGCATCAGACGCTCCACAGGAGGTGGAGCCAACATTGTATGGACAGGGGTAGCCAGGAGTACCTTCTTGACAGTGCTTCGCCCTTCCTGGGCCAGGTGCCGGCTGAGTCATCAGTCGCTCCCCAGGGGGCGGAGCCAGCATTGTGGTGGCAGAGCACAGCCCTATCCAGAGTCCAGGGGCACTCCCACCTCCCACTAAGGTGTAATCCTTGCATTCACCACCTGTCATCCCACAGCCCTGTCACTCACATAACCCAGACAGTCAGATACACATCCTAGCAGAGGCGGGCTGAAATGGTTAGGCAAGCAAATGCTTACTTTCTAAAAGTAGCATTTGCAAACACAGGATATTAAAATAAACTTTACTAAAAGAATTATTTTATTATTCTGAGTTCAGGCATACTAAACTTTATTTTCTACCAAGTTCCCTCAGCCTGCTGGGATTATAGAGTGTAATAATTCCAGCAGCCCATCTGGCCTAAGAGAACAAGTAGCCTTACAATAGTGAAAAATGAATTTGGCTGTAATTCCCTATTAGGACATGCCACACACATCAGAGCATGTCCTACCTTACATTTACAATGCACCCTGCCCTTGGGCCTACCATAGGGGTGACTAATATGAAGGTAAGGGAAGGTTTAGGGGCTGGCAAGTGTGTGCACTTGCCCAGCCAGCATGACAGAACCAGATTGCACGCAGGTTCTGCAGTGGCAGACCCTAGACACATTTTAAGAGGATTCTTCTGTGGGTGGCGCAACCAGCGCTGCAGGCCCACTAGCAGCATTGGCATTTACAAGCCCTGGCACTCCTGGTGCACTTTACTGGGGACTGACAGTAAATCCAATGAACCAATCTGGAATATCAATCACAGTTACACTTTACATAGGGAGCACTTGCACTGCGGCACGGGTTGGCTGTGGCGCAGTGCCCTGAGCAGCGGACACCAGCAAAAACATCTGAGGCACATCAGCAAAAAGTGGAAGGGAAACTCACGCCAAGGGGCCAGGTCTAACACTCTCCTCATTGGTTGAGGTAAGGTCATCCAATGAGGGGAGGCAGCAGTCCCAACCCTCCTGACACCGTCGAGGCTACTCTCCCCAAGAGCTACAGCAGGTAAGTGTTGTTTTTTATTGACTGTTTGGTACGTGTGTGTATGTGTGAATGTATGTGTATTTGTGAGTGAGTGAAGTGAATGGGTGTTTGTGTGCGTGCCTGCGTGTGAATGCATGGAAGTAAGTGTGTGTAACTGTGTGTGCCCCCCTGGCCCACCTCCCAGTTGTAGTAACCAGCTGCCACTGACAACTATGCCATGATATGATGGCCTCTTGAGATAAGTGCATACAAAGAGATGAATCTGAAAAACACAAAGGGTTGTGAGGACAATGGCAGGTTCGGTCCACAATTCAGACAGCATTCTAAAGCATTATTTCTTTACTCAACTTGTATTTGAATAATGCGCCTCAGTGCATGACACTTACTACTGAATAATAACCTCTGCAAAGGTTGCAAAGCTCATGTACAAATCTTCCAGAAATCCTCCGCAAGAATACAAAATAGATGGAAAAAAGGTGATAGGTGAATAAAGAGGATATTAAACCAAAATGAGAAAATTTCTAGCTGGCTTTGTGGAAAACTTTAAGAACACAGTAATATATCAAACTGTGTACAAAAGGGCAGCAGATAATGTTCACAGTATGATGTGTTCGAGATTTGCACTTGATATAATGTAATTCCTATTATATTGAAGCCAATACATTACATTTTAAAAAGATTCCACAAAGCTCTGTGAATAAATTGATGAATTATGCTGACTGTGAAAGCAATAAAAGAGATGTTCTCATAAAGAGAGCTATAAACAACAGGCCAGTCAGAATGTGCAAAGAGGAGGAAGATTAGCTGAGAACATTAATGAGTGCCCCGAAGAACATGGCAACTGCTTGATAGAAATCATGCTGTATTTTACTGTGGTATGTGTTTAGGATAATGATGCCACTAATTTCTACGACTTGTTCTTTTTAGTACCCAGTGTCCCCCGTTAATGATAATATGAACTCCAGCTGTGACATGTTTTAATGAATCAACAAAAAACATTGGTACTGTGTATATATTTTGAGAAAACACCGATTGGTAGATTACCTCCTCACCAGATGGCTAGAAGTAAAATCAAATATACAGCACCATGTTTTGGTAATATAGATATGGATAGACCTGAAAAAATGCTTTAGTCACAAAGATGTTTGTCTAACTTTTAGTACCACTGCTGACATACTACTTGTAAGAAATCATCATTGTCTGCATGGACTACTTTTTTTTTATTTCAAAAGTTTTTTGTTCTGTAATTTTTTATTTGAGTATATAAAAAAATATATATTTACATGGAACATGGGATATACGTGAGCGGAAAAACAGAGAAAGAAGAAGGAACAAAGGAGGCAAAGAAAGGAGCGCCGTTTTTATTGGAAATTTCAGGGTTTTGTAGCATACAAATCAGAGGTTGCAATGTACATATAACCAATACATGTAATTATACATCATTCAAAAAGAGGATATGACGTGAATTTAGCAGAGAAAGGCATTATGTCCCACGATGGTGTTCATGTCGTTCGGGACGGTCACGAGGGTAATGTGGCAATCAGCCATGAAGCCTTTCTAGGCTGGGCTCCTGAGAGGATAGAGATCAATAGGAAGTGGAAAGGATCGAAGTAGATAGGAGGAAGAAGAAGAGAGTAGAAAGAGAGAGCAAAGGATAGAGGTAAGAGGTAAGAGGTAAGATGCAAGATGTAAGATGTGATATGTTAGATGGGACACCGCGATGCGGCATAGAAGTTCAGGTTATGGGTAATCATGGAGGTTTATGGGTTTTGAAGTAGATATCCAGTGAGTTCCAAAGTTTCCTTTGTGAGGGTCGCCCTGGTGTGTTTTGTAGAGAGATGTTATCTGCTCCTCGTAGGTTAATCACCCAGTTTAGCCAACAGGCATAGCTTGCCTTTTTGGTGTCTTTCCAATTGTTTAGAATGACTTTCACAACCGCCGTGAGGAGGAGGTCTAGGAGGGCCCTGTCTATTTCTGGGATTTGGGTTTCCTTTGTAAAGCCGAAAACAAGGTAGGGAAGTTCTTTGGCAGGTGAGATATTAAATACTTTGTGGATGAAGTGAAATACCCTATCCCAAACCGTTGAGACGCAGTCGCATTGGAGGATGAGGTGGTCCAGATCTCCATCTGCCCTCTTGCAGTTCCAGCAAAATGCGTCAGGGCTGAGTTTGTGTGCGTATAGGCGAGCCAGCGTCCAGAAGACTTTATGCATGAGCCAGAACTTGGCTTGTGATAATGTAGGGCTTATTTTATGGCTCGTACAAGATCTCCACGCCATGGACTACTCCAGCTCTGAGATGGAGAAAGAGGCGAATGACGACCAGAACTGTGTTGTTTTGGTATTCAATGTGGATGATTGCGGGCTCAGCCATTTGTATAGCCTCGAGACCTGGTGACCAATTTTATTTAGGGAGGAGAGGAGTGATGGAAGAGCCGGTTGTTTGGATGTCAATCCCGCTTTCGTAAGAAATGAAATGAAATGAAATGAAAATGAAATGAAATGAAAAATTATATTTATATAGCGCGTAACTACCCGAAGGCCTCGCAGCGCTAAGGGCTGTTTTAACGTTAAGGAATATGTAAAACGTTAAGGAATATGTAAAAGTCGGAACTATCTATCCTAAAGTTCGATTGGATTTTTGTAAAGGGCAGAGGGTAGCCATTATCATAGAGTTGGTGGGGGAAAATAATAACCTTCTTGATCCAGGTTGGGTTGAATAGTGGTTTACCTTTGTAAGTGATTGAGGGTTTTTTCCAAATCGCTTCCCACCTAGATTTTCTTATTGATGAGTCTAGCAGTTTATCTACTCTTAGTAAAGCTATTTTGGTGTTGGTAAATATAGGCTTAGAACATGGGAGCTGATTCGCTTTCATTGATAGGATTGAGATGGGAGGAATGCCTTCCAGGAGCGCTTTTGCGATATCTAGCCACACCGGCGAATAGTCCACTGGGGGGGGACAGCCAATAGGATCCTTATTTCGCTAAAAAGGCTATTTGATATCTCTTAAAGTCTGGGAGATTGACTCCACGAATGGATTTATCTAATCTCAGTTTTTGCAGGCTGATACGTGCTTTTTTCCCTTTCCAGATGAAATTGTTAATCATTTTATCTAATCTATTATGAAATTCTTGGGACAGCATCAAGGGGAGCATGGTAATTAAGTAATTTACTAGCGGTGTAATCATCATCTTGATGGTCTCTAGCCTGCCCCACCAAGTGATGAAGCAGGGTGACCATCCGTCTAGGTGAGTTTTTATTTTTTCTAGAGTGAGTTTTTCATTGTGCAGTAGGGTTTCTATGATGGAGCTTCCAAATTCTATACCTAGATATTTGATGTGATTGTTTTGCCAGACTAAGCCTGATGTGCCTAAAGATTCCTTATTAGTGAATATGTTGAGGGGTTTTACTTCAGATTTATCGCGATTCAGTTTGTAGCCTGAATCCTTTGACTAGGATTCTATTGAGTTCATCAGTGCGACTAAAGAGGTATCAGGATTCTCAGTGACTATCAGGATATCGTCTGCGTAAGCAGCAATTTTAATACTTTTATCGCAGAAGGTGATGCCACTAATATCTACATTCTGCTGTATGTCGCGCAGGAGAGGTTCCAACGCCAGAAGGAATAGAGTGGGAGATAAGGGGCAACCCTGTCTAGTTCCTTGTTCAAGAAGGAATGGTTCTGATAGCGAACTGTTAATGGCAATTCTAGCCGAAGGGGAGGCGTATAATGACATGACCATATCAATAAAAGTATCACCCATGTTGAATATGTGCATGCATTGACGGAGAAAGGGCCACGACACCCTATCAAACGCCTTCTCCGCGTCCAGGGTTTTTGCTACTGCGGGGGCATTTGAGATTTTCGACTTCTCCAGCACATGGCATAGGAGTCTCATATTGTCGTTAGAAAGGCAGTGTTTCAGGAACCCCACCTGTGAGTTATTTATTAAGGAGTGTAGAACGGTGTTTAGTATGCATGCTAGAGCCTTGGCGTAAATCTTGCAGTCCAAATTTATGAGGGATATCGACCTATAATTTTTAGGAAGTAAAGGGTCCTTCCATCTTTAGGTATCACTATTATTGTTGCTTCACTCATCTTGGGGGTGGTTCTGTTTGATAGTGAAAAGGATTGGAACAATTTGAGGAGTCGTGGGTTAAGTTGTTCCTCAAAGGTCTTATAAAAGTTGGCCGTGAAGCCGTCAGGCCCCGGAGCTTTATTGTTCTTTAGTGTTTTAACGGCGGTAGAAATTTCTGCTATAGTCAGTGGGGCCCCAAGTTTGGCTTTGTCAGGGTCGGATAAACGTGAGAGTTGAATTGAGTTTAGATAATTGTCACATTCTTCCATGTTGAATTGGTTGTTATTCTTATAAAGATCCTCGTAAAAGGGCTGGAATGTGTGGAGAATGTCTTTCTGTTTGGTTTTGGTGGTATTGGACTGGTCCCTAATAGATGTTATATGGAATTGCTTCCTTTTGTGTTTAAGATAGGAAGCAAGGAGTGTCCCTGCTTTGTTACCCTCACATAGCCTTAAGGCCTTGAATTTATTAATCCATACTCCTGCCCTTTTACTAAGGATGGCGTTGTATTTATAGTCCAACGGACCACTGCGCCCTCCACGGCCTGGTCGCCCTCACGCTCCCCGCCTGCTCTGCCTGCCTACCTCTACCTGCTGCCTGCCAGACGCCGATCCGGAGCCCCAGCCGCCGCAGGGCCGCCCACCAAGGCCGCCATTTTTTCCCGCCGTTCCTGCCGCGACCCCGCCCCCCGCTTGCCGATTGGCCCACGCGCTCCCCGCCTCCCAGCGGACCCTCCCTCCCGGCTCCCTTCTTATGACGCCCCCAGAGCGACCGCGCAGCGGGAGCACCGATTGAGCGCCAAAGGTAAGCCCGTCTATGCCCGTCCGCGCCTGGACCGCGCCCAGTGCCAGAACCCCTGGCCCCCACCGCCGGAAGCCGACCCGACGGACCTACGACGCCACCGAACTCAACGCACTCAACACCGGCCGAACCCCGGGCTGCTACCGAGCCACACCGAGACGCACCCACGGACCCTTCAGCTGCCACTCCTGCAAGTTCACCTGCAACCGGACCCACGCCACACCAGCACCCACCAAGCCGAACACCAGCAGCACCCACCTGAAGTGCATCCTGCTCAACACCCGCTCCGTCCACAGACACGCCGTCGAGCTCTGGAACCTGCTCGACACCACAGACCCAGACGTCGCCTTCCTCACGGAAACCTGGATGAACGCCTCCTCAGCGCCCAACATCGCCATCGCCATCCCAGAGGGCTACAAGATCATCCGGAGAGACCGCGTCAACCAGACAGGAGGAGGCATCGCCATCATCCACAGGAACACCATCCGCATCACGACCAACACCGACGACACCCTCGCACCCGCCGAACACCTGCACTTCCAGATCCACGTCAACCCCAAGACCACCCTCAGAGGCACCCTCATCTACAGACCCCCGGGACCACGCACACAATTCAGCGAGGACATCGCCGACTTCATCAGCCCACACGCCCTCCCCTCCGCCGACTACATCCTCCTCGGGGACCTCAGCTTCCACCTGGAGAACAACAACGACCGCAACACCACCACCCTGCTGGACAACCTCGCCAACCTCGGACTCAAGCAACTGGTGACCACCCCCACCCACTACGCCGGACACACACTCGACCCGATCTTCTCTTCCAGCAAGGACATCGCCTTCAGCCACGCCACGGGACTCCACTGGACGTACCACAGCTGCGTCCACTTCAGCTTCAGAAGGACCACGCTCCACCATCACCAGCAACAGGCTCCCCGCAGAAGCTGGAACAAGATCACTGCAGACCAGCTCGCTACTTCCCTGAGCAAGAACCCTCCCACCAGCACAACAAACCCCAGCCAAGCAGCCACCAACCTCACGAAATGGATCAGCGACTGAGCAGACGACCTCGCCCCGCTGAAGACCCCGCCGAGCAGACCCGGCAGCAAGAAAGCCCCATGGTTTAAGGACGAACTCAAGAGCTCCAAGAAGAACTGCGGAGCACTCGAGAAAACCTGGCGCAGAGACCCAACACCGGACAACATGACTGCCCTGAAGCTCGCCACCCGAAAACACCACCAGCTGCTCCACGCCACCAAGAAAACCGCATTCAAGGAACGACTGGACAACAACGCACACAACAGCAAGGAACTCTTCAACATCGTGAAAGAGCTCTCCAACCCCAACGCCGGAAACAACGACATCACCCCTTCGCAAGACCTCTGCAACTCCCTCGCCTCCTACTTCCACAACAAGATCGCGGACATACACAACAGCTTCAGCACTCAACCGACGCACGCCACGACCGAACCACCGCCCCCCACCACCACCCTCCGTGCCTGGACCCCGATCAGCACCGAAGACACCATCCGCACGATGAACTCCATCCACTCCGGATCTCCGACAGACCCCTGCCCTCACCACGTCTTCAACAAGGCTGACGCTGTCATCGCACCCCACCTGCGGGACATCATCAACACCTCCTTCGACATCGCCACCTTCCCGGAGAGCTGGAAGCACGCCGAACTCAGCGCTCTACTCAAGAAACCATCAGCAGACCCAACCGACCTCAAGAACTACCGCCCCATCTTGCTGCTCCCGTTTCCGGCAAAAGTCATCGAGAAGACCGTCAACAAGCAACTGGCTGCCTTCCTCGAGACGAACGGTTCCCTCGACCTCTCGCAGTCTGGCTTCCGGGCCAACCACAGCACCGAGACCGCCCTGATCGCAGCTACCGATGACATCCGAGCCCTGCTCGACAACGGAGAAACAGCGGCCCTCATCCTCCTGGACCTCTCCGAGGCCTTCGACACCGTCTGCCACCGTACCCTAGTACAGCGCCTCAGCAACGTCGGAATCCAGGAGAAGGCACTGGAGTGGATCTCCTCCTTCCTCGCCGGAAGGACACAGAGAGTCCGCCTCCCCCCGTTCAGATCGGAGGCCACCGAAGTCATCTGCGGCATTCCTCAAGGCTCCTCGCTCAGCCCAACACTCTTCAACGTCTACATGAGCCCCCTCACAGCCATCGCACGCCAGCACAACCTGAACATCATCTCCTACGCCGACAACACCCAGCTGATCCTCTCCCTCACTAACGACCCCGCCACCGCCAGAGCCAACCTGCACGAAGGGATGACAGACGTAGCCAAATGGATGTCGAACAGCCGCCTGAAACTGAACTCGGACAAGACGGAAGTCCTCATCCTGGGATCCTCACCCTCCGCCTGGGACGACTCCTGGTGGCCCCCCGCCCTGGGCAGCGCACCCAAACCAACAGACCACGCACGCAACCTGGGCTTCATCCTGGACTCCTCCCTCTCCATGACCAGACAAGTCAACGCCGTCTTCTCGTCGTGCTTCAACATCCTGCGCATGCTACGTAAGATCTTCTGATGGATCCCCACCGAGACCAGGAAGACGGTCACCCAGGCCCTCGTCACCAGCCGTCTGGACTACGGCAACTCCCTCTACGCCGGAACCACCGCCAAACTCCAGAAGAGACTCCAGCGGATCCAGAACAACTCAGCATGACTCATCCTGGACATCCCCCGCCGCAGCCACATCTCCGTACACCTGAGAGACCTGCACTGGCTCCCGGTCAACAAGAGAATCACCATCCGGCTCCTCACCCACGCACACAAAGCCCTACACAACCAAGGACCAGGATACCTCAACAGCCGCCTCAACTTCTACGCTCCCAAACGCCAGCTTCGATCGACCAGCCACGCCCTCGCCGCCGTCCCCCGCATCCGAAGAGCCACCACAGGAGGAAGGTCCTTCTCCTACCTGGCCGCCAAGACTTGGAACTCCCTTCCGACCCACCTCCGCCTGACCCAAGACCACCTCGCCTTCAGGAAGCAGCTCAAGACCTGGCTGTTCGAGCAGTAGCGGACCCCCTCCCCCCAGCGCCTTGAGACCCTCCGGGTGAGTAGTGCGCTATATAAATGCTCTGATTGATTGATTGATTGATTGATGGTAGCTTTATTGTTCAGATCAAGGGAGTGTTGCATCTCTAGCTGCTTGATTCTTTTCTCTAAAGAGTCCAGTTCGGAATTTAATTCTTTATTCATACCAGCCCTGATACCTATCAGCGTACCCCTTAATGTGGCCTTAAATGCGTCCCATACTATGGCGGGATCTGTTTCCGGCTCTGAGTTTATCTATAAGTATTCTTCTCTGCATTGTTCTATGCTTTTCTTGTTCTCTGGCACTGACAATATCTCATTGTTGAAGCGCCATCGTCTGGGGGGGATAAGTGAATGCGAGCCTGCCAATTTCATATGGATACCTGCATGGTCCGACACCAATATGGGGGCTATAACAGTTTCGTCGATGAGGTGTGTATGTGAGTCAGATATCAATAGATAATCTATTCTTGAATAAGAGTTGTGAGGAGGGGAATAGAAAGTATAGTCACGGCCATCCGGGTGTTGGAGGCGCCACGAGTCATGTAGGTGGAACTTAGCACACATTCGCTTCAATGCCTCATGTGCGCGTGGGGGGTGGTATGTACTCTTGGATTGCCTGTCTAACAAGGGATCTAATGGTAGATTAAGATTACCCCCAACCACTAGGAGCTCATCTTGTGGAATATTTTCAAGTTCTTTCGATACATATTCCCAGAATTCAGGCATGTCAGTATTAGGGCCATAGATATTTGCCACATAGATATGGTCCTTGTCTCTTTGTAGATGTGCAATACTCAGTCTACCCTCGGATTCTACCGAATGTGATATCAGGGCTAAGTTAGATTTTTTTAGCAACCAGGGTGATCACCCCTCTTTTCTTTTGAGTCGCAGGGGAGCAAAGTGTCAGTGAGATCCAGTTTTGTTTAAGGTTTTCAGCATCAATCTGGGATAATTTGGTTTCCTGCATGAGAATTATATCCCCTTTAGTTTTGGCCAAGTAATCCCAAAAAAAATTGCGCTTGACTGGGTGATTAAGCCCCTTAACGTTTAGCAAAACAATATGTAGAGAAGCTGCTAAATTCTTATATGAAGCCATGGATATAGGTTCGGTTTAATGTGATGGTGGGTCGTAACATGCAGTTCCGCACACATAGGTATGCTGTATTTTATAAATACTACAATAGACAGTGCTGCACGCCAAGGAAGGACCTGGAATACGTGGCACACATCGTGGTGGTAGAGAGTAATTAGTAAGTAAGAGGTAGCTATGAAGGTGTGAGAGAAGAAAGAAAGGAAAGGAAGAAGAGTAAAGAATAGGTAAGGTATAGTACATAGCATAGAAGCTCCTGCAACATCCGTCTTTACAACCCCACAGCCCCCCACCCCTCCCAACTGAGTCAGCCCCTCCTTACTCCCCCCTACCCCCCTCCCCTCCCTCTCTCCCCGAAACTCGAACTGAAGAGCTGCGACGGCAGTGCTGTCGACGCTCGCACAGGGACATATGTGATAACATTCTGATAGCATTTTGTGTGAAAACATTTTGATAACGTTTTGGTAACATTAATAGTCGAAGTATCTTTTGTGTACGGCAACTTATACCATTAACTTAGAACATTAGACTCGCCGAAGGATAGGCGACGTAACATCTTAATTGAAGAAAATTAATTAAGTAATCAAAGAACTTCTTATTTAAAGAACCCCTCATATTGGCGTACGGCAAATATAACTGATGCCAACAATTCTGGTCATGTATAGGTACATTTAGGCATTTAGGGAACTTGCAGAAGGTAGAGACTTTTATATGCAAACAGTATAGCGTATATCTATATGCAACAATATAGTGTATGCCGTTTGCCTGAGGATAAGTGAAGCAACTACACAGTAAATTAACCTCACAGTAAATTAACCTCACATCAAAATTATCAGTGGGAAGCACGAGCCAGTTGAGCACTGCAGGTAGTGCAGTGGGGTGCTGGGACCCTCTCGTAAGAGGAGCAGGTCAATAGACTTATGGCTTATAACTTGGGCATAGAATAAGTGAGGTGAAGGATTGTCTCAGACCATATTACAGAGTTCGATCACTGAGGCTAAGTCCAGCCTCTGAAAGTCAGTGAGAGACTTAGGTCAGGACGTTAAAACTGGAGTAGCAGTCTGCCTGTGTTCACATATCCTAGCTCAGCAGTTAGACATACCTGTTGAAAGATCGCGGGTGATGGTAGCTAGAGATAGTCCTAACTGCCTTTTTCTTGTGCATCTGTTTTTCTTTTATTAGATTGACCCCCAGACGTGTCCATTTCTTGTTGTGGTTTGACACTTAGGTAGCATGATAAGTTATGCGGCTTAGTGACGAGGGGAGAATGACCATGGTCTGAGATCTTGAATTTCGCCGGGCCTGCAAAAGAGAACTGAATATCTTTCGGCCGTAGTTTTTCACGAAGAGATAGGAAGCCTTTCCGTATTTCCACTGTTTCTCTGGAGTAATCTTGGGTAAATGTGATTCGGTTACCTTCCCAGATGATGTTGTGGTTTTTTCTAGCATACCTTAGGATGTCTTCCGCGTGTTGGAACCTAAGTGGTTTGCATATGAGAGGTCGAGGGCCTCTCGACGTGCGATGTAGGAAGGTCGGCACTCTATGGGTTCTGTCCAGCTCCAATCCATGTTGGAACTGTATCCCCGTAACAGATGGGATCCACGCTTCTAGAAATGTTATACAAGAGTCAGCGTCCTTTTCTGCATTTTCTGGGACCCCGAAGATTCGCACGTTTCCCCTCCTGTTGCCATCTTCCAATTCTGAGACTTGGCGTCTGAGATCGTTGGTGGTTGTTTGGAGATGCTGTGTGATTTTAGCGCCGTTTGTGGACTTGTCTTCGATATCGCTAATTCTCTGCTCTGCTTCGTCTTGGCGGAGAGATAAGGAGTTCATGTCAGCTCTGATCGCGGTTAGTTCAAGTTTCAGCGCGTCAGTGTTACTTTTTGTTGACTTGGCAAGGTCATGAACGTCCGCCAATTTCTTCAGAATCATGCCTAGAGTGCTAGCAACGTCACTCCTGTTCTTAATAGATGAGTCTGAGATGGAAGTTTCTGGCCGCACCTTCTTAGTGTTTTTGGAGTCTCTATCCGCCATTTTCGGAGTTTGTGCGGTGCACCGTCGATAGACAGGTAGATAGGTATCGGTCGAGCCACAACCGGCTGCTCAATCGGGCTTGTATTCACCGTCTGAGAATACTGTTCTAGTAGCCTTGCTGTTCACAACACACAGTGTTGATTTTGTTCCTATGTTATAGTGGGACGCTGGTACCAGTGCTTAGCGCTAAGGGGACAGGGGCGCTGTCGTATTTGAGGTCAGGCAATACGTGTTTAGGTCAGGCAATACGTGTTTAGAGATCTTTAGAAACCACAACGTTAATATCTTCGGTTGGGTGTCAGCACTAGCATGTGGCTCTTGTTTGGGCCATATTTTTGCAGCATTGTCTTCTGCCATCCACCATCTTAGGGTCAGGTGATCTAGGCTTGTGTTGGTTTCACTGTGGGGGTATCAGACGGTGTAGCATCAGTCATCATATAACTTTCAGAGTATGCTGGGCTTATTGAGAAAATGACCCGCTGTGTCAGAGAAATCAGATGACATGATCCACTGTATTGGAGTGCAGGGATAAAAACGAGTCTTGAACAGCCGCCATTTTTAAGACAGGCATCCAATGCTCGAGACGCAAATCACCTCATCGTGCAACGCCTCAAAAGCACATGGAGGCGCTGCAAATCACTCATTCAGGAAAGCGCTCACCTCTAGGGCAGAAGATGCACTGGCGGGATCTCTAAGTGCAGCTCAGATCTGTTGGATCAGCGTTCACATCCACAAGATGGCGGTTAGTCATCACGACTCCCCTGGGCTATTGGCCGGGCAACAGCCTCTCCTGGAGCAAAAGTGTCGCCGAGCGGCTCTCGTGGTGCATCAAACCTTGCGCATGTCGAATTCACCGTTTTGGAGTCATTCCGCATCCTGCCACACACTGTTTCTGGCAAGACTCGATCTCCTGTGTGGCGCGCAGGCAGATTAGACAGCTATTTCCTCCCGCCGTCCGGGCAGCAGTTAATGATCGTGAGCTTATCCGTGTAGTCAGTAAGGCGGGTATTAGCTCTGTGAGGCAGGACTGTGGAGATGAGGGTCCCACAATGAGCTAGAACGCTGTGAAGTAGGAAGTAGGACGCAAGTTTAGAACATACAATTATCGCGTTTGATTTACTGTATATTCAATTCGCCATTTTGAGGTCAGGCAGCATCACAATTGGATATATTTAAGTCACTCTTGCGGCCCCGTGCTAGCAATCGGTGTATTGGGGCAAGAGTTACTGCACCTCCATGATGAACGCGCTCACCTCAGAATCTAGAAGGCTGTTTTCGTATGAGATAAAGGGCTGGAAACCCTGCTCGTATCCGGACGAGTTCCGCGGACCTAAGATGGCGGCCGTGCCTCGCGTCTCCGGCATAAACTCAAACATCAGCCTGGATCGTTTGTAGCAGGAGAGCAGTTGTTTTCGCCATTACATCATGTGCGGGAGGTGTTGCGGTCGCTGAAATCACTTTTGAAGCATTATTTCGGAGCCTTTATCACACTGTTTTTGTCCGCGATTCTGGGTCCCGTGCAGCGCGAAGACAGACTAGGCGGCCATTCTCCCTGCCGTCCAAGCCACGCCCCCCCCCCCCTTGCTGGACTACTTTTTTATCTGCTATTAGAACTCCGTACACTTTAATACTGCTAACCAGGTGCATGGTGCCTGTGCTTCCCCTTAAACATAAACACATTGGCATATTACTGGTTGTCATATGCAATTTAACTATATATCCATAGTAAATTGCAGGAAACTAGGTTTCTGGTTGAGAAGGGTATAAACCCCACTCAGGCAACAACCACAATCCTTGTCAGGGTGAAAACAATTGTCTCTAAATTAACATGTGCTTACCCTCTGGTAGCTTGACACAAAAACATTCAGGTTTATCTTAGAAGCAGTGTAAAGTATTTATGCAACACACAAATAGTAATAAAGTGAAAACACACCAAAGAAAAACCCCAAACCAATTTAAAATAGAGTTCATTTTAATCAATAAAATTATGCCAAGCTAAACAACATATAATTAGTAGAACTGGAGTTATTGAATTTTAAAATAATTAATGAAAACCGTGGCAAGAAGCAAAAAGTGCTACTCCCAGTTATCTGGTCATGCTAAACCAGGGGAAAGTCACAAGTTCAGGTCAACCGCAAGTGAGTGTTGGTTGGGTAGTGGAACTAGATTAGTCCAGCAGACCATTTACCTTCTTAAGCCCAGCTCTAAGAGTTCCATTAGTCCTGGAGGAGGGCCCTAAGGTGCAGACTTTCAGTGTGAAGGGCAGGTCTAGTCTTGTGGATGGGATGGTCTTAGCTGTAGCACGATGAACCAGTTTTGGCACTTTGCACTCCAAGTGGAATTCAGCCAAAAATCTCTGCCATGTGCCAGTGGAGCAGAGTTCACCAGCTCATGCCTAATTTAGATGCCTTTTAAGGTAGACCCTCTGTTTTTACCCTCAATTACCAGTTGCTGTCCGCTTCTTTTTGAATTGGTCATCATTTTATCTGTGTCCGGTGTTGTATCCTGCTTTCCCTCCACTTTGTCCTTTCTTAGTGTCCTGTTCTCTGCTACTCAGCCGGTCTCTATGATGTCATTCTTACTTCTATCTGTGTATGTTTGAGTGTACTGTCAGTTAACTTGGAGGCTGAGCAGCAGGGCAGTTGCTCCCGGTGGGCCCTTTACTGGAGACTTTACTGGATTATTACCCTATCTATATGCTGTACCTGATTACTTGATTACCAAGAATAAACATACATCCTGACACAGCAACTAAGGAGTCATCTATATTTTATGGAATGTTACAGCCGGACTCAGGAATTTAAGAATAATCATCATGAACGGGGCAGACGCTGAATTAAAGCTGTGAATTCCTTAAGGATCCCTTTCCTGGGGAGGGGGTGCCACTTCCTGCCACAGCGCTCCCAAAAAAGCCACCAATAATTTTTAATTAATCATTTAAAAGAAAGCTAAGTGTGATAGTTTAGAGAAGAAAGGAGAGGGTGGGAGAGCAGCATCAAAAGCAGTGGTTGGGGGTCAAAATGAAGCAGAAAAGATACAAATGGATTGCGCGCTATGGGCCCGATTCACAGACCTAACTTAAGACAAAATCCATCTAAGTCCCTCATGTAAAAAAATGCACTGTTTATTGGGACTGTCTCTCCAATTCAGGGAGTGTATCAACAGGGAGCTCTGTCGATGCAGGATGGAGGTGGATTTCAGTCACAAGTTAGTGATCGGGTGTCCCTATAGATCTGAGTGCCTGAATTGATGTAGCTACATTGAAGAAGTCTATCCCATGCCACTATTGTTATAAGTTGTTTCATTGAAAGCGAGAATGTCGTCTTACTTCTGCAAATCAAGGTCCAATTCAGGGTTTGCACCACCTCAGAACAGTAGTTCTATAAAGCAACAGAATGTCCCCAGACCTAGATCTCTAAATTTTAATGTGCCACAAGCCCTAGTGATGCAGGCTCCCCAGCCCTGGTGTCAAAGCAAGCTGCTAATGCTCCCAGATTTTATTCAAACCAGGTCCCGAATCGGAATCAGAAGGCTCTACAGCATAAGTATGCTTACCAACAGTTTCCCATGTTTGAAAGAAGTAAAACCGTTGGCATTGATCAGTCTTCCTGACAGTGCTTGGGGGAGGAAGTTTGTGTGCTTGGTGCAGTCTAGGGAGTACACCAGAGAGGCCCATTTATAGATGCTGAGGTAAATAGGTACAGCGTATCATTTTTGGTTGATACTGGTGCTACCTATTCTACTGTGAGAACAGGTGAAGTCCCAACCCTACCCATTTCGGGAAGAACTATCCAAGTTGTTGGAGTTGCTAATCAACAAATGAAGAACCCCAATACTAAGGATGTCCCTGTAAAGATAGGAACTATTGAGGATAATCATCATTTTGTGGTTTGTGGTTCGAGTCCTGTGAGTTTGTTAGGGTGTGATTTGTTGTGCAAACTGAACTGCACCAATTACTGTACCATGAAAGGAATAGAGCTACAAACTCATGATGGATACATTGCCTTTAAGTTTGTAAATCAGAATCTTATTATTGGAATGTATCCAATGATGATGAAAGAAGACTTGCCTTTAGATCTCATAGATTCAGTGAGACCAGAATTTGGGGATTTTTCCGGAAAGGACATTGGACTCATTAAAGGAGATGTGCCGGTTCGTATTCAGATAAAGTTGAATGTGGAATATCCCAGAACACCACAGTATATTTTAATCCCTGAAACGATTGCTGGAATAACTCTGGTAATCGAGACAATGATTCAACAATGCATACAGAAGGAGATTCTGGGGAGTCCATGTAACTCACCCATAATGGGCCTGCAAAAGACTAGTTGTAAGTACTGCATAGTGCAGGACATTTGCAATATCAACAACATTGTGATTCCCTGTAGTCCTGTGGTACAGAACCCAGCTGCAATATTGTTCCAAATTCCATATGAGGCTGAGTGGTTTTCTGTTATTGATTTGTGCCAGGCATTATTTACCATACCCCTACATGAGGACAGTCAGTTCTTGTTTGCATTCAGGGTCAGCAACTGTATTTTGGCATGGTGCTGAGTCCCACAAAGGTATACACACAGCCCTTCAATTTTTAACTAGCTCTTCAAAAAGAATTTTGCGACTCTCATCATGCTGTGTAACTCTGTCTTAGTCCAATATAGTGATGACCTGCTGGTTGTGTCAAATAATTATGGAGCATGCAAAACTGACCTAAATGCATTGCTAAACCACTTGGCTGAGAATGGAAATAGGGTGCCCCCTAATAAGTTACAGTACTGTTTGAGAGAAGTCCTATCTCACGGTCATCATTTCGAGAAAGGTGCAAGAAGGGTGTCACAAGAGAGAATTTCGGCTTCAGGCAAATAAATCCACTAACAACACAGAACGAGGTCTGAATGTTTTGTGAATGATGGGCTACTGTCGTCAGTGGATACCCAACTTTTTCCTAGTGGCCAAGCCTTTACAAAGGCTGACACACAGGATGTATAGATCCTGTACCTTGGGACAGTGACTGTTTGGTTGCCTTCCTAGAGTTGAGAGAAAGCTTCTGCTGTTTCCCTGCACTAGGAATGCCTGATTACAACAAAGAGTTTTTGCTCTTCTGCAGTGCAAGAGAAGGCACCACTGTTTTAGTATTAACACAGATTCATGTAGGTAATGAGGGATGTATGACGTTACAACGCATACTTTTACAACGCTTACCTTTACAACGCGGTTTTTACCACGCATACCATTACAACGCATAGCGCTTTGGGGTGCTGGATAGTGAATAGTTTAATTTACTATTCCAACTCCAGTCCCCGTGGATAGTAGGGAAGGTTATTGAATAGTAAATTAAAATATTCCCTATCCTAGAGCGCCCCCCAGAGCAATGCGTTGTAATAGTTTGCGTTGTAAAAGTTGCGTTGTAATGGTAGGTCGTTGTAAAAGTTTCGTTGTAAAGGTTACATACCGTAATGAGTCATCCCTTAACTGTGTATGTTCCTCATTCTGTCAAAATGTTGTTAACTAGAATTAGGACACCACACCTTACAAATAGCCACCTGATCCAGTATGAGCAGATCATACTGGCAGCTGAGAATGTGTCCTAAAGAAGTGTTCTGTTTTGAATCCTGCCACTTTGTTACCGTTCCTTCCTGAGAATGACAATGACAATGGTGAAGTGGAGCATGACTGTCTCGATGTCGCTGAACTATGCACCAAGCCTAGACCAGATACAGAAATTGAACAGCTACCTGAATCCGATTACGTATTGTTTGTGGATGGCTCATGTTTGAGAGACCATGAAGGAAATTTGAGAGCTGCCTATGGAGCCTGTACCATTTCAGGAGTAATGGAAGCTGCCTGGCTTCAAGCAGTTGTCTCCGCACATGTGGCTAAATTGATCGCTCTTACCTGAGCACGTTACATTTCAGACAAATTAAAGGTGACTATATTTACAGACAGTCAGTACAGCTTTGGTGCGGTGCATGACTTCAGACAGTTATGGTCCCAGAGGGGATTTATGATGGTGTCAGGATCCCCCGTATGTAATGATGAGCAGGTGAGAAAACTGTTACAGGCTTTGCAATTACATACGAAAGTCACAGTTGTGAAATGTTCCACACATTGTAAGGGAGATGACAGCAACAGATATGATGATGAAGTCGCAAGGTACTGTGCTTACATTGCTTGTGTATTTAATGGAGAGTACCGACATTAATGAACAGATACAACCAATTATAACCTTTTGCTCACAGCAGCTGATACTTGGGAGGACGTTACGAGATTCCAGGAAGAAGTGTCAGAAGCAGAACAGCAGATTTAGGTAAATGTAGGTTGTGTTAAAAGAGATGAGGATGAAATATGGATTTCACGTAATGGCAGGCTTGTGTTACCAAGTAGTTTGTTGTCACCAATGGCTAGACATTATAATAGTCTGACTCATATAGGGAAGGATGCCATGGTCAGATTGTTTGCCTAAACATGGTTTAATCGAAGGTTGAGATTGATGGCGGAAGTGTTATGCAGATGTGTTGTGTGCCAACAGAACAATTTAGGGAAATGAACTGCAGTGACATTGAGCCACATAGAAAAGTCAGGTGGTCCCAACAAAAGGATACAAATTGACTCTATTGAGATGCATGTGAGTCATGGGCTGAGGTATGTAGTGGCTATTGTGTGCATCTTTTCACGATGGGTTGAGGTATCATCCCACCAGAAGGAATGATAGTCTCACAGTAGCAAAGTTGTTGTTAAAGCAGTTGATACCAAGGATGGGCTTCCCAACTTCTTTGGAATTGGGCCGAGGCACGCACTTCAATAACAAAGTGCTGAGGATTCTGTGTGCTGCATTCCAGGTTGAATGTAGAAGGCATTGTAGTTATCGACCTGAGGCTTCAGGTCTGGTGGAGCAAGTCAATGGCACGCTGAAATTAAAACTTGCCAAAGTGTGTGCTTCTACGTCATTGAAATGACCACATGCTTTGATGTTGGTCTTGAAGAGTCTGTGCAGCACACTTGATCGTAGGACAGGACTGTCTTCCCATGAGATCATCATGGGAAGGGAAATGAGATGTCCAGCTGTACCTGCTAATACACTTGTCAACATTACTGATGATCTGATACTACATCACTATAAAGGATTGGCTGACATGCTGCATTCTGTGTCTCGTCAGGTTGAGGCTGCTACAGCCCTGCCATACACCAGGAGCAGTGCCGCGACCTAAGTCCCGGAGACAGAGTGGTGGTGAAGCAGCACCTATGGAAGTCATGCTTGGAGCCTCGTTGGCTAGGGCCATATCAAATCATGGTCATGACTAATTTGTTCCCTATGTGTGCGACAGTGTAAGTTCTCTGAGAGCTGCAGCCAAGTCTATGTGTGCCAGGAACCCAATCATGAGTGCAGCGACAAATATCAGTGCAAATACCACTTCAAACTTTTGCGTAAAAAAGTGAAAAGAAGGGGCATTTCCACACATACAGTACCACATGAGGGGGTCTTAAGACAGGTTCGCAATTTAGATACACATGCCATGACATGAATTGGTTACACAGGTAAGTACCTGGAAAACACCCTACAGTTTCATCACAAAAGAAGGTAAATCAATTGTGCATACTTACAATGAATACAGCCCTTGTAACAATAATGGACTCTGCACAGTGCACACATTATTTATGCAACAGACTGACATTCCACATGGCAACAACTTAATTAAATCCTTTTATTCTGATGTAATATCTACATTGCTCTGCAATGCCAATCAAGTGAGCTGTTTTTACAGGCTTCACATGTATATTCCAACTATCTATGTTTTCCACAGTAATCCGACAAAAACATGTTAAAACACTGTAAATGAGAATATAATTCATATGTTTTTTGTATTTTATCTGAGTCAGCCTTTCAAATTATTTGAGCCATTCTGCATTCCTAACACAGGGCCGGCTTTAGCACTGGTTGCGCCCGGTGTGACAATATGTGTTGGAACCACCCCATTCAAGCTGGAGGTAGTACCACATCCCCTATGGATTCCCTCATGATCACCCTTTAACCGTCCCCCTCAAGTTTTCATAACCACTCTCTTTCAGATGCATTTAATTAGCTATATAGTACCACTCATACTAGTGTAGGGTGTCAGAGCACTTTGCATCAAACACACATTACACAAAGACAATCAATCATTCTTGTGTAAAGCAGCACATGGTAAATGGTACATAAGCTAGAGATCTTCAAGGTATAGGAGTGACACATCGTCCATACTGGTAGGCAGTGTAGTTTAAGAGTGCTTGGTCTGAAGAAACACAAACTCAGAATTGAAAACGGAACACCATAGTTAGGGGTTGTTTTTAATAATAAGAATCGATAGCTACCCAAATAAACTCTTTTTGCAACATTATTCTATGCTCTAAGCTTTATTTTGCAGTGTGCATGCAGTTCTTTTATGTCAGTTATTAGCTCACTGTTCTATATTAGGATTTTAATTTATAAACTGAAACTGTAAGTAACAAAAGGATATCTGTTAGAAAAGCAGAAACCCACTGACCTATATACATTATATGCACTTTGTGATCTGCATGGTACATGTTCTTTGCAGCAGGCATATTAACCCTCTGTGCTATTTTATAATCGGGCAAAACCTCAGCTAGACAAAACTCTGATCCCTCTCCAGGAAAAAGATTAATCACCAGAATTATTTTGCTAAATGTTTCTGTTGCCTGGAAATTGCTTGAGGAAAGGAACGTGGCATCCAGTGCTTTCAAAACCAAAACTAAACTTGCAAAGAACTCCGTGTTAGACCTGGTATCATCGGCGTGAGTCTTCCTTCTATTTTGACGGATTGCCTCCTCTGTTTTGTTATGTTTTTGCTGGTTATATGCTTTGGGCACTGTGCCACTGCTATTCAGTGCCACAGTGCAAGTACTCCCTATGTTAAATTGATGTACTAATTGGTGATTCCATGATTGGGTTATATGATTTCCCTGTCAGCCCCTAGTACAGTCCTGCATGTGTGCCCAGGGCTTGTAAATCAAATGCTGCTGGTGGGCTTGCAGCACTGGTTGTGCCACCCAGAGAAGCAGCTTGTAAAGTGTGTCTCAGGCATGCCATTCCAAGGCCTGTGTGCAGTCTGGTACTGCCATGTCGACTTGGCAAGTGCACCCACTTGCCAGTCCCTAAACATTCCCTTTGCTTCATATTAGATTAGACACCCCTATGGTAGGCCCAAGGGCAGGGTGCATTGTAAGTATGAGGTAGGACATACTCTGATGTGTGTAGCATGTCCTAATAGTGAACTACAGCCATTTTAGTTTTTCACTATTGCAAGGATACCTGTTCTCCATAGGCTAGAATGGGCAGTTAGATTATTACATTCTTAGAATCCTAACTGACTCAGGGAACATGGTAGAAATTCAAATTTGGTATGCCTGAACTCAGAATAATAAAATACATCTTTTAGTAAAGCTGGTTTTAATATTCTGTGTTTGGAAATACCACTTTTAGAAAGTAGGTATTTTCTTGCCTAACTGTCCAGGCCTGCCTCTGCTAGGTTGTGTATTCCTTGTCTTGGTTTGTGAGCGACAGGGCTGGGGAATTCCAGGAGACAGGCTGGGGCAGCCCGGTGGTGAATAGAGAGATCTGCATCTAGATGGGAGGGAGGAGTTGCACCTGGGACCTGAATAGGGCAGGGCCTTCCCTCTACAATGCTGGCCCCACCTCCTGTGGCTTGTCTGATGTCTCTGCCCTGCACTGTGAAAGGAGAGACGAAATCTTGCCAACAAAGTGCTCCAGAGTTGTGCCTTCCCTTCCCAGGGCTGGCTCCACCTCCTGTGGGGTGTCTGATGTCTCCGCCCTGCACAGTAAAAGGAAGGAGAGAGTCATGTAAACAAAGTGCTCAGGAACTGGTTTGGACATGGCAGAGGCCTCTCTTCCTTCATAGAACAAAGGATTTTGGGGTATAAATATTGGGACCCTGATCCCAAGAAAGTAGATCACTTCTGGAACAAGAAACCTTTTGCCAAGGAGAAGAACCAAGGAAGCTGCAGATGTTTGACTGCCCCTCTGCTAGTGTGCTGTGTGCTGGGTTGGCCTGCAGTGGTTGCTTCATTGCCAAGGAAAAGAAAAGGAACTTTTTAAGGACTTTCATAATCTACAGAATTTTCTCCAAGGGCTTGAACTGTGCTTGCCTCCTGCTGAAGTCTCAGGGACAAAAGACTTCATCTCCAGCTCCCCTCTGAATTTCCTTGCTGGGAATTCTAAACTCCAGATATTTGCTTGTAGCTGTGAGCTGGAAGCGCGACGCATCGAGAAGAAGCGTGTCGCCGCCGCAACTGAAATCGTTGTATCTCCGAGGAAGCGAGCCTTTGATGCATCTCCCTGGAAGCGTGTGTTCATCGAAGCTGCCTGCTGTCGCATCACCAGAGAAGCATGACGCCATCGAGAGAGTCGCAATCGCATCACTGTAGAAGTGTGTTGCAGGGCCTGGTGTGGCTCCAAAGTTCATCGTCACAACATCGCCGCATCAAGGGCGCCTTCTAATCGCATCACAACCAGATTATTGCATAGCATCAAGGCGCCATCTTGCCCACCGCATCGGGCCCGCAGGCCGAGAATCTACGCATCACCTCCGTACCGGTAACGATTACAAAGCATTCCCTACTCTGCGCAAGCATTGAGGCGCGACGCATCATTTCCCCAGGATCACGGAACAGACGCATCTCCCCTTTTGCGAGCCTTTTGTTTATTTTGCGTTATGCATCCAGGTACTTTGTTGAGAACTTTGTCGCATTTATCATCATCTTGAACTAAGTAACTTTTATCATCTTTAAAGCAATCTTAAGTGTAGTATTGTGAATTTTTGTTGTTTGTGATCTTGTGTTAAGTCTATATAAAGAATACTTATTTTAATAAAACCTGTGTTGTGTTCATCTTTAGTGTTTTCACTGTATTACTGTGTATATTCACAAATGCTTAACACACTGCCTCTGAGATAAGCCTGTCTGCTCGTGCCAAGCTACCAAGGGGGTGAGCAGGGGTTATTAAGGAGTGTAATCCCCTTATCCTGACTTAGAAGTAAGGGTCCCTATTTGGACAAAGGTGAATACCATTGCCAACTAGAGACCCTCAGACCTAACACTCCCTCAATACAAACTGAGGTTAATTAACCTCTTGGAAGGCCTCTCCGTGGCGAGAAACTTCAACAGCAAACCAACAACTCGAAGGGAAAGAGGCCCGATGGAGACAAGAGATAGAGATATTAGTGATCTTGAAAGTTAGATAACAGCGCCATCTCAAAGCATGATACACGCTTTCATGATCACTAATGTAATTGAAAAGTCACACAATCCCCCTTAGTAAAACTTGTCTTACTGAAAGGAATGCAGCAAGTGGCATGTGGAGAAACCACTTCCTCACAGCTGACAAGGTTTCAGATTGTTATGTGTGACCTTTTCATAATTTCAGTGTAATAATGAGTGACAGTTCAATGGCTATGAGTGACACTTTCTCACAAGCAAAATCAAGCAATGAAGACCACGAGCTGGTTAACAGAGGCTCTAAAAAAACAGCCCACTTGCCATCCTAAGACACCAGCCCATCGCCCAATGCCTGCCTTTCCAATCTGACCCTGATTCCTGCCTGTCCCCTTGAGTAATGGAGAGCAGTGTTATTTTAATGTAATATTTACATTGCTCTGCAATGCCAATCAAGTGAGCTGTTTTTACAGGCTTCACATGTATATTCCAACTATCTATGTTTTCCCCAGTAATCCGACACAAACATGTTAAGGCACTGTAAATGAGAATATAATTCATAAGTTTTTTGTATTTTATCTGAGTCAGCCTTTCAAATTATTTGAGCAATTCTGCATTCCTAACACAGGGCCGGCTTTAGCACTGGTTGCGCCCGGTGCGACAATATGTGTTGGAACCCCCCATTCAAGCTTGAGGTAGTACCACATCCCCTATGGATTCCCTCATGATCACCCTTTAACCGTCCCCCTCAAGTTTTCATAACCACTCTCTTTCAGATGCATTTAATTAGCTATATAGTACCACTCATACTAGTGTAGGGTGAAAGAGCACTTTGCATCACACACACATTACACAAAGACAATCAATCATTCTTGTGTAAAGCAGCACATGGTAAATGTTATATGAGCTAGAGATCTTCAAGGTATAGGAGTGACACATCATCCATACTGGTAGGCAGTGTAGTTTAAGAGTGCTTGGTCTGAAGAAACACAAACTCAGAATTGAAAACGGAACACCATAGTTAGAGGTTGTTTTTAATAATAAGAATCTATTGCTACCCAAATAAACTCTTTTTGCAACATTATTCTATGCTCTAAGCTTTATTTTGACGTGTGCATGCAGTTCTTTTATGTCAGTTATTAGCTCACTGTTCTATATTAGGATTTTAATTTATAAACTAAAACTGTAAATAACAAAAGGATGTCTGTTAGAAAAGCAGAAACCCACTGACCTATATACATTATATGCACTTTGTGATCTGCATGGTACATGTTCTTTGCAGCAGGCATATTAACCCTCTGTGCTATTTTATGATCGGGCAAAACCTCAGCTAGACAAAACTCTGATCCATCTCCAGGAAGAATATTAATCACCAGAGTTATTTTGCTAAATGTTTCTGTTGCCTGGAAATTGCTTGAGGCAAGGAACGTGGCATCCAGTGCTTTCAAAACCAAAACTAAACTTGCAAAAAACTCCGTGTTAGACCTGGTATAATTGGCGTGAGTCTTCCTTCTATTTTGATGGATAACCTCCTCTGTTTTGTTATGTTTTTGCTGGGTATATGCTTTGGGCACTGTGCCACTGCTATTCAGTGCCACAGTGCAAGTACTCCCTATGTTAAATTGATGTACTAATTGGTGATTCCATGATTGGGTTATATGATTTCCCTGTCAGCCCCTAGTACAGTCCTGCATGTGTGCCCAGGGCTTGTAAATCAAATGCTGCTGGTGGGCTTGCAGCACTGGTTGTGCCACCCAGATAAGCAGCTTGTAAAATGTGTCTCAGGCATGCCATTGCAAGGCCTGTGTGCAGTCTGGTACTGCCATGTCGCCTTGGCAAGTGCACCCACTTGCCAGTCCCTAAACAATCCCTTTGCCTCATATTAGATTAGACACCCCTATGGTAGGCCCAAGGGCAAGGTGCATTGTAAGTATAAGGTAGGACATACTCTGATGTGTGTAGCATGTCCTAATAGTGAACTACAGCCATTTTCGTTTTTCACTATTGCAAGGCTACCTGTTCTCCATAGGCTGGAATGGGCAGTTAGATTATTACATTCTTAGAATCCTAACTGACTCAGAGAACATGGTAGAAATTCAAATTTGGTATGCCTGAACTCAGAATAATAAAATACATCTTTTAGTAAAGCTGGTTTTAATATTCTGTGTTTGGAAATACCACTTTTAGAAAGTAGGTATTTTCTTGCCTAACTGTCCAGGCCTGCCTCTGCTAGGTTGTGTATTCCTTGTCTGGGTTTGTGAGTGACAGGGCTGGGGAATTCCAGGAGACAGGCTGGGGCAGCCCGATGGTGAATAGAGAGATCTGCATCTAGATGGGAGGGAGGAGTTGCACCTGGGACCTTCCCTCTACAATGCTGGCCCCACCTCCTGTGGCTTGTCTGATGTGTCTGCCCTGCACTGTGAAAGGAGAGATGAAATCTTGCCAACAAAGTGCTCCAGAGTTGTGCCTTCCCTTCCCAGTGCTGGCTCCACCTCCTGTGGGGTGTCTGATGTCTCCGCCCTGCACAGTGAAAGGAAGGAGAGAGTCATGTAAACAAAGTGCTCAGGAGCTGGTTTGGACTAGGCAGAGGCCTCTCTTCCTTCATAGAACAAAGGATTTTGGGGTATAAATATTGGGACCCGGATCCCAAGAAAGTAGATCACTTCTGGAACAAGAAACCTTTTGCCAAGGAGAAGAACCAAGGAAGCTGCAGATGTTTGACTGCCCCTCTGCCAGTGTGCTGTTTGCTGGGTTGGCCTGTAGTGGTTGCTTCATTGCCAAGGAAAAGAGAAGGGACTTTTTAAGGACTTTCATAATCTACAGAATTTTCTCCAAGGGCTTGAACTGTGCTTGCCTCCTGCTGAAGTCTCAGGGACAAAAGACTTCATCTCCAGCTCCCCTCTGAATTTCCTTGCTGGGAATTCTCAACTCCAGACATTCGCATGTAGCTGTGAGCTGGAAGCGCGACGCATAGAGAAGAACTGTGTCGCCGCCGCAACTGAAATCGTTGTATCACCGAGGAAGCGAGCCTTCGCTGCATCTCCCTGGAAGCGTGTGTTCATCGAAGCTGCCTGCTGTCGCATCACTGGAGAAGCATGACGCCATCGAGAGAGTCGCCATCGCATCACCGTAGAAGAGTGTTGCAGGGCCTGATGCGGCTCCAAAGTTCATCGTCACCACATTGCCGCATCAAGGGCGCCTTCTTAACACATCGCAACCAGATTATCGCATAGCATCAAGGTGCCATCTTGCGCACCGCATTGGGCCCGCAGGTCGAGAATCTACGCATCACCTCCGTACCGGTAACGATTACAACGAATCCCCTACTCTGCGCAAGCTTTGCGGTGCGACGCATCATTTCCCCCGGATCACGGAACAGACGCATCTCCCCTTTTGCGAGCCTTTTGTTTATTTTGCGTTATGCATCCAGGCACTTTGTTGAGATCTTTGTCGCATTTATCATCATCTTGAACTAAGTAACTTTTATCATCTTTAAAGCAATCTTAAGTGTAGCATTGTGAATTTTTGTTGTTTGTGGTCTTGTGTTAAGTCTATATAAAGAATACTTATTTTAATAAAACCTGTGTTGTGTCCATCTTTAGTGTTTTCACTGTATTACTGTGTATATTCACAAATGCTTAACACACTGCCTCTGAGATAAGCCTGTCTGCTCGTGCCAAGCTACCAAGGGGGTGAGCAGGGGTTATTAAGGAGTGTAATCCCCTTATCCTGACTTAGAAGTAAGGGTCCCTATTTGGACAAAGGTGAATACCATTGCCAACTAGAGACCCTCAGACCTAACACTCCCTCAATACAAACTGAGGTTAATTAACCTCTTGGAGGGCCTCTCAGTGGCGAGAAACTTCAACAGCAAACCAACAACTCGAAGGGAAAGAGGCCCGATGAAGACAAGAGATAGAGATATTAGTGATCTTGAAAGTTAGATAACAGCGCCATCTCAAAGCATGATACACGCTTTCATGATCACTGATGTAATTGAAAAGTCACACAATCTCCCTTAGTAAAACTTGTCTTACTGAAAGGAATGCAGCAAGTGGCATGTGGAGAAACCACTTCCTCACAGCTGACAAGGTTTCAGATTGTTATGTGTGACCTTTTCATAATTTCACTGTAATAATGAGTGACAGTTCAATGGCTATGAGTGACACTTTCTCACGAGCAAAATCAAGCAATGAAGAGCACGAGCTGGTTAACAGAGGCTCTAAAAAAACAGCCCACTTGCCATCCTAAAACACCAGCCCATCGCCCAATGCCTGCCTTTCCAATCTGACCCTGATTCCTGCCTGTCCCCTTGAGTAAAGGAGAGCAGTGTCCCCATATTTGGACTTGACACTCTGGACTAGGAACCTTTCTCCAGGTGTAACAGTGCTAGACTCCTGTTGACTGAAGACAAAGGGATCCATTTGCGCTAAAATTACACCCAATTGTCTTAGGCATTATGCAGTGCTATGAAGGTACAAAGTGTCCCAAACACTCCCATTATTATCATTTTTACATGTGAAGAAAGGTAAAAGTAAATGTGGCATTCCTTGCATACTCGCTCTTGTGCTTCTCCCCATACATGTGTTTCTCTCCTGCTTATTTCACACTGCTTTTCCTCCAAACCCTGCCCTCTGTTTATTCCCTGCATCTGTGCCCTCCTCTCTTGCCCTTTGCTCTTTTTCTAATACCCACCCTCCGTGTCATATTTTCCATCCCCACCGACCTTCCTTCTCCTTCGTGTGTTGCTCTGTCCCACCCCTGCTCTTTGTGTAGCCTGCGGCCCCCCAACCTGAGCCCTCCTTGTTGTCCCCCTGCCTGCACCCTACATGTCATTCTCCAAACCTCCTGTGCTTCCAAAAAAACAAGAAACATTTGTGCTACTTATTTTTTTTATTAACTGATCTAACTTGGTAAATAAAACATTTCTCCCATAATTTTGTAGACGCTCGAATGCATGGCGAGCATGTTTGCAAAACGACAGAAACAGAGTGTCATAGCACCTTTTTTTCTTTAGACATGTTGCAAAGCATCTCGGATGCTGTACATCATGGCTAAAACTCTTTGGCAAGGTCAATATGTACAAAAAGCGGATCTATGACATAATATCGACAGACAGAATATCTTCTTGACGGTAAGTACAAAAATATCAAAAAAATAATATCGTAGTACAAAAACATCGAAATTAAAAATATCATTTTTTAAAATGTATTAATAATAATGCAAAAATAATGTAAAAATACACATATTTTACAAATATTAAAGAAAAACATTAAAACATATTAAAAAATGTTATAACTAATACATATACATTTAAAATAAATTAAAAACTCTACATATAAATTTATATATATACTTACTCCACATATTGCAACAGTAGGAAAAGCGTTGGATAGCGTAGGGGTAAAAATTACTATTCCCACTCCAGAGGGTGCAACAGTAGGGAAAGCGTTGGATAGCATAGGGGTTTTAATTACTATTCCCGCTCCAGAGGGTGCAACAGTAGGGAAAGCGTTGGATAGCGTAGGGGTAAAAATTACTATTCCCACTCCAGAGGGTGCAACAGTGCGGAAAGCGTTGGATAGCGTAGGGGTAAAAATTACTATTCCCACTCCAGAGGGTGCAACAGTAGGGAAAGCGTTGGATAGCGTAGAGGTTTAAATTACTATTCCCACTCCAGAGGGTGCAACAGTAGAGAAAGCGTTGGATAGCGTAGGGGTAAAAATTACTATTCCCACTCCAGAGGGTGCAACAGTACGGAAAGCGTTGGATAGCGTAGGGGTAAATATTACTATTCCCACTCCAGAGGGTGCAACAGTAGGGAAAGCGTTGGATAGCATAGGGGTAAAAAGTACTATTCCCACTCCAGAGAGTGCAACAGTAGGGAAAGTGTTGGATAGCGTAGGAGTAAAAATTAATATTCCCACTCCAGAGGGTGCAACAGTATGGAAAGTGTTGGATAGCGTAGGGGTTTAAATTACTATTCCCACTCCAGAGGGTGCAACAGTAGGGAAAGCGTTGGAAAGCGGGAGGGTAAAAATGACTATTCCCACTCCAGAGATTGCAACAGTAGCAAACGCGTTGGATAGCGGGAGGGTAAAAATTACTATTCCCACTCCAGAGTGCGCAACAGTAGGGAAAGCGTTGGATAGTGTAGGGGTAAAAATTACTATTCCCACTCCAGAGGGTGCAACAGTAGGGAAAGCGTTGGATAGCGTAGGGGTAAAAATTACTATTCCCACTCCAGAGGGTGCAACAGTAGGGAAAGCGTTGGATAGCGTAGGGGTTTAAATTACTATTCCCACTCCAGAGGGTGCAACAGTAGGGAAAGCGTTGGATAGCGTAGGGGTAAAAATTACTATTCCCACTCCAGAGGGTGCAACAGTACGGAAAGCGTTGGAAAGCGTAGGGGTAAAAATTACTATTCCCACTCCAGAGGGTGCAACAGTAGGGAAAGCTTTGGATAGCATAGGGGTAAAAATTACTATTCCCACTCCAGAGAGTGCAACAGTAGGGAAAGTGTTGGATAGCGTAGGAGTAAAAATTACTATTCCCACTCCAGAGGGTGCAACAGTATGGAAAGCGTTGGATAGCGTAGGGGTTTAAATTACTATTTCCACTCCAGAGGGTGCAACAGTAGGGAAAGCGTTGGATAGCGTAGGGGTAAAAATTACTATTCCCACTCCAGAGGGTGCAACAGTAGGGAAAGCGTTCGATAGCATAGGGGTAAAAATTACTATCCCCACTCCAGAGGGTGCAACAGTAGGGAAAGCGTTGGATAGCGTAGTGGTAAAAATTACTATTCCCACTCCAGAGGGTGCAACAGTAGGGAAAGCGTTGGATAGCGTAGGGGTAAAATTACTATTCCCACTCAAGAGAGTGCAACAGTAGGGAAAGAGTTGGATAGCGTAGGGGTGAAAATTACTATTCCCACTCCAGAGGGTGCAACAGTAGGGAAAGCGTTGGATAGCGTAGGAGTAAAAATTACTATTCCCACTCCAGAGGGTGCAACAGTATGGAAAGCGTTGGATAGCGTAGGGGTTTAAATTACTATTTCCACTCCAGAGGGTGCAACAGTAGATAAAGCGTTGGATAGCGTAGGGGTAAAAATTACTATTCCCACTCCAGAGGGTGCAACAGTAGGGAAAGCGTTGGATAGCGTAGGGGTAAAAATTACTATCCCCACTCCAGAGGGTGCAACAGTAGGGAAAGCGTTGGATAGCGTAGTGGTAAAAATTACTATTCCCACTCCAGAGGGTGCAACAGTAGGGAAAGCGTGTGATAGTGTAGGGGTAAAATTACTATTCCCACTCAAGAGAGTGCAACAGTAGGGAAAGAGTTGGATAGCGTAGGGGTGAAAATTACTATTCCCACTCCAGAGGGTGCAACAGTAGGGAAAGCGTTGGATAGCGTAGGGGTAAAAAATACTATTCCCACTCCAGAGGGTGCAACAGTAGGGAAAGCGTTGGATAGCGTAGGGGTAAAAATTACTATTCCCACTCCAGAGGGTGCAACAGTAGGGAAAGCGTTTGATAGCGTAGGGGTAAAAATTACTTCCCACACTACTCCCCCTTTAACACATAACACACTACACATACAAAAAAACACAATTAATATACATTTCAATTAATCAATTAATAACAATTAATATTATTAAATTTATGTAATTATAAATGAACTAATTAGCACATATTAATTACCAATTAATTAACAATAAATACCAATAAATAAATACAATCTCTTTAATTAATTACATTTAATTATATCACACCCTATTCCCCTATAAACACACAACCCACTACACATAAATACATCACATCATTTAATCACTTAATAATTATTAATTACCAATTAATTATTAATTAACAATAACAAAAAATTAAATATATTAGCACATTAACTCTAACTAATGTAAATAAATAATTAATATTATTTAATTACCAATTAATTTTTAATTAACAATGACAAAAGATAAAATATATTAGCACATTAACTCTAATTAATTTAATTTACTATTTAATATTATTTAATTACCAATTAATTAATTAACAATAACAAAACATTAAATATATTAGCACATTAACTCTAATTAGTTTAATTAACTAATTAATATTATTTAATTACCAATTAATTAACAATAACACTAAATTAAAGATATTAGCACATTAACTCTAAATAATGTAATTAACTAATTAATATTAATAATTAATTACCACTTAATTATTAATAAAAATATTTACAAATATATATTAATTAATTAATTATTATTAAATTACTTCCCAACCTATTCCCCTATAAACCCACAACCTGCTCTGATACTAAAACGCAAAATGTAAACAAAATGACTAATTTTCAAACATACTTTACAAAACATATTTACAAACATAAAAAACATAATAAAATACATAACACTAAACAAAATTTAGATATTAGTAAATTTCGATATTAGTAACATACATACCTTAAAAAACGATATTCTGTCTGTCGATATTTTACACATCGATATTCTAGTAACATACATACCTTAAAAAACGATATTCTGTCTGTCGATATTTTACACATCGATATTCTATACCATCGATATTAACCCCTTCCATGCTTATGACAGAACGGTTCCGTCATGAGCGACGGTTGAGCTGTGCTCATGACAGAACCGTTCCGTCATCGTTCCATTGGCTCAATGGAACGTTCAGCACAGCGCAGGAATCTGCGCCACGCTGAAGCGGTTAAAACATCGATATTATTGTATATCGATATTTTAATTTCAATATTTTGTCTCACTACCACAAAAAGCAAGACCTATTGGGATTGCAAATGCTTCTTCTCCTTGGACATTGCCTTCTCAAGAAAACAAATTTGATTATAACCGCAAGGTGTCAACAAATAAATGCATTAGTGAAAAAACATCAAACACAGAAAATAATGGTCCAATCAAAGAAACGCTAAATTGCATTTGCAAGGGCAAATTCCATTATGGTGCCTCATGACGGTTGCACTCAGAAAGCCCATTTGAAAGTGCGCATATTCCAGAATTAAAAAAAAAGAATGGTAGTCCCACCCTGGCAAATATTAAGGAGAGCAGTGAGTTTGAGGCACACGTGTTTGGTATATCTGCTTTCCAAAAGGAGGGATGCCTATATTTGACTACCTACCAGTTCAGGCAATGAAGGCAGTATACAACTGAGTGGCTAAATTCCTGGGGCCTCATTTATGAGGCCTTGCGTCAGTTTTGCGCTTCCGATGCGTCACTTTTTGTGACGCATTGGCGGCGCAAAACATGCCTCCTGTTGCGCACTATTTACAAAGTGACGCATCTAAGCAGATGTGTCACTTTGTAAACCCCGGCGCTACATTATACCTGCGTCAGGTATAATGTATGCAGGGGGGGCGTTCCCCCGCAAAAAGCTTGGTAGAAGTAACGCAGTGAAATCTATGAGATTTCACTGCGTCACTTCTAGAATGCCATTGCGTCAAAATCTTGCGCCTGCCTCACAGGCAGGCATAAGACTGACACAGGCCCTTTCACATGGGGCTTTCCCCATGTGAAAGGACGCATTGCTGGAGTTGCGTCACTTTTGTGACACACTCCTGCAATGCGTCACTTTTGCGCTTACAGATACGTCAGAAATACTGACTTATCTGTAACTCCTTGCGACATGATGCGTCATACATTAAATATGACACCTCAGGTATGTCGCAAGGAGTGCGCACTGAGAAGTGACGCATCGCTGCTTTCTCGCAGCGATGCGTCATTTCTCATAAATGAGGTCCCTGATTTTGAAAACATGAGCTGTCTGTAAACGCAGATTGCCAGTTTACCCAGCATGCTGTGATCCTAGAAAAAAACACATTTTCCCTCTCCTGTGTGTGAACAGAGACTTGTGTTGTCATTGTCTGCTTGTTTTTCTGCCCTCTGCTTTTCTGCTGCTTTTTCTGCCTTCTGATTTGCCTTTTCTGCTAATTTTTCTGCCCTCAGTTTGGCCTTTTCTGCTCATTTTGTTGCCCTATGTTTTGCATTTTTCTGCTTGTTTCTTCCCTCTTCCTGTGATTTCACCCCTCCCGCCTCCCAGTGCCCCGCCATCCTCCAAGGACTTACTTAATGGAGGCCGCAGCGTGTCCCCATTGAGGAGGTTCTTGTGGCAAATGCCCTGAAGATAATTCTCCTGACCAGCTTGTCGACAATCTGCTGCAATTTGCCACCCTCTTCAGCCTGTCGCTCTGCTGCCCTCTGTTTGTGCCTCCGCTGCTCGTTTCTTGCTCTGTTTTGCCTTTCTGCTCGATTTTCTACCCTCTGTTTTGCCATTTTCTGCTAATTTTTCTGACCCCCTGTTTTGCCTTTCCTGCTAATTTCTCTGGCCTCTATTTTGTCATTGCTTGCTCATTTCTTCCCTTTTCTTACAGTTACCCTCCTCTCTCCACCCAGTGCCACACCCTCCCCTGGACCTATTTAATGGAGGCAACAGTGCGACCCCACTGGGCAGGTTCTTATGCCAGCTCCCCCTGCGACAGTTCTCCTTGCCAGCTTGCCTGCAGTCCACTACTCTCCACTGCCTGTCTACATGCTGCCCTCTGTGTTTGCCTCCTCTGTTTGTTTCTTGCTCTGTTCTGCCTTTCTGCTCATTTTCTGCTATCTGCTTTGCCATTTTCTGCTCTTTTTTCTGCTCTGTTGAGCCTTTTCTGCAATTCTCACATCGGTTTGCCCTCCTCTGCTCTGCTTTGCCTTTTTTGTGTTGTTTCTTCCCCCTCCCAAAGACCAACTTAATGGAGGCCACAGCTCAACCCCATTGAGCAGGTTCTCATGCCAGCTCCCCCTGAGACACTTCTCCTGTCCAGCTTGCCCGCAGAATGCAACCCTCTGCTGCCTGTCTACCTGCTACTCTCTGTTCCTCCACTGCGTGTTTCTTGCTTTGTTTTGCCTTCTCTGCTCTCTGATTTGCCATTTTCTGCTCGTTGTTCTCCCTTCTGTATTGCCCTCCTCTGATCTGGTTTGCCTTTTCTACTCATTTTTCTGCCCTCTGTTTTGCCTTTTTTCGCGTGTTTCTTCCTGCCGTTACCCTCCTCCCACTGTTTCCTTCCTCCCGCCTCCCAATGCCCCACCCTCCCCCGTGACCTACTTCATGGAGGCCACTGTGTGACCCCATTGAACAGGTTCTCATGCTAGCTCCCTCGGCAACAGTTTTCCTGTTCAGCTTACCCGCAACCCCCTGCTGCCTGCCTACCTACTTCCCTCTGATGGTGCCTCCTCTGCTCATTTCTTGCTCTGTGTTGCCTTTTGTGCTCGTTATTCTGCCCTCTATTTTGCCTTTTTCTTTTTCTGCCTCCTTTTTTGCCTTTTCTGCTTATTTTTCTGCCCTCTGTTTTGCCCTCTTCTGCTGTTTTGCCTTTTCCACTTCTTTTTCTGCCCTCTGTTTTGTCTTTTTCTGCTTTTCTTTCTGCCCTTCATATTGCCTTTTCTGCTCATTTTTCTGTCCTCTTTCAGTGACTTTTACTGGTTGATTTTTCCCTCTTCCTCCTGTTTCACTCTTCCTACCATTTCCCTCCTCCCGCACCCAGCGCCCTCCCCTCATGACCTTCTTAATGGAGGCCACAGTGAAACCCAATTGAGCAGGTCTTTATGCCAGCTCCCCCTGCAACAGTTCTCTTGTCCAGCTTGCCCGCAGTCTGCTGCCCTCTGCTGCCTGTCTACCTGATGCCCTCGGCTTTTACCTCTTCTGCTTATTTCTTGCTCTCTTTTGCCTGTTCTGCTTGTTTTTCAGCTCTCATTTTTGCCTTATCTGCTCATTTGTTTGCCCTCTGTTTTGCCCTCTTCTTCTATTTTCTTCTCATTTATCTGCCCTCTGTTTTGCCTTACTCTGCTCTGTTATGCCTTTTCTGCTTGTTGTTTTTCTCTCTGTTTAGCCTTGTGTACTAGTTTTTAAGCCCTCTGTTTTGTTTAATAATACATGTATTAGTTTATTGTGCCTCATATAAGAGTACAGTATAACATAGCTTGGTTCCTTTATTAAAGATTTCATTTATAGGATAATGCCTAGGTCGTGGAATTAATATGCATTTAAAGAAAACTGTCAAGTTAGTGTGATTGTATGCCTTAAGCTTCCAGTTGAGAAATTTAATATTAATGTGAAAGTTGTCTTTCTGCATCTTTCCTTCTCTGCAGGTTGAGACCAAAGGCATTCATTAGTTAGTGAAAAGCACATTGTATTTCTAAGATAGCAAGGCAAGGAAGAATTGGCCCATTCAAAACATTTAAATGAAGAATAGAAGGAATGTTGCCAGTTGCCCTCCGCCTGGGACGACTCCTGGTGGCCCCCTGCCCTGGGCAGCGCACCCAAACCAACCGACCACGTGCGCAACCTGGGATTCATCCTGGACTCCTCCCTCTCCATGACCAGACAAGTCAACGCCGTCTCCTCGTCATGCTTCAACATCCTACGCATGCTACGTAAGATCTTCCGGTGGATCCCCACCGAAACCAGGAAGACGGTCACCCAGGCCCTAGTCACCAGCCGACTGGACTACGGCAACTCCCTTTACGCCGGAACCACAGCCAATCTCCAGAAAAGACTCCAGTGCATTCAGAACGCCTCAGCACGCCTCATCCTGGACATTCCCCGACACAGCCACATCTCCATACACCTGAGAAACCTGCAGTGGCTCCCCGTCAGCAAGAGAATCACGTTCCGACTCCTCACTGACCCACACAAAGCTCTCCACAACCAAGGCCCAAGATACCTCAACGACCGCCTGACCTTCTACACACCCACCCGCCAGCTTCGATCGACCAGTCACGCCCTCGCCGCTGTCCCCCGCATCCGAAGAGCCAAAACGGGAGGAAGATCCTTCTCCTACCTGGCTGCCAAGACGTGGAATTCCCTCCCCATCCACCTCCGCAAGACCCAAGACCACCTCTCCTTCAGGAAGCAACTCAAGACCTGGCTGTTCGAGCAGTAGCGGACCCCCCTCCCCCGAGCGCCTTGGGACCCTCCGGGTGAGTAGCGCGCTATATAAATGCTTTGATTGATTGATTGATTGAGTTGGTTCTATCAGACGAATGGAGGATCCCAAGAACAGTTTGGAAGCAGAGACTAGAATATGGGGGTAGTGTTCAAGGCACCAAGTTCTTTCCTGGAAACTGTAAAAGCACAGTTATGTGTACGAGGTCATATTTCTCAAATGTTCCTTTTGCATGTTAATTAGTGAACCCATCTTGGAGTTAGTCCCTTTAGAATTGGAGAGGTACAGACCTCACTTGACATATCTGATTGTGTGGCTTCATTCTATACATGATTCTTGCCTATAGAGCTTCTCCAGAGGTTCTGATGCTGACACCTTTCTTGCTTCCTTGATTTAATAGGGTTTTCCCTATCCTTAGTTTACTGTAGGGTTTAGTAGAAGTTGCAAATCTTTTCCATGTATGGGGAGAAGGATCAAAAACATTTGTCTAGTCATCAAATTATTTTTCTGTATTGCTACCACAGAAATTCATATATGCCCTTTGATGTTGAGGACCCATATTGTACGATGCTTTGGTATTCCTTTGGTATTCTTGTATTTTTATAGTATAATTTTGAGATTGATATATATCAGGCTGGGCTTGAGTTTGTAATAAACCAAGTTATCGACTTAGACCTTTATTGTGTGGTCTTAGATGATCACACTGTACCTTAAGGTTTAAATTTTCGTTAAGCCCTTTTCCTCTTAGGCTACTACAAAGGTATATTGACCAGAGTTATATTGCAAGAAACGGCCCAGAGAGTCCTCAAGCGCTATTAGAATTCAGAAACAATGACGATCTTGCTCACAATTTGGCTCAAAGTGAGGGTATTGCCCCGTTACTGGGGGGAAAACCGATTGCATGTTTACTTTATGCAGACAACATAATAATATTGGATTTAACCCCTAGGGGATTAAATAGTTGTCAGCAGGCACTACATAAAATTGCAGAAGCCCACTATCTAAAGATATATATATCTAAAAGTAAAATGATGTGCATGCACAGAAGAAAACAGCTTCAGTATGGGAATTTTGTATGGTCTGTGGGTGGCCAAAAAGTAGAACTTGTAAAATCTTATGTTTTCCTGTGAAAAATAGTGTGTGGAAACCTAAGTGATAAAGCCTATATAGACAGTAACATCCGTAAAACTACCACGCATGGGGATAGTTTGGGCTCCCTCTATAGATCAACTGGAAAAATACATTTTGCATTCTTGTTAGAGGTTTTCCGTGCAAAAATACCTGCCTCTTTGTTATATGGTATTGAATTGCTTGACATAGAGAAATGTTCTTTTTAAATACAACAGAAGGACAAATTTTAAGTAGCCAGAAAGAAATATTAGAAAATCTGAAGGAACAGTCATTAGTTCTTAAAAATATTAGGATTGCGGTTGATTTGCTACAACTGGATGAGTCTCTGCTTTTCACCCTTAAGCCATATCAATTAAGGGTCACCTTGAAACAGGCTACCAGGGAATCAAGTTTCACTAGGGATAGGGATGCTCGCATCCTAAAGAGGGTTATCCATCCGTCTATAGACTCCTGCCCCATGGAGTGCGCCGCTTCTGGCTATTATTGAGACAGGGTATGCTCCCTTTAAAGAATGTGCTGTCTAAATGGTATGGTTCTCCCCCGATCTGTAATTTGTATATTAACTCTATCCAGGATGTTAATCATGTGTTATTTATTTGCCCCGCTTTATTATTGTATCAGCGTAAATGGATGAGAGGTATTTGTCTACAATTATCTATCCTCTCAGCGTCTGCACTAATTGATTCTATTAATGAGCCACCAAAGGAAATGTTTTGTTATAGGATTTTTTACTTTTTTAAGTGTTTTATAAATTTGTAATTAAATTATATGTAGGAAGCAATTATTAACTTTGGTTTTAACCTGATGTTTTAGTGTTAAGGGCATGAAGGATATTTTAATTATTTCCTATTGTATAAGAAACTATGTTGCACAAAACGTTTATATGTAGTTGGTCTTTCAATTTATGTGGATGTCTTCGGAGTTCAAAGAGCATAAATAAAAAAAACTTGAAACTTGAGTCCCTTTGGGAACAGAAACAATGCATTAACAACATTGGTGCCTGCAGTGTTTTTTCACTACTGATTATTGCCTCTGTAATACAGCAATGCTCTAGAAGGAGGTGCAAACTGGAAGGTTCATTTGCAGGACTTCACATCAGTGTTGGTTATTTCCACTAAGCTAGCGGCACAGGGTTAAAATATAGTAAGATGAAATTGAAGTCCACTTTGTAGAGTTCAAACATCCACAGTGTCTTTGATTTGTACAGCACAACACAGGCTTGGGAACTTTGAGGCCTATTTATGTAGCTTTCACACAGCGCGGTGAAGCAAGTCACCTTGGCACTGTGTGAAAGGGAAATGGCAGGAATGTGCCATATCCAATATAACACGAAACATTCACATCCTTTCCTTGTGCTGGTGCTCTTTTGGCTGCCTAGTGCCAATGCAGGAACCCGTGTACCATGTTGCAAGTTTGCCTGAGTTGTAGGCAGGATTGTTTGTGAGCAAGAAGGGACGCCCTCCTGCACAGAAGTAGTCCTGAGAGACATTTTACTCTTTCTATGTGCTTGCACAATTGCATGATGCAGCACGCAGAAAGAAGTAGTAACGAGGAGAAATAGATATTTCTCCTTGTTATATCTCTCCTGGGGAGGGATAGCTTTTGGCACGTTCCCAGGTTTACCAGTATTGGTAAATCTGGGAATACACCAAATTCCAAGAGTGGATGTTTTGGAATATCCACTCTCCACCCATGGAATGCCTTTCCAGGGCACAGTAACGCAATGCAGCGATTTGTGCTGTGTTACTTTGGATTGATCAAGCCAAGCATGGTCACGCAAGGTGGCCTTGCATTGCTTGATAAATGTGACTAGAGTTTTGCATTGCCTTTATGCTCCCTTGCATGGCACAGTGGTGGCGCAAAACCTTCATAAATATGACCCTCAAATGGGTAGGGCGGCAGGTTTGGCAAAAGTGAGTTACTATATTTCAGTGCTATTCCAAACTACTGATGAATGGCCATCAGAAATGTAGTGGCACTTTACAGAAAAGGCATAATGCAGATGCACACTGTCAGGTCTCTTTTATACACTCAGATTTTTGGGGAGGCGCAGGCGCTAACTTTTCTACTTTCATCTGTCACCTGGAAGTACTGTGGCTGAAAACCATTTTCCATTCAACTTGCTCCCATGTCCTATCTGAGACATGGTGTTGTTGGGAGACATGGATGACGTCCAAGGCCCCTCTTCTCTAACACTGAGTCTTTCAAAATCAGTTTTTCAGAATCAGTGTAATAAAACATGACTTTTTGCAGATGTCCTGCCAATTTTTGCCCTCATTTGGATCACTGGATGTTGGTTTTTGACTCTGACATTGCACTGGATTCGGCTAACAAGGCCCCAGTGCCAGTGCTCTTTCCCCAAAACTGATGTATATGAATTGGTAACCCCAACTGACAAGGACTTTGCTCTGTTATAAATCCCTAGTGTATGGTACCAGGGGTACTCACAGCATAGGTGGTAAAGGGGTCCCCAGGGCTCCAGCACAGTTTTGTGCCACCCTGAATGACCCAAAGAAACTACTAACAGCAGGCCTGCCATTGCAGATGGCAGGAGTAGTGCAAACTGCTTCAACTCGACTGTGACCTAACCATTTGTGGCACAGTGAAATGCACTGCTTTTAGTATTTGTCAGTCACCCTTAGAGAAGGCATCCTGGGACCAGGAGGCAGGTGCAGTTTATTAAGAGTGTACACATGAAGTGCAAGGTTACATGTATCCATACTGTCTTTACCATTAGAGTACACTATAAGTGATAGGCAGTCTATAGGATAACATGGGAATTGCACGATGGCAGACCCGGGTAGCAAGCTCCATTATGGTACCACCTAAATATGTCATGTTTTGTGTTGAACAACATCGTGTCGCAGGGATTCTGTTCTCACACAGAACTGTGCATAGACAACAACGGTACATGCCCCATGCTGAAGATGAGGTGTAAATCCAGCCAAAACGTGCCAAGTCGCGTCTGGAATGGACAAAGGACCTAACCTCGGAGCTGTCAAAGAGTGGGGTAGGGCGCCATTAAACCAAACTCGGTGCTGCCTAGCATCAATTGGACCTTCCTGTGCCCTATACTGAGCATATTCCTGCGGCACTGAAGTGGGAGTGTACGTTTCGAAAACAGTAGTATTTGCGTTCACAGCCGGGAAGGTCACCCACAAGTAAAAAATTTCGTACGGGTAAGCCAACTCTGCACTCACCATCATTATTATGGCCATGCCATCCACGGGGACATTATAAGTCTGCAAATGATTGCGCACCGCAATGCGACTATGTTGCGGAATGTCCATCACGGCCACAGTGACACAGAAAGAAAGAGGTACAAAGTAAACTATGTAGCACAACTGGGTAGTAATTCAAGAAAACCGTTTTGAAAGAATCAAGCTTGAAAATGACCTATGTAAATACAGGTAGGTTTGTCCGACACTACCGCTAACCGGAAACAATAGTGAAGGTGTTAAGGACTGAATATTGCACTACTCAAGTGTCATGTAATAAGACCACCAACGATTGGGCGCCATGTCGCAGGGATTCCGTTCTCACACAGAACTGTGCATAGAGACTTGGAACCTCAGTGAATTAGGGTGTGCCAAAACTCACCTTAATACCCAGAATCCCCTTCCAGACTAGCAACAGTGTCTCATTGGTTCTTACACACTTCCAATGTTTAGACAAACCAGAACATGGACTTAGAACACCTCAGGTAACGTGGAACACATGAACACTCTTTCATTATACAATTATATCAATCCAGAACAAGGAGTAAATGAGGACACGTGCACATTTGAAATGTTTATTATCTAATGCAGTGTTCTCAAGCGCAGTATCTTAGCTAATACAAGCAAACATATTGTAAGAAACAAAGTAATCAGCATAGTTACTAGTCCATAGAATACAAAGGGTGAAAGCATGTTAAAATGCTAGAGGGAAGAAGGCTAAAAGACACCTAATTCTCACCCGCCCTTGCTAGTATATTATATTATATCTAAGAAGGTCTCTTTGGGTTTTAGCAGGGCGGCCCCATACCTCTGATCCTAGTGGTAAGGGATCACATCATCTTCCACCAGCTCTCTGCATGCGAAGCATCATCAAGTGTGTATGTATGCTCTGTGCAGTGCAATATAAAACACGCCTAAAGCCAGAATTTGGCCGCAGCTACATGTATGTTATGTCTAGAACGTGCAAAGATCAAACCTCACAACAACCACTGTGTTTAACTAACCTTGAAGGCCTCAGCACTCACTGTACAGATATAGCTTACCAAGCAAAGCTGATACTAATAGCAAAACATATTATTCTCGTGTGAAGCAAAATATTCTACTGGGCTAAAAGCTCTAATAACAATATGTGCCGTGTGCAGAAGCAGCAGAAAGTCAAAATGGCGTTTAAACTCCTAATAAGCTCATGCGAACTTAACACAGTGCGAAAGCAAAGCATATCAATATGACACCCTCCCTTTGATCCGAGCATGGATAACACAAGAAAAATAAGATATGGGGCAAACTATTGAAAGCAGAGTTCAAGAAAGACAATCAGCCCAAATTTGCGCATGTGAAAAAGTAAAAAAAAAGATAAATTCACTCAAACAAATCTCATAAGCAAGAATGTATTTTAGTCATTGGCGTGGGCAAAGTCAATAGGTCTGGGGCAAAGAAAATTGTCATATGCCAGAAAAAAGAATAATAATAATAAAAAAAATGTTCAATGTCCAATTAATGGTGATGAAATACTTCATCCTAACATTGAATATGCAAAATAAGCAGCAACAGTTTCCAACAGGAAATCACTGTTCTCATCCAAAAATAGTTCAGCCATCCAATAGTGGGAAAGAACATACATGCTCTTCAATTACCGGAGGCTCTAGCTCCATTCGAGGGCAACTCGGTGAATTCTCAATGAAACTGTGTGCCAAGAAATCTTGCGCCGCTGCGAATACATTCCAGCGACCCAGTATTCCATTCATCGCTGCAAAGGCCATAATCCCTCCGTCAGAACAAATCAATTCATGTGCAACTAAGGGGCTCATGAGCTGATTATAATCCACATCAGGAGACACCGTATTGCAGAGACACAAATCCAGGGCCCAGTCGAAATCGCAACTCAGGCAATGAAAGACAGGCTGGACACATGTAAAATAGGAAAATCGAAACGTTAATCCATAAGCTGCACTTAAGGTGGCGAGTGGCAGCACTCCATAGTATTCAAGCATCCTCTTGCGAAACAGTGCCAGTCGTGACAGCTCGTCTTGAAACACAGGATGTGCATCCATTTTGAATAAAATAAAACAGCAAAAGCACGCCTGCCGCCAGCGCCAGTAAAACGGCAAATCCACCAAATAGGCTGGAAAAGATCGAATGGAAGAAAGCAGGAATGGTCCCAAATATATTTTGAAATGAAGTCACAAGACCACTGCTAACCCCTTTAGAAAAGTGCGCCAGCCCAGTTGTGGAGGATGCATTAAAGATTGTGTGAATTAACTCACCGAAATGCAATGGCAGGCCTGTATTTAATAAAACATGCACCTCTGTGCGGGTTTTAGCTACGTGAAGGACAAATGTTTCACGAGCAGATGTGAGGGCAACTTCTTTTTGGGACAATAGAGCTCTTATGAGTGTCAGAACCAGTCTTTCTCTGTGCTGGCCAGTGACACAGGAGCAGAACGACGTAAGCTCCCAATTCCACCTCAGAACTCCCCAGCCACACACAAATTTTAAATGCGTAGCCAGAAGAGCACAACGGGGAAAGGGGAATTGGACAGAGAAGAGAATGCACACAATTGTAGTCTTCTTTCTTCTTTTTCGTCTTTTTCTTATGACTACTTAAGTTCTGTTCTGTTGACTTGATGGTGCTGTAAAATAAAATCACATATAACTCTCCCTGCGCCTTCTTAACTTAACGCTATTGTTTCTCTTGTCAACTGAAAACCTACCCAAAGAGCTGTGTGCCTGTTCCTTTCTTCTATTTCTGTTGTTCTTCTGTTCTGAGTTGTAATCACTGTAATGAAATGTATTGTGTTTTTAATATGTCTCTACTCTTATTAACTTCTTTATCTTTCTTTTATTCTTAGGGGCTCACCTACAGAACAGCGAACAACTGCTTGGTAAATAATCTTCTTGCTTCACCTTTAATGTGTATATTATTTCCTGTAGTTGGTTCACTACTCGAATTTTCTCATATACACTAGGCTAGTTGTGCATCTATTCTATTCAGTTTTTATCTTGTACCTCACGCTTGTCTTTTTAAAACTACAGCAGTTGGTTCTAGTTGTCTCTTAAATGTACTTCTATGAATACCAGGAAATTACACCTCTTCTCATTAAATTCACTGCGCTCTCATGCCTCAAATTATTCTGTTCGTACGAAAAGGAAGGATATCGAAAGTTCGCTTAGCTGACTTGAGCTACGAAATTATAATTCTACAAACTGGAACCGTCTTACTTGAATTCTGTTGATACGCTAATCTTCTGTCACTCTGGAAAATACTCGCGACGCGTTATATTCCCTGACTAAACGCGACGCGCAGATACACCTCCTACTCCTCTCGATGATCAGGTGAAGTGCGCAGTTCTCCGAGCGTCTCACCGATATCATTCGAATCCTTCTGGCAGACTAGAGCGCTAACCTGTTCTCCTTTTCGGGGCATCTTGCCGCCATATTGCTGTCTGCCCTGCGCTCAATGTTGCTTCCACAATTTTGATAAAACAGCTATTACCATTCCTTTAGAGTTATTCAGGACAGGCTTCTTTTTATTGGACCTGTAGACTGGGGACCTGACAGTACTCTCCCTCAAAGGTCTCTTTTCCCTCTGAATCTTGTGTGGGAATCTTCTGTGAAACTCTGCAATTAATCGTGGGGCATTTACTTCAGACTCCGGTTCCCAGGACCTCTCCTCTGGGCCATAACCTTTCCAATCTAGCAGGTAATATAGCTTCCCTTTCTTCAGTTTTGAGTCTAAAATCTGTTGAATTTCAAACTCTTCTCCAATTTCAGTTTGAATTGGCTCTGGGGTTTTCCCTAGTCTAACAAAAACAGAAATTTCCTTTCTGAGTATTAGAGTTCTAAATTGACATTGAAGTCTACTCTGGCCTCTTCCAGACAACAGTTACCCCAAGCAGTGTATCTTAGCCACAGCTAACAAAAGAGTGTATCAAAATATTGTTTTTATTTTAATTTTTTCAAAAGGAAACAAGTACGTTCTTACAGTGGTTTACATAGTACATTTAAAATCCTAACATAATAAGCATGATCACTTAGAGTTATAAAAAATCCTTTTGAGCACAATAACATGTTATACACATACATTCATAATCATTGTAAAAACCATAATTTTTAAAGTACACAAAAACATTTAATTACTACAAATAAAAACAGTTTGTCGACGCGTTTCGGTGATTTGTCCTTTGGAACACCTTCTTCAGGACTATTTAAAAAGATCTTCTTTATGTTTGCTCACATTAAACTGTGGTCCTTTTATACCTTGCCACATCAAAATCCGTGAGTTGTGATAGATTTTGGTCACTCCGTCTCCCTCTCATTAAATCAGGGAATTTTTATTTCATCAGGAAGCCGATTGGTACATTATTCTTGCACGATTCACGTTTTGGTCGGGATTATTTTCCTTTTTGTCCGTTCCCGTGTTACGTGAGTCTCGGTGCTACATACGTCAATCTGTATGCCAACTCCACCTTTTTTTTTTAAATTTCGGTGCGATTACCTCCGCCTTGATATTACGGTGCGGTCGTCCGGTCTCACTGGCTATCCCGTTTTGATTGAAACTGGTGGAGTATCTATTTTCTATATTCAAACGCTTAGTGAATGCTCTCCAAAAATGAGACAAAAACTGGGAACCTCTGTCAGACACTAAAACCTTGGGTATTCCGTGTGCTCGAACTACATGTTGGCTGAAAGCATTTGCTAAAACCTTGGCAGATGGTACACCTTTTAAAGGCACAAAATGGGCCATCTTCGTAAAAGCGTCCACACATAGAAGAATGGTATCAAAACCTGAGCTAGAAGGTAAATCTACTATAAGATCTAATGTTACGGTATGCCAAGGGAATGGAGGGGTGGGTAATGGTTGTAACAAACCCTGTGGACGTCTTCTTTCTGGTTTTCCCCTTGCACATGTCTCACAAGTAGCCACATATTGATGAATGTCCTTGATCATGTTTGGCCACCAGAAACGTCTGCGCACCAATTCTTTAGTCTTGTTGATGCCCTTGTGTCCGGCTAAAATACTATCATGACATTCTCTTAAAGCCTTTAACTGCATCTCAGATGTGGGTAAGTACAGTGCTCCATTGTGATAGGGTAACCCTTCTCGTATTTCTCTTCTTGAATCTTCCTTTAACCAATTTCTCAGTTCTTCTTCTTTTTTCAAATTTTCAGATTCCTTCGAAGACTCTCTGTTTTCCTGTAATACCGCATTTATTATCTTTTCTGCTGGAATAATTGTCTGATCCACAATCTTTTCTGTAACTCCTTCTGTCTCTAACCTGGATAAGGCATCTGCCTTTCCGTTCTGCGTTCCGGGTCTATAGGTAATGACAAAGTCATATTCAGAGAAATACAAGGACCAACGGAGTTGCCTCGGGGTTAAGGTTCTGGCTGACTTTAGGAATTTTAGATTTCGGTGGTCAGTGTAAACTGTTACAATATGTTGAGCCCCCATCAGATAGTGTCTCCACTCCTTGAAGGCATCCTTTATGGCCAACAGTTGTTTTTCCGTGATTGTATAATTGATTTCTGGAGGTGTTAACTTCCTGGAACGAAATGCCACTGGATGCAGTTGGCCTGTAGTCTTGTGTCTCTGCGATAACACTCCTCCCAAGGCGAAATTGGAGGCATTTGTTTCTATGAAGAATGGTTCTGCTGGATCTGGGTGCAACAAAATCGGAGCTGTGGTGAAATCCTTCTTCAATTGTGCAAAAGCGGTCTCCGCTTCAGGGTTCCACTGAAAAGGTACTCCTTTTTTCAATAGGCGAGTGATTGGGATTAGCTTCTTGGAGAAATCCTGAATAAATCTTCTATAGAAGTTGGCAAATCCGATGAAACTTTGGATTTCTTTTACTGAAGTTGGGGATTTCCACTCAATCACCGCTTTTATCTTATTGTTATCCATGGTGATTCCCCCAGGAGCAAGCACAAACCCCAGAAACTCTACTGAGGTCACATCAAATGCGCACTTATCCAATTTGACAAATAACCCATTCTCACGAAGTCTTTGTAACACCTTTTTGACATGACTCTCATGAGTTTCCACTTCGGTTGAGTAGATCAAAATATCATCGATATACACTATCGCGATTTGATCAATACAATCCTTCAGAACATCGTTTATAAAATGTTGAAAGGCTGCAGGAGCATTGCATAGCCCATATGGCATCACTTGGTATTCAAATAAACCTTGTCTTGTTCTAAATGCTGTCTGCCATTCGTCTCCTTCTCTAATCCGGACTAGATGGTATGCTCCTCTCAAATCAAGTTTAGTGTAGATTTTGGCTTCTTTCACTTGGTCTAGGAGAGTCGAGATCAAGGGTAATGGGTATCGGTTCTTGACTGTTATCCGATTTATGGCCCTACAGTCAATGCACGTGCGTAATTCCCCATTCTTTTTCGGAATAAAAAATAAAGGGGATGAAACTGGGGACTGAGAAGGTCGAATGAAACCGTTCTCCAGGTATTCTTCCAGATAATTCTTCAAATGTTTATCCTCTTGTTCGGTTAGGGCATAAATTCTGCTGCAGGGCAAATTAACTCCAGGTTCTAAATCTATCTTACAGTCATACTCTCTGTGAGGTGGTAATTTCTTTGCTTCTGCTTCATTAAAGACATCCTAAAATTCTTGGTACTTTTCAGGCAGAGTCACCGTGTCAATCACGCAAACTGAATTTTCATTTTTGCTCAAATGATAGGCTGGTGATAGACCACCTTTGTTTTCTCCATCCTTGAAACAGTTTTCTTTGCAATAAATCGAATTCATAGTTATTGTTCTTGCTGCCCAATCTATGGTTGGGTTATGCTCCGTGAGCCAAGGTAAATCTAAGATCAACTGGAATTGTGGGGCATCTATTAGATTAAACTGCAAATTTTCACAATGTCCTTCTGCAGTTTCTAAATGTACTAATTCAGTGTGATTGACAATTGGGCCTGAAGACAGATTTGTACCATCTACAGCCCTGACTGACTCACTCCTTTCTTTCCGGATTGCTTGTAATCCTATCTTTTCTGCAAAACGTAGATCGTAAAAGTTGCCTGTTGCCCCGGAGTCTATCATTACAGCAATCTGTTCTCTTCTGTGATTTCGATAACTCAGGGTTACAGATATTACCAAATGTGGGGAGGCAGATTGTAAAGTATTTGCCAAAGCGTGATTCTTTGGAGCCAAATTTGTTTCTGCAACCACCAGTCCAACCCCAACTACTGGTGGCGCATGGCGTTTTCCGCCGGCGAAGTCTTGGGTTTTTTAGGGCAATCTCTAACAAAATGTCCACTACCTCCACAATAGAGACACAGTTTATTATTCCGCCTCTTTTCCTTCTCTTCTTTCGTTAGAGGCCCTCGTATCGTTCCTATTTGCATAGGTTCCACTCCGCGATTAGAATCATGTTGCTTGTGAGGTTCATATCTGGCTCTATCAAAACGTGGTACGCTGGGTCTATAATCTCGCTTCTTCTCTCCTCTTCTCTCGCTCTGACAAAAATCTATCTCCAACACGAGGTCCACCAAGGCGGAGATGTCAGTGGGACGATTGGGAACTTGTGCTAAGGCGTCTTTGAGTTCGTCTTTTAACCCCCGATAAAATACTGCTGCTCGTTTGTTCTCCGGCCATTCAGTTTCTAACACCAGTTTGTTGAATTGCGCCAAATATGCTACTAACTCTCTATTTCCTTGTCGAATCTCTAAAAGTTCATTGTCAGTAGCTTGAGACACCTTTCGTCGATCAAAAATCCGCATAAATTCTTTCTTGAAGTCTTCTAAATTGAATAACACAGGATCGCTTCTGGTGACCAAGGGCATTGACCAGGCTGCGGCGTCTCCACTTAAATAGGATAATATGAATGCTACTCGAGACTGCGCATCAGGAAACAGTGCAGGTCTACACATAAAGTGCAGAGAGCATTGAGTTAAAAAGACTTGTGCCTTTTGAGGGTCTCCACTAAAACGTTCAGGGGGGGCAAGAGGAATCACAGGGGACAAGGAATGTATTACTTGTGTGTTTACCTTTGACTGAGATGGCGTTGACTCCTCAAACGAACCCAACTCTGGGGAAGATATTTTGAATCCTTCTCCTGAAACTAAATTCCCTATTCTATGTGCCAACTCTGTGGTGTCTTTCTTTAGTTCCCTATTCTCTGCTCTAACCGCTATTAGTTCGTTTTGTATTTCATCTAAAATATTTCCTAACTTCTTCAAATCCAAACCTTCCGCCATTCTGCTCAGGTGCCTCTATATCGTGGGCACTTCACTCTGTCAGAACCAGTCTTTCTCTGTGCTGGCCAGTGACACAGGAGCAGAACGACGTAAGCTCCCAATTCCACCTCAGAACTCCCCAGCCACACACGAATTTTAAATGCGTACCCAGAAGAGCCCCAAGGGGGAAAGGGGAATTGGACAGAGAAGAGAATGCACACAATTGTAGTCTTCTTTCTTCTTTTTTGTCTTTTTCTTATTACTACTTAAGTTCTGCTCTGTTGACTTGATGGTGCTGTAAAATAAAATCACATATAACTCTCCCTGCGCCTTCTTAACTTAACGCTATTGTTTCTCTTGTCAACTGAAAACCTACCCAAAGAGCTGTGTGCCTGTTCCTCTCTTGTATTTCTGTTGTTCTTCTGTTCTGAGTTGTAATCACTGTAATGAAATGTATTGTGTTTTTAATATGTCTCTACTTTTATTAACTTCTTTATCTTTCTTTTATTCTTAGGGGCTCACCTACAGAACAGCGAACAACTGCTTGGTAAATAATCTTCTTGCTTCACCTTTAATGTGTATATTATTTCCTGTAGTTGGTTCACTACTCGAATTTTCTCATATACACTAGGCTAGTTGTGCATCTATTCTATTCAGTTTTTATCTTGTACCTCACTCTTGTCTTTTTAAAACTACAGCAGTTGGTTCTAGTTGTCTCTTAAATGTACTTCTATGAATACAAGGAAATTACACCTCTTCTCATTAAATTCACTGCGCTCTCATGCCTCAAATTATTCTGTTCGTACGAAAAGGAAGGATAGCGAAAATTCGCTTAGCTGACTTGAGCTACGAAATTATAATTCTACAAACTGGATCCGTCTTACTTGAATTCTGTTGATACGCTAATCTTCTGTCACTCTGGAAAATACTCGCGATGCGTTATATTCCCTGACTAAACGCGACGCGCAGATACACCTCCTACTCCTCTCGATGATCAGGTGAAGTGCGCAGTTCTCCGCGCGTCTCACCGATATCATTCGAATCCTTCTGGCAGACTAGAGCGCTAACCTGTTCTCCTTTTCGGGGCATCTTGCCGCCATATTGCTGTCTGCCCTGCGCCCAATGTTGCTTCCACAATTTTGATAAAACAGCTATTACCATTCCTTTAGAGTTATTCAGGACAGGCTTCTTTTTATTGGACCTGTAGACTGGGGACCTGACAATGAGACTCATCTTATTGAACTCTGCTTTCAAGGTCGGAATCCTCGGCCAGATGGAAACATCCAGCTTCCCATGCGTGGGTGGATACATCACATTTTTACAGCAAACCACACGCTCACTGATGGTAATGACATAAGCAATGCCTTTTATTAACCCACAACAATCCTTATTGTTTAATAGTAAATAACTCCCATTTGCCAGTAATGTGAATGTGGGAACGATAGCGGGCACGGGGGTACCTTTCAAAACACAGGCTAAATTAGGCTCGTCTTGATTACAGGAGCCGTGTAATTGGATATGTCTACACATTAATGAGTGATCCGGTGTTTCAATGCATTCTTCACCATTCAGATAAACTTCCTTTAGGCATCTATATGTAAAAGGAAGCGACCAGTCTTCATGGAGATAGGAGCTACCAAGAGGCTTGTATCTACCAATGGCAAAATACTTCATACAATTTTTAAACTCGAAAAGAGCAAACGGTAGAGTTATTAATCCGTGGATAAGCAACGTTTGAGGAATAGGAATTCAATTAGGCCTTAGACGGGGACATAGATTGTAGTTTCTTAGTCAGTAGTCAGCGTGATGCAGCTAATTAACATGCTACGCACGCTTCTATGGCACCAGACATTCTTTTAGTTACACTCTGTCACCTTTTATGAAAATCATACTCTAACCTGCCGCTCATTAATTGATAGAATCTCTGCGCTGGAAGCTGAATCATCCTACCTTGGAGACCTGCCGAGACCTGCCTTTCCTCCCTGGTGTCCCGGCTGGTGTGAGCGCATTCCGCAGTCGGCGGAATCAGCAGCCGCTCCCAGCCCGAGGACTGCATGGTAGAGGATTCGCGTGGGCAATCTGCTTGTGAAACCGACCGGGGGACTGCGAGGCCCAGCATTCCCCAAACACCGCAGCTGGTGCCTCTTCCCCCGGCGGACACGCCCCCTGCCTCCCGCCTACATTACCGTTCGCGACACCCGCTCTGCGGGTGCCGCTCATTAATTGATAGAATCTCTGCGCTAGAAGCTGAATCATCCTACCTTGGAGACCTGCCGAGACCTGCCTTTCCTCCCTCGTGTCCCGGCTGGTGTGAGCGCATTCCGCAGTCGGCGGAATCAGCAGCCGCTCCCAGCCCGAGGACTGCATGGTAGAGGATTCGCGTGGGCAATCTGCTTGTGAAACCGACCGGGGGACTGCGAGGCCCAGCATTCCCCAAACACCGCAGCTGGTGCCTCTTCCCCCGGCAGACACGCCCCCCCTGCCTCCACGTATAAAACTGACGCAAGCCTCACCGCGACGCGGGACTCGCGCGGGACGCAGCCCGGGCAAAGAGCGGGCCATTTGAGGCCGTTCGAGAACGCGAGAAACCGGACCGGGCCACTACATTAAGTCCTGCCCACACGGATTAGACTTGCATCCACTTCCTCTATTTGCCACCAAAAACCTGTTTACCTACTGTTTTTGTTTTATAAAGTCCTCGTGTACCTATCCTAACAAAAATGAATACGAGGGGTAGCAAGCAAAAAAAAACAAAAAAAGGTGGGGTTGGTGAGCAACTGCTAGGGCCCATGGATGACTTTATCACTAAGGCAAATTCGTTCATAGACCAAAGCATCAGTCTGATAGAGGATAGAGTATCCATCGACCTTGCTATTGCAAGACGATCTTCCTTGGGCCCATTGGCCGTAGCAAGAACTCCCGAGACAGGCGATAATTCAACTCAAATACCACAAGGTAACAATAGGCTTAGTCTCCCAAATGTAGTAGATCTCTCAGCCTCCCAACTTTCTGTAATGAACTCAGACTCAGACCTAGAAAAAAAAACTGAAATTCTACCTGACTATACTCCAGAGGAAGTAAGACAAGCAAGAGGGCGGAGGGAGGGGGCAATCAAGAAAATAAGGGAAAAGGAAAAGGGGGAAAAACAATAGTCATGGACTCCGCCGAATTACCTCTTAGTTCAAATGCGGTAGGGCCAACTTTGCAAACAGTCGATGATACCGACCACCATGTGTTGGTACATCATTCCTTACTTAATACACCAGACATTGTTGCCTGAGGCTCACCTGTTCCTTTATCCCCTACTAAAGAATCTGAGACGTCAGAGTTGGTAAACAAAATAGCTGCTCTACTAAACTCGCTCTTTCTCCCTTTACAAAGTAGATTATCAAATATTGAGAAACATTTATTTACGCTTATAAATCCTCCAATATTAAAGTCGATTCAAGGGCCTCAAAAAATGGGAACAAACAATCTCCCAGGATCTATTCCCCAAAGTAAAACTACAACCTTAGTGTGTCCATCTTCTAAGCAACCAATAGTATCAAAGGCCCCCATATCGGAGAAACCTTCCTCGAAAGAAAAAACGCCCATATCTCAGTTAACAACTGCACCAAAAACACTAGTCTTAAAAACACCAGCTCAAAAAACCCCGGTCCCAACAACACCAGCCCCAAAAACACCTCTTCAAAAAACATTAAACCCACTAGTAAATAAGGGAGGTGCTAGAGGTACACATGAGAGTAGATTACCCGTCAATATGCCACCTGAGGCATCTCCATTCGTTGTGGTGATGGCTGGTGTACCAGAACTGGTGGGACATGGTGTAGAACCTAACTGGTCCCTAAAAAACAAGGCGCAATATTGGCTAAAAACAAACCGCCCGATTCCCCCCAATTGGCCAAGTAGGATACTAACAGTATGTAGGACCCCATGGGTTGGCCAGGGAAAAAAAACCATACAGGGAGACTGCATTGTGATCACTTTCGAGGATCCCAAAGTAGTCGAATACATTTGCTCATGGGAACACCATAGCACAAGCAGTGGGATAGATACAAAGCGCCTATCCTTCTTCTACCCCAAAAGACAGCATAGTAATTATCTCCAGGAATTTGATAACTCCTGGCGCAAAGCAGTTCCCCAGCCTTGGGAACTTAACATCCCCGGACCAAAAATAGCCTTGCGCTATAACGATCACGATAGCTTCTGGCGGGCTGTGGAGCCTAACCATCAATTCCACGAGGACCCATGGCAGACTGTGGGCCCACGGAATAAAGGTAGAGAATGGGAGCAGTGGGGTGGGCCCCCACAGCAACGATACAGACCCACCTATGGGGAAACACCATACTGGGATAATTGGTCGGGTATTCCGACCACGAATCGATTCAGTGGCCTAGAAATGGTTGATTGACCATTAGTAGAAAATTTAAACACCGACCAAATTACTCTACCCCCAGATCCCACAGAGACGATGATTGTAGGGCCAGAGAATGAAACACAATATCTGTTGGTCATTTTCTGGAACATCGCAGGCCTCCGCCCAAAAATAGAGGATGGCTCGGCTGCTCAGTTCCTAGAGGTAGGAAAAATTATCTGTCTACAGGAAACATGGGCTAGAAAGGAGTCACATCTTTTGGGCTATAAAACCTACTTTTCTCCAGCCCTTCCAAGTATAGCGGGCAGGCCTAAGGGAGGCCTGGCAACTTATATAGTAAACACCATAAAAAACCTCAAGGTACTAAAGACAGAACTTGCCTCAAATTTCCAATTAATTTGTTTATCAGCAGGAAAAAAAACAACTATTATACTACTAAATTTCTATAATAACTTAGAGGATGACCTATTTTGCAACACCCTTTTAATAATTCAGGAAAAAATTGCACATCTCAGCCAATTGTATGGAAAAAAAGGGACTGTCCATCTATTATGGGGAGGGGATTTCAACCTACACCCCTGCCCATGCTCGGGCATGCAGAGCTGTGGGATAGTGGATGAGCATGACAACCCCCTCATGCACTTTCCCCACACAAGAACAGGGACAGCTATGAATAATCTCCTTCTAGATCTAGAATTGACAATAGCAAATAAAATCGACCCTACTCAGAATCTTCCAGATCCAACATACCTAGGGAGGGGCCATGAAACCACCGTCGATTACATCCTTTTGACGGATGGATTAAAACACCTAACCAGGGACTTTAAACTTATGAAAAATATCTTAAGTGACCACTGTGCCCTTAGATTAGATATTAATTTGAGTGATCTAGAAACCCAAACATCAAACATAGCAAATACCCTATCCCAAAATAAGATAGAACTCGGAAAGAGTAATGGGTATACCCTGAGATGGGAAAAGATCGATCCTACCCGACTAACCGAGAAACTGATAAAGATAACACATCCTAACATAATAAAATGTCTAGACCTATCAGTAGAGGATGGGGTGGTCCTTGAAAACTTTAAGATAATTTTAGAAAAAACTAAAGGACTGCTTACCAGAAATACAAATTTAGCTAACCCAACTCCAACAGGATGGTTTAATCATGACTGCACTGTGGCGTTAACTAATTTAAAAACGGCCCTTAAGCAACCACACAGAGTCCATCAACAGATACAGCACCTCAGGCTCCAATACAACAAGGTTAGGAAGCTGAGAAAGCAAGAACTTAAACAAGCGTTATGGGAGGAACTTCACAAAAGCGCAGTTACGAAAAATAGTGAGTCCTTTTGGCGGATAGTTAAGACCCCTTTTCTATCAGAATCTAACAGCCCCAAGATAGAAGTGGCCATTGAGGAGGAAATTTGAGTAAACCATTTCTCAAAAATATTTAAATTAACATCTCCGATTGAAGGGCTAGATCACTGTCTTCCCCCGGTTGAATTTCCAATTCCCTTACAATTTGACATACTCGACGTAACTCAGGCAATAAAATCAAGTAAAGGTGGTAAAGCACCTGGCCCCGATGGGGTCCCAGTAGACCTTTTTAAACACCTTCCGGATCTCTGGGCCCCTATACTCACAAGAGTATGTACTGCAGCAGCGAAATCGGGATTGATGGAGTCCTGGTCCAACTCAATCATGGTCCCAATTTTTAAAAAGGGGGACCGCCAGGACGTGACATGTTATCGCCCAATCTCGCTGTTGGACTCTTTAGGCAAAGTAGTCGGCAGAGTGGTACTGGAACAGTTACAGCAATGGGCACATGACAACAACATATTATCCGACCTACAATTTGGATTCAGGGAAGGTTTCGGAACTGTAGAACAGGCCCTCAACTTAAGTATGATTGTGTCCAAATACATTCATGCAAAGCAGGGGACAATGTACATGGTATATGTTGACTTGTCCGCTGCGTTTGATTGCGTATCTCATGCGAAGCTATGGACCCTCCTGAGAAACATGGGTGTGGATTCTTCCCTCCTGGATTTCCTGAGAGAATTATATACAGCGGCTTCTGCTCGAGTGCGCTATGGAAAAAAAGGTGAACTTACCGCGTCTTTCAGAGTGGAGCGGGGAGTCAGGCAGGGGTGTGTCCTGGCCCCCTTCCTCTTCTCGTTATATACAAATGGACTGGAGGAGGCGATGTTGAGGGGGGGACAGAACCTCCCCAGAACAAACCAACGCCCGATCCCCGCTCTACTCTACGCGGATGACGCAGTCATCCTGGCCCGCACACCAATTGAACTTCAGAAGTCCTTGACCAAGTATGCTGATTTTATGAGTGCCATAGACTTACATGTAAATGTCAAAAAAACATTTGTTATGGTGGCTGGTGGAGGACGAAAACGAACCAAGAATATTTATTTAAATGATCATAAACTTGAGAGGACTCCCCAGTATCCTTATCTGGGCATAATGATTGATGAAAGGTTAAACTGGAAGGCAGCCATTGAGGCCAGGAGGCATCTTTTTAAGAGAACAATCGTAGCACTGATGAACTTTTCCAAACGACTAGGAAGGAGACCACCAGACGAACTGCTAAAAATCTATGCAGCAAAATGTCAAGCAACCGCATTGTATGGGGCTGGGATATGGGGACATGCAGATGTTAGTTCTCTCCAGATAACAGAGAACGCTTTTATGAGATTTCTTCTATGTGCTCCAAAATGCTCCTCAATCTATGCATGTCACCTAGAATTAGGAATCCCATATTTAGAAGACCTGATAAGGGTTCAACCATTGTTACTTTGGAGGCGCATATGGGTCTCGGACAAAAACGCGCTGTCAAAAAATATCTTAGTGGATTCTATGGCGCTGGACTGCGTGCATAAAATAGCATGGCTTACCTATGTCAGGCACTTCTTTCAAGACTTGGGCCTAGAAAAATATTATCTTACACCTGACAAGTTAAACGAAGTATCAAAGAAAGAGTTGAAGCAATTAGCCCTGAATCATTTAGAGACTCTTAGAATTACTCTGGTATCATCTAAACAATCCGTATCACATGCAAATATGGTACAGCTCACCCCGCAAATCCAGCCTTATTTGACATTAGAGATCAGTACTTACGACAAGATGCTTCTGACAAGGTTCAGATTTAATCTTTTTCATAGACTTATAGCCTTCCCAGTAAAGAATACATGGGAACCAATGTTGGCGCATTGTCCATGTGATGGCATGTCCCTACAGTCCTGCATACATACCATATTGTTTTGTAAATATTTTATCACCCACAGAAAAATCTGGTTACTTCCCCTGCTAAAACGCTGTGGTTTCAGACAATGCCGTCCCGCTATGTTATCCCTACAAATGCTAGACTCTCCATGCACTTGTTATCATGTACTAAACTTTTTAAAGTGTATCATAAGGCACAGGAACAATCTTTAAATGTTTAAAGGAATTGATTTTCTTAATATTTTAAGAATCCTGTTAAAATAATTTTTTACGATGGATTTGAAATTTTTTATCATGTATATGTATAAATGTTGCTTTTATGGTTTTGCAATGTCTAAAACCGAATAAAGAAAGAATTATAATTACTCTAACCCCTCCTTGTAAATAGGTTAGCTTCGCTCAGCAGGACCGACGCCATTTTAGTTAGACAACCCGTAATACGGTTTCCTAAACCTCCATGGCTCTGCATTTTCATGTCTCCCCGTTCTCATGAGAAATAGCTTAACATATGTAGCGAGCAGCTGCTTCTGCTTTTGGGCCCGTCAAGGTTGTAGGAGGGGGCTGGCCAGATAAGCACATTCTTGCAAGCGCTGTGCGGACTCTCACCGAAACTACCAGAAGGGAGTCGACCAGCGTGACCTTGCTATACTGAGCTCAGATAGAAGCTTTGTGTGCCATATATGGGCATATCTCTTGCCACCTCCTGTACCAACTTGTACTTTTCCATCTTAGGTAACGGTTGCTAATTGTGATAGTATATATGTGTTGACCTGCCAATGTACCAGCAGTCTCTCGGCGGTCCTCGGGGTGTGAGGTCGTTGGGAGTTCCTCTGGCAGAGTATTATTTTACTAATAAACTCTTGAACTTTCTACACTGCCAATCGACTGATTATTGATGAAGTATAATCCTTTGGGGGTTTGTGAAATTTCGGTACTTCATTTGGCGACTCTGCCGGGACTTCGCGTTGGGGTCGTCCCTCCGTATCTGGAAAATAATGGGACATTACGAGGGGTGTTCTCGATCAGGGGGGTGGACTGACCAACGAGAAAGGGTTGCTCCGCTTTTCCGATCGGGAAAAGCCTTGGCTGCTAGTGACCCCACGCCGGAGTCCTACGGGTGAAACCCGTAAGAACAGATCGATTGGCAGTGGAGAAATTTGCAATCGGACTAAGTGCACCAGGTGAGTGATTTGTCCTGTATCATGTCGGATATCCTTCTGCATTTGATTTTGGAATTTGGTGGTCGTAGGCCACGGAGATCTCGGTATTTTGGAAGGGGGTCTGACGGGGCAGTAGTGAGACTGCACGGGCGGACGTCCCTATTTTTGTATTTGATAGAGATATGACTACGACGCCTAAGTGTGACTTGTGAAGAGTTCACACCTGGCCGGATCGCCCTCTGAAATGCTGATGGTCTTACTTGGGTAGCACTCGGAAAAGTTTTTGAAGCGGTGCTTGAAAAAGCGGGCTAAGCCAGCATAGTCAGGGAGGTGAACCAAGAAGGCCATTGGATGGTCGGTAGGTCGGTCTGTGGTCTTGAAAAACCTGCATGGCTATCTCTAGGCAGCCCTTATGGTGAGGCTGTTTTGACCTGTTGTTCTTTGACTTTGGAATATACCGGTTCTCCACGAGAGTCGACGGGCTCTTGGATTTGGGCTAGCATCGGATCGGATTGGTTTGTTTGTGTTCTGTTTCTGTGTTCAGGATCGTCATATGTCTCTTGGGGTATAAATGAGCGTTTGATTGAATATTGGACATGGCCATGTGTGTGAGAGTATTGTAAATAATAACTTGTTTTTTTCCTTCCACAGCTTCAACTAGAACGTAGCAAAGCAATGCCGTGCTTCAGTAAACTATGTTTTGGCTGTACCAGCCAAAATAGCACTAGATTAGATGAAAGTCAGCCAGCCCCTCCGGAAGGTACTCCCAGTCATGACTTATACTGTAAGCACGGGAGTGGACCTTTGGTGTTTAATCGTTTATGTCACAAGTACACCAAGGATAATATAGAATTGCAGTGGCCATTAACAGGGTCCTTCGACGAGAAAAAGATCAATTATTTGCAGGAACGTCTGTTCGCGAAACGCAACAGACAGTCCATGTTCGATACCCTGAAGACATGGCAGAAAGAGGCCACCCGTAGGAGAATGAGGGCCGAGAAATTAGTAAAAATGAAGCAAGGACAGACCATTACTCAGAAAGCAATTGAGCATGACAAAAACCAGACCGAGCAGAACATTGAGTACCTGGATAGACAATTTCGGTTGGAGGTAGATAAGAGTTGTGTTGCCCGTAAGGAAGCCGAAGATGAGATAGAAGATCTGTTGGACGTTCACCCCCCTCAGCCATATGCTCCACAGCATATATATCCGGCGGTGCCTCTCTTGACACCCATAGCCCCTGTAGCGCCGGCTCAAGGGGGAGCCCCGCCCCGGGCTCCCACAGATGTGCCGGGCACCGTTGCTTCCTCTGCTAGGAACTTAGCCACCCTGATCCCCGACACACACCAGCCCCTTGGGGTGGTGGGTGTCTCCCCAATGGTATTAACAATACCTAGCCCCGTAGGGACTTCCCAGTCAGCTAGCACGACCCCCGAAAGCAGGAGTCGAGCTCCGATTGGGGATCTAGAGGGCTCGCACATCAGACGATTATTCACAAGAGGGTCTGTAGGCTATGGAGAAAAGGAAGCAATAGCTGACCAAGCAGTCAGATGGATGTACAGGGATATATACACCTTGACTGATATATGGAGTACTATGAAAGATTTTGAGTCGGTGTTGCAACAGACTGCCCTGTGACACATGTCCCGATTTCTTATTGAAATCTGGGAACAGTGTTTTGGGGAAACAGGATTGGCCCCAAAGATTCTGTATGATGTTAAGGACCGCGCCCATAGATTCGAATTAAGTCCAGAAGAGGTGTATAAGAATGTTGACACTCTGGTGAGTTATCGAGGCAGACTATTCTCGCGGTTCCCTGAGTTGGGTTCTCAGCACCCCATGAGGGAGGTGCACCCCATTTATCACCCCGAGAAAACTGAGCTGCGAAATGATCAAAATGTAAGAACACGGGACCGAGTAGAAGCCAGGTTTCAAGAACAATGGGTGTATACACCATGGAAACGAAGTGAAGTGTTGGCTTTAAAAGCACAACTTCCCGACCCCCGTAAGAATCCCACTGCCTATTATAAGGAATTAACGGAGGCAGCGTCTTCCGCTGTCATGACTCTAGCAGATATTGAGTTGTTTTTTGGATTGTTGGTTCCCGTAGATATATGGCGGCAGGTCCATGATACTCCCCACGCGGCCGAGTTGGGGGGTACCTGGGAGGAGCTTAAGGCATGGGATCAAGACCGTAAGCCGGGGGATAAGCCGAAGGCTGAGATAATTGCGTTACCAGCAAAGATTATAGCTTATATGCATACCTTGATTCCTCCGCGATAGGTGGATTGGGATAAACCGACTGCTTGCAGGCAAAAGAAAGACGAAAGTGTGTCCGATTTCTTTACTAGATTCGAGGGAACTTTCATCGATTTTAGTGGTCAGGACCTCGCTAGCGAGGGGGGAATACGATTGTTTGTGAATAGATTTGTAACAAATCTGATGCCTGAGATTTCAGCCCGACTGCAAGCTGCCGAAAGTATGTGGACTACGTCCTCCCCTTCTATCATATTAAGCATGGCCCAGTATTATGAGCACAGGGAAAACGAGAGTAAGGATAAAGTTGAAAAGAAAGCTAAGGACCTTAAAACTAGAGTACTGTTACAGCAAGTCATGAGGGGTCGAGGAACAGGGAGAGGCGCCAGAGGGCCCGTGTCCAGCGGGCCGGTCTCCAGAGGAGGAAGAGGGGGTCAGCCCTCCCGATGGGGACCAAATCAGTGCGCATATTGCAGACAGGAGGGCCATTGGAGAGATCAGTGTCCGTTGCTGTTAAAACAGAACGGAGCTGTCCGAGGAAGGGGTCGAGGATGAGGCGGCCCAGACCGTAGTGATATGCACAGGGAAGGAGTAGTGCAGGGAGACCATGGGCGAAATCATTTAGATAAAACACAAGGTAGGCAATACTACAATGAGGATTATGGTTACGAAGATCAGGGTAAATTCGGAGATGTATAGGACAGCCAAGGACAGAGTGGGGGCCAAGTGTCGATACCGGTCAATCAACAGGGACCCTATGCGACAGGGGAGTTGATGGGGACCACCGATAAGTTCTTGATTGACACAGGAGCAATGAATAGTTTGGTTGCTCGCTCGTTGGTCCCAGGGGCCGCTCTGTCTGGGCAGAATAACGTTTCAGTGGGATTTTCAGGAGTTCCGGTAATTAGCCCCATCTCTCAGCCTCTTCCCTTTATGATTGGCCCGTTTACCATGGACTCTCCCTTCCTTTTAACTTCCAGTTGTGGAGAGAATCTTTTGGGTTTGGATATGCTAAAAAGATTGAACGCTAAAATACATTGCTATCCAGATGGTGTTTATTTGACTATTCAAAATCCCGATGTAAGCACGAGGCAGTGTTTTGCTAAAAATGATCCATTGCCACCTGAATTTGCGGGCATACCGCCCAGTTTGTGGGTGACAGGAGATGCGGATGTCGGTAAATTGGATATCCCTCCTGTCCACATTACATTAAAACCCGGTGCTAGGTTGCCTCGCATACCCCAATACAAGATCTCCCCAGCGGGAGAGCGAGTTCTGCTTTCTACAATACAGGATTTGATTGATAAAGGGGTGGTGGAAGAAACGGCATCGAACATCTGTAATAGTCCTATCTTGCCTATTTTGAAAAAAGCTCCAGAGACAGGGACATCTGAAAATGTTGCTGTATATCGTTTTGTGATTGACCTACGGGAAGTTAATAAGATAGTGGTGCCCCAATTCCCAGTGGTGTCTGACATCACTACCATCCTTACTATGATACCTCCCACAGCTAAGTATTTCTCTGTGATCGATTTGAAGAACGCTTTCTTTAGCATCCCTATCCATCCTGATAGCAGGCAGATCTTCGGCTTCTCATTAACTGGTCGAAGCTTCAGATTCTGTCGCGCTCCTCAAGGTTATACCGAAAGTCCTAGCATCTATAGCCAAGCCCTTAAGGTGGTCTTGGATGACCTGTCCTTGCCAGATGGTAGCGTGCTCTTGCAATACGTTGATGATTTATTGATAGCATCTGACAATGAAGAGGGTTGTAAAGAAGCCACGGTTAAATTGTTGCACCATCTGGCAGACAGAGGTAATAAAGTTTCCTTGTCCAAGTTCCAATATTGTCGACAGGAAGTGACCTACCTAAGTCACTTACTATCGAAGGAGGGTAGGCGTCTATCACCTGAATGAATTACTACCATTTCTACCTCTTATTGTCGTCAATGGATCCCTAACTTTTCTCTTCTTGCTAAACCTTTGCTACACTTAACCACTAAAGATGTGCATGAACCCCTCCCTTGGACTGATGAATGTCAGTCTGCCTTTGCTTCTCTGAAATCTGCTTTGTGTTCTGCTCCTGTCCTTGGCACTCCTGACTACCGTAAACCTTTTGTACTATATGTGCACGAGGTCGACGGTTGCTCGCTTTCAGTGTTGACACAGGGTTTTGGTGGTAAGCAAAGACTGTGTGCTTATTTTCCGGCCACATTGGATAACGTGGCTAGAGCACTTCCCAGTTGCCTGAGGGCCACTGCGGCTGTATCGGCAGCCATCAGGCAATCAGAAGGGCTTGTTCTAATTTCTAATTTGACCGAGATGGTGCCCCCCTTCTGTGGATGCACGGGTTATGAATTGACTTTGTTTGCTCCACATGTAACCATTAAGCGTTGTGCCACATTGAATCCGGCTACACTGTTACCCCTCCCTTCGGGGGAACAGGCGAATGATGTCCATGATTGTATTTTCAGGACTGAAGAGGAAACGAAGGGAAGAATCGATCTCACAGACATTCCCTAATCTGCCCCCAAGGGGAATTGTATCTGGACAGTTCTTGTTTCAAATTAGCAGATGGCACAATGACAGCTGCATATGCAATTACCACTCTAAAAACAGTAGTTGAAACATTCCGAATACCCCATCGATCAGCCCAAGCTGCTGAGTTGATGGCTTTACTACGAGCATGTGAGTTAAGTGAGGGATTAGAGGTCAACATATTCACTGACAGCCAGTTCGCCTTTGACGTGGCCCATAGTTTTGGGAGGTTATGGAGGGAACGAGGGTTTCTCACCTCACATGGTCAGAAGATACAGAATGGACCCTTGGTGTTACGATTACTTGCAGCTTTGACTCTCCCCAAGAAAGTAGCAATTGTGAAATGTAGTGCACATTAAACAGTGGTGGATGAAGTGGGAGAGGGTAATGCTTTTGCGGACCAGGTAGCTAAACAAACAGCCCAGTCCATGGTGTCTTCTATGTATGTGAACTCCTCTGCAAGGTTGATGAGGGAGTCCGACCTGTTCGATAATACTATTGAAAGTGTGCGAGAAATTCAGAAAGAAGCAACTTCAGTGGAGTTAGACAGATGGGAGCAGGAAGTAGGAAGATTGGATGAGAATAACTGTTGGGTTGATCTGACAGACAAGCATCGATGGTTGCTGCCCAATGCTATGGTACAGGCTGTCGTTACTATGGCCCATGGACCAGCCCACGTTGGAGCTAAAGGCATTTGTGCCTTGTTGGATCCAGTTTGGAATAACCCCAATATACAGAGAACAGCTGTACGTCTTGTTCAATATTGCATGATTTGCCTGCAACATAACCCGGGGAAAGGAGAGCCTGTTTTGAGTGGGAATTTTGTACCCCCAACATTGCCATTTGAGGTACTCCAGATGGACTACATCCATATGGAGCGCGTCAATAACTTAAAATATGTACTGGTGGTGGTATGCGCCTTCAGCAAGTGGGTTGAGGCGTACCATATGAAAGAAAATACTGCCCTAGCCACTGCAAAAGCCCTTATAAAGGAGTTTATCCCACGCTTCGGATTGCCTCACTTGATCTGGTCTGATAACGGCGGGCATTTCCATGGGGCCCTTGTGCAATGTATATGCAATGGGCTCCAGATAAAACAAAAGTTTCATGCAGCTAGACACCCTCAGTCAGCAGAACTAGTTGAGAAATATAATGGAATACTGAAACTAAAGATGGCGAAAATCCAAGAGAGCACTGGTTTAAAATGGCCTGACACCCTCCCATTAGCTCTTATGTCCCTACGGGTCACCCCTCATTCACGCTCTGGCCTGTCTCCCTATGAGAAAGTGTTTGGGCGACCCGCTAATTTGTGGGGCGTGCCTAGACCAAGATCATTTACTGATGTTGAATATCCTATGTTGATCGATTACCTGTATACTCTGACTAAAGACCTTCGTTCTATTCATCAGCAGGTAGCGTCTGTACTGCAACCCCTGCCAGAGGGCCCCGGACATCGCCTGGAACCCGGCCAATGGGTGCTGGTCAAGAAATACGATCGGGACTCCAGCCTGGCTCCGAGATGGTCTGAGCCACACCAGGTACTTTTGGCCACAAGGACGGCGGTGAAGGTGGAGGGAAAACGACACTGGATCCATGTGTCGCATCTAAAAAGAATCCCTCTTCCACTTCCTTATGACCAGCGACACCCTGATGGAATCTTGACCCAAGAGGGTGAGAGAGCTGTTGCCTTGATATCGTTCTCCGACGCTCGTGAAATTGGAGCTGAAGGAAAGATAGGGCCGAATGGGGCAGTCCCCGGAGAATCGGCAATCGCCCCTGGCCCTGTCCATGTTGATCTGGTTGGCAGCAGTTCTGATGAAGGTATTGCACCTTCCCCTTTGTTATTCTCTGATCAGGAAGTGCCCGGTCATGTTCGTGACAACCTGCCGTCAAGAAAACATCACAGTACCTCAGATGATACTGTTAGGAGATAAGGAAAGACTTGGATAAAAGTAGGGCTTGCTAGATTCCAATCTGTGGTACTGAGCGAGACACTGGACTGAACTCGTTGAGAGCTGGAACATTGATATTGTGCTCTGTTCAGAAAGAAAGACTCTGTTCTTGTCAACTGGCCAGGTTGTTTGAGTAAATTTCTTTCGAAGATCTGCATCGTGGGACGTCGTTGGATGTGTATATAAGTCTGCCTGTGAGGCTTTGACGGACACAGGGAAAAGAACCCTCTGGCAGGAAGGTTGTTTTTGGCCCAGCTTAGCTACTTTGGACTTTTTAGCTAGAAATGTACCCTTTTGGTCGTATTGTACTTGAGGAAGAACTCCCTTTTGCTCCTAGATATCTGCCTTTTTTACAAACCAATGTTTTCTACTTGGACCACGTGTGTGAAAATAGCTTTCGTAGTTACAATAGCAGTTATTTTAGCAATCTTCATGGGGGTTTTCATATACTTAGAATATAAACACCCAATGCAATCAATGATGATGTCGACTGCTGCTCCCCCTGAACACTTTATGTTCACTTTAGCACCACATAAAGAAAGACACCGCCAGACATATGCTAAGAATGTTTTTATTGAAATGCTTCACCAGACTCACAGTACTACGAATATGACAAAATGTTGGGTCTGTGGGTTGTTGCCATCTGTTATGCATAAGCATGATTTGTTCCTTTCATTGCCTATGTCGTTCCTAGGAAGTTGTGAAGCCTGGTTCCAAATGCTATCTGCTATGTATAACCATTATGTGGCACATCCCAAGCAATACTCCGAGAAGGACTACGAAATGGTTTTGGCCTACATTGAGATGCATCAAGGTTTTGATCCTGAGGGCAATAACGGGGAAGGATCCTTGGATCCTAGTGCCTGTATGAATGCCTATATAGATAATATAAATGATACTTGGCTGATGGATGAATTGTTTGATTTTGCCAGCGTTGACGATTCGCAATATTTTCAACAGTTTATTGCTAGAAATGTTACCAGTGAACGTGTTGTGCCTATTCCTATCCTGAACACCTCTTCCCCCTTCTGTATCAAAGGTGCAGGTCATGTGCAAGGTGGTATTAGTCTGTGTAATTATACATATAATCGGAAAATATTTAGTAGCCCCCCTCTGCTGACACTCCCGAACGTGTATTTCGTCTGTGGAGGAAATGCTTATACCTGGCTACCTAGGGGTTGGGCCGGTCAGTGTTATCTGTCTTTTCTGTATCCCCCAGTCTACATTGCACCACCCGATTATCATAAGACGCATCAGTTGTATACCTCTAAACTGGCCCTTCACAGGCAACGAAGACAGCTTTCAATGACTGAAGTAGATCAGAGAGACACCTCCCTGCAGCAGTTCACAGATTTCAGTAAGGGGTTGGTTCCATTCTGGGGTCCAATATTCAATAGCCGAGAGATTAGGAGACTGTCCAGGATAGTAGAAAATGTCATTAACATCACTACTGATATAATGACTAACCTTACAGAAGAGCTTCAGGCTACCAGACTCGTTTCTTTTCATAATCAAATGGTTTTAAACATTATCTTGGCTAATCGCGGTGGTGCATGCCGGGTGATCGGCAGCTCTTGCTGTGTTTACATTCCAGACTCCGCCCCTACGGTTCATTTGGCCATTCAGAAGCTCCATCGCATAGCAGCAGAGATGCATGTAGAAAATGGGTCCTGGTCCCTGTCGGGGTGGTTCTGGGGTCTTCTATGTACTTGGGGTTGGAAGGTATTACTGGTTTTGGGTGGAGCGGCAGGTGTCCTTTTTGTCTGCTGTCTCGGTCTACAGTGCGGTCCTGTGTGCTGTTCTTATTGTGCCTCTAGATTAACAGCGGCTGTCACCCCTTCTGCGACCCCCACCAAAGCTCAGATGCTCCAGCAAGAGGTACACAAACTTATGGCAATCGACGAAGATCTCTTCGACGATTAGTGTCCTCTGTTATTAGCTTCATCACGCTAAAAGTAGGGTTTGAGGAATAGGAATTCAATTAGGCCTTAGACGGGGACATTGATTGTAGTTTCTTAGTCAGTATTCAGCGTGACGCAGTTAATTAAAATGCTATGTACGCTTCTATGGCACCAGACATCCTTTTAGTTACACTCTGTCACCTTTTATGAAAATCATACTCTAACCCCTCCTTGTAAATAGGTTAGCTTCGCTCAGCAGGCCCGACGTCATTTTAGTTAGACAACCCGTAATACGGTTTCCTAAACCTCCATGGCTCTGCATTTTCACGTCTCCCCGTTCTCATGAGAAATAGCTTAACATATGTAGCGAGCAGCTGCTTCTGCTTTTGGGCCCATCAAGGTTGTAGGAGGGGGCCGGCCAGATAAGCACATTCTTGCAAGCACTGTGCGGACTCTCACCGAAACTACCAGAAGGGAGTCGACCAGCGTGACCTTGCTGTACTGAGCTCAGATAGAAGCTTTGTGTGCCATATATGGGCATATCTCTTGCCACCTCCTGTACCAACTTGTACTTCTCCATCCTAGGTAACGGTTGCAAATTGTGATAGTATATATGTGTTGACCTGACAATGTGCCAGCAGTCTATCGGCGGTCCTCGGGGTGTGAGGTCGTTGGGAGCTCCTCTGGCAGAGTATTATTTTACTAATAAACGCTTGAACTTTCTAAACTGCCAATCGACTGATTATTGATGAAGTCTAATCCTTTGGGGGTTTGTGAAATTTCGGTACTTCACGTTGCAGTAGTGGCCCCTGCCACAAAAAATGGTAAAGACTCCAATTGTTCAATGTGTAACATGGAAAAAGAAGCATCCTTCATTGAAAGTAAACGTTGCTTATCAGTCAAATTAAACGGGGCAAATAGAGAAGAGGTATTCATGTAATGTCATGGCACTTTTCTGGCCTTGAGCGTCTGCAGGGTCCAAGCAAACTGCATAACAGAACGCAATTGATTTTGACCATGATATAATACAGACATTTCATCTGGTACAATATCAACAACAGATGACACAATATTATCCAATGTGTAAATACTGGAAGAAAGCGTGTTAATGCTATTATCTTTCACTGCAAGCACCTTCTCTAAATTAGCCTGATCTATAGCTCTAAGGCGGGTAGCCGCCTCAATCTGGGATGTCTTCCAGAACTCGTTATACACAGTACATATCCATAGTTTAGATCGACCCCTAGCTGGGCCTTTTATGAAATCATTCAGATCAACATCGTCAGTCAGTTTAGATAAATGCTGTTTAACTAACGCCAAGGTAGAATGTTTGAGCCAGTTCTGACATAATTTGCCTACAGAATAGGTAGTTACAGAATGGTCACTTTCAAAGCGGGGATCCACCCTGACCTGTGTAAAGCCTTGAGCCAAACCCAGAAAACGATGTTGGCACGAGTCAGCACTTCTGTGCCACAGCAACCAGCCTTTGGGATCCAAACTGGATATGTTAAAGGAAGAATTTAGCAACAGAGTTTGCAAATCTCTGATCGAAAATTTAGTAGTATTACCCCAACCTGAATATTCTTCTAAATCAGGGAAAAAAGGAGCATTCAATTTTTTAGAGGTAACCAATCCAAAGCATGTTGTCTGTGAAATTGTGGAATTTAAAAACAACATATGATTCGGGATGAAACATGCGTGGTGCAAAGCCTCAGTGCCTTGAACTTGCCAACTTTTAGAACCCCAAACAGATTTAAGGTCAAATGCTTTGGGATTGGACTGATTAAAATCGGTAAAATAGGTGTACTTTTTTAAAAAGGAAACTGAACTGCCTTGTATAGGAGCCGGACAATGTTCCCATTGTGTATAATTTACAGTGCTCCTCCTGGTATTAGTCTTATGGAGGCAGTGATTGCCAAAATGTTGGTAACAAAAGAAATCACCATAATTAGCATATTCTAAATACAAATCTTCAGCATCAAAGGCAGCATAATATTTCAAATCAGAAAACAATGCTTCTACGGCCTGAACATCCCAATCATCAGAATGTATGTTTTGTTGAACCACATCCCCCATGTTAACTCTAAGCACATTAGGGACATTAATAACCTCAGTGGGGCCATGGATTTGAAATTTAACAGCATCCCATACAATCCCATCCAGGACAGACCAGTCTGTTATGTTAACAAAAGCCTAGTCTCTCTTCAATCTGTGTGCAGTGTGGGAGGAGGAATGGGGTGCCAATGTTCCATTGAGATGTCGAATGCATGTTCTCTCTTCGACATAATGTCGATTGACGATACGGAAAAAATAAAACACAAAACCAATTGACATAAAAAGGTAAATCTAAAAAAGCAACAGCCAAATATATGTCCAAGGGGGAATCAAAAAATGTTTTTTAAATATTCTTGTATAAACAGTAATCCGTGAAGGCTTTCTTGATGTGTGTGAAACAGTGTCAAATGAAAATCTGGATTCTGTGGACAAGCGAGTTTGTAAATCAGGCATTGATAAGTCAGCTGGGTAAGTGTAGTCAGTTTCATCAAATTGAGTACCAGGCAATGTACTCAATAAAGGACTAGAAATTGCAGGCATCTGGATGGCAACCTCAGGCTCAGGATTCAAAGCCATGGCCAATACAAAATTTCTCACAATCGTAGGACATGAGACTGCCGGTGTCATACTAAGAAGAAACTTCCACTCTGTGTATCTTGACATTGTCAATGGAGATATACCTGTTTCCCTTACGACCTGAAAGTGGTGGTAAAATGACTTTTCTTGTGCCCTTCACACCAAGCACTGGAACTGAAGCTCGATAAGAGGGACTAAATTATTTTTTATTCTGGATCTTCTCCCGAACCAATTCTCCAACTTGGGGTAGCCAGCCTACTACAGGGATGTGCAACACATCATCTGAGGTGGAGGGCAAGTGTTCCTTTGCAAGACTGTCTCTCGTCTCTTGCAGAGTCTGTAAAACATTGCAATGTTCATCTACGTCAAAGGAGGCAGCAACAGCCGCCGAGTCTAGACCGTCAAGGTCCGGTACATACATCTTGATCCCAAAGAGCATTTTGTATTAGGTCCGCCCACCCAGAGACCTTCTAGGGAGATTACTAAGCGCACGCTCCACGCCATTGAGGTGGGCCAGCCAGTTTCTGCCAGAGCCTATAACTCGAGCTGTCAAAGATTGCTTTAAGTCACGGTTCATTCGTTCCACAACACTATTACCCTCAGGTCTCTTTGGAGACAAAAACTTGACTTGGACCCCCAATGAAGCCATGGCATCCTTATACGCCTTAGAGGCGAAAGAAATACCCTGATCCGAATGGAAGGTACCACAGGCAAAAATCCCTACAAAGACACGCAAATCTCTTATGACAGACCGTGAATCAGTGCTGCAGTGAGGCCATACCCACACAAAGCGTGTGCATGAATCAACTGCTACTAAGATAAACTTATACACAGTATCAGAAGAAAAAGGACCGCAGTGACCTAAATAAACACAACCAAGTGGTTTATTAGAAATGAACAACTGTTTCTGGGGCGGACGTGCAGCAGTTGAAGGCTTAATCTGCTGGCAAATGTCACATTGAAGGACATAATCACGCGTCTTTGTACAGTCCCCGCCACCAGAAATGCTGGTGTAACTGAGCCACAGTGGCAGAAACACCCACATGCGCAGACACAACTCCTTCATGGGCCGCTGTGAGCAATGTGTGTCTGCGATCTGCTTTGGGAATCAATCTCTCCCCAACGTCAGGTATTTTCACATAAGGAACCTTATCGGGACTTAAGTGGTATGAATACTTCGAAGGGAACCCCTTACCCTTAGAATATTTACCTCCCTTCTCAGTCGCAGCAACAGCTGCCAAGATATCATCATCAATCTAACTTTTGGAACTTGTAACTGCTGCAACTAAATATGTCGATACTGCTGATTTTGCTGCCTCATCGGCAAGCGAATCGCCAACAGCGTGAACTCGCACGCGCTGATGACCAAGAGTATGAATTACAAACACGAGTGGCAAATGCTCCTTAAGCTCAGCCACTCGGACCCAGATCATTTTATGTTTTATTGTGCTACCTTTGGAATCACTAAAATCATTCTGAATACAAAAGAACAAGTTCTCATTGTAAGACTGGACACAGTAGTAAGAATGACTTACAATAAGAGTTGTCACACTAGGATCAGGGTACTGCAATGCAAGCATCAGAGCATGAAGCTCTGCCATTTGTGCGGTGCAGTCCCCTAGAGTCTGCGTGTGCACGACTCTGGACTTGAACTCATCGTTCACCATGGCACCTACCACAATTTCGAAAGCTGAAACGTATGCGTGCTTAGACGCATGCGCAACTTGCGCGAACCATCGGTGTATATGATGCAATAGAAATCCTCCAAAGGCCGCATAGCCAAAGGTGCAGGATGAACGAATTCATATTGCAAAAACTCCTGTGACTGTAAGGAGGCATCAAAAATAAATGTGACATCAGGAGATGTCAATGGTACTGCCCATTGTATCCACCGAGGGTGCAAAGCTTTAGAATTTGGTACACTGGCTTTCGTAACTGCTTCTAATGCAGGAAATGGGGTAACAACCAACATGCGTTTACCCTGTGACAGAGCACGTTCCTTAAGAATCGCCACCTGCACCGCTGTTAAAACTTTCTCCACAGTGGAAAATCGCATTTCAGCCAAAGTGTACAAGTGTGACTTGTAGGCAAAAGGCACTGTGTCTCCTTCATTAAAAGTAAGGTAAGTGAAACCCACCGCCCCAGGGATGATTCTTATCACCAGGTTGGTGAGGATATCATGAGCCAGTAAAAATTTAGATTCGAGCAGATCAGCCTGCAAAGATTGCAGAATAGCTGAGTGTTCTGGCAGCCAGCACGATTTGGTAAAAGTAGGTTGTATCAAAGCATACAAAGGCTTGATACGCTGGGCATATTCAGGAATGTATGTCCTCCCGAAATTCAAAAATCCCAGCAAAGACTGTAATTTTTTCAGAGTTGTCGGAGCGCGCAGTTGCGCGCATTTCTCCAAGAAGTGAGGAGCCAATCCTCGGCCTTCATTGTTGAGCTCGTAGCCCAAGAACAACACTATATAATCTGCAATGTGCGACTTTGCAAAGTTGAATTTGTAACCGAAGTCCGCAAAGCTACAAATTATGCGGTCAACTCGACACAGGTGTGTGCCCAGAGTTCGTCATCTGTGAGATAAATGTCATCCACATACGAACACGCATCTTGGTCCACTCTCTCTAAGAGAAAGACTATGCGGGCAGCAAATACTCCAGGACTATACTTATAGCCTATTGGTAAAAGTTTGAACTGTTTTTGTTCGCCGCCGCACGTAAAACTGGTCCTTTGGGAACTTAGACCATCCAAATGGTGGGCATAAAAACCGTTGGATATGTCAAGCGTGGTTTTAAACCACCTACGCACAAGACTATCCACTAAGGCAGAGCAGTGAGTATTCTGTACTGCACAGGTACGGCAATGCGAGTTTAAATGCCGGTAATCCAATACCAAACGATATGATCCGTCAGGCTTGGTCACAGTAAAAAGAGGGTTATTCATCGGTACCACACATGTTTCAATCACTCCTTGATATTCCAATAGTTCAAGGATTTCCGCAACGGAAGCCTTAGCTTCGCGTCTAATGGGATATTGAGGTTAAGGCTGCGGCATAGGCCGTAAAGGAATCTCGTGGTGTTGTGAAAAATTATCCCATCCACAGTGTGTACGGTACATAGCCTGCGCAAGGGTTTTAGCCCACTCTTCTTAAAATTCAGCGCATGCTCCTTCGAGACAGTGTGCGCGAAACTAGGGAGGATTACCTCCTACCCTCTCAGAGCCGCGAGCACAAAAGGTGGGGGCCACTCAGCCTCCGCTAACAAAATGTCATAGGTAGTCGTAAGATTCTCCCAAAATACCCCTTTTATGGTACATTATATGTCACCTTCAATAAAAAGGACTATTTCATATAGTCTATCAGGGGGAGCTACTCTAGTGTCAGCTATCTCCACAACAACATAACGGTCTGTGATGTATTCCTATAGGTTCTGTATCGATCCCCCTATTCCTGACCCTGTTCTGGTTAACAAGTTAACTAGCAGCCATCCCATGATGCAGAAACCGTTATCTGATGAAGCCACACCACGGCACAGGAACGTGTTATCTGATTAGGTCATAACGCTTGCCATCTAATTAGACAAGCGATATTCCTCCAGCCCCTGATAAGGCATACGGAGTTCTCAAAACAAATCAAACCTATGACAACCTGGGAAAAACCCTGCGGCCATTGTTTTGATTTCATCGAGAACTTCAGCAAAAGAATGTGCTAACGACCAAGTCGTATGACATCCTTATTGACGTATCTATGTCCATCCTTACGTCAATCTCGGCACCTTACAGGTATAAATATTACCGGTATTGCCTTAAGCAAACACACGCGGTGGTGATGAGATCGGAGCAGCCAGACTTGCCGAAGCCCAGAGCAGAGCAGACCCCGCTGGCGCAGCCCCGCCTTCCTGACGCGCTGAGAACGAGACGCTGATTTCTCCTGCCGAGAAATCCAGGTCCGGCGCTTCCGAGCAGCCCTCGCAGGCAGCTTGGAATATCGAGACCAGAGACGAGAGATACCATCCCTCATTCATCCTAGATTCCAGGTACAGAACTGAATAACCCCTTGCAGAGAATTCTTGAGTCAGTCACTTGGCAAAACAAACTTAACTTAAACTGCTACTTTCTATTCCCGCCCACGTATTAGGCTTAGGTCAGGTACACTGGGGTAGGCGTAGTTAGAAACACCAGTTGAGTACGATTAGTCAAATGTATATGTGTATGTATCTATTTTATCCATTTTAAACCACCTTATGGCTTAGAAACCATATAAATGTTTTTACAGTATTATTTTATACTTCTGCTTCTATTGTATGCACTTTACTTAACCATAAGTATTGCGATAATATCGATCCATTTCTCTTGTATGAGAAAAAAGACTGATCAATAAATACCATCTTTTATTGAACACGCCCGTCTCTTCCTTTTCTCTACAATCTGGTGAGACTAAGAATGCACGTACTGACTGAGTAAAATAAGTTGTCTTTTGTTTTCACACGACTCTAGAGATACACTTGATTAGGGGAGAGCAAAGTTGTCATGTTCTATGGTTGTCAGAAACTAAATCCCTTCTTGTCTATCCAGGGAGGTTCAACTCCTCCTTGCCTATTCGAGAAAGTTTCTAGTGAACTCTGAGCTAGCTGGCAAACCCAAAACTTTAAGTCTAATATCGACAGTAGAAGACCTAGTTAACGTCTGGTCTAGGCCTATACTATTGAAGGTATTATTCCAATGCGCAGAGCCTATTGGGATAATAGGAACTACACTACATGGCGCCCAAACGTTTGGAAAGGCGATAAAACTAACGCAAGACATTAGAGTAACTCAGTCGTGCTTTTTCACTCAGACCCCTTTTTTCCCATAATACTCCAAAGACGTCTGGAGTGGGTGAAAGGTCATATCCGCCAAACCTCGCAGGAGGAAACTCCTATGTATGGTTCTTGGTTTAGTCAACGTTGAAGGATACACTGTTCCAAAATATTGTGCATCTAATCTTTGTTTCCATAAGAAACCTGATCTGCAAACAAACGGAATAACCTTCTGGACAGTACAATGTCAGACAGCGAAGGAGAAAGAGAGGCAGCTAGATTAGCAGCTGAACTCGTAGCAGCTGATAATGCTATGCAAGAAACAGACCCGAATATAATACTCATCGCGGTCAACATAAGAAAATCTATAACTTTAAAACTTATAGAAAATGGACTGACACCTAGAGGTGGCACAGTCATATTCGTAATTGAGGCACACGAATATCGGCAGACAGAGGTGTTCTATTCATGGATACACTTTCCAGCAGCGAACGCTGTAACAAAGCACTTCCACTATTACAAAACAGAGGATCCTCCTAATGAGTACACTCCTTTCGAGGAGGTGGAAGTACCACTTAAATTTCAAGAGCACCTGCTCTTGTTTAATGGCGCCCTAAAACATAATAATCACATCCCAGGCTCGGTCCATTAGGTAGACCAGGAGCAACGTGGCCGGTCCTAGCCGGATACACACCACATCCAGACATCGATGGGATGTCTGCAGCACACCTTTTAATACAACTAAAACAATTAATAAAAGTACATAGACAATTAGTCCAATATGTAATGCGGACTTTAACAATCCAACCAGCAATTAAAATTCCACAGCTGACCCCTCATCAGGGGAACACAAATAAAATTACACCACAGAACATACAATCCTGCCTGGGTAAAGTACCAGCTAAACGGGAACAAATACCATTCTGGTTAGCACAAAAAATCACCCAAATAGAGGCGGTGTTTCCAGACACCACCCCGTTAGAAAAACACAGGATTCTGACTATCTGTCTTCCAATGGGAATCGCACCACACGTGGAGGACTTTGACACTTGGGGTACAGTCTTTGCTTCCATTTACACAAAAACGCATGGTGTTCCATCCATCTCGGTAATACCAGATGTGCTAAAACAAATTCAAGATGAATACGGTCCAGAACCCACTTTAACTCTTGGTATGAAATTACTAAAAGACTTCAAGCAGGTCTCGGCTATATTACTAGCCAATATAAAGGGAGAAGCAGCAAACGTGGCGATCCGCCAAAGGTTAAAAGAAACAGATATAGCAGACCAACCAGCTGAAATTGCCAGAATCATAGAAAAATCCTATGAGGAACTAGGTAGAGATAGTTTAGGTGGAATACCAGTAAAACCCCGACTGATTGAAAGTCCTGAAAAAGTATTTTTTAATAATAATTTAACATCACAAAAAAAGAGCTGGGATGGAAACAAACAATCCAATCCTAAAGAAAAGAAATTCCAGTCCAGAGGAAGGTCTCCTCGGCGGAGAGAAATATCTCCGAACCAAAGACACAGGTCTCCCCAAAGTGATCCCTCTGGGAAAAGATATAACCTTAGAAATAGGGATAATATTAAGAAGCCTGATAGATATCAAGAAATTGATAGACGCCCCTCTCAATCTTTTCAGACTTCCTCCCAGAAATCGGAAAGAAGAGGACGATCAGAACAAAGAGAAGAGCACGTCAAGTCCAAAGACAAGGAACCTGCTCATCTAAAAAAGAAATTACAATTTCCAAAAAAGAAGGTAGCCAGTATTAAAGTAGTTAACAATGCCGAGATTACTGAGGACACAACTGAAAAACGGAGAATGGGCTCAGACAATGCTAGACAGCGCAGCAGAAGTGAGCATAGCTCGCAAAGTCCTTATGAATCATCTGGAGACAGTGGACACGAATGAATATCTTCAAGTGGAAACTGCAGACACCAGAGTTAGCAAACCTCACAAAATATATGAAATAACTTTACGTATAGAAGGGGATAAGACTAGAAAAATAAGGGGACTATTTTGGGATAATCTCTCCAAGGGCTATGACATCCTTCTAGCTGAAAAAGACTGGCCACCAGAGTTTGTCAGGGACTGCCCTCATGGCGAAGGAATAATTATGCCTGCCTTCTCAAATCATATCCCAATTCATAAAAAATACACACTTGCTAGAAAGTGGGCAGTAGCTCAAGCTCCTGCTTTATATAAAAATCATGTAGGATGGGATGAGGACTCTCCTCCTCACAAAATCCAGTTAAAATCACAACCTACTGCACAAAGACAGTACCCAATTAAGCAAGAAGCTAAAAAACAGGTAAAAGAAATCCTAGATCAACTAGAATACCAGGGGGTGATTGAAACTTGCACCTCACAAATGAACAACCCTTTGTTTCCGGTCTCCAAACCAGACAATTCATATCGTCTAGTTTTGGATTACAGACACCTTAACTCATGTTGCAAAACTTTTGCAGTGCAAAACTCACATAGTGCTGCACTAATGAATAACATAGTGCGCAAAAAATACAAAACAACATTAGACATCTCTAATGGATTCTTTTGTCAAAATATAGCACCAGAGAGCAGATATTTGTCCGCGTTCTCAATAAATGGCACTCAAAAACAATTCTGTCGGTTAGCCCAGGGGTACAAGAACAGCCCAGGAGTACTCTCAGCGAGAGTAACAGAATTACTACAAACATATGATGACGAAGCATTATCTTCTGTCGACGACATATACCTAACAGATGATGACTTGGATACTCACTTGAAGAGAGTGAACACCATAATACTTGGGTTCGCAGCAGAGGGTTACAAATTCAACTTTAAAAAATCTAGAATTGCCCATCTAACAGTCCTGTTCTTAGGATATGAATTATCAAGTGAAGGCAAAAGCCTGGCTGACAATTTCCTAGAGAAATGTGCCGTACTCCAAGCACCTAGAACACTAAAAAACCTACAGTCAATTCTAGGCTTCCTAAATTTCGGAAGAACATACATTGCAAATTACGCAGAAAGGGTCAAACCCCTTTATGATCTAATAAAACCAGATTTTAAAAGAACCAATTGGACTCAAATACACACAGAAATTTTGAGATCCTTACAAACAGACATGCTAATTAAAACAAAATTAGAAACACGTGATAACACACGCAATCTTGTAATTCGAGTCATCCCAGGAAGATGCGGATTCACATACCTGACCTCTAATGAGGGAGAAAAGGTACCAATTGCATTCAACTCACACTTGTACACAGAAGCTGAAAAGAAGTTCAGCATTAAAGAAAACATTGTTCATGCAGTTCAAACCGCAATAGCTAGAGAAAAAGATAAAGCTGACGGTAGACGGATCACAGTCAGAACAGCAGAATCAGCCTTTGAGGCATTAACAACACCGTGTAATTTACCAACAACAGCATTGAATCCGGAATGGATACAATGGGTGAATTCCATTACAATGGACAAAGTAAACTACTACTTTGATCCAGAACTAGAGGAACTAAAAAATCTAGAATATGAAAGAACATTCCCTCTGCCAATCGACATTCTGCCCTTACGACAATACGCCTGTGTAATCTATACAGACGGACATGCTCAACCCTCCGTTTGGGGAGAACAAGCATACAACCCCACATGTGAGATTACAAAAGAAGTGTGGCGCGGAGGTAAACTAAGACCTCTATTAACAAAAACACACTCAGTAGAAACTAATTCAGAACAACAGACTGAAATAATTGCATTGAAAATGGCGCTAGATAATGCGGATCGCGAATTCCCGACACTTATAGTGTCCGATTCATATTACTGCGTCAAATCATAGAACAACGATTTGCAGACATGGATTCAAAACGGTTACAAAGATGACACAGGTGCAACAATAAAGCAAAAACTGCTTTGAGAACAAATAGTTCTGTTACAAAAAGAACTACCAAAGACTCACGTGACACACTCACTGAGTCATCAGCGTGATGGCGTTCACGTTGCAGGGAATTCATTGGCTGAGGCAGCCACAGCGGTAGCAACTAAATCGGCTTCCGTAGCTAGAAAAAAGCGTACAGTGAAATACATTGACGGTGAAACAGTGCTGGCAGTGAGAACGTCATCAAAAGGCGACTGCTCAGCGCTACCGATCAACTATCCACTCAATTATACATACATAATCGATGCAAACTCCGTCCCTTTTGCTCGAATCCCTGGAGTGGGGGATAGAGTGATTCCAAACATGGACAGGAGAACCTTGTTAATTGCAGACGCACATATGGGTGAGGGTCTCGGACACCTCAAACTAAAAGATTCTCTGGAAGAATTACAATCTATGTACTGGTGGCAAGGCATGAGCCTGCAGCATCACATTTTTGTAAAAAAAATGCCCGGACTGCAACAGAGATCGCAGTGGCGAGAGAAACGGTATACTACCGTGGCGTTTCACTCCAGAAAGGATCAACAGTAAAAACCAAAGCGTCCGATTAACATATACAGGCTAGTTTCCACTTATAATGTAGATCCCCAGCACTCGGCTGACGTCTGGACTGTTATACAAAGATTTGCGAGTCTAAATGGCATATACGCTAGGAGCATGCTACGTTTGACCAATGTTTTCACTTTAGCCCTCAAGCTTGTGGGGAAGCACGGCCAAATGAGCATAGCGATGCGGGATTCTTCTCACTTCCTTCCTGAGGGATACGGGATGGTGTAAAGAAAAAACCAAGGCATAAAGCTATCTATAACAGAAAGGATATTAGGTTCGGGAGCTGGGTGGGTCAAACATCTAATAAGTGTCCAACGTAGTCTAAATAACCTGCCAAGAAATTCTCTGAAGGGATTCAGTCCGTACGAATTATTGTTTGGAACTAGGATGTTAGTCTTAGATCTCGACAGTCAGACTTCAGTGGTGAAGGAAAAAAACTTTGATATCAAAGATCGTTTGGCTATTTTGCAGGACTTAAACGAAACAAGAAAAGACCTGAGCAACATAAAGTTGAAACAGCAGCCAACAACCACTGAAGAACCACCACCTGTCCCAGGAAGACCTGTCTGGATTCCAAAAGTCGGGGATCTAGTCAGAGAAAAGATTGCGGTAAAGAAGGAATTTGGGCCTTCTTATAGAAAAGCAGTTCCTTTCTTGTCTATCAACGGGACAAGATCAGTTGTACTACCGCCGCTTGCTGGTAAAAAGGAGAACCGAGTTGTATCCATCGACCTGGTAAAACCACAATCATGTGGCCGATAACAAACAGTAGGCCAAGTGGACTCCCGATAAGTAGTAGAACACCAAGATTTGCTACAAATACAGAGGTCCAAACTAAGAGGCTAATCACATTCAAAACGCCTACAGAACAACAACAAGGACTGTGCAACAATGCAATGGAACTTAAACCTCTGAAAACCCAAATAAAAACATTTAGTAGAGACACACCAACATACAATGAAGTAACAAACGAATATGCAAGAAACAGTAATCCTGAAGCAATTGGAACAATTGACAGAACTGCATCCGGCTACTTCATAAACTTCGATGATTCCTCTGAAGACCTAAGTGAATCAAAAATACAGCCATCAACAAAAACCTTTAAAGATAAAGCGAAAGAACTTTTGAAACAACTGAAAGAAACATATCTAATTTCTCCATGGATTGAATTTTGGGTGGGTTTTGGTGCATTTATCCTCATACTTTGGCTCATCATGGTACTAACTTTGGGACGCTTCATTGAGGGAAAATATGCTAAAATGGACACAGCAAGTCAGAAAATCAACTTGATCCTCAAACCACACACATCTTCACACGTCGAGAAAAGAGAACTTTCTTCTGTCAACTTCACAGCCAATCCTATACCGGGTGGGGTAGCATGGGACAATACTGACTACGAAATTTATGGTCCGGTTGAAATCCTGAAATATCCACACCAAATCAAGATCTCGTTGAGTGACTTCGTAAAACCAAGCTCATTTGCTGATGATTGGGACTTTGAAACTATAAATAATATGATGTCTGACTTAGTGATGTCTGCTAAATTTACCAAACATGATTATTTGCAGGGTTCGACTAATTATGATAGTATGTACTGTTACAACCACTATGGTAACCATTTTCTACATAAATCTGCACAACCTAGAAATGTTTTAAATTATAATCAATGGGAACATTGTGCAACCCCTCCAAAAGGAAGCTCAAGAACCTTTTATGACAAATATTCATACTTTTCAGGGTTCAACACAAGTAATGCTGAAACATTTTATTTCAAATTGTCAAATAAGACAGGGACAAAGACCATGATAACAAACACGAAATTTATATATTCAGACTCATTTTTTGAACAAATGAATACTTTTGGTTTTGATTATTGGGACAAAAATGTTGAAGTAAAAAGTGTTTGGGGTACAAAAGAATGGCAAGTACAAGGTATAGAATCATTGTTTAGAGCCTGCATGATCCCAGAACAAATTATATTTTTGAATGACACTGTTCAACAAACTACCTGTCTTGGCCTAGCCAAAATCAAAGACTTAAATAAACCGTCTATTCCAAAGCCAACTATGAACAGCAATAGCTCTACAGATGAAGAGATAGACGTAAACTATGTATTAAACCAAAACAGAACACATCCTGATTGGAAACAGTGGTTGATCTGGCCCACAGATACTAATAACTGTCAAGACAGATTCCTGAACAAAACAAAGGGGTTCAAATTGACCAGGCCAGACCCTAGATATTCCCAAAGACAACACCCAGGGATAATAACCCCCTACAGTGTGGGCAAACTCTGCCTTCAATGGCTACAAACTTCCACACTGGCAGAAATTAAGCAACACCTAACTTTACTTACTGATGGTGCTGACTTGCGTGATTTCATTATGGGACCGCGCAAACAGCGTCAGAAACGTTTCATAGCAGCCTCTGTATATGCAGCTTACAACGAGGCTTGGAAGGTGACTCAAATTGAGACAGCAGAAAGTATACGGGAAATTGACCATATTAATTTGGAAAAATCACTTTCTGTAGTGGACAATGGGTTAATGACTCTGTCCTCCAGAATTTTTTCTTTGGACAGCATTGTGTCTTCAGCAATCGACATAATATCGCAAGACTTACTGTTGTTACAACACGGCCAGTCTCAATTGCGTTCTATTGTACAGCTTGGCTGGACGTTACAAAATCTGCGTTCAGGCTATGTGCCTTGGCGTTTAATCAACACAACGTCACTATTCAATATCTTTAACCTTACTGATAAACAAATCAGTATGGCACAAAAGGGTGCTGATTATACAATCCTGAGCATTGAGAAACTCGAGAGATTACCAGTGACAATGTCAGAACAACCTGTCAGTGAATGGATAATACATGGGATAATTAATATTCCAATATCAACCTTCAGGTTTCAATACTGCCAAAAATATATACAGGCTGGCATGTACGAAAAATTGGGAAAAGGGTACATTAAGACAACATGGAACTTGCCCTATTCACATGCATGTGTCAGTAATAAAGGACAGAAAGTGTTTCTTAGTGGCAATAATTGTGCGATGTCACTAAGCGGTACACTTCTGTGTAATGGAATTAGTTTGCATGGAGCCTGTGAAGGGAACTCAAATAACCTTTCATGTCACCAGCTAGGCGCACCTGCAACAGAGATAGAACCATTTTTTCAAAGACTCTATAATGGGAGTTACATTCTAATTGTGGACCGCAGATGTTGTAGTCTTATGCCCGGGACTCCTTATCTCGTAACTACGACTGCGAAGGTCAAGTGCTGTGGACGCTTATTGTTCCCCAGCTCCTTTCTAGACAGGGAGGCAAGGGCATGGCCTAACTTGAAAATTACTTCTATTCGAGTAGATACTTTAAGCAGAATGAAAACAGTGCTTCTTCAGACGCCGACCAGGCTCACGTCATCAAAAGAAACGTATGATCTCCTAGTCGCAAGGACGACTGCAGAGATTCACTCATTGTTATCAACTAATTCCCCCATACATTTCGCAGAAATCCTGAATGAAATCTTAAATATTTCTGATACCAGTGGAGTCTCAAAAGTATTTAAGACAGTATTTTCGATGGCATTAACACCATTCAAAGCCATACTGGGTATTTTTCCAGATTTCGTCCATTCGATTTTTGGCGGACTTCCCCTCATTTTAGGACTAATTGCAGGAATCCTATTCCTAGTCCTTATATTTTGTTATGGCAAACCGTGTCACAGACAAAACACCTGCGACAAGGGAAGAAACAATCCGAGCCATTGGATACCGGGACCGGATATCAAAAATCCTGGGACTTTCCCGGCTTAGAGACCTGAACATGACTTGGTTTCTTTCATTTCGACCAATGTGGCATCGATGTGTTTTACCTGTATTAAGGTGCTTGCTGTGCGGAGAAGAATGCGTGTTGGACACCTGTCTGACGCTACAATCAGATGCGCCAATGGATGCAGAAACATTGTTGAGTCCAATAAAGGCTCATGCTTTGTGCTGCCCTCAACGGCTACCAATCCTGATGACGGCATTCGTGGAAACTTCACCACTACGATTGAGGGGTAGTGAAGTTCAAGATGAAAGCAGCATCGATCAGGTACGACCTTCTGTCAGCAATACTAATCAAAACGTCAATGGAGACAATCATGCGCACGAATGCATGGTTACACCTTTTTCCGAGTTAGTGGAACTCTCCCAGGAAGCTGTTGACAGCTTTTTCGACAGTCTAAATGATATGATGTTCTCACTAGAGCAGAAATAGAGACTTTTGAGCAAGCTAGCACACGGCGTTCCCTGAATTTGGCCTTCAACTAGAATAGCAAAATAACATGAACAATTTCCCCTCCAGTTCACGGACAGTAATTTTTTCAGCAGCCCCAAAATATTTTTACGATTTTTTCGGGACACTTATCTTCTGCTTAAAGTAAGAACTATTCTTAGAGAACTAAAATTTCTATTTTTAGAAACTTTATAGACATTAGCTGCCCGCTGGTATGTTCATAATTATTTTTATTCTGTGATGAAATGGTCTCGAACTTTTTTTTCTGTATTAAGAGCCATTTCATGTGTAAATTCTCATATACCAATTAGCAATAATGTATACATATGCGTGATTACTTTAGCATTATTCTACAGCTTGAGTGCATATAATACATGTGACTGTTTTTTCCGTATATTAGATAATTTCAAAATGCATTTTATGTATTTTGGGGTGGTAAGTTATACACAATACTCTACAGTATGTTTTACTATGCCTAGATTCGTAAACATGGCCATAGTTAGCGTGGAGTGGGTGTGATGTATTCCTATAGGTTCTGTATCGATCCCCCTATCCGTCCTGAGCCTCGGCGAAGCGGTCGCTCCCCTCGCTGCTCACCTCACATCAGCTGGTATCGTTTTGAGCACGCTCTGCACGCATTGCCTATGCTTATTTGATTATAGCTGCTAGACATTGTAGCTCTGCACGCATTGCCTGTACTTATTTAATTAAAGGTGCTGGGCATTGTAGCTCTGCACGCATTGCTTGTGCCTGCGTGTACTTGTTTAATTGAAAGCTGCTAGGCATTGTAGCGCCTATTACCTGTGTTGCTGCACTTTGGATTGATCTCAGATTTTAGCGCCGTACCCCATCTCGTCCTATAGCGCTTTTTGGCTCGCTGCCATTTTGATTGTTTGCTTGTCTTTGTTTTGCCTCGACTTCCCGCCCCGCACCCGCCTCCCAGCTGCTCCTCCCTCCCACAGAGAGTATAGCCCTACTCATCCGGAAATAGCGCTGTGACCGTCCTGAGCCTCGGCGAAGCGGTCGCTCCCCTCGCTGCTCACCTCACATCAGCTGGTATCGTTTTGAGCACGCTCTGCACGCATTGCCTATGCTTATTTGATTATAGCTGCTAGACATTGTAGCTCTGCACGCATTGCCTGTACTTATTTAATTAAAGGTGCTGGGCATTGTAGCTCTGCACGCATTGCTTGTGCCTGCGTGTACTTGTTTAATTGAAAGCTGCTAGGCATTGTAGCGCCTATTACCTGTGTTGCTGCACTTTGGATTGATCTCAGATTGTAGCGCCGTACCCCATCTCGTCCTATAGCGCTTTTTGGCTCGCTGCCATTTTGATTGTTTGCTTGTCTTTGTTTTGCCTCGACTTCCCGCCCCGCACCCGCCTCCCAGCTGCTCCTCCCTCCCACAGAGAGTATAGCCCTACTCATCCGGAAATAGCGCTGTGACCGTCCTGAGGCTCGGCGAAGCGGTCGCTCCCCTCGCTGCTCACCTCACATCAGCTGGTATCGTTTTGAGCACGCTCTGCACGCATTGCCTATGCTTATTTGATTATAGCTGCTAGACATTGTAGCTCTGCACGCATTGCCTGTACTTATTTAATTAAAGGTGCTAGGCATTGTAGCTCTGCACGCATTGCTTGTGCCTGCGTGTACTTGTTTAATTGAAAGCTGCTAGGCATTGTAACGCCTATTACCTGTGTTGCTGCACTTTGGATTGATCTCAGATTGTAGCGCCGTACCCCATCTCGTCCTATAGCGCTTTTTGGCTCGCTGCCATTTTGATTGTTTGCTTGTCTTTGTTTTGCCTCGACTTCCCGCCCCGCACCCGCCTCCCAGCTGCTCCTCCCTCCCACAGAGAGTATAGCCCTACTCATCCGGAAATAGCGCTGTGACCGTCCTGAGCCTCGGCGAAGCGGTCGCTCCCCTCGCTGCTCACCTCACATCAGCTGGTATCGTTTTGAGCACGCTCTGCACGCATTGCCTATGCTTATTTGATTATAGCTGCTAGACATTGTAGCTCTGCACGCATTGCCTGTACTTATTTAATTAAAGGTGCTGGGCATTGTAGCTCTGCACGCATTGCTTGTGCCTGCGTGTACTTGTTTAATTGAAAGCTGCTAGGCATTGTAGCGCCTATTACCTGTGTTGCTGCACTTTGGATTGATCTCAGATTGTAGCGCCGTACCCCATCTCGTCCTATAGCGCTTTTTGGCTCGCTGCCATTTTGATTGTTTGCTTGTCTTTGTTTTGCCTCGACTTCCCGCCCCGCACCCGCCTCCCAGCTGCTCCTCCCTCCCACAGAGAGTATAGCCCTACTCATCCGGAAATAGCGCTGTGACCGTCCTGAGCCTCGGCGAAGCAGTCGCTCCCCTCGCTGCTCACCTCACATCAGCTGGCATCGTTTTGAGCACGCTCTGCACGCATTGCCTATGCTTATTTGATTATAGCTGCTAGACATTGTAGCTCTGCACGCATTGCCTGTACTTATTTAATTAAAGGTGCTGGGCATTGTAGCTCTGCACGCATTGCTTGTGCCTGCGTGTACTTGTTTAATTGAAAGCTGCTAGGCATTGTAGCGCCTATTACCTGTGTTGCTGCACTTTGGATTGATCTCAGATTGTAGCGCCGTACCCCATCTCGTCCTATAGCGCTTTTTGGCTCGCTGCCATTTTGATTGTTTGCTTGTCTTTGTTTTGCCTCGACTTCCCGCCCCGCATCCGCCTCCCAGCTGCTCCTCCCTCGCCCCTCCCCCCTCCACCATCCATATATGACAGATGCTCTTGCGCGCAGCGTTCACGCGCAGCGGACGCGCCCCATTCGCGCCGAAGGTGCGCCAAAGGTAAGCCCGTCTGCGCCCGTCCGCGCCTAGACCGCGACCAGCGCCAGACCCCCTGCCCTATGCCGTTCCCAACCCCCCAGAGTAACTTATGATGCCGCTACTCTCCTCGCCTTCAACGCCGGACGCACCCCACTATGCTGCGCTGCTACCCCAGGACGTACCCACGGCCCATTCTCCTGCCTCTCCTGTAAGTTCAACTGCGTCAGGACCCTCACCAAACACACTTCCTCCACACTCAGCTCCGAACCCAACGACTTGAAATGCATCCTACTGAACACCCGCTCGGTCCACAGACACGCAACCGAACTCTGGGACCTAATCGACACTGTGTCACCTGACATCGCCTTCCTCACTGAAACATGGATGAATGCATCTTCTGCCCCCGACATCGCCACAGCCATACCGGACACTTACAAGATCATTCGAAAAGACCGCACTATTAAAAAAACTGGAGGAGGCATCGCCATCGTCCATAGAAACACCATCAAAATTACAACCAGCTCCGACGACAATCTTGCAACCGCCGAACACCTCCACTTTCAGATCCACACCGACCCCAGGACCACCCTTAGAGGAACCCTCATCTACAGGCCCCCAGGCACCCGATCTCAATTCAGCGACGACATCACTGACTTCGTCAGCCCGCACGCCCTCGCCTCCGAGAACTACATTCTTCTAGGAGACCTCAACTACCACCTTGAAAACATTCTCGACAACAACAGCACCACCCTCCTGGACAACCTGTCCAATCTCGGACTCAAACAACTTGTTGACACCCCCACTCACACAGCCGGACACACGCTCGACCCTATCTTCACCTCCAGCAAGCACATCTCCTTCGATCACACTACAGCTCTCCACTGGACGGATCACAGCTGTGTTCACATCAGCTACAAAACAACCCTGACCCACAACCGTCCACAACCCATTCCCCGAAGAAAATGGAACAAAATCACCACCGACCAACTCCTCGCATCCCTCAGCCAAAACATTCCCACCCTAACAACGGACCCAGACCAAGCGGCCACAAACCTCAGGCAATGGATTACTCACAGTGCGGACGAACTAGCACCCCTGAAAAAACACCAGTTGAATTCATCCAGCAAAAAGGCTCCCTGGTTCAATGATGACCTTAAAAAATCCAAGAAGACATGCCGCACCCTGGAGAAGAATTGGAGAAAAGAACCTACATCAGACAACATGACCTCCCTCAAAACAGCCACCCGCAAACACCACCAACTGATTCGATCCGCCAAGAAATCAGCATTTAAGGACCGTCTCGACAACAATTCTCATAACAGCAAGGAACTCTTCAATATCGTCAAAGAATTCACCAACCCTCCCGCAGCATCCAACGACATCACTAACTCCCAAGACCTCTGCAATGCACTATCCTCCTTCTTCTACAACAAAATTGCCGACATCCACAACAGCTTCAAGAACACTCCCAATGACCAACTCACCCCACCCCCTTCTGTTCCCACCCCTCCAACTAACTACCTCAATTCCTGGAACCCAATCACCATTGAAGATACCACTCGCCTCATGAACTCAATCCACTCTGGCTCACCTTCTGACCCCTGCCCCCACTACATCTTCAACAAAGCTGACTCCATCATCGCTCCCCAACTCCGCGATGTCATCAACTGCTCCTTCGACTCAGCCACCTTTCCGGAGATATGGAAGCACGCCGAACTCAGCGCCCTTCTGAAGAAACCAACAGCAGACCCCTCAGAACTGAAAAATTACCGACCCATCTCCCTCCTCCCTTTCCCGGCCAAAGTCATCGAGAAAGCCGTCAACAGCCAACTCGCAGCCTTCCTTGAATCCAACAACTCCCTGGATCCCTCACATAACGGCTTTCGAGCCAAACACAGCACCGAGACCGCCCTCATTGCGGCGACCGACGACATCCGAGCACTCCTGGACAACGGTGAAACAGTGGCCCTCATTCTTCTCGACCTCTCCGCCGCCTTCGACACTGTCTGTCACAACACCCTCATACAACGCCTCAACAACATCGGCATACAAGGAAAAGCCTTGGACTGGATCATCTCGTTCCTAGCCGGGAGAACACAGAGAGCCCGACTCCCCCCTTTCCACTCAGAGCCCACCAAAGTCATCTGTGGCGTACCTCAAGGCTCCTCACTCAGTCCCACCCTCTTCAACGTCTACATGAGTCCCCTCGCCTCCATCGCACGTCGACACAACCTCAACATCATCTCCTACGCCGATGACACCCAGCTGATACTTTCTCTCACCAAAGACCCCAACACCGCCAAGGACAACCTTCACGAAGGTATGAAAGAAGTAGCCGAATGGATGAAACAGAGCCGCTTCAAACTCAACTCAGACAAAACTGAGGTGCTCATCCTTGGATCCTCCCCCTCAGCTTGGGACGACTCTTGGTGGCCTTCCGCTTTGGGATCAGCGCCCACACCCACTGACCATGCACGTAACCTTGGCTTCATTCTAGACTCCTCTCTCTCAATGTCCAGACAAGTCAACGCCGTATCGTCCTCCTGCTTCAAAGTCCTTCGCATTCTCAAAAAGATCTTCCGCTGGATCCCCCTCGAAACAAGAAAGACTGTCACCCATGCACTGGTCACGAGTCGACTGGACTATGGCAATACTCTCTACGCCGGAATTACAACAAAATTGCAGAAAAAGCTCCAGCGCATCCAAAACGCATCAGCGAGACTCATATTAGACATCCCGCGCCAAGAGCACATCACTGGTCACTTAAAAAGCCTCCACTGGCTTCCCGTCAACAAAAGAATTACTTTCCGCCTTCTTACCCACGCACACAAGGCCCTTTATAATCTAGGACCAGAATGCCTCAACTCTCGACTGTCCTTCTACTATCCCACCCGCCAACTAAGATCATCCATTCAAGCCCTCGCCGCAGTCCCGCGCATCCGTAAAACCACCATGGGTGGCAGATCCTTCTCCTTCCTGGCTGCCAAGACCTGGAACTCACTCCCCACCCACCTCCGCCTTACTCAAAATCACATCTCCTTCAGAAAAGAACTGAAAACTTGGTTATTCGATAAACAATGAACCCCTCCCTCTAGCGCCTTGAGACCCTCTGGGTGAGTAGTGCGCTTTACAAATGCCTGAACTTGAACTTGAACTATTCCTGACCCTGTTCTGGTTAACAAGTTAACTAGCAGCCATCCCATGATGCAGAAACCGTTATCTGATGAAGCCACACCACGGCACAGCAACGTGTTATCTGATTAGGTCATAATGCTTGCCATCTAATTGGACAAGCGATATTCCTCCAGCCCCTGATAAGGCATACGGAGTTCTCAAAACAAATCAAACCTATGACAACCTGGGAAAAACCCTGCGGCCATTGTTTTGATTTCATCGAGAACTTCAGCAAAAGAATGTGCTAACGACCAAGTCGTATGACATCCTTATTGACGTATCTATGTCCATCCTTACGTCAATCTCGGCACCTTACAGGTATAAATATTACCCGTATTGCCTTAAGCAAACACACGCGGTGGTGACGAGATCGGAGCAGCCAGACTTGCCAAAGCCCAGAGCAGAGCAGACCCCGCTGGCGCAGCCCCGCCTTCCTGACGCGCTGAGAACGAGACGCTGATTTCTCCTGCCGAGAAATCCAGCTCCGGCGCTTCCGAGCAGCCCTCGCAGGCAGCTTGGAATATCGAGACCAGAGACGAGAGATACCATCCCTCATTCATCCTAGATTCCAGGTACAGAACTGAATAACCCCTTGCAGAGAATTCGTGAGTCAGTCACTTGGCAAAACAAACTTAACTTAAACTGCTACTTTCTATTCCCGCCCACGTATTAGGCTTAGGTCAGGTACACTGGGGTAGGCGTAGTTAGAAACACCAGTTGAGTACGATTAGTCAAATGTATATGTGTATGTATCTATTTTATCCATTTTAAACCACCTTATGGCTTAGAAACCATATAAATGTTTTTACAGTATTATTTTATACTTCTGCTTCTATTGTATGCACTTTACTTAACCATACGTATTGCAATAATATCGATCCATTTCTCTTGTATGAGAAAAGAGACTGATCAATAAATACCATCTTTTATTGAACACGCCCGTCTCTTCCTTTTCTCTACAATCTGGTGAGACTAAGAATGCACGTACTGACTGAGTAAAATAAGTTGTCTTTTGTTTTCACACGACTCTAGAGATACACTCTTGATTAGGGGAGAGCAAAGTTGTCATGTTCTATGGTTGTCAGAAACTAAATCCCTTCTTGTCTATCCAGGGAGGTTCAACTCCTCCTTGCCTATTCGAGAAAGTTTCTAGTGAACTCTGAGCTAGCTGGCAAACCCAAAACTTTAAGTCTAATATCGACAGTAGAAGACCTAGTTAACGTCTGGTCTAGGCCTATACTATTGAAGGTATTATTCCAATGCGCAGAGCCTATTGGGATAATAGGAACTACACTACAGGTCAGTCGCTGTCACCTTCAGTAGCGGATGCAGGGCCTCTCGCACTATGGTAATCTCCACGGCGCTGTCCAGCAAGGTGAGAGCCCATGTCCGATTCCGAAGCTGCGTTCTCACTATCTGTGGCATATCTCGCTGGTAAAGCGGCGACTTTCTTTTTCTGAAACTGTAGTATTTTTGGAGTAGAAACGTCCTGCTTGCCTTTACCGTCTTTCTGGCGGGGCTGATCGCGTCCTTGCTGGCCACCCCGACCTCTGCCGCCACCTCCACCACCGGTCAATAAGGCCGACGAGTCCTGAAAAGAGCGAGGAGAGCGTTGATCAGAAACCTGAAAACAATCAGGTGATTTTATTGTCGCGATCGCGCATGTCATAAATACGTTCTCTGGGCGCAGGCAATGGAGATGCAGGATGAGACTCCTGTTTCTGTTGTTGTTGTTTACCCTGTTTTTGTTTTTTCTGCTAATGTGGTTTTTGGTCTTGGGCTGTTCGTCAGTTTTAGACTTCTGCCCTTGGGGTTGTTTTTTCTCTTTAGTAGAAAATGGCTTGAGACCCACGCTATTGCGGCCCACAGTCTTATGAGCCGCCACAATAATCCTCAGTAACTGTTGGGGTTTGTCGGCATCGGGAACCGCCTGCAAAGCATTGGACACTTGAAAATTCACCGCATCTCCCTTGACATTCGCAAGTATGAGATCGGAAACAACATCAAAGGAGCCACATACCCAATTCGACCGCCGCCTAAGGTCCATGTTCATCCTGAACACGTTTAATGACCGTCGGCAGGACAGTCATACACGGAGTGCCATAACACCTCGCATAGACTGCCGCAAAGGTTTTTCCCCACGACTCACAGTCACCAATTTCTGGGGTCAAGTCTTTTCGCATGCTAATTGTCAGAATCTTGTGTTTTTCACCAGGAGTCATGTTAGGAAATACTGCTTCCAGCTGGGCAAACTTTTCGGCAAGCCAGAAAGGAAAATCATCCTTATCCTGGGGGCGCTTGCCCATCACAGCGTTGACCATTACAGGACTAAGCTTCATTCCGCCCTGTCCGGCAGGAAGCGCCGCACCACCTGGGGCCCCACCCGGGAGATTACAGGTTATGTATTGCACTAACGACCGAATCACGCTAATTGCGACTACATGCAGTCGTCTTAACTCAACAACGGTACACGCCCCGTGCTGAGGATGAGGTGTAAATCCAGCCAAAACAGGCCAAGTCGCGCCTGGAATGGACAAAGGACCTAACCTCGGAGCTGTCAAAGTGTGGGGTAGAGCGCCATTAAACCAAACTCGGTGCTGCCAAGCATCAATTGGAACTTCCTGTGCCCTATATGGAGCATATTCCTGCGGCACAGCAGTGGGAGTGTACGTTTCGAACACAGTAGTATTTGCGTTCACAGCCGGGAAGGTCACCCACAAGTAAACAAATTCATACGGGTAAGCCAGCTCTGCACTCACCACCATCATTACGGCCATGCCATCCACGGGGACATTATAAGTCTGTAAATGATTGCGCACCGCAATGCGACTATGTTGCGGAATGTCCACCACGGCCATAGTGACACAGAAAGAAAGAGGTACAAAGTAAACTATGTAGCACAACTGGGTAGTAATTCAAGAAAACCGTTTTGAAAGAAACAAGCTTGAAAAAGACCTATGTAAATATAGGTAGGTTTGTCCGACACTGCCGCTAACCTGAAACAATAGTGAAGGTGTTAAGGACTGAATAATGCACTACTCAAGTGTCATGTAATAAGACCACCAACGATTGGGCGCCATGTCGCAGGGATTCCGTCCTCAAACAGAACTGTGCATAGAGACTTGGAACCACAGTGAATTAGGGTGTGCCAAAACTCACCTTAGTACCCAAAATCCCCTACCAGACTAGCAACAGTGTCTCATTGGTTCTTACACACTTCCAATGTTTAAACAAACCAGAACATAGACTTAGAACTCATCAGGTAACGTGGAACACATGAACACTCTTTCGTTATACAATCATATCAATCCAGAACAAGGAGTAAATGAGGACGCGTGCACATTTGAAATGTTTATTATCTAATGCAGTGTTCTCAAGCGCAGTATCTTAGCTAATACAAGCAAACATATTATAAGAAACAAAGTAATCAGCATAGTTACTAGTCCATAGAATACAAAGCGTGAAAGCATGTTAAAATGCTAGAGTGAAGAAGGCTAAATGACACCTAATTCTCACCCTCCCATGTTAGTATATTATAATATATTACATCTAGGAAGGTCTCTTTGGGTTTTAGCAGGGCGGCCCCATACCTCTGATCCTAGTGGTAAGGGATCACATCATCTTCCACCTGCTCTCTGCATGCGAAGCATCATCAAGTGTGTGTGTATGCTGTGTGCAGTGCAATATAAAACGCGCCTAAAGCCAGAATTTGGCCGCAGCTGCAAGTATGTTATGTCTAGAATGTGCGAAGATCAAACCTCACAACAACCACTGTGTTGAACTAACCTTGAAGGCCTCAGCACTCACTGTACAGACATAGCTTACCAAGCAAGCTGATACTAATAGCAAAACATATTATTCTCGTGTGAAGCAAAATATTCTACTGGGCTAAAAGCTCTAATAAAAATATGAGTTGTGTGCAGAAGCAGCAGAAAGTCAAAATGGCATTTAAACTCCTAATAAGCTCATGCTAACTTAACACAGTGCGAAGGCAAAGCATATCAATATGACAATCCCTTCTTTCCCTGACACGAATTTGGTGTCAGGAGAAGGCTGGCATGCACCAAGGTGGCTCCCTGGCGGTTTCCCACCTGGTACCATATTGCCAAGGTGTGCCGGGGGTGCAACAAGTGTTTGCGCCCACTTTACGGGCCCCCAGGGCACTTTGGAATTACAGACGCTTGTGCTGCCCCTTCTGTGATACTGAAAACACTTGCACACATACAATACCAGTGCTTCCTCAAGAGAGCATTCCCTCATTTGCATGGTAGTGTGGCCCCATGCAAATGAGAGAATCCCTATGCCTCTGTGCTCCCGCCAAATCATAAATGCAGGCACAGAGGCAAGATGTTGTGTGAGCACTGACAGTTGGTGGCGAACAGTTAGTGCGCCCCCTGATAGTAGCCCTCTGGAGGGCTCCTGTGGGCACCCCAGACATACCATTGCAGGCGGGTGCAGTCACCTACTGCACATGCTTGCAAGGGGATCTCTAATCCCCTAAAAATGTACAGGAAGGTTGCTGCTTGCACTTTGAAAACAAGGAGCACCTTCAAAGCAGCCACTCCATTTTTCACATTAATGCACTGCCTCCAGGGCAGCACGAGTTTCCCGCTGCTCTGGTTGCAAAGCATTCACTATAATGCGATGCATTTTCCTTATTATTGTAGTGTAGTTCCTATATTCCCAATAGGCTCTGCCCATTGGAATAGTGTATCCTGTGGTGGAGACGTAGGACTGAAGTTGACTAGGTCTCTACCGAATAAACTAGACTTAATTGTGAGTGCCAGCTAGCTCAGAGGTCACTAGAAACTTTCTCGAATACACAAGAAGGGATTTGTTTCTGGCAACCGCATAAACATGACAACTTTGTTTCCCAAGAATAAGAAATGTATCTCTAGAGTCGCGGAAACAATAGATAGTTATTTCACTCAGTCAATCGTGCATGCTTTGTTTCACCAGAGGTGCAGAGAAATAGAGAGACGGGCGTTTTCAATAAAAAGTATTTATTGAACAGTCTTCGTTCTCATGCAGAGGAAATGAACTGCTACAATCGTAATACTGGTTGCAAAGTACAATGCGTACAGTACGCAGAGTATTATAAAATAATACTGTAAAAGCATGATATGGTTTCTAAGCTATAAAATACATAGAATACATACTTTACTAAATAAAGACTAAAAGTACTCAACTGGTGCTTCTAAAATACGCCTACCCCAGTGTGCCTAACCTAGGTCTAGTACAAGGGAAGAAGTAAGTGAGGTGTAGCTTAGTTTCAGTATTCTTTTGCCAAGAATCTAATCCAAGACTTCTCTAACGGTCTAATCAGCTCCATACCTTAGTTTAGAATGTAGGAGGTCTGGTATCTCTCTCTCAGGACTCGATTTCCCAACAACCGGAAAGGGTAGGTTGGAAACACTGGAGCTGGATTTCTCGGCTGGAGAAAGGACAGAGTCTCTCAGTGCATCAGCTGGAGGGTCAGCTTCCTTCTGCACTTTCTGCAGCAGGGCGCGTCGGGCAAGTAGATAGTCAAACTGCTCCAAACCACCGTGTGTCTGTTTGGGAAAGTGTGGGCATATTTATACCTTGAAGGTGCCGAGTTTGACGTAAGATTGGACATAATAACGTCATCAAAGACTTAGTTCTTTGAAAACTCCATGAGTTCTTGGATAAATCAATATTCATGCAGGGGGAAGTCCCTGACTGCTGAAGGTGGGTTTTTCCAAGAAATCGTTGTAGATTTTCGGAACTAGTGGAAGTAGCTAAGCCGTATTAGGACTACTTAAGCTATGTCTTAATATGGTTATGATTTCTATGCCTATATAAGGGTATGGTATTTTATACCTATATAAGGGCATGAAACAAGAAAATTACACTAGGGCCCTAAAACACTATACAACATTATTGGTTGTGGCATCTTTTGAAAGGTGTGCCCAGTGCTAACCAGGAAAATGCACCAAATTGGTAATACGGCCGCTGGGTTCCCAAGCTGGCATGTGCTTTATCTAGTGGGCCCTGGTTTTCCTACCCCAGCTGCCACCAAGACAGGGTTCTGACCTCCTGCCAGGCAGTTTGAGTTCTCGCATGATCCAGAACAACGGCTTGGGCTGGAAGGAGGTCACACCTCCCTTCTCCCAAGTGGGCTAAAGAAATGACAGTGAGCTATAAAGGCTGTAACTCCTATTATATGCATCTGGGCTGTCCCACAGAGGAGGATACAGCCCTCCCCTTGTTCCGGGTGTGCTTGGACCTAGGCAAAGTGAGAAATTACTCATGTAGGAGGTGCACACCTCCAGGAAGGCTGGCCACGCCTCCAGGGTGAGCGGCCTGATCTGTACACCTAAAGTTGATTTCTCCCATCTATGGGAGGCCAGAAATAGTGAGTTCTGGGTAGAAAAGGTGACTTCAATCACCAAATGTGATCATCTCAGGGGCGGATTAGCTTTTGGGGCCGGCTGCTCATTGGCTACTAGCTCCCACATCCCTAAATCCATTATATCTAGGATTTTAGGGACAAACTCTGAACTAGAACCCCAGCTCTGAACTATCTGCATTGAAGAAGGCCCAAGAGGAGACCTGTGTCGCCGACAACAGGACTTTGCTACTGCACCAAAGGAAAAGAGGGATACTGTGCCCCTGAGGCAACAGACTTGGAACTGTGTGAAAGTCCCTCATTCTTGACTAAACCTTGACACTCTCTGGCAAAGGGACCGTTGTGGAATACAGAAGCACCCTCATACTCTCCTGGACTGGTGGGAACCAGGCTCCTGCAAAGTAGAGGTTAAACAACTCTCAGGATTCAAAGAATTGCTGCCCATCAGGTCCTCCGAGGGATCGCCCAAAGTTAAATGGTGTAGGCATTCTGGGTGTCATAGTCTGGCTTTGACCGAAGTTTCAAGACGCTACTGCACTTCTATGCACCGCCAGACGTTGAAGTTACTTTTGCTGCAACCAAAGCTTGTTGGTCACCAGTCCGGTACCTAACCCCTTAACTTGATGCTGCATTAAGAGGGCATTCAACAACACTTGCGAATGACGTAGGGAATGAAACCGCTCTTGTGATTTTGCATCCCCTTTCTGGCAGCACCATCTCTGTGGGGAAACAAGCTTTACTGAGGGTCCCGTTTGAGACCACTGACAGCCAGGGCAAACACTGCACTCTGGCGCCACGGGCCAGGTAAAATTGACCTGACTGTTGTGGCCTAGTCCTGGGACCCCCACCACCTCTGCCCTGCAGGGGTGGAACACAGATCGACCCGAGTAACCGACTATCACTCATAATTTTTTCTATTGACTGCAATGCTGAATGACAGCTATTTTAAAATGCTCGTATTTTCAATTAGTTTGAAAAAACATAGCTCAGGTTATAATTATTCTAAAAAAGTTCATTTTGGTGTCTAAAATTTTATAAAAATAGGCTCTATTTTTATAAACCGGTGTTGGATTTCTTTTGTGTCATCTCGATTTTTTTTAGCCTTAATGTTACTGATAAATGCTTAACACATGTTACTCCAGAAAAGTCTGGCTGTTATTTGCTGCACAACCAGAACTGAGCTAAGCATTTATTGTTGTGAATACAAGGATCGTCTTTGAGGCATTGTGATACTATTGCATGGTAAGGTTATCCAAACATATGACATAATTTTCCACTTTTCTGCAAATAGCAAATAGTGACAAATACAAAAGGTAAGCAAATGCTCAGGAAAGATTTCAGAGGTTTTGCAGAGTGAACTCCTGCATGTGACCTAATATATGTTAGGAATACTGTAGGAGCAATGGGTGGCATGGAATCTTTTTCATTTCAGGAATCTTGTTAAGTAAGGGTGTTGAACCTGACATTCTTGGCGTGTTTTTTTCCCAACTTCGTTTCTTCCAGCTTCCTGTTTTAGCTGACTTCATTTTGCTGACTCTTAGGACTATGCACACTTTACTACTGCTAACCAGTGATAAAGTGCATGTGCTCTCTGCTTTGAACATGGTAAAATTGACTTACACCCAACTGGAATATTCAATGTATTTGTAACTCCCTAGTTAAGTGGTACTGCATATACTCAGGGCTTGTAATAATTGAATGATACTAGTAGGCCTGCAGCATTGATTGAACCATCCACTTAAGTAGCCTTTTTACACTTGTCTCTGGCCTAACATTACAGTCTGTGTGTGTGCAATTTTAACCTGCATTTCGACTCAGCAAAGAAAACGTTTTTTTTGCCTGCTAAACCTTCATTTTTATTACACATAAGTCACTTTTAGAGTAGGCCCTTAACAGCCCTAGGGAAGGTTGCAGTTTATTTTCAAGTTTTACCTGTGCTGGTAGTGAAAAACTCTTTAAAAGTTTTACCTACTACAAGTCCTGCTTCTCCCACAGGATAACAATGGGTTGCCTTATTACATTTAATAAAAGCCAACTTTTGATTGGGAAGCATTTCATTTTTGGTGTCTGAGAAATTTAAATTAGAAATCCTCTATAAAAGTAAAGTCGAATTAAAAGCTACATTTTTTTTAATTCCACTTTTAAAAAGATAGAGGAACAAATGATAGACGCAATGCTTAACAATACAAATATTCACCCTCAGTCACAAGGATCTCGGTCAAATCCATCGTTCTTTTGCTCACCATGCTACCCCAGTTTTGACCCAGCCATATGCAAATGAGTCTTGACCCCGTTCCTCATGCGAACAGTCCAGCCCGACCTGCCAAGCTAGGTCATCCCTGGACCAGGAATAAGCATCCTGAGACCGGTTTCGGGGCATCACCCCACATCATTCAGACTAGCTTGAATCCAGTGGCGCAGTGAGCACAGGACACTCGTCTGGGCATACCCTTCTCACTTAGGGTGACAAAAGCTAAAGGAACAACTGATGGGTGGAATGCTGAACAATGCAAACATTCACCCTCAGTCACAAGGATCTCGGTCTAATCCATTGTTCTTTTGCTCACCACTCCACCCCAGTTTGGACCCAGCCATATGCAAATCAGTCTTGACCCTGTTCCTCATGGGAATAGTCCAGCCTGAACTGCCAAGCTAGGCCCTCCCTGGACCAGAAACAAGCATCCTGGGACTGGTTTCAAGGCATCACCCCTCATCAGCCAGGTTAGCTTGAATTCAGTGGCGCAGTTAGAACAGGACCCACAACTGGGCATACCCTTCCCGCCTAGGGCGACAAAAGCAGTTCGGGCTGGACTGTTCCAATGAGGAACAGGGTCAAGACTCATTTACATGTGGTTGGGTCTGAACTGGGGTGGTGAAGTGAGCTAAAAATCGATGATGGATTCAACCCAGATCTAATAGCGACTGGTGGTGAGTGTCTGAAAAGCTTCAGCGCTCCGTCTATCATCTCCTTTTGTTCACTTTTAAAAATTTAAAATGCTCCTGCCCCAGCTATCTGGTACAGTGGCAGCTCGCAAAGATAACTCTGTGAGGGCAGGAAGGCGGGGCGGTGGTGGGGCTGGGTGGGAGTAGTGGAGTCCGACCTACAATGGTAGATATTGATTTATTTATTTATTTATTTACGTTTACCTTTGCCTCCACTACCCCAGCTCACCCAGCCCTCCCCGCCTCCCAGCCCCAAGCGTTACCTCTGCAGGCTGCCACTGCTTTGGTACCTGCAGTCTGTTCCTGGCTCACATGACTGGGTATAGTTGATAGTTGGTCTTTGTTTATTTCTCACAGGCAGCCACACAATAGAGGGATTTGGTGTGCCTGGATGGGCCATCAACTGTCATGATGGGGATGCAGAGCTGGGCACAGCCCACCTTGCAACTGAACAGGCTGTGTCCTGCCTTCACACAAAGAACTTGTCACAGCTTCATTGTTCAGGCAGCCAGCATGGAGCCAGTGCTGGGGAGGCAGGAAACTTGAAGGACTTCAAAGGAATTTTCTAGAAAATTCTCCTACTTTAAAAAAGGCACCAGGTATAAATAGTGGCTCTTCAAACCCAACTCTTCAGTACACTCCTGGTCCTGTGGATACTATAGCATAAGGACTGCTGTGCTGCTTTACTGCTAGAGGACTGCCCCTCTGCTGCACTGCTTTTCTGCTGCCCTGCTTGCTGAGAAGGATGACTGGACCTGCATCCATAATCGCAGGCTCAAGTGACTCCAAGGGTCAGCTGATTGGCCTCCTGTTCTGAGCTACAGGGACATAATTGGACTCCCAGCACCTACCCAGCTGACCTGCTGCCTGGGCCTGCAAGTGGACCTGCTTGAGCTCTTCTTTCCTCAGCTGAAGTGAGTTCTTGATTCTAAAGTTGTGCCCCTCAGGACAAAGAAAAGGAGAAATCCCACAGTTTTGGGCTCTTCATGAACGGGCTAGTTCGCACCAAGATCTTGCCCTCTGGGCCGCCCACCAGTGCAAAGTTCTGGTGAACCTGACTCGTCACACCACCACGACTGCCAGTGACACCTGGTAACTCGATACCTGCACTTGGTGCTACTGTATTGACAGCTTGTGGTGATTGCCTATGTGAAGCGCCAGCAACTACTATCTCTTACGCATGACTGCATCTTCCTGGTATGACGACGCCTATCTGCTACACCCAGTCTTCTCTTCATGCTACATTAATGACCATCTACAACGCTCTCCCTGCTACTCGCGTCCCCTTCCACCATGAACGGAACTCTTCGCACTGGACTTTGAAGGTAACTCTTTCAACAGTACTAACCTGATCCCTGTATCCACCCTGCATTCCATCATGGTCAGCCTGAGCTTGTGACTTTCACCCGGTCTCACATTACCAGATAATAGCAAGTGGCGTTTTCGGCTTTTTGGCGCTATACTAACCTGAAATCTTCAACATTGCATATCACAGGTTCTACTGATTGAACTTTTCTCCTTTTGGTGTCAAATATTTTCTCGACGCTGCCTGAAGCCTTGTCATGCTGAACTTTACCTTCTCAGAAAAGGTGTCTTGAAAATTCTTCTAAGTCCGACGGTAAGCCCTGACCGGGCCCAATCCTTATCTTGTATCTCTATTGTAGTTGGCCATATTTTTCAACTTTGAGCCGGTCTCGTCCAACTAGATGTCTGGGGTTGGAGATTTGTTCTTTTAGTTGCTAGATTTTACTCAAAACGTTAAAAGTTCACAACTTCGGTTCTACTGATTTAATTTTTGTTGTTTTGGTGTCAAATAGTTCATTTCATTGTATTCTGTTTTTCTAAATCAGTGTGGGATTTGTCTTATGTTGTGTTTTCACTTTATTACTGTTTGAAGTGCTGCATAAATACCTTACACATTGCCTCTAAGTTAAGCCTGACTGCTTTTGTGCCACACAACCAGAGGGTTGAGCACAGGTCAGTTTAGGTTTGGTGGTGACTTCACCCTAACAGAAATTGTAGCTGCTACTTGAATAGGCACAATGCAGCACACATAGAAAGGGTCAAACAGCCATAGATGTTGCTGGGAACAGCCCTAGTAACACCCATTGCACGCCCCTTTATCTGTGAAAACTGCTTTAAAGGGTACAATAGTTGCACGCCAGCATTAACCCCCAAAAATGTGGCTTAGTTCTGCCAGGTAAATATGGAGCAGGCTCCGGCGCCACCAGAACATCACAAAAAGTGATGCACCAGTGGCGCAAGGGGCTTATAAATAAGCCTCTTAATGCACTGATACATGTCTACTGTGATGAATGTGTTCTGTCTCTCACAGTCCTCCACCCGAGTTTCCACCACTTTGATAAAGAATCCTTAAACCAGTGGTTCCCAAACTGTGCGCCGCGGCGCCCTGGTGCGCCGTTATCAGGAGCCAGGGGCGCCGCGCACGATGTGGAAAGATAGGGTCTGGTAGTGGCAGGATGAACATATTGCAGCTTAGCCGGCGCAAGATATTCAAAGTACTTCCTGTCATCTCACCTCGCAAGATGCAGGGGAGGGGGTGAAAGGAAGTGTGAAAGTCACACTAAGTATGTGTCACTTTCGCCCCCCCGCCTCCGCGATGTATAGGTTGCCCTGCCCCTCGTCTCTGCCTTTCTGAAGCAGAGCATCACGGAGGCGGCGGGTGCACAAACAGCGCACACAGGACTCGGCTACTCGTCGGAGCCTAGCCAGTACTGAGCCCAGCGCTGTTTTCCTTGGACATGTCGGCACCCTCACCTACCTTCCTGCACCTGGAGCAGCAGATCAGAGAGCGAGTTTCAGCAGCTATCTACCCCACATGTATCTCTTGCCTGCATTGTACTGCGGGCACCACAAATTCAAAAGCCTCAGTTTTGCGTGCAGCCAGAGCCCAATGAACGGGTTCCATATCTGCGTCAATGTCACACGCACCTGAGCCTGAAGTGCGGGTTTCGGCCTCAGTGGTACTGCTGTTTGCTTACACCCAATGCCATAATTCTGCCCAATAGGAATGATTTATTTTCAAGTAGCTGCAACCCAGTCGAGCTGAGAGTTTCTCACCATAATGCTCCCCCTCCCCTTGGGCCATGTTACTCAGCACAGGCTTTTTGTGCATGTTAACCCTGAGCCTCGGCCTCTACTGAGGTATATTTTAAGGCAACATTGCATTTGGCCACTGTATTTTCCTCTGCCTGGCCACAATCTTAGGGCAGTGAGATACCTCATTAGCTCGGTGAACAGCTCTACGTCCAGGTCACCTCCTTGCACTAACCTTCCTTCCTGACCCCGTGGGGAGAAATTGCAGTACCCGTGACTGGGATTGGAATTCCAGCCTAGCAGGGCAAGGAATTTGATCAGCAGGACAAGAGGTAAGCGGTGGGGAGAAGGGTGTTTTCTGTATTTGTTAATTTATAGTTACTAGCTGCAGGGCCAGCGCTAGGCATGGGCAGCATGGACAGCTGCCCAGGGCCCCACGCTCAGCCCACCAACATAGAGTCTCACAAAAGTATTTCCCCGTCTTTGGCCTCACACCTATACTGCAGCACTGCATGGCCCAGGGAAGGGATTCTCTCCCCTGGGCCTCACAGGCTTGTGTAGCGCTGCGAGGTCCCCTTCTTCCCGGGGCCTTAAAGCCACAGACATAGCTGTGAGGCCCGCCTGCGTTTGGCCTGCGAATGAAGATCGAGACACTTCTTACTCAAAGGCAAACATGATGCCCATAATCCCGCATTTTGGCGCCTGGCAGTTCTAACCATTTAAAAACTCTTTCAGCTGCTGATGAGCTGTGAAAGAGATGCTGGTCAGTGGCAGAAAGGAAGGTGTTGCAGCACAGGAGGGGGTCATGCTCCTTGTGGAGTCACAAGCACCTTCCGTTATTTAGATGCAAATAGCCTTGAAAGAGTAAATGAAACTCATTTTTTCATTTTTTTCCCTGCAGTTTTTATATAGAGCAAACCCAACCCAGTTCTTTACGTGAGCACCAATGACATTTCATAAGGACGTGTTCCTTTTTTAGATACAGAGAGATTAGGTGATTTGCCCAGGAACACAGGATGTTGAGCCAAGACCAGACTCAAACCTGATTCCTCAGTTCCAAAGTGGGTAGCTCTGACCTCAAGCTCAATCTTCTCCCCTCCTCTATTCAGGTACTACTTGATGTGCTTACAACACGTCTGAGAATGATTAATGGTCTGCTTGTAGTTTGTGAATAGCTAGCTAGCTAGCAGTTGCTATCCTTTTTATCCCTAATACCTTAATTGCATCCCAATCAATTTAAGGAAGCCAACAGGAAGTATTCCCGAGGCCTTGCTTACATCCCCCCCACCCTCCTACCCGTAAAAAAATGGTGGGGAGCCACGGCCAACTGCCAATTAGGTCAAGGGAGCCACGGGTTAAAAAAGTTTGGGAACCACTGCCTTAAACCATAATATTAATGAGGAAGGATGAATTCTTGCGAAAAGATCATTTGTGTGCTGCATAATTACACATCTGCAGGCGCACGAAATATTCCCAGGCTTCAAACCAGTCACTGTTTTTGCACAACAATTGCTTTGCAAGCAGAGAATAATATATGAAGTTCAAAATCACATGCCTGACAATTAAACAAAATAAACATATGATGTACTGAAGGTACAGAGAAATTGGTGTACTGCCTAAGCTGGTAACTTTAATATATTTATGATTTTTGTTTTACTGTTAAATGTAGCCCCAAACAATTTTGAAAAAATCCTCCTGAAAATTAATCATAAATTATTGACAAAAGGCGAATTTGGTAACAGCAGAACTAAATGGCTGGATCATTCCGGTCCTGATAGCTGCCCTGGGAACTGCTCTTCAAACTGTTGAGCCGCTGCAGACGCTGAATCACAATGCAATTTACAGGCCTAGCACTCCATTGTTAATGAGAACATATTATTTGGAAAACAAGAATTGGCTCATTTGTCAAGATAATGGCGGACTGAGAGGCCAGACAATGCATGCCTGCTTCGAGCCACACTGCTGGAAAGATTGCGTAGAGAAGTATCAGCCTCCGCTATTTATACCGGCGCGCGCAGCAGGTGCCACTGTCAGCCAGAAGGACTGATGAAAAGGATGCCAAATGTGTGGGCACACACTGTTATGAGACTTGGCAGTTGAGCGTCAGACAAAAAGGATGCCGGGTGTTTGTCAGCTGGATGCTAACTTATTTGCTTTATTTTTTCACAATAAATGCGAGAAAACCGAGATCGCTAGCATTCGGCCTTTTATGGCTGTTTGCTTTGTGTTTTTTCTTTTTTCTGTCGCAGGCCTGTTCGTTTCTTACCATGCACGGTATTAAGTACGCATCGAATGGGGGTAAGCTAGAATACTGCGTCACACACACACAAAGGTTAATAGGAGAAATGCTTACAATTTTACTAACCACTTGCAACTACGTGTGGAAGCATTCTAATCCCGTTTTCTTGCCCCACCACGCCATCCAACATTAGACCTATCTGCAAATAAAACATGATTTCCATATTGGTCTGTTCCTGTTTGCACCCCCACAAGCAACCCCAGACTGGTTTCAGTCTAGTCGGAACGGTTTTGGGTTGCTTGCAATGCATTCCAGTTCATAAGTACCTGGATTGGAGTGGGACTAAGGATAATTTGCATATGGCTGGGTCAAATCTGAGGTGGCATATTTCGCAAAAAGAACAATGGATTGGAATGTTTGAATTGGATTGGAATTGGATTGGATTGGATTGGATTGGAATGTATTCCAATGGATTGAAATACTAAGCGATTGCAAGTGGTTAGACTACATGCAAGAATTTCCCCCATCACTTTTTGTGAGCTTGGGATACTACTTCGACGTCGACCTGACCAGCATATCATATTTATGAAGCACGCGTTCATCCCTTGAGTCATTTTGGTCCTGAGTTACAACAGCAACATTTTTGCAAGGGTTGGGAATGCAGCACCTGACCGAAGAAGGCCCGCAAAAAACGCCTTTCGAGTGTGGGGGCTGCTGGAGCATGGAGGCAAAACCCACGAAAATGAGTGGGTAGCCAAACCCCCTTACAGGAGCAAAGCTCCTGGGGGGAGATAGGATAAGAAAGGGGCAAGGGGCAGGAAGGCCATACCTTGACCTCTCAGTGTTGGCCCACCCACCCACACCAAAGAGCGGGGCATCGCAGCCACAATTTGGGAGAGGGCAAGGAGACCAGCGGAAACAGAACAATGTGGACAGACTAGAAAGCACACCCACCGAGGATGAAGAGCTGTGCAAACGGTGTCCTTGGGATGTCTTTCGGCAGGGGCACTGGGGGGAGCAAGCGAATGGCCAGCTTGGGGTCGGCTGCAGACGGTCATAGCACGTCCAGCCCGGGTTGGGCCAAACGGCCACCCACCCAGATATTGGTAGCAAGGGAAGCATGGAGGCCCAAGCGCTAGACACCAAAAGGGGGCCGTCTGGCAGAGGGTATGGCTGTGCTGGAAGTGCTTGAAGGAGGAGTGGACCAATGCATCAGAATATGATATTTTATAGAAGTGATACTGTGTTGAAATCATGGAGCATATGGATGACACAAAAAGAAATACGATGTTTATGTTTCAAGTTTCAAAACAAGCTGGGGCCATTATGCACCAGCTAAGACTCTGACTCTGGTTACTCAAAGGGAGTTTGTATCGGTGCCACCAATTGGTATTGCGCGTGCTGCAACGAATTTCATTGTGCACGCTGCATCGCCAAATGCGATGCAGCACGCGCACCGAAATTCGTTTTATGTATTTAATTAATGTTTACTTACCTCCGTTCATCCATATTCTGGTGTTTACTACCCCCCCACCTTGCCCATCTCCCGCCCGCCTCACCGCCCCACGGAACTCCATCCTCGGGCCGCTACTGGCACAGGCACAGCTATTGCTACCCCTAATCTTCTTAGCCCCGGACATCAATTTACCATTGTAGTAATTGCTGGAGGAATGTTTCAAAGCGGTATGTCATGCTGTTTAGAGTACTACCCCACAATAATGTCAGTAATGTGAAAACGCACACTGCCCACAAATAAAAGCCAAGCACTAGCCCAAGCATAGAGATCCCTATGCCTTTACAAACCTCCCCAGCAACACTCTTTACAGTTGGAGCACACATGTCCATCTGTCCACCAGTTGAGATACAACATGTGCTCAGAAAACGGAAGGATCAGCATTCATTTAACATGCAAGCAGTAGCAGATGTCAAACATGTGATAACTTACATTATAGCATGTTTCCTTTGGCGCAGTAGTGGCTCCTGGAGGGAGTGCTGCGTGACGGGGCAGGGGAGGGGCAGGGTGCGGATCAGTAAACTCCGGCATACGGCCGATCGGAGTTAGTTAAATAAATAAATAAATAAATAAATAAAATTAATTAAATTCCGCACGCTGCAACGCCAAATGTGTTGCAGGGCACACAATTTTATTCCTTTATTTATTTATTTCTCTACCTAACTCCGATCTGCCGTATGCCGTAGTTTACTACCCCTGTCCCGCTCCACTGCCCCGCAGAACTCCCTCCATGAGCCGCCACTGCTTGGAGTGCCTACGATTCTGGAATTTTTATATTTGGTCGCTTAAGTGAAACAGTGGCAATTTTTTCTCGTGAGACGGTAGATTGTTTAGTAAGGAAATTAATTGCAGATGTAGTAGAAAAACACAGAAATGATAAAAACACTAAGCTCATTTAGTCGGCAGTGCAGATAACATCAAGCCCAACATGTTGGCAAATAGGACATACTTACTAATCTTTCACACAATGCAGGGCAGTAAGCAGAGTTCCTGCGCTGCATGGCTGGAAGGGTAGAAAGCAGAACTGCTCCATATTTACAAAGATATGGAGTATTTCTGCTTTCTCCTTGAATTGTTGCACTGTGTTCATACTAGTATACTAAAAGGGTGCCTACATTATAGGCATGATTGTTTTTATTCAGGAAGGGACACCTTCCTGCATAAAAACAATCCTTAGAGGCATTTTCCTCTTTCCTTGTGTGATGCGGATTGCATCATGCATAGAAAGAGGAAGTAACAAGGAGCAATATAGAAACTTCTCTTTGTTATACCTCATTGGGGAAGGTGCAGCAGTCAGTCAGTCAGCATTTACTTTATTTTGATTAGCATCATCAATAAGAAAAGTACAATATAAATATAAATAAATTCCAACCCATAACATAAAATTCAATAGAAATACAGTGTCAAGCATAAGCAAAATGCACTCCTGTTAAAAATCTAAATAAATACCAGCCAACAGTAAAATTGTCTAAACATTGAAAATATTAAAGAGCTGGTCCAGCTTGATTAAAATTCAGAGGCACGAGTATTGAGTGAATACATTTATGTCATAGATCGGCCCATTTAGGGTAAATTAAGACAATATAAAACGTGTCTAGTGTAGAGAATGCATCACATGTGCAAATGGGAGGGTCTGATGGTTTATGCCAGCCCACTAGTAATTGGGGGAACATGTTCAGGCGCAAGTATGTTAAAAATCTTCTGTGAGTAACTGACATATCCAATGTTAAGTAAAATTCATTTTGTTCCATTGATTTCGCCATGACATAGTGTGTATAGCAATGCTTGCATTGTGAGTCTAGAATTCTAGCTTCTTGGGTTACACCTTAAATGCTCTCTTGACCCATACAATATCTGTTTTGGAGATTAGCTCTGGTGAATTAAAAAGATGTACTTTATTCAAATTTTTCAGGGACCTTTTTATATAACTCAACCAGGGTATGCGCAAGGTATAGACCATATTCAAACAATCTCTCAATATCAATCTGTTAAATTCCAAGTCATTTTTGGTCCCTGTCGAACACCATAAGAGTATAGGGCGAAAATGTATGTAGTCAGCAATAAAGCCTGCCCCTATCTTATTGTTTACTATTTCTGCAGGAACATTCTGTGGAACTCGTAACAGTTTTCTTATAAATGTATTTTCTGCCATTTATATAAAAATGAAAGATTTATAACCCCAAATCTCCGCTCCAAAGGCTACAGTTGGAACACTCTTAGCATTATAGAGGTGTAAAGAAAACTTTATTTAACTGTAGCCTAAATGCCCGGAAAAGGCATCGATGCAAAAGGCAACCCTATTAAAGGTTTGAATATGTGATTTCAATAAAGGGTCCCAGGACAAGTTATCACCCAGCAAGATGCCTAAATAGCTGAACTTGTTTACCTTACCAATATTATGATCCTTGATTGCGTAAGTTTTAGTCTTGGTATTTCTGGGTCACATGGTCATGGTGTACAACTTAAGAGTAATTCATTTTTAGGCCCACATTTTCCATAAAACCATAAAATCAGCATAGTAAAAATTGCAAGCCATTAGAGGTACAGGATAAGAACTAAGGCATCTGCATACAGCAAGACGGGGACCATTCTATGTCCTACCTTTGGGACATCTTAACAATATTTCCTTAAAAACGAATCTAATTGATTGATATATAAGATAAAAAGCATAGGTCATAAAATACAATCCTGCCGGACCCCCTTCCCTAACTGAAAGTGCACAGTTGTCAGTCAGTAACAGCTTTATTCGATTTAAATTTTCAAATCATAAAAGCATGACAATCATAAAACATACATTGCAGTAACACAAAGTATCTACAAGTTAAAATAAGAGCCCATCCTTTGGATACAAATTCCTGTCCAATTACGATCATTTTGTAGGATTAACATTTGAGACGATACCGTTACAGCTAGTTGTCCCTTAATTCAAACAATTAATGACAAGCAAGGAGAATCTATTGGAACCTTTCCATATGTAAGTCAAGGATAGCTGTTATACAATGGTTCAAAACAGTTAAAAGTGGAGATATTGCAGCCACCCATCGGGTGGTTACACTTAGCGCTTGGTCTTAATGGGCAAAGATATAACATAGATGGGTTAAAGTCATGTAGATCCCAGGTGGATATAGGGCCATCTCCTTTTTGGGGCTGCCAAGTATGAAGATATGGGACAACGTGTTTGTTCCTGAATTTTACTAGAACCAGGTCACCGGTGATATCTTTAGGGAGGGATCCTAGCCAGCCCACCCTTCTAACACTCATGATCCTTCCATCTATAGTGGGGGGCAGGGGTCTGTTTTTTGTTAGCCAAAAAGTGACCTTATTTATTAGGTCCTGATGCCTTTCGACTTTTCCACTTGTGAGTGATGGCACTCCCGAGAGAACGCACACAAAAGGAGCAGCCTCCGGTGGTAGTTGAATGTGATTAAATAATCTTGGCATATTGCCATAGTTAGGAACTGACCCCTTATGGAATGTTTGTTCTTTGCTCCATCCTACTCTGGCGGAGGTGCACTGTACTAATGTAGAGTTAGTGGATTCTCTAGGAGTAATTAAAACTGGCGTGAGTGAGGCTACTGGTTGAATTTGTACCTTAGTACTTTGTGCAGATGATTTAGGCACTTCTGTGGTAGCGAGAGACTGGGGTTGGTTAGGTTTAGCAATGCTTTTTATGAGTGTCGAATTGGCCTTGATGGTCTCCTCTAATCCTGTAAGCCTATCCCCTAGAATGTTCATTTTTTCTATCACCGGAGATATTATAGATTTGACCAGGTGTTCGATCTGGACCAATAGGGTTACATCGATAGAAGGTGCAGAAGAATTTGATTTTGAATTCCCGGCGACCTCTGGGGCTAGGGGGGAGGTAGTGATGGCCAAAGGGGGGCTTGAGCACAATTTCGGTTGTTTTGCCTGACTTCCTTGATGTGTAACCCCATTTCGCTTTCTTTTAGCTGGGGAATCCTGAGGGAGCGCTATGTTTAGGGTGAAAGCTTTTGCAGATAGAGAGTGGGGGGTATCTAACAGACTATCATTTTGGTGGAAGGGTGTACTAGTCTGGGGATTTGTGCTTGCTGTAGGACAGTTAAGGGCGCCAGTTTGCTTGGTTCTTGGTTCCAGCGAAGCATACTTTGTTTTACATATACTGTTTAATTCCTCCAGCAGTGATAGATTTTGTGCTATGTCAGCTACCTGTGAGGGAGATCGCTCATTAGGTGTCCTATCTGTAGATGGGGATCATTCTAGTCTCACTGTTTCACGGGGTATGGGCAATGTTGTCCTATTTAGGTAATGATCGAGTGTCCCGTTCATCAAATCCCTCTGGGGGATGGCATTTTTGGTAGCCCCCTTACGGACCCTAATGTGACTAGATTAAAAAACAGTGAGCACCAAAACTGCAGCAGGGTCTGATAATATCGAAGTTCACAAACATAAATCCATTAGGCAGGTCCGTAAGTAAGCATAAATGTAAAGACCAAGTCTCTTTACCTCCTCTTGTTGAGATGCCAAGGGCGGTGTCCCGTCCCGTCCTCCTCGGGCCACTGAGGGCCAGCCCTTTGCCTGGGCTTCGCCCGCGCGCGTCCCGCGTTGCGGTAGCTATCAACTGCTAAGTAGGTAAAGGCAGGGGGGCGTGTCCGGCCGGGAAGAGGCCGCAGCTGTGGATGTCTCCGGGCTGCTGGTCCTCGCAGTCCCGGTAAACTCTGGGGCTCTGCAGCAATGTCCGCCCACAAAGAAACTGCTGGTGAGCGGCTCCCGCGGAGCGGGGGCCGCGAGCAGTGAAGAACAGGAGGCAGGGGGGCGTGTCCGGCCGGGAAGAGGCCGCAGCTGTGGATGTCTCCGGGCTGCTGGTCCTCGCAGTCGCGGTAAACTCTGGGGCTCTGCAGCAATGTCCGCCCACAAAGAAACTGATGGCGAGCGAAAGTGCACAGTTCATTCCCCAGATAGTCCATATCTTACCAAGGATTCAAGCCCTGTGTGCAAAATATGCAAAAACGTCACTTTGGCCTCATCCACCCCCATGTCCCTCAGCACAGACCACAATTTAGATCTCACCACTGTGTCAAAAGCTGTGCTGAGGTCCATGAAAGCTAAATGTATACTTTCCCTTTTAACCACAGTATATTTATTGCCTAAAAGGTATAAATTCAAATTCTGTTCTATAGTGCCTTGCCCCGGCTAGAACCCGTATTGAATTTCTGACAAGATATTCTTGTTATGAGCCCAGTCTTTTAAACGCTTCAGCAACACCTTACCCAACAATTTTACTTCTGCATCGATCAAAGAGATTGGACAATTGCATGCTGGATCTGCTCAATTCCCATTTTTGAAGATGGGTACTATAACTGATTGCTACCATGAAGAAGGGATGTATCCTTGTGCTGCCACATTCAGGTGTTGGGTAATTAATGGACCCCACAGATCTACACATTATTTAAAAAGGTCTCCTGGAACCCCATCTGGGCCCAGGGCCTTTCCAGGTGACAGTTCCATTGTGCTTTCCCTCGCCTCTTCCAATTAAAAATAGACATTGGTTCCTTTTGCTGGACTGTCACCCACGTATATACGACCAAAAAAGGAAGGCGCAGCATTGTGACACGTTCCCAGGTTTACCAGCTTTAGTAAATCTGGGACTGCTGCAAAATCGATGAGTGAATGAATGGGAACGCCCATGCTATGCCCATGGAACGCTTCCCAGGCTCATGAAACGCAACACAGCCCAAGTTTTTCCTTGCAAAGCCACACAACGTGATGGAAATCTCCCCCTGAGTGGCTTAGTAAATCACAGTTAAGAGTTTGCATTGCCTTGCCATGACTTGTGTCATTCAAGGACTGCACAAGTATTTAGTAAATCTGGGCCATTGTGTATTTCATAAAACTTGAGGGCAGTGCAAGAAGTGCTACATGCTGGCAACACACAATACTGGAAATGGACAAAATTACTTTGGGATTCCATAAATTTGGAGGCAAGTGTGGCAGCAGAATGGAGGTAAAGTCATGAATGGCAGATTCTGAGGGTTATTACATGTTGTTTTTTAAAACCATTACACCATAGAAATCGTCAACAGGAGCACATGTGATTCTAAATGTGTTTTGGCTTACTAAATTGGCCACAGACATGATGCTTTTTAAATTATCTTTTGGATTAAGGCACCTGCTTCAGAGTTATTTGTGTAGCCAGCCTTTTTCAGGAGATAATAAAAGTAAGATAACTCTGGTGGTTAATGCACTTACTAGAAACATCTACATGCAGTCTAGCCACATGTTTAACTCAGCATAAATGATTGACTCATCATTAATGTACTGGCTGCAAAACACAACAGATAATATGCAGGTCACAAATGTGTTTTTTATGTAAACACTCTATTAGGTTTCTGCGTTTGATACAATGTTGATCCTTGTTCAACCTATAGGTCACAAGTAATATCTCTTAGATACAGAACTTGGAAAACTTAAAATCCTGCCTCCAAATCACAGTTTAGCTCAAGAACTTGTGAAGTGACAAGCTGAGCAGTCTTGTTTTCTTGATGCCTGGCCTGAAGGTGTTAAGCTCCACTTAGCTCCCAACCAGCATTAGACTCGAACAGATGGGTTGCGGATAGTTCTTTATTCAGTGGCAGCTCCTCCACTAACGCAAAGGAGCATCGCCCCACTGCTTCTGAGCAGTGCAACAAAGGAAAAATGAAATGATAATAACAGGATGTTATTATTTATTTTCCTCTTCCGCGCCAGGTCGGGCTTATGTCACAGTGCAGGAGCAGTAGTGGTATATGCAAATTAAGTGTCAAACAGTTATGCGCACTTATCATGTTCTCCACCGGGCTGTACTGCACAGCCTGGGTGGAGATCATGCACAGGCCTGCATGGTGACTGCAGCATCATGATTGGCTTGGGGATCCTGGGTGATTCCTGCTTCTGGGAGCAAGGAAGAGCAGAGGACGACAAGAAGCATGCCGGCGTGAACAGGTAAGTGATCTTCATTTTTGCTGTTTATGTGAGGTATTTTTCATTGGTCCTGCTGGAGCCACACACAAGAAGCCTCCTTCACTCCATGCAAGTTATTGCTCTGAAATGGGCACAGAGGGCAGACAGGGCTGAATGTGTCCTGGTGTCAGTGTGTGCAAGTTGTAGAGGGGAGTACATTACGGGTGTCTTTAATTATGCAAGCTGTACTATGTCTACTCACATCTGGGTATGCTTTAGCCTCATGTCTAAGGATTCATGCACCTTGTCCTCATGTGACCAACTTGCCTTACACACGAGTGGTCGCTCCCCTGGCCTCCTCCTCACCTCCTCAGCTCCACCTCACTTGTGGTATCGTAGCGCTTAAATTCTGCTTCTGTAATTTGAACCGCTAGCGCGCACCTCTGGGCATTATCTCTGGATGTACATTATTTTGCATTATTTTTCATAGCGCTTTGACTGTGTATTTGGCTGTGCATTACCTTGTACTGTATTGTCTATTGGCATAGCGCTTTGACTCCGCGCTTCATTCCGCTTCCACTGCGCCAGTATATTTAACTATATCTCGCCCCCATATCGCCCTGCCTTGCAGCGCTTGTTGTTGCTGCTGCCATTTTGTTGGTTGACCCGAGCCCTCCCTCCACCTCGCTCCCGCCTCCCAGCTGACACGCCCACCCACGAGAGCTACAGGCCGTCTTCACCCTCTCGAAGAGCTGTGACCAACTTGCCTTACACACGAGTGGTCGCTCCCCTGGCCTCCTCCTCACCTCCTCAGCTCCACCTCACTTGTGGTATCGTAGCGCTTAAATTCTGCTTCTGTAATTTGAACCGCTAGCGCGCACCTCTGGGCATTATCTCTGGATGTACATTATTTTGCATTATTTTTCATAGCGCTTTGACTGTGTATTTGGCTGTGCATTACCTTGTACTGTATTGTCTATTGGCATAGCGCTTTGACTCCGCGCTTCATTCCGCTTCCACTGCGCCAGTATATTTAACTATATCTCGCCCTCATAGCACCCCCATTGCCCCCATTGCCCCCACTGCCTGTGCCCCTATATCGCCCTGCCTTGCAGCGCTTGTTGTTACTGCTGCCATTTTGTTGGTTGACCCGAGCCCTCCCTCCACCTCGCTCCCGCCTCCCAGCTGACCCTCCCACGCTCCGCCCCCTCCACTCTCCATTTAAGGCAGATGCACCAACGCGCAGCGTCCACGCGCTGCGGCCGCGCCGAAGGTGCGCCAAAGGTAAGCCCGTCTACGCCCATCCGCGCCTGGTCCGCGCCCAGTGCCAGACCCCCTGGTCCCCGCTTCACCCACCCCTCCCGCATTACTTACGACGTCTCCACCCTCCTAGCACTTAACCCCGGCCGACTCCCTAACTGCGCCCAAGCAGCACCAGGACACACCCATGGACCCTTCACCTGCCACTCCTGCAAATTCTCCTGCTTCAAGACCCACGCCAAACCCACAAACACCAAACAGAGATCCAACACCAACCACCTTAAATGCATCCTTCTCAACACCCGCTCGGTTAACAAACACGCCATCGACCTTTGGAATCTACTCGACGCCACTTCTCCGGACATCGCCTTCCTAACAGAAACCTGGATGAATGCCTCTTCAGCTCCAGACATCACCATAGCCATCCCGGACGGCTACAAGATCATCCGTAGGGACCGCACCATCCAAACAGGAGGAGGCATCGCCATCGTCCACAAGAACACCATCCGCGTCTCAACAAGTTCAGAAGACAACCTCGCCATCGCTGAACACCTTCACTTCCAGATCCACACCGACCCCAAGACCACACTCAGAGGCACCCTCATTTACTGGCCACCAGGACCCCGTACAAAATTCAGCGAAGACATCACTGACTTCATCACCCCACACGCCCTCCCCTCCGAGGACTACATTCTATTGGGAGACCTCAATTTCCACCTGGAAAAGAGCAACGACAGTAACACTACCACCCTTCTGGACAATCTCGCCAATATCGGACTCAAACAACTTGTCAACACCCTCACACACTACGCAGGACACACACTCGACCCTATCTTCTCTTCCAGCAAGCATATCTCCTTCACTCACACCACACCCCTCCACTGGACGGACCACAGTTGCATCCACTTCATTTACAACAAGACCACGATCCACAACCACCCTCAACCAACTCTGCGAAGAAATTGGAACAAAATCACCATCGACCAGATCTCCTCTTCGCTTCTTCAAAAAACCCCTGCCTACTCAACGAACCCTAACCAAGCCGCCATCAACCTCACACAATGGCTAACCCAAACCGCCGACAAACTAGCACCCCTGAAAAAACATCAAATCAAGCAAGGAAGCAAGAACGCCCCCTGGTTCAACGATGACCTTAAGAAATCCAAAAAGCTCTGTCCCTCCCTTGAGAAAACTTGGAAAAAAGACCCAAACACTATCACCCAAGCCGCCTTCAAAAACGCCACCCACAAACACCACCAACTAATCCGGACAGCCAAGAAATCAGCACTCAAAGACCGACTAGACAACAACGCTCGCAACAGCAAGGAACTTTTCAACATCATCAAAGAATTCACCAACCCCACCGCCAGCTCAACTACATCACCCCCTCTCAAGCTCTCTGCGACTCCCTCGCCTCATTCTTCCATGACAAAATCACCAACATTCATAACAGCTTTGACAACCAACCCGTTAACCAGTCCACCCCACTCACCTCCAAACCTGTACCTCCTTCGAATAATCTTTTCAACTGGAACCCAATCACCACATAAGACACCATTCACCTGATGAACTCCATCCATTCAGGATCCCCTACAGACCCATGCCCCATCACATCTTCAACAAAGCAGACTCCATTATCGCACCCCATCTCCGAGACGTCATCAACTGCTCCCTCAACTCCGCCACATTCCCAGAAAGCTGGAAACATGCCGAACTCAGCGCCCTTCTGAAGAAACCCACTGCTGACCCCACCGAACTCAAAAACTACCGCCCCATCTCGCTCCTCCCATTCCCTGCCAAAGTCATTGAGAAAGCCGTCAACAATCAGCTCGCCGCCTTCCTCGAAACCAACAAATCTCTCGACTCCTCACAGTCTGGCTTCCGAGCCAAACACAGCACCGAGACCGCCCTCATCGCAGCAACAGACGACATTCGAACACTGCTGGACAACGGAGACACTGTCGCCCTCATCCTCCTTGACCTCTCTGCAGCCTTCGACACAGTCTGCCATAGCACCTTGATACAACGCCTCAGAAACATCGGAATTCAAGGAAAAGCATTGGACTGGATCATCTCGTTCCTCGCTGGAAGAACTCAGAGAGTCCGCCTCCCCCCTTTTAAGTCAGAGGCCTCCGAAGTCATCTGCGGCGTCCCGCAAGGATCATCACTCAGCCCCACCCTCTTCAACGTCTACATGAGCCCCCTTGCAACCATCGCACGTCAACACAACCTCAACATCATCTCCTACGCTGATGACACTCAGCTGATCCTCTCACTCACCAAAGACCCAATCACCGCTAAAACCAACCTACATGAAGGGATGAAAGAAGTAGCCGAGTGGATGAAGCACAGCCGTCTGAAACTGAATTCGGACAAAACGGAAGTCCTCATCTTAGGTGCATCCCCTTCAACCTGGGACAACTCTTGGTGGCCAACGGCCCTAGGACAAGCCCCCATACCAACGGACCACGCACGTAACCTGGGCATCATCCTAGACTCCTCACTCTCTATGACCAGACAAGTCAACGCCGTCTCATCATCTTGCTTCAACATCCTACGCATGCTCAAAAAAACATTTCGCTGGATCCCCACCGAAACAAGAAAAACGGTCACCCACGCACTGATTACTAGCCGTCTCGACTACAGAAACACCCTTTACGCCGGTACCTCCACAAAACTGCAGAAAAAACTCCGACGCATCCAAAAAGCCTCAGCCAGACTCATACTAGACATCCCTTGCAAAGATCACATCTCCGGTCACCTGAAAGACCTGCATTGGCTCCCCATCAACAAAAGGATAACGTTCCGTCTCCTCACTCACGCACACAAAGCCCTCTACGAACTTGGACCGGATTGTCTCAACACGCGCCTTTCCTTTTACACTCCCACCCGCCAGCTACGTTCGTCCAACCAAGCCCTCACCGCCGTCCCGCGCATCCACAAAGCCACCATGGGGGGAAGATCCTTCTCCTACTTAGCGGCCAAAACCTGGAATTCCCTTCCCATCCACCTCCGCCTCACTCAAAACCACCTAGCCTTCAGAAAACAGCTTAAAACCTGGATATTCGATAAGTAATCCTCCCCGCTTCCTTCAGCGCCTTGAGACCCTCTGGGTATGTAGTGCGCTATATAAATTTTTACTTGACTTGACTTGACATGTGGGTCTACCGTGTAGCATATTAAAAGAGCAACTGAATCATCCAGCTTTAACATGGATTGCACAAAAGAGTGTTCTGAGGTCCATGTGCATGCCTGCTATTCTCACCAATTCTGCCAGGAAAAAGGAGGCACACATGAATTACTTCAACATGCTGTCTTCTATTCCTCACATTTTTCTTGTATGCCCTGAAACTTGCTTAACAATAAGTGGTTGACATGAAAATGGAGGTGCTCTAAATAGAGCAGTTTGCTTTGCAGCAGGAAACCAACTTGTTAATCTATATGAAAAAGAGGCCACCGTTATTTTAAGCGAGTTGGGCGTGAGCTCCCACAGAAGTCAAAATAATCTAATTAATAAAGGATATTTTTTTTTCTGTGAGAAAAGCTTTCCTCACCCTTGTTAGCTATATCACACAGCAGGTCTTCCTTAGCGAAATGCATGTGGTATATAAACAAAATAATGAAAAATAAAAAAAATAAAAAATTCTGATCCATATTAGTTCAAACAAGTTCAAGTAAAACGTAAAAAGAATTACACAAAAAAGGAAGAAAAACTCACGTATGAAGATCCGAACTTATAAAAAACAGTAGGGAATCTAAAGCTCATATTAGTCTATGTGATGTCTTAGACTGCAAAGACCTTGGTGCTCTCTATTTGCAAATATTTATGGAGTGCAGTATAGCAAATGTTGGTGATTTGTTCTTGGCAAACATGTTACCATTGGACATAGGATATTTCTGGTGGTTGAACATCTTCAGTTGGGGTAAAGCTGGAATATGTAGCCAAGAAGTGCTCCACGAGGCCAAATACTCATTTTTCCGGTAGCCTTGAACTTCCTTTTCAAATTGTCAAAGTGAAATAAAGCACTAAAATGTGGCTCCCAAGGCCACATTGTTTTCAGGGGGCTGTAATCTACACAAATATTTCTCAAAGTTCCATCGTCTACAAAAAGACCAGCAACTTTGTGTTTGCTGATGCAAATCCCTCTAAAGTTTACGGAAGGTTTCAATTGGTGTCAGTATTTGCATTCAGATTGTATTAATGTTTCCCCAGTCCAATACAGATGCACAACAGATGTTCAGTTACAGTTGGTTCATAGAATTTCTCTGCAGTAGTGTCAGCTGTTTTCACGCAGCATATTACTCACTCCCGAGACACAGAGGAGATGTTTTTCCGCAAAGGTGAGATGGATGTCTAGATACAACTGAAATACTAGTTTTCATCCAGAGAGACACCGCTTCCACAGTGTCTGTCTGCAGTGCTCTGCAATCTCAGGGTTCAGGAGACGTTTCCACAGTACTATTATCTCTTTGGGTCTTTTTTAGCAGATAGGAAGCTTCCGTCAGCGAGAGGTCAACTCTTTTGTACTTGTTTGGGTTCAGTCAGTTCTCTCAAGCCTGGTTCAGAGAATTGTATGTGCGTAAAAATACTCTGATTCGTAAAGTCCCCCGAGCAAATCAAAATAAAATAAAAGAATCAAAATGAATAAAATAGCGGCACTGTCTCCATCTATGATGCTAAGGAAAGTGAACCAGTCCCTAGTCCTGGAATACGCGTTCTGGCAAAAATGAATTCGAGAATTTTTCAGCATCAAAGCAACGTTGTAGCATCCCTGCCCCCTACATAAGGCATTTCTCTCACCATGAACCTCTCCCAAGTCTGACCCTGTGACTCCCATAAGTCATGAAAGAGAATCACCACCTCCCAGGCCACTCATGTCCTTCCTCCAATGAGATGCAGCGCTTACATCAGGACCTACATCCTGATCCAACATGTTAGGTTAAAGTTCTTTTTTTCTTATGTCGCAATGGACCGTGCATTGGGGCGGGCAGAGCTTTCAGTATGGTACATCTAAACTCTGGAACTCTCTTCCATTAGAAATCAGGAATGCCAGCTTCCTCCGAGTCATTGGCAAACCGGCGAATTCCTTGCCTGCAATACGCTGACGACATTGTCCTGCTGAGTAAAACCCCAGTGGGTCTACAAAGAGCTTTAAACATCTTATCAGAGTACTTAAGACAAGAAGGACTGGACTTAAACAAAGAAAAAACTAAAGTAGTACGATTAGTGGACCCAAAAAAACGTAGTTATATATGGTCATTTAACGGGACGAAGGTGAATGAACAAGGCTCGTATAAATACCTTGGAGTAACATTATCCCAGGGAGCAAGACTAACAGAGCATAAAACTGCAACTCGAACTAAAGCTCAAAGACTAATCTTTGCTTATCGATTGCTAAAAACAAAAATGAATTGCCCGAACTATAGTCACCTCCTGAAGGTCATGTCAGCACAAATATTACCATCATTATCTTACGGTCTCGTCACCTGGTGTGGCAAGGAAGTAGACCTACTAAATGAACTCCAAACAAAAATTTATAAAGCAGTTTTTAACCTCCCAAAGAGTGCATCAGCACCGCAAGTAAGGTTGGAATTCGGTCTGCAAAACCAGAAATATAGAAGCATGAGCGGCTTCATAAAACTGTGTCACAAATTAAGATCTGCAGATCCGGACTCGATGGATTGGTTAAACTGGGAAGCCATAAAAAATCCAGGAGCAACTGGAACCCCTTGTCCTTGGGGAAAATACCTGAAAACCTGCGTGAAAGAGCTGGGGTTGGAAGGAATTTGGGAATCTGTGACGGACAAAGCAACAATAAGCAGACTAGCTAATAAGGCAGCAAGGATGAAATCTTTTCAGGATGACAAAGCGCTACTTCTCAAGCGCCGACATGGTTGGACCATAATCAACTCCTTCAAAGCTGGACGACCGCACGCTTATCTAACCTCTCATTTTAATGTGCACCTAAAAAGAGCCTTTACAGCCTACAGGATGGGTATGCACAGTTCGAAAGACTTAGCACCTTCCTGGAAAGGTAAACACCAGATTGAGAGCTGTAGACTTTGTGGCTATAAAACGGAATCATTAGCCCACTTTTTGTGCGTCTGTCCGACTCTACTGGTTCAACGTCAAAGACTATTGAAAAACATCTGTAACGAGTTAAACATCCGCACCTGTAGGCAAGCGGTAACTAGCTGGCTAGGAGGGAGTTCAATTATTTTGGCATGCCGGGGAACAAAATTCCTGGCAGAAGTGAATAAATGCCTGAGTCTTGTGGAACTAGGACATGATGAAATAAGCGGTGTAATAACTCAGCCCTAATCCCTAAGACTGGTAAACCCTGCATTAATATGTAACAATCATTCTGACCTCTTAATGCCGATAGTAGTTCATCTGAGGAATCTTGTTTTAAAATTGTGTAATATCATTTTTAACAAAGGAAGAGTCTAATCTTCTTTTTAGTAGCATTTATTTTTTGTATCATAACATCGACATGTGGAAATTGTAATGATTTTAATTAATTATGCAATAAATTTCTTTGACACTGTGAACAGATGTTCAGTTACAGTTGGTTCATAGAATTTCTCTGCAGTAGTGTCAGCTGTTTTCACGCAGCATATTACTCACTCCCGAGACACAGAGGAGATGTTTTTCCGCAAAGGTGAGATGGATGTCTAGATACAACTGAAATACTAGTTTTCATCCAGAGAGACACCGCTTCCACAGTGTCTGTCTGCAGTGCTCTGCAATCTCAGGGTTCAGGAGACGTTTCCACAGTACTATTATCTCTTTGGGTCTTTTTTAGCAGATAGGAAGCTTCCGTCAGCGAGAGGTCAACTCTTTTGTACTTGTTTGGGTTCAGTCAGTTCTCTCAAGCCTGGTTCAGAGAATTGTATGTGCGTAAAAATACTCCGATTCGTAAAGTCCCCCGAGCAAATCAAAATAAAATAAAAGAATCAAAATGAATAAAATAGCGGCACTGTCTCCATCTATGATGCTAAGGAAAGTGAACCAGTCCCTAGTCCTGGAATACGCGTTCTGGCAAAAATGAATTCGAGAATTTTTCAGCATCAAAGCAACGTTGTAGCATCCCTGCCCCCTACATAAGGCATTTCTCTCACCATGAACCTCTCCCAAGTCTGACCCTGTGACTCCCATAAGTCATGAAAGAGAATCACCACCTCCCAGGCCACTCATGTCCTTCCTCCAATGAGATGCAGCGCTTACATCAGGACCTACATCCTGATCCAACATGTTAGGTTAAAGTTCTTTTTTTCTTATGTCGCAATGGACCGTGCATTGGGGCGGGCAGAGCTTTCAGTATGGTACATCTAAACTCTGGAACTCTCTTTCATTAGAAATCAGGAATGCCAGCTTCCTCCTGAGTTTCAGAAAAAACTTGAAAACTTGGTTGTTTCAGTGAGGGGCGTCTTGTAGGCTATTTGCTGTTCTCAGCGCCGTGACACCGTTTTGGTATTTGCGCGCTTTATAAATAGCATTATCATTATCATTATCATTATCATTATCATTATCTTAGATATGAGGGTTTTTATGGCAACCTCTGCTTATCTCTGTCCTGTAATCAGTTCCACTTGACAATGCTCTATAGCTTGCCTTTTGAATGTCACTTGCTACTGCCAAAGTTCCTCTCTTGCATGGGGGAGAGGTGTGGCGCCGCGGCCAGGGCGACTAACGCTGGAATCTGGGGATCAGGGTTCGATCCCCGGCTCCGGCGGCAGGTTAGCCCAGCACCATGTGACTCTGGGTAATAGCTCGCTTAATCTTCCCGACGGCCCCCAGCGCCTAGAGACCCTTACAGGTGATTGTGCGCTTTACAAATGTGGATTATTATTGCACTGCTGTCACCAGTACTTGTTTTATCGACCTTGAAAGGATCAAAGGCTGAGTCAAATTTCCTGAGATTCAGATCCCTTACTTGAAGGTTACAGACAGAGTACAGCAGTGAGTGCCTCACTCACTGCAGACCCTAACGCCTCCAGACTCCTGTCAGAGGAGTTTTGAGACAGCAGAATAGTTTTTATTAAGGGCAGGGTCGGACTGGCCGATGGGTCATTCTGGCAGTGGCAGAAGGGCCGGTCGGACCGGGCACTGTGTGAGAGGACTATTTTGGGATGTTTGTGGAATCTTTTTGTGGTCTGTTGGTCCGGTTTTTACTGTTTAATACACAAATGTTGCCTGCAGCAAGTAGAAATATTGTGGTCTCCCGTGCATTGAGACGCATAAACACAGGCCCCCACATGCATCAATCTAGGATTTTGCATTTCTTAAATAGCGAAAATTAAGGAATCGCTATTTAGGAAATGCAAAATCCTATGCATCAAGAAATCCTAAATGTTTTTAGGATTTCTTAATTTTCGGAAATTGCGATTCCTTAATTGCGAATCGCAATTAAGGAATGGCATTACATTGATTCCTATGGGCCTAGAGGCCCATAGGAATCAATGCCGTTTTGCATTTCTTTTTTTTTGCACTCGCAATTTGTTGATGCATTGCAAGGGTGCAGAGGGGGGTCCAAAGGACCCCCCCTGCACCCCTGAAATGTATTTTCAAGTGCATGTTTCACACACAACACACATGTCCTAAGGACATGTGTGTCTGTAACATGCAAGTTTAAAAAATTCATTTTTTTGCTTTTTTTAAAATTTTCGCAAATTACCACGAGGGTCAACCTCGTGTTAATTTGCACCTCCTATTTTAGAAATCGCATTTTTTTTTTTAAATCATGCATTGCATTTAAGGAATCGCACACATGCGATTCCTTAAATGCAAACGCATTTTTAAGAAGTGCAAAAAATTCCTAAAAGTTTCATGCATAGCAAAAAGTGATTTTGGAATCGCAAACGGCCGAATTTTCCGATTCGCACCGTTTGCGATTCCAAAAACCTTTGATGCATGTAGGGGAGTGCCTCTGAACAAGTCCAAAACTGCCCTCATTTACAAACGCAAGAAACCCTTTTAGCACTCTGATTCGCTTATGGGGGGGGCGGGGGGGGGGGGGGGGGGTGGCACTACTTAAGGGTTTTCTGCAGGACCATTATAAGACGTGGCTTCGATGTCGTAGCCACGCTTGATATTAGTCGAATATCTCCCATAGTACGAGGAATCAGAAGTATAAACATGCACGTGCAATAGTGTCTGCATAAGTGGCCCCTGCACGGTGAAACAGCCTTACTGCTCGCTCGTTTGTTTGTTATAAGGAACGGTCGCTTTCACATTTAGCAGACATTTTATCGCACTGAGGTTTATCTGCACCCAGAGTTCTCAATACAATAAATGATAATGGAAGATTGTTGTCAGTATAATAGCGATACACGTGCATCCTGCCGTGTAATAGCTGTTGTCAGCTAACTGCTGATTATGTCCGATGGTGGAAGAGCTGCAATAGCAAGTGATCCGGGGATGTAAATGTAAATGTAAATGTAAATAAACAATGTCATCGCTCCTCTCACATCAAGGTCGATTTATGTAACATCTCGATGAGATTTTGGTGGGTTTTTATATGACCATATATTTGTTTTTAATGTGCATTTTGTCACCTAGGCATTCATGTGCATTTTGTCATGCTAGCAGTCTTTTTGATTAAGCACCATATTCAGATAAACTTCCATTTTGCAAGAGGCCTTCTATATTGAAAAAGAAATGGAAGAAACTGAAGTATTTTAATGGGTGTAAAGTGTGCAGGTTTTTAGCCGTTTGAAGAGAGTCAATCCCGTCGAATTTGATAGAAGGCAAACCCAAATCACAGCAGTGTTCACTCCCATACAGCACATTTGCAACGAACTCACGGACCAATTAGTGACGTAAAAAGTATAGTGACGTTTGAAAGTAATGAGGTGTAAATTACCACCCAGATTTGCACTGGCGAGGGGCCCGACGTCCCACTGGAGGAAACGAAGTCAGGCGGGCGTGCAGGGCCGGCGCTAGGCATGGGTAATGTGGGCAGCTGCCCAGGGCCTCGCACTCAGCTCACCAGCATGGACGCGCACCAGTTTAACACACCACCAGCTCTCTTGTACTCCTGCCAATTCAATTGAAAGTAAGGCGTCTCTTTACAATTGGGCCCATGAGAGGGATGGCCGGGGCCCTCCCTGGGCCTCTTAGGGATGGTGTCCCAAGTTTCAAGGACCCGCATTTTGCAGGCTTGTCCTGCAATTCGGCCTCCTGGCCATTTACAGACACTGCGGGACACCCATTGTCAGCACTTTAGTGGGGTCACACAGGTTTAACTCTCAGCCTCCAAGCAATTCTCACACCTTCAGCCCGAAATGGGCTGTTAAATAAGTGTTTTTAGGTGGCTGAGAGGTAGAGCAGTGGCCCAGGAGAAGTCTGAACAAAGCAGCTTCTGGAGCCCTATATATGTCACATATGCAATTAGAGGGGCCTCGCACATTTCCTTTCGACCTAGAGCCCCAAGAATCCTTGAACCCGCCCTGCCTGTGTGTTAGACCTGACTCTGTCTGCCCAAGGGTCACAGTGTGCAGTGTTTGGAGGTCATACAATACTCCTTGCATTGGGGTGGTGGCAGCTGCAAGGGATTTTACGGTCAATCATATCACTGTTGTAACTCCCTCGGTGCCCTTACTTTAAGGATGAGAGTCAAACCCACACTCGATGACACAGACAACAAAAACGTGTAGATTGCATTTGACAATTGTTGTTGTGAGGGTGGGCTAAAGATTTCTGCCTGTGCAATCCCCGCCAATAGTAAGCACTGAAATCACTGAATAGAGAGGAAAATTGTTCTCTGCCCAAAGCCACTTGCACAAGAGTTCTGTGATTGGCTTATCCACAGGGGTGGATGAAGATCACTCGAGGTCAGCCCAGCCCTTCACATAGCAGGTATCGGAGACTAAGGTAATGTTCTGATAAACAGAGCACCTGATATCTGCACAGGGAGTACAATTGCATCCTTTGAGTCACACCTGCTCATTAAAAATTTGAGATAAATTTAGTGAAACATTCAGGGAACTGTCCCTCCACTGGACAGTCAAGGGTGGAGCCCCCGACATCGCCATCGCCATCCCGGACGGGTACAAGATCATCAGGAGGGACCGCATCAACCAGACCGGAGGAGGCATCGCCATCATCCACAAGAACACCATCCGCATCACGACCAACTCCGACGACACCTTCGCCGCCGCCGAGCACCTCCACTTCCAGATACACACCGACCCAAAGACGACCCTCAGAGGCACCCTCGTCTACAGACCCCCGGGACCACGCTCACAATTCAGCGAAGACATCACAGACTTCATCAGCCCGCACGCCCTCCCCTCCGCTAACTACATCCTCCTAGGGGACCTCAACTTCCACCTGGAGAACAACAAGGACCGCAACGCCGCCGCCCTGCTGGACAACCTCGCCAACCTCGGACTCAAGCAACTGGTGAACACCCCCACCCACTACGCCGGCCACACGCTTGACCCCATCTTCTCCTCCAGCAAGCACATCACCTTCAGCCACTCCACCGGACTCCACTGGACAGACCACAGCTGCGTCCACTTCAGCTTCAGAAGAACCACGACCCACCACCACCCGCAACAGGTTCCTCACAGGAGCTGGAGCAAGATCACCGCCGACCAGCTCACCACCTCCCTCAGCCAGAACCCACCCGCCAGCACAACGGACCCCAACGAAGCAGCCCGCAACTTCACCCAGTGGCTGACCGCCTGCGCCGACGACCTTGCACCACTGAAGAACCCTCCCAGCAGACCCAGAAGCAAGAAGGCCTCCTGGTTCACCGACGAACTCAAGGACTCCAAGAAGACCTGCCGCACCCTCGAGAAAGCCTGGCTCCTCGACAAGACCACTGACAACATGACCGCCCTCAAGCACGCCACCCGCAAGCACCACCAGCTTATCCGCACCACCAAGAAGAAATCACTGAAGGAACGACTGGACAACAATGCCCACGACAGCAAGGAACTCTTCAGCATCGTCAAGGAGTTCTCCAACCCCAGCACCGGCAACAACGACATCACTCCTTCACAAGATCTCTGCGACTCTCTCGCCTCGTTCTTCCACCGCAAGATCGCCGACATCCACAACAGCTTCGGTGCACCATCCACGCACCCAACCGTCGAACCAACGCCCCCCACCGCCACCCTCCGCGCCTGGACCACGGTGACCACCGAAGACACAGCCCGCACGATGAACACCATCTACTCCGGATCTCCAACCGACCCCTGCCCCCACCACGTCTTCAACAAGGCCGACTCCACCATCGCACCCCAACTCCGGAACATCATCACCACCTCCTTCAACACCGCCACCTTCCTGGAGTGCTGGAAGCATGCAGAGCTCAACTCCCTACTGAAGAAACCAACAGCGGACCCCACTGACCTCAAGAACTTCCGCCCCATCTCGCTCCTCCCTTTTCCTGCCAAAGTCATCTAGAAGATCGTCAACAGAAAGCTTGCCGCCTTCCTCGAGACGAACGGATCCCTCGACCCCTCGCTGTCCGGTTTCAGAGCCAACCACAGCACCGAGACTGCCCTCATTGCAGCCACCGACGACATCCGAGCTCTGCTCGACAACGGGGACACAGCGGCACTCATCCTCCTGGACCTCTCTGCAGCGTTCGACACTGTCTGCCACTGCACCCTAGTTCAACGCCTCAGCAACATCGGCATCCAAGAGAAGGCACTGGAGTGGATCATCTCGTTCCTCGCCGGAAGAACACAGAGAGTCCGCCTCCCCTTGTTTCGATCCGAGGCCACCGAAGTCATCTGCGGCGTACCGCAAGGATCATCACTCATCCCCACCCTCTTCAACGTCTACATGAGACCTCTTGCAGCCATCGCACGCCAACACAACCTCAACATCATCTCCTACGCCGACGACACCCAGCTGATCCTCTCCCTCACGAGAGACCCCGACACCGCCAGAACCAGCCTACATGAAGGGATGAAAGACGTCGCCGAATGGATGAAGAACAGCCGCCTGAAACTGAACTCAGACAAGACGGAAGTCCTCATCCTGGGACCATCGCCCTCCGCCTGGGACGACTCCAGGTGGCCCCCCGCCCTGGGCACCGCTCCCAAGCAAACAGACCACGCACGCAACCTGGGCTTCATCCTGGACTCCTCCCTCTCGATGACCAGACAAGTCAACGCCGTCTCCTCATCATGATTTCACACCTTTCGCATGCTCCGCAAGATCTTCCGATGGATCCCGACCGAAACCAGGAAGACGGTCACCCAGGCACTCGTCACCAGCCGACTGGACTACAGAAACACCCTCTACGCTGGAACCACAGCCAAGCTACAGAAGAGACTCCAACGCATCCAGAACGCCTCCGCCCGACTCATCCTGGACATCCCCCAACGCAGCCACATCTCCGGCCACCTGAGGGACCTGCACTGGCTCCCCGTCAACAAGAGGATCACGTTCAGGCTCCTCACCCATGCACACAAGTCCCTCCACGACCTGGGCCCCAAGTACCTCAACGACCGCCTGACCTTCTACACGCCTACCCGCCAGCTACGATCTACTAGCCTCGCCCTCGCCGCCGTACCACGCATCCGAAGAGCCACCGCCGGAGGCAGATCCTTCTCCTACCTGGCGGCCAAGACATGGAACTCCCTCCCCATCCACCTTCGGCTGACCCAGGACCATCTCGCCTCAGGAGACAACTCAAGACCTGGCTGTTCAAGCAGTAGCGGACCCCTCCCCCCATGCGACTGAGACCCTTCCGGGTGAGTAGTGCGCTATACAAGTGTTATGATTGATTGATTGATTGACTGTAAGGACAGGCGCCAGATCCTACCAACCTGGAAAACAAAACTGTCTTTCCTGTTTTAAGAGGAATGGGTCATATAATGAGGCATGTTGCCATGTCATGGAGCACATATGCCAGCCACTGGAATGTCACCACTGATTTGACACAGCAAACAAATGATGGACAGAATGCTGACAATGCAAACATTCTTCCTCAGTCAAAAGATCTGGGTTAAATCCATTGTTCTTTTGCCCACTATGCCACCCCCAGTTCGGACCCAGCAATATGCAAATCAGTCTTGACCCTGTGCCCCATGGGAACAGTCCAGACCAAACTGCCAGGCCAGGTCCTCCCTGGACCGGAAACAAGCATCCTGGGGCCGGTTTCAGGGTATGTCACCCTTCTTCAGCCAGGCTAGCTTGAATCCAGTTGCACAGTGAGCAAGGGACCCACGTCTGGACATACCCATCCCACTTAGGGCAAAAAGTGTTGCAGCAAACAAATGATGGACGGAATGCTAACAATGCAAACATTCTCCCTAAGTCAAAAGATCATGGTTTAAATCCATCGTTCTTTTGCCAACTATGCCACCCCAGTTTGGACCCAGCCATGTGCAAATCAGTCTTGACCCTGTGGGTCATATAATGAGGCACGTTGCCATGTCATGAAGCACATATGCCAGCTAATGGAATGTCACCCCTGATTTAATGGCAAACATGGTTTTAAGGGGTACCCAAAGGATTAAAATTCGCCCTTTAAGTGGAACAGTTTTGTGGGTGGGGCAAGGGGAGGGGGGAAGGGACACATTTCTGGAACGGGTCCCAGCAGTAACATGCTTGTGAAATAAACGCAGCTCTAACTGAAAAAAATAAAATTCAGAAACAATTCGTGCAGGCTGCAAATAAACAAAGAGTGCACCAACACAAAAGAAAAACACTTTTATTGGAAAGATAAGGTAATAGGCAAATACTCCAGGGGAGGAGCAATATACAGGAAGGTGGGATAAATAAGGCAAATAAACGAAAGAAACTCAAGCTTTTACAAGCTAATGACACTTAAACCTCTAGCCAGGAGAGGGTAGAATTCAACCTCACATACTGAATACATTTTGTCTTCCAGACAGCGCATACACTTTAAAGGCTCGACCTAAAAGGGTGCAAGGAAATAGAATGAGGAGAGACTACTGAAGGAGTTAAAAGCATTCCAAAGAGTAAAGGAGCACTTTAAATAAATAGATGGGCTTTAAGAACCCTTTTATAATGAGTGAAGAACCAACCTCTGTCACATCTACAGGTGATATAGTGTAGGGCAGAAGGGCATGTCCGAAAGAGTGTGCGGTTTCTGGTTTAGATGTGAGGCACTACAAGGTCCAGCACAAAAGGTGGACCAGTGTGGAAAAATAGCACAGTAGGTGAAACATAGAAGCTTCAAGAGGGCACACTGTTTCACTGGAAGTTAGTAGAGCAAACAGCAACACATGGAAACATGGTCACATTTCTTGGATCCACATGCAATCTCAGAAGGCTCTGGGTAGAAATAGAGATGAAGAGCTGCGATGTGAGGTCCCAGCATTCACATACATTGCCCAGCAGGGGGGTGAATACCCCATTTGATGAAGAGATGCGATGCAATGTCTTGCATTGGCATCGAGGAAGTCGCAGGTGCTTACGAGGACTTGCGATGAGATGTGTTGGTGTCAAGGATGGGCTGCGTCATGCTGGAATTGTGCTGATGGCGAGCTGTGCTGTGCTACATCATGATATGGAGCGAAGCATTGATGTCACAGGAGTCTGTTATGTCCCTTTAGCTTAGATCAGAGGGCCAGCCAAATGACACTTGGAAATTTACTGGAGTTCTGGTTCCACATAGGCAGGATGTATTCATCAGGGTGGTTCACTGCAGCAGAAGGGTCCTCGTGCAGCAACAGCAGGCATTCAGACTTGGTAAGCAGGTAGGTCAGAAGGGCAGACTTCACAGCTGGGAAGTCCTTCTTCCTGGTAGAGTCCACAGGTCCCAGAAGTAATCTGAAGATTGGGGTCCTACGTTCTGTTATTTATACCTGATTCCCACTTTGAAGTAGGAGAAGTTTCTAGAGGTTTCCACCTCAGAGGTGCTTGGAATTTCCTGCCTCTTTCTCCCTGCATCAGCTTGTCTAGGGACACAAAAGACTAGAGTCAAGCTCTTTCTGAGTGTGCTAAGACAGAGATTTTGAGATGTCCAAGTTTGGCAGGTGACAGCTCGGCCCCTATCAAGTAAGAATGGCCAACAACTATTCCCCCTTTGTCTCTCTGCCTGGGAGCAATACACAAAGCCCAACTGCCAGCTATGCCTAGTCATTTGACCCAGGATAGAGGTTGCAGGCACCAAATGTTTAGGACAAGAAGATGCTAACTTTCTACAAGCGGCATTTTCCAAATTGTATCTTTAAACCCAACATTAGAGGGTTCAAAATTATAATTCCTTAGACATCAAACCCGACATTCCCACGTGTTCCCAATTGAAAGTTGTTAATTACTAAATGTAATAAGTAACCCAATTTTATGGCATTGGAGTAGTGAAACACAAATGTAAAAGTTTTTCACTACCAGGACATCTAAATCTTAAAGGAACATGTCCAATGTTTATATACACGGTACCCTAGCCTTTATGGTACCATATTGCCTACCCTGAGGGTGACTTATATGTAGTAAAATGGAAGGGTTAGGCCTGACAAAAGGTTTGTTTGTCAGGACAAAATGGCAGCTTAAAACTGCACAAACAGTTTGCCAATGGCGGGCCTGAGAAATGTGTAAAAGGCTACTTAAGCAGGTGGCACAATAAGTACAGCAGACCGATTAGTAGTGTTTAATTGACAGGTCCTGTGTACCTGTAGTACCATTTTACTAGGGACTTACAGGTAAATTAAATCTGCTAATAGGTGCACAAGCAATGTAGCACTTTAGTACTGGTTAGCAGTGGTAGCATGCCCAGTGTCCTAAAAGGCAACAAAAACATGTTCACAGGAGTGTGATGGCAAAAGGTTCGGGGATGACCCTGCAGAAAGGGGCAAGCCCAACAGGAATTATTCAACTCAGTTACTAATAGACGTGGTGCACTGGAGGCTGCCATTTGTAAATGTTTAGCTCTGATTGAGCAAATGCAAACTGTTCAAATGTCATGTTATGTTCTGTTATGTCATGTTATGTTATGGTATGTTATATTATGTTCTGCTGTGTTATTTTATGTTAAGTGTATTTGTAAAGCGCACCCACAAGGGTATCTTGCCACTGAGCAGGCGCATGTGCCTAGCCCTGCCTATCATGGTTGGTTAATTGAACAGCCAGGTATTCAGCTTTTTGCAGAATTCAAAACAAGATGAGGAAATCTGTTATATCGAGTACGAGGTCATTCCAAGCTTTAGCAATGATGTACAGAACGCCCATCCTTCTGATCTAGTTCTTTGTGTGCATGGGCTCTGTGCATGCTCATCTTGCGGAGCAGTGGCGTCTGAGTGGTTGATGGAAAGAGATGCAACAGTTCAGGTAGGTGGGGCCTGAGTTGTGCAGTGACTTCAATGTGAGTGTAAAGAGGTTGAATTGAGCATGTTTGTATATCAGGAGCCAGTGGAGCTCCCTGAGGTGTGGTAGGATGTGAGTTCTATGGTGGGAGGTTGAGGATGATTTTGGTTGCCGAGTTCTGAATGGTTTCTAGTCCTCTAGTGAGTTGCTTGGTGATCCCAGCATAATGCACAACATGGATTTATTATTACAAGATTTCACTTAAATACAGTAAATTTTTTAGTAGCTTTCCCGGAAAAACAGAACCCTAACGTCAATTTTCATTTTTCATTCTAGGAAGGCTTTTCTACGCAAAGAACCTTACAACTCTTATCTACTTGTGTTTTTTATAATACCCCTAGGAAACTCTCAATAATTTCGTAATTGAACCAACTTTATTTTTCACATTGTAAACCTGCAGAGACTTGATACTCCTTTTATCTACACTTCAGCAGTTAATTTTATTGGGTAAGTCAGAAGGATTAGAAGATTTTTTAGTGAAGCGTCATTTGAAAACATGTAATACATATTTACATTTTTATTATGGTGCTTTTATTAGAAGGATAGAGGTTTGAGTTTATGAATTATAAACTGTATGCTGTGAAAAAATTATGAAATGTTCATTTCATTGTATATTTTTACGTTTGTCTTTTATGGTTCATATTTAAATCGAATAACGTTTGACTGACTTACTAACAGAGTTCGGAAGGCTTATGGGAAGTTCAGTCTAAGAAGCATTAACACATAATATATCTTTTGGAGCGTGCTTACAATGAAACAGGCCAGGCTGTCACAAAAATTAGGGGGGGCACAGCTGTTGGGAGATATAAAGGTGTGTACAATGGAAAACATATCCAGTTAGAGATTACTTGCAGAGCTGAACAGAGCAGAGAGGATATGTGAGCTGACGTGGCCTTCAAGGGGCATGTTTTATAGTGCTTAAAATTAATCTTGTAAAGCCTCATGGGCATCGATGGACTATCTATTCTGTCATTTCTACTCAGCCTACCAGGGGCCTTATTACTAATCAGGCGCACAGTTTATGTTTGCGCCACAGCGCACTCTTAAACAAGTGCTCTAGGCGCAAACATGAACAGTGCACTTGATTACAATGTGGGCATTGCCCTCAGGGCAGCCATGAACTCAGAACTGCCTGCTGGCAGTGCATTCAAATGAAATACAGAGAAACTGCATTATTCAGCCTCTTCATGTTTCAGAGTGCAGGTGGCGTGCTGACTGCACTTTAGTCAAGGGACAGAGATTCCCCTGCAGGTGGGTGTAGTGAGTGGCTGCCCCCACCTTCAGAGGATGTCTGGGGAGTCCATGGGATCCCTTTGTCCTCTGCAGAGGGATCTCTTAATGGGTGCCCTGACAGTGCAGCACCATTTTGTGGTGCACTTTCAGTGTGCTCCTGATGGCTTCTTGGCCTTTGCGTCCACATGCATATTATGGCATGGGCTTAGAGGCAAAGAGATTCCCTCATTTACATGGGGCCATGAGCCCATTCAAATGAGGGAACGCCCTCTGAAGATATCGCTGGAGCTCATGTGCACCAGTGCTATCAGTATTATAGAAGGGGCCACACAATCAATCAAACAAGACTTATAAAGCATGGCTAATACTCATGAGGGTATCCAGGCGCTGGGAGCCCTGCTGCAGAAGTAGGGCTAAGTTGAACAGCAAGGTCTTAAGTCCTCACCTGAATTCCACCGGAGAGAATGATGTCCGAAGGTAAAGGGGTAGGTCGTTCCAGGACTTGACCATGAGGTAGGAGAAGGAACATCTTCAGGTGTTGCTTCAATTGATGCAAGGCATGTGGGCGAGGGAGAGGGAGGTGGAGCTCAGGTGTCTGACAGGTTGGTGGAAGTTCAGGCGGTATTCATGTTTGCTGGTCCTAGGTTGTGCAGAGCTTTGTGGGTGTGGATCATAATCTTGAAGTGACATCTCTTCTGTATGGTAAGTCCGTGGAGCTGTCAAAGGTGGGAGTTGAACTGGATCCACTTAGGGAGGTCAAGGATGAGTCTGGTCACTGAATTATGTATTGTCTGCAGTCTCTTTAGGAGGTGCAAGGGGATTCCTGCATAGAGTATGTTGCCGTAGTCCAGCTGGCTGGTGACTAGGGCTTGAGTAAGACATTGTCTGCTGCTGATGGGAGCATTTGAAGATTTTTCGGGGCATGCAAAGAGTGAGGAAGCAGACAGAGGCAACTGAGTTGATCTGTTTTTTTATGTTGAGGTTGGTGTCCAGGATGATGCTGAGATTGAGGGCTTGGACTGTGGTGGTGGGTGAGGGTCCTAATTGGGAAGGCCAACAGGAGTCGTTCCACAAGGAAATGCTGTTCCTGAAGATCGGAACTTCCATTTTATTTGTGCCGAGTTTCAGGCAGTTGTCTTTCATCCAGTTGGTGATGCTTCTCATTTACCTGCCGAAGTTGGCCCTAGTGGTGGTGGGATCTTCCGATAGCGTGAGGATGAGCTGGGAGTCGCCAGCGTAGGATATGATGTTTAGTCTGTGGGTTCTGTTAAAGCTGGCCAGGAGGGTCATGTAAAGGCCTGGGCAGAGTTCATGGAGTTCCACTATGCGGAACTCCGCAAAGTGACCAAAAAGAGTGCATTTGGTCTTGTCGTTGGCGTTCATTTTCAGCAACAGGTGTTTGGCCAGCGCTGTAAAATCAGTTGTCCCGTGCCGTAAAATCAGCACAAACTGCACTGAGGGCACTGCTTCTTTTCCTGCCATTTGAGTAGAGTTTCTGCCTCAGCAGCATTTTTCTCAACGAGAACGGAAAGTTTCTAAATGCGAACGGTCGCAACCATCCGTGACTGCCAGCATTGAGAAATCTGACCTCTCGCTTTGAGAAATCTCTCCAGGAGGTGGATTTTCCTCACTGGCACTCACCAACTTGATGTTGGCAAGTGCAAGTGAGGAAACACCCTCCCCTCTGGGTTTTATGGAACTCTACGTGTTTCGTGGAGTGCCAAAAGCTCGTCAAGCTCCGCAAGCAAACCGGAGTTCCCCGACCAGGCCTAGTCATGTAGATGTTGAACAGAGTGGGCCTGAAGGACGAGCCTTGATGGAAGCCGCAGATGATGCTCTTTTGTTTGGAGGTGAAAGGGGGAACTCGGATTCTCTGAGTTCTACCGGTGAGGAAGGGTGCAATCCATTTGAGGGTGTTTTCTTGAATTCCAATGTGGTGAACCCTCCTGATAAGGATGTGAGGGAATACAGTGTAGAATGCTGCTGAGAGATTGAGAAGGATCAGGGCTGCCATTTCTCCTCGGTCAAGGTGGGCTCCAATGTCATCAGTGGCAGCAATCAGGGTGGTTTCTGTGCTGTTGGTAATGCAGAATGCTGACTCTGAGAAGTCCTGAATATAATTGCTCTCCAGATGTTCTGAAATTGGCGGTTGTTGGCTTTTTTAAAGACTCTGGAAGAGGAAGGGTACCATAGAAATGGATCAGTAGTTCTTGAGTTGGCTGGGGTCGGTAGACGGTTTTTGAGGAAGGGTTTGACTTCTGCATGAAGGTGGCCGTGGTGAAGATTATGGTGAGATGGTTGCTGATTGACTTGCTTCTTAGGTTGAAAAGGTGATGAGGACAGGGGTATGTGGTTGCTCCTGAATGGACAGAATTCATGATGTCATATGTGTTACGTGCGGTGAGCTGGAACCAGGTGGTCAGCAGGTAGTCAGGTTTAGGGTCTGAGGGAGAGATGAGGCTGAGGGTGTTGTTGGTGGTGGGTTGGGGTTCAAAGTTTTTGTAGATGAAGGAGATCTTTTGTGAAAGACGTCCACCAGGGTGTCACAGAGCTCTTTGGATGGGGTGAGGGTGTTTTTCGGTGGCAGAGGGGTTGGAGAACTCTCTGCCGTGTTGAATAGTTCTTTACTGTGGTTCAAACTGGCTTCAATGCAGTTGGCATAAGTGTTCCTTTTTGTCTTTTTCAGGAGCTGGTGGTATTGTTTAAGGGGCATTTTGAAAGTAGTTCGTCTGTGGTCTCCATGCTGGTACGTCACGTTCTTTCAAGTTGCTTGCAGTTGCATTTTGTAGTTCGCAGTTCTGTGGTGAACCAGCTGCCTGTTTTGAGGATCTCTCAGGTTTAGTGGTTTTGCCGGGTGCGACTCTGTTGGTGCAATTAATGATCGAGGTGGAGACGTTTTTGAAAGCCTGTTGTAAGTTGATTGAGGGGTCTGGATGAGAGGTTTGTTTCAGCTTTGGTGAGAGGTGCTGGAAGATTTGGTGGCGGTGCCAGGGGAGCGAGAGATGGTGAAGTGAATGATGGCGTGGTCGGTTCATGTGAGCTCAGTGACGTGGCTGTAATTCACTCTGTCGCTGGCCGTGAAGATGGAATCTAGGGTGGTCCTGCGGTGTTTGTGGGGTTGGTAAAAAGTTGAATGAGGCCAATGTTGTTCATGCTTTCGAGGAGGTTGGCGGTGCTGTCATGAGGGTCATTGAGGTGGAAAATGAGGTATCCGAGGAAGATGTAGTGACTAGAGTCAATACCGAGTGGGGCAATGAGAAAGGGGAATGTGTAGCAGAAGTTGGGGTGAGGTCCCGGTGGTCTGCAGGGGAGGGTGCCTCTTATGGTTGTTTTACCACTGGTATGGAGATGGAAGTTGAGATGTTCCATGATCAGGGTGTTGTCATCAGCAGTGGGGGTGGTGTAGTGGATTGCTTCCTTGAGGATGATGGCAATCCTGCCTCTGTATTTGTTGATGTGGTCTTGAGGTATTATCTTGTAGCGCAAGAGTCTGCTGCCTCTTCTGTAATGCCAAAGTGCCCTGGGGGCGTACAAAGAAGGTGCACACGCCTGTTGCACCCCAGGGCACTTTTTGTAATATGGCCCCTGGTGTGCTGGTACACTTTCTTTAAATTAGGGGTACGCCCTCAAGTTGCACACCGTTCCTTAGATGAGGTACAAGACAGTTAGAAGTAGGGACTGGGTGGTCAATAGTTTCTCTCGACATGTAGGCCGCTAAGATGGAGTTTTCTCTGATGACACTGTAGGGTTTTTTGCCCACATTTTAATGTTATATTAGCAGTATAAATAGGCTAATTAAAAGTTCTTCAGATATAAACAATAATGTTTTAAAAACAATATGGTTAAAAGGGTATATTTTGTATGTATTCTCCAAAGTGCTACTGTCTTGCTCACATTAGTAAAATTATCAACCAACCCTTTTAATGTTTTCTGACAAACACCATGTGATACATTCTTTAGTTCTTGAGTAAAATACACATTTAATAAGCCAATGAAGAGTAGATGCATTTTTTAAAAATGTAACAAACCAAATCCTTCCCACAGTTCCAACAAATTGTCTCTGTTTTACCACACCAGATTCCCAGACTCCTCCCTATTGGTAGTTATCGAAATGTAATAGAAAGATTTACAAGTTAAATATCTTGGGAAGTAGAATGAACACACTTATTCCAATACGAAGTACTTCAAAACACGTCTGTTACACATCTTCAATAATCTCATATAAAGGGTCTGTGCCATCAAGATCATTTGAGCAGTTAACTACTACTTGTGAGCTTGGTGAGTTTGTGCAGCCATTATATTAGATCAACTAAACATTTTGCTGACCATTAATCAGAATGAAGCTTAATCTATTGCCGTGGCAGTGAGATCAAAGTAGTTAAGGGAATGCATAGAATTATGGAGGAATTTTAGAGTGTACAAGGGGGCAGTGCCTGGTTGAGTGCTGATCCTGCAAAGAAAAAAATGCTATAATTGTGCCACTACTGAATATATTGCCAACAGTGCATTCTATGGTGCACGAAATGCTTTGAGTTGGTGTGGAAAGGCGATTCCCCCTGTCATTGTAGGGAACATTTATATTTTACTCAGCACATTACTCATCTTTGTGAATTAATTTATTGTGATTGAAAATGTGATGTCCACATTTTGCTTCAACATGAAAAGGTTGATGTGAACTAGAGTACGGGCCTGATTCACAAAGCACCTCTGCACTCTCTGGGAAGGCTACGCAGTCGTGGGGAAGTCCCTGCACTTGGAACAGAATCTCTGCAATGAGAATTCACCTTGCTAGAGAGTGGAAGGCCAGAAGACATGTTTTCTTGTGACAATAGTGAATGGTACAATAAGAGCAGCATTCCACGGGTGACATTTACCTTTCCATGCCATGGGTGCAATTGGAATACCATATTGGGGGTAACAATGGAATAGACTGTATAATCCAGGAGGGTCAGTGGGTATTTTATTCGTGGAAAGGCATAGTAAAAGGCATAATCATCCCTCATCCCGGAGATACAAAGGTGATAATAATTTATTGAAAGGTTTTGCCATGAAACGCATCAAAGTGGTTATTTTGTCCATCAGTTAACCAGAGCAGCTGGTCCTGATTACTTCTCGGCAATTATAATTAATCTAAACAGCGATTGCAGGGCAAGGTTTTTAGGTCTCGCCTGAGCCAGCACATGCGCTGCTCTGGTGAGACATTTAGTGAGTGGGCTTTAAAAAGCCGACACAGCTTTTTGGGTGGCCTAGAGCGTGCGGTTAGGCGCACAGTAACATGCATTCCTCTCATCGCTCACAGGCACCGTTACAGCGCGCGGTCAGGCACCATCTGGATTTCTTGCTCGCGCTTTCACTTTTTTTTTACTTGCTATTTGTTTTGGATTTCTTTTCTTCCTGCCCACACCTCTCTGCCTCAGCTCACTTTGATGGCCGCGTGGCCGTGTCACGTTGACGGCCGCGCGGCCAATGCTTGTTTTTAATGCATGCTGGTGCTCCTGTTATACAGGTTATAGCAAGTTAAGCGCAAGTTTATCTAATTTTACGCTATTATTTTTTTTCGCTTGGCGTCTGTATTGTGTTAAGGACGTCGCACTACGCATGTTCAGTCCAATTCTACCCTTTTGTGTCACTGACCTGCTGCTGTCCCAGGGTATCACCACCCCTCGGTAACACGGGCTGTCTTTAATGTTTTACACTGATGAATACCGCTGTCAAAGATCCAAACAAGGACAAGGTTTTGCTTGAAAATGTAATTTTTTACGCACATTTTTTTTATTCATCACAGTTCTCCTGCTAAAAGTATGTGTTGCCTACAGCAGATTGTTTTTAACCGAGTTTTTTTATGTTGTAGAGTTTGTAAGGAGCGCACAGTTTGCCAAGTTTTCAATACAATTTCTCTGTATTACAGTAGGCCGTCTATACTACTGAGGCAGCAATACTGGCCTCTCATTTGCCTCTTTGACCCTCATTATGAGTGCCTCAAAATTGCTGATTTGGCCTGTAGTTTCCTTTACCGGCCACTTCGGGGAAATGCAATAATTAGGCATAGAACACCACTGTCTGCAGAATTACAATGGATATTTCTGGGTACATATTTAACATCTCAAACCTGGACAAACCTATCCCTGAACAATGGCAGGTAGGTCTCTACCGAAATACACATTTTCGATGTTATTCCCCATTAAGTGGGAACTACTTGTAATGACTCAATAATTTTCCAACTTGGAACCGGTCCACCTGAGAGTGGTAATTCTGGGTCCAAAATGGCTACTTCAGAATGACCGACGCTCTTATCATGAGAGCCTAAATGTAAACATGTAAGAAAGATTGAGTCCAAAGACAAACTCTGCAGCGCTCCACTGTATGCCTCACACCATGAAGAAGATGCTCTCTGATTATTTACTAGCCTTTAAGATCCACTACTGAGCCCCCTTTTCAGCCCTTTGGCTAATTGATGAACCGTTCCCATTTCATACCCTTCAGCAACATCTGTGTTGCCTTGTTTTAAATTCGTTTTCAAAGCACTAGTGCATGATGTGCACATTTTACCTCCTTCCAAATTCTTGCTCACTATTAGAAAACAGATTTAAGATATGTGACTCCTACCTCTTAGAGGCAGTAATCCTTTCTCTTTTCTAGTTTTAGTGGCTAGTTGTTTGTTCCTGCTTCACTACACTGCTATCCCACGTACATATAAGCATGTGTATTGGAAGGACTCAGGAGGGTGGGTAGGACCCATGAGGTGTTGGCAGCACACTCAAAGCCTCCAGCGTTCACTCTGGATTTTGACATCATATCCAAGCATTCGCCAAGTCAGCTTACTACCATCTGTTGCAGCAGAGAAGTCTTTGATATCTCAAGCCAGATGGTCCCTAGTTCTCTGGGTTTTAGGGTTTATCTTATGTCATATGCCTTCACGAAATGTAGCGCTGCCCAAATCTTTAGTACACCACACAAAAAGGCGCTACAAGGGGCAACCAGGCGCATGAGTCGTGCCGGAAGTGACGGCTGTCCTCTTCTCCTCCGATCCCCCTGGACTTAAGGCAGAATTTAGGAGAGCATGTTAAACATTCAAGGGAATTTATTTCAGAGGTTTTACTCAAACAAGCAATGGCATAGCCAATAGGTCTTACCTTTGGGACCTTATATGTGTTTAGCCATGCAACATTTAATGTTGTTGCAGTAAGGATATTGTGCTTCATAACTAAATAACTTATAAGGTCCTAAAGGCGAGACCTATTGGCTATGCCAATGCTTGTTAAAACTAATTTTTAGAGGTATCGTCAATAAGGGGACGATCCCGGATAGCTGGAAAGGAGCTTCAATTAAACCAGTTTTTAAATAAAGAAAAAAAAGGAAATTCTAACGACCCAAATAATTATAGGCTTATAACTTAATTGAAGTTGGGTCAAAGGTATTTTCAACAATAAATGTTGCTTAGATGCTGGTGTAGATTGAGGCTAAGGTTTAGTTCCAGTGGATGAAGGATGGTTCAAAAAAGGACACTTCACCATAGATCACTGCTTAACTCTATGGGCTATTGCACTAAAGTATATAGAAACAAGGAGCAATCTATACTGCTATTGTGCGAGTTTCAGGTCAACGTTTGATATGGTAAGCTGGAAGCTATTGTGGGATACATTACCAGAGGCCTACATTTCAGGAGGAATATTGACAATTCTCAAATAGACACACATAAGAATTTGAGTTTGGGTGGAATTAAGTCTAGATGGCCATCTTACAAGGAAAATTCCCCTTAAAAATGGATTACACCAGGAATATGTATTTGGCCCTGACCTTACTTGCCCTGCATCTTATGGATTTACCTTTGACATTATTGAGTTTTCACTTTTTTGGCCTAAGATGGGTGGAAGACATGTGCCTTGTTTTCTTTATGCTGACAAGTTGGTCATTTTCGATGTAACCCAAGTAGATTTACAAAGAGAACTGGACATTTTCATTAAAATTGTAAAAATAGAATTGGGATACATTTGGAAAAGAACAAAACTATGGTATTTGGGAATAGGAAGAAAATGTTACACAGGTATTAAAATGAGACAAGGCTGGAAAAAGTAGTGTCCTAAAAAGACCTAAGCATGCTATTTACTTTAAATTTGAACTAAAGATGCACATAGATTCAGTGAAACTGAAGGCCCTTTCAACCATAACAGGATTATAAAAATTTAGAAGGGATTATGGAGGCCCTCCCCAGGTTCCAGTATTGAATGTTTTTAAAGCTATGGTGTTATTGAAATATTTATATGGTACACAATTACTGTTCATGAGTGAGCATCATAACAGCACTAATATTGCAGTCTTTTGTATAAAAACACTCCTACGCCTTAGTAAATCCTCTACGATCCAAGTTAAAAGAATGGAAACAAGATACGTTTCTTGGGACTTTGTAGCTATAAAACTGATGATGAAATTCTACAATCACCTAGTATTAGATGATAATGACAAACTTGCCTCTTGCTGTAAGAATTAATTATTGATTAGTGATCTGAGGTGGGCTGCGAGGCAAAAAGAGCAGATACAAATTATAATCTACTTATCTTGGGCTCTCCCATCTTGGAGGTTCCAGTGAGGATTTCACTAGTGGACTTAAATTAGGAAAATTAAAACTTTGTTGCAAACAAGGATTCAACATATTTACATTTAAAGAGTTCAGTGTTGCATTTGATAGACTCTTGCAATAAAAGACAAAATTAACATATATAACTATGCTTTGGCTCAAGAGACGGTCCTTTTATGTGCGGAGTTCTATGCAGTTGTAAAGATGCTGCATGTAAAAGTACACCCAGAGTTTGCCAATAGCAAAAAAATATTAAATGTACACCAAAAGTGTGAATAAGGCTCAAAGTAACTATGTTCTGATGGATAAGACACTTGCGGCTTAATATTACATAAATGTTGATCAGAGGAGTCATTCTAGTGTTTTCACTGTTATTAATTTGACTCCTAGACAAGAATCATATAACTTTAAATCATGCCATTTACATCAATGATATTGCCCCTGGGAGGACGATACTTCAGGAATTGCACTCAGGCTGGCATTAGCCGTTTTTAGGTTGAGCATTCAAGACCTCTTGTATATTCTTTATTAGAACATTGAAATGTTGGTAGCTCCATTGAAAACAATGGATTGCTCCGTGCTTATAATGGCTGGTATAAGTCCAGAGCTCGAACATTCCAATTTTTCTTTGTTCACAGCTCTAGCTGTGAACAAAGGCTTCAGGGAGCCTGTGTGCACCAATCAAATACTGACATTAATAAAGATTTTATGATTTTATATTGAAAAATTTGCAAAACTTTTAATGGAAATGTTGCTGCATCTCAGCGACTAACTTTTCAATGTTTGGCTCCTGCTCTAGCCAAGGCCGAACTGGAAAACCAAAGCAGCCCTAGCAAATGTTGTCAGACCAGTCCCCATACAGTGAACACCAATTGCAGTGAGTAAGCCTGACCACCACAAATGGCGCTTTGATGGGCTCTCCCCACATAAAACTAAGGGAAAAATGGTGCATTATACAACACATTTGACATTATATATCGAACTGTGTTAGTTTTCAAAGCATAGTAAATGGTGACCCCAAAGTGCCCCAGGATATTGCAATCTTTGTTGGGACTCTTTGATTATTCCCTCACTATCACCCTCTCATCTATATGCCTCTCATCTCACCATGGCTTCTCTCTCACATGTATTTAATTTGTTTTATACCACCTCTCATACCAGTGTAGGGTGTCGGAGCACTTTACATCACACACATACGGGGACAATGAATCATATGTATGTATACCAGTGTATAGAAAATGTTACATACGGCACAGGGGACTACAAGGTATAGGATTCACTTGTCATCCCTACTGGTAGGCATTTTTTAAGAGTGCGTGATCTGGAGAACCGCAAGCTCTGGATTCAGAACGTTATACAGTGGTTAGCATTGACTTTAATAAGAAGATTTTTTTGCTACCCAAATAAAACTTTTTTGCAGCATCAGGATAATGATATACTGGGGAAAAAATGATAACTTACTAACTTATACCATGCAGTTTGCAGCAGCTCTTTGATGGCAGTTCATAGCTCACTGAGCTAGATGACGATAGTTACCTATGGACTGCACAGTAACAAAAAAATCTCTGTGACAAAAGCAGTAACCAACTGAGCTATGCACATAAAATACTGTTTTTTGAAATGCATGTTACAAGTTCTTTGCAGCAGGAATATTAACAATCCGCTCTCTTCGATGAGTCAAAGCTGCCACTAGACAAAACTTCCATCTCTCTCCAGCAGGTACATTAAACTCCGGGGTAATTTTGACACTTTTATTATTGCCAGAAAACTATTGATTATACAAGGAACTTTGCAGAGCTTTTAAAACAGCTGCCTGTGGACCCCCTAGGAATGTGTCAGGGACCCCTGTGGGTCCGCAGACCACAGTTTGATGATATATCAGTTTGTGAGCAAGATGACAGTAAAAAAAATAGGCTTTATGTGAAGTCAAAGTTGGTAGGAGGTGTATTGCTTAGTTTATCAGGAGAGATAAGTCCCATATCAGAATTTCTACAGCAACATATTTTGGACACAGTCAGCCGTATTCACAATGCCATTTACTCATACAAGGTTCACTTTACTTATTCAAATGTGTAAATCCAAGTTTGTGAGTCGCAAAAGGTTTACTCTTGCAATAAGATGTATTCAAACATGCATTTTCCTTAAAGAAAACTCTTCTCACAGAGTGGTTGTTCCAACGTGGGAATGTCACGGAAAGTCTGGAAATACCCACCCTGGAAGTTGTCAGAGATTTAAACCTGGACAGCAGTACATCTATTTCCAGAATTGAAATCAAAGAGGGACAACCCCCAACACTGGTGGTGGTGTAAGGGAAGTTGTTTCTCCATGTGCTTTCCTTATGGACTGCAAAAGGTTCAAATTGTACTTGCACTAATTTTAATGCAATTCACTTTTCACTTGAGCAAATTTATATAGTATAGGTTAGGGCAGAAATGCTCTTGGATAAATATTATTGGAAATTCATAACTGCATTCCAGGAAAACCTCAGGGAACCAGTAACCATCACAACTTCCTAAGCATAGAATTGGAACACTTTGTCAATTTAAAAAAAGCCAGAAATGTCCTCCAAACATAGAAGTAAACAGTTCATTTCTGACTTATTTTTGTGAATTGGAAGACTAGTTTCATTGATATAGTGGTCAAGGGACATGAGTGCTAAAACGGACAAGAACCAATTATGCTGTGTTTCCATAGCTTTCAAAGTATTATTCCAATAAGTTCATACCTTTGATAGTAAGGTGCAGCTCTGTTTTATCCTATGGTGAAAGGTCTAGTAAAAACAATAAACCACATTGACAAGGTGCGTCTGCATATAGATTTAGCCAGTGGTGTCTTATGGAAAGAGACACTTGAAAAGATGGATTTTAAATAGTGCTCTGCCCCACATCGAATAACAGGGTGAGCTAAGCCTAAAGGGTTTGATTGCGAGTACGGTGGTCCCAAGACCACTGTACCCACGATGGCGGTCCAGCCGCGACAACCTCGACAGTCGGACTGTCCAATTACGGATTTGGCGGCCTGACCGCCACCAGCCTGTCATAAGGTCGCCACCACCTCCAGGATCCTGGATCCCGACGGGCGGCCGTGGGGAAAGCTGTGGTCTGAAGGTTACGACCAGCTTTTCCAACGAGTTGTTCATAGCGATGACCCTGCCATGAATAGGTCAGCAGAGAGGCAGGGTAAGGGGCCCCATAGAGAGTGTGCATGGGGGCACATGTTCAGGTATCTAATGTTGGAGTAGATTGGTTGTAGTATTTTCTGTTTGATATTTTTCAATATTATTGGGCAGTGTTATAAAGAGGCACATGAATGAATGCCTAGAATATCAGTATGGTGAAGAAGTGCACTTAGAAGATATAGGGGCATATGTAGGAAGGTGTTTGCGATTCGCAAACACCTTCCTACATATGCGAATCGCGAATCGCAAACGGAGTTTTGGTATGTAGGTGCCACTTAGCAAAATAAGGAATCGCAAAAATTGCGATTCCTTATTTTGCTCAAGCATTTAAGGAATCGCAATTTTGAGATTCCTTAAATGCTATGTAGGGGTGCCTTTAAAATTGCGATTTTGGCTTAAGGAATCGCAAAATACCACCTACTTCAAGTAGATGGTATTTTGCGATTTCCTGTCAAAATGCATTTTTAAAAACAATTCAAAGTGCCATGTGGCGCACAGATATGCCCTTAGGGCATGTATGTGCGCCACATGTACTTACAGGCACAATCCAGGGGTGCAACAGGTGTCCGTTGGACACCCTGGCACCCTTGGAATTGCGATTCTCTAATTGCGATTTTCTCATAGAAAATCGCATTTTGAGAATGTATAACCATTCATTCCTATGGGCCTCTAGGCCCATAGGAATGAATGGGACACTCATTCCCTAATTGCGATTCGCAATTTGCAAATCGCAATTAAGGAATGTTAGAGATTCGCCAAAAAAATGTGATTTATTACCTACACTCCATTTTGCAATTCTCAAATAGCGATTCATTAAAAATCGCTATTTGAGAATCGCAAAATGGAAATTACCTCCATATGCCCCCTAACGAAGAATGCTGGAGCAGGCTGGAGTTTGAATTACACTAACGGGTCCTATGTGTATATTCTGGAACTTGTAATAAGGACAGTTCCTACATCATCTTTTCAGAAATCAAAAGTATCTAGAACATAGTCTATCTTCCCTTAATATTATTTTTTGTTTTTTTAAGTGTTCAACTCAATACAACTATAAAATGTACATTCTGCGAGGCGAGAAGTCGCCATCAGTCCTTTACCGACTTGAACGTTTTTATGAACCATTGCTGCATCACATATTGAGCCCGGAAATACTCAACATACCTAATGCTCTGCGTTGTTTGATTTGCAGATTTTTGGAAGCATTGCATTGTGGCAAACAGGCATTTTGATTAAATTAATTTTAAAACATGATGGATTACATTGCCTCTATCTGTGTAGAGTAACTGTCACCTGCTTCCTCAATGTTTTCTTAATCAGGCTAACTTAGCATTACTGAGAGTGTCCATCTCTGAGCCTCAGACGTGCTGTGACCTAGCTAGCACAGGAGATGCAAAGGTTTGGACTGCTCATTCAAACTGTTTTTATTTTTGTTAACTGTAAGCAGCTGCATGTCATGGGTTGCTAGCGCCCAGGGCAAGGCAAGTATCCTTCCACTTTCTTTTAAAATGTTGCACCCCTATTACATTTTTCGCTCTTAAAAATGTCCCTAAGGATTTTGCACCCGGGGCAACTTCCCCTGTGCCCCCTCCCCCCTCCCCCCCCCAAACGCTATGCCCCTGCCTGAAAGACCGGCTACTATTTCTAATTAGCTCAGCTAGAAACCTATGGGTTGGGGCTTTGTCTTGTATTGAAGAGCCTTTGCTGATATATGGGGAATCCCCTCTCTCTGATTCACAGACTATTGTACCAAATAGCTCCATATAGTGGGGGGCAATCTTGAAATTCTTAATTACATTTATCTTAACTGTGGGAGTGAATTGCACAAGTTGCCTGATGTATCCAAGTGAAATAGAAGAAATGACTGTAGCTTTCAACACTGGCCACCACCAGGAGGCCAACACAACGCAGTCCTACTCTCATAATAATGCTGAGTCTCAAAAAACCTTACATCTGTTCCAACTAAAATACATGTGTAACATATAACATAAGCTTTCATTGTTACAATTAAGGGCATTTTATCTGGACTGAAATACCTTGTTTAAAGATCAAGGGCCTGATTTCTATCTTGGCGGATGAGATTATCCATCACAAACATGACCGTTATCCCATCCGCCTTATTACAAGTGTTATTGAATATAATGGACTGTAAATGGCAGAGGGGATATACCTTGTGTTTATGACAGAGTATCCCATCCACCAAGATCTAAATCAGGCCCCAAGTCCTTTAACATCCGAAGTCCTAGACATCCTTCTTTCTAAAATAGCTTTCGAACATAATAGAAAGTTGTTTCAAGGAAGGTGTGGGCCTATTAAGAAAGATCAAACAATGTTAGAGGGCTTCATTTTCAACACAGTTGCTTGATTATTATTGCGGTCTCAAAAACAGCACGCTTAAAAAAAAAAAGCTTGCAATTATGCGGATCCTTAACAAAATAACTCTTTTCCTTTTTGTGTATGGATGTTCTTAATCAAAGGCCCAGTAAATTTAATCTATACACACAGCAAAGGCTTATTGGTACAAATTAATGTTCCACTACTCCAGGCGCATATAAAAAAATGTGTTAGAAAGTTTCCAATTGATCCAGGATCCAAGTCTCTGGTCAAACAGCAATGAGATATACATCCACCATGCACTTGTAGTATTTTTAAGTTCCTGAGGCTCAGATGTCACCAATGAGATTTGCAGATGGAAGATCTCTGGGTTCCTTAGCATCCTGGATAGATTTCAAAATCAAGATGGCAAACTGACCCCTTAAAGGTATGCAGTGTCATTGATCAAAAATAATTTCTAGAGCATTTCGAAGGAGGGAAAGGGACCGCCTTTGCCAGTTTAAGTCACAATGAGAACCACAGTTCGGTGGACTAAGTGAATTGTGCTAGATCAATTATTGCATAGTCTTGGGATGATCATGAAGGGAAGGAAAGCTTCAATAGTCATGCCTAAGTCAACCAGACGAAATGTATTGCTTTCAGAAATTTCTGGATCATAGCAGTTACTAAAATTTGTAGTTTTTTAAGGTGATGAAAGATATGAAGGGATCTATTCTACAAGAGTCACAACCATCCGCATGGTGAATAAACCCTTGAACATTTAACTCCAGTTGCTGTAGTCTCAGAGAAAATTACAATACTCATGGCTACATTATGCAGACCGGGAGGAATCATTGTCTTATTAGAAATGTGGTACAAAAGGGGGTGGTGATGGACGGGGCATCTGAACCAATCGAACACTCACACCCTGTCAAAAGATCTGGGTTTGATCCATCACCGTTCTTTAGCCCACTCTACCACCCCAGTTCAGACATGGCTATATGCAAATCAGTCTGACCCTGTGCCTCATGGGAACAGTCCAGCCCGAACTGCCAAGCCATGCCTTCCCTGGACCGGAAACAAGCTTCCGAGGACCGGTTTCTGGCATTACAGCCGTCTTCAGCCCGGCTTGCTTGAATCCAGTGGCAAAGTGAGCAAGGGACTCACGTCTGAGCATACCCTGCCACACTTATGGCGGCCAAAGCGTTACAAAAGGGGGTGGTGATGGACGGGGCATCTGAACCAATCAAACACTCACACCCAGTCAAAAGATCTGGGTTTGATCCATCACCGTTCTTTAGCCCACTCTGCCACCCCAGTTCAGACATAGCTATATGCAAATCAGTCTGACCCTGTGCCTCATAGGAACAGTCCAGCCCGAACTGCCAAGCCATGCCTTCCCTGGACCGGAAACAAGCTTCCGAGGACCGGTTTCTGGCATTACAGCCGTCTTCAGCCCGGCTTACTTGAATCCAGTGGCAAAGTGAGCAAGGGACTCACGTCTGAGCATACCCTGCCACACTTATGGCGGCCAAAGCGGTACAAAAGGGGGTGGTGATGGACGGGGCATCTGAACCAATCAAACACTCACACCCAGTCAAAATATCTGGGTTTGATCCATCACCGTTCTTTAGCCCACTCTGCCACCCCAGTTCAGACATGGCTATATGCAAATCAGTATGACCCTGTGCCTCATGGGAACAGTCCAGCCCGAACTGCCAAGCCATGCCTTCCCTGGACCGGAAACAAGCTTCCGAGGACCGGTTTCTGGCATTACAGCCGTCTTCAGCCCGGCTTGCTTGAATCCAGTGGCAAAGTGAGCAAGGGACTCGCGTCTGAGCATACCCTGCCACTCTTATGGCGGCCAAAGCGGTACAAAAGGGGGTGGTGATGGACGGGGCATCTGAACCAATCAAACACTCACACCCAGTCAAAATATCTGGGTTTGATCCATCACCGTTCTTTAGCCCACTCTGCCCCCCCAGTTCAGACATGGCTATATGCAAATCAGTCTGACCCTGTGCCTCATGGGAACAGTCCAGCCCGAACTGCCAAGCCATGCCTTCCCTGGACCGGAAACAAGCTTCCGAGGACCGGTTTCTGGCATTACAGCTGTCTTCAGCCCGGCTTGCTTGAATCCAGTGGCAAAGTGTGGCAGGGTATGCTCAGACGTGAGTCCCGCGCTCTCAGTGTACTGGGGATGCTCAGACGTGAGTCCCAGACACTCCACACCACTGGAATCAAGCTAGCCGGGCTGATGAGAGGTGTTACCTCGAAACCGGGCCGGTCCTCGGATGCTTGTTTCCGTTCTGGGAAGGACATGGCTTTTGTAGTTCGGACTGGACTGTTCCCATGGGGCAACAGGGTCAGCGCTGATTTGCATATCGCCATTGTCTAACCGAGGGTGGTGTGGAGTGGAAAAACGATGGATTTGGGCCCAGATCTTTTGACTGGGGTGAATGTGTGACATTGATCCACATTCTGTCCATCATTGTTGTGTTTGCAGTTACCGCTCTAAGTGTACTGGGGATGCTCAGACGTGAGTCCCAGACACTCCACACCACTGGAATCAAGCTAGCCGGGCTGATGAGAGGTGTTACCTCGAAACCGGGCCGGTCCTCGGATGCTTGTTTCCGTTCTGGGAAGGACATGGCTTTTGTAGTTCGGACTGGACTGTTCCCATGGGGCAACAGGGTCAGCGCTGATTTGCATATCGCCATTGTCTAACCCAGGGTGGTGTGGAGTGGAAAAACGATGGATTTGGGCCCAGATCTTTTGACTGGGGTGAATGTGTGACATTGATCCACATTCTGTCCATCATTGTTGTGTTTGCAGGGACTGTTCCCATGAGGCACAGGGTCAGACTGATTTGCATATAGCCATGTCTGAACTGGGGTGGCAGAGTGGGCTAAAGAACGGTGATGGATTAAACCCAGATCTTTTGACTGGGTGTGAGTGTTTGATTGATTCAGATGCTCCGTCCATCACCACCCCCTTTTGTACCGCTTTTGGCCGCCATAAGTGTGGCAGGGTATGCTCAGACGTGAGTCCCTTGCTCACTATGCCACTGGATTCAAGCAAGCCGGGCTGAAGACGGCTGAAATGCCAGAAACCGGTCCTCGGAAGCTTGTTTCGGGTCCAGGGAAGACATGGCTTGGCAGTTCGGGCTGGACTGTTCCCATGAGGCACAGGGTCAGACTGATTTGCATATAGCCATGTCTGAACTGGGGTGGCAGAGTGGGCTAAAGAACGGTGATGGATTAAACCCAGATATTTTGACTGGGGATGAGTGTTTGATTGATTCAGATGCTCCGTCCATCACCACCCCCTTTTGTACCGTTATTATAAATGTGTCAGTTAGGCAGAAATGTCTCACATTCTTAGTTAGAGCTTCCAGCTGCGGTCCCTTTGTCCAACCCCTGCAATTATCATACTGCAGACTGGAAATGTTGTCTAAGCAAAGCAGTATTGTAGTAGGGTTTCCGTTCTCCCACAGAACTGTGCATAGAGATTTGGAACCTCGGCGAATTAGGGTGGCCCAAAACTCACCTCAGTACCCAAAATCCCCTTACCAGGCTAGCTACAGTGTCTCATTGGTCATAACAAACTCCAATGATTAGACAAACCAGAACATGAACTTACGATACCTCAGGTCACGTGGAACACATGAGCACTCTTTCGTAATACAATCATTTCAAACCAGAACGTGGAGTAAATGAGGACACGTGCACATTAGAAATATTTATTTACTAATGCCATTTGCTCAAACACAGTATCTTAGATAATACAAGGAAACATATTATCAGAAGCAAAGTTATCAGCATAGTTACTAGTCCATAGAAAGCAAAAGGTGACAGCATGCTAAGATGCTGTAATGAATAAGCGTTAACAACACCTAATTCTCACCCTCCCTAACTAGCATATTATATTAATATCTAAGAAGGTCTCTTTGGGTTTTAGCAGGGCGGGCCCATACCTCAAGATCCTAGTGTGAAGAGATCACATCAGCTTCCACCAGCTCTCTGCATGCGAACCGCATCAAGTGTGTATGTGTGCTCTAAGCAAAGCAATATAAAACGCGCCTAAAGCCAGAATTTGGCAGAAGCTGCACTTATGTTATGTCTATGAAGGTGCGGAGATCAGACCTCATAACAATTCTGTGTCGAGTTATCCTTGAAGCTTCAGCACTCTCTGTACAGACATAGTTTATTAAGCAAAGCTGATATCAGAGCAATAACATATTATTCTCATGTAAATCACAACGCTCTTCTAGGTTGAAAGCTAAATCAACAATTATGTGCCGTGTGCAGAAGCAACAAAAGGAAAAAATGGCGTTTAAACATTTAATAAGCTCATGCTAACTTAACACAATATATAGATAAGCAGTAACTATATGACACCCTCCCCCATGATCCGAGCACGGATAAGATTAGATAAGATAAGGGCCTCATCATGAAAGCAGAGTTCAAGAACGATGAGCAAAATGTATAATGTAAAAATTGATGGGACAAAAATGTTCAGGAATCAACTCATAAAAATCCAAAATCTCAATATTTTGTTCACTTTGGCTCAAGCCAATAGGTCAGGGAGGTGAAAAATTCAAGCACAATTTGCAAAAAGCCATGTCAATAAAAGACAAGGGGTCATGATCAGAAACCTGGAAAGCGTCTTAGTGCAAGACCGAATATGCAAAATATGCAGCCACAGCCTCCAAAAGGAAGTCACCGTCTTCATCCGAAAACAGTTCAGCCATCCAATTAAATAATGGGAAAGAACATACGTGCTCTTCTAGTACCGGAGCCTCTATCACCATCAGAGGACAACTCGGTGGGTTCTCAAGAAAGCTATGTGCCAAGAATTCTTGTGCTGCTGCGAGTATGTTCCAAGGACCCATTAGTCCATGCATCGCTGCCAAGGCCATAATCCTTTCGCCAGAACACACCAACTCGTGAGTAACGACGGGACTCATCAGCTGATTAAAATCGACGTCAGGAGAAACCGTCCTGCAGAGACACAAATCAATGGCCCAGTCAAAATCACAGCTCAGGCAATGAAAAACAGGCTGGACACAGGTGAAATAGGAAAATCGAAACGATAACCCATATGCCGTGCTTAAAGTCACAAGCGGCAGTGTTCCATAATATTCAAGCATCCTGTTGCGAAACAGTGCCAGGAGGGGCAGCGCGGCTTCTTGCACAGGAAGGGCATCCATGTTTAATGAAACAAAAGAGCACCAGAACTTCTGCCGCCAATGCCAGTAAAACTGGAAATCCACCAAGCAGACATGAAAAAATAGAATGGAAGAAAGCAGGTATGACTCCAAATATTTTCTCAAAGGAAGTCAAGAGTCCGCTGCTAACTATTTTAAAAAAGTGCGCCAGCCCAGTGGTGGAGGACGCGTTAAAGATTGAATGAACCAGCTCGCTGAAATGCAACGGCAAATCAGTATTTAAAAGGGCCTGAACCTCTGTGCGAGTGTTAGCTATGTGAAGCACAAATGTTTCTCGAGCCGAACTCAAGGCCACTTCTTTTTGGGACAAAAGAGCTCTTATTCTACTCATGCCATTGAACTCCGCTGTCAAGGTTGGGATGCGCGGCCAGATGGAAACATCCCGTTCCCATGCGTGGGTGGATAAAGTACATTTTTGCAGCAAACCACACGTTCAGATACTGTTACCACATAAGCAACACCTTTAGTTAACCCACAACAATCCTCATTATTTAATAGCAAATAACTTCCGTTCGCCAGTAAGGTAAAAGTCGGGATGATAGCTGGAACTGGTGTTCCTTTTAAAACACAGGCTAAATTTGGCCGGTCCTGGTTACAAGAACCGTGCAATTGTATGTGTCTACACATCAAGGAGTGATCTGGTGTCTCTGTACACTCCTCCCCATTCAGATAAACCTCTTGTCCGTCTTTTAAACATCTGTAAGTAAATGGGTGGGACCAGACTTCATGGAGAAATCCACTACCTAAGGGTTCATATCGACCTATGGCAACATATCGCATACAATTAGTAAACTTATACAAAGCAAAAGGTAATGTTATCAATCCGTGGATAAGACACGTAGCAGCAGTGGCCTCCGCCACAGAAAAAGGCAAGGATTCTAGTCTCTCAATATGTAACATTGAAAAAGACGCATCTCGCATGGAAAGCAAGCGCTGCTTGTCAGTCAAATTAAAAGGGGAAAAGAGAGAGGAAACATTCATGTAGGTCCATGGCACCTTGCCAGATTTCAACGTCTGTAGGGTCCACGCAAATTGCATGACAGAACGCAACTGATTTTGACCATGGTATAATGTAGATACTTCATCCTGCACAATGTCCACTACAGAGGACACAATATTATCTAACGTGTAAATGCGGGAAGAAAGCATGTTAATACTATTATCTACCACTGCAAGCACTTTTTCAAGATTAGCTTGATCAATTGCTCTAAGGCGAGTCGCCGCCTCAATCTGTGATGTCTTCCAGATTTCATTGTAAATAGCATATATCCATCTTTTTGATCTACCACTAGCCGTGCCTTTTATGAAATCATTTAAATCTACATCTTCATTCAGCTTGGAAAGATGAAGTTTAACCGCAGTCAAGGTAGAATGTTTCAGCCAATTCTGACATAACTTTCCGACTGAATAAGTTGTGACCGAATGGTCAGTGTCAAAACAGGGATCAGGTCTGACCTGTTTAAAGCCATCAGATAAACCCAGAAAACGATGCTGGCATGAATCAGCACTTCTGTGCCACACCAGCCAACCTTTTGGATCCATACTGGATATGTTAAAGGTTGAATTAAGCAAAAGGGTAGCAAGTCCCTAATGGAAAACTGAGTAAAATTACTCCAGCCAGAATATTCCTCTAATTCAGGGATGGTAGGAGTATTTAATTTTTTAGAAGTAGCCAATCCAAAGCATGTTGTTTGCGAAATAGATGCATTCAAAAACAACATATGATTCGGGATAAAACATGCACGGGGGAAAGCCTCAGTGCCTTGCACCTGCCAGTGTTTGGAACCCCAAACTGATTTAAGGTCAACAGTTTCCTTCCACAATTCGTAGCCGCCAATAGCTAACTGATCTAGAAAGGACTTCGAATACAATAATTTAGTATCGGTAAGTCTAACCTTGGACATTGGCTTCTGTGTCCTTTTAAAATAAAAGGACTCGGGATGAGACTGATTGAAGTCGGTAAAATAAGTGTACTTTTTCGAGAAAGGACTGGAACTGCCCTGTTTCGGAGCTGGGCAATGCTCCCACTGCGTATAATTAACAGTATTTCTTCTGGAATTAGTTTTATGTAACAAGTGATTACCAAAATGTTGAAAACAAAATAAATCCCCATAATTAGCAGATTCTAAGTACAAATCCTCAGCATCAAAGGCAGCATAATATTTCAAATCAGAAAACAAAGATTCTACGGCCTGAACATCCCAATCATCAGAACGTATGTTTTGTTTCACTACATCCCCCATGTTAACTCTAAGGACTTTGATAGTAAGGTGCAGCTCTGTTTTATCCTATGGTGAAAGGTCTAGTAAAAACAATAAACCACATTGACATGGTGCGTCTGCATATAGATTTAGCCAGTGGTGTCTTATGGAAAGAGACACTTGAAAAGATGGATTTTAAATAGTGCTCTGCCCCACATCGAATAACAGGGTGAGCTAAGCCTAAAGGGTTTGATTACGAGTACGGTGGTCCCAAGACCACTGTACCCACGATGGCGGTCCAGCCGCGACAACCTCGGCAGTCGGACTGTCCAATTACGGATTTGGCGGCCTGACCGCCACCAGCCTGTCATAAGGTCGCCACCACCTCCAGGATCCTGGATCCCGACGGGGCGGCCGTGGGGAAAGCTGTGGTCTGAAGGTTACGACCTGCTTTTCCAACGAGTTGTTCATAGCGATGACCCTGCCATGAATATGTCAGCAGAGAGGCAGGGTAAGTCGCCAAACTCATCCTATTAGTGGGCAGTAGCCGCATTTCTGTTTGTTTATTCGTTTTCCCTCTGAATAGCAAGGTTGAGGACACCACTTCCTGTCCAGGATCTGCTTGGCGGTTAGCGCTCTAGCGCCTGGGTCTCTCGGGGCTATTTAGGCTGAGCCTGACATCTGCGCTCTGCAGTAAGGGGTAGTGGCAGTTCCTCCTGACCCGCTAGCTCGCCAGAGGCCACTATATTGAGCCTGTGCTCCAGCCTTAATGTGCTTTGTGATTTGCTAAATTGTTTTATCTGTGACTGAAAACGGAAAATTTTACATTTTTAAAATTGCACTTCGCATTTCTTGCACACATTGCTGAAAATCGCCACACTCATCCTATTAGTGGGCAGTAGCCGCATTTCTGTTTGTTTATTCGTTTTCCCTCTGAATAGCAAGGGGGAGGACACCACTTCCTGTCCAGGATCTGCTTGGCGGTTAGCGCTCTAGCGCCTTGGTCTCTCGGGCTATTTAGGCTGAGCCTGACATCTGCGCGCTGCGGTAAGGGGTAGTGGCAGTTCCTCCTGACCCGCTAGCTCGCCAGAGGCCACTGTATTGAGCCTGTGCTCCAGCCTTAATGTGCTTTGTGATTTGCTAAATTGTTTTATCTGTGACTGAAAACGGAAAATTTTACATTTTTAAAATTGCACTTCGCATTTCTTGCACACATTGCTGAAAATCGCCACACTCATCCTATTAGTGGGCAGTAGCCGCATTTCTGTTTGTTTATTCGTTTTCCCTCTGAATAGCAAGGGGGAGGACACCACTTCCTGTCCAGGATCTGCTTGGCGGTTAGCGCTCTAGCGCCTGGGTCTCTCGGGGCTATTTAGGCTGAGCATGACATCTGCGCGCTGCGGTAAGGGGTAGTGGCAGTTCCTCCTGACCCGCTAGCTCGCCAGAGGCCACTGTATTGAGCCTGTGCTCCAGTCTTAATGTGCTTTGTGATTTGCTAAATTGTTTTATCTGTGACTGAAAACGGAAAATTTTACATTTTTAAAATTGCACTTCGCATTTCTTGCACACATTGCTGAAAATCGCCACACTCATCCTATTAGTGGGCAGTAGCCGCATTTCTGTTTGTTTATTCGTTTTCCCTCTGAATAGCAAGGGGGAGGACACCACTTCCTGTCCAGGATCTGCTTGGTGGTTAGCGCTCTAGCGCCTGGGTCTCTCGGGGCTATTTAGGCTGAGCCTGACATCTGCGCGCTGCGGTAAGGGGTAGTGGCAGTTCCTCCTGACCTGCTAGCTCGCCAGAGGCCACTGTATTGAGCCTGTGCTCCAGCCTTAATGTGCTTTGTGATTTGCTAAATTGTTTTATCTGTGACTGAAAACGGAAAATTTTACATTTTTAAAATTGCACTTCACATTTCTTGCACACATTGCTGAAAATCGCCACACTCATCCTATTAGTGGGCAGTAGCCACATTTCTGTTTGTTTATTCATTTTCCCTCTGAATAGCAAGGGGGAGGACACCACTTCCTGTCCAGGATCTGCTTGGCGGTTAGCGCTCTAGCGCCTGGGTCTCTCGGGGCTATTTAGGCTGAGCCTGACATCTGCGCGCTGCGGTAAGGGGTAGTGGCAGTTCCTCCTGACCCGCTAGCTCGCCAGAGGCCACTGTATTGAGCCTGTGCTCCAGCCTTAATGTGCTTTGTGATTTGCTAAATTGTTTTATCTGTGACTGAAAACGGAAAATTTTACATTTTTAAAATTGCACTTCGCATTTCTTGCACACATTGCTGAAAATCGCCACTCTCATCCTATTAGTGGGCAGTAGCCGCATTTCTGTTTGTTTATTCGTTTTCCCTCTGAATAGCATGGGGGAGGACACCACTTCCTGTCCAGGATCTGCTTGGCGGTTAGCGCTCTAGCGCCTGGGTCTCTCGGGGCTATTTAGCCCTCGCCCCCTGTTGAGCGCGCAGCGATCGCGCGCAGTGGAGCCGAAGAGTAGCCAAAGAGTAGCCCGTCTGCGCCCGTCCGCGACAGGACGGGACCAGGGGCCACTCACTCTGCTCATTTTTCTACTCATTACCATGGCCCTGTCAGAAGACACACGTCTCAGGTACACTTCTCAATCCTTAATAGCTCTTCTTCCTCTGGGGCTGCAGAGGTGCGCCCGTGATAATTGGCCATGTCCAGAAGGTCCCTTTTCCTGTCTGCTATGCCGGTTTCAAGCTACATCCAACACGGTTGTTAGTCAACCTCCTACGGTATTTACTCCAGAAATAAAAGGCTGGAAAAGCTTCCTACTAAATGTTCGATCACTCCCGCGACACCATGTCGAGATATGGGACACTATCCAGAGCCTCAAACCGGAAGTATGCTTCCTTACGGAAACATGGTTAAAACCATATACCGTCCCAACTATCACTTTGGGGATTCCCCTAGGATATAAAATCCTGTGACAGGACCGTCCGGAGAAAATTGGTGGCGGGATCGCCATTATATATAAAGAAAGGCTTCACATTACAGTGATAGAACAAATTATACAACCTACCATGGAAATAATGATTTTAAAAATAAAAACAGGACCCAGGGACCACTGGAAAGGTGCTTTAGTGTACCGGCCCCCTGGACCTAATGCTGGCTTCACGTTAGCCCTAACCGAAATATTAGACCCACACATGAAGGCCAAAGAAAATTTTATTTTACTTGGAGATTTTAATTTCCATGCTGATGTATCAGAACACTCTGACACAAAGTCCCTCTTAGCTGATCTCGCTCTTCTAGGTCTTCATCTGCGTAACTGTGGCCCCACTCATAGGGGAGGTCATACCCTGGATTTAATCTTTACCAATCACTCTTCCATACACTGCCACCCCCCCAAATTCATAAACTGGTCAGATCATAGTATGCTGGAATTCTCCTTCTTGCAGTTAGCCAAATCTACTGACCCCCCTACCACTCTGAGTATTAAGCGGAGATCTTGGCATAAAGTCACCCCGGACACATTTGAGCAAGTCTGGAGAGAGCCAATAATATCAGACTCTCATAATATCGAGTCGGCTCTATCCAAACTTAACAATGCACTCCTGGATGCTATCAATTTTTTGGCCCCTCAAAAATTAATTAAACAATCCTCCACTGCCAAAATAGAGATATGGTATACTGAAACATTAAAATTAGAAAAACAAGGATGCAGAAGGTTGGAAAAACTCTGGAGGAAAACCCACACCATCGCTAGTAAGGAACACTACCTGCAGGCAATGTCCACCTATTATAAAAATATTTAAAAAGCTAGGAAAACTTGCTTAACATCACAGCTAGCTGAAGCTGGCAATTCGACCAGGGAATTATACAAAATTCTGCAGACCTTCACTAACCCTTTGGTATGCGAAAGCCCCGACACATTCTCCCAAGAGTTGTGTAATAATATCTCTCAATTCTTTGAGGATAAAATTGAAACTATTTACAATAAAATCACCTCGGCCAAATACCCCATGGACATCGACGTCCTTTTACCCCTCGCATGGAGACTCAAAGAAACACCTTTCTTGACATTCCTGAAGCTACTGAGAGCGACATTATATCACTATTAAATAACATGAAAACAGGCTCACCTCTTGATCTGCTCCCTGCTAGACTGGTGACCACTTTGAGCAGAACATTATGCCCAATCATTTATAAAATCTTGAACCTCTCCTTCAAAGAAGGGCAACTCCCTCAGCAATGGAAAGAGGCAGTAGTGAATCCTATACGGAAAAACTCAGCTTCACCTTGGATGGAACTCTCTAACCTCCGTCCCATCTCTCTTCTGCCCCTCCTGAGCAAACTGGCTGAGAAACATGTCAACACCCATGTTTCCAGTTTTATAGAGGCGACAGGGGGCCTGGACCATTCACAATCTGGGTTCAGGCCCAACTACAGCACCGAATCAGCACTCCTCTCCGTGACCGACAACATCAAGATGTCACAGGATAGAGGAGGCTCAATGATTCTGGTGCTGTTAGACCTGTCGGCCGCTTTTGATACTGTGTCTCACCAAATACTTTTGGGCCGTTTGCAGGGAGTGGGCATTGGAGGACAAGCTTTGTCCTGGTTGGAGAGTTTCCTTTCCGGGCGTTCACAATCTGTCAGCTTGGGCCCCTATCGTTCCACCTCAAGGGTGCTCACGAAGGGGGTGCCACAGGGCTCATGCCTAAGCCCCACATTGTTTAATGTGTATGTGGCCCCCCTCACTGAGATTGTGAGGAAGTAGGGATTCACTCCAGTGTCCTACGCCGATGACACCCAACTTCTCTACCCTTTCCACTCTCTGAACTCTAATGTCTGGGAAAATTTTGCTGAGGGTATGAGGGCAGTATCAAATTGGATGGCTTCCAACTGCCTCCAGTGTAATGTCGGGAAGACGGAGGTAATGCTCTTTGGGAAAGCTACTATACTCTGGTCCCCCGATTGGTGGCCTATGGATCTGGGACCAGTGCCCTCCCCAAAGCTGACCATTAAAAACCTGGGTGTGAAATTAGACCAAAACTTAACCTTAAAGGAGCACGCGAATGTAATCTCCGGAGCATGCTTATTATTATTATTATTATTATTATTATTATTATTATTAGGCGTTCTTATATAGCGCTCGATTACCCGTAGGCATCTCAGCGCTTGCCTTGGGAACCCGTCCTGGTTTTTCCCTGTGAGATACCCGTACTGGGCATCCCCAAGGTGAAAGCCAGGCATCCCGCCGCGGGGGGGCCGTAGTGGAGATTAAGCAAGCTAATGCCCAGAGCTGCAGAGTGTGAACCTGTGACTCGAGTCGGCACCGAAACGAGAATTATCGAGTCCGTTGATATTTGGGCTCAAGACCCTGCCGCGTCGGGAATTGAACCCTGGTCCCGGGTCTGACCTCTGCTTCAGGGTCTGCCGCCTCTAACCAGTGAGCCACACTTCTCCACGGACCTGCACGGACCTGCACGGCTTCCGCACCATTGGCCTGTTAAGGCAAGTTTTCCCTCTCCTGCCTGATACGCATAGAAAGACTCTTGTACAGGCCCTGGTGATAAGCCGGTTAGACTATTGGAATGGGCTCCTGATACTAGCTAACGAGGATGCCTTAAACCGGCTACAGGTGGTCCAGAATACGGCGGCAAAACTGATACTGGACGCTCCTTCAAGAACTCCCTCCAAGCCCCTATTGAGGGAACTTCACTGGCTACCGATACGGCAACGTATCAAGTTCAAAATCTGTTGCACCATTCATAAATGCCTTTTTGGAGATGGACCCAAATACCTAGCCCAAAAATTCCAACTCTATAAACCTGATCGCTCTCTTCGATCAAGTAACCAACTGTTATTAAAACCCCCACTCATTAAGAAGACCAGACAAGGTGGCCGCGCCCTCTCCCTTGTGGGGCCGACCTTGTGGAATAATTTGCCCTTCGGTCTCAGACAGAATACTAACCACTTATCCTTCAGGAAGATGCTCAAAACAAACTTATTCCTGGAAGAATAATGGTCTTAGCTCATCTGTTTGAGACCCTAACCCATCCACAGAGCTACATTCCTTACCAACCTGGCGTGCAAAGCGCGGAGATACCCCGACAGGGTCGATTCTGGCGCGATATAAGTAATTAAATAAATAAATAAATAAATAAAGGGGCCCCATAGAGAGTGTGCATGGGGGCACATGTTCAGGTATCTAATGTTGGAGTAGATTGGTTGTAGTATTTTCTGTTTGATATTTTTCAATATTATTGGGCAGTGTTATAAAGAGGCACATGAATGAATGCCTAGAATATCAGTATGGTGAAGAAGTGCACTTAGAAGATATAGGGGCATATGTAGGAAGGTGTTTGCGATTCGCAAACACCTTCCTACATATGCGAATCGCGAATCGCAAACGGAGTTTTGGTATGTAGGTGCCACTTAGCAAAATAAGGAATCGCAAAAATTGCGATTCCTTATTTTGCTCAAGCATTTAAGGAATCGCAATTTTGAGATTCCTTAAATGCTATGTAGGGGTGCCTTTAAAATTGCGATTTTGGCTTAAGGAATCGCAAAATACCACCTACTTCAAGTAGATGGTATTTTGCGATTTCCTGTCAAAATGCATTTTTAAAAACAATTCAAAGTGCCATGTGGCGCACAGACATGCCCTTAGGGCATGTATGTGTGCCACATGTACTTACAGGCACAATCCAGGGGTGCAACAGGTGTCCGTTGGACACCCTGGCACCCTTGGAATTGCGATTCTCTAATTGCGATTTTCTCATAGAAAATCGCATTTTGAGAATGTATAACCATTCATTCCTATGGGCCTCTAGGCCCATAGGAATGAATGGGACACTCATTCCCTAATTGCGATTCGCAATTTGCTAATCGCAATTAAGGAATGTTAGAGATTCGCCAAAAAAATGTGATTTATTACCTACACTCCATTTTGCAATTCTCAAATAGCGATTCATTAAAAATCGCTATTTGAGAATCGCAAAATGGAAATTACCTCCATATGCCCCCTAATGAAGAATGCTGGAGCAGGCTGGAGTTTGAATTACACTAACGGGTCCTATGTGTATATTCTGGAACTTGTAATAAGGACAGTTCCTACACCATCTTTTCAGAAATCAAAAGTATCTTGAACATAGTCTATCTTCCCTTAATATTATTTTTTGTTTTTTTAAGTGTTCAACTCAATACAACTATAAAATGTACATTCTGCGAGGCGAGAAGTCGCCATCAGTCCTTTACCGACTTTAACGTTTTTATAAACCATTGCTGCATCACATATGGAGCCCGGAAATACTCAACATACCTAATGCTCTGCGTTGTTTGATTTGCAAATATTTGGAAGCATTGCATTGTGGCAAACAGGCATTTTGATTAAATTAGTTTTAAAACATGATGGATTACATTGCCTCTATCTGGGTAGAGTAACTGTCACCTGCTTCCTCAATGTTTTCTTAATCAGGCTAACTTAGCATTACTGAGAGTGTCCATCTCTGAGCCTCAGACGTGCTGTGACCTAGCTAGCACAGGCGATGCAAAGGTTTGGACTGCTCATTCAAACTGTTTTTATTTTTGTTAACTGTAAGCAGCTGCATGTCATGGGTTGCTAGCGCCCAGGGCAAGGCAAGTATCCTTCCACTTTCTTTTAAAATGTTGCACCCCTATTACATTTTTCGCTCCTAAAAATGTCCCTAAGGATTTTGTACCCGGGGCAACTTCCCCTGTGCCCCCTCCCCCCTCCCCCCCCCAAACGCTATTCCCCTGCCTGAAAGACCGGCTACTATTTCTAATTAGCTCAGCTAGAAACCTATGGGTTGGGGCTTTGTCTTGTATTGAAGAGCCTTTGCTGATATATGGGGAATCCCCTCTCTCTGATTCACAGACTATTTTACCAAATAGCTCCATATAGTGGGGGGCAATCTTGAAATTCTTAATTACATTTATCTTAACTGTGGGAGTGAATTGCACAAGTTGCCTGATGTATCCATGTGAAATAGAAGAAATGACTGTAGCTTTCAACACTGGCCACCACCAGGAGGCCAACACAACGCAGTCCTACTCTCATAATAATGCTGAGTCTCAAAAAACCTCACATCTGTTCCAACTAAAATACATGTGTAACATATAACATAAGCTTTCATTGTTACAATTAAGGGCATTTTATCTGGACTGAAATACCTTGTTTAAAGATCAAGGGCCCGATTTCTATCTTGGCGTATGAGATTATCCGTCACAAACATGACCGTTATCCCATCCGCCTTATTACAAGTGTTATTGAATATAATGGACTGTAAATGGCAGATGGGATATACCTTGTGTTTATGACAGAGTATCCCATCCACCAAGATCTAAATCAGGCCCCAAGTCCTTTAACATCCAAAGTCCTAGACATCCTTCTTTCTAAAATAGCTTTCGAACATAATAGAAAGTTGTTTCAAGGAAGGTGTGGGCCTATTAAGAAAGATCAAACAATGTTAGAGGGCTTCATTTTCAACACAGTTGCTTGATTATTATTGCGGTCTCAAAAACAGAACGCTTAAAAAAAAAAAAGCTTGCAATTATGAGGATCCTTAACAAAATAACTATTTTCCTTTTTGTGTATGGATATTCTTAATCAAAGGCCCAGTAAATTTAATCTATACACACAGCAAAGGCTTATTGGTACAAATTAGTGTTCCACTACTCCAGGCGCATATAAAAAAATGTGTTAGAAAGTTTCCAATTGATCCAGGATCCAAGTCTCTGGTCAAACAGCAATGAGATATACATCCACCATGCACTTGTAGTATTTTTAAGTTCCTGAGGCCCAAATGTCACCAATGAGATTTGCAGATGGAAGATCTCTGGGTTCCTTAGCATCCTGGATAGATTTCAAAATCAAGATGGCAAACTGACCCCTAAAAGGTATGTAGTGTCATTGATCAAAAATAATTTCTAGAGCATTTCGAAGGAGGGAAAGGGACCACCATTGCCAGTTTAAGTCACAATGAGAACCACAGTTCGGTGGACTAAGTGAATTGTGCTAGATCAATTATTGCATAGTCTTGGGATGATCATGAAGGGAAAGCTTCAATAGTTATGCCTAAGTCAACCGGACGAAACGTATTGCTTTCAGAAATTTCTGGATCACAGCAGTTACTAAAATTTGTATTTTTTAAGGTGATGAAAGATATGAAGGGATCTATTCTACAAGAGTCACAACCATCCACATGGTGAATAAACCCTTGAACATTTAACTCCAGTTGCTGTAGTCTCAGAGAAAATTACAATACGCATGGCTACATTATGCAGACCGGGAGGAATCATTGTCTTATTAGAAATGTGGTACAAAAGGGGGTGGTGATGGACGGGGCATCTGAACCAATCAAACACTCACACCCAGTCAAAATATCTGGGTTTGATCCATCACCGTTCTTTAGCCCACTCTGCCACCCCAGTTCAGACATGGCTATATGCAAATCAGTCTTACCCTGTGCCTCATGGGAACAGTCCAGCCCGAACTGCCAAGCCATGCCTTCCCTGGACCGGAAACAAGCTTCCGAGGACCGGTTTCTGGCATTACAGCTGTCTTGAGCCCGGCTTGCTTGAATCCAGTGGCAAAGTGTGGCAGGGTATGTGAGTCCCTTGCTCACTTTGCCACTGGATTCAAGCAAGCCGGGCTGCAGACGGCTGAAATGCCAGAAACTAGTCCTCGGAAGCTTGTTTCCGGTCCAGGGAAGACATGGCTTGGCAGTTCGGGCTGGACTGTTCCCATGAGGCACAGGGTCAGACTGATTTGCATATAGCCATGTCTGAACTGGGGTGGCAGAGTGGGCTAAAGAACGGTGATGGATTAAACCCAGATCTTTTGACTGGGTGTGAGTGTTTGATTGATTCAGATGCTCCGTCCATCACCACCCGCTTTTGTACCGCTTTTGGCCGCCATAAGTGTGGCAGGGTATGCTCAGACGTGAGTCCCTTGCTCACTATGCCACTGGATTCAAGCAAGCCGGGCTGAAGACGGCTGAAATGCCAGAAACCGGTCCTCGGAAGCTTGTTTCCGGTCCAGGGAAGACATGGCTTGGCAGTACGGGCTGGACTGTTCCCATGAGGCACAGGGTCAGACTGATTTGCATATAGCCATGTCTGAACTGGGGTGGCAGAGTGGGCTAAAGAACGGTGATGGATCAAACCCAGATCTTTTGACTGGGTGTGAGTGTTTGATTGGTTCAGATGCCCGTCCATCACCACCCCCTTTTGTACCGCTTTTGGCCGCCATAAGTGTGGCAGGGTATGCTCAGACGTGAGTCCCTCGCTCACTATGCCACTGGATTCAAGCAAGCCGGGCTGAAGACGGCTGAAATGCCAGAAACCGGTCCTCGGAAGCTTGTTACCGGTCCAGGGAAGACATGGCTTGGCAGTTCGGGCTGGACTGTTCCCATGAGGCACAGGGTCAGACTGATTTGCATACAGCCATGTCTGAACTGTGGTTGCAGAGTGGGCTAAAGAACGGTGATGGATTAAACCCAGATCTTTTGACTGGGTGTGAGTGTTTGATTGATTCAGATGCTCCGTCCATCACCACCCCCTTTTGTACCGCTTTTGGCCGCCATAAGTGTGGCAGGGTATGCTCAGACGTGAGTCCCTTGCTCACTATGCCACTGGATTCAAGCAAGCCGGGCTGAAGACGGCTGAAATGCCAGAAACCGGTACTCGGAAGCTTGTTTCCGGTCCAGGGAAGACATGGCTTGGCAGTTCGGGCTGGACTGTTCCCATGAGGCACAGGGTCAGACTGATTTGCATATAGCCATGTCTGAACTGGGGTGGCAGAGTGGGCTAAAGAATGGTGATGGATTAAACCCAGATATTTTGACTGGGTGTGAGTGTTTGATTGATTCAGATTCTCCGTCCATCACCACCCCCTTTTGTACCGTTATTAGAAATGTGTCAGTTAGGCAGAAATGTCTCACATTCTTAGTTAGAGCTTCCAGCTGCGGTCCCTTTGTCCAACCCCTGCAATTATCATACTGCAGACTGGAAATGTTGTCTAAGCAAAGCAGTATTGTAGTAGGGTTTCCGTTCTCCCACAAAGTCGAATACAATAATTTTGTATCGGTAAGTCTAACCTTGGACATTGGCTTCTGTGTCCTTTTAAAATAAAAGGACTCGGGATGAGACTGATTGAAGTAGGTAAAATAAGTGTACTTTTTAGAGAAAGGACTGGAACTGCCCTGTTTCGGAGCTGGGCAATGCTCCCACTGCGTATAATTAACAGTATTTCTTCTGGAATTAGTTTTATGTAAGAAGTGATTGCCAAAATGTTGAAAACAAAATAAATCCCCATAATTAGCAGATTCTAAGTACAAATCCTCAGCATCAAAGGCAGCATAATATTTCAAATCAGAAAACAAAGATTCTACGGCCTGAACATCCCAATCATCAGAACGTATGTTTTGTTTCACTACATCCCCCATGTTAACTCTAAGGACATTAGGGACATTAACGACTTCTTTAGGGCCATGAATTTGAAACCTAACTGCATCCCACACAATTCCATCAAGGACTGCCCAAGCAGTGATGTTAACAAATGTCAAGTCTCTTTTCAATCTGTGTGCTGAATGTGACGAGGAAAGGGGGGCCAAAGTTCCATTGAGATGTCGAAAGCATGTTCTTTCCTCGACATAGTGTCCATTGATGAATCGAAAAAAATAAAACACAAAACCAATTGACATAAAAAGGTAAATTGAAAAAAAGTACCAGCCAAATATATGTCCAAGGGGGAATCAAAAAATGTTTTTTAAATAAAGTGGCATAAACTGCAAACTGTGAGGGTTTCTTCGAAGCATTGGAAACAGTGTCAAATGAAAATCTTGATTCAGTGGCCAAACATGTTTGCAGGTCAGGCATAGATAAGTCAGTGGGGTAAGTGTAATCAATATTATCATGGTCTGTACCAGGCAAAGTACTTAATAAAGGACTGGAAATTGCAGGTAATTCGATGGCCACTTCAGGTTCAGGATTAGAAGCAGTGGCCAAAACAGAATTTCTCACAATGGAAGGACAGGAGACTGCCGGTGTCATACTAAGAAGAATCGGCCACTCTGTGTATCTTGACATTGTCAATGGAGATAAACCTGTTTTCCTTACGACCTGGAAGTGGGGGTAAAATGACTGTTCTTGTGCCCTTCACTTCAAGGACTGGAACCGGAGCTCGATAGGAAGGTCCAAATTCTTTCTTGTTATCGATCTTCTCTCGAACCAGTTCTCCAACTTGGGGCAGCCAGCCAACTACCGGGATCTGCAACGCAACATCCAATGTGGAGGGCATATGTTCCTTTGCAAGACTGTCTCTTGTAGATTCTGTAAAACATTGCAATGTTCATCTACGTCAAAGGTTGTGGCGCGAGCCACACAGTCTAGACCATCAAGGTCAGGGACGTACATCTTGATCCCAAAGAGCATTTCGTATGGGGTCCGCCAACCCAGAGACCTTCTAGGGAGATTATTAAGAGCACACTGCACGCCATTGAGGTGGGCCAGCCAGTTCCTGCCAGTGCCTATAACTCGAGCTGTCAATGATTGCTTTAAGTCACGGTTCATTCGCTCCACTACACTATTACCCTCAGGTCTATAGGGAGACGAAAACTTGACTTGGACCCCATCGAAGTCATGGTATCCTTGTACGCCTTAGAGGCGAAAGCCGGACCCTGATCCGAATGGAAGGTACCACAGGCATAAATCCCTACAAAGACACGCAAATCTCTAATGACAGTCCGTGAATCAGCGCTGCGATGAGGCCATACCCACACAAAGCGTGTGCATGAATCAACTGCTACTAAGATGTACTTATACGCAGTATCAGAGGAAAAAGGACCACAGTGATCTAAATAAACACAACCCAGTGGTTTATTAGATATGTACAACTGTGTCTGTGGCGGACGCGTAGCAGTCGAAGGTTTAATCTGCTGGCAAATGTCACATTGAAGGACATAGTCACGCGTCAGTTTGTACAGTCCCCGCCACCAGAAACGTTGTTGTAATTGAGTTACAGTGGCCGAGACGCCCGCATGTGCAGACGCCACACCTTCATGCGCCGCTGTAATCAAGCTAGCTCTGCGATCCGAGTTGGGAATTACACGTTCACCAACATCAGGAATTTTCACAAAAGGAACCTTTTCGGGACTTAAGTTGTATGTGTACTTCGAAGGGAATCCCGTGGGATGTTTACCTCCCTTCTCAGTGGCAGCAACAGCTGCCAAGATATCATCATCAATCTTACTTTTGGACCGTGTAACAGCTGCAACTAAATACTTAGACACCGCTGATTTCGCTGATTCATCAGCAAGCGAGTTACCGACAGCGTGAACTCCCACACGCTGATGGCCGAGAGTATGAATCACAAAAACAAGCAGCAGATTAGCTTTAAGCTCAGCCACTCGAACCCAGATCATCTTGTGTTTTATTGTGCTACCCTTGGAATCACGAAAATCATTGTGAATCCAAAAGAACAAGTTTTCATTGTAAGACTGGACACAGTAGTAAGAATCACTCACAATAAGAGTAGTCACACTCGGATCAGCGTACTCCAACACTAGTAAAAAGAGCACGAAGCTCTGCTAATTGTGCGGTGCAGTCCCCTAGAGTCTGCGTGTGCACTACTCTGGACCTGAACTCATCATTCACCATGGCACCGACCACAATGGCGCATGCGGAAACGTAGGCGTGTTTAGAGCCATGCGCAACCTGCGCCGAACCATCAGTGTAAATGATGCAATGGAAGTCCTCCAAAGGTCGCATAGCTAGAGGACCAGGATGAACGAATTCATACTGCAAGTACTCTTGCGACCGTAATGAGGCGTCAAAAATAAACGTGACATCCGTGGACGTCAAGGAAGCAGCCCATTGTATCCACCGAGGGTGCAAAGCTTTAGAATTCGGTACACTGGCTTTCGTAACTGCCTCCAAATGAGGACAGGGGGTAACTACCAACATGCGTTTTCCCTGTGACAGAGCACGTTCCTTAAGAATCGATATCTGCACAGCCGTTAAAACTTTCTCCACAGTGGAAAACCGCATCTCAGCCGAAGTGTACAAGTGTGACTTGTAAGCAATAGGTACCGTGTCACCTTCATTAAAAGTTAGGTACGTGAAACCCACCGTCCCAGGAATGATTCTTATCACCAGGTTAGTGTGGTTATCACGAGTCAGTAAGAATTTAGAAGCGAGCAGATCAGCCTGCAAAGATTGCAAAATGGCTGAGTGCTCAGGCAGCCAGCAAGATTTGGAAAAAGTAGGTTGTATCAAAGCATACAAAGGCTTGATACGCTGGGCATATTCCGGAATATATGTTCTTCCGAAATTTTAAAAACCCAGTAAAGACTGTAATTTTTTCAGTGTTGGAGCGCGCAGTTGTGCGCATTTCTCCAGGAAGTGAGGAGCCAAACCTCTACCTTCATTGTTGAGCTCATAGCCCAGGAACAACACTGTGTACTCTGCAATGTGCGATTTTGCAAAGTTAAATTTGTAACCCATGTCTGCAAAGTTACAAATTATGCCGTTTACGGGACACAAATGCTCCCAAATATCGTCGTCTGTGAGATAAATGTCACCCACATACGAGTAAGCATCCGGGTCGATTCTCTCCAAGAGAGAGACTATGCGGGCAGTGAAAATCCCAGGACTATTCTTATAGCCCATTGGGAGACGCCGAAAGTGTTTTTGGACCCCGGCTGAAGTAAAGCTGGTCCATTGGGAACTAAGACCATCCAATCTATAGGCATAAAAACCGTTGGAAATGTCAAGCGTGGTTTTAAAATGCTTACGCACAAGACTATCCACTAGGGCAGAGCCGTGAGTATTCTGTACTGCACAGTTACGGCAATGCGAGTTTAAATGCCTGTAATCCAATACCAAACGGTATGATCCGTCCGGCTTGTTCACAGTGAAAAGGGGGTTATTCATCGGAGACACGCACGTTTCAATTACTCCCTGATATTCTAATTGTTCAAGGATAGACGCGACGGAAGCCTTGGCTTCCCGCCGAATGGGATATTGAGGTTGAGACCGCAAAGGAATCTCGTGGCTTGGGGACAATTTATCCCAACCACACTGGTTGCGGTACCGAGCCGGCGCTAGAGCCTTAGCCCACTGTTCTGCAAAATGTTGCGCATGCTCTTTCGAGACAGCGTTCGCGAAACTGGGGAGGATCACCTCCTCCCCTCGCGGCGCTGCGAGCACAAAAGGTGGGGGCCAGTCAGCCTCCGAAAGCAAAATGTCATACGTAGACGAAAGATTTTCCCAAAATACCCCTTTTACAGTACGTTGTATGTCTCCTTCGATTAACAAGACAATTTCAAAAAGTCTATCAGGGGGAGCAACTCTCGTATCTGCCGTTTCTATTACAACATAAATATCAGTCGCTGTCACCTTCAGTAGTGGACCCAGGGCCTCTCTCACAATGGTAATCTCCGCCGCGCTGTCCAGCAAGGTCAGAGCCCACGTCAGATTCCGAAGCCGCGTTCTCACTATCTGTGGCATATCGATGCGCTGTTAAAGCTGCGACTTTCTTTTTGGCAAACTGCGGTCTTTTCGGCGTTGAGCCGTCCTGCTTCCCCGCACCGTCTGTTTGGCGGGGCTGGTCACTTCCTTGTTGACCACCCCTACCCCTTCTGCCTCCTCCACCACCGGTTTTCAGGCCCGATGAGTCCTGAAAGGAACGAGGAGAGCGTTGATCAGAAGCCTGAAATCGATCAGGTGATTTAATCGTCGCGCGATCGCGCAAGTCATAAACTCGCTCCGTCTGCGCCGGTATCGGAGTCGCAGGATAAGACTCTTGAGTCTGCTGTTGTTGCTTACCCTGTTTCTGTTTTTTAGGCCAATTTTGTTTCTTGGACTTGGGCTGAACTTCTGTCTCAGAAGACTGCCCCTGAGGTTGTTTTTTCTCCTTGACTGAAAAAGGCTTTAGAGCCTTACTTGTGCGACCCACTGTTTTATAAGCAGCCACAACAATCCTCGCTAACTGGCGGGGTTTTTCGGCATCGGGGATAGCCGCCAAAGCATTAGCCACCTGAAAGTTCACTGCATCCCCCTTGACATTAGCAAGTATGAGATCGCAAACTATCTCAAAGGAGCCACACAGGCGCATACCCAATTCAACCGCTGCTTCCGGTCCGTGATCATCTTGAACATGTTTAATGATCGTAGGCAGTACAGCCATAGATGGGGTGCCATAACACCTCGCATAAACAGCCGCAAAAGTTTTGCCCCAGGTCTCACAGTCAACGAGTTCGGGTGCTAAATCCTTTGGTAAACTAATCGTCAAGATTCTATGTTTATCACCAGGAGTTGTATTAGGAAATACTGCTTCCAGTTGGTCAAATTTCTCTGCAAGCCAGAAAGGAAAGTCATCCTTTTCATCGGGGCGCTTACCAAATACAGCATTGACCATAACTGAACTGAGCTTCAAACCGCCCTGTCCCGCTGGAAGAGCCAGACCCCCCGGGGGCCCACCCGGGAGATGACGACCTATGTACTGCACTAATGCACAAATCACGGCAATTGAAACTACATGTAGTCTACGAACCTCCGCTAGGGTACAATTGCCGTGTTGAGGATGAGGAGTAAATCCAGCCAAAACAGGCCAATTTGCGCCTGGAATGGACAAAGGACCTAACCTCGGAGCGGTCAAGGAATGGGGTAGGGCGCCACCAAACCAAACGCGATGCTGCCAATGATCAATAGGTATTTCCAGTGCCCTGTACGGAGTATATTCATTCGGCACAGGAGAGGCAGTGTAGTTGTGGAACACACCTTAATTAGCGTCCACTGCTGGAAACGTCACCCACGAATAAAACAGTTCGTAAGGGTAAGCTGCATCTACACTCACTACCAAAAGCACAGCCAAGCCTTCCAATGGGATTTGGTAAGTCTGCATATGATTGCGCACCGCAATGCGACTATGCTGCGGAATGTCCACAGGCTGGGCCATGATTTCACAGGAATCTAGAAAAACAAAGTAAACTTTGTAGCACAACTGGGTAGTAATTCAAGGAAACCGTTTTAGAAAGATTCAAGCTTGAAAAGACCTATTTCAAAAATAGGTAGGTTTGTCCGACACCACAGTTTTCTGGAAATGACAGTGAAGGGGTTAAGGTTTGAATGATATACTACTCGAGTGTCATGATATAAGACCACCAACGTATGGGCGCCATGTAGCAGGGTTTCCGTTCTCCCACAGAACTGTGCATAGAGATTTGGAACCTCGGCGAATTAGGGTGGCCCAAAACTCACCTCAGTACCCAAAATCCCCTTACCAGGCTAGCTACAGTGTCTCATTGGTCATAACAAACTCCCAATGATTAGACAAACCAGAACATGAACTTACGATACCTCAGGTCACGTGGATCACATGAGCACTCTTTCGTTATACAATCATTTCAAACCAGAATGTGGGGTAAATGAGGACACATGCACATTTGAAATATTTATTTACTAATGGCGTTTTCTCAAACGCAGTATCTTAGATAATACAAGGAAACATATTATCAGAAGCAAAGTTATCAGCATAGTTACTAGTCCATAGAAAGCAAAAGGTGACAGCATGCTAAGATGCTGTAATGAATAAGCGTTAACAACACCTAATTCTCACCCTCCCTAACTAGCATATTATATTAATATCTAAGAAGGTCTCTTTGGGTTTTAGCAGGGCGGGCCCATACCTCAAGATCCTAGTGTGAAGAGATCACATCAGCTTCCACCAGCTCTCTGCATGCGAACCGCATCAAGTGTGTATGTGTGCTCTAAGCAAAGCAATATAAAACGCGCCTAAAGCCAGAATTTGGCAGAAGCTGCACTTATGTTATGTCTATGAAGGTGCGGAGATCAGACCTCATAACAATTCTGTCTCGAGTTATCCTTGAAGCTTCAGCACTCTCTGTACAGACATAGTTTATTAAGCAAAGCTGATATCAGAGCAATAACATATTATTCTCATGTAAATCACAACGCTCTTCTAGGTTGAAAGCTAAATCAACAATTATGTCCCGTGTGCAGAAGCAGCAAAAGGAAAAAATGGCGTTTAAACATTTAATAAGCTCATGCTAACTTAACACAATTTATAGATAAGCAGTAACTATATGACAGTATTGAAGTGGAAGTAAAAAAAGAATCAGGCACCTCCAAAGAACTCTTTCCTTTAATTATATTTGCATTTCATTTCTAGGCAAGTAGCATATTCACAATATATAAAACTTCAACAAAAACTAAAGCAATTCCAAGCAGTATAACAATATGTATTTATGAGATGAGACATGAAAAAAGGAATTAAGGCCCAGATGTAGGTAATAGCAAATTACCGAATGGTAAATACCGAATTTTACTGATTCGGTATTTACTATTCGGTAATTGCTATCTAGGTAAGAAATTCGGTAAAAATACCGAATCGGTAAGATTCAGTAATTACCAATTCGGTAATTACAGAATCAGTATTTGCCATTGATTCCTATGGACCTTGAAGCCCCTAGGATCCCATAGCAAATACCGATTAGGTAATTACCGAATCGGTAAATTTACCGATTTTACAAGGGGGACAGGGTGTCACTTTGACACCCTGTTGCACCCCTGTTTCTGGCTTGTGTGCCATGTGACACATATACATGCCCTTAGGACATGTTTGTGTGTCCCATGGCACAGGTGTACATGCACAGATGTGCATGTACACTGGAATACGTTATTTACCATGGAATAGTATTCCATGGTAAATAACGATTCGGTAAGGGCCTCTGGCACTGATTACAGTGCCACCTACATATGGATTTACAGAATCGGTAAATTTACCGATTCGGTATTTTACCGATTCTGTAAATTTACCGAATCGGTAAATATACCGATTCTGTAAATATGAGGCCCCCTACATGTCAAATCCCAAATACCGGTCGGTAACGGTCGAAATCGGCCGTTACCGACCGGTATTTGGCGACCTACATCTGGCCCTAAGTGGCTGTGAGCTTGAAATAACACATATTTTTGAGACCTTAGTGCAAAGGTCCAGGAAAGCACACCAGGTATTGTTGATGTAGTAATACATTTTCCACATTTATACCAAGTAAGTTAGATATGCATACTGAAATACAACTTGGAGACAACAAATAAAAGAAGTTAAATCCTGACCTGATTTTTCGGTTGCATAAAATATGCCTTTGACACTCTATTAAAGTTTCTACAATCCATGATTTTTTGTTTGAGTGTGAAACATAAATGCTAGGGATGACATAAGATATCACATTAAAGCTGATTTGTAGGTGACCAAGTTAATTCTGGCAATGATGTCAATCTTTAAAGGCATAAAAAGTACATGGGATATAAAACAAAATATGAAGTACATCAGCATGACTCTTGAGGCCAAAATACCAGCTTCAAGTTCCAAAGACTTTATAGAAAAGGATTTCTCTAACTCAGACCATGTGCCAGAGGTCAATGTCTTCTCCTTTGGACATCTCAGTCAGTGTTGCTTGCAAATGATTCTAAATTAAAGAACAGTTCAGTATTAAAAATGGTCATAATTCTCCACTAGTCCATGTTCTGTAGCCTACTCATGAGTTCTTTCTGAGATACATAAACTAAGAATATCAAATCCATGTGATAGTAGTTACAGACAATAGAGTATGCCTTTGAGCATTGTCAAGCCTGATAATGAAGATGGCTTATAAAAGTTGCATTATTGGAGCATAATACGCAAAGTGCCAATTTTATGATTCACTACAAGAAGAGAATCGTTTTTATTTGAGAAGTAATTTGCTTTCGGAAGCTGACTACCTTAGGACAATGGACCTGATTACAAGTTTGGGAGTCTTACAGAGGTACTGCCATGGTGGTGGTCCTAAGAAGAGCGTTGCAGCAGAAGTTTCCTGCCCACCAAATTACAATGTTCCCACTGACACAGCAGCAGTGTGTCTGATGGCTGTGCATATTTTTCCTGAATACTGATGCTGATTTGTGTATTTTGACTGCACATGTGTTAAATGTACACACATGCATGACACATGAGAAAAAATGCATACTACCCATTGCTGGAGTCTGGACCATATGTACCCTGTCAATGGTTAAATAGTGGAAAATGTACTTACCTGGATTTCGGAGCCAACAGGGTCATTTTCTTCAGGGTCAAGATGCTGCTGTGAAGGGCGAATAGGGAGAAAGGGATCCACATGGGGGATTGAAGGGATGAAAAGGAAATGGGTGAGTATGCACCCCAATCCTTCGATTCTGCTGATTTAAAGCAGGTGGTCTTCTAACCACGGTCAGCCTATTGGAAAGCCAACTCGTAATTCATGTGGAAGTGAACTTCTCTGTACTGCCCTATGACAGCTGATTTCCCCTGACCGACAAGGCGGTCTGCGAATGACTGACTGTGCTGGCGTGCTTTCATTCTGTAAATCACCAACATTGCAATATGCTGGGAAGACCGCTTAGTCAGCAGTGGTGAATCCAATGGCGCTGCGACGGAGGTCCAAAGGCTGCCAAAGTCGTAATCAGGCCTTTAGTATTTAGTGGTTTATTTAGAGTTTGTAAGATGTATGAGATCTGACAAAAAAAGGTGGATGCACAGTTTATCACGCTAAAAGTTCCTGAGCCCGATTTTGACCAGATAGCCTATCCCACCACTGAGCCCTCAGGTCATAGTGAAAGTCCTTTATTTTATTTAAATGGAGAAACCTCTACTGTGTATTTGATTTTTATGTTTTTAAAAACAACTCCTGCGCTCACATGATTGCTCTGAGGGCTTAAACATCTCTAAATAATGTGGGTGATCCTCTGCCGGGGGAGCAGAGGCAACAGCTTTTTCTTATTTCTTCTGGCAGGTTGAATGCCACCCACCAGGGTCTAAATAACCCAGTTTCAATCCACCATGACACCTATCGCTATTATGCTCGGAAAGGGGTTAAACATTAACTTTTCTTTGTTGATGGAAAGGTGTTAAACAGTAACTTTTCTTTGTTGATTATGAAGCCTTGTTCTCAAAGCTAGTCGGCCAACTGACCAGCTTCAACCAGAGAGGCAAGAGATGACATGACTAGAATGTCATTAGGTGTAAGAAAGGCACACACTAAGCATAGTACCAAAATGAAATATTATTGAGTAGAAAAAAGTTAGGAAGAAACATACAATTATGGTTCTTGCTATCCAAGAAGACTCAAAGCGAAGCTTGAGATGGTGAAGGTCCCAACATATGTTAAGGAGCAGTGGCTGAGGGTCAATTATTTGGTTGACGGAGAGGAAATAACACTCTGGACAGTGCAAAGACCCAAATGAACCCTATGCTGAACCCTACAAACTGGAAAGAAAGCACTGCCACATACATCAACATACTATGCTAAAAATAAGTTGATAAATAAGAGAAGCTTGAGGCATGCAATAGCATGGAAAAAAGGTAACAATGTGTGCAATAAGTACTAAGAAGGACATTTTGGCTGATGCAAGCACCTGGTGTTGTATATTTGATCTAACTGAGGAAACAATGAAGTTAACTCTCAAGATGAGAAGCAGAGAACCCCACATTATTTTGAAGGGAATGACTGTTACCTTTAGCTATTTTTTACTTATTTCACAAATGTTATTTATTGCAATCCATCTGCTGTCTCTTCAGTTCTGGGGTTAACTGGGTATATTTTCTGCCAAGATGTTCAACAGTTCAATAACATATTATGATTAAAGTTAAAATTATTAATTCTAGAAAGTAATGTGTAACAGTTTAGTACACTGGCTGGTTAGATCATTGACACAATATTGAAATCAAAAATATAATGATACAGACATATTGTGTCAAAAATATTGCCAGGCTGCTGCTCTGCATCGTGCTTCTCAAGCTTTTACAAGCGATGTTGCCGCCCTGCTACCCAGCGTAGTAAAAGGATCAAACATGACGATGTGTGGCGCTTTCAATTGTGGGTGCTGTTTCAAATGGATATATAGCGGCCCATCCAGGTCGTGAGAGCGCCCCACCGCTAACGATGCGGGTCCAGCGTCTTGATTTACCCGGTGAACTTGGAACTTCGTGTCCTGTTTGCTTGGGAAGCACGATGCAGAGCGGCAGCCTGGCAAGTCACAGCAGCCCACTGTGGTGAAATAATCTTTATCGTGCAGAACATTGCGGCCCCACTGTGGATTTATTTTAAATATCAGAAATGCAACAACCAATATGCACTACGCACATGCCCATGGGGCGGGATATTTAAACAAATCAGGTGCAATAGCAACGATTGCTGCCATTCTCTGCTAAAAGCCAAGCCAGTGAACAAGGGCGGACGCACGCCCGAAACGCTCATGGACTTTGGTGAAATTATGCAGTTACAAGCGATGTTGCTGCCCTGCTACCCGGCGTAATAAAAGGATCAAACACGACGATGTGTGGCGCTTTCAATTGTGGGTGCTGTTTCAAATGGATATATAGCGGCCCATCCAGGTCGTGAGAGCGCCCCACCGCTAACAATGCGGGTCCAGCTTCTTGATTTACCTGGCGCACTTGGAATGCCGTGTCCTGTTTGCTTGGGAAGCACAATGCGAAGCGGCAGCCTGGCAAGTCACAGCAGCCCACTGTGGTGAAATAATCTTTATCATGCAGAACAATGCGGCCCCATTGTGGATTTATTTTAAATATCAGAACTGCAACAACCAAAATGCACTACACACACGCCCATGGGGCGGGATATTTAAACAAATCAGGTGCAATAACAACAATTGCTGCCATTCTCTGCTAATAGCCAAGCCAATGAACAAGGGCGGCGCACGCCCGAAACGCGTATGGACTTTGGTGAAATTATGCTGTGACAATCGATGTTGCCGCCCTGCTACCCAGCAAAATAAAAGGATCAAACACGACGATGTGTAGAGTTTTCAATTGTGGGTGCTGTTTCAAATGGATATATATATATATAATTCACTGAAAAAACCATAGGTTATAGACCATATATAGTTAGGAATTAGCATTTAGAAAACCTTATTTTACTCACACAAAACCATTGAAATTCCATATATAGTTAGTTGCACTAACTGTATATCGCGCACCCGCAATCCACTGCTGATGATGTCACATATTACATCATTCATGACATGGTCAGTGACATCACTGATGACATCACTGATGACATCTCAAATGACATCACTGATGACATCACTGATGACATCTCAAATGACATCACTGATGACATCATGACACACCAATACCAGTTACTACATACGCACTCACTGATTCCTACGTCTACACACACATTCACTCATTCACCCATACAATCACTCATACATACAGTCACTCATTATTACAACACTATCATATGCAATCATACACCTATGCAGACAGTCACACACTGCCACTCATCCATGGAGTTACTCACACACCAAGTCAGTCCTGTAAAGAATCAATCACACTTCAATTTCTTCATCTATACAGTTAAACACAGAACACCATACTTCAGTGACATCACTGATGACATCACTGATGACATCTCAAATGACATCACTGATGACATCTCAAATGACATCACTGATGACATCATGACACACCAATACCAGTTACTACATACGCACTCACTGATTCGTACGTCTACACACACATTCACTCATTCACCCATACAATTACTCATACATACAGTCAGTTATTATTAGAACACTATCATATGCACTCATACACCTAGTCAGTCCTGTGAAGAATCAATCACACTTCGATTTCCTCATCTATAGTTAAACACAGAACACCATACTTTTCACACATATACTAACACATACTTACTCTCTTATACAATCACTGATACAAGTACACATTGATATGCACAGAGTCACACACCTCCCAGCCAGCCACACACACACTCAGTCTTCCATACATCCACTCATTCTTCAATATGTAAAACGTATTTAAACTTTACAAAAACACACAGACACTAGATGATGTCATCAGTGATGTCATTTGAGATGTCATCAGTGATGTCATCAGTGATGTCACTGACCATGTCATGAATGATGTAATATGTGACATCATCAGCAGTGGATTGCGGGTGCGCGATATATAGTTAGTGCAACTAACTATATATGGAATTTCAATGGTTTTGTGTGAGTAAAATAAGGTTTTCTAAATGCTAATTCCTAACTATATATGGTCTATAACCTATGGTTTTTTCAGTGAATTTTCAAGGTTTTGTAAATGCTAATTCCTAACTATATATGGTCTATAACCTATGGTTTTTTCTGTGAATTTCATTGGTTTTTTAACAGCTAATATCTGTAGCTGTAAAATGTATTCTTTAGGTAGTGCTTTTTTTCATGAGGTCTGGTCGCTTCCATACACATACAGATGTTTCAAAGATGATCAAGAAGTTTATCTGAATGGAGAGGAATGCACTGAGACGCCAGATCATTCACTAATGTGTAGGCACATACAGTTACACGGTTCATGCAACAAACACCGACCAAATATGGCTTGCGTGTTGCAAGGCACGCCAGTTCCTGCTATCATCCCCACGTTCAAGTTGTTGGAAAATGGTAGTTATTTGATGCTCAATAATGAAGATTGTTCTGAGTTAATTAAAAGTATTCCTTTTATCGTAACAGTAAGTGAACGGGTTATTTGCTGCAGAAATGTTCTATTTCCTCCCACACATGAACATAGGGAGTTTTCAATCTGGCCACAAATACCAACCTTGGGACACGTTTCAACGGCATGGCAAGAATAAGAGCTCTTTTGTCTCAGAGAGAGGTGGCCTTGAGTTCGGCCCGTGAAACTTTCGTACTTCACATAGCGAACACCCGTACAGAGGTGCACACCCTTTTAAATTAAGATTTGCCTTTCAATTTCAGCAACATGTTTCCGACTATCTTTAACGCATCCTCCACAAAGTCCCTGGCGCACTTTTTTATATTTGTTACCAGTGGTCTCGTGACTTCATTTGAGAAAATCTTTGGAGTCATCCCTACTTCCTTTCATTCCATTTTCTCCACTCTGGTTCGTGGATTGGCATTTTTACTTGCATTACCAGCGGACGCTCTTGTGCTTTTTTACATTTTTAAATATGGATGTCCCTCCTATGCAACCTCACACCCTGCAGCTGCTGACACTGTTCCGCAATCGCATGCTAGAATATTATGGCACAATGCCGTTGGCGATATTAAGCACGGCATATGGATTATCTTTTCGATTCTCCTACTTGACCTGTGTCCAGCCTGTATTTCACTGCCTGACCTGTGATTTCGATTGGGCCATTGATTTGTGTCTCTGCGGACCGGTTTCTCCTGACGTCGACTTTAATCAGCTGATGACTCCTATCATTACTCACGAGTTGGTTTGTCCTGGCGAAAGGATTATGGCTGTGGCATTGATGCATGGACTACTTGGTCCCTGGAATTTACTGGCGGCAGCACAGTCTTTCTTGGAACAGAGCTTTCTTGAAAACCCACCGAGCTGTCCTCTGATGGTGATAGAGGATCCGGTGCTGGGAGAGCACGTATGTTCTTTTCCGCTTTTAAATTGGATGGCTGAACTGTTTTCGGATGAAGACGGTGACTTCCTATTGGAGGCTGTTGCAGCTTATTTTGCATACACAGTTATGTCATAGACCTTTTTCATGTTTGATATGCTGAGTACTAGCATTTCATTGACAATTCATTGACTTATTTGTCAAGTTTTTATTATTTACCTTGCCTATTGGCTTAAGACTCGATAAAGTACTTGGCTGTTTTATTTTTCTTTAGCATTAAATTTTCCTAGTTTTTAATGCTTTACCTTGCGGACCGTCCACATATAAACTTGCAATCTGCTCTCATGAGATGGCACTTCTATTATCTTATTCAGTTCGTTTCCGGATCATGGGGAGGTGTCATCTAGGTCCTGGATATCTTTACACCGTGTTAAGTTAGCATGGGCTCATTACCGGTTTAAACGCCATTTTTCCTTTTTTGCAACTTCTGCACAAGACACTTAGTTGTTGCTTTAGCTTTCCACCTAGTAGTTCATCGTGGTTTACATGAGAATAATATGTTATTGGTCTACTATCTGCTTTACTTGTTAAACTATATCTGTACAGCGAGTGCTAAAGTTTCAAGAACAACACGATACAGAATTGTTATGAGGTCTGATCTCCACGACTTCATACTCATAACATAAGTGCAACTTCTGCCAATTCTGGGCATGAGGCGGGTTTTATATTGCTTTGCCGAACACACATACACAATAGTTGATGCGGTTCACATGAAGAGAGAGCTGGTGTATGCTGATGTGATTCCTTCAAATCTAAGACACTAAAGTATGGGCACGCCCTAAACCAACACAAAGAGACCTTCTTAGCAAATAATATAATATGTGTATTAGGGAGGGTGAGATATAAGCAGCCGCGGGCCGTGGAGGGAGTTACGATGGGGCAGGGAGGCGGGGAGGGGGAGAAGCAGGGTGGAGCCCTCTCTACCTTGCCCCTCCCCCTCCCCGCCTCCCTGCCCCACCGTAACTCCCTCCACGGCCCGCGGCTGCTTATAAGTGTTGCTAACTCTTATTCATTTACAGCATGTTAACATACTGTCACCATTCGCTTTTTATGTACTAGTAACTATGCTGGTAATTTTGCTACTGATAATATGTGTACTTGTATTCTCCACCCTGCTTCTCCCCCTCCCCGCCTCCCTGCCTCACCGTAACTCCCTCCACGGCCCGCGGCTGCTTATAAGTGTTGCTAACTCTTATTCATTTACAGCATGTTAACATACTATCACCATTCACTTTTTATGTACTAGTAACTATGCTGGTAATTTTGCTACTGATAATATGTGTACTTTTATTATCTAAGGTACTACGCCTGAGAAGACGGCATTAGTAAATAAACATTTCAAATACACATCTGTTCTTCTTAACTCCATGTTCTGGTTTCTAAGAAATCTATAACGACCGACTGTTCATGAGTTCCACGTATCCTGAGGTACTATAAGTTCATATTCTGGATTGTCTAAACATTGAGAGTTTGTTATATCCAATGTGACACTGTACCTAGCTTGCTAAGGAGTTTTTGATTACTAACGTGAGTTTTGGGACACCCTAATTCGCCGAGGTTCCAATCCTCTGTCCACAGTTCTGTGTGAGAACAGAAACCCTGCGACAGGGGCACCCCCGACCCTTGCTGGAGCTTCATCACACTTGCGATACAACTCCAGCAATGCATTCGCCGAGGTTCCAATCCTCTGCCCACAGTTCTGTGTGAGAACAGAAACCCTGCGACAGGGGCACCCCCGACCCTTGCTGGAGCTTCATCACACTTGCGATACAACTCCAGCAATGCGCCACCTTTACGGCACAGATACATCACGCATCTGTGCTGTTTTTGCCCCATGATGCGCCGCATTGTAAATGCAGCACACCATAGGTGACGGAACAGCGGCACAGAATGACTAACACATCCCTGGTGATGCGCCAGTCATCATAAATGTATCCCTATGCTTCTTATCTTGTTAGAGATGAACCGCCATATGTATCATCAAAGTTTTTTGCATTTCCTAAATAGCGAACTTTAAGGAATAAATAGCGATTCTTTACCATTCCTAGTTTGCGATGAGCTATTTGCTAATTAGCCGAATGTAGCCCAATGAAGCCCAATGTAGCCCAATGTAGCCCAAAGATGGCCGCCAGACACACAAAAAAACAAATGTAGCCCAAATATCAGCCAGATGTAGCCCAACTATAGCCCAGTGACAGAATGACCAATCAGCTTCGCAAACCTCCGTTACGCGAAGCGGAGCGCTGTTACAGATATATATCTTTTTTTGAACGTTAATTTCTCAAAATCCACTGGAGCACATATATTGAGACCTAGCAAAGGCACATCGGGCTACCAGTCCCTAATATTTTGCCAAGTTTCGTGCAAATCCATTCAGCCGTTCGATTATTATTATTATTTTTTTTTTTTGCCCCGCGGGGCCCTTTTAAAACCTCCACATCAAACCTAGGGGGTCAGCGAGGATCTACTATGCCCCCTTATAGTTATTTCCCCCTTTGTTTTGACCTCCTCTTGTCTCTCGATCCTACCGAGAGACAAGATGGCGGCCGCTACGGACTGTTTGGAATGTTGACAGACGCCGGAGAACCAATCAGCTTCGCTTCACAAAGCTCCGTTGCGCGAAAAGTACGCGTCCTGGGCCGCTGCCCAGTCCGCTGTTACAGATATATATCTTTTTTAAACGTTAATTTCTCAAAATCCACTGCAGCACATATATTGAGACCTACAAAAGGCACATCGGGCTACCAGTCCCTACAATTTTGCCAAGTTTCGTGCAAATCCATTCAGCCGTTCGGGCTAAAAGTGAGGCCAACCGCCCTATGGAAATTAACATGGGAAAAACGCGTTTTGGGACCCCCCTTTTTTCTCGGCCCCCCCTTGACGAACCCCCCCAAAATTTTCAGGGGCTGCTCAGAAACAAAATGTGCCATTTTCCTGAAAATTTCAGCCAATTCCGTCCACAAACGCCAAAGTTATTAGACATAGAATTTTCAAAAAACCCATAGAGAAAAAATCCTAACTATATATACCTACTGGCGACCGCCAGTAGGTAATATATATATATATATATATATATATATACATATATTGACTGAAAAAAACATAGGTTTCAGCTACGTTATAGTTAGGAATTAGCATTTAAAAAGCCTTAGAAATTCACTGAAAAAACCATATGTTTCACACATGTTATAGTTAGCTGGGCATTTCACTCTTACAAAATCATTGAAATTCCCCTGTTATAGTTAGTTCTGCTAACTATAACTCGCGCGCCCACAATGCACTGCTGATGATGTCACATATTACATCACTCATGACATGGTCAGTGACATCACTCATGACATCACTGATGGCATCTCAAATAACATCACTGATGACATCACCCAGTGAATGTGTGTCATTCTAAAAAATAAATATGTTTTATATATGTATATCTAAAGGTCGACGGAAGAATAAATGGGTAAATAAGTGTCTAAATGGATGTTTTATTGTAAAATTGATTGTATAACTGACTTATTAAGTGTATCTTAGTGAATACATGTATTAGCGAGTAATGTTTAAATATGTAAATATTTGTATCAGTGTCTCAGTTTGTGTATAAGTGGCTGCATGGGTTGGTGAGTAGCTACAAGAGTGTGTATATGGGTTATTAGTTGGATTTTTGAGTATCAAAATGAGTGTCTGTATGGTTTGGTGGGGGTATTACTTAGCGCACAGATGCATGAATGACTGACTCACTGTTTGTATGTATTTTGAAGACAGCATGTGTGCAGGACTGTATGGGTGGGTGAGTGTGTGTATGAGTGTGTTAGTGAGTGAATGACTGTCTCAATAGTATCTTTATGAGTAACTACATATGTTTTAAACTAGTATATGTGAGTATTGATGTATATAAGTGAGTATATGTGAGAGTGAGAGATTGGAAGAGTTCCTGTATAAATAAGTATGTGTTTCTATAAGTGATTGTTTAAGAGAGTAAGTATGTGTACGTTTCTGTAGAAGTAAGTGTAGTGGTGTGTGTATAGCTGTATATGCAAGTAAATGGATGTTTGATAGTTTATTTGCGTGCGTGAGTATGTGTGTGAGTAACTCTGTGGATGAGTATCGGTGTGTAGCAGGATGTATAGGTGTATGAGTACATATGATGAGTGAGTACATGTATGAGAGACTATATAGAACTGTTGATGAATGAGTGGATGTGTATGTAGATGTTGGAATTACTGAATAGGTTGTTGTAACTGGTATTGGTATCTCCATTTTTTGAAAATTGGAGTTTCTATTTTTAAATGTGTGTATCAAAGGTTATATTAGGGTGAGAGCTGGTCTGCCACTCTTTCACAAGGATGATGTCATTATTGATGTCATTTGAGATGTCATCAGTGATGTCATGAGTGATGTCACTGACCATGTCATGAGTGATGTAATATGTGACGTCATCAGCAGTGCATTGCGGGAGCGCGAGTTGTAGTTAGCTGAACTAACTATAACAGGGGAATTTCAATGGTTTTGTATGAGTGAAATGTCCAGCTAACTATAACATGTGTGAAACCTATGGTTTTGTCAGTGAATTTCTAAGGTTTTTAAATGCTAATTCCTAATTAGAATGTGGCTGATACCTATGGTTTTTTCAGTGAATTTCTAAGGTTTTTTAAATGCTAATTCCTAAATATAACATGGCTGAAACCTATGTTTTTTTCAGTGAATTTCAAAGGTTTTGTAAATGATAATTTTTAAATGTATTAATTGTTATATTTTTTTATACTGGTTTACTACATTGTTTCAAAGTATTTATTTTTTTATATTTTATTTTTTGAATTACATTACATATTTTTAATATAAAGTGAAGAAAAAATGTTTTTAAAAATATTGAAATTGTAATATTTCTTTTTTTATTTTATATTTTTTAAATGTATATAAATTTTAAATAGCAGGCAATGATATCCTATGGAAGGAAATTCAAGTTACTGGTAAGTATGGTTAAAATTACTTTTCAGGATCAGTACTGGGTTGAAAGATGCAGCACTGAGGTCTCTCCTGATAACAGGTGAGGAAATCGGAATTCGTAGTTCGGCTGATTTTAGAGGAATTTTGTTAAGCTACAAAACTCCACACTTAGAAGAATTTCCAAGTGAAACCAGTCTATGTTAGCCTATAGAACGACATTCAAGTTACTGTAAGTATGGTTAGAATTACTTTTTAGGATCAGTAGTGGGCTGAAAGATGCAGCACTGAGGCTTCTCCTGATAACAGGTGAGTAAATCGGAATTCGTAGTTCGGCTGATTTTAGAGGAATATTTGTACGTTTCAAAAATAGACACTTCGAAACTTTTCTGGTGAAAACCACACAATAGATTCCTATGGAAGGAAATACAAGTTACTGGTAAGTGCGCTTAGATTTACTTTTCAGGGTCTGTACTGGGCTCAAAGATGCAGCACTGAGGTCAATGCTGATAACAGGTGAGTAAATCGGAATTCGTAGTTCTGCTGATTTCATAGGAATATTTTAAAGTTCCAAAACTCCACACTTAGAAACTTTTCAGGGGAAAACCACACGATGGATTCCTATGGAAGGAAATTCAAGTAACTGGTAAGTACGATTAAAATACCTTTTCAGGACCAGTACTGGGCTTAAAGTTGCAGCACTGAGGTCACTCCTGATAACAGGTGAGTAAATCAGAATTCGTAGTTCGGCTGATTTTAGAGGAATATTTGCACAATGCTGAAGGAAGGGGGCGGTGCCTTAGGTGACATGTGTGGAAGCACGCCCTGTGGCGCGTTTTAAGTTGGGGAATTTATTCCTCTTCGTTCCTGAGGTCCCCTGTGGGCCAACTAGCCCACCAGGTTCCTCCAGTATGCGACAGGCAGCTGCTTTGCAGAGAGGTGTTCAGAGGCCATGCTCCTTTTTACAACACTCTGCAATGCAGCTCAGTGGCGCTTACTGGAGGTACCTGGTGGGCTAGTTGGCCCCTAGGTGACCACTGGATTGAAGAGGAATTAATTCCCCAACTTAAAACGCGCCACAAAGCGTGTTTGCACATATCAATCAATCAATCATGGACATTTATATAGCGCACTACTTACCCGGAGGGTCTCAAGGCGCTTGGGGTGGGGGTGCTGCTACTGCTCGAACAACCAGGTCTTGAGCTTCTTCCTGAAGGAGAGGTGGTCTTGGGTCAGGCGCAGGTCGGTCGGGAGGGAGTTCCAGGTCTTGGCGGCCAGGTGGGAGAAGGACCTTCCTCCTGTCGTCGATCTTCGGATGCGGGGGACGGCGGCGAGGGCGTGACTGGCTGATCGGAGGTGGCGTTTGGGAGCGTAGAAGTTGATGCGGTTGTTGAGGTAGCTCGGGCCTTGGTCGTGTAGGGCTTTGTGTGCGTGGGTGAGGAGACGGAAGGTGATTCTCTTGTTGACGGGGAGCCAGTGCAGGTCTCTCAGATGTCCGGAGATGTGGCTGCGTCGGGGGATGTCGAGGATGAGTCTGGCTGAGGCGTTCTGGATCCTCTGGAGTCTCTTCTGGAGCTTGGCGGTGGTTCCTGCGTAGAGGGCGTTGCCGTAGTCCAGTCGGCTGGTGACGAGGGCCTGGGTGACCGTCTTCCTGGTCTCGGTGGGGATCCACCGGAAGATCTTTCGTAGCATGCGCAGGATGTTGAAGCATGACGAGGAGACGGCGTTGACTTGTCTGGTCATGGAGAGGGAGGAGTCCAGGATGAAGCCCAGGTTGCGTGCGTGGTCTGTCGGTGTGGGTGCGGTGCCCAGGGCGGGGGGCCACCAGGAGTCATCCCAGGCGGAGGGCGAGGAGCCCAGGATGAGGACTTCCGTCTTGTCTGAGTTCAGTTTCAGGCGGCTGGTCGTAATCCATTCGGCTACATCTTTCATCCCTTCGTGAAGGTTGGCTCTGGAAGCGGCGGGGTCGTTGGTCAGTGAGAGGATCAGCTGGGTGTCATCGGCGTAGGAGATGATGTTCAGGTTGTGTTGGCGTGCGATGGGCGCGAGGGGGCTCATGTAGACGTTGAAGAGGGTGGGGCTCAGCGAGGATCCTTGAGGGACGCCGCAGATGACCTCGGTGGCCTCTGACTTGTACGGTGGTAGGCGGACTCTCTGTGTTCTTCCGTCGAGGAAGGAGACGATCCATTCCAGTGCCTTCTCCTGTATTCCGACGTTGCTGAGGCGCTGCACTAGGGTGCGGTGGCAGACAGTGTCGAATGCCGCGGAGAGGTCTAGGAGGATGAGGGCCGCTGTTTCTCCGTTGTCCATCAGGGCTCGGATGTCATCGGTGGCAGCGATCAGGGCGGTCTCGGTGCTGTGGTTGGCTCGGAAGCCAGACTGTGAGGGGTCGAGGGATCCATTCGTCTCGAGGAAGGTGGCCAGCTGTTTGTTGACGGTCTTCTCGATGACTTTGGCTGGAAACGGGAGGAGCGAGATGGGGCGGTAGTTCTTGAGTTCGGTGGGGTCCGCTGTTGGTTTCTTAAGTAGAGCGCTGAGTTCGGCGTGCTTCCAGCTCTCCGGGAAGGTGGCTGTGTCGAAGGAGGTATTGATGATGTCCCGCAGGTGGGGTGCGATGACAGCGTCGGCCTTGTTGAAGACGTGGTGAGGGCAGGGGTCGGTCGGAGATCCGGAGTGGATGGAGTTCATCATGCGGACGGTGTCCTCGGTGCTGATCGGAGTCCAGGCGCGGAGGGTGGTGGTGGGTGGCGTTGCTGCGGTCGCTGTGTGCGATGGTTGACTGCTGAAGCTGTTGTGTATGTCCGCGATCTTGTTGTGGAAGTAGGAGGCGAGGGAGTTGCAGAGGTCTTGCGATGGGGTGATGTCGTTGTTTTCGGCGTTGGGGTTGGAGAGCTCTTTCACGATGTTGAAGAGTTCCTTGCAGTTGTGTGCGTTGTTGACCAGTCGGTCCTTGAATGCAGTTTTCTTGGTGGCGCGGATCAGTTGGTGGTGCTTCCGGGTGGCAAGCTTGAGGGTGGTCATGTTGTCCGGTGTAGGTTCCCTTCTCCAGTCTTTCTCGAGGGCTCGGCAGTTCTTCTTGGAGCTCTTGAGTTCGTCGGTGAACCATGGGGCTTTCTTGCTGCCGGGTCTGCTGGGCGGGGTCCTCAGAGGGGCGAGTTCGTCCGCGCAGTTGCTGATCCACTTCGTGAGGTTGTCGGCGGCCTGGCTGGGGTTCGCTGAGCTGGCGGGAGGGTGCTGACTCAGGGAAACGGCGAGCTGGTCGGCTGTGATCTTGTTCCAGCTTCTTCGGGCAACCTGTTGCTGGTGGTGGTGGGTCGTCGTTCTTCTGAAGGTGAAGTGGACGCAGCTGTGGTCCGTCCAGTGGAGTCCTGTGGCGTGGCTGAAGGCGATGTCTTTGCTGGATGAGAAGACGGCGTCGAGTGTGTGTCCGGCGAGGTGGGTGGGGGTGGTCACCAGTTGCTTGAGTCCCAGGTTTGCGAGGTTTTCCAGCACGGTGGTGGTGTTGCGGTCGTCGTTGTTCTCCAGGTGGAAGTTGAGGTCCCCGAGGAGGATGTAGTCGGCTGAGGGGAGGGCGAGCGGGCTGATGAAGTCGGCGATGTTCTCGCTGAATTGTGTGCGTGGTCCCGGGGGTCTGTAGATGAGGGTGCCTCTGAGGGTGGTCTTGGGGTTGACGTGGATCTGGAAGTTCAGGTGTTCGGCGGGTGCGATGGTGTCGTCGGTGTTGGTCGTGATGCGGATGGTGTTCCTGTGAATGATGGCGATGCCTCCTCCTGTCTGGTTGACGCGGTCTCTCCGGATGATCTTGTAGCCGTCCGGGATGGCGATGGCGATGTCGGGCGCTGAGGAGGCGTTCATCCAGGTTTCCGACATACATCACATCAAGCCCCGACCCCTACCTTCACCACTGTGCAAACGCGCCTGTGGCGCGTTCTAAGTTGGGGGATTAAGTCCCCTTGAATACTGGGGGTCCCTGGGGGCCAACTAGCCCACCAGGAACCTCCAGTATGCGCCAGGGGGCTGCGTTGTAGAGAGGTGTAATGAGGCCATGCCCCTTTTTACAACACTCTGCAATGCAGCCTCCTGGCGAATACTGCAGGTTCCTGCTGGGCTAGTTGGCCCCCAGGGACCCCCAGTATTCAAGGGGAATTAGTTCCCCCTCTGCAAACGCTCCAGGGGGCTGAGTTGCAGAGAGGTGTAATAAGGCCACGCCCCTTTTTACACCTCTCTACAACGCAGCCCCCTGGCGCGTTTGCAGAGGGGGAACTAATTCCCCTTGCATACTGGGGGTCCCTGGGGGCCAACTAGCCCACCAGGAACCTCCAGTAGGCGCCAGGGGACTGCCTTGCAGAGAGGTGTAATGAGGCCACTCCCCTTTTTACATCTCTCTGCAACACAGCCCCCTGGGGCGTTTGCAGAGGGGGAACTAATTACCCTTGCATACTGGGGATCCCTGGGGGCCAACAAGCCCACCAGGAACCTCCAGTATGCGCCAGGGGGCTGAGTTGCAGAGAGGTGTTCTGAGGCCATGCCTCTTTTTACACCTCTCTGCAAAGCAGCCCCCTGGTGCATACTGGAGGCTCCTGGTGGGCTAGTTGCCCCCCAGGGACCCCCAGTATGCAAGGGGAATTAGTTCCCCCTCGAGAGGTGCAATGAGGGGGTGTGGACTCCTCCCGATCCCGTATAATTTTTTTTTACTTTTAATAAGGGGGGCTGTGTAGCCCCCCTTCTTTTTCTTTTTTTTTTGGCCCTGGGGACCCCATCCCCCAGGGCCTGCCCCCAATTTTAATTTATAGTTATAGTAATTTAATAGTCTGCCTTGTAGACCCCATCCCCGGGGGCATGGGCCTTTTTTTATATCTTTTTTAATTAGGAGGGGAGTTGCTTTGCCCCCCTCCTGTGGCCACTTTTGGCCCCGGGCACCCCATCCCCCGGGGCCGGCCATTTTATTTATTTATTTATTTTTGGGAGCGGGCCGCGTGGCCACCCACTCGGGCCACTTGTAGCCCCCAGGACCCCATCCCTCGGGGCTGGCCCACTCCATTGGGGACCGTGGGGGGGTACCCAAGCCCACACCGGTTCCTGCCGGCTCCCCACGTCCTGCAGGAGCCGGCATTTCTTTTCCGCATGGGGAGCAGCTAACATGCTGCTCCCCATGCAGAAAAGCAATCCGCTTTGGTTTTTGAAAGAGAGAGCAGGTTTCCTGCTCTCTCTTTCAAAAACCAAAGCAGTTTGCTATGGTAGGGCGGGAGCCACGAGGCTCCCGCCTTACCTTAGCAAACAGCAGTGTCCCGGGGTAGGAACCCCGGGACAAATCAGGAGCCTGCCAGTTCCCCACGTCCTGCAGGAGCCGGCATTGCTTTTCTGCATGGGGAGCAGCTAACATGCTGCTCCCCATGCAGAAAAGCAATCCGCTCTGTTTTTGAAAGAGAGAGCAGGTTTCCTGCTCTCTCTTTCAAAAACCAAAGCAGTTTGCTATGCCCGGCTCCCGCCCTACCATAGCAAACAGCAGTGTCCCGGGGTAGGCACCCCGGGACACTGCAGGAGCCGGCCCTGGGGGGTGGCGGTCCCCAGGGCCACCACAAGACTCCAGGAGGGGGGCAGCGCAGCCCCCCTCCCAACAGTTAAAAGCCCCGGGGGGTGGTAGTCCCCGGGGCTGGGGGTCCATCAGGGACCCCCCTATTTTGAATATTAGAGCCCCGGGGAGGTGGCAGAACCTGGGGCGTGTGGGGGGCTTGAACCCCCCACACAGTTTTTTGTTTTTTTAGTTTTAAAAAAAGAAGCTCAGGGGGGTGGCGGTCCCCGGGGCTGCTGGGGGGGGCAATGAGCCCCCCGCATACATAATATTAAAGCCCGTGGCCGTCCCCTGGGCTGGGGGCCCCTCTGGGCCCCCCATTATTACATAAAAAAAGAAGCCCCAGGGGTGTCGGTACCCGGGGCTGAGGGGGGCCATGAGCCCCCCACATATGTAACGTGAAAGCCCCGGGGGTGGCGGTCCCCGGGGCTGGGGGGGCCCTCTGGGCACCCCATTATAATAAACTAAAATGCCCCCAGGATTTGAATATGATAAGCTTACAATTAACATAATTATCAATTAAATAATTAATAATAGAGTTGTAATCAATTATCAATAAATTATTTCTTAATTAACTTCCCACCCTGTAACCCTAAAAACACAACAACCCACTGCCAGCATATAATCTAAGAATGTAATTAATTTCACAAGTAATATATTTAACCCCTTGCGTGTTGCGCGAAATCCCCCGCTGTGCAGGTGAATTAATGAGTGGGCGGGGTTCGGTTGGCCCCTGGCCGTCCTCCGCACATGCCCACCTTGACGTCAGATGGCCAGGGGCTGTCCAAAGCACTCAGGGGGTTAATTATCAATCAAATAATTGAAAATAATTTCAACTAATTAATAATTAATGTACTTCCCACCCTGTTTCCCTATAAACCCATAACCCACATCTAAAACATTACTGAAAAAATAAACCAATTACATAATTAATGATCAATAAATAATTATTAATTAAAAATGAATGAAATAAAATTAATTTACTTCCTACCCTTTTATACCCAAAATCCCACAACCTGTACCTAAAAGTTACCTTTAAACAATTAATTACACAATTTACATAATGAATTATGAAGTATCTCATTCATCATAAGTGAAAAATTAGTTATAATCAAATTAATGCCCAAGTCTACCCCTACAATACCCACAACCCTCTACAACACTAAGAATTTCAAATAAAAAATGTAAATTAAATTAAAAAATAACAAAAAATGTACAAACTATATTAAAGAATAATAACAATAATTATACAAACAATTTATAACACATACAATTAGAATATTTACTAAAATACATATAAATAATTTTAAAAATGATATTATTAACAACTGTTTTATAAAAGATATTAACAACATAGATATTGTTAGCATCAATATTAACAACAAAGATATTTTTGTAAATGATATTACCAACATAAATATTTTAGATATAGATATTACTTACCTAAGAAAATCGATATTCTTGTGAACGATATTCACAATATTTGTGGATCACCATATTAAAAACTCAAAATGTGTACATCTCGATATTTTTTACTAGATATTTTGTCTGAATGTCGCCTGGTTTCATCACTATATTACTGATACATCTTACTGGGTTTTGTGTATTTCCTCCTGAGTTCTGTGTAAATGTTAACTCCACAATAATAGTAAGGTGTGAACGTTAGTAACCTTTAAACCTTACACTTAGATTAAGTTGCTCATAGTTAATAAAATGAATGTCATTACAGGGGAGTTGCATGCATACACTACTCCTAGGGGCCTATTACGATGTCGGGCGGATTGACTCCGCCAGGCTGGCGGTAGCCACCGCCGGCCTGGCGGAGGCAATCCGCCCGACATCCATACTAGTTCCCCCCCCCCGCCATATTAGTATGGCGGGGGGGACCTCAGCTGACGGAAAGACCGTCCGCTGCTTTTCTGCCCTGGTCGCCTTGCGGCCGAGGCGGAAAAGGAATAATATGGTGGCGGTGTCTATCAGATACCGCCAGCCATATTATGATGGGCGTCTGTAGGTGCCTTTCCGCGGCGGCGATGCCGCCACGGAAAGGCATGCGGTCTTCACTTTGGGGTCCACCTGCGGGCCCCCAGAGTAAAGGAGAGGTGGGGGGAGCACACAGGTACCCCCCCTTCATTTGCATTTACAAAGCAGCAGGCACCGCGCGGTGCCTGCCGCTTTGTAAATGCAAATGCTGTAATGCATTTTTAGCACCACCCGCCACAATGCTAAAAATACAGGATGTGCCCGCCACTGTGGTGGGCACATCCATATACCCCTCACGGGACCCCCGTCCTTATGGCGGGCGGTCCCTATTACCAAGAGGATGGTGGGCTGGCAAAGTCCGCCCGCCATCCAAATGACCCCCCTAGTGTTGCCTCATAAATTACCCCTTACTTAATAACATACATGACAAACAGCAATTCACACATATTTAAATGTGTTTATATTGCATGTTAGTCCCTGTGGTTATTTCCTCCATAACTGTAATATGGATTGTGCTGCATTAAAGGAAAAAATCTTAAAGCACATTTAAAGCACACAATGAAGTTTTAACTGATTTTTGTCACAATAACTCACGAATCTATTAGAATGCAAAATAATATTCAGGAATGAAGTCAGATCATGCCAGCTTGCCATAAGATTAAATTGTGCTCAGTTTGCGATGCAGTTCTGAAATCCACTATATAATGATATGAACACAAAAATGTGTCTAAACTCCTGTATCAAAATATTTAAGCTTAAATTTAAAAGATATTATCAATCTTTTTGGAAGAATATTAAGGAAAATAGTTATTCTTATTGGAGAATCAAAATCTCAAAATTTCTAATTAAATCTTGATAAGCGTGCCTTTCCATCCAATAGAATTTACTCACCTCATATCCAGAGGAAGAAGACATATCTTGTTGATTCTCCAATCAGTCCAAAAGTCCATAGATCCAGGGGTGAAGGTATCAATGTCTCTGTCCCCTGCACAGAGAAGACCACCTCGTCCCCAATGAAAAGATCTAATATCCAGTCAATTTGATGAAAATAAATTGCTTTTTAGGAGAGTAAGGGTAGATACCTCCAGCACAGCTTCACAGTACACAGATCAACTCCTATAATCAAAAGTTAACATTCCATCCTAGCAACATAACTAACATTCTAATGATGACATGCAGATGTACATAACTCTACCGTATAGGGCAGGCTTAAGCAGAGATTGCCTGTTGGAGGTCAGTGAATAACTTCTAGTGAGTACATAAAATACAAGTACTGGCATACTATTTGATGTACTCAAAAATGCTTTGGTGAAAAGGCTGAATGTAAATAGACTAATAAGATAACACTATAAATAAAGCTTAGTGACCTTTTCAGCTTTGGAAAATAAAGGAATACTGCACTAAATACCCCTCCTTATACAATGCCCAGACATAGGCTCAGAACAAAACATCTTAATTTTGAATGCGGAAATATTCCCCTGTTGTGCAAATAAATACTAGTTTTGTGTTAGTTCCACATGAGAGACGTAGTACTTTTTAGTTTTGATTTATTGTGGCTGGTGTCACTCATGGCTAACTGTTGCCTTTGATACACAGAAAGAGACTTTGACATTGGTATGTGGAAACGTTTGGCTTTGCAATGGTTTGAGCAAGGTAGGTATGCCTGCAAATTACCTCACGAACAGGTGTGGACACTTTTTTGTAATCCAAAGTAAGCGGCTCCAAAACCTCAGGTAGTGCTACTTGTTTTCACAGGCTTCACAACTGTCGGTCCTGTATTTTATGAAAAAAAAAGGTGAAAGAAGTTGTAATATTCTGCAATACAGTGAGGAGTGTGAGGAATGAGGAATACTTTGGTGGCCCAGCATTAATTGGGCTCAGGCAATATAATTTCCTTAATAGTAATTACATTACATTAATTACACTGCCTGTCTCTAACAATACATTACTGGCAGGTGTTGCCATTAATTTTCCTTGCTGGGGAAGATTTGTTTCAAGAGCACTGTCAAAGGTTTGAGCAACTCATGCAAAGATTCCACACGATCCAGGACGCAGCTGTCAGACTGAACCTCAACCTGCCCAAGAGGACACACATCACCCAGTACCTGAAGGACCTCCGCTAGCACAGTATTTAGAAGAGATGCCAGTTCAAGCTTCTGACCCACGCCTGCACGACCAAGGACCCGTATACATTAACCACTACCTGCATTTCCACCAACCGACCAGGAATCCCTGGATGTATGTCAGTACAACGCGATCTTTTAGATCGCGGTACTTGACATCGCAGATTTTACAACGCAAGTCGTTACAACGACTTGCAATGGAGGGCGCGGATTTAGGAATTTTATAATTTTATATTCCAACACCAGTCCCCTAACAGTAGGGAAGGTGTTGGAATATAAAATTACAACATTCCTTTTCCCACAGCGCCATCCAGCGCAAGTCGTAGTAACGACTTGCGTTGTAATAGCTGCGTGGAAAAGGTTGTGCGGTGTAAACACTGCGTTGTAAACGACGTTTCCCGGAATCCCTGCTCAGCACACCTCACCCTTGCACAGATACCACTTATCCACCCCTGCTGCTCCATGGGACGATGCTTCTCCCACCTCTCCGTCAAAACCTGGAATGCCTTCTCCCTTCACCTCTACACTGCACCCTCACTAACCCACTTCAAGAAATAACTCAAGACCAGGCTCTTTGGCTGATACCTGCAGCACAGTACCTGCATAATCTATCAATCAATCAATCAACCGAATTTGTAAAGCGCACTACTCACCCGTAAGGGTCTCAAGGCGCTGGGAGGGGGGGGCGCTACTGCTCGAAGAGCCAGGTCTTGAGCAGTTTCCTGAAGGAGAGATGGTCCTGGGTCTGCCGTAGGTGGGTGGGGAGGGAGTTCCATGTCTTGGCCACCAGGTAGGAGAAGGATCTTCCTCCGGTGGTGGTTCTGCGAATGCGTGGGACGGTGGCGAGGGCGACGCTGGCGGAGCGGATCTGGCGGGTGGGTGCATAGAATGTGAGGCGGTTGTTGAGGTATTTGGGGCCCATGTCTTGGAGAGCTTTGTGTGCGTGGGTGAGGAGTCTGAACGTGATCCTCTTGCTGACGGGGAACCAGTGCAGGTCTCTCAGATGGGGAGAAATGTGGCCGTGGCGGGGAATGTCCAGGATGAGTCGTGCCGAGGCGTCCTGTATGCGCTGGAGTCTTTTCTGGAGTTTGGCTGTGGTTCCAGCATAGAGGGTGTTCCCGTAGTCCAGTCGACTGGTGACCAGGGCCTGGGTGACCGTCTTCCTGGTGCCGGTGGGGATCCATCGGAAGATCTTTCGGAGCATGCGCAGGGTGTTGAAACAGGATGACGAGACGGCGTTGACTTGCTTGGTCATCGTGAGGGAGGAGTCCAGGATGAAGCCCAGGTTGCGTGCATGGTCCGTTGGCTTGGGGGCGGTGCCCAGGGCGGGGGGCCACCAGGAGTCATCCCAGGCGGAGGGGGATGGTCCCAGAATGAGGTCTTCCGTCTTGTCCGAGTTCAGTTTCAGACGGCTGAGCTTCATCCATTCTGCGACGTCTTGGATTCCTTCCTGGAGGCTGGATCTGGCAGTGGCAGGGTCGTTGGTGAGGGAGAGGATCAGCTGGGTGTCGTCAGTGTAGGAGATGATGTTAAGGTTGTGTTGGCGTGCGATGGCTGCGAGGGGGCTCATGTAGATGTTGAAGAGGGTGGGGCTGAGCAAGGATCCTTGTGGGACGCCGCAGATGACTTCGGTTGCCGCGGACCGGAACGGGGGGAGGCGGACTCTCTGGGTTCTTCTGGTGAGGAACGAGATGATCAACTCCAAGGCCTTTCCTTGGATTCTGGTGTTGCTGAGGCGCTGAATTAGGTTGTGGTGGCATACGGTGTCGAAGGCTGCTGAGAGGTCCAGGAGGATGAGGGCAGTAGTTTCCCCGTTGTCGAGCATGGACCTGATGTCGTCGGTAGCTGCGATGAAGGCGGTCTCTGTGCTGTGGTTTGCTCGGAAACCGGAATGCGATGGGTCGAGGGATCCGTTTGTCTCGAGGAAGGCGGAGAGTTGTTTGTTGACAGTCTTCTCGATGACTTTGGCCGGGAAAGGGAGGACCGAGATGGGGCGGAAGTTCTTGAGGTCCCTGGGGTCCGCGTTGGGTTTCTTCAGGAGGGCGCTGATCTCGGCGTGTTTCCAGCTCTCCGGGAAGGTGGCGGATGCGAAGGAGCTGTTGATGATGTCCCGGAGTTGGGGTGCGATGATGGAGTCGGCTATGTTGAAGATGTGGTGTGGGCAGGGGTCGGTTGGGGAGCCGGAGTGGATGGTGTTCATCGTGGGGGTGGTGTCTTCTATGCAAACCGAGGTCCAGGTGCAGAGGGTGGTGGTGGGGGGCATTGGTTCGGTTGTTGGGTGCGTGGTCTGGGCGCCAAAGCTGTTGTGTATGTCGGCGATCTTGCGGTGGAAGAATGGGTTGGGTAATAAGCCGCCCTTTACAAGTACTACTTGATTGATTAAATGAATGCATTTACATGAATGTAACTTGGATTAACAACAGTTTGTTACCTAGTCGTTCAAAGTGGTCCTAAAATAAATAAGCTTTTTTTACCATTGGAGTAACCCTAATGGTATTGGTGTAGAGTAAAGATTGCCCACCCTTTATATGTCAAAAATGTCACAGGTATCTAAGAAACATACGGTATGAAAGTGCACTTAGCATGTGATTCATGTATTGTTTAATTAATTAATTTGAGTGGTGCACTTGACATTTATTAAAGAGTGCCTTCACTTTTGGAGAACTTACATAAATGTTTGTCTTAATACAGTTTGACAAATAAAGAACCATCTTCATTTAGTAGAAAACATATTCACCAACTTGACTTTCTAAATGTGTGTGCTTCTTCATTTGAAATAAGTTTAGTGAATTGACACTTTGATTAAACGCTTAATCATATATGTATAATGTAATCCTACTATAAACATTACATTTATGTAAGGTGTGCATTAATATTTCATATATTTGATTTGAATACACCTCTCAGTTATACTTACTATTGAACATTATAATTAATTATAGAAAATTACACATAGTATGAAACCTAATGCATTAGAAACGTATATTCATTTGTGTTTAAATGTCCACACATATATTAAATGTGTACCATCAAAGTTAATGTTTAAACTTGTCCAAAGAAGACTTGTATTTCACCATGTTCCAAAAAGCATTTTTCTGCTAACCTGACATTTCATGCAGGTATTCACATTCATTGATAGTTTAGAACAGAAACATTATTTATTAGCAGTAGGGAGAACAGGAGCCTGAGAAAAGGACCTTGATGAAGGTACACTGAGAAACAGTGCGCTAACTGAATGAACTATTGTCCCAAAAGTTGCCATCTATGTGTGTTTGAGGCAAAGATGTTGTTCCCAATTCCAGTGTGGGATAAGCCCACAATGTTGCAGTCGGCAATGTGATGATTTGTGGAATACAATGGGCTGCTAATAGTGTGATGGTAGGCAGACAAAATATCGATTTTTAAATATCAACATACAATAATTTCGATGTTTAAATATCGAAGGGACAGAATATAGAAGGTAAGTAATATTGATATTTTTAATATTGATGGGACAGATTTAGAAGGTAAGTAATATTGATTTTGTTAATATCGATGTTAGTAATATTGATGTTACTAATATCGATGTTAGTAATATCGTTGTTACTAATATCGATTTGTATATAATTTTATGTATATTATTATGTATTTTATATGTATTTTTTTTTAAATGTAATTTAAGTAAATTTTGTATTTTGGTACCGTAGCGGGTTATGGGTTTATTGGGGAATAGGGTGGGATGTAATTTATTATACTAAATTAATTATTAATATTTTAGGAATTATAAATTAATTTTAATTAATTGGTAATTTTTTTTTTTTAATTGTAATTAATTGATGAATTGATAATTATGTTCTGTAGCGGGTTATGGGTTTATAGGGGATTAGGGTGGGAAGTAATTTAATTATGCTAAATTAATTGTTGATTTTTAGGAATTATCAATTATTTTAATTAATTGGTAATTAATTGTAATTAATTCATTAATTGATAATTATGTTTTCTAGGGGGTTATGGGTTGATAGGGGAATAGGGTGGGAAGTGATTTAAATGTAATTTATTGTTTTGATTCATTGTTTTGTTAATTGTATTATTGTTAATTCATTAATTGGTAATTAATTATTATTAATTGGTATTTATTATTAATTTATTTTTACTTAATTATTTATTTCTAATTATGTTTTTAATAATTATGTATTGGTATTTGTAAATAGTTTATATTTATTTAATTATTTTTTTTAATATTTTAAAATATTAGTTTATTTATAAGTATGAAACTTCAACCCTACGCTTTCCAATACTTTCCCTACTGTTGCACTCTCTGGAGTTGGAATAGTAATTTTTCCCCCTACGTTATCCAACACTTTCCCTACTATTTCACTCTCTGGAGTGGGAATAGTAATTTTTACCCCTACGCTATCCAACACTTTCCCTACTGTTGCACTCTCTAGAGTGGGAATAGTAATTTTTACCCCTACGCTATCCAACACTTTCCCTACTGTTGCACTCTCTGGAGTTGGAATAGTAATTGTTACCCCTACGCTATCCAACACTTTCCCTACTGGTGCACACTGTGGAGTGGGAAAAGTAAGTTTTTACCCCTACGCTATCCAACATTTTCCCTACTGTTGCACTTTTTGGAGTGGGAATGGTAATTTTTACCGCTACGCTATCCAACATTTACTTACTTTTTTTAAATTGTTTTAAATTTGTAGTAATTTTTATTTATATTATTATTTTATGTGTATACATTTATTAGCAATTTATAATACTTTTATTTATTTATAAGTTATTAAAATTATTTTTAAAAGTTATTAGTAAGGAAGTATATATTATGTATTATATTTATATTATTTTTCTATTTATTATTATTACATTATGCATATTATTTATTAATTTTAAATATTATAACATATTTTTAACTATGTTTAATACATTTGTAACTATTATTTCATTTATAAAAAAAAGATATATTTAAAAAAACAATATTTTTTAATTACGATATTTTTGACATCGATCTTTATTTTTTTCCCGACATTTTTGTACTTACCTTGTTAGAGATAGCATGTCGATATTTTTTATATCAACATTTTGTCAGACATTCTAGTGTGATCGAGGGGGTGTCTCCAAATGGACTTTGCACGCTATAATATATTGTTACCCTTTGACTTTTGCACACATATCTTGCAGGCTTTCCTCAGATTCTCAGACTTTCTTGCAGATTTCATGTACATCTCTTTCTTGATGCTGATCAGACCCCATTGCAGATTCTTTGCAGTCCCCTTCCTTGATTCCTTCCTTCCTTGAGACATTGCTAGCTTAATGGACTTTGAGAGGGCTTATGCTGAATACTTTTTCTGATTTTTGCTTAAGTGTGGCTTAGATTGACACTTGTTCTTGACCCGTAGAAGACACTTGACCGAGCTTCGGAGATGCTAACGTTTTCTTATCTGATTTAGTTTTGTCCTGACCTGACTTCCTTTATGTAGTCTGCCTGAGTTGCTAGAGGCATTTTTCCCAAACCATCCTCTGGACTTTGAAATTCTAGATTACTAATGTATAGGAGAGAGAACCTTAGATTATTTTCTTAGAACCAGATTCTGATGCTGTTGTTCTGCATTGTTGTCACAGAACTACTTGTTTGTTTGATACTAATTCACCTTAATTTCTTCAGGTGTCTGTGAATCCCAGTTGCCACTGAATCTTTACAGCAGGGGTTTAAGTGTGGTTTATTTGAATCTGATTATTACCTTGTAACAAACCTTTGGAACTTTGCTACTGATTCCTGTTCCTCATTGTGTAGCCAAATTGGTTGCACTGTTAATTGACTTTTTTATTATACCTCCCTTCACCTCTCAGTCATAGAAAAAGGTCTAACGGAGGACAAGTGGTAAACAAGGGGGCCCAGCAAATACTGGATCAGTACTCTATAGGTAAAAAAAGGGCAAATGTTTGCCTCTTCCAAAATTCACACCTAAATATTTTTCCCATCCCTATCAATATATAGAGCACGCTGTGGCAGGTATTTTCTGTGATAGATATGTGATCCGTATGAATGCCTGGTGACTGGTAACACATTTTACTTTTCTATTTGGCACATGAGGTCTGACGTCAAAAAGAAAACGCTGAAAGATAGCCATTAATATTACAAGAATGAAAAAAAATGGTGCTATGTTTGCTTTTTCCCATCTTTTTGTCGACATGTTAAAATATATATTTTTTTGAAAGCGGAATGCTAATAAAGACCAAGGGGGTCATTAGGATGGCGGGCGGACTTAGTCCGCCCGCCATCCTATTGGTGATCAGGACCGTCCGCCATGAGGGCGGGGGTCCCGTGGGGGGTATTAGGATGCGCCCGGGGCGAAAAAGCGGCAGACGATCTTTCTGTCCGCAAGCGGTCCCCCCGCCATAGTAATATGGCGGGGGGGAAATGGGTGGCGGGCGGGTATGGATGTCTGGTGGATTGCCACCGCCCGCAAGTGTATGTTAAAGAGAACTGAATAATTCACAACATGGTGAAGCTTTCTTTGAGGCAGGCATTTGCTGTGATAGCATTGTGTTCAATATCAATGTGTAATGCGTGATAACTAGTCTTCCTGATTGTAACCTTTTGATTGCTTGCTGTTAAGCCAATGTTTAATGTTTTTGGCAGCTTTTACTTGAACCAACATAAAAAAGTTTTCCAAAAAAGGAATCCACACCAAATATGCGTCCTAATATACCAACAAGCTGAGGATACTAAAGGTACCCAGGGTTTGTAGATTGCACTGGAGGAGCTGCGTAATTAGCTAAACTACAGCATAATGTCAGGTTTTGGGGGGAAATTAAAAAAGGGTTGCCCAAGAAAGCATATGCTTTGTTTCTACAATTAGCATCAATGAAATGCTTGCTGTGCTAATATCACCATCTGCTTTAAGTAACAAGCATTGTTGTATCAAAAACACTCGTTTTTTTACCACAGTTTTTGAAATTTTCAAAGAGATAATCCATTTCCCTAATTTATCTGATTTCAACCTTCTTGCAGTTTGAGAGCAAAAACAGGCGTGCAACTCATAGGTAATCCTGGGAAAGCGATACATTATTTAAACAAAAAGAGTTGAGCAAGGGGTAAGTGTGGAGATCCCTCAGGGGTTTTTCAAAGAAAATAATTGTTGATATAAAAATAATGAAAAGGAAAAGGAAATAATAGCCTTTGGTGCATCGTTTTCATCTGTCATTTTTTTGTCACAATGGCCGATTACAAAAGTGATATACTCTTATGGTCATATACCCTTCTGATCACTGGGATAATTCGGGTCTGTAGGTTTTGCAAAAACTGGTGATACCCAAAGCCAAGAATTGAGCTGCACCTTACAATGATTTTTCATTGTATACGAACTATACAGCAATTGATAAGGTAAGAAAAGAAAAATGGGTATGAAGTAAACCTACATATATCTGAAATGTACACAAGATACTGAGGGGTTCTTACGATGGCAGGCGAACTTGAGTCCGCCTGCCATCGTTGTAGTGCATGGGACGGCGCACCTGTATGGCGACGGTCCCGCACGTAGAATTTCGATGCGACCGCCACCATGGCGGTCGCATCTTGCATCTTTACGATTGCGGCCAGTGCTGCTGGCTGCATCACCAGCCGCAATGCTAAAAATGCATGTAGTGCGTTTCCCTGCACTACGTGGCAGGCACCAAGCAGTGTCTGCCACTTAGTACAGGGAAATGTAGGGGGTACCCCTCCAGTGCACCACCACTTCCCCCAACACAAGGGGGGCCTACAACGTACCCCAGAAAACAATCTCCGACAGCATTTCCATGGTGGTTTCACCGCCATAGAAAGGCTCGCCACAGCCGGCAATGAAATTTGGCGGATGGTGCCTGCTAGGCACCTCCACCATTTTCAAAATACTGACCGCTCCGCCAGGCAATCGGTACAATTGCCTGTGGTGGAAACGTGGTGTGCAGTCTTTGCGACCACCGCAGACCTGAAACGATTCCACCCCGCCATTGTAATTTGGCAGGGGAAATTGCTGTCCGATGGACCCCACTGCACGGCTGGTGGTGGCAGCCCCTCCGCCATTGTAATCACCCCCAGAGTTTGGGAACAGTGGTTATTTGAACACCTCTGAATTTGTGGTTACACATAACATCATATAATTCAAAGGGCTTTTGTAAGATGTCTTCTGTTTTTGCACACTGGCTTACATTTGGAAGTCATGAGACAAACGGCCTATATTCTGTGTTCTCACAAATCTCCTGATAAAGGTGGTACCCCACTTGTGTAGTTTGGCTTGGAGTCTATGACACAACAACCCCCATCCGCCAAAATGTAAGCTGGAGACATCACATTTTACTCAGCAAAATCAACACTTTTTGATGTTCATCCGAAGAGTAAATCAGAGACAATCACTTTAGAACAAAACACAATGCTTAAGTGACAGTGCCAGCAGCTTCCATAAACAAATGCAGTAATGCATCTGTCTTTTGGGCCACGCTGTTCTTATCTGAGGCAACTAAAACCAGTTCCAAAGAAGACTTGTAGACTGACACAGCGATGCCTTTTACCTGAAGACCACTGGTGGCATGTGGACTCCCCCATCTGAGACACAAAGTGTTAACATTTGCACATGAAGTAAATTGTTGTTCAGCTTTTGCACAGTGCCACTGGATAGTTGTGCTTGTAACTATGCAACAAAGGATGATTTCGAACAAGCAAATTTCCATCTGGGAAGTGTGTGACTTCCAGAAAAAGGTAGTCATTTAGTGCCCTGATGTTAATGTGTACTGGGGGTGCATGTCACATTAGCTGCAGAGCGGGCTGATTTACTCACTGGCATTAAGGACAATGGCAAGGATAAACAGTTACTTTTTATCAGCTCTACAGTGGTGAAGTTGTGCAATGCAAGGCTTCATAAACTTTGCACACAAGTACTGTATACGCAATCATGTGATGCGCTGCTCTCAAACAATGGAAATCTGCAAAAATATAAACTCAGAGGTATCAACCCAACAAGCAAGGTGCAGGACTTTTCATCGGCACATAACATGTTCTACAAGGCTGACCAGCCTGCTTTTCCCTGACTAGATCACCACCATGCTGCATCGCAGGCACTGTGTGACTTTTCAGTCTCTTGCTTGCTGCTTCTTCACAATTGTATCTTTTAATTTCTTCTAGCCACACATGTCATGTCCCTACTGGGCTTCCTGTTGTCCTTTCGGGGCACTGTTTATTTAGTTCCTTCTACTTGAGCAGTCCATTTTCATTAGTCACCTTATATCCCTCGGTTTGAATTTAATGTACTTATTGTTTTATTGAAAGATGAAGGATAGAATATGTAACAGTCTGAACATTTACTTATTTTCAGTTCCAGGAAATGTGTTAAGTACGTTATTTTAATGCTCCACCAGTTGCTAAAATGGTGTCAGTAGTTTAGCTGTATGTGCCTCAGTCCCAGATGACACAGAGTAAACCAAGGCTAGTTAGAACTCAATCAGATTACAGATCAAGAACAGACTCAAATTATCATTTGTGTGTGTGGTGTGTAGCGCTCTAGTGGTTCATAGCCACGTCACGGCTAGAGCACGCCAGGAATGGCTGGCGGCCATGCTAGCGCTGCCAGAGATAAGAGCAGGTCGGTCCCCGGCGTCTCCGAGAGCACTTTTTAAAATAAAGGTTACTACATGAATATACCCGGAGCCTCATCTCTTCATTTGGGGGTACATTCACGGCGACGAGGATAGGATGATTGCGTTTTATGTATCGATGATCCAATTCTAGGTATTGATTGCTCCAGCACCAAGTAACCCTCATGTGCACAGTCACTAGGAGGAATACAAGTCTCCATGGTAGCCGACTCTAGGTTCCCGTACACTATCATTCAGCGCCACATATGGGACAGGGACTTCGTCAGCACCTTATGCACCCACCTCTTCCCCACAAACGTACATCCTGTCACCCTCACCAGGGAGAGAATCCCCATGGTAGGCTTCCCCCCCTCCAATTTGAGTTCAAGGGACGGACATCAGAAGGCAAACTGTATGTAGCTGAAACAGGTCCCTCAGTGTTGGGGTGGGCGGACCAAGGAGCACTAGGGATCCAATTTAACCCGGGAGGCACCACACTAGTACTAATGACCGACAGCCCGCACACCAGGGAAGACACTACGTGGAAGGATGATTTTCCCACTGTCTTTGGCGGCTTCATTGGCAAACTCACATAATTCACGCACAAAATCTGGCTCAAAGAGGGAGCCGTTCCAGTAAACCACAAAATAAGAAGTATCCCCTTGAAATGCTGGGAGGCAGTACAAGCCGAACTACAACACCTGGAATACAGCGGGGTGATTGAACCGATTGAGAGCGCGGAGTGGTTGGCACCCTTGGTCGTCACGCGCAAGCCAACGGCAGAGTGCGCCTGTGCATCAACCTTAGAGAACTCAACAAAAATATCATAGTGGATAAATTCCCCTTACCGAAAATAAACGAGATGTTGGCCCACAGCAATGGGATCAATTGGTTCTCAGCAATCGACCTTACAGCGGCATACCACCAAATGTCACTACACCCCTCCAGCAGAAAACTTACATTGTTCATCACACCGTTTGACTGCTACCAGTTCCGACGCATGCCCTTTGGCCTTGCATCCGCTGCAGCTGTTTTCCAAAAACTAATGCACAGACTATTCAAAGACATAAAAGGTGTGCAGTACTTCCAGGATGACAAATCCTCATAATGGGAAAGTCTCGACAAGAAACTCGTGACGGTGTTACAAATCCTGTCCCACAATGGCCTCACAGCGGAGTGGAAAAAATGCAAATTTGGCCTGCACACGGTCATCTACTTGGGACATAAAATAAGCGACCAAGGCATCTCCCCCAAACGAACTAATGTAGAGGCCATCGTGTCGACACCCACACCCAGGAACAAGGAAGACGTACTTTCCTTGGACTAGCTGAGTTCTACAGCAAGTTTGTTCAACACTTCGCCACCAAGACACACCATCTACGTCAAATACTCAAAGAAAAAAATGCATTCCAATGGATGGATGACGCCAATGAGGAATTTCGCCGAATCAAACTAGACATTTGCGAGGCCGTGCCTTTACATGGATTCGACCACACTTCTGTCTCCACCCTTACCACGGATGCTAGCGACAAAGGCTTGGGAGCTGTCCTGTCACAGAGATCGGAAGACGGCGAGATCACCACCATCAGTTTCAAGTCCCGCACCCTTTCCCCCAATGAGGAAAAATTCAGTGTTATTGACAAGGAAATGCTGTCAGCCATCTGGGCGATGGAGAAATTCCGTAAATTCCACTGGGGCTCTAAGATCTTGCTCCGGACAGATCACAAACTCCTGGTCAAAGTGCTTACTTCAAGCGGACATGCAACACCACTCCACGCATTGCCAAAATGACTCTCAGGCTACTGGACTTTGTCTATGAAGTGGAATACATCCTGGGCCACAAAAACAAAGTAGCGGACTACCTTAGCAGAGCAGCAGCGATGGAAGGTGCACCTGCAAAAACAGAATGGGATGAGTATGCGGTTGCCTTCCCTCATGACCAGGAGGAAGTCATAAGCGCACAAGAATGGAAGGCAGCATATGAGGCCGACCCCCACATCGAGACCGTAAAACAGTATGTCATGCAGGGGTGGCCGGATAAGAAACATTTGGACGCCGACCTCCGGAAGTTCTGGGAAGTGAGAGAAGAACTCTCCATCTGCAAGAAAGCAATAGTCCTCTTAAGAGGGGACAAAGTGATTCCTGTCGCGACAGTTAGTAGACCGGCTCCACACGATACTACATGAAGGCCATTCAGGCATCGTGAAAACTAAGAACCGTGTCAAAAATTCTTATTGGTGGCCCGCCGATGACAGCCAGGTGGAGAAGCACGTGAGGGCATGCGCACAGTGCGGCAATGCCGACAAATCACAAACCATGCTACGACCACCCTTGGGGAAGTTCACTAACCCCACCAACCCGTGGGAGGAATTAGCAGTTGAAATTCTGGGTCCCATTCTGGACTCACAGGGCATACCCAAATATGCCATAGCATTAATGGATCGGTGCTCCAAATGGCCTGAAGTTGAACTGTGTGAATCGGCTGATGTGGAGAAGGTGGTATCGTTCCTCTCTGACACATTGTTGCGGGAAGGCATTCCGAAGGTTATCACATGTGACAATGGCTCTCAGTTCACATCTGAGAAATGGACTGCATTCACGACCCGAAACGGCATCACTACCAAACATACCCCGGTGTACCACCCAGCTGGCAATGGCTTCGCAGAACGGTTCAACCGAGTACTTATGGGATCTGTGCAAACTGCCATCTGCGCAGAAAAAAAATAGGAACAGGAGATCAAGAACACAGTCTGAGCCTATCGCATTACGCCCACGTCCATGGGATACAGCCCATTCAAGATCCTGAGAGGTCGTGACCCGTTCACACGGGACAATGCTGCATGGTTGAACCTAACACTCTAAAGCCAATGGTTCCCAGCAGTAGTCCGTAGCATTTTGGAGAAGGCCCAGAAATTTTGTGAAAATTTACACAGACTGCTACAACAAGAAACACGGCGTACGAGATGTCGCATTGGAAAGAGGGGAATGGGTCCGAGTGAAGTTGGCACAATTGCGGCGAAAAGGAGACAGTAAATCGACCCCTACAAGTCAAGGAAACCTACACCCTCTCTGCCCTTCTAAGTGATGGCAAAGTATGGTCCCCCGACAGAATGGCCAAGTGCAACAAAGTGATAGGATGGGACAAACGAGAGATGGCAATGAGCACCAGAAACACCGCACAGGGAGTTGGACGATGAAGAGTATGAACGAGAAACAAACAGACACAGGAACAAAGCCACAAGAGACAATAGAGATGAGAGCAGAGCTGCACAGGAGCAGAGCGGTCAGGAGGACATATGATTACTCAGACCACAAGAAGACCATAATGGACAAGAACCTAACACCAGACCAATGACCACCACAGCTCCCAACACAGATCAGCAGGGGAGCACAGGAGAAGCCAGAGCAAGCATGAGGGAGACACTTACGACTCAAACACCCACTGCACGCACCCACACTGGTAGAGCAGTAGTGTTACCCAAGAGATACTAAGATTAAGATATGTAACCTGCAGTACTTCCTGCCTGCCCCCCTCCTCCTCCCCCTGTTGTTAGATGTACTTATGTCACACCCCTGTGCCCAGGACTTTAGCGGGTGCCCCGGGGAACACATATTATTTCTTGTTAAAGTGTTGTAAAAGGAGGGAGATATGTGGTGTGTAGCGCTCTAGTGGTTCATGGCCACGTCACGGCTAGAGAACGCTGGGAATAACGGGCGGCCAAGCTAGCGCTGCCGGAGATAAGAGCAGTGCTGTCTCCGGCACTCTCTGAGAGTACCCTTTAAAACAAAGGTTACTACTTGAATATACCCCGTGCCTCATCTCTTCATTAGGGGGTACATTGATGCTCTACAGTGTGTTGTAAAGATTTATTAGTAAAATTGTATCTCTGTGCAAATGTAGTGGTCATTTCAATTGAAAATATTTTGTCTGTAATGGGAATGTACTAACACACCTTGCATACTGACTCTACATCACATCACTCTACTCTGCACCATGCCATGCCACATCACTCCACCCCACTGCACTTTACACCACTGCACTCTACTCCACTTTGCACCAGTTCGCTCTAAGCCATTGCACTCTATTCCTGTCTGTGCTAATCTGCACCACTCTACTCTATGACAATGCACTCTACGCCACTGTACTCTACACCACTGTACTATTCGACACTGCACTCTACACCACTCCAGTCTAGGCCACTCCAATCTGCTCTGCACAACTCCACTCTACGCCACTTCACTATATACCACTCTGCAACAGTGCACTCTATGCCACTACAGACTATGCCAAAACACACTGGGCCAATGTATTCTACAGTGTAACACTCAACTCTACGGCCCTGCACTGCAAGCCAATATACTGAATGCGACTCTAATCTACTCTGCACAGATCACTCTATGCTACTCCACTCTACATCACTTTACTCTTTGACATTGCACTCTACGTCACTCTATGCCGCTTCACTCTACACCACTTTACACCACTACACTCTACGACACTCTAGTCTGCAACATTACACTCAATGCCACTCTATGCCACTTCACTCTACACAACTTTACACCACTACACTCTACGGCATTCTATTCTATAACACCATACTCTAATCTGCATAACTGCATGTTTATGCCAATGTATTCTATACCACCGCCCACTATGCCACTCTAGTCTGCATTACTTCTCTCTATGCCACTGAACTCTGCAGCACTCCACCCTACGCCACTGCACTCTATAGCAGTATATTCTATTCCGCACCACTCAATGCCACTCTACTCTGCACCACTGCACTCTTTTATGCAACACTCTAATCTATGGCAATACATTCTACAATGCTGCATTGCATGCCACTGAATTCTATACTGCTTCACTCTAGGCCAATGCACTGTACACAAGCCCAATCTACTCTATGCCATTCCACTGAACACCACTCTACATGAATCCACTCAATGCCACTCCAATACACAACTCTCTTTGCCACTCCACCTTATGATACTGTTCTCCACTTTACGCCATTCCACTCTATGACACTCCATGCCATACCACTCTGTGACACTCCACGCCACTCTCCTCTATGCCACTGACCCAGCCGTGTGCAGTGCTTCAGCTGCTTCAAACTATTTTTCTGGTGTTTGGTTTATTTAAGGTGAAATGTTCTGTGGAAACTACAGCATGTCAGGCACAGGGGATAGCCTGACATGCTGGTTGCCACCATGCTCACTGCTGAAGGGGAGCTTGGTGAGTTCTTAGGCGCCTTGATCCTGGTGAGTTGGAAAAACTGTGTTCTACCAGCTAACAGTGAATGGGGCTGTCCTTCCAGGTCAGGGATGGCTGTGGCAGGCTGGCAGCAATTGGGAAAATGAGAGGCTCCTCTCCTTGCCGGTTCCTGTAAAACAGTAAGGGCCTCATTTGAGGTCAATCCTACAGATATATAAAAATGTAAATATGTGTTGGAATATTGTCATGGGAGGATTTGTTTGCCCATGTTTTTCATTGGTTCAGATAAGGTGTTTTGGGAGATAATTGGGACTGGTTCCTACCTGATTTTCTTTAGCCTATTTAAGGTGCCTTTTGTTCTTCTTGGTCAGTATCAGCAGGACTGGTGGGGAAGCAAGCATCAGAGAGGAAGCATATCTTGTCTTCTACAGATGAGGATGATACAATTCCAGCCAGGAAAATCAGATTTGGGGAATCTGCGGAACCTCCAACCTTGAGTACTGTGGCTTATGTTCAGGCTAGGGTAGAAGCAGCAGTGCCCAGGGCATTGGATGAGAGACAAATAACCAAGCTGAGAGACAAGAAGCATGCTGGGGAGGTTATGGTATCCCCCGCTTTCGATTCATCACTTCAAAGTCAAATCTCCCTTCAGCCTCTACAGGGAAATATGTGCAAAGGGAGGAAGTACCAGATAGTCTACAGTACACTCGTGAGGATATAGGTTTTTCTCCTTTTCCTGCTCAGGAGCTGCTAAGGGCCTCTTTCCTCAATTTGTCAAGCCAACAGTTTATGCCATGACATTTTGTGGTAGAAATAAAGATTTAATTACTGGATAATGCAGTGATCTAGATCATTCCACTGTCCCAAAGATTTTACAAAAACTTTACTTGTTAGCGGAAGAAAAGGACTCCCTTTCTTATAATGTTAAAGTGGATGCCATTCTAGATACCCTGATTGGGAGAATGGCCATTAATCCTGAGGATTGTTCAACTTCTGATGCTACAAACAAGTAGTAGAGGGGGCACTAAAGAAAGAGTTTTCTGCAGAGAATCTGACACTTAAAGCTGGAATTTATTCAGCTACGCACCTTAAGATCATGTCTCGGACTTTGAGAAATTGTCCTCCCCAATTCAGAAGGAAACTGATTGTTCTGAATTGCTGGTGAATATGGAACGGGAGGCAATATTTCTGGCTGATGTTTCCTCAGAAATGTTAAAGCTTCTGCCATGGTGACAGGTCCTGTTGTTATAGAAAGAAGAAATGTGTGGATTAGAAATTGTAAGGCGGACTACTCAGAGAAGTCTACTCTGATGAAAATTCCCTTTGTATTTAAATTGCTGTTTGTGAACAGCTGGATAGTATGATTACAACGCATTCAAGGATCAGGAGCATGCTATGGCTTATAAAGTAGAACTTTCTTCCTCTCAGCATTTCTGGGATCATTCTTCTTCTCGCTCATCCGGAAAAAATCCAAAACCTTTTTCAGATCTTAGGAAAAATATCCAGCCTAAGAAAGTTTCATACTCTATGGGACCCAAAGGACAAGAATGGTCTTCTAAGCAGAAGTCTTGACAATTTGTAACAAAAGCATCATGTCCAGTGGGAGGCAGACTTTTGTTTTTTTCAGGAGACTTGGGCTGGTGATGTATCGGATAAGTGGGCCATGAATATTGACAAGAATGGTTGTCATATAGACTTTATCACTAGGCCCCCGAATGGGGCACCATTAGTACTCATATCCCTGGGGACCCAGTCAGGAGACGGGCTCTTTTGAAAGGGGTTTATGCCCTTTTAGAGAAGAGGGCAATAGATCCAGTGCCCATGGAAGAACGGGGGAAGTAAGAAATTGCATTTTGTTCCCAGTGCAAAAGGCTTATGGAAACTACAGACTCGTTCTGAGTCTACAAGGGTAAATGTATGGGTCAGGACAATTCACTTCAAGACGCTCACTTCTGACTTCCATAGATCTTCGGGGCACTAATTTGCATGTTCCTATGGCAAGCAAACATAAACATGCCTGCGATTTGTGATAAAAGAACATCATTTTCAATTTGTAGTGTTATTACTCATTCTGAAGTCAGCCCCAAGGGTGTTTATGAAGGTTCTGGTCCCCTTGGTGGCGTTGGCTCACCATAAAGGAATCTTTCTTCATCCCTATCTGGATGCCTGGCTGATTCACACTCCCACCAAGGAATTCACTCACAAACACACAGGGGTGGTTCTTTCTATTTTGTAGAGACACGTTTTTCTTATAAATGAGGGAAAATCCTACCTATTGCCAAAACAGGACTGTCAGTTTATCAGGGTACGGTTTGGCACATATATGGGGTTGTCATCTTGCCAGACGAAAGGGTGGTAAATATTAATTCTCACATCTTGAATCTTCTGGCCCTGTCAAGTCCGGCGGCTGCAGTTTGGCTTCAAGTTCAAGGAGATTTGGAAGCAAATTGTTCTAGTTCCGGGGACCTGGTTTCATTTACACAAGCAGATGGCACACATGTTGACTCATTGGTCCCTCATTTCTCAGCCTCCGTTCAGATTCCTCTCCTTCCCAGGTCAGGAAGAATTTGGGTTGGTGGCTAGAGACAGAGCATACCATGAAAGGAATACCTCTCTCCATTCCTGCTCCCAGAAATACCACAACAGATGCCAATCTGTTGGGTTGGGGGGCTTGAATGGGAGTACATCAGATCAAAGATTCTTGGTCCCCTTCTCAGAGCATGAGACCATTGAATTGAAGGGACTGGGGGCAGATAGATTGTCAATTAAAAACGTTTCTTGGTAACTGAGGGGGGCAGTTTTTCTGATTAAAACAATGTGACAGCAAAAGTGAATGTCAACAGGCAGGAGGAATCAGGCCTCTTTCGCGGCAAGGATTGAAAGCAAGCTGTTTCATTGGGCAGAACCCAGACTAATGTCAATTTCTGCGATGCACATCCAGAGGTTATCCATTACTCTAGCAGACAACCTGAGCAGGGGCATTCCATCTTCAGTGGATTTTTATTTCTATCACAGGATTTATGTGGAGATTACCGGGGAAACCCTGTTATAGAAATTTTTGTGACCTCTCTCAACTCCAACGTGAGGACATTTTGTTCAAAGTCCAAGGAGGTTCATGCTTGGGCAGCGGGCACTCTCTCATGCAAGTGACCTCTGGTCTTCTTTATGCTCTCCCTCCCTTTCTGCTCATCTCTGAGTTTCTTGACAGGCTAAGGAAAGAGTCTCATCTTGGTATCCACTTCTAGTTTAGATGAGGCAGTCAGAAGAATGGAGATCACCTCCAAATCCCTCCCAGTTTCTAGTCCCGATGTTGCAACAAGAAGTCCTGTTCAGAATGAAGTTAGTGGCCTTGAAGTTGTTTTTTATTGTCCCACTTCTTCTTAGTTGAAGCCGGTATCTGCTTGGAAGTGTCCTTTTCAGGACTGCCCATCAGTTGTGGTTTTAAAGCTTTCCCACCCAAACTGTCCCTGCCTAATTCTGCATATGCAGTTTCAATTACTTTTCGGTAGTTTTTGTTCCTGTTCTAAAGAACTGAACTCCCTAAGGCATTGGTGGACAGCCACCGAAGCTGCTTCCCCTTTAATATTAGCCAATATTATGGCTGATACCTGGGCATACTTACCTAGTAACTTCATCCCTAAGTTCAGAGCAGGCTCTGCTCCATACTCGCTCTGTATTTGTCTCAAAACATCTGGTATCACTGCTAATGACGGAATACCATAAGTTCTGGTATAAATGGCAGCAAAGACTGTACCGCAAGTGGTACAATCTTCTATTTGTGGTGTTATCCCCATGGGCAAGAAGATTGTTAGCATTCTGTGTTTTTCATACAGGGTAGTATTCGGGAATACTGCCTCTAGCTGTGTTATTTTCTTAGCTACCCACGTTTTGTGGGCATTTTACCCATCACTGCGTGTAATGTTTGTGGTGTGATTTTAGTTGCTGTACTCTGAGCTTGAGCTCCATTTGTTGCAACCATTGCTGGTTGGACTGTAAGTGTCCTCATGGCTGAATCTCAGGCTGGTGGCAGCGCCTGGGGTCAGTTTGGAGGGTCCCGGTCACTGTATTGGAGTGCTGCTACGTGGTGGGAGTGTGTGCTGTTATTTTACTGTACTTTTAAAAAAAACTGCGAACTTGCCGAAATTGTCTTTTTTAAGTGCACTAACCTGCTTTTGTTGTGCAGGGTCCCACTAACACCCCCGCTCCTCCATTGCCCTCCCTCGTGGATTCCAGCCGGTCTCTCGGGGCCGAGAGGCGAGGGCGAGCCGCCATCTTGGGGAGGGGTGTCCCACGAGCCTGACCGGAGTTAGCGGTCTAGTGCTCGCGTGGGAAAGGCTTCAATTGGACCATCGGACCAGGGGCTCAGGGCTGAATCTCAGTCTGGTGGCAGCGCCTGGGGTCAGTTTGGAGGGTCCCGGTCACTATATTGGAGTGCTGCTACGTGGTGGGAGTGTGTGCTGTTATTTTACTGTACTTTTAAAAAAAACGTCGAACTTGCCGAAATTGTCTTTTTAAGTGCACTAACCTGCTTTTGTTGTGCAGGGTCCCACTAACACCCCCGCTCCTCCATTGCCCTCCCTCGTGGATTCCAGCCGGTCTCTCGGGGCCGAGAGGAGAGGGCGAGCCGCCATCTTGGGGAGGGGTGTCCCACGAGCCTGACCGGAGTTAGCGGTCTAGTGTTCGCGTGGGAAAGGCTTCAATTGGACCATCGGACCAGGGGCTCAGGGCTGAATCTCAGGCTGGTGGCAGCGCCTGGGGTCAGTTTGGAGGGTCCCGGTCACTGTATTGGAGTGCTGCTACGTGGTGGGAGTGTGTGCTGTTATTTTACTGTACTTTTAAAAAAAACGGCGAACTTGCCGAAATTGTCTTTTTTAAGTGCACTAACCTGCTTTTGTTGTGCAGGGTCCCACTAACACCCCCGCTCCTCCATTGCCCTCCCTCGTGGATTCCAGCCGGTCTCTCGGGGCCGAGAGGAGAGGGCGAGCCGCCATCTTGGGGAGGGGTGTCCCACGAGCCTGACCGGAGTTAGCGGTCTAGTGCTCGCGTGGGAAAGGCTTCAATTGGACCATCGGACCAGGGGCTCAGGGCTGAATCTCAGGCTGGTGGCAGCGCCTGGGGTCAGTTTGGAGGGTCCCGGTCACTGTATTGGAGTGCTGCTACGTGGTGGGAGTGTGTGCTGTTATTTTACTGTACTTTTAGAAAAAACGGCTAACTTGCCGAAATTGTCTTTTTTAAGTGCACTAACCTGCTTTTGTTGTGCAGGGTCTCACTAACACCCCCGCTCCTCCATTGCCCTCCCTCGTGGATTCCAGATGGTCTCTCGGGGCCGAGAGGAGAGGGCGAGCCGCCATCTTGGGGAGGGGTGTCCCACGAGCCTGACCGGAGTTAGCGGTCTAGTGCTCGCGTGGGAAAGGCTTCAATTGGACCATCGGACCAGGGGCTCAGGGCTGAATCTCAGGCTGGTGGCAGCGCCTGGGGCCAGTTTGGAGGGTCCCGGTCACTATATTGGAGTGCTGCTACGTGGTGGGAGTGTGTGCTGTTATTTTACTGTACTTTAAAAAAAAACGGCGAACTTGCCGAAATTGTCTTTTTAAGTGCACTAACCTGCTTTTGTTGTGCAGGGTCCCACTAACACCCCGCTCCTCCATTGCCCTCCCTCGTGGATTCCAGCCGGTCTCTCGGGCCGAGAGGAGAGGGCGAGCCGCCATCTTGGGGAGGGGTGTCCCACGAGCCTGACCGGAGTTAGCGGTCTAGTGCTCGCGTGGGAAAGGCTTCAATTGGACCATCGGACCAGGGGCTCAGGGCTGAATCTCAGGCTGGTGGCAGCGCCTGGGGTCAGTTTGGAGGGTCCCGGTCACTGTATTGGAGTGCTGCTACGTGATGGGAGTGTGTGCTGTTATTTTACTGTACTTTTTAAAAAAACGGCGAACTTGCCGAAATTGTCATTTTTAAGTGCACTAACCTGCTTTTGTTGTGCAGGGTCCCACTAACACCCCCGCTCCTCCATTGCCCTCCCTCGTGGATTCCAGCCGGTCTCTCGGGGCCGAGAGGAGAGGGCGAGCCGCCATCTTGGGGAGGGGTGTCCCACGAGCCTGACTGGAGTTAGCGGTCTAGTGCTCGCGTGGGAAAGGCTTCAATTGGACCATCGGACCAGGGGCTCAGGGCTGAATCTCAGGCTGGTGGCAGCGCCTGGGGTCAGTTTGGAGGGTCCCGGTCACTGTATTGGAGTGCTGCTACGTGGTGGGAGTGTGTGCTGTTATTTTACTGTACTTTTAAAAAAAACAGCGAACTTGCCGAAATTGTCTTTTTTAAGTGCACTAACCTGCTTTTGTTGTGCAGGGTCCCACTAACACCCCCGCTCCTCCATTGCCCTCCCTCGTGGATTCCAGCCGGTCTCTCGGGGCCGAGAGGAGAGGGCGAGCCGCCATCTTGGGGAGGGGTGTCCCACGAGCCTGACCGGAGTTAGCGGTCTAGTGCTCCCGTGGGAAAGGCTTCAATTGGCAATGTGTTTCCGGAAGCGCAGCGGACGAGCGCAGCGGGCGCGCCTAAGGCAAGCCCGTCTGCGCCCGTCCGCGTCCAGACGGGGCTAGGGGCACGTTCCTATGCCCGCCGACACATTTATTCTGCCAATGACCTCGTGGCATTACAGGGCCAGTGGCCGCTGGCAGATACTACTATTGCTGATATCGCATCTATTGGTTTATGCCCCTCTGTTCACGAGCCAGTTCCTGCCCACCAGGCTTCCGTTATTAGTTGTCCGGCTCAGTTGCTTCCCAGCCTAAACACCTCGCCACTCCGCCCTTTATCCATTCTCCTACTAAACACGAGGTCGGCGGTCAAGCACTGTCAGGACCTCTTCGTCTTGCTTGAGGTTCAGATGCCAGACATATTAATCCTAACCGAGACTTGGTTTAGCGAATCGTCTCTGCCCTCCCTACTGGCTACCCTTCCCCCATCTTATGTTGCCCTACGCTCAGATCGCTTAGTTGGCAAAGTGGGGGGAGGAGTGGCCATTATTGCTCGATCTGACCTGAATATGCAACTTATTCCATCATCCCCGCTTACGCCCACAGACCATCTTGTAGTTTCTTTCCCTACCTTGTCCCCCCCTTTCACCTGTTTATTGGTCTATCGTCCGCCCCAGCATTCACCTTTATTTTTGCCCTCCATTCAGGATCTCTTGGCCACCTTGGTAGTCAATCATGCCTCGGTCCTTGTACTTGGGGACTTCAATTACTGGCCTATGGATGCCCATGAATGTACCTCTTCCAAACAGTTCTCTGAACTGCTTTTAGCCTTGAACTTGGTTTCCCATGTCCAGGTTCCTACACATAAACTTGGTCATGTGTTGGACCAGGTCTGGTCCCTTAATTGTTCTATCTCACCCGTTTCTGTTTCCCCCTGTCCGTGGTCGGATCATTTTTTAGTTGCTTTTTCCCTTTTTTATAGGCCAGTGGTGAAAGCCCCACTAGCCAAAAACATCTGGGCACGTAATTGGGGACGTGTTGACCTCCAGTCTTTGTCATCTTCTTTACGGGACTCCTCGCCTGGGTTGACAGGTCTCTCCTCCTTATCCCAAGCCGCTACCCTTAATACTTGGCTTGCCAAGGGATGCGACTTGGTAGCTCCTTTACGTCGGATAACAACCAGGCGTCCCAACGAATCCAATCGCTGGTTTAATGAGGAATTAAAGGAGAGGAAGCTTGCTCTTAGGCGAGCGGAGAGGTTGTGGAGAAGGGACTACTGTCCTACATTGAAAGTCAGCTACACCATCCTCCTGGGAGAGTATAAGAGAGCTATACTCGAGGTAAAGACTGCCTATTTCTCCGCCAAAATTTTGGTGGCAGAAAGTAAGCCCAGAGAGATCTTCTCCATAGTCCATGACCTGGCCTACTCGGACAGGGCATCCCTCAAACCCCCGCCCACTCAGCAGTTATGTGATTCCCTTAATTTGTATTTTTTGGACAAAATACCCAACATTAAACTAAATATTCCTCCTCCCTCTTTAGCCTTTGTTGATCCTTCCCCCCCTACTGCTCGGTCTTCCCTCATTTCTATTCCTCCGCTCACTGAGGATGCGTTTCTGGCTATCCTCCCTAAAGTTAAATCGGGCTCTCCGATGGATGTTTGTCCAGCCCGCATCCTCAAACACATTTACACAGCCTGTCCCTTGCCCCCCCTTACCTTTCTTAATAATTCTCTGACACAAGGGGTGGTGACTCCTTCCCTAAAATCCGCCACTATAGTACCAATCCTCAAGAAAACGGGGGCTGACCCATCCGCTCCGGCCAGTTACCGTCCAATCTCGCTGCTGCCCTATTTGGGCAAGGTGCTGGAGCGGCATGTAACAACGGTTTTCAGCTCCTTCATTGAGGATAATGGCGGCTTAGCGCCCCGACAAGCTGGCTTTCGACCTAGACATTCCACAGAGTCCGTTGTGGTGTCGGTCCTTAACAACCTTAGGGAGGGAGCTGACCAAAACCACCATCAGGCCCTTGTGCTCCTCGATCTTTCCGCCGCCTTCGACACGGTGGACCATTCCATCTTATTGTCCCGTGTCGGAGCGGCGGGAATCGGGGGCTCGGCCTTGGTCTGGCTCTCCTCCTTCTTAAGGGACCGCACCCAGGCGGTTCGGCTGGGAGATTTTTCAGCTACCTCATTACCTGTCACTTGTGGTGTCCCTCAGGGCTCCTCTCTTTCCCCCCTCTTGTTTAATCTCTATATCTGTCCTTTGATTTTTGCTCTTCAACAGCTGGAGGTCACCGTTTTTAATTATGCGGATGACCTCCAGCTTATCTTTAATCTCTCTTCTTCTCCTTCTTCTATTTCTAATTTCCAGTCAGTTATGGTTTTTATCAGGGACTGGATGAACCACAACCACCTTCAGCTGAACCCGGACAAGACCGAGTTGGTCCTCACGGGTGGTTGCTCCAGTCCCTGGAATTCTTTATTTTCGCCTTCATCCTTTGGGTCCCCTCCTACTCCGTCTGCCTCAGTCAAGACATTAGGTGTCAAACTCAATAATCAACTCACTCTTCACTCTCAGGTTAGTCATGTCGTCTCTTCTTGCTTTCTCACTCTCCGCACAATTCGCACTGTTTCTCGTTTCTTCTCCCCTTTGGCACTTAAACTGATTATGTCCGCTCTTGTTATCTCCCGGCTGGACTACGCAAATGCCTTATACAATGGCATTCCTGCGTACAGCCTACGGAAACTTCAATTGGTCCAAAACCAGGCAGCCCGACTTATTCATGGTCTCTCTCGTTCGCATCACTGCACCCCCATTCTTAAAGCACTTCACTGGTTGCCAGTCAAAGAGAGAGCCTTGTTTAAGTTGGGTTGTATGGTCTTTCACTCACGACAGGGCTCGGCTCCCGCCTTTATTTCTTCTATGCTTAGGGAGTACATCCCCACCCGAGAGCTTCGCTCGTCTTCCCAGTCCTTGTTGGTGGTCCCCCGTTTTAAACACAAGAGGCGGGGTGGGTCGACCTTTTCCACGCTGGCACCCACCTTTTGGAGCTCTCTACCGGACCACCTAAGACTGGCAACACACTATCTCCCTTTTCGGAAAGACCTTAAAACTTTTCTTTTTAAACAGGCCTTTCCAGTGTGATATGTTTTTATTATTCTTTGGCCCACCAGCCCTTGGCATGAAGCTCACTCTCCCTCGTTGGTACCTTGCCCTCTATAGCGCCAAGAAACCGTTGGTGAATGCTGCGCTTAATAAATATTTTAAATTCAAATTCATGACGAATTGCGTCACGTTTCTGTACATTTTTATCAATTCTTTGTGTTGTGTGAGTTAGTCTCCTGGTGGCATTGTCTCAATGTCAGGATGTGGTGTGTAGGCCGCCTATATTGCCCATGTTGCTCCTTCTCTTCCAAGCGGACCTAGTCTTACTCTTCTTCTTTAGTGGGGTAAAGCACCTTTAAACCAGTATAGGTGTTCCTGGTATCTGAGTGGAACTTCAATGTCCTCAAATGGACAGTATTCTGCTGTTGCATCTCCTCGGTGTAGGAGTGAAATGTTGTTGTTTTTGCATTTGCTGCTGGGAATGTGACCCACAAATAAAATACCTCCTTTCTTTTTGATTTGTGCGCCTCATTCACGAATACTGCTATACCGCCACTAGGTGTTAAACCATGCTCTAGCCTTTTCAGGGTGACTGTATTTCTAACATTTTCTGCAATGTGTATTCCATCTGCATCTTCTTCTCCATCTGAGAGGTGTAGATCTTGTAGTACATTATCTCTGTCCTCAGTCATTTTTGTAAAGAAGAGCTTTCCAAGGGAACTAGGATAAGGTGTTTATGCACAATTTAGGAGCAATGTGTCCTTCAAGCTTGATTAACCAACAGTAATGAATGGGATTTTTTTTGCCTACTCAGTTGTGGCGGAGTTTGTGCCTACCCACTCCAGACGTCTCTGGTTTTATGAGTAGGGGTCTCTGAGAATAGCATGACTGAACTACTCAGATTCGACTGTTAAATAAGTACCCAACCAACATTGGCACCATGTTGTGTAGTTTCTATTTAACCTATACAGGATCTCACATTTGGATAACATATACTGAGGGATTGGTGGCAGACTGATTCCGTGTACCCCAACCGGTCCTGTTAGCCTGTCTGTATTAGCTAGCTCACAGTTGATACTTACCAGCTTGGGTTACTCAGAAATTACCATACTCACCTGGGCCCTTAAGCACTCATACAAAAGCTGATAATTACCGCTGACAATCAGGATTGTATAACCTTATAATGTATTCACTTTATACCATAACTTACCGAAACTTATTCACAATTTACTACATTTCCTCTGGTCAATTGGATCAGTTTGTAGCAGAATAGGTAGAAATTACATTTACTTTTAATTCTGAATAATCACAGACTCTGGAGAGTTTTAAAGCCTTAATCTATGCTTACATTTTGTCAGTCAAATACCAATACATGTTAAAAACACGAACTACAAGAAAATTATGATCAAGTAAATATGCATAAGAAACGTTTTCAAATCTAATACTGTTGGTACCTGGGAAGGGTGGAAAAGGAAAAACAGTACAAAGACATACCACACAGATTTATATTTACCTTGAATGGTGTGAGGACCAACCCCTGGCCAAGAGCTGGAAAAAGGGGGCTCCCAAATAGACAGGAGCCGAGGGATTCAGAACAGGTGAAGGACAGGACAGGTAACCTCTTCTAAGTACAACGCCACCGTTGCACCCCTCGCTGGTACTATTCCCCACGATTCTTCTCCCTTCAAAGTAGTTTGATTCTTCTCTTCTCTGCGGTCTCTCCAACTCTCCCCTCGATTCTTCTCCTTTCAGATAGATCGATTCTTCTCCTTTCCACCTTCTTCTGCTGCCGTGTTGGGTCAGTGACAGGTCCGTGACAAGTCGTACAATCTAACTGTCTAAGTCTACATTAGTTATACTATTCTCAGTGTATGTACCACCCTCCAATGTTTCAAAATTTGTGTATTCCCTTCAATCGATTGGTCAGTGGGATGGGGAGAGGTCATCACACCATACTAAAGTAATGTCATTTTCTTAGGTTTTATTATTCTATGTTCCCTCCCCTTAATTTCACTTTCCCATGCTTTAATTCCTCCCGTATTTCAAATAATTTCATCTATATTGTATATAATATTTGCTTCAGTCTCTTCCTCTTCTCGGGTCAAGAGGTAAAGTTCCCAGGTGCGTCTTCTGCTTCATACCGTATTTGGCAAGCTTTCAATGTCATTTTCTAGCAGGCGACCATGATTTCATGCGCATACGCATCTTTTCCAAGATGGAGAATTCTCCCTCCAGGCCCCAATACGAACTGATAATAAAGTTAAAGAAAAACATATTAGAATACGAAAATAAATGAATGCACTGTATACCACTTATTCCTACTCTATTCCCATTATTTTAATTTAACTATTTCATTAGCCGTTTAGTTGAATAAGAAAGATTTAGTTTTCAGCACAGCATGTGCATTAACATGTGAGAGACAAGCGGCCATCTTTAGTACTAACTGCGCAGCTGCAAAGAATTCCCACCAAGCGAAAGACGTCATACTACGTAGATGCAGTAGAGGTACGCGCAAAAGAATCCTGCGTTTTCGGCAGCCATTTTAGACACTCGGATTACTGGTTAGTAAAGCCCATTTAAAAGCTTCCCCTAGATGAAAAATATGTTGTGTAATGTATTTATTAGTATTCACAAAACATGTTGGTTACATTATTACATGTTATTTGAGAGGATTGAATTCGAGCAAGTTTCTTTACGTGTGAAACCTTGCTCCATCAATCCCCTCTTTGGTGGCATTGTATGCCATCACTAATTAACAAACCAGATGCCAACTTTAGCAATTTACCATTTCTATTTCTTGAATCACTCTCGAATTTTCCTTTACCTTTTTCTTTTGAAAACCTTTCATTCTCTTGTAAATATCTCCTTTTATTTCTTCCAATTGAATTTCATCATATTTTCTTTTCTTTGTCTTTTCATTCACCTCCATTCAAGCAAGCTGGGCTGAAGACGGCTGTAATGCCAGAAACCGGTCCTCTGAAGCTTGTTTCTGGTCCAGGGAAGGCATGGCTTGGCAGTTCGGGCTGGACTGTTCCCATGAGGCACAGGGTCAGACTGATTTGCATATTGCCATGTCTGAACTGGGGTGGCAGAGTGGCTAAAGAACGGTGATGGATTAAACCCAGATCTTTTGACTGGGTGTGAGTGTTTGATTGGTTCAGATGCTCCGTCCATCACCACCCCCTTTTGTACCTGACAGATTAACAAAAACATTTAATTCAGCACTATTTCTATTCATATCGCGTAAATCTGTCTCATCTGGTGCTTCTAGATCTACTTTATCTTGCTTAATGCTAGCTACCTTTCCATGTGCACTGGTGTTATTCTGCTTACTTTCAGTCATTAGGGAGGGAATGGCTATCTATTGTCAATCCTAACCATACTATAAGTACTAAAAATATGCTACATATACACAGTCTACAGTATCTATTTATACAGTTTCATTTTGGTTTCTCAGCAGCTTTATTATCAGCCCTTTTTAGATCAATGAGATCTCTCCCCTCTTTCTAACTTTTTATACAGAATACTACCTGGGGATTTTTTTTTTCAAGTTGGTCTCACTGTCTCATCAATTCAATCAGAATTTAATTTTTCATCAGTATCTCTACCTATTTCCAGGTTCTCGAAATCTTCAACAATCACATAAGTCCAGTCAGGACCTTTGAATTTTCTATTCGGTCTCTGTAATCTTTCCGTGGTACATCCTAGCCATGGGTGCAAGCATACAATCAGGCAACACTGGTCTTCCATCTAGGTAAGTCCATACACCATCATCAACCCTTCTCTGACAACCCATTTTCTCCCATTATTCTTTCTCTTTCTGATCTGCTTCATTCTGCAAGTCACTAACGTCTTCCATGTCCCTACACCTTCAAGTAGCACAAGTTGGCAGCTGATTCCACATGCTTCAATTTTCTTGTTTACTGCTATTTTGTATTCAGCACAATGTTGGGCAACTTGGTCAGCATAACGATTACCAGCTGTCACCTTATCATTTCCTGACTGGTGAGCAGCACACTTGACCACAGCCACTTCTTTTGGCAATTGAATTGCTTCAATTCATTCTTTGACAAAATGTCCATTTTTAATAGGGGTTCCTGAAGATGTCATGAAATCCCTCTGCATCCAGAGCTGCCCAAAGGCATGCAAAACCCCGTAACCATACTGGCTATCAGTGTAAATGGTTACTGTCCAATTTTTCCCAATTTGGAAGCTTTAATTAAAGCTATCAATTTGGCTACTTGTGCTGACTTGACTCCTGGTAAATAGGATGCTTCGACTATTCCAGCCAATGTGCACACAGTGTAAGCAGCACTCCTTCCTCATGTTTCATGCACGAGCCATCAACATAAAGTTCATGTTCTGCATTCTTTAAAAGTTCATCCTGTATGTCTGGTCGCGGCTTTGTACTTAGTTCAGTGACATCAAGACATTCATGTTCGACTTCATCTTTTACTTTTCACAATGTGGGTCTGGCAAAAAGGTTGCTGGGTTCAATACTGTACATCTGTCTATGGTTACATTCTCAGCCACTAATATGATTCGCTCATATTTAGTCAATCGACTAGGGGTAAGATACTGTGTTTGGGTTCTTGTCAGTAGAATGACAACTGAGTGAGGAACATACACTTTTACAGGATGCCTCATTACAATGGATTCACTTTGTTCTAGGCTCATACACATTGCAGCTGCAGCTTTCAGACACCCGGGCAAAGCAGATGCCACTGGGTCCAAAGTAGCAGAAGAATATGCCACAGGAAGTTGCATTAAACCATGTCTCAGTGTCAGGACTGAAAGCACACATTTGTCTCTCACATCACAAAATAATGTAAACTCTTTCGAGTAATCTGGCAGACCAAGAGCAGGTGTTTCACATTGACAATTTTGTAGTTTTGAAAATGCTGTCATGCTTTCATCATCCCATTCTACTGGATCTTTTGATCGTTTCTTTGGTATTTGTATCAATGGTTTAGCTTGTACTGCAAATCTCACAATCCGTTGCCTGCAATAACCTAAACCGCCAAGAAACATTCTTATTTCTTTTTGGGTCTGTGGTAACTGCATATGCCTTATTATTTTTGCTGTCTCTTAGGTTATTCTTCTTACTCCTCTTTCTATTTGGTGTCCCAAATATTTGACTGAAGTTGTGCGAATTTGTAATTTCTCTGGGGACACTATGGGGTCGATTCTGATTCGGGAAAGAAAACCGTTCGACGATTCGTATTCGTAGCCATTTCTGTACGAATCGTACAAATCCGTCCAGATTGCGTAGTACAATCCGTGTCCTAAAAATATGTCCGAATCCTTGCGAACCGTACGAAAATCATGCAAAAATCCGTACGACACGGACTCGGGAAATAAACTGTACAAATCGTAAACATGCTGTACGACCTGACAAGTACGATCCAGACCGGGGACCGCGAACGGGATTCGTACGGGAAAACGTCGTCACGTATGAACAGTGGTTTGTACAGAAAACATCGCGTATGAGCGAGCCACACAATCAAATACGATTCGAACCCCCCTGAATGAAGCCCACGTGAAGCCCGGAAAAACATCACGTATGAGCGAGCCGCACAATCAAATACGATTCGAACCCACCCCTGAACGAAGCACACGCGAACCCCGGAAAAACATCGCGTATGAGCGTGCTGCACAATCAAATATGATTCAAACCCCCCCCCGAACGAAGCGCACGCGAACCACGGAAAAACATCGCATATGAGCGAGCCGCACAAACAAACACGATTCGAACCCCCCTGAACGAAGCGCACGCGAACCCCGGAAAACGTCACGCATGAGTGAGCCACACAAACAAAAACCATTCAAACCCCCCCTGAACAAAGCGCACGTGAACCCCGGAAAAATTTCACGTATGAGCGAGCCACAAAAGCAAATACGAATCGAAACCCCCCAGAACGAAGCTCACGCAAACCCAATAAAACAGCACAAGGAGGGTGCAAACGACTCGCAGAACACCAAAAAACATATCTTCTGTGTACAAACCATTGGAAATGAATGTCCTGGCCAGATCTAAACAGATCTAAACAGGCAAATAGAGGGCCTAACTCAGATCCACTCCTTATAACACACCCGCCAAAATTTCAAACTAAGCCCCACCAACAAATGGACCAATAAAAACGGCCAACACACACAAACCATCATCCTTTGCAACACACCCATTTAGCCACAGAGACAGACAACACACAAACAACTGCACACATCCACCTTCACACATACGCCCCAATCACATACAGACCCACACCACCCCATTCACATTCATACCCACACACCCACATCCATACACACCCTCACCCCACCCCAGCCCCATCACAATCACCCCACACCATGTCCGCACAGAAGAATCCAAAGTTCACAAAGGAGGAGATGGAGATCCTTGTAGATGAAGTCATGAGAGTGGAGCCACAGCTGTTTGGTGCATTGGTCAGACAGACCAGCATAGCGGAGAAAACACGCATGTGGGAGAGGATCGTCAATAAGGTGAATGCTGTTGCACCCATCAGACGCACCAGGAAGGATTGCCAGGCCAGGTGGTACGATCTGCGGAGGATGGTCTAGCGGAAGATGGACGAGGACTATGCCCAGAGCCAGCACACTGGAGGTGGTGGTCCCCGCAGACCAGTACAGTACCAGCTCTGGGAGGAGAAGGTCATGGCCCTGCTACCACCGGTGGGAGTACATGGCATTGAAGGAGTAGTAGATTCTGGTGAGTATACAAACAACTCATGTAACATGGGTGTGATGGCATCTACACTCCAAGTACAAAAAATGCCCGCAACAAGTGCCAGCTGCCCATAACTACAGTCAAAAACAACGCAAATGCCACTAACATGTGTATGTCCCATTGACAAACCAAGGCAAACCAAGGCAATGCCATGTCTCATGCTACAGGAAGCACAGACCAAAGAATAGACGTCCATTATTCTGGGAGGTTGGTTGGCACTAAATTCATTGTGGGACCCCAAATCACACCTAATTCCCTGTTTGTCCACAGGGGGGTGCAAGGTGGGCTCCTGGGCCCCCCTGGATCGCCAGTGGTTCTGGTGTCAGCCCAATCAGGGCCAGGCCTAGTCCATCAAGCTTTACAAATGGTCCCATTGTCCCAGGTGGCAGCACCCTACATTGGGTGGGAAGGGTGCAAGGGGGATGCCCAGAATTGTGCAAGATGGAGGGGAGGAGGGTGCAAGGCAGAGGGCCAGAAGGGCGCAAGGCAGAGGGCCAGAAGGGTGCAAGTCGGAGTGTGATAAGGGTGCAAGGCAGAGGGCCAGAAGGGTGCAAGGCCGAGGGCCAGAAGGGTGCATGGCAGAGGTGAGAAGGGTGCAAGGCAGAGGGTGATAAGGCTGAAAGGGGTAGGGTGAGAACTGTGCAAGGGGTTGGGTGAGAACTGTGCAAGGGGTAGGTAAGAAGGTTGCGAGGCGGAGGGTGAGAAGGGTGCAAGGGGGATGGTGAAGAAGCAAAAAAACAGCACACCCCTATAAACATCTCTGTGGATGCCCATGTCCAATTGTACTCATCCCATATGGTGCAGTTACACAACCATGCACCATGCTCAATGCACATGGAGTGTGAATGTACTGACAATTTAGCTGACATTGGGCCCTTGTGTAGGCAGCACAAGGCCCTCCTGTGACCAGTGCAAACACAAACACCAGGACAACAAGGTCAGATACTATTTGTGCAGGAACTCACAGCCACTGTCATGGCAGCATGCTCCATGGGGAGACAGCCACACCACGAGGGAGGCCCAGTGCCAAGTCAGATTACAAATACCATCACAGGCTGTCACACACACCCCTTACACAAACATACCCACCTGGGACAGGCAATGGAGTTCCCCACTGTCACAATGGTCATGTAACACAACTAAAACAATTCAGATCTGATGAAGCATCCAAGCAACTAATGCATGATGCACATTCACAAGCCAGTTGCGCTTCTTACATGCCGCCGTGGCCTCACCTCTATGACACAGCTGCGGCACAAAAGAGGCGCCATGGTGCTGGTAATTTACAAAGTGACACATCTGGGAGATGTGTCACGTTCTAAAGCCCTGCGCCACAAGTAGGTGTACTGGCGCAGGGGTGGAGGGGTGGTGGTGTAATGGCACAGGCAGGCCTCCCAAAAGTGGCTATGTGCAATCTTCAAGATTCCACTCTGTCACTTATGAGCACATGCTGCGTCAAAACCCTGTGCATGGCTGATGCAGGCGTAAGGAATGAAGCAACATTGTGCAGATAGGGCCCCATAGACCATTGCTGGAGCTGTCTTGCGCTGGTGACGCTACTCCAGCAATGCGCCTACTTATACAGCACAGATGTGTGACGCAGCTGACCCATTTTTCACAAAATGGTGCTCCACAATGTGAATGCATTGCATCTGTGCTGGCATAGGTGTGGTGCACAATGATTGGTGAAACCCTGCTGATATGAAGGGTGGTGCCAGTCATAGTAAATATGCCCCCACCATGACAATTACTCAGGAGCACATATCAATCCGACCCCACAACATACTCATCCACAAGTGAACATTGAGGACAATACAAAGCTTGGACAACTACCAGGTGGAACAGTGCCAACTACAATGTGTATGAGAAATGGATGTTGCATTACATGGCATTAACATTGTCTGTCTCTCACACCCACAAGGCAACATGTGGAATCTAACCCCAACGATGGTGAAGATGATTCACAGTCCCAGGCTCCGCAGGACCCTCATCCCACCGACAGCGACGCCTCTCACCACTCCATGGATGACCCCGACCAACCTGGCACCTCTGGTTCCCCAACCCGTGCAGCATCTGGATCAGGCACACCTGCGCCAACCGCCACCACCATTCCTGCCACATCTCAGCAGACAGCTCGGAGCCCTGCCCACACTCAAGAACTGAGCCAGTCTGACAATGAGGGACAAGGTTTGACGGCCACCCATGAGGGGGCAGACAACACCACCACTGCCATCACTCAGGGGTCCAGGCGAGCCGATTTGCCCACAACGGCAGGCCAGGCTCATGTGGGCGGGGGTGGTGAGAGTGGCAGCAGGCGGAGGCGAGAACCTGACCAGACAGCTGCAGGTCCCGGTATGTCTGAGCTCCGCAACATCATGGAGGCATACTGGCGGGACACCAGGGAGTTCAGCCAGGTAGTGGGGGCCCTCACAGAGATCAAGAACCTGCAGGCCGAGCAACACACCAGTCAACAACAACACCAAGGACGGATGGAGGCAAGACTGGTTGAGCTCCTGGCGGTGCAAAGGGGCATAAGCCATTCACTCCGTCAGATTGCTGACAACATGCAGCACCCTCCCTGTGTCACCAGGCAAGACACTTCAAGGCAAAGACCGCCACCAGCCACAGGGAGGAAGAAGGAGGAGGAATCGTCTGATGGAGCGTCCCATGCATTGTCAAGGCCTGCATATGAAGGTCCCCCAAGGAAGGTGGGTCGTCCACGGAAAAGACAGTGAGAGGCAGTAACTCTAGGCAGTAACTCTAGTACCAGTAACTCTAGGAGTCCCACAAGGGTCTGCATTATCCCCAACACTATTCAATCTATTTATGGAACCTCTTACTGTCTTGCTACAATCATCCAACGTCCAATTTCACATGTACGCAGATGATACACAACTCTACCTGAAAATTCATACTCCTGAAGATATCAAACTACTCAACAAAACACTGCTGAACACCCAAACATGGCTAGCTGAGAACCATCTCAAGCTTAACGCACTCAAAACTGGATTCCTACTTATAGCTCCACCGTCCAAAATTCCCCTCCTACAGGAGTGTTTCAAACACCTCACAGCATTCAACGTCCAACCAACAATCATCGACTCAGCTAAATCTCTAGGTATTACCCTGGATTGCAACCTCAACATGCATAAACATATTGGTAATGCTACAAAAGGCGCACATTTCCAGATTAATATACTGAGGAAACTTAAACCCTTCCTACCAAAAAACGACCTCAAGATGGCAGTCCAAGCTCTAGTTATCCCCAAGATCGAATACGGAAGTATCTCTCTTTGCGGCCTCTCCAAAGCTACAACAGCACCACTAAGAGCCACCATCAACACGGCAGCCAGGCTCATCACAGGCTCAAAAAAACGTCCCACATCTCCCCGGACTTAAAAGCTCTGAACTGGCTACCATGGGAAGCAAGAATTCACCTAAAAATAGCCTGCATGACCCACAAAGCCATTCACCATAGAACACACAGCTATCTCTCTCAGAAACTGGCTATCTCTGGGGGCAAGAGATCCACTAGAAGTACAGAAAGCCTATTACTGAAGCCGCGTAGATTTAATAAGTCGAAAACTTACAAACGCTCCTTCTCAGGGATGGCTCCTAGGATCTGGAATGCACTACCCCCAGAAACCAGACTTATCACATCTACTGCATTGTTCAAAAAGGAAGTAAAGGCGATTCTCATGGAAAAAATTCACATGATCATCACCGAAAGATACCATGACTTATAAAGATGCAAACAGACAATTCACATGACACTGATGTTCTCTCAGCCCGCACCTTTCGCTGTAGCTTATTTTGCACAATGTAGCATGCAGATTTGATCTACCTCTCTCGCTTGTTTTATGTATACACACCGTTTTCTTTTTTATGTGTACACACTATGTACACGTATATTTGTATTTCGTATTGTGATGTTTAACTTTCACTGTCTGTAAAACGCTCTGATATCCGCAAGGGTCTGGTTTGCGCTCTATAAAACTTTCAAAATAAATAAAATAAAATCCCAGGACACCTGGTCTGGCACCTGGAGTCTGTGTGCAACAGCATCACCTCATTGACAGTCCGACTATCCCACATGGACTTGCTGGTTGCAGTCTGACCAATGATGCCAAGCACTGTGGTCTGGACTCTGGTGACTCAAACTGCAAGGCATCACATCTCCCTTTGTGAACTTTGGATTCCCCCCATTTTTGTAAAGCACCCATCACTAACTCACGTTTCACGCACAAGAACGATAAATAAACAAAACCAACACTCCTGAAATTGATGTTGCAGTCATTTACCATCATTCTACAACATACGTGTGGGGATATGTCAAAGTATGCCAGAGTGTGGAACAAACACAACCCATCCAGACACAGGGATCTGAGTCCGGTCGAGGACACACATAGGTCACAAGGTATCATCAAATACATACATGGACCGCTATACTCACCTGTGATGGTTTCAATCTGCTGAGGGGGGCGGTCTGCCATACTGCTCAGACAGACAGTTTTGGAAGAGTGTGATGAAGGTGTAGAGGTCATGGGTCATGTGGAGGTGCCCAGGGAGGGAGTACTAGGTCTGTATGTTTAAGTGGGAGAACTATCTTCCGCATGCAGTTGAACTGTGGATGTCAAGAATGGTGCCCAGGGCAAGGTTGGCTGGTCGGAGTTCGTGCAATGGGGTGTTGGATGGGAGACGTCCATGTTCGTTTTGGGGGCTGGGGTTGTGGAGTGCCTCCTGAGTGTGGCTGAGGAGTATGAAGGTGATCCTGCTGTTGACAGTGAGTCCATTGTAGGTATCTCAGTTGGACAGTAATATGGCAGTGGCAGGGGATGTTGAGGATGAGGTGTGCTGATGCACCCTGGATGTGCAGAAGTACTCCTAGAGTCTGACTATTGTTCCTGCGTAGAGGGCGTTGCTGTAGTAGAGCTGGCTGGTGTTGTGTACCTGGGTGACTGTCTGTCTTGACTAGGATTGGATCTATCTGATGAACAATTGATGCATGCGGATGGACTTTCAGCATGAGGTAGACATGGTGTTCATTTCCATGGTTATTGTGAGTGAGGAGTGTACGATGAGCACCTGTTTGCCTGTGTGGCCAATCTGTGCTTGTGCGCTGCCGAGGCTGCTGTGACACAAGGAGTTGTCCCAGCCGTAAGGGGACATTCCTCAGATGATGAGACCAGTCTTGTCCAAGTCCAACCGCATGTGGCTGAGGTACCTCCATATGTCAATGAACCTCATGCCTTCTTGAATGTTGGATCTGGTAGTGGCTGAGTCTTTGGTGAGGGTGAGGAGTAGCTGGGTGTCAATGCCAGAGGACATGATGATGAGATCGTGTGCGCATGTGATGTTGGCGAGGGTGGTCATGGAGAAAATGTAGATAGTCACACAGCGAGATGACGCCTGGGTCCGATGACCCCAGTGTACTACGTGCCGAAGGGGGGAGGCAGACTCCCTGGGCCTTGCTGGTGAGGTACTTGGGGCTTTCATCCAGGCCCTTCCTCTGGGTCCCAGTGTTGGAGATGTGTGATCTGGCACTGTGGTACCACATGGTGTATAATGCTGGATGGGAGGTCAATGGGGTGAGGGTTGTGTTTTCACCATTGTTGAGCACGGTCCAACATGTTGTTGTTGGTGGCAATGAGGGCTGTTGAAGTGGGGTGATTACTGTGGAAGATGGTCTGGTGTGGTTTGCCTGGAGAAGTTTGCTTGGAGTGAGATGGTCATTAGCTTGTTGACTGTCTTCTTGATGACATTTGCTGGGTATGGAAGCAGGGTGACGTTCCAGGGGATCCTGCGGTACAGCCGTATGTCGTCAAAGAAAGGCCTGGATTCCTGCATGCCTACAGCTCCCATGGAAATTGGCATACTCAAAGGAGACATTAATGACGTCCCGGAGGTGGGCCTGAAGGATGGTGTATGCTGTGATAGGGATGTTGTGTGGGAAGGGTCCAGATAGAGAGCCGGAGTGGATGGTGTACATGAGCCCGGTGGTGTCTTTGCTGCTGGTGGGAGTCCTGGACCTGAGGAGGGTATGTCCTGTGGAAAAAGTGCTGACTGCGTCTGTGTGGCGAGGCTGTAGTGTACGTCCACGAGTTTGCAGTGGTAGTAAGTTGCAAGGGATCCCCTTGGCCTTGCAAGGGTGGGATGTCTCTTGGATGGAGAGCTGGGGTCAGATAGTTCACTCACAATGCCGATGAGGTCATTCATGTTGTGTGTGTTGGTGCCTAGGCAATACCTGGAGGTTGTCCTCTTGTCCATGCTGATGATATGCTGATGACTGTGTGTTGTGGATTTCAGGGCAGAAAGGTAACTGATGGTTGTTTGTTTTACAATGTTTGCACGTGAGTCTTGCCAGACGTGTATGAGTCCAGTAGGTCTGCCTTGTCCCGGGTGGCTTAACTGTTGTTATACACAGGAAATTCTGCCAATGTGGGAAGAGTGTTGGGTCAGTCGCTGATCCAGTGTGTGCGGTTGCAGGGTGTGGCTGTGTCGTTGTTTGGAGTGTCCTGTGTGTGGGTGCCACACAGCTTGTTTGTGTTGACTTTGGTCAATTGTTCATGGTGGATCTGTAACGGAGTGTGTTGCAGTGTGTTGTTTTTTGGGCAACTGGATGCAAATGTTGTTGTACAAATGCAGGATGGTGCTATGGTTGTCCTACAGCCAGGAGTTGCTGTATCCCTGACCCATGTAGTATGTGTAGGTCAGCGCCTGCGTGCTGATGTACTTGTACAATGTCTGAGGAACAAACTGTAAAGCCCTTTCCCATCTCCGTGGTCTCAGTATATTTTACACATTTTCATATGAAGCCTCTCTGCTCTAATTGTAGATGTGTAAATCACGTTACCCTACTGACCCCTTGCCCGCCAAACTATACAACATCCTTGCAAAGAGTCCCAATCACCATTTAAGCTCCATCTGGAACCTTTCCCTCAAATCGTGTGGAGACACGTGTTACTCTTGCCCATCTTAAGGAAAGCCAACGCAGATCCTGTATCTCCTTGTAATCATAGACCTAACTCTCACGTACCAGCTCCGTTCAAGCTTTAAGTGAACAATTCCTTGCAGCAACTGATGGCCTTTGTTGAAGATAATAGCCTCCTTCACGACTATCACTCCAGCTACAACCCCAGATATAGTACGGATTTGGCCCTCATTGAAATGGCAGACTCTATACGCTGGGCGGTTGATGGAGGTTCCAAGGCGTTGTTGGTGCTGTTAGACTTGTCTACAGCATTTGACACCGTCGCCCATCCTATTCTTCTGAACCTCCTTAAGACCATAGGCGTGGGTGGCTTCATGGTGAACTGTATATCTTTCGTACTATCTGACTGCACACAGCAGGTCCAGACCTATCCATCCATCTCCCCAGTCAAATCACTGAAGTGGGGCGTGCTGCTGGTCTGTGCTCTGAGCCCTCTGTCTTGAAATATTTACTTTACCCCGCTGGCTGCATCGATTGCCATGTCTGAAGTCCAAACCATATCATGTGCTGATGAGCCTCAGTTGCTATTCACCTAGAATGGTGTGTGTGCCGCTAACTTTTGACACACTAGAAAATATTCACGAGATTATTGTGGCCTTGATGTACCTTAATTTCTGAGAACTTAATACAGTTAACAAAGAGTTCCACTTAATTTAACCAACCTTCTCCCCTCTCTTCCAATCTGTGGTGGCCAGAGGAACTGGCCATTGCTCCGGCACAGAAGGACGTGGTTAGGAATCTGTGAGTAAGATGGGACAATCAGCTAGCCATTGCCACACAGGTACACGAGGCGGGTGCCGCTTGTATTTGCAAGATTAAAATCATCAAGAGAATTATACACTATCTGCACATTGTAATCCGCAAAACGGTGCTTCACGCACTGATTACCTACCATTTACACTACGTGAAAGTCTCATACGTACGTCTCACATTAGGCTTGCTCCGTATACTGAAGAGGGGGAAAAAGTGCTGCTGTCTGCCTGGTATGTTGAGTCTCACTTTGATTACATATCTCCCCATGTCAAAGACTACTCCATTGGCTGCCATGGCTACACAAATAGAATTCAATGCGCTTACACTCGTCTTCTGTGCAGGACAAGGCGGTGGTCCGGTCTACCCTAGGAGGAGACTGCGTCCCTATTGTCAATCTAGATCTCTACGTTCCAATGACAAGCACTTGCTCATTAGTTTTTGCTTAGCTAAACCTAGATCAGGAGGTGCAACCATTCAGGTAGGAACCACCCAATGTTGGACTAAGCTACCTCTTCCGCTGCGTCTGATTCTGTATGAGTGTGATTCTCGCTAAGCCATTAAGACCTGGATATTTAGCCTGCTAGATTAGTTGCTCTCCCTTATGCTGCCTCATTTTTGGCACACTACAGCGCTGGGACAACCCCGCTGGCTTACATGTGCGCCCAATACATGTCTATTATAATAATTGTAGATGCCGTATCAGAATTGTGGGTGTAAGCCTGGAGATCTGTAGATGATAGTGTGGAATTTTAGTTCGTGTACTGAACATCATCTACGCCATCTTGCAGACTCACGTATGAACACACACGACAGCCATTTTAGGTACCATGGTCTCCCTGTTCACGATCACCCGTCAGCGCTCTTCCCTGAACCTTGCGAGCCTCCCCCACGCACCCTGGCTGTCCCCGCTCTCACATGCACAAGGCATAAGCTCTCCCCTCCCGCATGACTCTGTCTCTGAGAATCACACCCCGCGCCTGACCAACACCTTCTTTCCGTCCATGAATACCCCTCCTTTGATGACCCCTTCCTCTGAGCCCGATTGCCTGCACGAACCGTTGGTCATCCCTTAGCCTGAGGATACAGTTTATTGCCCACTACTGTATGCACCCACCTCTCTTGAAAGGAGCCACTATTGATCATGACCTCCCCACCCTCTGAGATTCGATCAGGCGCACACATTCCAAAGGAATCGGCAGAACACTCAGCTGCGTGATAGCCCCCTCCCATTGTATGAGGGGTAAGGGCCTCTACTGTTGTCATGTGTTGGAGGGGGCCGGAACTGGGGGGTGCCGGGGATGTCATCCTCATACTTCACAATGTCTTTGTTGTAATAAAGAGCGTTCACATGTCTTGAACCAGTGTATAAAAGACCAGGTCTCAGAGAGGTTGGGAGAGCACCTCGAGACGATACCTTGTTGTCCGATCTGACGTGTTCTGATCCGTCGGAATAAAACTTGTTTCCTGTCTTCCTGTCTCCAGCGCCTGCCTCTTTATTGGATAACTTCGTATGGTATTAGAGGCGTTTAACGCCGGGCAAATTTAACTTAGGAAACATCAACTAAATCGCCTGACCATTTTGAATTGATCTTTATCAATTGGCGTCCCAAACGCGGGGCCCATCAGCGACACGTGGATCCAGTGGGAGAGGTCCCGACGACAGAGTGAACGACTGCAACGATCGGGAGAGCTCCTGTCCGATAGACCCTCGTCTGACAGCCGATCATCTGAACTTCACTGATTCCGAGCAGACCTCTCCCGAGTGATCTACGGTCCTGACTGGGAACCACCAGGAGTGCCACGATAGCAACAGAGAGTAGAGGACGATCGGGCGCTGGAAGCGGAAGACGAGAAACTGTCCATGCGGTCCGGGTAAGGTCGTGACACACGACAAATTGCGAAATTGATTGTTTTGATTGTTTGAAAATACTAGTATTACTAATTTTATTGTCTCTGAGAGATTCTCTATTTGCAAACAAGCACAGAGTCGCCATACTCTGTTTAGTCTTTGCAGATAGTGAAGGGTAGGTAACGCTGACTTTTGTCCCCCATTGTAATCTGCCGTGCCTATTTTTCTCCCCATTGATTGATTGTTTGATCGAGCATTGAATTGTTCGAAGTTGGTTCTCTTAAGGATCTTCTCTGCCTGCAAACGGGGAAGAATAGGAATATTCTCTCTCCCTTTGCAGATAGTGAAGGGTAGGTAACGCAAGCTTTTAACCCGTCGTGCCTATTTCATTCCTCATTGATTGATTGTTTATCCAAACATTGACTGTTTGGAAGTTGTTCCTTCTGGAGGTATTCTCTGTTTGCAAACAGCGTAGAATATTCTGTCCAGTCTTTTGCAAGTAGTGAAAAGATAGGTAGTGCAGGCTTTTGCCCCCATTGTAATCCGTCATGCCTATCTTCTCCCCATTGGTTAGTAGTTGGGTCAACCCGGACCGCTTATGTAATGTAAATGTAAATGTATGAAACTTATATAGCGCAGGACTTACCCTGGGGCATCTCCGCTCTTGCTTAGGGAACCCGTCCTGGTATTCCCCTGTGAGAAACCCCGGCAGGGTGTCCACAAGATGAAAGCCAGGCATCCCGCCGCGAGGGGCCGATGTGGAGATTAAGCAAGCTATTGCCCAGAGTCGCAGAGTGTGACCCCGTGAGTTGAGTAGGCACCGGAGCGAGAATTGTCAAGACCGTGGAATTTATGAGCCCGAGACCCGCCGAGGCGGGGAATCGAACCCTGGTCCACGGTCGATCTCAGATTCCGGGTCTGCCGCCTCTAACCACTGAGCCACACTTCTCACACTTTAGACCTTAGGCTTATTAGAGATGAACCATCCAGCTCCATTGGAAGGCACCCCTAATAAGGACATGTTTACTAAGCAAGGACTAGTCGCTATAGCTTATAGTAAGTTATGGCATAAATATGCAAAAAAGAATCCCGAAAGTCAGTGGCCACTGATAGGTTCTTTTGATGAAAATAAAATAAAAACGTTAGAAGCAGCTGTAAAAATAAATAAGGCAACGCCCACTATGCTCGATAGTATTGGCATGTGGCGCAAAGAAGCAGAACAGCGAAGGAAAAGAGAAGAAGCAAAAATAGTGAAAGAGTTACGAAAAGCAGCCCATCTGGCCGCAAAAGAACTAGATGAAGAAATAAGAAGAAGAGAGGAAGTTAAACAAACACAAGAATCAGGACTGGCAGGCCAATGCCCTGTCAGGACCCCCCCTACGCTCTACCCGGAGATGCCCTCCAAACAGCGGGCAAATGACGAGTTACTGCTCGGTCCTCCAATTATCTACATGCCCCCTCCTTATGCTCCCTGCCAGCCTCTAGCACAACACTCACCAGTTCAGAGTGCAGTCGAGGGTAACCCTAGCGCTAGTGCCCCGACTCTTAAGGCCTTTGCACCGGCCGCATTGGTAACAACACCAGATGAACTCAAGACTGACAAACAGCTAACAGCCAGACCAAATAGGTTGAGCAAAGATGAGCGGGATGGAATCGACAAGATAGCAAAAACACTGGTAGAACGGAAGGAGAGCGAAGAATATACGATGAATATGCACAACTCACATGCCGGTAGTCATAGACGGCATTTCATTCTGCGGTTCAGCTACCACACCCTGAACGCATATGAGGATAGGTACCAGAATAAGGGTCCTGCAAAACTAACGACTCTATATAGAAGGGTCGATGTTGGAGATGGGACTGAGAGCGATGTGACGGACCTCTTCATGCAAACGCTTGAGGTCTTCCGCCACCTCGCGGAACAGAAACCAGAGGTCAAGATCACAGTCCCTGAGACGATTGAGCCCTCATTAGAAGCAGCCAACACTATGATGCCTATCAGAGAAGCCGCCCCCTACTGGGTTCCCCCAAGAGGTCAGGGAACAAACGATGATATCAACCACGCAGATGCAAAGGGGAGGGTTGTGTATAATTGGGTTTACCAACCATGGGATCGGCAAGATATTTTAACTTTTAGGCAAACCCTGCCCGATTTAAGAAAGAACCCTACAGCATTTTATACCGAACTAGGCACAGCCTTGGGCTCAACTATAATGACTCTATCGGACATTGATTTGTTTTTCGGGTTGTGTCTGCCGGCCGATGTGTGGAAGCAAATCCGGAAAGCCGGCCACACGGATCTGTTCGGACACACCTGGAAACAACTCAATGAACTAGATGGGCAGCGAGAACCCGGAAAGAAACCTGTAAAAGACATACTGGAACTCCCAGACAAAATAGTGCAGAAACTAAAGACATTGATCCCAGAGAAGAAGGTAGACTGGTCGGTAGTCACGGCTTGCCGTCAGAAACCCCAGGAAGACGTATCAGAATATTTCTCCCGATTTGAAACAGTGTTCTCCGACTACAGTGGCCAAGACATGACCACCGCAACCGGACAACACCTATTCGTGCAAAACTACGTAAAGGGGCTATCGCAAGAGGTCTCCCAAAAGTTACAGACGAGCGAGAGTAGTTGGGGAGCCTCCAAACCTGCAGCTATCCTTCAGATGGCTCAGTATTACGAACACCAAAAGAACGAGAACGAGAGGGCGAATGAGAAAAAGAAAAAGGACTTAAAGGAACGAGTGATGATTGCTCAATTACAGGGAGTGACTACAGGAAGGGAACGGTATAGGGGGAACTACCAGTCGAATGCCCCTAGGAATCCACCCACTAGAGACCGCAACCCCACACCCGGTGCTCCACGAACTGACCTCGATGAGAACCAGTGTGCATTTTGTAAAGAATTTGGACATTGGAAGTCTCAATGCCAGGCCCTTCGGGAAATGATTAAAAATAAAGAGACAAGGGACATGACAAATGGCCCCAAAACTGGAGGGCAGGGGCGAGGGCAGACCCACGACACCACCAATGACCGACCTGGCAGACCAAACACATTTGACCGCCCCCGACAGAATCAGTGCCAACAGTCCGACGGCAACAATACTGAAACATTTGCATAGGACGGCCAGGGGCAAGGGAGGGATCCAGTCGAGCTCTGTGTTGACCAGCAAGGCCCTTACGTCACTGCTAAGGTCCTGGGTACAAAGTCTCCATTTTTGGTAGACACTGGAGCGACACGTAGTGTATTATCAAAGCGACTGATTCCAAGGGCACCCTTGTCTGGCTCACACATTACATCGATAGGTTTCGATGGAACGCCCTCCACCAACCCCCTGTCTGAACCTATCTCCTTTGACCTAGGAAACAATCCCACTGACACAACATTTCGGCTCTCCTCCAACTCCCCTGACGCCATTATGGGTATTGATTTACTGAAACATTTCCGAGCCACTATTAGGTGTTCCCCGGATGGAGTCCGAGTCATCCTGTACGACAATCCAAGCATGTCCAGACCCTACCCCACACGACATATGTACGCCATAACAGATGCTGACCTATCCTCGCTCGATACCCTACCCCTGTACCTATGGGCCAGAAACGACTCGGATGTAGGATGAATGATGATCGATCCCGTACACATAACTGTTCGACCAGATGCAATACTCCCGAAACTCCCACAGTACCGGATATCGCCCGAAGGCGAGAAGGCATTGGTAGCGATTATTCAGTCCTTGGTAGATGCAGGAGTGGTAGAGGAAGTGGTTAGTAATGTCTGCAATAGCCCTATCCTGCCCATTGTTAAAAAGCAAGGTGAGGGAGATGAGAAAGCATACAGCTTCATCATCGACCTGCGAGAAGTCAACAAAGTGGTGGTACCACAGTACCCCGTAGTCTCAGACATCGCCACCATTCTGACTCTCATCCCGTCCACCGCCACCACCTTCACCGTTATTGATCTTAAAAATGCATTTTTCTCTATCCCCATCCATCCAGACAGCCGCTATCTCTTCGGCTTCACTTTAAAAAACCGTTCATACCGATTTTGTAGAGCTCCCCAGGGCTACACTGAAAGTCCCAGCATTTACAGCCAGGCCCTCAAAAGACAGCTGGACGCCGTCCAGCTACCAGATGGAGTGGTGTTGATCCAATATGTCGATGATATCCTTTTGGCGGCCGACACCACTCCGCTTGCAATCACAGCCACTATCCAACTCTTGCACTTTCTTGCGGAGAATGGCCACAAAGTCTCCAAAAAGAAACTGCAGTTCTGCCAGCCCCAAGTAACATACCTAGGCCATCTCCTGTCCAAAGAAGGGAGGAAACTTACGCCCGACCGAATCCAAACCATCCTAGACACCCCCATTCCCAAAACACAGAAACAAGTCCATTCATTAGTGGGCCTTACCTCTTTCTGCCGACAATGGTTACCGAATTTCAGTCTCATCATAAAACCCCTACTTTCCCTGTTGGCCAAAGATGTCCCTTTCCCACTCCCTTGGACCCCCGAATGCCAAGCGTCCTTTAAGGAGCTGCGGGATGCCCTTTGCTCTGCACCCGTTCTAGGAACACCAGATTACCCCAAGCCCTTCTCCCTCTTCACTCACGAAAGGGAGGGATGCACATTGTCTGTTCTAACTCAGCCCATCGGCGCCAAACAACGCCCTTGTGCCTATTTCTCTGCCACTCTTGATCCTGTCGCCAGAGCTCTACCTGCCTGCCTTCGAGCAGTAGCCGCTGCTGCTGTCTCTATCCGCCAGAGTGAGGGAATTGTACTTTCGAACTCTCTCACGGTGTTAGTACCCCATGCAGTCGACACCCTTTTGAACCAGACCAAGACTCAACACCTGACTAGTGCACGACTGACAGGGTACGAATTGACTCTACTTGCACCCCACATCACCCTGAAGAGATGCACGACATTGAATCCTGCTACACTGCTGCCCTTGCCTGAAAATGACTCCGATGTGCCCCCTATACACGACTGTGTGACCCTCACGGACGAACAGACCAGGAGTAGAATTGACCTCCGAGACGTTGCTTTTACAGACCCTGATGGAGAACTATGGGTAGATGGCTCTTGTATCAAACTCCCAGACGGCACCACTTCTGCTGCCTATGCGGTGACGACAGCTCGAACAGTAGTTGAGACAGCTCGCATCACACAATGATCCGCACAGGCAGCAGAGCTAATTGCCCTCACACGAGCATGTATCATAGCAGCAGGAACCACGGCGAACATTTACACAGACAGCCAGTATGCCTTCGGGGTGGTTCATCATTTTGGGCTCTTGTGGAGGGAAAGGGGATTCCTGACGTCCCACGGCACGCCCATCCTTCATGGAGATCTAGTCTCCGCCCTAATTGAAGCAGTTCTTCTCCCCAAACGATTAGCAGTAATCAAATGCCAGGCACACAAGAAGGTGACGGACTTAGTTGGACAGGGAAACGCACTGGCCGACATCACTGCCCGAACCACAGCTGACAATAGGGCAATGACACGCATGTATGTGACTAGGTCACAAGCAGAAAAATGGACTGACGCTAGGGAAACGATTAAGGACATCCAGTCGGCCAGCACACCTCACGAACTGACTGAGTGGGCACGGGTGGGTCTAAGGGACGATGAAGGCTGCTGGCGGACAAAAGACACGAACAAATGGTTGCTGCCCGATGCATACTTGATCCCCATACTGACAATGGCACACTCCCCTGCACAGATAGGTTCTGCCCCCATGATTGAACTCATTTCCAAAGTCTGGCACAACAACAAGATCCCCGACTCAGCCAAACGCCTGGTCCAGCAGTGCCTTATTTGCCTACAACACAACCCCGGGAAAGGAACTGTAGTACCCCGGGGAGGGTTTGGGATCCCCGACCACCCCTTTGAGGTCCTCCAGATGGATTACATCCAGCTAGAAAGGTGCCAAGGCTTGAAGTACGTATTAGTCATTGTATATGCCTTCAGCAAATGGGTGGAGGCCTATCCGACCAGAGATAACACTGCCATGACTACTGCCAAAGTACTACTGAAAGTGTTTTTCCCTCGCTACGGCCTTTGTCGAATTTTATGGAGCGACAATGGCCCCCACTTCATAGCTGAAGTTATCCAACTAATCCTGAAGGGGTTGGGGGTAAAACAGAGGTTCCATGCGGTCTTCCACCCCCAATCCGCCGGCCTGGTTGAGCGACACAACGCTACACTGAAACTGAAACTGTCAAAGATAGTGGCCACCACAGGACTTAAGTGGCCAGATGCCCTCCCACTGGCATTACTATCGATGCGCTCCACTCCCACTAAGCACCACTTGACCCCCTACGAGGTTGTGTTTGAGGGACCAATGAACCTCTGGACTGCCCCCAAGCCGACCTCCATTCACGACGTCCCCGACGTCCTGCTGTCAGATTATTTATACAAGTTAACTAAAACGTTGTCTGTCATTCATCAACAGGTGCAGCAGGCCATCCCCGATGCTTCCAGGGGTCCCGGTCACGATATCCAACCGGGAGAGTATGTCCTAGTCCGGAATTTTCAACGGGCAAAGAGTCTGGAACCCCGGTGGACGGGCCCCTGGCAAGTACTGATCACCACTCGGACGGCTCTTCGAGTGGGGGGGAAAAAGCACTGGCTGCACGCACACCACTGCAAGAAGGTCTCCTCGACCCTGGCCACGACAGACAACGTCAGCACCCAGGAAGAGCTCCTGAACAAAGACCGACCATCACTGAACTGTTATCCTGATACCGAGGCACTTGAACTTGCAAAACACTCTGACCCCACTGTGCCATCCCGAGAAGGGTATTTCCTGCGTCGAAAGGAGGGAGCTTCGGCTAAGTAGGCCACTGACTAAGTTAAAAATCTCAGAACGGTGACCCAAAGCAACCAAGGGTTACCCAGAGAGAAACTAAACAAAGTCTGTGGTCCTGCCCACTACCGAGCACCTTGAAGATGAAGATGATGGAAGCGCCAGATAAGAAGATGATGGAAGCGCCAGATAAGAAGACGTCGGAAGCAACCGGAAATACCCGCTACAGGAACCCAAAGACTGACAATTTGCACCAATCAAAGACAATCGCCTACTTCATCCTTTTCCTCTTTTGCCTCCTCCTCATGACCTCCTTCTGGATCTTGGAGGACAGCACACCCGCTCACCAGACATTGCTGGCCACCGTACAGCCAATCACTGTGAAAGAGCATCATTTGATCTCCCTTTCACCTCAGCTCCGAGAGAGGCGTAGGGAGTTCTGGAACAATTCCTTCGTGCAACTGCTGCACCAGCACAACCTTGCTACAAATGCCACGTACTGCTGGATCTGCGGGTTTCTCCCGCATGCCACTGAACACTCCATACCTTTCATCCCTTCTCCTTTCTCAGTTCACGGCTCCTGCCTCGCCTGGCTGATCCTCTTGCAGGAGAGCAACAAGGACAACGCCGCTTCTGGTCAGACAGTGTCACACTTCTACTATGGGTTCTGGCTGAACAAAACAGGAAGAACGTCTGCCCCCATTTGTCCTGCGGTCTCAGGTTCCGCCTTCCTTATGAACATTCCTGCCAAAGAAAGAGTCGAAATGCAAGTACTCCACAATCCAGCCAGACCCACCTTCTCCCACCTACGGAAGCAAACAGCTGCCACCCTGACCGTGGCTCTGTCTGTCATCAATGTCACAGGACTCGTGTGTCTTGAAGGCCAGGGAACACAGCTGGTGGGTCACAGTTCCTGCCGCACCACCAGAACACTGGTCTCAGTTGATCCTCCTTCCTTTGTTGCTTCCCCGAATATGTACTTTGTTTGTGGCACCAAAGCTTACACTTGGCTCCCAAAAGGCTGGAGGGGTACGTGCTACATCGCCTTCATTCTTCCTCCCACATACGTGGCCCCAGCCTACCATCACCGGCAAAAGCGCGCCGGAGACATTGGACAAGCCGACTCCACCGGAGCACAGTTCCTGGATGCGGCAAAGGGACTTGTTCCTCTGTGGGGCCCAATGGCAAATAGCCGCGCTATCTGACACCTGACAAAGGCAGTAGAAACAACCATTAACATCACCGCTGGCATCCTTGCTAACAACACGGCTGAGCTTCAGGCAGTCCGCCTGGTGGCCCTTCAAAATTGCCTTGTTCTAGATGTGGTTCTGGCCGACCGTGGAGGTGCATGCCGCATCATCGGATCCAGCTGTTGCACCTACGTGCCAAATAACTCGCCTTCAGTCTACAAGGCAATCGAACACCTTCACAGACTGTCCTCAGAGGTTCACCAGGAGCAGGAAGGATGGTCGCTTGGAGGCTGGTTCTGGGACACTTTGAAGGACTGGGGATGGAGATTGTTCACGTTTATATTGATACCAATCATGATACTGTGTGGGTGTTGCTTAGGTATTCAATGTTTACCATCTTTGTGTGCACTCATTTCCAACTGTATGTGCCCTAAGACTTTGGACTTTAAAACTGAGCACATGAGTCCCCTATACGAGATAGAGGTACGGGGTCTCATGGGGATCGATCCAAACTGACAAGCTGGCGAGACATGTTAAAAGGAAGGACTGTGGAATTTTAGTTCGTGTACTGAACATCATCTACGCCATCTTGCAGACTCACGTATGAACACACACGACAGCCATTTTAGGTACCATGGTCTCCCTGTTCACGATCACCCGTCAGCGCACTTCCCTGAACCTTGCGAGCCTCCCCCACGCACCCTGGCTGTCCCCGCTCTCACATGCACAAGGCATAAGCTCTCCCCTCCCGCATGACTCTGTCTCTGAGAATCACACACCGCGCCTGACCAACACCTTCTTTCCGTCCATGAATACCCCTCCTTTGATGACCCCTTCCTCTGAGCCCGATTGCCTGCACGAACCGCTGGTCATCCCTTAGCCTGAGGATACAGTTTATTGCCCACTACTGTATGCACCCGCCTCTCTTGAAAGGAGCCACTATTGATCATGACCTCCCCACCCTCTGAGATTCGATCAGGCGCACACATTCCAAAGGAATCGGCAGAACACTCAGCTGCGTGATAGCCCCCTCCCATTGTATGAGGGGTAAGGGCCTCTACTGTTGTCATGTGTTGGAGGGGGCCGGAACTGGGGGGTGCCGGGGATGTCATCCTCATACTTCACAATGTCTTTGTTGTAATAAAGAGCGTTCACATGTCTTGAACCAGTGTATAAAAGACCAGGTCTCAGAGAGGTTGGGAGAGCACCTCGAGACGATACCTTGTTGTCCGATCTGACGTGTTCTGATCCGTCGGAATAAAACTTGTTTCCTGTCTTCCTGTCTCCAGCGCCTGCCTCTTTATTGGATAACTTTGTATGGTATTAGAGGCGTTTAACGCCGGGCAAATTTAACTTAGGAAACATCAACTAAATCGCCTGACCATTTTGAATTGATCTTTATCAATAGTTAGACTGAGGCTGGTCTGGGGGTTGGTGTGAAACCTGAAGTGCAGATATTTGACAATGCTGAGTGTGTCCTTGGTGTAGTATGTGACTCTAAGTGGGTACTGATGATGAAATTTCTAGTCATCGCCCTGGAGTGTTGGTGTGGTCCCTGTGGGTGATCTTGTATCCATCTGTGATGGCAATGTTGATGTTGTGTGCTGAGGATGCCTTCAACCAGCTCACTGTAATGAAGGAGATGTATGGGACTGTTATGTTGGCTGAGGTGACAGAGTCCAATGGCGTGCTGGTGGATGTAGCGGGTGTGCAGTAGGAGGCACATGACCTGGTTGTACGGACATGGTCTGTCATGCGGGGCAGCGCGTTGTTGGCAGTGGGAGTTGCACACACAGCCAGCAAAGCTGTAATGGTTGCGCTTAGGGGTTGCCTGATAGCAGGTGGGTGAATATCTTGTGTTCCCTATTTTGAGGGTGGCTGGAGCTTGAGTCTGTTGTGTTACCTGCGCCATGGAAGGACGCAGGTAACACAACAGACTGTGCACGTTGCAGGCGCAGACGGTCCTGCCTTTGGCACAGATATGGTGCAACATTGGCACTGACAAGCTGATGCCTGCATTAACAATGTAAGTAAGTAAGTAAGCTTTATTGTATTAGGTTAATTAAAACCATTACAAAAATACGTTTGGAAGCACATGTCCACAGATGAAAGTTTTAAGAAGAAGTTTTAAAAACAGAATATATAGTTATAAAAATAGCTGTGCTAAAACAGTGTTATATAGGGGGAAGCATTAACAATGGGTGGAGGGAGGACGGAGCATCTGGGAGGTGTGTGTGTTACAGAATCAGGGCACTCGGTGGGGTGATGCCGCAGAGGAGGCAGCAGCAGGAATGGGTGAACACATGATGGTGGAAGGGGTGAGAAACCATGCAAAAACTAGCCAGAAAGACAAGGAGGATTGAAAGGCACAATGTAACCGGTGTATGGAAAGGAAGAAGTGTCTGGTTACTCATGGGTCACAGACCTGAAAAGGAAGAACAATCACCGTAAAAGTCGGGCACAGGATTAGGCACAAAAAGGCCAAGCTGGGCACAGGACACACAGCGTCAGCCGGTGTGGGCTGCCCGTTGTGTGTAGCAAGCGGCACCAATACATACACAACCATGTACTTCATGCACAATATGGATCAATAGCTATAATGAACACCATGCATGTTGCCACAGTACACATACTCCCATATGCACAATCTTTGTCAATTATGCCATAGATGACGCATGCAAACTGGCAAGAGTTCTGCGGTCACTGTGATGTTGCACATTGTACTGTGTGGGACACATTTGCTATACAAATGGATTAAGTTTGTTTGGAGCCCATGCTGCTTTAGCCAATGTCCATGTCCAGCCCCCATTGCTCAGAAGAAAATAACACTCATGCAAAGAGTTTACCTGTAATGCTGGTGAGACAATGTGCAAACGACAGCCTGGGACTGTTGTTTCCTTGATTCCTCATAAAGGTGCGATGATCATTGTGGTCCACCTCCTGATAGCCCCTTGATCTGAGTATGAATTACTGACTCAATAGGGTGATCCGGCGAGGGAAGGAAAGGCGGGGAACAGCAGGGAGGGAGATCTGAAACAAAGGTAAACAAGCATAAGCATTCAACACATCTTGCCACTGATTAACAGAATACCTCAGGACCTAGGCTTTAACCGTTACACCTGTAAAGGAAAACAACAGCCACTGAATCATACTTAGCATCACAGTAATGAAAATTGTACTAGATCTGATGTTTCAACATGGGCACATAAAAGGTAGCAGAGTTTTTCAGCCAAAATGAAGGGTCACTAACGCTGTGCAGGCTGCCTCTATGCAATTAGGGCCATGCAGAAACGAAGGTACTCACAGTGTATGAATAATGCTCCAATGTTTAAAAATACTAAAGCACTGCAGTAGTACTCACACAAAGGCAACAATCCGTAGTTACCCCTGGCAATCAGTGAGGGTCAAGAAGTGAAATTATACATCACCCGCAAGAGCCTTAAGAAGCTCATTGTCTCTTCCAACTGCGCTTTGAAATGCCTAACATAACAAGCTGCTGGTCCGGCAATCAACAGAGAGTAATGAGGAGCAATGCCACAAAACAAACCATACTGTGACCAGGATATGCATCACGCCACAAGAGAATCCTGGAATTGATGTCACCCGACAGGTGCAACGTAAGCGTTTACAATAGCTACAGCACAACGTTGTGACATCATCAGCGCAACGTTCCTGGCATCATGGGAATAGAAAGTTAACATCAACTCACCGAGAAGGCTTGCAAAGCACTGTTCTCCTCCGGCCCTGAGTAAGCAACGTGACAGTGACATGACATAGTGGCACAAGGGGCAATGCATCCATACGAACAGACTCACAGGACACTTGACAGAACATGTGGGACATACGCTGGCCCACGCCTTCACAACATGGTTGATTACAAAACAAATTGTACTGGCACACAAGAGTAAGTGGATGTGCCAAACACATACTGCTGCATACAGTGATGCTGCAATTCACCATGGAGCCTGTGGTTGTGATGTCCCACACAATGTCAACACGTGGAATCCGCAATGTGTCAGGGTCAAGGTTGACACACATTGATGCCTTCACCAGAGTCAATACTCCACAACAGATGTATGTCAAGAAGGGTGACTGTCCTGTCATGGGAGTGGTGCAACAAGTAATTTGATCCATGGTGATTAGACATTGGCAGGAACAAAACACGAACAATGTAGTACACATGTAAAATTAGGGAAACATCTTTTACAACGAAACTTTTACAACGCAGTGCTTTTACAACGCAGGTTTTACAACGAAAACCATTACAACGCATTGCGCTGGGGGGCGCTCTAGGATAGGGAATAGATTTAATTTACTATCCAACACCTTCCCTAGTGTCCACGGGGACTGGAGTTGGAATAGTAAATTAAACTATTCACTATCCAGCACCCCAAAGCGCTATACGTTGTAAAGGTTTGCGTTGTAAGAACTGCGTTGTAACAGCATGCGTGGTAAAAGCATGCGTTGTAACGTCATACATCCGTAAAATTATACCTAAGTCATTGTGTATTTCAGTGTGGCATGACATCAGCACTTGCTTGACACATCAGAACACACATCAAAGTGAATATGCATACAGTCAGCTGGACACACATATTGCAAGACATGCCACTCAATGCTACAAGCTTGCACACTCATTCACAGTGACTCATCATCATGAGAAGAAGTTGCATATGAGCTGACTCCGGATATCATCCTCCTTCTCCTCATCACTTGCATTGTGACCAAGCCCTTCATCCTCAACGGGTGGATGTTCCTGCTCCTCAGGATCCAGGATGAGTGGGACGGCCTTCTCAACTGCTATGTTGTGCAGCATGCAGCACACGATGAAGATATTACAGACCTTGGCTGGGGCATATGGGAGGGATCCGCCGGTCTTATCGAGACACCGGAATTGGCCGTGTGCATTATTGTACCGCTGATCTGCAGCTGTTCTTGGGTTCCGGAGAGGTGTCATCAGCCATGGCATGTTGGGATATCCCGCGTCACCTGCAAATATACATCATGTCAATAAGTGGTTCATGAGATGCAGGCAGAGCTAAAGATACTGAAACACACAGGACACACAGAGTATACCCACCAACAAGACATGCCCGATCGTTGCGCAGCTGCAGCATCATTCTTGGCACCCTGCTACGGCTCATGATGAATGCATCATGGCATGATCCTGGAAAAGTGCACAAGCATGGGAAATCAGCATGTTAGCAAGACACACCACCAGGGCATTTATTGACTGATAGTGTTTCCTGTTGCGGTAAGCCTGTTTCTGAGCCTGTGGTGGCACCAAAGCCACATGTGTCCCATCAATGGACCCAATTACATGTGGCATCCCACCCAGGGCATAGAAATCACCCTTGACATCTCTCAACTCTTCAGGAGTAGGAAATCTGATGAATTCATCAATGTGCTCCAACATGGCTAATAACACATCACGCAAGACACGGCTGAACATGGTTTTGGACATTCCGCCTACATCAGCTATGGTTAATTGAAACATACCAATAGCAAAAACATGGAGGGCTGACATCACCTTTATCTTGGGGCTCAGCGGAGTACGATACCTGTGTTGCGGTTGGAGATGTGGTGCCAGCTTGTTCGTCAAGTCCTGAATCAACGCTCGAGTAAATCTGTAACGTCTGATGCAGTCATGTTCCCTCATGGTAGCCAAGTCTGGAAATGGCCTTGGTAGAGGGTGTGCCCTGCAGGACATTTGTGGGACAAATGGAGAATAACCGTCAAACAACATCAATGGCAAGGTACATATCACATGCAAAACTGCTATTAGACATCATGTCACTATGGAGTCTGTCGTGTGCAATACATCCCGTACACATATGCCAGCTTGCTGTCACACCTGTTTTTAAGAAAACACAACAGTATATTAACTTTAATTTAAAGCACGGGGTCAGGGGATCAATTGTGCTGCTTCGATTTGGGATACTTCCTTTAAAATCTTATACGTATAGGTGACTACCAAAAGAAAAATCAAATACTTTCTGTAATTTGTGTAATGGTGGGGAGCAGGACTTGGAACATTTGTTGTTCATTTGCCCAAATGCGAAAGTGGTAAAGGCAAGGAAAAGATTTTTACAACCAATCTATACAAAATGTAGAATTAACTCGGTAAAGGAATTGATCATACTATGTAAGGCTCCTCCGAATGAGTTTGTCTGCTACAATCTATACAAATTTTTAAAACCTGTTTTAACTTTGTATTAGAATGAAAAACCTTCCTTTTTAACAAAATTGTTTAAAAAATGTTATGTTATGCACTGAATATTTGTGGTTCTCAGTGGAGAACTAAATCAAATAAAATTAACTTGACTTGACTGTCACACCTACGAATACCCAGATACACCTGTTGTTTGCCTCAATAAACATGACATGCACTAAAACAGACTGCTGGTCTGGTCTGAGTGGACAACCCAAGATATCACTTGAGTGACACACGTCACAAATCCTGCAGTGGAAGGTTGTCAACCCATCCAGACAGCTGACTGCAAGGCACATGCACAGGTCAGATGGAATATTAAAAGTACATCTCAAACACATAGCGATAAAGGTGTGCATGTGACAAAAAAACGACTCAGCCCTTGTCAGGATGCAGACATATGCACCTTGTGAAAATTGATGTCTGATGACATGTTAGATGCACCAACAGCAGATGCAGTTTACATTACACAAACAACAAGCTCAAGGTTTGACATGACACGCACCGAACATAGTCACATAGGGTCATGCTGAGCATGAAATGTCAAGTGACAAAGTGCCCCGGTCCCTGGCATCATGAGACAGGTGCCCATAGTGATGACTGTGCCATCACAGTGTAGATGTGAATGGCTACATCTGCATAATGGTACACATGTGACAAGTGTAAAGGTCATGTGTACCACATAGTGACCCATCACACATGACATGTGTCTACAGGTCAGCACACATCAATTGTGTAACAAGATCATATGCCGTGTGCTATATCACTGCCTGACACACCTAGGGCCTGCACATGTAAGTATGAAATGAAAATAACTTGATACACATCCTTGTTTGAAGCGTACACCCCTACATCCCTGCCATGAGTGCGCCTAGTATCACTATTGTAATGGTGCCATGCGTGAGCGTGTGAAATGCACCGTACCCCTGCATTCACAAATGCATGTGAAACGCACCGTGTGAAACGCATCGTACCCCTGCATTCACAACTGCGTGTGAAATGCACCGTGTGAAACGCATCATACCCCAGCATTCACAAGTGCGTGTGTGCGCAGCATTTCACTATTGTAATCGTGCCATACATGAGCGAACCGTACCCCGATATTACGTGCGTGTGTGCGCATCGTTTCACTATTGAAATGGTGCCATACGCGAGCGAACTGTACCCCGACATTACGTGCATGTGTGCGCATCGTTTCACTATTGAAATGGTGCCATACGCGAGCGAACAGTACCCCGACATTACGTGCGTGCGCATCGTTTCACTATTAAAATGGTGCCATACGCGAGCGAACCGTACCCAACATTACGTGCGTGTGTGCGGATTGTTTCACTATTGAAATGGTGCCATACGCGAGCGAACCGTACCCCCACATTACGTGCATGTGTGCGCATCATTTCACTATTGAAATGGTGCCATACGCAATCGAACCATACCCCGACATTACGTGCGTGTGTGCGCATCGTTTCACTATTAAAATCGTGCCATACGCGATGTGAAACGCACCGTACAGGTGTGTGGGTCTCAAAAATACATAGGGGACACCTAGGGGACGAGTAGTAGGGCCTAGGCTGGTTGTCATGGATACTGAGATTTGAGTGAGTGCTACAGGTGTCCTGCAAAAGTCAGTTGGGCAAAACTATACAATGTTGCAAAATTGTTGTGGAGCTGAAGCTCAAATTCTGAACCATGTAAATGTGTGTCAGGGCCTTATGTTTAAAGTGATTGGATGAAACGTAGGATACAAAGTTATCTGGCCTATCACACTGTACTCCTGAGACTGAAAGCCCCTCAGCAGCACTGATTTAAGGCTGCATGTGGCTGTGAAAGGGCACTTGCCTGCACAGCATTGGAGAGGACCACACTGCTCCTGTCTCTGCATTCCCTGGACTCTGAATTTGCTTACCATGGAGAGGGCACCAGCATTAACTGAGGAGGAAAACCAGGCCCTGCTGGATGCCCTCCTACCAAAATACAGCAAGCTGTATGGGAGACCAGGGGAGCAGGTGAGTGCTGACTGCAGTACCTTTCACTGTGCACCTGTTGTGTGAGTTTCACAACAGGCATTGTGTATTGGTGGGACAGACATGCAATGTGGTTTTGAGTGAGTCCCAGGGGGTGTACAAGGTGGTGTCTCTCATGCAGAGCATGATGCACTTCATGTGTGTTCAGTCCTCACTTGCATTGTGCTTCCTGTGACATTCACTGCATAGTGTGTAACATATTCAGCCGTGCAAGACCTTGGTGGCTTTTTTCTAAAATGTCCAGAGGTGTAACAGTGTTCCCCCCAGAGTGACAGCTGACTGTACTCACAGCTGTGTATGACTTGTGGGGACCTGTGGTGATATTGTACAAGTGATGTGTTTAATCTCATGGACATTGAAGTTTGTGAATGTTCCTTGTCATCTGGGAGAGTGTGTATGTGAAGTGTTGCACCACAGATGCATGGCGTTTGCAGCAACTATAGCCATCTGATGTGACTAGTAAGCAGTGGTGTGTGCCTGACTTGTAAAGTTAAAAAACCACCACTGGGTCTGGGCCCCCAACAGCAAGGCTGAGCCACGAAATACTAATGAACAACAGAATGCCAATACTGTCAAAATTATTCCTTTTTAAATTGTCAGACCATAAGGTTTATGCACTATGGTCAATTAACACCCCAATGTCTGAATGAATCTTTTTGTTTTATTATTAAATTTTTCTCAAACATGGATTGTTGGTTATTATTTCACCAATTCATTATACATTACAAGACCTCTAAAACATGTATATATTTACACAATATTCACAAAACCTTTACAATATCAACAATATCACGAATATCAAAAACACAATTTCAATTTAGAAACAATCATACCCTCACCCATTCACAGCCTTTCATAACATCATTCATATACACACAACCTGGAATAGAAATATTCACAGTAAGCCATATACAATAGATTCTTATCAATGATAAAACTTTATAAAACGAAAGTTTTTGTAAAATGCTCCTTTGTTTAGATGGCATATATTGTCTACGCGTTTCGAACTCACACTATTCGCGGAGTTCTCATCAGGACAGAAAGCTGTAAGGAAAAAAGGAGAACAAAACCTTCCTTTAGGGTCATGACAAAAAAATGATGGTAACCTTGCTCAAAGCCTCCATTACTCAAGCCGCCTTGTCTTACCTCTAAGATTTCTAGAGCTGTCTAGGGTTAAGAAAATCACCCGTCGAGACAACAAGTTTATCCAATATACACATCAATCTGTATAAAAAAGAGACAGCCAATCAAAACCCGGTACAAGGTAACATCCTTCTAAAGAAACGGTGTTCAATGGCATGTGTGAGTGAACTTACTTGTGTTTAGAGAAGAGGTCAAGTGGGGGAACCCGAGTGTAGCCACTCCTGTAAAGAGGTGCATATTTTGAGACTCAATTCATATTTAAATTGGCTCTAAGCAAGTTGCTAAACACTAATGCTTAGCTGCTGGCCACAATGGTAATTCACCGGAAGCGGGTACTCACTACAATGAAAGGAGTTTGCGAGTGATTAGTGTAACCGATCATGTTTTGTTAATGCAGCGTGTTGCTACCAATTGTTTTTACCAAGCGGTTCATACCTAGTTCTGCGGCATTCCAGCCTTCCTGCTTCGTTCCAAATCTGTATGTTCTCTCGGTACTGTCGTTAGTAGCAGCGCCGGTCCCGTGACTGGATTCACACAAATGTATGGCCGCTGTCCTCAAGAAGCGAGTGATCTCTAAAACGGGGGATGTGTACGAGTGGTTAATATAACCAAACGCATGTTGTAAAAACATGTAACTTTTCGTCTCAAGTTCGTTTGACAAACGGTTCAAAACTATTTCTATGGCATAGCAGCTTACCCGTTTTGTTCGGAGCGTGTTTGTTAACACGGTGCTGTGATCAGTTGCAGCGCCGATCCCGCAACTCGATTTACACCACACTTCCGGTTCCGCAAGGTTCCTGGGAGTTGTGGTTGTTATGCCATTTGGGTCCTTATATTCACAACGTCTTTTACCATAAAGGGTGCATGTGTTGCCTATGTGCTCGGCTAAAATTATCGAACTCTTCCTCGGGATCAAATAAAACACCTAGTTAGTGGTTGGAATGTCTTATATGTGATTCTCCCGGTGTCCGTGTACATTGTGGAATGGCGAAAGTATCGGCCATTTTGGAGTGGGTTCCTCAGTGGACCAGTTAGTGCCCAGGATGGATATGGTTGGTCATAACTTTAATGTTTGCCAAATGTAAATCAAAAGAACTGACAGTTCCTCATATTTATTGAACCATACCATACGGAAGATTACGAAAAATCCGTAATTTTGCATGAGTAGTGGAAACCAATATTATCTTAATTGAGTTTGTATATTTCGGTAAGCTCATTAAGTCCATGAGTGGCTGTGTTAAATTTGACAATTAACATCGCCTCTTGTTTGGACAATTTTAGATCCAGATCTCCTCCTCTTATGTCTTTCTCTATTTTAGAGATCACTGTCCACATCACATCTGATTCCTTGTGGTTGTTTACACGCCAGTGGTTGACCAGTGGGGCTGTCAGTCATTATTGTTGATTCTCGATTTGTGTTGTTGGATGCGTGTCCGGACTTCCTGGTTTGTCTTTCCAATATAGATAAGTCCGCATGGGCATCTAATACTGTACACGACATATCTTGATCTGCAATTAGTGAAAGCTTCATGTTTCCATCCTATATTGTTGTGACTGAAAAATGTGCCTTCAACAGTGGTGCTACAGCAATTGCATGACCCACATTTGTGATGGCCCTGAATAGGGGGTAGCCTCAACATCATTCTTAAGTCCGGGGGGCTTGTCTGCGGCAATGCCGCTCTTATCAGTTGATTGGCAATACTTGAATTTTTTCGAAATGCGAAGAGTGGTTCCTTGCTGAATGTTTTATTCAGAGTCTTTAATAGATGCCAGTTGTTCTTTACCACTTTCTTCAGCATATTTGAATTGGGACACCAGGTGGACACAAACACAATCCTTTCTGATTCTTTTTTCACTCTTCTCTCCAGCAGGCATTCCCGGGGAGTCCACCATGCTCTCTTCATGGATCTTCTTAACAGTTTTTTAGGGTAGCCACGTTGTTTTAAATTGGCTGTGAGTTTTTCAGCATGTCTTTTATACTCCTCCTTATCATGACAATTCCGGCGAATCCTAAGGTACTGCCCATACGGCAAGTTGTCCTTAAGGCTGCGAGGGTGGTTGCTTTTATAATGTAAAGCTTTGTTGCGGTCAGTTGGCCTCTTGTATAGTGTCGTGACCAATCCACCCTCATGGGGATACATTTCGACATCCAAAAATGGCATTTTGCTTTGCGAGTAACTAGTACTGTATTTGATGGTCGCTGTTTTGTTGTTAATCCAATCGAAAAATTTCAAAAGGTCATCTTCAGTTCCTTTCCACACAACAAAAATATCGTCGATATATCGACTCCAATTTTCTATCCATTGTGCATATGGGTTATTAATATACACAAAATTTTCTTCATACTTGGACATGAAAAGAATTGCCAATTCCGGGGCAAATGGGCAGCCCATCGCTACTCCACTTATCAGTAAGTAGAATTCTCCGTCAAAACTGAAATTGTTTTTTTTAAGTGCAAAAGCCGCCAGTTTTAAAATGAAAGATGTGGGAATCCTATGTGGTCTCACCCTCTCATCAAGAATGGACTCAAGAACATATAATCCTTCCTCTTGCGGGATCTTAGTATAAAGGGACGTAATCACTCGTACACATCCCCTGTTTTAGAGATCACTCGCTTCTTGAGGACAGTGGCCATACATTTGTGTGAATCCAGTCACGGGACCGGCGCTGCTACTAACGACAGTACCGAGAGAATATACAGATTTGGAGCGAAGCGGGAAGGTGGAATGCCGCAGAACTAGGTATGAACCGCTTGGTAAAAACAATTGGTAGCAACACGCTGCATTAACAAAACATGATCGGTTACACTAATCACTCGCAAACTCCTTACATTGTAGTGAGTACCCGCTTCCGGTGAATTACCATTGTGGCCAGCAGCTACACTTTGACAAGTAAGCATTAGTGTTTAGCAACTTGCTTAGAGCCAATTTAAATATGAATTGAGTCTCAAAATATGCACCTCTTTACAGGAGTGGCTGCACTCGGGTTCCCCCACTTGACCTCTTCTCTAAACACAAGTAAGTTCACTCACACATGCCATTGAAAACCGTTTCTTTAGAAGGATGTTACCTTGTACCGGGTTTTGATTGGCTGTCTCTTTTTTATACAGATTGATGTGTATATTGGATAAACTTGTTGTCTCGACGGGTGATATTCTTAACCCTAGACAGCTCTAGAAATCTTAGAGGTAAGACAAGGCAGCTTGAGTAATGGAGGCTGTGAGCAAGGTTACCATCATTTTTTTGTCATGACCCTAAAGGAAGGTTTTGTTCTCCTTTTTTCCTTACAGCTTTCTGTCCTGATGAGAACTCCGCGAATGGTGTGAGTTCGAAACGCGTAGACAATATATGCCATCTAAACAAAGGAGCAATTTACAAAAACTTTTGTTTAAAAAGTTTTATCATTGATAAGAATCTATTGTATATGGCTTACTGTGAATATTTCTATTCCAGGTTGTGTGTATATGTATGATGATATGAATGGCTGTGAATGGGTGAGGGTATGATTGTTTCTAAATTGAAATTGTGTTTTTGATATTTGTGATATTGTTGATATTGTAAAGGTTTTGTGAATATTGTGTAAATATATACATGTTTAAGAGGTCTTGTAATGTATAATGAATTGGTGAAATAATAACCAACAATCCTTGTTTGAGAAAAATGTAATAATAAAACAAAAAGATTCATTCAGACATTGGGGTGTTAATTGACCATAGTGCATAAACCTTATGGTCTGACAATTTAAAAAGGAATGACTTGTAAAGTTAGCACAACACCTGTGACACCTCTTTGTGAAGTGGCACATGTGCAAAGTGAGGGTTGTTTCCACTGTTGTCAGTGACAGGCGAGTGATCTGTGCTAGGGTGTGTCTGTCTGGTCTGCTGAGGGTTCTTAAGTGGAGTGGGATATGTGACTGCTTGCCACGTGCTGTCCCACACCCTGCAGTTGCATGTCTTCTCCAGTGTGTGCCATGATCAGTGTGTGTGTTGCATCTGTTACGCCACCTGTTGCCTTTCAATGCCATGTAGTGCATTGGGGTTTGCCCACAGGCCGAATTCACATGGACAATGAAGAAAGTCCTGTCAGCATCCTATACCCTGCCCACATTATCAATGGTGTGCAAATGTGTGTCTCTGGGAGATGGAGCAGGTGTAGTGATGTTGTTTCACTTTGTGTTCCTGACAGGTATCTGCCTACGAGAAGGGAGAGATATGGCTGGAGATCGTCAGGGCTGTCAGGACTGCGGGGGCCATCGCCAGAAGCTGCACAACATTCAAAAAAGGTGGCAGGACATTTGGTGTTGGACCCGGCGGATCGCCCGGGTCCAGCTGAAGATGAAGCCACCATGCCGGCATGGTGGATGCTGTCATCTCACCCCCCACATGCTCCTGGTCCTGGCTGTGGTCTTTCCCGACCTCGATAGGCAGTTGCAGGAGAAACAGCAGCAAGGAGGGGGTAGGTACATGGCTGTTTGTTGTGTTGTGTGTCACCTGCTTCTTGAGGTGCTCAGAAGCCTGGAAACACTCCCACAGTTGGGGTGTCTGGTCAGACAGGTTATATGTGCAGTGTATTTTAAATTCCCCATAATCAGCTGGCGCTGTTTTTCATCCCTTCCCCTCCTTCAAATGTGTCCCCTGGTATATGTGTATACAAATATGCACATGCTCATCTAGGGTGCAAGTTATTTATACTGCACATTGATTAGCACATCATGTGCCATGACCTGTCCACTGTGTTAGGGCTACACATTTGTTTGCACTCGTGATGAGTCTCAACATGGGAGTGTGAGGTTTCAACTGCACACCCTTGCAGCATGCATGACCCATGTTGTGTTGTCAGACATGATGTACATTATTTGGGAGATATGCATAGTGGCATGACGGTTCTTAATGTTACAGTCAGCTCATTCCAGACCCACAGATCAGTGTACCCATAACAGTCCCCTGAGACACCCTGGCATCCGAATCATGTGTGTCATCCAACACTGTTCCCATTCTATGTGGACTCAGCATGGGTCTACCTCAGTGACATTGTCCCTGGCACAGTTTGTATTTATCCTGTGCCTGCTACATGTTCCCACTGTACATGGATACAACATTTGGCTTGTGCATACTCACACTGGGCATTGCCTTTGTGCCTATTCATAACAATCTGTTGTTGGTGGTCTGTGACCAATATGTATTGGCAGCCCCACAAGGTGAGCTTGGGTTACCTTTTAAAATGTTGCTGCACAGTTTTTGTTACCCCGATTCTGAGTTCTCACTTCTTGAGCTGTATCTATCACATTGACTGAGGGATGGGGGTGTTGTGCAGGAGAGGTCCAATGGGCCTGCCTGATTTGGCCTTGGCAGTTGTGACCTGTGTGTGAGAATTGGCTTGTCGATGTTTCACCATGCATTTCCCCTGTGATGGTGGACAGTGCTTTCATTTGGGGCTTGACAGCCTATGTCATTTGTTTCCAAACATGATTGTGCCTAATTAATTTTTGCCACATGTATGTAGTTCTGGTGCAACGCTGTTTTGTCTTATTGTGCACACTACTGTGTTGACATTTTGCATGGGGATCATGGTGTGTCCACAATGCAGCAAATATTTTGTTCTTCACAATTGCAGGCAAATTAGCTTGAGCATTGTCCTGATTTTGGACATGTGGGCCACTTCACATGACAGCCAGTGGGTCTTATGTGCTAGCAACTGTATGATCAGGTAATAGATGCCCCTGTGAGGACTGACACATTTGAAGTTGTCTCACATTGATAAATGTACCTTGACACTCCCAACACTTGTTAAGAGTTGTTTATGTTTTGAATGTGTTCATATGACAAATTGTGTAGGTTACACTTATGTGCCTGCATGATAGTTGTCTCACAAGGTAGTGCACACAAAACATAATTTGCAATGTTTTGGAATAAGCAGGCAGCTTTTGAAGGAGGCCAGTGTTAGTGATTAATATTGTGCCTTGATCTCCATAGACATGTCCCCACAGTGGTCTTGAGTGCTTGAGACTCCTTTGTTGTCAATTGGACAGACTAATGTGTGTCAAGCCATCAAGACCTCCATTGGACCATGTATATGGCAAATGTGCTGCACCATTTGTTTTTAACATTGTTTCATCTTAAAGTTTGCCAGCTGTTTCAATGAATGTGTAAATGTTTTTAGTCTGCATTTCCTTGTGAGAGATCTTTCATGCAGGCACATACGTGTTCTTTTCACAAGATGGCGAATTAACACATTCAATACATGTTGAATGTGTGAAGTATGGTGAGTCCCAAGATGTCAACAATTTGTGACATTAGTTTTCACCCAAATGTACTTACAGGGCTCTGAGTGTGGTGTCACCTTGGGAAGTGAAGTATGTTAGTTTGCCCTGAGGGGCACCACAACTGTTTATTTATTTGTGAACTTGAGGTGGCATCACTTCATAGTATAGATCTGCTCTCCTGTAAACAAACAGAAGCTTCTCAGTGTAACTCTCATTCAAGTTGTGGTCTGGTGTGTTCTTTGGATCCTTGTGTCCAAGTAGTGTTGTGTCTATTACAACTGGGCAGTACTAGTCTCAAATATGTGCTGAGCTATCTGGCTGTTACTCATGATGCATGCCATGATTTGCAGTGTGACCAACTGATTTTGTGCTCATGTGTCAGATGTGTACAGGTGACTGATGTTCTTTTGTTTCTTCTCCTTGCCCACAGCATCATCAACCTACACAGGAGGAGACATGAGCACGGACCAAGAGGAGGGACCCAGCCACAGTGCCACCACAGCTGAGGAGTCGGAAGGAGCCAGTGGCACGGAGGGTGAGGGGAGTCAGGCGGCCGGACCTTTAGAAGGTGAAACTTCTTACCATGCGGATGTCTCGGCTTCTGACTCCCAGGAGGAGGGGGAATACGCGGCAACACCATCTACCATCACTGTGTCTGTCCCCGCCTCCTCCAGACCCATCTCCACCCTCCCAGTTGCTAGGGTCCCTTCTGTCCGTGCTGCCCCCCATGTCTCCTTCGTACCCCGGCACCGCAGCCCCTGCCCATGTCTCCCCTTCTGCCCTCAGTGCCGAGTCTGTGGACTTACTCCAGCAGATTCAGGTTGGTCAGACATCAATGCTGACTGTCCTCCATGGCCACACTACAATACTGACACAGTTGTTGTCATTCATGGAGGGCATGTCAGCTACGATGTCTGACCAACGTCGGATTCTATCGTCCATGGACTCCTCACTGACGGCAGCAGTTTCCCCCCTGCAGCGGTCCGTCCCCCCCTCCTTTGGACCCATTCACACCCCCCTCTCCCATACCTGTTCAGAGCACACGCAGACGAACAAGATCACGCACACCAATGGACACAACCAGCACACCACCACCAAAGTGTAAGCGTAGATCTCCTGACACGCAATCTCAGAGGGATGCAGGCACACCCACAGGGACTGGGGTCAGACGGCAGGCACGCAGTCACAGACAAAGTCCGCAAGACTCACAGCCCTCTACCTCCACTCCCATTGTGTCCCCAGGTGCAGTCTGGCTGAACTGGCAGCAGTGTGCAGCGCTGAGTTCATTTCCACCTTTGGCGCTGCACAAGCCACTGAGGAGGATTCCTCCCCCCTGCACCCACAACACCTACCGTTCCCTCACCTGTCCCTGCGGTGCCTTGCCCTGACCCAGATAATGCCCCCCACGGGTCAACAACCCTTTAGCTCCATCATGTGCAGGCAAATTTGAGGTCGACCACCTCCCCAACGTCCCACAACCAGTCTTTAATGTGGAGTGGCCATTGGCCTTGTTTGAGCCGGGACTTATTTTTAAAATCATTTTCCTTTGGAGCTGAATAAAGCATTTTATTTTTCATTCTAAACTATTGCATTTCAGGTACTTGCTTTAGGTGCTGTGTGCCTAGGAGTTGGTGTCCTGGTAATGTTTTGGGGTTGTGAAAGATGTCTATTTTATGATGTTAATGAGGTGGACCATGGTATCTATGTGCCATCACAATGTCTCTGCAATTAATCCTTGGTTGTGTGTGTTCAGTTTGCCTACAGACATTGTACCAAGGAGTGTTCCTTCCTCAGTGACACATGAGATCATCACTACAGACAGTTGCACAATTGTTGTGCGGACATGTGTGCAGATTTCCTATTTTGTTGAACGTTCCCTTCAGCAATGGCCATGCCTGCTCACAGATGACTACTGCTCATTAGTCTGTGCCATCCATGCTACTCACTGTACTTGTGGTTTGAGTATGTACAAATGCCTTCATGGAAACATTCACCCTTTTTCCCACTATGCAGATGCGTAATCACAGCCTACCCCTATGTTGGGATTTGTTATGCAGGGTATTTGTGCATATGACTCACAATGTTGTGCATTGTATCTACGGGGTTTCAACCCTATTCCTTCCATGAGAGAGTACATGTTGGTGGTCCGACCACCACCTGGATATTCATATCAGCCCAGGGATGTACATGACAGGGTGTGTTCCCTTTCGCTCTCTTTGTTTGGTGGGCTGTTACATGACTATACACTATTGTGTCATGATGGTAGGGTGTGTAGGTTGCCTGCAACCTCCATGGGTGGGTATGCATGTTGATTTGACATCACACCCACATGTGGTATGTCACGCAGTATGTGACAGAAATCCATCATCCGTGTAGTGGGACACTGCTGTAAGTGATGTGTTGCTATGGCACTATCAGGACACTCACAGGTTAGGAATGTAAACATACACCCATGTAGTTGTGGTATGATGATGAAAATGTCCCCCCTATATCTGAGCACTGCTGGGAGTCCTCTTCACCCACCCCTAATATGTCTGGACACTGCTGGGAGTCATATCCACCTACCCCTCATCTGTGTGGACACTACTGGGAGTCATATCCACCCACCCCCATACTGTAGGCCTATGCTGGTAGTCCTCTGCACCCACCCATCAGTCAGGCTTCAGGGCTACCTACAGCACTGAGACTGCGCTGGTGGAAGTATCAGAGACGATCAGGGAGTGTCTCGATGGGGGGCGGCAGGGTGGCCCTGGTGCTACTTGATCTCTCTGCCGCCTTCGATACGGTACCCCACCAGCGGCTCTTGGCTAGGCTCTCTGCAATTGGCATCTCAGGCTCGGTCTGGGACTGGGTAAAATCCTTTCTGGACTCACGCACGTAGCAGGTCTGCATGGGCTCCTGTGTCTCATCGGTTAGAAGCCTGTCCATGGGGGTCCCGCATGGTTTAACGCTGAGTCCACTGCTGTTTAATGTTTATTTAACACCCCTGATCTATCAAGCAGAGGGACTCGGCGCAAAAGTCATGGCTTATTCTGATGACACACAGCTGCTTTTCACCTGGGGGAACATGGATTTGAACACACTCGGGGCACAGACGTGCCTCACCTCAGTTTTTCACTGTATGGCTCAAGCCTCCCTCAAATGTAATGAGGATAAGTCGGAGGTCCTCCTATTCGGCCAGATCCCCGCAGATGTTAGACACCGCCTGTGGCCGCCTAACCACCCTATTCCGCAGTCTGAGAGCGGGCCTGCTAAAAATCTGGGGGTCTGCTTTAGTGAGATCCTGCGCTTCACACTTAGCAATATTTTCCGCTTTCTCCTGCAAGTAGCTAAAGAGACTATTGCCCGCGCTCTGATCTTGCCCAGGCTGGACTACGCTAATGCTTTGTATACTGGTCTGCCTGGTTATCTGTTGCACAGGCTCTAGATTATTCAGAATGCGGCAACCAGGCTTCTTTTCAACGCCTCTAGGAGATCTAGCGCGCGACAATTCCTACGGGAACTGCACTGGCTGCTGGTGGCAGAGCGGGTGCAATTCAAAGCTATTACCCTGGCCCACCCCGCCCTTCATGGGTTGGGTCCCCCATATCTGAGGAAACGTTTCTCTTTTTAGGTGCCAAACCGCCTTTTGCGCTCGGCTTCCCATCGCCGGATGATTATTCCGTGCTTTTGCAGAGTGCGCTTGGGGGGCCAGTCTCTGGCTGTTAAAGCTGCGGAAGCTTGGAACTCACTCCCCCCTGCCCTTCAATTTACTCAGGAGTTCCAACTCTTTAAAAAGCACCTAAAACTCACTTGTTCAGCAAACTAAACTAATATGAGTTTCACCTTACCCCAGCTCTCCATCGCGCCAGGACACTCCAGAGTAACAGTGCGTGTTACAAATGCATTATAACATAACTAAAAACATATGTCTGGACACTGCTGGGAGTCCTCTGCACCCACCGCTCATATGTCTGGACACTGCTGGGAGTCCACTGCACCCACCCCTCATATGTCTGGACACTGCTGGGAGTCCTCTGCACCCACCCCTCATATGTCTGGACACTGCTGGGAGTCATATCCACCCACCCCCATACTGTAGGCCTATGCTGGGAGTCCTCTGCACCCACCCCTCATATGTCTGGACACTGCTGGGAGTCATATCCACCCACCCCCATACTGTAGGTCTATGCTGGGAGTCACAACCACCCACCCCTCATATGTCTGGTCACTGCCGGGAGTCATATCTACCCACCCCCATACTGTAGGTCTATGCTGGGAGTCCTCTGCACCCACCCCTCATATGTCTGGACACTGCTGGGAGTCCTCTGCACCCACCCCTCATATGTCTGGACACAGCTGGGAGTCATATCCACCCACCCCCATACTGTAGGCCTATGCTGGGAGTCATATCCACCCACCCCTCATGTGTCTGGACACTGCTGGGAGTCATATCCACCCACCCCTCATATGTGTGGACATTGCTGGGAGTCATATCCACCCACCCCCATACTGTAGGCCTATGCTTGGAGTCCTCTGCACCCACCCCTCATATGTCTGGACACTGCTGGGAGTCCTCTGCACCCACCCCTCATATGTCTGGACACTGCTGGGAGTCATATCCACCCACCCCCATACTGTAGGTCTATGCTGGGAATCATATCCACCCACCCCTCATATGTTTGGACACTGCTGGGAGTCATATCCACCCACCCCCATGCTGTAGGCCTATGCTCGGAGTTCTCTGCACTCACCCCTCATATGTTTGGACACTGCTGGGAGTCCTCTGTACCCACCCCTCATATGTCTGGACACTGCTGGGAGTCCTCTGCACCCACCCCTCATATGTCTGGACACTGCTGGGAGTCATATCCACCCACCCCCATACTGTAGGCCTATGCTGGGAGTCCTCTGCACCCACCCCTCATATGTCTGGACACTGCTGGGAGTCCTCTGCACCCACCCCTCATATGTCTGAACACTGCTGGGAGTCATATCCATCCACCCCCATACAGTAGGCATATGCTGGGAGTCCTCTGCACCCACCCCTCATATGTCTGGACACTGTTGGGAGTCCTCTGCACCCACCCCTCATATGTCTGGACACTGCTGGGAGTCCTCTGCACCCACCCCTCATATGTCTGAACACTGCTGGGAGTCATATCCATCCACCCCCATACAGTAGGCATATGCTGGGAGTCCTCTGCACCCACCCCTCATATGTCTGGACACTGTTGGGAGTCCTCTGCACCCACCCCTCATATGTCTGGACACTGCTGGGAGTCCTCTGCACCCACCCCTCAAATGTCTGGACACTGCTGGGAGTCATATCCACCCACCCCCATACTGTTAGTCTATGCTGGGAGTCATATCCACCCACCCCTCATATGTTTGGACACTGCTGGGAGTCATATCCACCCACCCCCATACTGTAGGCCTATGCTGAGAGTCCTCTGCACTCACCCCTCAAATGTTTGGACACTGCTGGGAGTCCTCTGTACCCACCCCTCATATGTCTGGACACTGCTGGGAGTTCTCTGCACCCATCCCTCATATGTCTGGACACTGCTGGGGGCCATATCCACCCACCCCCAAACTGTAGGCCAATGCTGGGAGTCCTCTGCACCCACCCCTCATATGTCTGGACACTGCTGGGAGTCCTCTGCACCCACCCCTCATATGTCTGGACACTGCTGGGAGTCATATCCACCCACCCCCATACTGTAGGTCTATGCTGGGAATCATATCCACCCACCCCTCATATGTTTGGACACTGCTGGGAGTCATATCCACCCACCCCCATGCTGTAGGCCTATGCTCGGAGTTCTCTGCACTCACCCCTCATATGTTTGGACACTGCTGGGAGTCCTCTGTACCCACCCCTCATATGTCTGGACACTGCTGGGAGTCCTCTGCACCCACCCCTCATATGTCTGGACACTGCTGGGAGTCATATCCACCCACCCCCATACTGTAGGCCTATGCTGGGAGTCCTCTGCACCCACCCCTCATATGTCTGGACACTGCTGGGAGTCCTCTGCACCCACCCCTCATATGTCTGAACACTGCTGGGAGTCATATCCATCCACCCCCATACAGTAGGCATATGCTGGGAGTCCTCTGCACCCACCCCTCATATGTCTGGACACTGTTGGGAGTCCTCTGCACCCACCCCTCATATGTCTGGACACTGCTGGGAGTCCTCTGCACCCACCCCTCATATGTCTGAACACTGCTGGGAGTCATATCCATCCACCCCCATACAGTAGGCATATGCTGGGAGTCCTCTGCACCCACACCTCATATGTCTGGACACTGTTGGGAGTCCTCTGCACCCACCCCTCATATGTCTGGACACTGCTGGGAGTCCTCTGCACCCACCCCTCAAATGTCTGGACACTGCTGGGAGTCATATCCACCCACCCCCATACTGTTAGTCTATGCTGGGAGTCATATCCACCCACCCCTCATATGTTTGGACACTGCTGGGAGTCATATCCACCCACCCCCATACTGTAGGCCTATGCTGAGAGTCCTCTGCACTCACCCCTCAAATGTTTGGACACTGCTGGGAGTCCTCTGTACCCACCCCTCATATGTCTGGACACTGCTGGGAGTTCTCTGCACCCATCCCTCATATGTCTGGACACTGCTGGGAGCCATATCCACCCACCCCCATACTGTAGGCCTATGCTGGGAGTCCTCTGCACCCACCCCTCATATGTCTGGACACTGCTGGGAGTCCTCTGCACCCACCCCTCATATGTCAGAACACTGCTGGGAGTCATATCCACCCACCCCCATACTGTAGGCCTATGCTTGGAGTCCTCTGCACCCACCCCTCATATGTCTGGACACTGTTGGGAGTCCTCTGCACCCACCCCTCATATGTCTGGACACTGCTGGGAGTCCTCTGCACCCACCCCTCACATGTCTGGACACTGCTGGGAGTCATATCCACCCACCCCCATACTGTAGGCCTATGCTGGGAGTGATATCCACCCACCCCTCATATGCCTGGACACTGCTGGGAGTCATATCCACCCACCCCCATACTGTAGGCCTGTGCTGGGAGTCCTCTGCACCCACCCCTCAAATGTCTGGACACGGCTGAGAGTCCTCTGCACCCACCCCTCATATGTGTGGACACTGCTGGGAGTCCTCTGCACCCACCCCTCATATGTCTGGACACTGCTGGGAGTCATATCCACCAACCTCCATACTGTAGGCCTATGCTGGAAGTCTTCTGCACCCACCCCTCATAGGTCTGGACACTGCTGGGAGTCACATCCACCCACCCCCATACTGTAGGCCTATGCTGGGAGTCCTCTGCACCCACCCCTCATATGTCTGGACACTGCTGGGAGTCCTCTGCACCCACCCCTCATATGTTTGAACACTACTCGGAGTCATATCCACCCACCCCCATACTGTAGGCCTATGCTGGGAGTCCTCTGCATCCATCCCTCATATGTCTGGATACTGCTGGGAGTCCTCTGCACCCACCCCTCATATGTCTGGACACTGCTGGGAGTCCTCTGCACCGACCCCTCATATGTCTGGACACTGCTGGGAGTCATATCCACCCACCCCCAAACTGTAGGCCTATGCTGGGAGTCCTCTGCACCCACTCCTCATATGTCTGGACACTGCTGGGAGTCATATTCACCCATCCTCATACTGTGGGCCTATATTGGGAGTCCTCTGCACCCACCCCTCATATGTCTGGACACTGCTGGGAATCCTCTCCACCCACCCCTCATATGTCTGGACACTGCTGGGAGTCATATCCACCCACCCCTCATATGTCTGGACACTGGTGGGAGTCATATTCACCCACCCCCATACTGTAGGCCTATGCTGGGAGTCATATCCACCCACCCCCATACTGTAGGCCTATGCTGGGAGACATATCCACCCACCCCTCATATGTCTGTACACCTGCTTGGAGTCATATCCACCCACTTCAATACTGTAGACATATGCTGGGAGTATGGATGGCGTGTGTGCGGGTCGTATCATTATTGCAATGGTGGTATACGCGAGCGCGTGTGAAGCACTGTACCTCAACATTCATGGCGTGTGTGCGGCTCGTATCACGATTGCAATGGTGGTATATGCAAGCGTGTGTGAAGCACCGTACCCCAACATTCAGGGCGTGTGTGCGGCTCGTATCACTATTGCAATGGTGGTATACGCGAGCGTGTATGACGCACCGTACAGATACACTTGCGTTGTTGAGGTACGTTGTACTCACCGTCTGCACCGTCGTCGGTTTCTATGCACCAGGTCGGAGGCGTAAAGGACTGTGATGACACAAACGATAGGGTTCATGGTGTGTATGTCGCGTACCGGGGCGCAGTTCGTGCCGGACTCTCCTTTTACGGCTGTTTTCGGGTCCCGTAGAAAAAGGGTCGTACGGAGTGTCGTACAGAAGAATCGTACTTCCTGGGCCGGAAACTGCTGCTTGTTTACGTACGGACGTAGCGTAAACTTGAAGGTGTACGATTCGTACGGGAAATACGCTCCGTACAGCTATTCGGAGTGCTTTTTCCTGAATCGGAATCGACACCTTTAAGTCCACCTTCAGCCAAGTGATTTAATAATGCAATTGAATCAATAAGACAATCTTGAGTATTTATGTGACTAATAAGTCGTCAATATACTGCACTAGAACTGATTGTCGGGTCAACACCAGTGATTCAAGAATTTTTTTTTAAATCTGGTTAAAATCGAAGGGCTTTCAATGAACCCTTGTGATGCTCATCAAATGTAAACGAAAATAAAAATTGACGATCAGGATGCAATGGAATCGAGAAAAAAGCATGGCATAAATTAATTACAGTGAACCATCCTGCATTCCATGGTATCTGATATTAAATCACTGCTGGATTTGGCACTATTGGACAACATGGTATGAAAATCTTATTAATTTTCCTCAAATCCTGAACTACCCTATATTTCCCATTAGGTTTCTTTATAGCAATTATGGGTGAATTACAAGGGCTACTCATTATTTCTTTTAGAATGCCTTGCTCAACCAATCGATCTATTTCAGCTGCAACTCCTGCTTTAATTTCTGGGCTCATTTTGTACTGTTGAGTATTTGGATAAACTGCACCTTCCTTTACAGTTATCTTTATTGGATTGGATCTACATTTGCCATTAATCCTACTTCTTTCCCGGTAAAATCCCATACATCAGGATTTATAGTATCTTGGACCTCTTCAGGTAACTTGTCTGGGGTCATCAGTGTAGGTCGGTCAGTTCGTTCTGTTTCCTGTTTTGCTAACAACGTTAACATATTCTCCATATTCATCAGGAGAGTAAATAGCAACACCAGAGTGTGCAGAATATTGTGCAGTTCATTTTACACAATAAATCCCTTCCTAGCAAGTTCACAGGACTTGAGTCACACACTACGAACGTATGCATTTCTCGGAAATTGCCAATACATACCTCCATTGGTTCGGTAATTGGGGTTCTAGTTTGTTTATTAGAAAGACCTACTACTTGGATTGATTCTCCCGAGAGGGGTAAGTTTGGGGTGTCTGCTGTTCTCACAGTAGAATGACTAGCACCAGTGTCCAATAAGAAGGTGATGTAATTTCCTTCAACTCTACCATCTATGTATGGACTTGACTGATCTACCCGCACGATTGCACCAAGTACGCATTCCTCTTCCTCCCCTCTCAGTCACCGTCATTGTTCATAATTGTCAAAGAATGTATCCTGTAAAAGAAACAGTGGAGTTACTGTTTTTCTCTTACCACTTCCCTCCTGGAATTCGTGTCCACACTGTACTTGGCTTGACTCACAAAACTGGGCATAGGGGCTGATGGTAATTGATTCTGTAGTTTTACGACCTGTTGTGGTTGACTCATTAACACCTCATTCTGCGTCTGTGGATTTAAATGTTGATTTTGGACATTATTATTCTGCATAAGTTTATACTCGTTTTTCCAATGCCCCAATTTTCCGCACCCGGGTCTAGGAAACTTTTTCTCTGCTTCTTCTCTGCTCATATGCCCTTTTGGTTTGCCCCCACTATTTTCACCATGACCATGATTTTTCCCTTGATTTTCTGCCTGATTACTTAACTGAAGCTCTTGCTGTTCTGCTAATTTAACTTGGGACCACATTACCTTTTCTTCTAATTTCTTTCGTCTTTTATCAATCTCATCCCCAGAGAACTTTGCTTATTTAAGGATTTCCTTGACAGGTTTCGCCTGCGACCATATCAGGTGCTGTTTAATCATTTGGAATATGTCTGACCTTAATCAAGTCGCAAACCAGTACACAAAATGTATCATATCCTTGTTTTCAATGTTTTCAAAGGTGAATAACCTTTACAGCGCAACTTTTACCACGCAGTGCCTTTACAACGCAACTTTTACAACGCAAACCATTACAACGCATTGCGCTGGGGGGGCGCTCTAGGATAGGGAATAGATTTAATTTACTATCCAACACCTTCCCTAGTGTCCACGGGGACTGGAGTTGGAAAAGTAAATTAAATAATTCACTATCCAACACCCAAAAGCACTATGCGTTGTAATGGTATGCGATGTAAAAACCGCGTTGTAAAGGCATGCGATGTAAAAGCATGCGTTGTAATGTCATACATCCGTTTTCAAACCCACTGTATTGTTTGAATACTTGTAAAAGACGTTCATAATATGCATGTACTGATTCATCCTGATTTTGTGTAGTTCTATCTCTTTTCATCCAATCAGTTTCCTTTGGGGGAATATTCCCTTTCAGAAAAGTAATTACCTGATGATATTTTTTCATCACATCTTCTAATGGAGCTCCTGTCTTTGCATCTCTTGGATATTTATCATCAGGCCAATCTACTGTAATTTTACATTCTGCCCATAAGTCAGTAGGAACGACAATGTAAAATAAACCATCTAGATCCTTCAATAAAACTTTTGAAACCTTCACAAACCTTTCAACTTGCCTGTACCATTCTACTGGTTTTTCTCTAATCTTAAGGAAATCATTTGTAAAGGACGAAATATCTTGTCGGGTCCATGGAACATGCACATACCCTCCTCGCTGAACTTCCCTCATTGGGCACAACCTTTCAACCTTGTCTGTTTCTTTCATTAGATACTCAGATGTTCGATTTGCCTGTATTTCTTCCTTTTTCTTAGTCCATCTCGTTTTCCACATAACCAAATCTCCCCATTTTCGCAGTAATGTCAACAATTCTTTTATATGTAACTTCCTTCCTGACACATTCATGTTTTCCAAATCTTTGTCTGAGAACTCTGCTCTATAGGGTTTCTGTAATACTTTGGATTTCCCTATAGCGGTACCCATTTCTTAAGCCAAATTAGTGAATTTTTCCTTTAGCTGTGTTTTTGGCTTTTCTATCTCTCGTGACCTCTCGTGACCATCTTTCTATTTCTTCTGGGGTTACCTCAGTGACGCTTTTTGTTCCAGTGGGTGTTTCAATTTGTACTTCTTTTGAACATCCAGGTGCAGCTTTTCTAAAGGATTCATTTAATGGCTCTCCTATTGGCAAATCCATTAGAGACATTATTGACTCACACTCACTTGCCTGATCGTCAATTATTATTTTTTCCTCTCTAGGTTGTGCTGTCGGTGTGGTCATAACGGGAGTTTTAGGGCAGTTTGGCTTTTCCCCACATAATGGTACAACAGGACCTATAGTCACTGGTATCGTTAGTGCTTCAGGATTTGTACTTGACTGAGTTATTTTCTGAATTAACTCACTTCTATTTTTATTTATAGCTTCTCTTTCTTTGTCTTGAAGTACTCTTTCTAGTGTGGTCTCAAGTACTATTTGCAGAATCAAAGGTGTTTTCAGATACTGGGCACGAGGTGTAACTCTATTTAACTCTTCTTGATAAGGTGGAAGATTTTTCATTAAAATATCTTCAAAATAATCATCTTCTGAATCTCCACTACCAGTCATTAAGTGCTTTGTTTTCTCTGTACATTTACTTCCTGTTGTTTCTTCTGTAGTTAATACAGGATATAATCCTTCCACTACCATGGCCTGTCTTCATTGTTTCATCTGTTGGTCTTGAGTTTCACAAGGAAACTTGGGATAAAATATACTCAGATTTCTGTTACATCGTGGTCTGTCTTGCTCAAAGGCTTCAGTTTCCCATCTTCTAAGGCTTCGTCCTGTGTTAATCTAGGTCTTGGTTCTAACTCGTTCATGTGAGTTCATAAATTGTGTAAAATCCTCCCATTAAATGTTCTGTACTCTGGGAATGATAATACTCCATCATCTTTTGTGTATTTTATCCAATTTTCTAACCATACACAAGTGTGATAACCGCTTTCTATCATCATATATGACGCAGGTGTTTTCGGGGGTGGAATAATAATTGATTTATACTTTTTAAAATAGTTCTTTATTTTCTGCATAAATGACATTTTCCTTTTTATCTCCGTACATTGTTCTTGAGTTTCCTCTAATATACTATTCGTAGGCAAGCCCAATGAATCTCCTATCTGGCCGTGTCCCAATAATGGTGGAATCAGGGTTCCACATACAATTCCCACTGTCTATTAACACCGAAACTTTTATTTTGACAAATTAATTAATTGGTTTCTACCTCTTTAACCACTTGGCTGCTAAGGGTGGTCGATGAGCTTCATTGACTTTCCATTGAAATCAATGGAAAGTCCATGACGAGTTACCCTTGTCATTAGCGCTGAAGGGGTTAAATGCTTCTCCAATACCTCTGCGTCTTTTATTTTTGGTAACCAATCAACTTTTACTTTACTTTCTCCCTTAACCAATGCTTGTGTGGCTTTTCTATGAAGCTAGTTTCACTCCTTTGTACTCATCCATCCTTTACAATTACCTCAGCTACACTCCCTTTGTTACAACCAATCCCAGCGCGGCTCATCAGTGCCACACCCACGACTGACCTCTCCTTTGCAAGGTAATACGAAACGTGATTTCTTTCAATTTTACTTATGTATTTCATTATTAAACAAAGTAAAAACATTCGCTACTGTGCCTGATTGACTAAATTCAAAGGAAAGCAAATACCTCTTACTGCGAGTAAAACCTTTCCGTTTACCCTTCACATACTACGAGTAAAACCTTTCCGCTTACTCTTCACTCAAGCATTAAAGAACCTGTTCCTCCTTCAGTATTACCCTTTCTAGGTGATATAAGACCAAAGTTTCACCAGCAAACTCCTTTGCTACCAATCACTCTCACTTTTATACTTGAAAATAACCCTAACCAGTGCTTCAAGTTTTACCTAAATTTTCGCACTTTCTTCCTCAAGGCAAGTAGCCTCACTGCAGTGTGCCTTACATTTACCACCCGCTATTCAATATCCCCGGGAACTTCTAGACAACATGAAACAATACAAACGGGTTTTGGTTAGTACATAAATCAATATTTCAATATACAATTTTTCTACCTAACGTAACTAAACCTAACCATACCTCTGCTACCAAGAAATACTGATGGAGCGCAAATACTTACTGGCTTGGGTTACTCAGAAATTACCATACTCACCTGGGCCCTTAAGCACTTATACATAATTTGATAATTACCACTGAAAATCAGGATTGTATAACCTTATAATTTATTCACTTTATACCATAACTTACCAAATCTTATCCACAAATTACTAAATGTCCTCTGGTCAATTTGATCAGGTTGTAGCAGAATAGGTAGAAATGACATTTACTTTTAATTCTGAATAATCACAGGCTTAGGAGAGTTTTAAAATCTTCATCTATTTGTGAGTCAAATACCAATACATGTTAAAAACACCAACTCCAAGAAAATAATGATCGAGTAAACATGCATAAGAAACTTATTAAATCTAATACTGTCGGTACCTGGGAAGGGTGGAAAAGGAGAAACAGTACAAAGACATACCACACAGATTTATATTTACCTAGAATGGTGTGAGGACCAACCCCTGGCCAAGGGCTACAAAAAGGGGGCTTCCGAATAGACAGGAGCCCAAGGATTCAGGACAGGTGCAGGACAGGACAGGTAACCTCTTCTAAGTACAACGCCAGTTTTGCACCCCTCTCTGGTACTACTCCCCACGATTCTTATCCCTTCCAGGTAGATCAATTCTTCTCCTCTCAACGGTCTCTTTGACTCTCCCCTCAATTATTCTCCTTTCAGATAGATAAATTCTTCTCCTTTCCGCCTTCTTCTGCTGCCGTGTTGGGTCATTGACAGATCTGTGACAAGTGGGACAATCTAACTGACTGAGCCTACCTTAGTTATACTATTCTCAGTGTATGTACCACCCTCCAATGTTGTAAAATGTGTGTATTACCTTCATTTGATTTGTCAGTAGGATGGGGAGAGGTCATCACACCATACGAATGTAATGTCATTTTCTTAGGTTTTATTGTTCTATGTTCCCTCCCCTTAATTTCAAATTCCCATGCTTTAATTCCACCAGTATTTCATATAATTGCATCTACATTGTATATAATATTTGCTTCAGTCTCTTCCTCTTCTCGGGTCAAGAGGTGAAGCTCCCAGGTGCGTCTTCTGCTTCATACTGTATTTGGCAAGCTTTCAATGTCATTTTCTAGCAGGCGACCATGACTTCATGCAAGTGGGCATCTTTTCCAAGATGGAGAATTCAGACACCCTCCAGGCCCAAATACGAACTGATAATAAAGGTAAAGAAAAACATATTAGAATACGAAAATTGATGAATGCACTGTATTCCACTTATTCCTACTCTATTCCCAATATTTTAATGTAACTATTGCATTAGCAGTTTAGTAGAATAAGCAAGATTTAGCTTTCAGCACAGCATGTGCATTAGCATGTGAAAGTCTAGCGGCCATCTTTAGTACTACTGCGCAGCTGCAAAGAATTCCCACCAAGGAAAAGACGTCATACTACGTAGATGCAGTAGACGCATGAGCAAAAGAATCCTGCGTTTTCGGCAGCCATTTTAGACACTCGGATTACTGGTTAGTAAAGCACATTTAAAAGCTCCCCCTAGATGAAAAATATGTTGTGTAATGAATTTATTAGTATTCACAAAACATGTTGATTACATCATTACATGTTATTTGAGAGTATTGACTTCAAGCAAGTTTCTTTACGCGTGAAACCTTGTTCCATCACAGTGCCAGTAGAATCTTCTCTTATTGGGGAGAGAATAGTTCTTGGCAAACTCAGAACATGACAACCCTGATCCCTCAGAACTTTTCACTTAGTCACTCGTGCTCACTTAGTTTGCCTCAGAGATACACACATTTAAAAGGCTGGGCGATTTCAATACGAATTTATTGAACAGTTGTTATTCTAGTGTAGAGTAGATGAGTTACAACAACCATTAGACAGTAGCAGAGATATATGATTAGAAGTACTACAAAAGTAAAGGCATGGTACAGTGCTACCATCATGCAATAATCATGATTACATACAAGAATATAAAATACATGATTAAAAGGGCAAACTCCTACTGTGCCTCCCTAACTAGATGTACCTAAATGTACTCAGCATCTGTGTAGGTGTTATGCCAAGAATCCCTCTAGGATCTAGTCAACCCCATTACCTGAGAATGAGAGAATATGGGACTCCGTCCTGGTCTCGAGTTGGACACCTCACAATGGATGTTAGATCACTGCGAGCTGGGGTGTCTGTATGCAGGAACCCCGGCGTCTCTGGTCAGAGTGTCAGCCAGGAAGACTCGGTCTGCTCTCTCTTTCTAAGCAAGCCATGATGTATATATACCCATAGGTCTCCCCAGGGGTCCTACCTTGCTGTGTTACTGTGTCGGCCTAAAGGATGACGTCAGGCCTGAACTTTACACAGAGATATTATACAGGAGATGGTAGTCCTGCTGTGCTTCTAAGACAACTCATGCATAATGTATGAGAATCGAACTAGGGAAAAACCTGCGTTCTGAATGCAGTGTCGTATCTAGGTAATAGGTCAGTCCCTAAGAACCGTTATGTATGTAATGTATGGAAGGATATAGGTGAAAGGTTGCAGTGTTACCTGTGCCTCTATAGGGTACCTATATGGAATATAACACTAGGTCTGTTGCAAAAAGGGCTTCTTTCTAGGTTGCCTGTGTAACTTCTAGATGCTCTGCTAGTAATAAATCTTACTCAAGGCACTGATGTTCCTTCAGTAAACAATGTTAGTCTAAAGATTTAGAACCTATCGCTTAAGATCTGTATGATTTAATGATTTTTCTACAGAATGGGGTGTCATTGGGTTTGAAAGTACCCACCCTTAAACCTCAATAGGAAGCAATTAAGGGTTTTGGGAGTTCTTGGAACAACCTGTCAGATAAGGAAGGGTTGGTGGGCTGTCTTTTAAATGGTCTGAGGAATGTTCACCCTTCTCCAAGGAAACATTTCCCTTCTTGTGATCTCTCTTTGGTTTTGGAAGCTTTGATAGGCCGTATGTTTGAACCCCTGGAAACATAGATCTCACAATCTTGTCTCTTAAGACTTTCTTTTTATTGGCTATTTCTCCAGCTAAAAAAAACCAAAGGTGGTGATGGACGGAGCGTTGACAATACAAACACTCACCTCCAGTCAACTGATCTGGGTTTAATCCATCACCGTTCTTTAGCTCACTCCGCCACCCCAGTTCAGACATGGCCATATGCAAATCAGTCTGACCCTGTGCCTCATGGGAACAGTCCAGCCCGAACTGCCAAACCATGTCTTCCCTGGACCGGAATCAAGCTTCCCAGGACCGGTTTCTGGCATTACAGCCGTCTTCAGCCGGGCTTGCTTGACTCCAGTGGCAAAGTGAGCAAGGGACTCACGTCTGAGCATACCCTGCCAACTTAGGGCGAACTAATAAAAACCAAAGGTGGTGATGGACGGAGCGTTGACAATACAAACACTCACCCCCAGTCAACTGATCTGGGTTTAATCCATCACCGTTCTTTAGCTCACTCCGCCACCCCAGTTCAGACATGGCCATATGCAAATCAGTTTGACCCTGTGCCTCATGGGAACAGTCCAGCCCGAACTGCCAAGCCATGTCTTCCCAGGACCGGAATCAAGCTTCCCAGGACCGGTTTCTGGCATTACAGCCGTCTTCAGCCGGGCTTGCTTGACTCCAGTGGCAAAGTGACCAGTTGACTGGAGTCAAGCAAGCCCGGCTGAAGATGGCTGTAATGCCAGAAACCGGTCCTGGGAAGCTTGATTCCGGTCCAGGGAAGACATGGCTTGGCAGTTCGAGCTGGACTGTTCCCATGAGGCACAGGGTCAGACTGATTTGCACATGGCCATGTCTGAACTGGGGTGGCGGAGTGAGCTAAAGAACGGTGATGGATTAAACCCAGATTAGTTGACTGGGGGTGAGTGTTTGTATTGCCAACGCTCCGTCCATCACCACCTTTGGTTTTTCTTTATTTCTCCAGCTAGACATTTAGAGGAGAACTGGGTGTGTTGTCTTGGAAGCATCCTTATTGTCGATCTTTGGAGATTGGATGATTTGAAACCTCCTTTCTCCTTTCGTGCCAAAATCAATTCTCTGTTTTATAAGGATCAGGAGTTGATATTGCCATACTTTTTCCAATTCTCCCCTCCCTCTGATGATGAGCTGTGGCTGCTTTTTCTGGATGTCAGGAGGGCCCTTCTGATATATTTCAAAAGAGTGGCTCCCATTAGACTTTGATTCTTTGTTTGTCAATTATGGCCCAGTGCATAGTAAAGCAATTTTCAGTAAGTAATTGGGGCATTTGCTTACCCTCTTGCATGCCCTCTCATCATGGAGGTCATTTAGGTGTTTTTGAGGGGTCGTAGCTGCTACCCCTTGCTTGCCCATTGCTACCCCTGGCACTGCTTTAGCAACCCCTGACCTCAGAGGTGGCAAAATCAGTGCCTGGGACACTGGGGCAGCTCTTCCCAATAGACAGTGGTTGGAGCTCCACTTGCCTGTTTTCTGTCAACTTTGTTTTCAAAACAGATAGTGTACAATATTATTCACTATTGGTGTAACACAAAATGGAGTACATTAGCTGGAACATGAGTGTATCTGGAAGCTAAGGTAAGTAAAACATGCTGTTAAATGTACGTTGTATGCATGTTTGCTGGTGAGCATGTGTTTAATTTGTGCAAGTATGTGAATGTGCTAGTATGTGTAAGCATATGTGTGTGAGTCAAAGTAAAGGTGGCGTGTGATGTCACTTTTACTACCCCAGGCATTTTGGTGTATTAATTGAGGTTCATGCCTCCCATGCTGGTTTCCCCAATTTTAAACGAGCTGCATTTTTGACACGTGAAAGTTCATTCCGTGGGGAATTAACCACTCTTAATACTAATGACGGGGGTTTCTTCTGTCTAAGCTCTCCCCACTTCATTCTTGCGTTCAAGGAGCAAAAATCCGAGTTCGGAATTTGCTAGCCACTGTACAATTGCTTCACGTTAGCGGTCCCTTCATTGCAGGTGCTGCTCCTGCAGCTGGAGCTGAAGGAAGCGTAAATATAGCTCTGGGAGGCCTGGCAGGCTTATTAATGCAATGAGGAAGGCGGGCATCCATGACAACGGCTTCTATCGCTGCTGCCACGGTGCTCTTAGTAACCTCCCAGGTGGCCCGCGCCCAGGGCATGTCGCTTGGCCGTGACTGACACCAACCGGAAGAGGCCATGGGGGAGAAGGGAAGAACAGCGTAGTAAAACGCGTTTGACAGGCCCGTGCTTTGAACGCACAGGCTATCTTGAATGGGCAGCATGTTATCACACAGGATACATTCTATACTGAAAACACCTGCCATGTTTGCGAAGGCATAGCAATTAGTGTCTTACACGAATCAGCTCCACGTGTTTCAAGGATCCTGGCAGGCGGACTAATCTACATTTAGAAGAGCAGCTCACAGCATTTTCAGCAGAAAAGGTGGGAAGGTGTAACAGTGAAAAGAGGGACAAAAATAGATAGAACTTCAACCTTTTCGACTCATAACTAACTGAAAAGAATGTGCAATTATTAACTTCACAGTGGGGGCTTACTGAGCTCGCTCACTCGTTCTCAATTAAATAATGATTAGACACACGTCCACAATGGCACATTTAAGAGTCGAAAATGAAAAAAATATAATCGTGACAAGCTTTTGGATACGTTTAGATTGGCAATAATAGAACAAACTATTGTGGCAAACGGATTTTTGGACATTGAGCCACCAAAGTCTAGCAGAATGAACAAGGTAACTACCACAGGGAAATTATACATATCAACTCAAACCAAATGACACCATCATACACCATTAGTGGTCCACACTTCAAACGATGTGCCATTCAAGAACACATACTGCACACCTTAGTAACTGACGGCAGGAGTTTGCAATATATGATAGCATGGGCATCCGCAGAATTTTTTCCAGGGGGGTGCTAACCTGGCAAACAAAGGGGCGGGGCCAATGTTAATCAATAGGGGTGGGGCTAAAATGGCAGACAATCAGGATCGGGTAATGCTCAGGCCAAGCTGAGAAAAAAAAGTGGTGAATTCTGCATTTGAAACTGGACAACTATTAGAGCACACTTATGAACCCTAATATTACCCCCCTGGCCCCTTAAAACTCATACATTTCCTGATCCCTAAAATTAGCCCCTGGCACCCCAAAACCCATAACCCATACCCGCCCTGACCCCTAAAATTGTCCCCCTGGCACCCCAAAACCCATACCCGGCTTGAACCCTAAAATGCCCCCCCTTGGAACCCAAAACCTATACCCACCCTGAACCCTAAAATCACCCCTGGCACCCCAAAACCCATATCCACCTTGAACCCTAACATTCCCCTGGCACCCAAAAACCCATACCCGCCCTGAAACCTAAAATTACCCCAGGCACCCCAAAACTCATACCCACATTGAACCCTAAAATTACCTCACTGGCATCCCAAAAGCTGAACGCTACGGGCAGATTAACAACCCAACTGGCATGGGTGCAAATTCAGGACAGTGAGTGTAAAAATTCAGGACAAAGGGTCAAAATTCGGAACAAAAATTCAGGACAGTGGGTCAAAATTCAGGACAAAAGGTAAGGTTTACAGACATATACTATTGTGCAACCTTCTCTGATGTAAGTAAGTAAATAGACAACCACTAAAGTACAAGTGAAAATAAGTTTATATTAGGTTGAGACAACTGTGCACTTCATGGTTTGTCAGTATACGTACAGCTTTAAGCAAATGTGCAGGTCTTTTTGTGGTAACAAAACCGCCCCCACCTTTCCAGCTCCCAGAGAATACACCTGATGCCCGGTCCGGCCAGTCTGGCCTTGATACCACCCTCCAATGGTGCCCTCATCTTCACATAGACCCTCTCTCATGTGTATTTAATTTCTTCTATAGTGCTACTCATCCCAAGTATGTGGGGCAGAGTTTTTGAGTGCATTACAACACACACATATTATAAAGAGACAATCACTCATATAAATGGGAAAGTCAATGTATAGAAAATGTTGCTTAAGCTAATGGGGCTTACAATGTGTAATCATACTTTCATCCATCATTCAGTCTTTCACCATTCATTTTGTCCTTCCATCTGTGTGCCCAACAATGTCCACATTCATCCATTTACAAACCTGTCCATCACGTTTCCTTCCATCCATCATTTCACTTATCTATCCCTCAATCCACCCTTTTACTCATCCATCATCGATCCATCTACCCTTTCACCCTATCCATCCATACACTCACACATCCACTCTTCCACCCATCCATCCATTAACTCATCCATCCAGCCATTCACCCGATCAGTCATCCATTTACCCATCTCCTCTTTTTAATTCCCCTTTCACTTAGCCATCCATCTTTCCATCCACCCACCCACCCACTCATCCACTCATGAATCCATCCATTGAACCTATCATTCATCCAACCTTTCACTCATCCATCCACCCTTTCACTACTTCACTCATTGATTCATCCTTTTGTCCATCTACCCGCCCTTTCACTCACTCATCCAGCCTTACATCCACCCTTTCACTCATCCGTCCATCCATTCACCCTTTCACTTATCAATTCATCAATCCACCCTTTCACTTATCAATTTATCAATCATTTCATTCATCCATCCACCCATTCACTTGACCGTCATCCACCCTTTCACTCATCCATCCATCATTTCACTCATCTATCCAGCCAGCCATCTACCCATCCCTTCACTTAGTTACTCACTCACCTCTTCACATTAATTATGAGACCTATCAAGAATTCCACCCTTACTGAAGTTCCTAAAGCAAGGGGTGGGGTGGAGCAGGGTTCTATATGCCCCTGCACCTAGGCAATCTGAAAAAGTGGAAGCATGAGTCATGCATGATGCACAGGACCTTGACGTGGGGGGGCTGACATGGTGTTGTTTCCAGAGCGTTAAGTGGGATGAAAAAACTAGGAGGGTCTCTCCAAAAGGGTGTTTGATGTAATAAAATGCGTGGCTTAAAACACATAAGCTGAAAATCTGTGCTTAATATAATGTGCCGACCGACTGGTATTTTTGTTGCTTCTGACATTGCATCCAGATATATAATACAACAACGTTACACTTGGGACAAGTAACGTTACACCTACAACAAGCCAGAACTATTGGCTTTGTCTATGGTTGTTGGTTGTATAAAATAAAAGCAGCAACCATGGCTGCTATACTAGAACTATATTTCTTTCTTATGAACTTATTTCAGTGCCTTCCTTCCATTAAGTGGATTCCCACCTAGCAGCAGCATGGGCGTTTTTGCACTTCCATGTGACAGAATGCCCTGCCCTGGACTGAGGCTGTAGGAGGCCACCACATGCTGTGCAAACCCAGACTGACCCATTGTCATTCTGTATGTGGCAATCAGCCCCACACAGATTGATAAGGGGTGGGGTGGGGCTGCTCTTGTGCACAGGGGAGTGCGAGGCAGCCCCATCAGGGAGCTGAGGCATTTAGCAGGGAACAGCTCTGTTCCTTGCAATGCCAAAACTATGGCGGACGGTTGGATGATGGCCTGCCTGAGGATGAGCCCTGGCATCAGGCTTCCTTCCTGGATGCATTTGTGCACATGGGTATGCGCAGGGGGGGTAAGGAGAGGCGCTACGGGGGTGGGGGGCAAGCGCCCCACCTTGCCCCCCCCTGCGGACGCCCATGTATAATAGTGATCTGGCATTTAAATTGGAACGACTCCATCCAGCACAGTATAGCTGTTTCTGACTCTCTAACAGATTAGCCAGGACCAAGAACCACAGACTTGTGTTGCCGTTTGTAGCCCGGCATGTGTAGGAAAAGGGGTACACCAGTAACCCTAGGACACGGGTAATCTACTAATAAGGAAAACAGTGATCCCAAAAGTGTGAACATCTACTTTCTTGGAGAGGGTAATTTAGACCATCAAGAGATTGGTTTAATTTCTCAATTTGGACAGTTTAATTGTAATTTTTAACAAATAAAAAAAATCATTGCAGTTTTATACTTCAATCAATTTGTTAGTAAAGAGATGATCCCAAACGGCGCAAGGATACAGTGAAATAAGTCAATATTAACTGTGTTGGTGCTATACAATCTATATACATAAAAAAGTGACTGATTCAGGATGCATAAATAGTTGGTACACACTCGGACAAAAAGCGAAATGCTCAGAACCCAAATAAAACCAATATACTATAATTGTGTCAAGCCAACGTTTCGGCCATAAACATGCAATTCAGACTGGGTCCTTATCAAGTTGCAGGCGCGGTCGGCAGTAGGTGTTACTGCAGGGCGGTGATGTGGGGAGGAGGAGGGGCAGGGTGGGGGGTAGTAATGTATGTATTACAGAGTTTAGCAGGTAAGTAAACATATAAATAAATAAAATAAATTTTGTTGCGCGCACTGCATCGCATTTGGTGACGCTGCCCCTCCCCCTCCCCACGTCACCTCCCTGCAGGAACTCCTACTGCCGACTATTAAGTTGCAGGTTTGGCAAGCACCTGCCCAATATCTTACGAAACCGGATTTATTTTCTGAGTAATAATGGGATGCTTCGGGGGTGAAATTGACACCCGGGAAGACTCTGGAGTGGCTGGGATTGGAGCCCAATTATGACATGCGGTGCTCAATTAAAGCATGTATGCCACTATGTGGAATTCCTGGTTGAAGCTGTGTGGTATACAGTAAATGGATCTCCGCTGTATATATCTTCAACTAAAGAATAGAACTAAGCCACCTGTTGCAAATGGTTCCCTCATTTGCGCTGCACAGGAATCAGACTTGATAACCGCTGAGCTTCATTTCACTTGATACAATCAACATTACAGCCTTGCGATCGTTGTGGAGGTTCCTGTCTGGCTGCCGCGCTCTGGGTTTTGGATTTGGGAGGGGCGGTGCAACGGCAGGCTTTAAAGCCATCTTCCTCAGCAGGAACACTGCTTAGCATTTCAGCCGTTCGTGTCTGCGCTCTTGCCATGACATCAATTACCTTCCGGTTTACATTGGCGTCCTGTGTCAGCATTTTTGGTGGTTCAGAGGATCATTGGACTTCACATCGGTTCGCACAGCACCCTCCGAGTCCTACAAACCTGATCAAATTCGGTTACCTGCAAAAAAATTACAACACTATAAAAGAAGATTAAAAGAATCCAAGCCTTCAGGATGTAAGGGGGTAACGCGTGCTGCACTGATAAGATATAACCAACCCATGTACTATAATTATCTGATTATTTCCATTGCTTGCCAGATGGTGGTTGCTTGGTGATATAATTCTAAAAAGACAGTGAGAAATATCACTTCTCTAATTCTGATTCTTAAGAAGCAAGAAGAAAGAAACAAGAAACTCAATAAGGCTCTATTAAATATTTTGTATCTTTATTGTTTACCTTCTTTCTACTAGACACATTACCGAAAATCATGAGTTACTCTTGTTGTCCACCCATACGTCTATTCATGGGAAAGTAGATTAATGTACCTTAATATTGGCTGCGAAATACCATTCATTGGATTGAATAATGTAGTGCAGTTTCAACAATTTGGTTTCTATTTGAAAACTTTATTGAATCACGTTGGATGGCATTCTATTTGGTCAGATCTAAATAATAATATATGATGATGATGATGATTACATTTCTAAGTGCTACGTAAACAAATGATGTACGGAATGCTGAATGAATCATACATTCACCCACAGTCAAGAGATCTGGGTTAAATCCATCGTTCTTTTGCTCACCATGCCACCCCAGTTTGGACACAGCCATATGAATGAATGAATGAATGAAAAAGACATTTGTACAGCGCACGTACACCAGCGGCTTCATGGCGCTTTGAGACTTAACTGACGCCAACAACAGAGCAGGAGGAATTTAATCAAAGGCCTGTGCAAACAGCCACGTCTTCATATGCAAATCGGTCTTGACCCTGTGCCTCATGGGAACAGTCCAGACCGAACTATCAAGCCAGGTGCTCCCTGGACCGGAAAAAAGCACCCTGGGACCAATTTCAGGTTATGTCACCCTTCTTCAGCCAGGCTAGCTTGAATCCAGTGGCACAGTGAGGAAGGGACCCACGTCTGGGCATACCTATCCCACATAGGGCGAAAAGTGCTACGCAAACTAATGATGGACGGAATGATGAATGAATCATACATTCACCCCAGTCAAGAGATCTGGGTTAAATCCATTGTTCCTTTGCTCACCATGCCACCCCAGTTTAGACCCAGCCATATGCAAATCAGTCTTGACCTGTGCCTCATGGGAACAGTCCAGACCGAACTGCCAAGCCAGGTCCTCCCTGGACCGGTTTCAGGGTATGTCACCCTTCTTCAGCCAGGCTAGCTTGAATCCAGTGGCACAGTGAGCAAGGGACCCATGTCTGGGCATACTCATCCCACATTTCTTTCTTTCTTTCTTTCTTTCTTTGTTTGTTTCTTTCTTTCTTTCTTTCTTTCTTTCTTTCTTTCTTCCCTTTCTTTCTTTCTTTCTCTTGATCTCTTTCTTTCTTTCTCTTGATCTCTTTCTTTCTTACTGCTGCTTTTTCACACCATACCAGTAGTCTGGGCATACTCATCCCACATTTCTTTCTTTCTTTCTTTCTTTCTTTCTTTCTTTCTTTCTTTCTTTCTTTCTTTCGTTCTTTCTTTCTTTCTTTCTTTCTTTTCCTTCTTTCTTTCTTTCTTTCCAAAAGGAAAGAGGCTTGCAGTCAATGCCATGAAGAACCGGGTTTTAACCCAGCGGCGTCAGGGGCACGCCTAAGATCTTTGAGTTCACCTGTCTTGGTATTCAAAGACACGGAATACTTCTGGATGGCTTCAGAGACCAAGTTTATTATCTGCAGCTAGTAACAGTGATCCTAGAAATACATCACGGTGAAAATTCTCAGGAGACTGCTCATTTTACTAAGGCGAGACGTCTCCTTTTATATCCAATATTCACATTATAAATGTACACCCACTGCACAAAATTCTAACCAATAAGATACATTTTGAAACAAAGTATCACATAGCAAAAACTCAATTTACAGTATTCCCAACCCAAAAGTTAATTATTAGGAATGTCCCAAATTCAATCTCTACAAGACGGACAAACCTATAATTGAAAGCATAACCCATGTAATGAAGAAACATAAAAAAATAAACAGTAACAGATGCTGAACAAGATAAAGCATGTGCAAGGAAACTAAAAAGTTAACAATGTCCTGAACATTGATTGGCAATCTCAGATAAAGATCGATCAGGGAAATTGGCTTTGCGAGGTCAGTTTCAGGTGAAGAGGTCAATTTCTTACAGTTCATTTCAGAGTCAAAAAGAAACCTAGTTAATGTATACATGAACTAAGAAGGCCAGGCCACTTCGTTCGCCAGGTTACCTTTACAGGCCCACGTGAGGGCAACACAAAATGGTGGCACAGAACAAAATGGAGTCAGACTCGAGAATTACAGAACCTCAGACCCTCCTTTTGCCATTACGTAGGCAATAACCTAAGACTCATGTTAATCTTAATCTAGGTCTATATCAATATTCATTAGGTCATCAAAGTGTTGCTGTAGCATCATTTTATTATTCTCTACTTCTCTCGGGACAGGTCTCCGAACACACATAGTAGCACAAAGACTACAAGTGGCGGGACCACACTGGATGCAAAGACTACAAGAGAAAAGGATGGCTAAAACCATACTAAGGAATGTAAGAATCTTCCATCCCCATTTGGACAGCAGTCCCCAAAACCATCCCGTCAATGACCAGTCTCCTTCGTATACATGGATAGACTCAGAGATCTTATGCAACCCAGTGATGGCTTGGTACACTGTAGGGGCATTATCTGGTATGTAAACACAGCAACTAGATCCAATCAATTTACATACTCCTCCTCGATCTGCAAGTATGATGTCTAATACCATACTGTTCTGCAAAGTCATAAGGCGGTCCGCTTGAAGCTCAGCTGTAACATTACTAAGAGCACCTGCTGTCTCGTTAATAGTAGCTTCAACAACGCGGACGAGCTGTCGAATATGCCTACTATTGATCATAGGACCCCAAAAGGGCAGGAAGCCCTTGAAGAAATCTCCTACTTCGTGTGCTGCAGTATCTTCCTGATTGAAGACACCTCTACCATATCTTGTTCTATGATAGTCTGAAGCAGTAGTGTATGTAGGGGGAAGCAAAAACGCCATATAACATGTTCCTGAAAAACGAGGTGGCAATCATGTGTAGGCTCTGTCATGACAAACAAAATATGTGCCTTTAGCTGGCACAAACAGTGGAGAAGTCCGGGATGTATAGACATAGGTTTGAGCACACACACTCTTACCTAGCTGAGCTTTCGGATTCCGACCAGTACCTTGCAGATAAAAATGGCCTCGGTGGGGTATAATCCAAATAGGGGGAGACCTTTTTCGTCTCTCCTTCTCTGTCAAGATGGTACTATATCCAGTCACGTTCCAACCAACATAAGCCTGCACCTCATCCTTAGGGATAGTATTATATGCATCAATATCTCGGATCATAGCTACTATTCCCCTTATCAAGGCACTATTGCTGGAGTTATCTTTAAGGGAACGTAAGGGACGTACCTCATTTGCATAGATAAACATGGTCTGAAAAGCCCACACAGACCCATTAAAAGAAAAAGGCAAAACCAAATATGGCATACCTTTATCTGTTGTATGAGGCATAAGACCACAAACCCAACAATTAGTGGTATTTACTACTAACTGCTGCTGATGCAACAACTGTATGAATGAGTTGTTGACAAATTCTGATCTCCTTGTTTGTTCATGTTCAGGCAACGTATAAAACTGGTGCAAAGAAACAGTAGTGAAAGAAAGCATAGGTTGAGAGGTGGGTGCAGATGTCTGCTGTGTAACATAGACAATCCAACCCACACAAACTAATGTGATACTTAAAAACATCAAAAAGCACAATATTATAAAACATTTGCTATATATCAATGTACAAAATCTTGTCTTAAGATCTATTCTTTCAACATCTCTTTCAGTTACAACAGACTCCAACCTCTAACGTGCTGCTCCCGGCAATTTTCCTTCTTCACTCAAGAGTGCGTCCAGTACCTGCTTTGGCGGTTTAACTGCCATTTACTCTAGTGGTCCAACCGCCTGATTATGAGGACGAACCACCACAAGCCCAACGCAAGACCGCCATCACTGCCAGGATCCTGGATCCCGACAGTTGGCGGTGGAGAAAGCGGCCGTCTTTGGCAGCTGTGCTGATGCCAGGACTGCCGTGCAGATTACAACCTGTCTTGCTACTGGCCATTTAATGTCACAAACTCCACCATGAAATGGTCAGTGGAAAGGTAGGTAAGGGGCCCCAAAAGTGGGTACCATGGTGTTGTAGCTAGTTAGAGCGGCGCGCACGTCCCAACAGTAACTCCCGACCTGATGCCCCAGATCTGCTAGAGCTGCTCCTGGTCTGTTGCAAGTGGCGGGCATGAGCTGCTGAGGTGGCGTGACGGTGAAGCGGCTTGAAGCGAGAGGCTAATCATGTACGGCGGTTGGATTTGAGTCGGCGTCTCTCTCCCCAAACGGCTTCCCGAGTACCGTATTTGAGGCAGCCGATGTGTCAGGGTGGGCCCCACCCCCTGTGCCCTTCCGCTGGAACGAGGCAGCCGTGGAGCTGCGGAGAAGCCGGAGGGCGGCTGCACACGGCTCTTTCGCCAGAGGAGGAAGCAATACAGTGAAACCGTGTGGTAAGGGGGCTTCGTGGGAGGCTGCATCTCTAGACGCTCAGGGGGAGAGAAAAAACACAAAAACAGGCACAAATACCAGCGCTAAATGTAACTACCCTAAGGATAAGAGTGCAGGGACAGAAGTAGACAGAGCTAGGAGCTCAGCGATAGATACGGCAGTAAGCTGTGTGCAACCGACTGTAAAAGAGTTTTGCCTCGTTTCTGCCCCGAAGGTGGAGAGCACTAAGATTATTAAGAGAAAACTACATGCTCTCACCAGTGCAGTATTGACTCAGAGGAGAAGTAAGGGGCCCCAAGGGAAGAAAGAGATTTCCAGCGGCAATCTGGGGAGGTGAAGGGGAAAAGGTAAAAGGCAGGGGAGAATCTCGGCAGATCAAAGTAAAACTGTGGATTCAGAGTCAGAATACGAGCCAGGGGGGGGCCAGAGATAGGGCTTGAGATGGAGATGGAGTCCGAGCTGGACTCAGTATCAACACTGTGTGATAAAACGCTGAGAGGAGAAGGGAGCAATTTGTCACCACGGGTTACTAAATCAGTAGAAGAGGGATCCACTAATATTTCCACTACAAAAGAGCCACCCCTAAAGTTATCTCGGAAAATAAGCAAACCCAAAAATACAACCACAAAAGCCACATTGATTACGCCCTCTCTAAAGTCCTATTTCAAGACCCTCCCTCAGATTCTAAACATTAATCAAGAACCTCAAGGGTTGGCTGATGTTCAAAATATAATCACTCCGACCGCAGTTTCTGCTGTACCCAGCACGCCAGTTATATCTAGTAATACTAAGCTTGCAGCAGTAGAAGAAATGGAGCAGGGAAATATGACGATGACAGATGGAACAGTAGGGATGAGTGCAATTACTGAGGCACCAATCGACCAGATATCTGCTGACTTAGTAGGTTCAGAGCCTGCAAGTGCAATAAAGGTGGTAGAACTATGCTCTGGGAGGGACAGTGAAGACACTCTCCAAAATATACTTATCAATATGAGAAATGAAATTAAATGTGGCTTTGCAGAGTCAAAAAAAAGCTTTGCAGAATCAAGGCAAAACCAATCCGAGATTCGGGCTATGTGTGAAAACCTAGAGGCTAAAGTGGATGGGCTCTTTGAGAGGACGGGGAGTCTAGAGGACACCGTAGGGGAGCTTAAAGCAAAACTAGATCATGCAGAAATAAAAATCCAGGCTATGCGGAGAGAAGGAGAAGTAGTAAAAGAGAGAGTTGAGTCGCTTCAAAATTATTCTAGGAGGAATAACCTCAGGATTCTAAAAATTCCAGAAGGGAAAGAAGGGAAAGAAGGGAAAGAAGGGAAAGAAGGGAGTGAAGTCAAGAAGTACGTTGTTACCCTGCTCAAGGACGCTCTCAACCTAGAGGAGTCAACAACAGAATTAGAACTGGATATACAATGGATACATCGTGACCCCTTCCGACTTGACCCAGGGAGGACTAAGCCCAGAAAGATTCTCGTAAACTTTTTAACATACGCAATAAAGGAGAAGATCCTCAACCTGGCATTAAAAGCTAAGACACTGAAGGCCCCCGACTTTTCTTTCGAAGTGAGGTCCGACCTTTCGAAAACTACGTTGGAGAGACAATGGGAGCTTGGACAACGAATGGAGAAGTTCAGGGCTCTTGGAGCCACAGTGCAGATGCGATTTCCTGCTTTCTTGAAGATAATGTTCAATCATAAAATGTACAACATCAAAAATCCTCTAGAAGCGGATGAACTTTCAGTTTCAATCAGTGAATTTTCTCAAACGGCCCCTTGACACAGAATGTCATATATGAGTTAACTCTGTATTTAGCGACGGAATTGTAAGTTACTTAACTGGATTGGCTAGATTAAATACAGCTACACTGGGGTAGAGAGGGAAGGGAAAAAAGAGAAAAAATATATATATATACAGCTACACTGGAAAAAAAAAACCATAAGCGGTAGAGATATGTAAAATGGGGGAGGGGAGGGAGGGGGGAGGAGGGTGGGAGAAAGCACTAAAAAGTCCTCACGAGCAAAATTTCGTTTTTTTAAATTATGATGATTCCAGGGATTGTCCTATAAAGCGGTTGGATAAAACAACACACAGTAGACAGAAAATAGTAGAAAACGGCACAAGGCCCACACGGGAAAAAGCGGGGAATTGGGATGTTAAGGATAAATTAGGGATATTAAGTTTCTCTGCTGGAATGTAAATGGCCTGCGTGTACGAGGAAGAAGACTTAAAATCATGCAGTACCTTAGAGATTCACCTGCGCAGGTTATAACAATCCAGGAGACACATCTAAAGAAACAAGAGATCACAGATATGTTGAAAAAACTAAAATGGGTGAACAAATTCCTTAGCACTGATCACAATGCCAATATTCGCGGAATAGCTATCATCTTTAAGAAGGGAGCTAAGGCTCAGATTGCAGATTGGAGGACAGATCCGAGTGGTAGATGGCTGATAGCCAACGTTCAGCTCGATGGGAGGCGATATACTCTGGTGGGGTACTATGGCCCCAACCAGGATGATCCTTCTCACCTTAATACATTACAGAATCATCTGATCACGACCCAAAATCCTATGATATGGATGGGTGATTTTAATCTGGTCCTGGATCCAAAATTGGACAAATCCCCCAGCTCTAGAGCTGCAACACACAATAAAATGAGAAATACTCTTCTGTCTTGTATGTCTAACTTGGGGTTGGAAGACCTGTGGAGACAAAGAGCTGGAAATACTCCGGGTGTTTCTTTTCATAATTACAAATATAAACATAAATCGCGTATAGACTATGCCTTATTCAGTTTCACTCTCAAAGACACTATAAAGAACTTAATATATCTCCCTCAGCATATTTCCGATCATTCAGCTATTCTTTTTTCTATAATGTTAGATCAGAATTTCACTTTTGCTTCATGGTCTTTTGATCGTACCATCCTTCTGGAAGAAGAGGAAAGAGAACATCTTATATCCAAATCCGCTTCAGTTTTTTTAGTGGAATTTAGATTCTGCCTCCTTGGTTAGTGTATGGGAGACATGGAGAGCATATATAAGAGGTTGTATTACAAATCGTTCATCCTTCAGAAAAAAGAAATATGGAGAGGAGATATCAAAAATAGAGCAAGACCTGGCTCACTTAGAATCAGTAGATCAAGGGCCCCCGGCAAATTCGGAAAAAAGATGTGAGTTAAAAAACAAATTAGACATGATATTGCAGGAGAGAGTAAACAAAAGATGGCAGGCCAGTAAGCTTTCCCACTTTGAATATGGCGAGGCGGCGGGGAAGCTGGTAGCTTGGAAAATAAAAGCAGACCAAGCTAGAAACTATATAAGAGAAGTGAGGTTAGAAGGTGAAAAGAACAACAGAAAGACAGATCTGGAAATAGGGGAAGCCTTTCGTGTTTTCTTTCAGAAGATATACACAGATGAGGTCAAAGTCAACATTGAGGAAAGAACTGAGTGGTTAAAAAAGGTGAACCTTCCAAAGCTGACCAGGCAACAGAGTGAACACCTAGATAAAGAGATAACAGAGGCAGAAGTAGAAAGAGCCATAAAACAACTAAAACAGGGAAAGGCTGCAGGACCCGATGGCATTCCTGGCGAATTGTATCGAGTACTAAACCCAATTGTTACCCCGATCTTAACTAATCTTTTCAATAACATCTTAATTAGAGGTGAGACACGACCAAGTTCTTGGGGTGAGGCGAATATTGCTATAAATTTTAAAATCAGGAAAGGATCCAGTAGACTGTGGATCATATCGTCCAATCTCGCTTCTCAATAATGATTACAAGATCTTTTCAACAATTTTGGCTGCACGTTTGGGAAGCGAGATTGGAACAATTATCCATCATGACCAAAAGGGATTAATCAGAGGTCGACAACTGGCTGACTTAACTTACGATCTAATCGGAGCGATAGACATCGCCTCAACCTTTGCCTTGCCTCTTGCAATCATGACACTCGATGCAAAAAAAGCATTCGACAGGGTCAATTGGTCCTATTTAACTGCAGTTATGGAAAAATTCCAATTTGGCCTCAAATTTTGTAGAGCGATAGGTTTGTTGTATAAAAACCCGAGAGCCAGCCTTATGATAAATGGCACACATACGAAATCTTTTGAAATTAGTAGAGGGACAAGACAGGGGTGTCCTCTCTCCCCTCTCCTATTTAACATTTATGTTGAACCATTTGTTCAAATCATAAGAGAGGACATCAATATTCTGCCTTTTTCTTTCTCTGGTTGGGAGAAGAAAGTCGGGCTATATGCTGATGGCATTCTCATTTATACAACTGATCCGGCGCAGACATTCCCTACGGTCATAAAAAGGGCCGAAGAATTTGGAAAATTGTCAGGCTATGAAATAAATGCCGGAAAAACAGATATAATGGCTTGGAACATCACAAACCTTCAGCTCCCTGTGACACCTTCAATCCGCTATCTGGGGATTAGAATCACAAAGGATATAAACATCTTGGCCCAGACTAATTTAGATCGAATTTTCCGCGAATCCAAGGCATTGATGAAAGCATGGTCCTTTCTCCCGCTCACCATCTATGGGAGAACGAGCCTAGTGAAAATGACCATCCTCCCCAAATACACATTTATTTTTAATACTATTCCATTAATATTCAACACTATGCAACTGTTTAAATGTCAACAAAACATTAATTCATTTATTTGGAGTTTTAAATCAACTAGGCTGGCATGGAAGAAGATAAGAAGGAGGAGAGAGAAGGGAGGACTCGCATTGCCAGACCTGGAATATTACGCCTGGGCTTTTCATCTGTCCCACTCCAGGATGCTATTAAAGACCCCCCAGGACAATTCAAATGGTCGTATGTTCAAAGCAATGTTATTGGGCTCTAATCTTCCACTTGATGGCTTCTTGTTTAAGTTTGGACATCAGAGATTTTTTAAGAAAGTGAGGCTAAAGACTCTATTTTGGCTCCTAAAAGAATGGACTCAAATCAAATCTAAGGTTGGGATGGCATATCTTTCCAATTTTGCACCGATTTGGGATTTTCCAGGGTTCTCTCCACAATACATCGAGACGGTTAAAAATGTGTTATTGGAGGCAGGAATGGAAAGGTGGGGAGAGTTGATGATGGGAGGATCCTTATTAGAATGGGAGGTATTCTCAGACAGGATAAGTTCACCATTATCCTGGTTCATCTATCCGTGTTTTACGGAGAGCAGAGCGCTAGAGAGCAAGGGGAAGCAGAGTTCGAGGTCCGGCGGCCAGGCCAGGCAGCTAGTCGGCTGTTGAAAAATCCTCGCTGAAATACTCTGCCAAATACCCTGCTGCTGCTGAATTCTCTGCTCTGCTGGGCTGACGAGCTCAGATGCTGTGCTGTGCTGTAGCTGTCGACTGAAGCCTGTCGACTGATACTCTGCTGAGCTGACGACGCTGTGCTGCAGCTGTCGACTGTCGACTGAAGCCTGCCCGCCCGTCCGCCCGCCTGCCCGTCAGCCTGCTGAGATCGAAACCGAAACCGCTGCATATCGACTGCAGCCGCAGCAGTAAGCGGTAAGCGGTAAGCCCGTGGATTCCTGTGCCGCGGCGGCGGCGGTGAATTTGGGGAGGAGGAGGATCACGGCCCCTCACCGCAAGTAGCTAGGAGCAGTGGGGGGAGAGGGCTAAGTGTGGCTGAAAGTGGGCTATTTTTTTTCTGAAAAGTGAACAGCGGGTATTAGCCCGGTATATCTACTTGCCTGCCTGCACTCCTGGCCCCCCCCCAGGTCCCCCCAGTGGCAGCATTCAACCCACTTGCCCCTCCGTTCCATTTGCCGGCCACAATACAACGGGAGCTAATTGTTTGTGATTCCTTGCAAGTTCCGTGACCGGTCACCGGAGGGAGCTCACGAGCTGGAGTTGGACTAGGAAAACGTTATATACGGAAGAGACGCTCGAGAGGCACACCATTGGATCACTCTCGGTTTTTTTTACTAAATACCTGGTAAAACTGTCTTTCAGAAGTGTCAACTAAAGTCAGAAGTCTCTACACCTTGCAAAATACTCGATACAGTCCGCAAAATCGTAACTGCTCCTCGCTATCCTCCCTGACGGCAGCTATTCCTATTAGAGGGGTAGATAGGCTTGGGAGGTGGGGGTGTGCAGGTGGAGTGGGACTGGAGGTGTAGTGGTAGAAGTGGCACAACGGACACCAGGATATCAGGATACCAAGTCACCAAGGTACCAGTCTGCCAGGCTTACCATTTAATAGACCTAGAGAATGAGATCTGGGAAACTGCGTCTTAATACAAGCGCTAGAACAAGAAAAGACGAAGAAGACCGGAACCAGGGCTCAAATAAGTCAAGTAAAAAAAGGAAGAGGATGGCACAACAAAATGAGAGACTGGTGTCGGCTCCTGAGCTATCAACCCCTTGCTCAAAACAACGTAATATAGGGATTCAAAATTTCTTTTCTCCGAAGGACCACACGACGTCGACTTATGGGCGAACGCAGGAACAAGCCCTCCAATCAAGCCCAATTACACCGGCACCATGCGTAAAGGAGAACGTGCAACTCCAATCAAATAGTATAAAGGAGAAGAATAAGGATTCACAGGACACCCACAGTGAGAGCTGTCCAATTAACAGTTCATCTGACAAAAAACAAACCTCTCAGTCTCCAGACAAGCAAAAAAGTAACATTGTCCGCGGTAATCGCATTGTGGTAATAGCCCAAATAAATAAGAACACCTCTCAACCTCAGGAAAGTGACAAGGAAATAAAGTCCATGGACAAGGGCAAGGAGGAAGAAGTAACACCAAGGAACAAATTGTTGGTGGGTCAAATTGCCGCACAGGAAGACTCATGGCCTACTTCCTTCTCCCTACCTGACGACATAAGCTTGGACATTCAAACGGGAATGGAAAAAATCACTGAACCCCAGTTACAAACACACATAAAGCCCAGCCAAGGTCCACATGACACCCACAGATCACAAGAACATGTGAAAAACGGACCAGGGTGTAATGGAAGACTGGAATCGACACCTTTGCACCCAAGTGTCGACTCCAACGAACGGGACAAAGACCGAAATAAAAATATGGGATGGACTAATAACATTCTAAACCAGGAATCTCCAATTACGATATCTTCAATGAGCAGGTCAGATGAAGATATAAATGTCCTGGAAACATCGGCCAAAGAAGAAGCCAGGTCCCCATGGAGCAAAACACTATTAAACACCTTAGACCAGGCAATTAAAGCTCTGAACTTCCAGTCGGACAAAATGGACGTTCAAATTGACCTAATAAATCTCATAGCGAGCCATATCTCTGGCATAAACATCAGGCTGGACCACATGGCAACCCTGCTCCAAGGGAGGGTTGATAAGGGTCCTTGTACAGAGACCATCCAACCAAGCTGTGTTTGCGGGAAATTAGTGGATAATATGTCAAATTTACCATTAATACTAAATGACATATTAAGGGCGGTCCAGTCATCAATGGACACAAAACATATCACCAAATCTACGAGCAATATGGAGATAATAAAACCAAATGTGGAATTTGGAAGCCAACTCATTGCAATGGATTCCACCCAAAACAGCTATGTAGAGGAAGAAACAAGCAAGCAGTGTAAAGAAAAATCTGACTACGAACAAGGTCAAAAAGAGGAAGCACAACATGCAATAACCCAGTCTAAAATCAAGTTAACAAAAAGACAAAGGAAGCGCGCAAGAAAAGGGAGGGTTCAACTTAAAATCCAACCTTCAACAGATACTCATACCTATCCCATCTTTCATCACACCGCTAATAGGAAAATTAAACCAACACCTGAAGAAACTGTTTCAAAACATATTAACACGCCCCGGCTCAATCAAACCAGTCAAATGCAGTGAAAGGGACCAGCCTGAGTACAGAATCCTCACCCCTTCAAACCTCCCCAAAACCAAGCCAGATACAAGGGACCACACAACTGAAAAATCAGATAAAGAAACAAAAAAAACCTCCGGGAGCACATGAAAAAGACAAGATGCAAGATGAGTCTGATGAAAGGGTCTTAAATAAAGAAGTCAATGTAAATCAGATAGTAATGACCCACCAGACAGACGAAACGCAACCACTTCAGGCCAAATCAACAAATCAGGAACCAAGGCACCAAAATGGCCCAATCTTCGTAGATACCGAACAAAATATAACAGATATATATAATCAAAGTCAATCCATAAAAAGAGCAGACGAAAAGGTGGACGAACCTGCAGTATCTATCAAACAAACAAACAAATAAGGTGCACACACATACCACAAAATTTGAACATCGATAAAAATACGGACATGATCAATGAACCAACCACCTATCTGAAAAGAATGGACGGTCCATACGAAGATCTAATAATAAAAACACTAAGCCAAGGGAAAAGAATAATCACAAGACAGGCACCAACAAAAAATATAAACCTAGAACAAGAGACAAAAGTTAAAATGAGTTCACAATTACAAGCAGAAACAAATAACAAATTGATATTTATACCGGAATACCAGACATCAGGACCCCAAGACTTTCTGAATAGAGGAAATATAATGAGGCTATTAAGAGAAATCCCAGAATTGAATGACATAGAATCTCAAGATCTCTTGTCAGTAGAATTTAGATGCACCAAAAACATGTCAGAGGTGGAAGAGTCATTAACCACCTGGTGAACTAAAGAAATAGTTGATAAAATATGTGAAAGGAGTTTGTCATTTGAAGCCTGGGGCATTAAACTGAGGCGAGACGATCGGAAAAAATATCCATTTCCACTTTTAAGAACTTTAAATATATGTAAAAAGTCAAAGACAGAGGGGAATAGCCAAAAATCATGTTTAAAAGGAGCGTGTGCAGTATCTCCGCAAAAAAATACACCACAAAGTAGACACGAAATTGCAGTGGCTCAAGGAGGCGCCCATGAACAGGCAACTGACTGGACCTGGGTGGCTTCGGCCTTGAGCAAAAAATGCTCCTAACACGACGAGTCACTTAGGAAAAGACACCACGTCAAACCAACGGATAATAGTTGATAATCAAGTGGAATCCATTGCAGCGAAACCGCATACGATCAGCCTCTGTTCCTGGAACGTACATGGTTTCAACAGCTTGTGTCATGACCACGAAACTGCAAACTTCTTGGATCAACATGACCTAATACTGCTACAAGAAACCTGGAACCTGCGCCAAATCTCCATCCCGGGATATATCGAATTTCACGTCCTCGCCGAAAAACCTTCTAACTTTGGTCACCCTAGAGGAGGCCTATCTACGTTCATCGCCCAACAACACAGATGGCATACGGAAAAAGTAGACTCTATGGTAAACTGGATTCAAGTAATAAAACTCACGGGAAAGTTGGTCTCAGGTTCAAGTTCCTGTAATCTTCTATTGCTTAACGTTTATGTTCATCCGGAAAAGAAGGAGAAAAATGAAAAACTGATTACTTTACTAACTTTGATCAGGGCTTTGCAAATCACTCATGAGACGTACTCCATGATTATATCAGGTGATTTTAATAGCAACCTAACAAAAGATGACAAAACAATGCAATCTCTTGAAGAACTGGGCCTTTTTATCCTAAATAAGAAAGTCAGTGGGGATAGTGGTATACCTATAACCTTCTTAAGCGGTAACCGAAAGTCATCAATAGACTTCACAATACTGAGCAACAGCCTGTTATCAATAGTGAGTGCATTTTCAGTGGAGCAACGTGTGGAAAGTGACCACTTCCCTCTAATTACTAAAATGTTAATGTTGGTTACCAAGACGGAAAAACAAAACACCGTCATCCAGTATACTGAAAAATTCAACCTACGTAAACTAAAATGGAGAGGAAAGGATTTAAAACCAACAATGGATAAACTCAAAAATAAACTGCGTAGTTTAACACCGGAAGTAAAAGAAAATCTGGTAAAAACATGGGAACACCTATGTGAAACAGTAACAAGAAACCCTCCACGAACACATCAAAATTCAATAAAATTCAATACTGGCAAAAAGCCTTGGTACACAACTACCCTGAGGGAAGAAAAAAGAAAAATTGCACGAGAAGTCCGCAAACAGGCACTATTGATAAAAAGTGGAAAAAACAAAAACAAATCGGAATTGAAAACTATGCGAAAGAAATATAAGATCATGCTGTATAGCGCAAAAACACTGTACCAAGAAGAAATGTGGACTAACCTACTAATCGCTAGCAAACACAAAAATGCCAGAACATTTTGGGGTATTATCAATAATCTGACAAGGGGGAACACCCTAAAACAGGAGGCAGGTATTGGAGAAAGTATATGGACCCAGCATGTCGAAAAGATGTTCAGCGACAGGACGGGAGGTGAGAAAAGATACTGTAAATTGGAGTGCAAAGTATGCACTAGAAACAGCGAACATGCAGAAAACTTGATAGGTAAACGAGCTAATGCACTAGGAGACAAGCTGAAGCAACCGTTGGGTAGTGGAAATGAGAACAATCCTGAACACTCACAGCCCAGCAAATCAGAAAAACTAGTGAATGCCGTGACCGACACCCTAGTAACAACAGACCAGCTCAAAGACCAGATAAATCGCCTGAAAAAAGAGGGTGCGGCGGGTCCAAACGGGCTTCCAAATGCTATCTTTAAATATTCACCTGAATTTTGGGCAGAATACTTAACTCCACTCTTTAATGCAGTCTACAATCAGAACAAACCACCAAGATCCTGGACCGGGAGCATAATTCACCCCATTTTTAAACAAGGTGACCACAATGAGCCAGGGAACTACAGGCTGATATCGCTAATGGATGTCGAGGCAAAACTATATGGATCATGCCTATTATCACTCCTTCAGGACTGGATGGAAGATACGAACATAATACCAATGTTCCAAACTGGCTTTCGGCCAAGGACGGGTACACTGACAAACTTGACAACCCTGGCGCTCTTGAAAGAAAAAGCTGTAAAAAGGGGAACAAGACTGTATGCTTGCTTTATAGACCTGCGAGCAGCTTTTGATAAAGTGAACAGATCCCGGCTATGGGAAAAACTAAGATCATGGGGTATCCCGAAGAAGTTATTGGAGGCTATTATAGTCCTGCACAGCAACACCTGGGCTCGAGTAAAACTGGGAGACGGTAGCAGCGTAACGGCCGAAATAAGAACACAACAGGGCCTAAAACAAGGCTGCGTACTGGCCCCAAGTTTATTCAAACTGTACATGGCAGATATAGTCAACCACATGGAGATCGGGGAATGCCATCCACCCCACATGTCAAAAATCCCTATCCCTTTCCTGCAGTATGCAGATGACATCGTTGTTCTGAGCCAAACACCGATAGGGTTGCAAAGATCGATCAACAATTTGACAACTTATTTGGAGCACGAAAGCCTGGAACTGAATAAAGATAAAACTAAAGTTGTTCGCATTGTGGATCCAAAAAAGCAAATATTTAAATGGTATGCAAATAGTTCTCCAATAAAGGAGGAAACATCATACAAATACTTAGGTTTGAAAATGGGGCGAGGGCCGACGAACAAAGAACATAAAACCGACCTAAAAGCAAAAGCACAGTCCTTGATCTATGCATACCGGCAATTACAAAAGAAACTAAGTTGTCCAAATTATACACACCTGCTGAAAGTAATAAAAGCTCAAACCTTACCAACCTTGTCATACGCATTGGCCACCTGGTGCGGCAAAGAAGCAGGGCTGTTAAACAGCCTACAAACAAAAGTATACAAGGCAGTCCTAAATCTACCAAATTCGTCGGCTCCGGCGCAGGTCCGTCTAGAATTTGGCCTTCTAAATCAGAAGTTTCGCAGTATGGGAACCTTTGTGAAACTCTGCCATAAAACACGCTTGTCGGAAGCCAATTCATTGGACAACCTGTGCTGGAAAGAAATCGAAACCCAGCAGGAACAGCAAATTTCAAACAGTTGGGGAGGCTACCTGTCTCAATCCCTAAATTGCATAGGAATTGAAGAAACTTGGGACACGAAGCCAGATAGATCCACTTTTGATAAAATTGTAAATAATGCGGTAAAATGGAAATCCTACCTCGAAGACAAGATGAATATCGCAAAAAGACGACACGGGTGGACTGTGATTAATTCATATTCTTGGATAAAATCACAGACCTACTTAGAAAGCCACTTTAACAGTTCGTTAAAACAAAGATATATAAAACATCGACTAGGTCTACAGTTCTCAAAGGACTTGCTACCAACCTGGAAAAATTGCCATACTGACCCCCATTGTCGTCTTTGTGGATACCGAAATGAAACCCTAACGCACTTACTATGTGTGTGCCCTGTACTTAAAGACCTGAGGAGACGATTTTTAAAGAACATTATTAACAAATTGAACATTCGGACTTGTAGGCAAGCCGAAATCCGATGGCTAGATGGATCATGTCCTATGTTGGCCTGCAGGGGGGTCAAATTTATGATGAAAGCCCAATCTCTCCTACAGCAAGCTGACCTTGGAACTATACCTCCAAACTGAAACGTTTGACACTTACCTTGCCACTTGACAAACAGTTTTAATTGCCAAAATTTTAAAAAGTGTTTTATGTCTTATGATGGCCGACATGCATTTTTGTAATGATTTTTAATAATTTTATACAATAAAATTGACTTTGACTTTGACTTTGATATCAAGCAGTCAGTTAGCTTTATTCGATTTTTTGCTTAAAATCATAAAAGCGTCAACAATACATAAATAAACACCATAAAGTTACATAAACACCATAACATTTCATTACAAAGTTAATAAAACAAGATTAAATAAGTATATCGAATCAGCTAATCAACTAATCAATATGCATAAATTTCATTTTCAATGAACAGCTCTAAAACAAGAAGACATGGGTACATACTGTGATGCCAGGAAAGAGCATTAAACAAGCCTTTATCCGCAGTTACATCCTACCCTGTCTGTTTAGCTCAAACTTGTAAGTGGCCTCTTAGTGGTGGGGTTTTAAAAATAAAATTTTTGGACAAAAGTTGAAAACCGTTAGGTCTAAAAGGTTAATTGACTATTGGTGTAACTGAATATGTCGGGGGCTCGGGTAAAAATCGTACAAATCCCAAATTCGAATAGTGCCATGTTTCTCTTTGGGGGGGCGAAATCGTAAATAGGGGACGATATTCCAGTTTTTAAATTTAATTAGCACCAGGTCCCCAGCGATGTCCTTGGGTAGCGAGCCTAACCACCCCACCCTCCTGACATTCAAAATGCCACCATCCAGCTCAGGTGGCAAAGGTCTATTTTTTTGTAACCAGAAAATGACCTTATTTAGCAGGTCCTGCTGTGATTCGTGAGTTCCCTGGCTGAGGGCAGGGACCCCAGAGAGGACAGATACGTATGGGGCAGCTTCTGGAGGTAAGTTGATACATGGCATTCTTGCCGGAGCTGGTCTAACCACTGTATGAATTAGTGACGCGGGTTTTGAAGTTACTTTGTGGCCTATTGGGGTAGGTATACAGGGAGGCTGTAATTGAGTGTCACCATTTTTACAAGTACTAGACTTATGGTTTTCAAGGACGGTGGAAGGGTTTGGGCAGGCGGATATATCCATTTTATTGTTTGGAGGAGGATACTTTTTGATTACTTCCTCGATGCTAATCAGCCTGTCCCCCAAGTCGTTGATTTTTAAGACCAAGGGTGAGATGACAGCTAACAAGAGTTGCTCAATTTGAGTTAGTAAAGTCATTTGGGGAGACAAGACAGGGCATCTTGTTTGGCCGCGGCCGTGACCTGCGTTGATGTTATTAATTTAGAGGGAGATAATGTTGGGCTGTTGCACAGATTTTGTGTACTTGCATAGTTCCCAGTGTCAATTTCGCTGTCGTGCTTCCCTCTAATATTGAGATCCAGGGGTGAAGCGTTTACTTGTTTTTGGTCTTTAAATACAGATGATGTTAAGTCCCATGGGAAGCCATTAGAAGTAACCCAGTTAGTGCCCACAGTAGGGGAGGTTATAACATCAGGTGCGTACTTTGTGCCACACAGGGCGTTGAGCTCTTCCCAAATGGACATAGTGTCTATGTTAATGACGGAAACAACAGAATAGTCAATATAGTCTATAAAATTGAAGCCTCACAATACCTCCTCCTGTGGTACAGTCAAGTGGGGTGGCCCGTCCCGTCCTCCTTGGGTCCTCTGAGGGCCACAGAGGGCCCGCCCTATGCCCGGGCTTAGCCCGGCGTCCCGCGGAGCGCTGCTTTAAGGCGCCTCCTGGCGCTGTCCCGATGTCAGAAGGCAGCGCCGCCGCTGAGGCTGCCGGGAGATGTAGTCCCGGGGCGGTGGCGCTGTAGCAACAAATGTATGACTCCTGGCGGTGGCGGCTGCAGTGGGGGCCTCCTCGCCTCCCCCCTCCGATTCGGCAAATGTCCCCGCGCTCCGCCGAGCGGAGCGCTGCTTTAAGGCGCCTCCTGGCGCTGTCCCGATGTCAGAAGGCAGCGCCGCCGCTGAGGCTGCCGGGAGATGTAGTCCCGGGGCGGTGGCGCTGTAGCAACAAATGTATGACTCCTGGCGGTGGCGGCTGCAGTGGGGGCCTCCTCGCCTCCCCCCTCCGATTCGGCAAATGTCCCCGCGCTCCACCGAGCGGAGCGCTGCTTTAAGGCGCCTCCTGGCGCTGTCCCGATGTCAGAAGGCAGCGCCGCCGCTGAGGCTGCCGGGAGATGTAGTCCCGGGGCGGCGGCGCTGTAGCAACAAATGTATGACTCCTGGCGGTGGCGGTGGCGGCTGCAGTGGGGGCCTCCTCGCCTCCCCCCTCCGATTCGGCGAATGTCATCTATATACAACTGTCTAGTTGGTTTCGAAATATGACAAAGAAAAAAATCAAAATTGGAGGGTACAGCTCCTTAGAGAAAAACTTAGTTGAGAAAGCCTATGGCGGCAAAGAGGTTGCTTTTTATTATTGGAACATTATGGAAGAAGGTGAGGGCGACTTTAATATTCTTTTAAAATTGTGGGGAGGAGACGGAGAAACCCAGGGAGAAGAACTATGGATGAAATCCTTTAGCCTTTTGTATAAAATAATAAAACCTGCATGGTTGAGGCGCAACCAACTATTTACATTACATCGCGCGTACTACTCTCCTAAAAAACTCTCTAAGTTCCAACCAGGGAAGTGCTGTAGTAAATGCCTTCTTCCAGCAGCCTCAGATTTACACATGTTTTGGAAGTGCCCGAATATCACTAGATATTGGCAAGAAGTTAAGATATCTCTTGAATCAATTCTTAAAATTTCGATCCCATTCTCATGGTCTTTAGTTATTTTTGGCCTAAGTGACAACATCAAGGGACTAGAGATGGAATTTCTATACTATGCCATTCTCTTAGCAAGAAGACAAATATGTAAAAACTGGGTCAACATTAATTCGCCGACTCATGCAGAGTGGTTGACATCACTTTATGCAACATCGAAAGTTGATTTGGCAAGAACCTATAGTCCCCGCACCGTGAGATTCTGGAACTATTTGATCGAGTGGAGATAAAGCAGTCAGAGAACCCGGGTTTTTTTTTTCTTTGGTTTTTTTTTCCCCGGGTCCGATGATTAAGCCCAATACTCCATGTCCAACGGGAGGCTCCCCATGCCACAAAAGCTATTGGACTAACAGCCGGCAATAAGCTTGAATGGAGATAGATCGTGCGAGGTTTCCCCTCGCTGAGACATCGGGTTCGCTTCTCTGGGGGTTTCAAACTATTTTCTGGTTTCTACCTGTATAGAGATGAATGTGTCTTGGTGGTTGGAGAGTTCCTGGAACGATGAAATGGCTAATGAGGACAAAAAAAAAAAGAGTGCGTCCAGGCGTCCTAGAAGTCCCTAGAAAACCAGACCTTTCGTCAATATGAGGGCCACCCCTTAAGTCTTATACCGCGACCCTGCAGCTGAACCCGGATGGTGGTTCAAAAAAGAAAAAGAAAAATAGTCTCTTGTCTGAAAGAGTGTAATTCACAAAAAAATCTGATTTTATTTGTCCTTTTTAGACCTTAAGTTGTAGCGTTCTTTACCAGGCACAGTTTGATCTTGAAAGACTGTCTCTGGATACGTAGTATCAAATCTCAAACACGTCGGCACAGCTTCTTGCAAGACTTCATTATCCGCACGTTCTGACTGAGTCCATTCCAGATGTGCATCGCTAAAAGGTACAAATCTTGGAACCTTTTCACTCTCGGAATCGGCAACACCTTCCCGGACCCACTTATTGTAAGGTAAGGGCAAAGGTATCTTCTTGCAATGGGTACCATGTACCCAGTTTTTCTTGCCGAACACCTTAATAGCAGTCCGAGTTGATAACAGGACTTGGTATGGACCGGTCCATCTTGGTTTCAAGTTCTTTGACCTCTGGAAATTCCTGGTTAGAATCCAGTCGCCAGGTTGAATCGTGTGGCCTGCGTCTACAGAAACTAAAGGCAAAGTGTCATGGACCTGTTGGTGATGAACACGCAATTTAGAAGTCAAATCATGTAAGTAGTTAACCAACATAGGGTACTCGATATCACTGTACTTCTTAGGCCTCGGCACACCCCAGACATTCGCCGGGCGTCCAAAAACAATCTTGTATGGGCTAAGTCCCACGCGAGAATGTACTGTTGTTCTCGTGGACAAAAGTGCCAATGGTAAGGCATCGGGCCATGTAAGACCAGAGCTCGCTTGCACCTTGGCCAACTTCAGCTTCAGAGTGCCATTACAGCACTCGACCAGGCCTGCTGACCGGGGGTGATTCGCAGCGTGAAATTTCTGTTTGATACCCAGACCCACACATACTTTCTTCATAATCTGACCCACAAATTCACTTCCATTATCACTCCATACCATCCTCAGAAAACCATATCTGGGAAACAATTCTTTGAGCAAAACCTTGGCTGTAGACAAGGCAGTATTATCCTTTAGGGAGTAGGCCTCTATCCATCTGGAAAAGACACACACAACCACAAGAACATACTGCAAGTTATTGCATCTTTCCATATGAATGTAGTCTATCTGCAACACCTCGAACGGATACGTTGGAGGAGCAAAATGACCCGCTGGAGTTGGTGTTCCCTTTCCAGCATTATACATCAAGCACATCATGCAATGTTTAACCAAATTCTCAGCACATTTAGGAATTCCACCATTCTGCCATACCGGAGCCAACAACTTACATATCCCTTTTGAACTAATGTGAGCCAGCCCATGAGCCATAGTAACCACCGGAAGCACATATGCATCTGGCAACAACCATCGCCGGTGTTCTGACAACTCAACCCAACATTCCCGTACTCTCTCTCCACATACTCAATTCTTTCTCAGTAGCTTCTGCCTGAATCATCTTCACACTTTCTGTTGTATCTTCACACATTCCTCCTTCCACAACCCATATGGCAGGACCTGCAACATACATCCGACTCGGCACACCTTTCGCTGTTTCTCTCGCTACTTCATCTGCAAACGCATTCCTTCGACCCACATCATCCGTAACCTTCTTATGCGCACTACACTTTACTATCGCAATTTGGCTCGGCAAAGTAAGTGATTCAAGAAGTTAACTCACTAATTGTCCATGCTGAATTTTCGTACCATGGGAAGTAAGAAATCCTCTCTTTTTCCACAAACGACCAAAGCTGTGAGCCACGCCAAATGCATATTGACTATCCGTAAAAACATTCACTCTCTTTCCTTTTGACAACACACACTCTCTAGTCAATGCTATCAACTCCGCTGCCTGCGCTGAATTCTGTGCAATACGTGCTGTTTCAACAATCGTGTGCAAAGTTGTGACAGCATATGCTGCAGTCGTCTCTCCATTCGGAAGCTTAAAGCACGAGCCATCTACCCATAGGGTACCATCAGGATTCGAAAGAAAGGGGTATCTTTCAGATCAACTCTACCCTTCGTTTCCTCCTCTGTCCGGGGAAAACAGTCATGCTGTTCCTGAGCATCTGTCTCTATAAAAATTGGCAACAATGTAGCTGGATTCAATGTGTTGCACCGCTTGATGTGCACAGGGCTAGCCAAAAGCATCAACTCATAACCTGACAAACGTGCACTGGTAAGATGTTGAGTCTTTGTTCTATTCAATAGGGTATCCACTGCATGTGGGACCATTACAATCAATGTATTATCCAATACCAAACCAGCAGACTGTCGGAAAGAAACAGCTGCTGCCGCTGTAGCTCTTAGACAACTAGGCAATGCCCTAGCTACCGGATCTAAAGTGGCTGAAAAATGCGCACATGGGCGCTGCTTGTCTCCAAATTGTTGCGTCAATACTGACAACGCACAACCTTCTCTCTTGTGTACATAAAGTGTAAAAGGTTTACTATAGTCGGGGGTACCCAATACAGGAGCAGAACACAATGCATCACTCAATTCAGAAAAACTCTTCTGACATTCGTCAGACCAAGGAAGAGGGTGTGGTGTGTCCTTAAGAGTAAGTGCCAACAAAGGTTTCGCTAGCAAAGAAAAATTCGGAATCCACTGTCTACAATACGAGGTGATACCTAAGAAGGCACGCACCTCTCTCTGTGTGCATGGCACAGTCATTTGGGCAATCGCTTGAATACGCTCTGGGGTCAATCGTCTTCCCTCCTTCGACAAGAGATGACCTAAGTAGGTCACTTCTTGTCGGCAATATTGCAACTTCGAAGGTGACACTTTATGATGAAGGTCAGACAGGTGTCGCAACAAAGAAAGAGTAACTTCTTTACAAATCTCTTCATCATCAGCAGCAACCAACAGATCATCAACATACTGGATAAGAATAGCACCAGAAGGCAATGCAAAAGTATCAAGCTGAGTTTTCAAAGCCTGACTATAAATGGAGGGACTCTCACAATAACCTTGAGGAGCGCGTTTAAACCGGAAACTGCGGCATCCTAAAGAGAAGCCAAAAATATCCCTACTTTCCTCAGCAATTGGAATACTGAAGAAAGCGTTCTTCAGATCAATAACAGAAAACCAAGCAGCTGAGGCAGGGATCATAGTCAATAAAGCAGTAATGTCTGGGACAACAGGAAACTGTGGCACAACAATCTTATTGACCTCTCGAAGGTCAATCACAAACCGATACACAGGTGGCTGAGAAGAGTCAGTACGCTTAAGGACAGGCAGAACAGGACTATTACACACATTGCCTCTCGTTTCTTCAACCACACCTTTCTGAACCAAATCATAGATAATCGCTAAAAGAGCTCTTTCGCCATCACTGGAAATTTTGTACTGAGGAATGCGAGGTAATTTAGCATTCGACTTAAGGGTAACAACGTAGGGTGGAATCTGCAAAAGACCAACATCATTAGGACCTGTAGCCCAAAGTGTATCAGGGAGAGAACGCAGTTCCAGTGGAAGGCGATCCTTTAGACAGATACATCGGGGAAATCACTTTCTTACCCACCGTAAGATGTACTCCCAAAGGAGAACAATGTAATGTCGCATGCAATCTTTTCAACAAGTCCAAACCCAACAAATTCTCGCCACAGCCAGTCGTTAGAATAAGGGGAGCCTCCAATTCACAAGGACCAATAGAAAGGGGCAAAGGACAAGAAACCGGGTTACGAACTGGGGCGCCAGAAAATCCTACCGAAACATTAGTCAAGCCAGACAAGGGTGCGCCAGGGAGTTTAGAGTGCATGATAGAACTCTTTGCTGCACCAGTATCCAAAAGAAAAGGTTCTGCCACACCTGATGTAATCACTTCAACATAAGGTCCACTCTGGTCTACTGGAACTGACACTACTCCCTCCTTTGGCCATGGTTGTCCTAACTATCATTAAAACCAGCACTCCCACTTCCAACATAATAATCATCAGTGTAGTACTGAGTGGACTGGACGGTCGGAACATTCTGTTGGTCAAAATAATTTATAGAATTCTGAGGGGAAAAGGAACGTTCATTCTGGGGAAACGTACCACGTCCCTACCCCTAGGTACTTGTTGGAAACCACCACGACCTCTCAAACCAGACATACCATTCGCACGCTGTAGCAAGATCGGGCAACTATTCTTGAAGTGACCTTCCTCTTTACAATAAGCACACTGATTAGGGCCTAGCAGGAGTGGCGAAGCAAAAGACTCAGGCTTCTGCAACAGTTTCTGAAACTGTGGGGGTTGCTGAAACTGACGCTGATTAGGGCGAGGCGGATAAGCCTGCTGCAGAAGAACTTTCGTTTTTAATTCTCTAGTCTTCTTCTCTACTTTATCCTTCTCATCTTTATCTCTATTCTCATAGTATTGTGCAGTAGCCAATATCTGGGCCGAAGAAGAAACAGCCCATGAACTCTCAGAGTCCTTTAACTTATTAGAAAGTTCAAGAAGTAAATTAAAAACAAACTTATCTACAAACAACCTCTGACCACCTTCTGTACTCATGTCCTGACCACTATGATCAATGAATGTTTCCTCAAACCTAGTGAAGAAATCAGACACACTCTCATCTTTCTTTTGTTTGCATGCTGCTAACTTGTCCCAATTCACCCGCAAAGGAGGCATCATAGTTTTCATTAAATTAATAATTCTACCAGGTAGTTCTGCAACTAAGGGTTCAGGTTTGGCACCTCCTACCTGCCGACCTTCTGCAGCAGTAATATTAACCCACGTATCTCCTAACTCTGGCGCGTGATCCTCGTGACGTATCTTCGCCCACAAGGGTTGAGGAACTACATTACCCATTAACATATCTATGTCAGCTAAATTCATAACACATGCATCAACTGTCTGAGACAATTCCTTGTAATAACCGGCAGGATTTTTACGGGGGTCAGGCAAGGTCTGCTTAAGAGCCAGAACCTCAGCTCTCTTCCAAGGGACATTCACCCACACTCGCTGAAAATGAGCCGGTGCAGCCGCAATACCATGAGCGGCATCAGCCACAACTGCCTCTCTCCATACAGGGGGAACCTCTCTCATAGGATACTGCTTCACTTTTCTCCTAACAGAAGGGTCAGGTTCGAACAATGACTGAGGTGGAAGTCTAGACCTAAAAGTGAGTAGTGTCTCCACCGCTTCCTCAACGTTGGAACCCGCTATCGTTCCTTTAGCAAATTCAGACTGAACATTAATCAATTCCAGTGGAATTCAACCCAACTCATTATCTTCCCACTCCTGACAAAGGAAGGTACACATGACATCAAAAACATACCTTAGTTTTGGTGCCTCCCACTGTAGGAAGATATCCATAACCACTTGTGGACCGTACTTGGTGGCATTCGAAACCCATCTACGAGCAAGGAGATCTAACACTGCCCGCTCTTCGGGACCAGGAAGTTGACTACGTCTCTGCTTACGTTCAGAAACAGGGGTCATATTCAGTGACCCAAAAAAAGGAGACAAAAGACTAGTGACAGTCTCAGTCATTCGTTGCCGAGCAGAAGGAGAAGAAGTTGACATGAGGACAAGAGACAAAGTGTTTTGAGGCAAGAGAGACGTCGGGACAGAAATAAGAGAAGTTGAAGATAAAGGAGTGTAAGGCAAAGGAGTTTGAGGCAAGGCTGGTGACAAAGCTGGCGGCCCTGGAGGCGGCTGCACCGCGGAAGGAAGAACCACCTGTGAAGCAACAGGTGGTGGAACAACAACAGGGGGTTGAACGACAACAAGGGGTGCAACAACTGGAGGTAACGGAGGTGCAGTAACACCCTGCACATAAGGGAGTGGTAATCTCAGTAAATGTGACATCAAAGGATCCTTTTCAGGGTCTTCAGTCACATCTGAAAGGGGAGGTGGCAAAGCCGGGTAACATTTGTCAATAGCCAAACAATGTTGTCTATCTAACACTTCAATCGCACGATCTTCTTCATCTTACTTAAACTGCCTAGCAGCTTGCATTACTGACATATTCCTTTCCTTCCTATCTCTCTTAGCTTGCTTAATTTCCCGCTGTTTGGCTTCCTTACGCCAAAGGCGGATAGAGTCAAACATCGCAATCCGCAAAATCCGCGAACTCTCGCGAATTTGCGGATTTTTTTTTTTGTGTTCGCAAGGATTTCTGCCAGTTCGCGAGGATTTTGTACCAGTTCGCAAACGCGAACTTACTTTTCGGGTAGCAACGGTCGCGAACATGTTGTTTCTACATCTGGTTCATCACAGCACCCTCTGTTTCACCACTGCCACCCTCTGTTTCACCACTGCCACCCTCTGGCTCACCCATGCCACCCTCTGGCTCACCCATGCCACCCTCTAGTTCATCACTGTAGATTATGGGTGGAAAAGCACACCTGCCCTGCCTCAACTGACATAAATGAATTAGGGGCCGATTAGTGCGTTTAAGAAAGGTCTAAAAACTCACCTCTTCAAAACTATAGTTTAAACTTTCTCCACCCAGTGTCTGCAGTTATTTGCTCCCTCTCAAACTGTTCTGTCTTCAACGCGCCAGGATACTATTTTTTTAGTAATAGAGCGCGCTACAAAAGCCTTTAATAATAATAATAATAATAATGTGTTACTGAATTTGAACTTCCTGGCTGGAACCTGCTTCCTTATCTGTAATTGCTTTCTCTGAGCCTGCTGTGAGGGTCAGAGCAGGGTCATAGAATAGTTGCAAGTAGGCAACTGAACTCTGGAGGGGCCCCTCAGGAATCACTACAGGGAATGGTTACTAATGATAAGATTGAACTTTTGCACCTGCTGAGTGCTTTCAGTTTTGCAAAAATCCAAATATCCAGCAGCATCCACAAAAAGTAATCCTTCCAGGTCAAGATCCCTGGCACCTGCTTCCTTATCTGTAATTGCTTTCTGTTTTTTAACAGGACCTTTGTTGTATACTTGTAGCTATTCTCTGAGCCTGCTGTGAGGGTCAGAGCAGGGTCATAGAATAGTTGCAAGTAGGCAACTGAACTCTGGAGGGGCCCCTCAGGAAGCACTACAGGGAATGGTTACTAATGATGAGTTTGAACTTTTGCACCTGCTGAGTGCTTCCAGGTCAAGAGCCAAATCAAAGTGACCAGCACATGAAGAAAGCACTGAGAGGAGCCTGCTGGACAGGAACAGGAAGTTGGAGACTGTGGGGCACTTCCTTCCTCCCACCCCCCCCCCCCCAAATGGACTCCTTGCAAAAAAAAAGTGCAGGGAAATGTCAACCTGAGGAGTTATTCTAATAAAAATCATAATTTTCAAGGTTTATGCTGCCTGCTGGTGGATTTCTTGTGCGAAATTGCAAATTTTGCAATCTCGCAATTGCCCACCGCATCTACGTTTTCGCGAGTGTTTACTCCCGCGAAATTGTATAGTATTCTAGTTGGCAAGTGCGACCAAGCAAAAAAATCCGCTTCGCACGGATTTACGAATTTTCTGTAAATTCGCAAGAGTTCGCGGATTGCGAATTTACCGAAAATCCGCAAAATCCACGAGCGGAACGGATTTTACGCCCATGCTTAACTACCATGTTGGGGCCATCGTAAAACACCATCTTTCCTTGTATAATGGACCCATACTTCATTAAAGGTAATGGGACCCACACCATGCTTTGAATAGAGCTCATAGGTTGGAGTTCCAACCGGAGGTATCGGACACGAGTCCTCCAATCGGGAATCCTTAATACAACTTCAACAAACCCATTTCCTAATTTTGCCAAAACCAGGCATCTTTAGCTCACTATTCTTGCTTCAAACTTCAAGTTATCAAAAATGATACACTCGTAAATATACGAACCCCTCAGCTTCGACTATTGCAATGGCAGAATCAAAACCAAGAAACAAAACAAAGTCGTGGGAGCGACCCACTTATACTTAACCAAAATGTCTGTCACGCCACCAGAAGACCGTCTAACGTCTCGCCTTACAAATCATCACAAGATGGTCCAAGACAGGGCGACAGTAAGGGCAGCAATCCTTCGCAGCCGTCGGAAAGGGGAAGCCTCGTAGAAAAAAAACCTTCGGTCCACGTCGATATGCAGGGGTCAATGAAGTGGCGGCCGTCCTCCAGATTTTCCCCACGGGGCTCCTCACAATCTTCGGGCTTGGACCAGTACCGCTGAAGTCGCCCTACGTTGGGCGCCAGTTGAAGAACCGGGTTTTAACCCAGCGGCATCAGGGGCACGCCTAAGATCTTCGAGTTCACCTGTCTTGGTATTCAAAGACACGGAATACTTCTGGATGGCGTCAGAGACCAAGTTTATTAGCTGCAGCTAGTAACAGTGATCCTAGTAATACATCACGGTGTAAATTCTCAGGAGACTGCTCATTTTACTAAGGCGAGACGTCTCCTTTTATATCCAATATTCACATTATAAATGTACACCCACTGCACAAAATTCTAACCAATAAGATACATTTTCAAACAAAGTATCACATAGCAAAAACTCAATTTACAGTATCCCAACCCAAAAGTTAATTATTAGGAATGTCCCAAATTCAATCTCTACAAGCCGGACAAACCTATAATTGAAAGCATAACTCATGTAATGAAGAAACATAAAAAAAAGAAACAGTAACAAATGCTGAACAAGATAAAGCATGTGCAAGGAAACTAAAAAGTTAACGATGTCCTGAACATTGATTGGCAATCTCAGATAAAGATCGATCAGGCAAAGAATCCTGGTTAATGTATACATGAACTAAGAAGGCCAGGCCACTTCGTTCGCCAGGTTACCTTTACAGGCCTACGTGAGGGCAACACAAAATGGTGGCACAGAACAAAATGGAGTCAGACTCGAGAATTACAGAACCTCAGCCAGACTGGTTAGCTTTTTTAAGTCTGAGTTTGAAATTATGTGTATAACATAGTTGCTTATAGGGGTTTTCCACCAGACTTCCTTAGTCTGATGTTGTGTCATTAAAATGTTTCGTCCATCTACTACAGAATTCATCAACAGGTAATGTGTCAGCCCACTATAGCTATTGGCATTGGCTGTCTTCTCTGTGAGTGACAGCTTACTGGCCTTTCATAAGGAGCACTTTCACACACATAGTAGTTACCTTCCGTGCCAGGGAGAACTATGTCAATGTATGCTTTTTTGAGACCAAACAATGTTTTTGCTGTTAGCCATTTTTTTTTTATTAATAAGGGCCCAGAAGCTTCCCATGATAAAAACAAAACAAGGATTGCCAAAAGGCTTGCAACCAATACCGGACCTATAGGCTTTGCCAATGCTTTTTTAAGAATATGATTATGAGGTTTAGGTATTGAGCAAGTGCGAGTGTGAACCTTCCTCACAGTGGGTTCTCCACTGCCCATGCCTCCAATGTGACATAAAATTCTCCCTTTTATCATTTGATGTGATTGTGTACTTTGCTGTTCAATGATGGCATTACTGACTTGTAATCAAGTGATTCCAGTTTCTGCAATTGTTCCTCCTCTTGCTGAATCTAAAGCTGGATTAGGAAATGGATTTCCTAATAAGGTCTCTGACCTTCCAGAATGGTCATACTTTAGACGCAAAACAGCCTCACCACCCCTTTATGTGGTTTCTAGTGAATTGACAAGAATTTCTATACAATTTAGTCATGATTGGTTCTTAAAGACTGAAAAAGAAAGGAATATGGAATTGGGACATGATCATAAGCTAATGTACATCTTGGGGCTGTGGATATGTACAAAATATGGATTTGGAAGGGTCAAAAGCCTTAGATCATTATCTGAGTGGTGCAGACTCTTTTTCTCATTGATCCAGCAAAGCCTCCACCATAGATAATTGTGTCGGTGGCAGAAGCTTCTCTGATTAATCAGGTATAAATTCTTCACCACGCAGACAACGGCCCCTGGCCTTTAACCCAGAACCAGGGCAGCAGGGGTATGAACAGATTTTGGTTAACAGCAGTCATAATTACATTTTTGGGGGAATCCTGTATCCATGTATACAGTGCAAACAGCCCATAGCACCTAGTGTGAATGTCTGAAAGGTGCCACTCAAAGAGTCTGCGTTTAACCATGCAACAAAACTGGATTGAGTATATGCAGTCAACATTAGGATTTATCCAAAGACACCAGAAGATCATAAGGGAAGGCCTGTTGCAATGCTTGCTACTTACAATCTTAGCTCTTGAGGAAACTCAGAGCAGAGAATCTCATTAAATTTGTATGTGCAATCAAATGAGTAACTGTAGATTGGTTAGCATGTGCAGTGCAGCGAAATGGCATTGGATAGAACACATAGAGAGTCATACTAGAGATTTGCCCCATTACATTGGATAGCGCACTAGAAATGATCCCGGAAGACGATTTCAAGGAGCATCACCCTACCATCAGTTGAAAATTCAAGAAGGGAGCACAGAAAAGTAGTACATTAGCATGGAACGTTAATTTAAAAAGAAAGGACAACTTAGTAACACATAAGCATGTACTTTAGCCCCAGGAAGGAAGCAGCATTCTAGTGTTGAGTAGGGACTCAAAAAGGCAGTACATGAGTGCAAGATAGAAGCATGGAAAGTTGGGAACAATATGGTAAGAATTGTACATCTATCTCTGCACCAACTAGTAATCCAGTATAGTTTTTGGAAAACCGTGGAGCTCCAAGCACAGTTTGTGTAATACAATAATATAATAGCTATTATGTTTTAGAACATCGGAATCATGACCGGTAATTAATTGCTGTTCCTTTCTTGAGCTGCCTGCCAGCAGTCTCGTAATTAATGCCCCTTATGTTTCAACAAGGTCAACCCAGTTAGAAGCATAGTTAATTTGACAGATTCTCACAATCTGTCCATGATTTCTCACGGGACCTTGTGAGAGGGGAGTGCATTGCCATAACTCTCTCTGCGGTAGAAATGGTGCAGGATGAGGCTGTAAAGTAAAGGGTTCTTGTGGGTCTAGATCCATAAATTAGGCCCATGGTTTTGGATCGGTTTAATTTCAGGGAAATCACCAGCCAGGGATCAGACACTGTATAAATCAGGACTTAGGATATACTTTAACTTCCGCTGCTGCAAGGTGTCGAGTAGAGCAGTCTTAGGTCGGTTCAGGGGGTAGTTTTCTCTGCTGCAGCGCCATGCACACGCAGTTTACAAATCCAGGGCCAGTCCTAGGACTTCTGGGGCCCCAGGCGAAAGGGAGGATGTGAGGCCCCTCTAATTTGCATGTAACATCACAAGGATTGACATCACAAAAAGTGACATCGCAGGACTATTGATCTTATTTGGCGTCACTGAAGAGACCTAAAGTGGATATCAGTAACATGGACCAAAAGATAAATATACAAATGCAATAAGTCCATATATTTTAAAACTGTATAAAATGGAGTACATTTGTCACATTGGATGGAAAAGCTAGGTGCAGGTCTCAAAATAATGGATATTTTTTACTCCATGTTAACTGATTGTTTCCAGAGGAGCGCATGATAAAAATCCCACAGCATTGTGGAAATTAAATTGAATGGCATCACTGGGAAAAAATTTGCATAAGGGAATATATAGCAAGATTAATTCGAGTTCAGATACATGTATTTTTCATTTTACTTCGAAAGCTATGTAACTCACTGACCATAACACAAAAGGGCAGCTGAGAACCAAGAACCAGTGCTTTTGGATTTAGAGTACAGAATTATTCACTTTTCCTCACAAGGCTTGAGGGGATGAGAGCATGGAAAACAAGTGAGCAAATCTACATTTCTTATAAAAAGCAGATAAAAGGAAAGATTGCAATCAAACAATGCAGATAGAGTAACTCCAATATTCTAGATTATTCTTGTTGAGTGGCTCCCTGGTATTGATTCATTAGGGAAGGTCTAGTATCTGGGTGTGTTTAAAGTAAAGGTATGCTGTGTAGATTCAAGGGGTTATCAAATCAATGTTTTTGATTTAGTATTAAACTGTAGGAAGTGGTACTGGCCGTCTTTAGCGCTGGTGAAGCACTGTGCGACAATGTTTGTTGGTGCCCTCCAATGACGCCCTCCGCTACAGATTCCCTCACTAACACCCTTTATCAGTGCCTCTCAAGTCTCCATAACCACACTCTCGCTCAGATGCATTTAATTTGATTTACAGTGCCACTGATACCAGTGTAGAGTGTCAGAGCACTTTTTCTTTTTTTTTTTTTTGCAGAGTTTTATATAGCGTGAACTTGACCCGAACCGAATCGGGTATCAGAGCGCTTTACATAGCACCAGTTACGTTACATGAGGACACACATTAATTTTTGTTAGGCACGGGGAGATTAAGTGATTTGCCCAGAATCACAGGATGTTTGGCGTTGTTACCGAGACTCGAACCCAGATCCCGAGGTCGAGTGCCCTAGCCGTTAGGCCAACTCCTCTCCCCCACTTAATATCACATACATTACACAGAGACAATCAATAATACGTGTGTAAATCCCTCTATAGGAAATGTTACGTACGGCAAAGGACTCACATGACAACACATGACAACCATACTAGTAGGAAGTATAGTTTAATAGTGAATGGTCAGGAGAAACACAAACTATGAATTTAGAATGTAACACCATGGTTGAGGGTTCTCCTTAATAACCAGAATTGATTTCTACCTAAAAGAACCCATTTTGCAACATTAGGATAATCACAGACTGGGGGTAAAACATAATGCTCTAATTTATACCTTGCAGTTTGCATCAAGCTCTAAGATGACAGTTAACATCTCACTGTTCTTTGTTAGGATTTTGACTTATAAACTGCAACAAACAAAAGGCTCTCTCTGACAAAAGCAGTAACCCACTAACCTATTTATATTATGTGCACTTGGTGTTCTGCATAGTATGTGTTCTTAGCAGCAGGAACATTAACCGTCTGTACTACCTTTCCACGAATCAAAACTTCCACTTGTCAAAACTCTATCTCTGACTAGGAAGAATATTAATCACCGGAGTTATCATGATACTTTTATTGTTGCCGGAAATTGCTGGAGGCCAGGAGGCATTAAGTGTTTTTAAAAACATAATATACCTGCAAACATGACACCCCACCCGAAGTCAGCGCAAGGTGCGATTGTACCGGTCGCAACGCCCTAGAGCCTCCCTGCTCAAGGGTCCTCTGACCTCAGTGACAGTCATAGTCGCACTATGATGTGCTGCTTCGTAGGCCTCCGTTCAAAACTGGAGGTGAACTTCAGTATGGATTATGATTGCCAGACTTTCAAGGTTAACCCATGCTTGCCACTGTTAGGGTCCACCTGCTGGTGCTAAGACACCAGAGCTTCTATGGTCTTGCAGGGCCTTCGACAGTCTAGCATGGGAATGTGCTCCCTCAGGAGAGTTGTCTTGCGGACAGGTCATGAAGGCTGAACTTGGTTCCCCAGTTACAAATTCAGCAGCTCTGGCCATAGTGCCACATCTTCTCCGCCACTGAACACCATACTGCCCCACTGAGAGAAACTCGCACTGCTTTCAGCTACAACCCAATTGTACCCGCTATAAACACCTGGTTGAGACTCAATTGAAATTATGCACTAGACAAGAGTAATATGCTGCTGAAAAAAAATAAGTTACAACATCCTGGAGAAAGCAAACACTCAAGGGAAAGCAAGATTAAGAAACACGTGCAAAATGTAAGAAGGAACAACATAGTTAGTTACCTTAACAAATTCAAATTCAAAAATCTTTATTTCGGTCATGAAAGACCATAAAAGATATACAAATAATTGTTATCAGTTAAGACATTTGTACATATACTATAAAGTCATAGTTAAAATCTGATTACTAAAAAACATCATAATTCGAAGAAGGGAGAGAATGGAGCTGTTTCATGTAGCTTTAGTGTCTCTAATAATTAAGGCGCGTATTCGCCACATAGCTGTCAGGAATTTTGCCATTGCAAACACAGTTGGAGCCGCTAAATCTGTTTTGAGGACTCTGTAAGCCGGAGCAAAAGTTCTGAAACCCAAGTTCCTTAAGTGAGGGACCAACCAATAACTCCTAATTCTGCTGTAGGCTCTGCAGAACAGGACCACATGAAGATCGCTTTCCAGTTTGTAATTACATACGGGGCATGCCCCTGAGTCCAGATTGCCTTCCCACGATTTTGTAAGGGACCTCAGGGGAAGAGAACCATACCTCCATTGCATGTAGATCTTCCGCACAGACACAGGTGTCATAGTGTCCAGTACATATTCATGGCTGTAGGAGTCTTTTATCTTGATAAATGAGTCAGTTAAAGATCCTTCCCGGAGAGAGGACATGGCTTTCTGATGCATGGCTCTGTAGAATAAATGTGAAAGTTCTCTTCTAGAGAGCCTTACGGACACAACTTCCGGGTTGGACCATAATTCTGGGACTCCAAGGTAAATGCACATATCCCTAATATACCTAATCCATGGGATTTTAGTGGCATAGGTTGATCTAAGAAGCTCCTGCAGTTCATTTCTATAATGTACCAGGTCCTCACTGCTCCACAAACGCCTCCAGTAGGTCAGAGGTTTTAGGCCTAATACCTCCGTGATTGGTCGTAGCGCCAAATCCATTCTTAGGGGGAGAAGTGGGGTGCTCGGGGGGAGAGCTGCCAGTTGTCTTATAAAGTTATTTTCAGCAACCTGTACCGTGTGTAGAGGTATATGTCCCCATAACTCACCCCCGTAAATAATACCCCCCCTAGCTTGGGTTTTATAAATATGGATAGCGGGTGTCAGTGGACGCAAAGGTGATTTTTTGGCAATTCTTGTGATGGCACCTGCCCTCTGTACCAGCTTTGTTGTTGCTTTTGTTTTATGTGGGAGCCAAGTCAAATTCTGGTTCAGGGTTATGCCGAGGTATTCTATTGCTTGTACTCTCTCTAGGGTTGTACGTCCCAAGCGAGGGTTTGGGCAGCTTTTAGTTTTGGGGCTTAGAATCCTAAATTTGGTCTTGGTTGGATTTATTTCTAGACCTCTTTCATTACAAAACCCCAAAAACCCATTCAGAACCCTTTGAAGCCCCATTGGAGTTTTGGACAGCAGCAGGGTGTCATCAGCAAACATGATTGCTGGCACCCTGCCGCCATTCAATTGTGTTGCATCGATATTAATGATCCTGTTTAAATACTCTATCACCCCGTTCACGAATAAGCAAAACAGGGTCGGGGCCAGTACACAGCCCTGCCTCACCCCTCTAAGGACTGGGAATCTATCCGTTAACCTACCGCCCTTTCCATATCTGACTCGGGCATAGTTGTTTGAATGCAGCCTAATTAAGATATGGAGAATGTCTCTCGGGGCACCCAGATCAGCCAGCACCGCCCACAATTTAGAGGAACTAAATCAAAGGCGGCGCGGAGGTCCACAAATACCGCGTACAGTGTCCCACCCTCCACGAGCACTGTCTTCCAATATAAAATACTCAATCTAAGTATTTGATCGACTGTTGAAACTTCTTTCCTGAATCCCGCCTGAAGAGGGCTTAAAATGTCAGTCTCCTCCATCCAGCTCAACAACCTATCAAGAATTAATCTGCCAAACAACTTTTGGGACACATCAATGAGGCTGATTGGGCGGTAGTTGGCTGGGAGCAGGGGCGGCCCCTTTTTATATATCGGGACCACCTCTGCTCCCAGCCAAGTATCAGGTATTTTCATTCCCCCCAGCACTGCATTGAACAAAGTCATGAGGTAAGGTGCCCAAATTCCCGGTTCATGCTTGAAGAGGTCGCCCGGCAACCCATCCAAGCCTGGTGCCTTCCCGGTGGACAACCCGGCTATCGCCGACCTAATGTCTTTTATAGTAAAGGGGTCGGCAGTCAGTCCCTCGAGGGTAACGGACGGAGCTAATTCTGTCCCCTCATTCTCTAGGGAATAAAGCTGCTCAAAGTGTCTTTGCCAGACACTTGCAGCAATGTTGGGTTCAATGGCCGTGGGAAGTTCCCCGCTGCCATGGTTTATTATTCCCCAGAATCTACGGGAGTCCCTTGTTGCTAGGGACTCCGATAAATTCTCCCAGTGCTGTATGTCCCATTCTATCTTGGCATTAGCTAGAAGTGTTTTATAGACCCTCCTCCTAGAGGAGATCTCTTCCCTCATGCCGCCTGCTTTTATGATAGATAGGAGGTCGTGTTTTGCAGCTCGGCAAGCACTATTAAACCAAGTAACGTTTTTCTGACTCTGGGTTCTGGGTGGTCTAGTGCTGAAAAAATGTGCTTCAAGCTTCCTGATTAGATGTTCATGTACCTGCGCGAGGTCCATACTAATTTCCCTAGTGGAGTCTAAGTTCCATAGATGGAAGGCCTCTTCTAGGATTGGAATAATTCCGGCGTATAGGGAGGCTAACTTTTCCTCGCTGGATACAAGATTTTCCCATTTTATCCTCCTTTTATTATTTTCCAAAAGATGTCCCGATCTTGGCTCCTGCCCGCGTGGCACATTTTCCTCCAAACAGGGAATTGCGAAGTCTAATATTAGTGCATTATGATCACTGTCCTGTCTTGGCATTATTCTGAAATCCATCACCCTTTTCCAGGTATGCAACTGTACCAGGAAGTAATCTAATCTAGATTCCCTCCCGGCTTTATTAAACGTGCATTTGCTCGGGATATCAGACCTGGTGCGGCCGTTACAAGCTCTCAAACCATAGGTGAGATTTAATGTGTTTATTTGAACGGCCAGCGGTGTCCATGCTCTAGGAGGTGGAGCCTCAGTGGAAGGCACCTGCCAACTTGAATCCTCCTCTAGGGAGGGTCCATCAAGTAGTCCAGGTAACGGTTCGAAATGTGAGTTAAAATCTCCTCCTATTAGGTATGGTATATCCTCTGGGATGGTTTCTAGAAGACGGGACAGTTACTCAATGGTTTTGGAGGAGGCAGCTATTGGGACTGGCCTGGAGTAAATGTTTATTACAAGTAATTTGTACAGTCCTGGCCATTCGAGTAGAACTGCCAGTATGTCCTCCGATTGCACAGTATATCGAGAAGCTGAGCAACCTAGGTCAGAAGTTACCCAGGTTGCCAGCCCTCCTGATGGTCGGCCTCTTCCTCCCCAACTAGCTTGTATTGAAAATGATTGGAAACCCCTATGCGTAATCTCCTGCCTGGCCCAGGTCTCTTGGAAGAGACAGACACTTTGTGAATTTATTAATTCCACCCATGAATCTGAGTCTATTTTGTTGGCCAAGCCTGCCAGGTTCCATGAAAGCATTTTAATTGTTTGAGGGACATGATGCCCAGTCAACATCATAGTTTGATTGAGCATTTCCCTGTCACTAGTTACACATGCGGTTGGTGTGGATAATTTCCCCCGTTCGTCAATAAGACTTACTTCTCCACGCCCTTCCTCCACGTTCACAATGCCCTCGCCAATGATAATGTCATCTAACTTTAACTCAGCATTTGGGTCAGGTTCATTGCAATCCCCATGGTGGGTCATATTGTATCCTCCCCCACCAGTATTCATGTGAACAAGGGTTTGTCAACATCCCCAACCTGGGTCTTGCCATCCAACCGTTGAATTATTGGTCGGGCCAGTAAAATGGTTTTGGCACTGTGATGGTGAAGCAGGTGGGGAGATCCTTGACCATGATTGGTTGGGGGGACAATTTTGCTTATTAAGTAGCCCCGTCATAATGCTAATGGGGCGTGGATAAAAGAAGGTAAGATCCACAATGTTGATCCCTCCATTGTTTGTGTCCCAGCCCAGTCTTGTAATCCATCCTCCCACCCTTGGGTCTTGAAAGTTGACCACAATACAGTCCCCCCTCAGCGTTTTGGGAGTGCAACCTATCCATTCTATTCTCCTTACCCCCAATATTAATCCGTCCACTTCCCCTGGCAGAGGCCGGTTCACCCTTAACCAGTGCATAACCTTATTTTTGAGCATCTGGAAGGTTTCTCTCTGTCCCATTGAGAGTGGTGGGACATTTGTTAAAACGGCTACATAGGGAAAGGAGTCAGGGGTAAGGTTCATTGGGGGTTTCTTTTGAGGTGGCTTTATCAATGATTGTGAGGACGGTTTAGAAGCTATAGGAGCAGGGCGGGGTACAGGGCGGGGTGCAGGTCGGGATACAGGTTTATTTAGCATTAGCTGGTTGCTCGTTGGGGGAACGGTGGATGTGATAGTACCTGTACCAGAAGACGCATTAACCCCTGGTCCCTCGGCAAGCGAGGGGTTAAGACTAAGCGGCATAGCTTGCGCCTCAATCTGAGCTGTTATTACATTATTAGGACAGTTGTTGATAGCCCCAGATGGAACTAAATCAAGAGGCTTGGGAGGTCTCTTCCCAACCGCACTACCCGACTTAGATAACACTGGGGAGTTAAATTGTGTCCCTCGTCCCTTCTCCTGCATTGTGCATTGGGTGTTGATCTGGGGCTTGTTATTTTCCACTGGTCTTGCTTGGGTTTTTATAAGTGCTTTCGTTGAAAAACAATTATCTAGTGTTGCCTGCTCAAAACGGTCTAGACGGTCAGATAGTTTACTAATTCGCTCCTCTATTGGGAGCAAAATTGACCGTAAGAGCTTTTCTAAATCAGGAAGCAGGTTGCTAGAAAGTGGCGGTATAGCAGCCAGGGGCAGGTCTGTTTCCGGGGGATTTATTATGCTAGTATCTAAGCTATCAAGTAAGACAACATCTCCCTCTTGTATTCTTTTCCCACTGCTGCTAGCTTCAGTCTCAGCCTTGCTAGGGCACGTGCTCTTGCCTACTTTCCTGAGTTTGTGTGGGGGTTTTGCTAGATAACATTTTTTAGGTGCAGTACTCCTTTTTCTTTTTGAACTTGGTTTGTGTTGGGACAGAGGAACTGGGGCACTTGTTTGTGATATACATGTAGTGGGATCAGTATGACTCACACTGAGAGATGTTGATTCTGTCGCAGCCCCCTGGTCCTCTTCATTAATAAAGACATTAGAACGTGTTTCGGCAATGTTAGGTAGATTTAAAGATGATAAGGGCGTTACCAGTGCAGGGTAGGTTTGTACTGGGCGCTTGTCTACAGGATGTTTAAGAAGTTCAATAGACAATCTGCGCTCAGCACGCCTCTCTGCAAGCGTTATCTCTTTGTCAATTTCTACGGTGGGCCGGTTGAAGTATTTATCTAAAGGTCCAATGACTGCTGTCCCGGGCTCGACCAGTAGGGTCATCGGAATAGTGCTGGTGGGAGATGCAGACATCCTTGTGAGCTCCAACCCTGTTCGAGGCTTGTGATTTAGCACTTATCTGTCGCAGCCCTTTTCTTTTTTACAAATATTATCCTTCAGGGTCGATGACAGAGGGCTGGCCCAGCCCGACCTCCCTCGGCCCCTGACGGCCACAGACGGTCCCGCCCTTGTCCCGGGCTTCTCCCGGCGCGCTCCCGCGCAGCGGAAGTAACAGTCCCTATTATAGGAGGGAGGTGTTCAGAGGGCGGGTCAAGCAGGGAGAGCGTCCAGGTGCAGATGATCACAGCGCAGGGACTCCTGGGAAATGGAGTCCCTGTCTCTCACCTGGCGCTCGCAGCCCTGCGGATCCCGCTGGTCAGTGGTCAATAGAGGTCGAAACCAGGAAACAAAGTCAGGCACCCAGGCAGACGGGCGATGCGGGACCCACGAAGCGGGTACCGCGAGGTCCAGCAGCAAACAGGAGCAAAACCGAAAATACAAGCTCTCCCTCCTCCAAGCAGATAGGCGTCTCACAGCGAGGTAAGAGCAAACAGGCACCTTTTCACTCGGTGCTCAGGGGGCGGGTCAAGCAGGGAGAGCGTCCAGGTGCAGATGATCACAGCGCAGGGACTCCTGGGAAATGGAGTCCCTGTCTCTCACCTGGCGCTCGCAGCCCTGCGGATCCCGCTGGTCAGTGGTCAATAGAGGTCGAAACCAGGAAACAAAGTCAGGCACCCAGGCAGACGGGCGATGCGGGACCCGCGAAGCGGGTACCGCGAGGTCCAGCAGCAAACAGGAGCAAAACCGAAAATACAAGTTCTCCCTCCTCCAAGCAGATAGGCGTCTCACAGCGAGGTAAGAGCAAACAGGCACCTTTTCACTCGGTGCTCAGGGGGCGGGTCAAGCAGGGAGAGCGTCCAGGTGCAGATGATCACAGCGCAGGGACTCCTGGGAAATGGAGTCCCTGTCTCTCACCTGGCGCTCGCAGCCCTGCGGATCCCGCTGGTCAGTGGTCAATAGAGGTCGAATCCAGGAAACAAAGTCAGGCACCCAGGCAGACGGGCGATGCGGGAACCGCAAAGGGGGTACCGCGAGGTCCAGCAGCAAACAGGAGCAAAACCGAAAATACAAGCTCTCCCTCCTCCAAGCAGATAGGCGTCTCACAGCGAGGTAAGAGCAAACAGGCACCTTTTCACTCGGTGCTCAGGGGGCGGGTCAAGCAGGGAGAGCGTCCAGGTGCAGATGATCACAGCGCAGGGACTCCTGGGAAATGGAGTCCCTTTCTCTCACCTGGCGCTCGCAGCCCTGCGGATCCCGCTGGTCAGTGGTCAATAGAGGTCGAATCCAGGAAACAAAGTCAGGCACCCAGGCAGACGGGCGATGCGGGACCCGCGAGGTCCAGCAGCAAACAGGAGCAAAACCGAAAATACAAGCTCTCCCTCCTCCAAGCAGATAGGCGTCTCACAGCGAGGTAAGAGCAAACAGGCACCTTTTCACTCGGTGCTCAGGGGGCGGGTCAAGCAGGGAGAGCGTCCAGGTGCAGATGATCACAGCGCAGGGACTCCTGGGAAATGGAGTCCCTGTCTCTCACCTGGCGCTCGCAGCCCTGCGGATCCCGCTGGTCAGTGGTCAATAGAGGTCGAATCCAGGAAACAAAGTCAGGCACCCAGGCAGACGGGCGATGCGGGACCCGCGAAGCGGGTACCGCGAGGTCCAGCAGCAAACAGGAGCAAAACCGAATATACAAGCTCTCCCTCCTCCAAGCAGATAGGCGTCTCACCTTAACACTTTTGCACTTATTATTCAGAAATCAGTGAGTGCTTTTGCCTGAAAAGTTAAGGATGTGACTACAAGTCCCAGAAGGGACATTTTGTTATCCAATCCACCCTTCAAGCAGGTATTTCAGTACCTCCAGTAGTGTTGCACTTCTCTACTGGGAAAAACAAAGTTGTTCAAAGAAAGACTAGAAAACAAAAATAGCGCTTCACTGGTAAACTCTGTAATGTGGTGCTAATGTGTTTTTATTTGAATAAAATCAATCAGGCCACTTTGCAACCCACTGTGTCTTGCTTTATTTGGTTATATTTCCCATCTTGAAACTTATTTCTCTCCGTCCTGAGACTGCACTTTGAAATAGAAAAATGTCTAAAAAAGACGAAATTTCCAGCAAAAGTGTTTTTCTTTTTGGATTAAATTCACGGAAGAACAAATAAAGGAAAAGAGATAAGAGGGAGTGATACCCATTTCTTGAAATTACGGTTTTCAGTAAGTGCGGAGGAGCAAAAGACAGAAAAAGAGTAAGAGTACGAAGGGGGGGCAGAGCAGAAGTGGGCACTGTCCTTGTCCTCTCTGGGCAAGAAGGAAAATGACAGAGTCTGACCTCCCTGCCCCGAACAGCCAAGCCTTATCTATAGTCTTTGGCTATTTCTACCATCCTGGGAGGCGTGTTTAAAATGAAAAAGTATGGGGAACTAAATATATTAAATTAAAGAAGTAGGGGCATGTCCCCAAGGCTCTAGACATGAGACCTAAAGACAGGCAAAATACTTCGAAGTAAATCTATAGGTCATCATGACATGCCTGGGGCTCATCTGCTCTTTGCATAGCAGCACTACAAAATGGATAAAAGGCCCAGGGAAGGGGGCCCCCACACCTGGGCCTTGCAGCTTCTCCGGCGATTAGAGGCCCAGGGAAGGGCCCCCCCACAGCTGGACCTTACAGTATACTCCAGTGTTTTGAGGCCCAGGGGAGGGGGTCCCCTCTCCCCTCTCCCCTGAGCCTCGGAGCAGTAACGAGCAGGCACATTTCCATAATCGGTATCAGAGATGCGATCTGGATGCTCCCTCCTCCCCTCACCCACCTCTCCTTATCTAAACAAAGGGGCCTTCTGTCACCTAGAATGGCCGGTACTTAACAGGTGCGCTGCGCCGTCCCCGCACTGTGAGTTAACATAATTGCTGGCCCCTTCCCATTATGCTTGTCTCTTCCCCCACTGCACTCCCTGGAATGCCATCACTACCTCACCAGCAAGATCAAGGCACCTCTTTTTGTAATATGATAGTGTGGGGCAGGGGGCCTCAGAGGAGCAGGGCGGCTAACTGTGGAAGTGTGGTCTTTCACACGGATGCGGTGGCCCCCCTGTGTTTTAGCTTAGCGCGAGGCCCTGGGCAGCTGCCCACACTGCCCCTGCCTAGCGCCGGCCCTGTACAAATCTCAACAAGAGACGGAGTCAGAATGCTAGAAGAAAAAAGGCGGCAGCATCCAGAAACAAATAGAGGCCTGTATTTATGGAGGCCTTGCGCCGCCGGTGCGTCATTTTGAAAACGGGAAACGTGTCGGCGGTGCAAGGCCTTCACAAATAAGGCCCAGAATATTTGAGCACACCAAGTTATTAAACTCTGATATCAATTTAGACGACCATGGTGCAAAATGTAGATTTTGCCCTATTCAGTCTAGTCCAATGTATTATTTCACTTGTCATGCAGTGTACTTGTTCGAATTCAATAAAGTGACTCCGCAGGGCTCAGTGAATATTGTTTACATATTAACGTATATGTAGCTGCTTTCATTGAGCTTCTATACAGCAACTGAGCCACTGCACCTGCCCAGTTTTTCATCATTTGCTTTCCTCAGTATCGTTTGTTTGCCTTTAAGAAGATCTCCGCCTACAAGAGACCTCTCTTCGCCACCACTCTCCCTAAATGTCTTCCCGTTAGATGTTCATTTCAATGTAACATGCATCACTTATTCTAAGCTTAAATTGTACCTGCCTTTCTAAATTCATGCTGTTATTTCACTTGTGCCTTTAGAAAACAGTCAGATTACTAAACTATGTATTTGGTTATCACTTTTAGGCTATAGTACTTTCATTCATCTAACCCAGGCCAGCCCAGCTCTTACCTTGGCCTGATCCTCCGGCCAGTGAAGGCCCTTTCGGTCCCGGCCCTGCGTTCCTGCTGCTGACCTCGCGCTCTCTCTCCGCTCTCTCTCTCTTACCCTTTTGCTTTTAACAGAATTGCCTCTCTTTTGGGCATATTATCAAGGACGGCGTTAAGATTATCGCCGGTTTAGCTGCTTGATAATATGCCCTGGAGTATTCCAATAAAAGCCCATGTTCACACCAGAACATGGACTTCTATTGGAATTCTCAAGGGCATATTATCAAGCCCATTATTGCTGCTTTAGCGGCAGTTTTCTGCCACTATACCGGCGATAATGTTTAACGCCATTCTTGATAATATGCCCCTTTGTCTTTCTGCGACTCTTTTGAGTCTTGACTCTTGTTTCATTGATCCCAGTCTAGCTCCAATTTGCTTCTCACCCTTTCACTCGTTCAGTGCTTTTTCTCTTGCTCATTTTGGGGCATATTATCAAGAACGGCGTTAAAAATATAAGGGGCTTGATAATATGCCTTTGAGAATTCCAATAGAAGTCCATGTTCTGGTGTGAACATAGGCTTCTATTGGAATTCTCTAGGGCATATTAGCAAGCCCATTATCGCCGCTTTAGCGGCCGTTTTTGGCCTCTATAGCTGCGATAATTTTAATGCCGTTCTTGATAATATGCCCCAAGTCTTTCTGCGCCCCTTCTAACTGTGTGCTATGGCATTCGGGGGAATATAGGGCTGTGTAAAAATCTTGGAAGTATGTCAGTGGGGTTGGCCAAGGTGGCATTTTGGGTGGTTTTCATTGCCAGGATAGGGTAGTTGGCGTACTGTTTTCTCATTTGCATTGCCAACAGTCGCCTGGCTTTTCACCCCTTTCATAGTGCCTGTGGTTGAGTGGATTCTGCTCTTGATGTTTATAGGTTATTATGTTTGTGTCTCGACTTGAGCAGATTTTTAACAACTCTTGTGAATCGGAGAGAGAAAGAGAGAAGACTCAACGGTTTTAGTTCCTTGAATTTGCTTACTAGGGTTACTATGAAGTATGATGTGCTCCGCTTCCTGCGCACTCAATCACTCATCAACTCCCTTCTAATGGAGGCCTTGCCTGCTGCCCATAGTATTCCAGGTCAAGAGACCGTCTCTTTCTTATTCACTAAAAACAATGAAGAAAAGATCTCAGTCAATTCTTGTCATCCTAGTGTATGTATTTAGATGTGTTCAACCTGCATTGGCTAGATGAGGGTTTAATTACTCCTATAGTGATCCAAATTCGGTTATATTGTCATGGTCAGACAGGCTATTCAGTTGTATGGTCGAGGAGTGAGGTTGACACTAGAAAGTAGTCTGTGCATGGGTACATGTGGTGAACGTGTACTCTCTCTCCATGGAGTGTAAGAGTCTCCGAGAGTCTTTTGAGAAGAAGTCTTCCAACTGTTACATCAACACTCCTATGGAAGGGTGAGTTAGTTTGTGATTGAGTTATCTTATCCATGAATTGGTTGAAGCCCAAATTTCAGTCTCCACTCAGAAGCATCTTGGTTTTGGCCTGCTATTATAGGGTTTTGGAGATGCGCCTGGAGTCCCTCACTTTGCAATGACTTCGCCATATATAGACTCAATAAGTAAAGTTTGCTTCTGGAGTGTAGATCTAAAAAAGGCATAATAGCTATGTGGATCGCACGATCCTCTGTGAACTTTGAGTGGTAATCTTTTCATGATTAAAATTGCTATGTCCCCCTTGAGGTAGAGTATAGAGGAAGTAATTTTTCCAACTCCAGGACAGCTTTTACTGGTGTAATAATCTCTATCTACCTAGTCCTGTTTTAAAATTTGGATGTCTGAGTCTGACACATATGTATCTTGGAGCAGAGCTATGTCTGGTCAGAGAGAATATATGTAATGTTATATTTTCTTTCGTTTGGTGTAGTGGGTGAGATCATTGATGTATAGGGAGACTAGAGCAAGGGCAGGTGTTGTGGTCAGTAGTGAGCTGGAAGCACTGCAGGTGTAGCAATGTTTTATATGATCTGCAAGATAGAAACTCGAGTCTCCTGTTCCAAAGTTTCCATCCTGACACGCTCAAAAAACATCTACCAACCTCTCAATTGATCAGACTAAAAAGGATCCTAGACAACTTGAAATCACATTTAAAGAACAAATCACTAAGTATCAACAAAGAGGGTATCCTCCAGATATCCTCTAAGAATCAATCAAAAGAGTACAAAATATTCCTAGAGAGAAACTGTTGACACCCAAAATCACGACTCCAGAAAAGAAAACAGTATGCGTTTTAAAATACTCCACAGAGGCTTCAAAAATTAAAAGAATAATCAGTAAACATTGGAGTTTAATCAATACGGAACTGGATTTAAAAGATCTTTTCAGTGACCGTATTACATTCGCCTTTCAGAGATCAAAAAACTTGAAAGAAATTCTAACAACTCCAAAAAATCAAAAAATCACCCACAAAGGAATGTCAAAGTGTCTTAATTGCACTCATTGCAACAATGCTTTGGTTGGCAATAAATGTATGCACCCAACTCAAGGATATGAAATAGAGTTACAACATACCAGTACATGCGACACTAAAAATACTATATATGCAATCAAATGTCCTTGTGGAAAAACTTATGTCGGCCAAACCGAGAGAAAAATTAAGGTTCGTATTACAGAGCACATGAGCAACATTCGAGCGCACAATACTAAATCAACCATAGCTACCCACTGGATGTAAGCGAAACATCAATATCCCAATTAAGATTCACCGTTTTGGAGGTAATTTCACAACGCAGCGACATGGACCCAACGAAACAGAGACTAAAAGCAGAATTCTTTTGGATAAAAAACTGAATACTTTACAACCCACAGGAATGAATGATCGTATCGAATATTCATGCTTCCTATAGACAGCACGATTGAAGGACTATTTCCCCCCCTCTTCTAATTGACAACAGTACATGCATTTTATTTCTCATTCATTTATGATTGAAATTTTCAAAGCGATGATACTGATGATTGAAAATGTATATATTGGTCCGCTTTTTATTTTTTCTTTATTTTATACAATATGAACACGCTATAGTAATTTGATTATAATTATTCATAGTTATGATATGTTTATATCTGAAAATTTAAATACCGTATGAATTTTCAACACTTTCACTCTGATTATAATCAGTATCGGATAACCCTGTGCTCATATTGTACTCCACGTACAGTATGTCTTTTATTTCCATTGAAGTCATCTCACTCAAATCACGTGACCGTGGAGTCTGTCTTGAACTAGGAGAAGTTTAATGTTCATATGATTTATTAACTCTGACAGCTCACAATATTCCTTATATTCCTCATATTGCACATGCTCCTTTTCCGATTTCGAATGTTTTTTAGTAACATTACATCCACATCACGCTTTACGTACAGTCTGTCCTTTATTTTTATTGAAGTCAGAATACTCATATCACGAGACCGCGGAGTTCGTCTCTAACCCATTCCATACTTTCACGCATTTGGCAACGGTAAACACTCCATGTGAACCTTCATGCCGACTCTCAGTAAGTTTTCCTTTCATCCTGTCGCGCACGCTGTCTCTTCGCTCTTCTAATTAACAGCACTATTTTATGCACGTTGTTGTCCCTCGTAAACATCACAAAGCACCACTCGCTGTCCCACCGTATCGCGCACGCCGCCTCTTCATTTTTTCTAATCAACAGCACCTCTAGATGCACGTTTTTGTTTATCGTAAACATCACGTAGCACCATTTGCTCGTATCCACCTTTACTATAACATCGATAACATGTTATTTATAATTTTTAGAACATTAACCATCCCGTTCACCTTCTTTAACTAATGTTTACTTTAGGACCTTTAACACTCATCTAATTTCTTTGCTTGCATCAATCAAACACTCCTGTAAATATAGTTGTAAATATCATGACCCCTGTTGTTTGCTAAGGTCCTGTATTGATTCATTTTTAGGCCCCTGACGAAGGGTCTCACCTATCGACCCGAAATGCATTGGGCGGAGGAGTAATGTTCAAAAATGGATTGCTTGAAAAATAATTTGTTCACCCTTATGAAATAAAATAAGGAAAGAAAATGATCAGCAATAAAAATTGAAAAGATTTCATGATAAACTTTGGATTTCACATTATTGGAAGAAATCGCAATACTTTGAGAAGAAACTTTATTGTTTTATGTCAATTTGAGCGCACGTTTATGTGAAAGGTTATCCAGCCTCCACGCATTGGCTACTTAAGTTCAAGACACAATCAGGCATCGTGTGACAAACGCTAGCGCCACCCTAAACCAAGAAGAACCGTCTAGTTCACAACTGAAACGAGTGCAAGGGATCCAAAACTTTTTCAGACTTGTCTATCTTACCATTAGTAGGAATGTTTCATGTCTGTGGCATGGTGCGATCAAGTGTTTTGGGCTTGTGCCTTCTATGAGGACTTCAAAGGACATTGGGACTTGTCACTAGCCTGCATCTCTTTCTGCTGTTATTTTGATTTGTGTCCTGTGGGCCACTGTCTAGATATTCTTTCCTGTGGTTTCCAGCTGGTTGGGTTGTGATCGCATCACCTTGTGGGGTGATGGAGAGTCCTGGCCTCTGGGTTTTGTGACAATGTCCATATTCGTAGAGTCTAGAAAACTCTCTAACTAACCCGGGTCATCAAAATGCATTTCTTAATTGCATGGGTGATTAGCATTGTAGATAGCTCTAGTGGGGCATAAATAACACCCAGTTGATTAAGGCTTCGGGCTGCAAGAATCTTTTCCATCATATATTGCGACCTGCAAAAAAATTTGAATCGTGAAAATACTGTCTTGTCCAGGATGAAATAGCCCATGTTTCTTCGCTTCAGCAGGGATTCTCCGCATGTACTGGTGAAGTGGGAAGTAAATGAATATCTGTCGCTGATGTTCCTTAGCAGTCATGCTTCTGGGACACACTTTAAGCTCGTTGGAGCTCTATTAGAGGTTCGAACTTCAGTTTTGTGATGATAGATATAAATTATGAGAGGAACCTCATCATTTTGTTGTCTTTTAGTTTCCCTGGTACACCACATAGTCATATGTTGTCTCTGCGAGTTCCACTATTTTCTTTTATGAGTACCAGTGGTCCTGCTCCCAGTATATCGAAGAAGTGATTTGTTTTTCAATCTTCAGAACGTTGTAGGTAAGCTTTGAACAAAGCAATGTCTACTCAGGTAGACAGGATATCCAGTGATGATTTTGTTGTGTTGTCTGCAACTGTAGTAATGGTTGTCCTGACTGCTGTTTGTTCTTTCATTATTGTGTCCAATGCCATATCCTGGAGTGATGTCTCACTGTCAGCCATTGTTTTATAGGATTTGCTAAGCACCAGTCCTATGAAGAGGTGGTGCACAACGTCAGTTCGGGATCATCCTCCACAATTATTGCCACAATGACTGTTTTACCATCTATTAGAGATCATCAACGAGGCAGTGAGATGCCGTGTAGGAAGATGCCACTTGTTCCACCTCTTGGTGGCTTTCTAAGGAAGAATCTCAAGATCAGTCTATAGTGAAGGCTGATAGACCTTAAGCCATTTCAGAAGAGCGTGGTCCTAGTTGGCTTGGCTTCATTCTTGTAGGCCAGTATTTGCACATTCCTGTCTCCAAAGTGATGTAGTTAGGCAACCTGGTCTGTTTCAATCCCCATATAGGCAGCAAATGAGAACATATATGGTGGTTCATAGGGTCATTGAGCCTGGGTATGTTGCCCTGTGTCCCCTTGCATGTAGCTGACCATTACTTTGCAATGGGGGTGCGCTGTTGAATTGAAATCAATTGGCCTGTTTAATCGGTGGCGTGGAAAACATTTCCAAAAGGGCATGATGGAAGGGTGATGTAGGAAGGACTTGCCTGATGAGCTTTAGTTCTTGGTTGTGATGTGATGCGTTTGGTCCAGGACTTGGTCTCCATAGAAGTACTCTTTCTAAGATCATGGTAGGACTTGAATCTCTGCATGTATGGCAATGATTGCCTCTCAGACAGGCGGACGCCTCTACAGTCATGCTACCTCCTCCGGCTTTGTAAGCGGCCGTTGGCAGTCCTGAATCCTCACTTCCAGGACTACAGCAGTCCAAGTCAGCCAAGTTGCCACACACAGGACCAAGGCCTCTCCCGCATCATCACCTGGTCTGCTGTGCACTGTCAAACATAGGTCCGCCACCTCGGGGCGTGGCTAGCGGCCAAGCATGGCGGCTGCTCTTTAGAGAAGCTACGGACCTGGGCTGACAAAATCCTGGCACTTACACACTAATCACGGCAGGGCAGTCGTAAATAAAAGCAGTGGCACGAAGCTGAGATGAGGGGGACGACTCGGTGCCGCCCGCAAGATGAAGGAGGAAAATACCGCTGAAGTTACGACCTCGGAGGCCTGACGACGTGGCTGACTGACATGCACGGCGCGCGGCGAAGGACTCCGGGTCAGTGCCCCCGCGCTCACCCGTTCCCAGTATTGTGGAGCTGAGAGGATACGACCCTGGATATAGGATTCCCTCGATGCCGGGTGAAACTATAGGGCGCAGCGACAGCGGGAGCAGAGCCGGCAGACCTGAGTGGGGAACGCGACAACGCAGCAGGACCGGAGACTATGCAAGGCCGGGGATGCGAAGGGGCCTTCTCCTCTGTGATTCGGTGAGACGCTCCGATGCAGCATTTTGAGCGCCGCGGCTCCAATAGTCTCAAGTGACATCAAAGTGGCTGAGAGGTGCTAAATACTACAGGCACTGTGAGTGTATGGAACGGGTGTGTGAGCTCGAGGTGACAATCCCCGAAGACGCTGTACCAGAGACTTGGGGGCCCTAGATGAGGACAAATTACACAACGCAGGGCGTATGTTGACATTGAGTGCCTTGGTATCAACGCCTTTGAGCCACGACGATCCGGGGGTGGGAAATGGGAGGAGCGGGTTCCCCCCCCCCCCGGGGTGGCAGGGGACAGAGTATATACCAGTCAGCACTGGTTTCACATAGGTGTTCACTGTAGGAATGGTGGCAGTACCACGAGCCCCTCTAACATTGCGGTTGGCCATTGGAGGATAGCTGGAGGCGGGAGCCCTCCTCCCTCCCCCCCCTGCGCGTCAAACTGTGACCCTCCGGTCTGCACCCGGTGCAACACAAGCAGCAACACTTCCGAGGCACAACATCTATAGCTGTGACAGCTGTAGGGGAACATGTGTGGGACTGTGGGCACTGAAAAGGAACGCGGCAAGACTGTACGGAGGGAAGATAGTGGGAACTTGCTCGCCTGATTGCCAGCACTACTGTCGCTTTCGTAACGGAGCGCAATGGGGCGCAACAGGACAAAGATACAAGACCAGGGTAGTGCGGTAACAATACAAGACGCAACGGACAGGATGGACAGTACACAAGGTTCAGACTGACTGCCGCCCACAGTTTTGCCAGCTCAGGTAAATAAGCTGGATTTAATACTAGAAGAAGTGCGAGATTTCAGGAAAGCACTTGAACTCCAGATTGGGACTATATCCGAAGGCCTTAATTTGCTACGAGCTGACCACACAAAGACAGCGGATAGGGTGAAAGAACACACAACGACACTGGCGGAGGTAGTACCCCAACAGAAGTAGGCTGCAACGGACATAAAACAATTGCAAGTACAGGTGGCTACTTTCCTGGACCGGGTGGAGGATGCGGAAGGAAGAGCTCGCAGGAGTAACATCAGGGTGATTGGACTGCCAGAAAAAAGTGAGGGGTCTGACGCGACTGGATACATGGAACAGTGGTTTACGGACCACATTACGACGGAGGGCCTATCCACCCAATATTGTATTAAACGCGCGCACAGGATACCCACAGGCAGACCGAAGCCGGGAGCCCCGCCGCAGCCCCTCATAGTTAAACTGCTGAATTTCTGTGATCGTGACACTCTGCTGCAAAAAACGAGAGAGGCCGCACCGATAACCTATGAAAACACAAGAATCTCATTATACCCTGATTACACGGTGCTGGTGCAGAGACAGCGATCCTCCTTTATGGCAGTAAAATGGAGACCTTGGGACTTAAATATCAAATATGCATTACTTTTCCCGGCACGGCTAAAAATACTCCATGATCAGAAGTCGTACTTCTTTGACAGCCCGGGAGATGTTGATGACTGGTTGGAAGTAATGGAACTGTCTGCCGCGGAAATGCCCCCCACTCAACGGAAAGAGGACATGAGATCATCCGCCGGAACTGTGGCGAGCAGGCGTGGTGGCAGAACGCGACAGGTCTCTACACGCAAATACGTCACGGCGCAACAGATGAGGCTGAACAAGGAAAAGGCGATTATGGCTGCGGCCACTTTCACGAACGCTCCCCGACCGAACCCCATGTCTTCCACTGATGAAGGAAGGGGCACGCATGAGTCGGACTCTGAAGGGAGTGTGGCCCTATTTCCCTCAGCCACCCCGCAACTAATTGCTGACCTGTTTGGCTGACAGAACTTGTGCAAGTATCGTTTTTTTTTTTTGTGCTATAACTGTAATACATAATCTGGACTGCCCCATATACATGGCATGATACTGTGAAATGTAGAAATGTAGACTTGATTCTCTTCTTAGAGCCCAGGATCTGTAGATGCTTAAGATTGTTATGTTGTAAACGTACGAACTGCATGCGAAGCACTGGTAATGTCCCCCACATGGCGAAGGCGCTTTTCATAACCGGTTGGTTATTTTTGGTTCAGTATTGTGTTATGGTCTGGGATAGTTGTGTAATCAGACCAAGTATTGGGAAAGTTGGGGGGGGGAGCTGGTCTCGGGATAGCCGTCACTATTGTTATTATACCTTACTTGAGAACCGCACTGTTATATATATTATTAAGGGTCCTAGTTAGATGCCTAAGCTGGGTAAATATAACATCATAACATGGAACATTAGAGGTATGGGCACTATACACAAACGCCCCAGGGTCCACGCACAACTACAGTGCCGCAAGGCACAGATAGTATACCTGCAAGAGTCGCACATGGTGGAAAGTGAGGCGTTGAAGCTCAGGAAAAAATTGGAGGGGCCAGATTTTTAATACTGCTTACTCTAACTATGCCAGAGGGGCCAAAATCTGGATACGACATGGCGTACCATTTGTGGTAAAGGAACAAAGGGTAGACAAGCAATGCTGATATATATATATATATATATTTTTGTTGAAAAACCTTTATTGTAGCATTCAATATAAATACAAGCATGGGCCTACAACCGCAGGGGCCGGCCGCCAAACAAAAGTAAGATCACAGTACAACACAGCTCATCAGCCGACAACCCTGAGGTCCGGCAGCGATTCAGGATATAACTTGTATTAGAATGCACAACTGAGTCTGAGGATGAGACAGAGATTCCATTTTATATTATTCAAGAAAGGATCAGGTGCCATACAATCAAACAAAAAACACGGGGGACAGGGAAAGAAACAGGATATGCACGTAAGAACCGTTATAATGGGACATTGGCGCCAAAGCATATAGGTGGATGCAAACGACAATACAATATACATTCAATGTTGAGCGCGAGTTCTCAGGGCCTGCCCACCCGGGAATCAGGATATCATAAAAAGCATAGGCACTAAACACGAGTAGACAATAAGAATCCGAATGATTCACAAGCTATACTGATCCTTTAAGGAAGAGAAAGGGAAGGAAGAAAAAGGCCATTGAAATAAAAAAAGGCAAAATAAAAAACCCTTTCCAGCCCCCCACCCTGCACCCCTGCAAATGGCTACAGCCTAACCCCACTAGCAGCGTGCCTGTCACCCCTAATAACTAAAACCCTAAAAGTAGGAAAAAGAGTGGAGGAGGGCTTATCCGTTTGGGCTCCCAGCCCCTTTAGTCCCCCCGCCAGAAACAGACACCCCCTATCACTAAAAGACCAACGTATGACAACACTTACAGAAAAAATTAGGGAGTACCGTAAGACACCGCCTAGCCTTTTAGATCAAACAGTTGCAGATCGAACACCCGTAAAAGCCACTCCAATCCGTGCCAACCTAGTTGATCTTACCCTTGGCCCTTCCGAATCAGCACACGAACCCCCCCAGCAAGACGCAAAGGCACACAAAGGAGCAATAGAGGAAGAGGGAGTCATCAAGAATCAATCCATGGCGACTCGTAGGCAGTGAGTCCACAAGAACTTCAGACACAGAAGAGCTCTCCTAGATGGACAGTCCCACCGTATCTTGCCCAGGAGTCGTAAAGTCACCAAGAAAGGAGAAGACGACCACAAAAGGAATGGAAAGTCAAGAACAAAAGTCTCCGGGAGGGGGATGCCTTTCGATACCTCCAAAGTTGATAGTAGTGGAAGGTTCGGCAATACACTGACGACCTCGGGAACACCTTTCTCCAGGGCACCATCCGATGGTATCAATACTTGCTTCCTCACGGGGTTCTCGCATGGAGTCAAAATGGCCGTGGTTTGAATGGCTGCAGATTGCTGTTCCAACAGTAAGGCTGGGTCCGGTTCCACCAGGAGCATCTCAGATAGGCGCGTGTCCAATTTGCACAATAAGACATCCACATGTGAATGAAACGCCCTCATTTCTGCCAATATTGACCTCAGCGACGGCTCAAGCATCGTGCGATCCATAATCTCACACCCGACACCAATCACGATCACCTCCCCGGGTGAATCTGGCATCCTTAGGGGGGACAAACAGGATCACAAACGTGCAGATGCGGAGGGCGACCAATCTTTATTCGCAGCCACGGTCAACCCGGTTAAGGCCGCAGGCCGGAGACCCCCACCCACCGAACCCCGGCGGGCCCAAGACCGGGTCCGCGGGACGGGGACCCCCACCCGCAGCCAACAACAAGCAGAGTCACTCCTCCATCAATGCTGATCAATGGAAACGATCGCCGCCAAATTCGGGCTGAAACAAAGCCTCCACTCCGATTGACCGGACCCAGCCTGGGTCTCCCGGCCGATGTTGTTGCACTGCAGCCCGGCTGTGAAAGTACTCTAGGCCCCGGCTTCACTGCTGGAGTAGGCCACAATCTTCAACTCGACGTAACTTCGTCAAACTAGCCGATAAAAGTTCCCGGATTTCACCATCGGAGTGCTGGACAGTTCATGTACACAGAGGCTAGGCGTAAAATCAGGATAATGTACAGGATATTGCAGCGGGGTGCGGAGGTCGGTGGAGCCGGGAGCCTAAGCAGCCATCTAGTTTGCTGACGTAGCTCCTCCTCTGATATATTTTTATAAAGGGAACGTTGGACAGACAACTAGTGGTACTAGGTATAATATAAGCCCCCAACTTTGACCAAGATAAGTATTGGGAAGTGGTGAGTGGTGCTCTGGTGGGGTGGGGTACATGCCCGTGGATTATAGGTGGAGACTGCAACGCTGTTATGGATGGCTCCCTCGATAGATCACATCTGCCATTACATGGGGTGGGGGTAACGAAACAAGCTGAGGCTCTGACTAATCGGGCTAGTGGCTGGAGATTATGTGATGTGCGGAGAATGTAACACCATATACAACGGGAATATTCCTTTTACTCTGCGGTGCACGATCTTCACACTAGAATAGACAGGATTTTTTGTACTGATTGTATAGCTATGCAGGTCCTCCAGTCCACATATCTGCCCAATACACTCTCCGATCATAATCCCCTGGAGATTACTATTGCTTGGGGTAGAGTGCCCACCCCGTTCCCTACATGGCGGTTATTTCCACAGATGCTGGAAGACCCGGTGTTTCGCACGGAACTCCTGACTACAATAGATTGTTACTTTGCAGAGCATAGTAACACGGCGACGAGCAGACTGGTGGAGTGGGATGCCTTTAAGGCGGTCATAAGAGGGAAGGCAATCAGCGTGACGATGAGACAAGACAGGAACTTCATAGGTCCCTCGTGGAGGTGCAGGAGAGAATGGGCAGATTAGAGCAGGCCGCTTTATCAGATGAGATGCAGACGGAGACATTACAAGAGATGCGGATTAAATACGCTGAGATTCTAGAGTCATTACGGGTGATAGACTATCAGGCCTGCACGCGACATACTCATGCTGAGGCAGACCAAGCTGGAGCATTGCTTGCTAGATTAATCCGTGATGCCCCCCGGCAGTGGTGATAAATGAAATTATCACAATGGAAGGCACTACGGTGTCGAGTCAGGGTGATATTAATGCTGCCTTCCGGAATTACTATGCATTGCTCTATGGAGCACCAGACATAAACACACAGGACCAAACGGAGGCCTTTTTATCCACACTACCATTTCCGGCACTTCCGAATTCGGTAACAAAAGAACTGGAGGGACCCATCACATCACACGAGATCAAGGTGGCCATGAGGAACCTACCACGCAATAAAACCCCTGGCATGGATGGCCTTCCTGTTGAATTTTATGACACCTATGCAGATACCATAATACTCCAACTAGTGGGACTCTATAAAACAATTTGGGATGAGGGTACACTACCACACACTATGGCACAAGCACTAGTTATCTCCATTCCAAAACCAGAACGCGACACTATGGACATGGCTAATTATCGCCCATTATCATTATTATCCACCGAGTATAAAATCTTAAGTAAAGTGCTGGCCAATAGACTGCTCCCATACCTTTCTAAGCTAGGACATATAGACTGGTTTCTTACCAGCTCGAAGCACGTCATTAAATATTAGAAGACTTCATTACTTGATGACGGAGGCGCCAAAACGTTTCCCCCATGCAGGTTGTATTTCCTTAGATCTTAAACAAGCATTTGATTCCATCACGTGGGACTATATGTTCCAAGCACTGCTGAAATTTGGGACACCGGAGGGTTACATCACTTGGCTGAAACTGTTATATAAGGTACCGACGGCACGAGCCAAAACAGGAGGGCATATTTCGGAAATATATACCATACATAAAGGGACCCAACAGGGCTGTCTGCTGTCTCCTCTCATCTTTATATTGGCATTGGAACCTTTAGCAAGCAAGCTGCGACAGGACTGCATAGATCGGGGTACTAATAGGAACCACAACACATCTTTTCTCGGCTTACGCTGACGACATTATTATGTACGTTCGCGACCTTCGGCTGCCACTGACCCCGCTGGCTGAGATATTCAGACAATTTAAGTTTCTATCGGGATTGGCGTTAAATACCGCAAAATCACCCGCTTTTTTCTTTACGGAACACACAGACGTAGTAGATGTTGAATTTGGGGAAGACCGCCTACAGATAAAACCAACCACGTTTAAATATCTAGGCATCCAGATATACTGGACACACTCAGATATGTTAGAAGGTAATCTCCATAAAGCAATTAGGGCATTACGGTCCAGTGTTACCTTCTGGACAGCGCTGCCATTATCCGTTATGGGGAGGGTGGCAATAGCCAAGATGGTGGTTCTACCATGATTAATATATTATTACACCAACCTACCATTGTTAATACCGCAGGCCACGTTTAAACTATTGGACACACTACTTATAGATCTTATATGGGGAAGAGGAAGACGACGAATAAGCCTGAAGAAATTACAAGTGGACACAAGGAAGGGGGGGCTTGGTGTACCAGATCTTCGGGCTTATTATTACGCCTGTCAATTACAATGGTTGTCATATTGGACAGCGGGGCGCAACCTGCAAGAAATAGCCTACACAGACAAAGATATAGCTGGGGGAGCACTACACACTTTATTGTTACCTGGTAACAGGCCTCGGGGAGATTTGCCTCCGCTGTTAGATACTGCGCTTAAGTGCTGGAAGGCAGCGCTGAAATATACTAATTTACCGTGTGCATATGCGGGTAATATCCCACTGTTAGGGATCCCACTACTGGGCGGCACACTTACCAGACGCAAACTGGCTCCTTGGGCTGAAGTGGGTGTTAGTACGGTGGCAGACCTCTTTAGTAACGAGTTGCTATTGGACCATGAGGCCTTTGTTAACGAAATGGGAGCCCCAACGCACCTGTATTTAACACACGCAGTGCTTTGGTCTTATATCAAGATACATTGGGCACCACAAAAGATAGAACCTGTCACTAATGAACTAGTAAAAATGGTGCACTACATGGGTAGAGGGAGGCACTTGATCAGATGGCTGTACACCGGTATTAGTTCCAATACACAAATATCCTTAGAGGCGCTGAAGACAACATGGTCAGAGGACTTGAGCAAAGACTTGACAGACAAAGAATGGGAGATAATAGCTGAACACCCTAGGAAAGTGTCTAGAAACGCAAAATTTAAATTTATTCAAGCTATGGTTCTGAACCGAGCTTGCTTAACCCCAAGAAGATTAGATAGGATGTTTCCTCAATCGCAGCACTCATGCCCAAGATGTGCGAAGGAGGGGGCGGACTTATTACACATGCTCTGGGGGTGCCGGAGGATAACGGGATACTGGAACATAATCAGACAAGTGACTGGAACAGTGGCAGGCCACGCCATACGGGATACAGTGGAGCGTTGCCTCTTGGGATTACACAAACACAGGTCTAAACATAAGTTACAATACCGATTTATAGAGCTAGCGCTGATACTGGCCATTAGAACTCTCACAATGAGGTGGAAATCACGCAGGCCGCCTGATGTATGCAGCTGCCACGTGGAAATGGTACGTGGAGCAGCGCAGAGGATGTGACGCTGCGTAGAGAAGAAATACGAGGCCAGCGGAAAATAAAGATCGCATTAGAAAGGGGGTCATGCTGGAAAAGTTGAAAGGGATGGAAATGGAGCAGGTAGAGGAAAGATAGCGGTGCTATTTATAAGACAGAATACCCGAGTCCTCGGAAAATGGTGGAACCAGGCGTGATAAGGCACACCTCTTTGCATAACCATACAGGCATAACAAGTATGATGTGATAGGAATGGTTCACTACTCTTTTATTGTTGATAGGTAGACAGTCTGAGACCAACAGTTATAGAGGGGGTGGGGGGGAGTTGGGGTACCTGATCATTTTCCTTTTTTATGTGATTATTTTGTGTAGGATTTGATTGGACGAGAGCAAAGCGACAATGTATGGTGTACTTAACGATGCCACGAATACCGTAGTAATACTACGTATTAGGAGCCAAATGTGGATGTGACACCCTGTTTTCTCCTAACTCCAGCATTGCAGTGTTGTTGCTTCTCTTCAGGTGGGTAATGGGATGCCCAGAAGTATCGATCAGTCCACTCTGTAATTTTTATAAGCCTGACAATTACACTTCACTACCTACATAGAATGTATGTTAAAAACTAGAAACCACTCGTATTTCAAGCAGTCTCTTGCTCTTCTGGGATGGTTAGGGTCTTGAGCACACCTCAGAGCACATGAAAGTCATGTTTCGATAAGGGCATCCAATTAGTTAGAGAGACTATTGACCTCTCCCAGGCCGGGAACACTTGCAACATTGGCATGATCAATTCAAGTAGAAACAATAGGCCTTTTTCCTGTCATCTCCTGGGGATCAATTCCTAGAGTCCTCTCACGTATATAACGGTTCTACCTGGTCTCGCGCACTAGGCTCCCTTACTCCATCTGTGTGGGACATGTAAGTGGGCCAAGTGAGCAGAACCTTGCAACATATTCAAAGTGTGCTGGGTCTCTCTTTATGCCTCATTTGGAAAGAGCCGCTGCAGGTAGATAAATGTCCTTCAATAATGCACGTAGGCTGCACGTCAAGTGGAACAAGGACGGTCTTTATTAATCAATTTGCTGTTAGCCAGACGCGTTTCAAATCTGTGTCGATTTTTCATCAGTGGCAGCAAAGAATAGCAGAGTTCGAACCGGAAAGTGCAGCTTTATGTTAGCGGCCTATCTCGGTCGCGGAGGGAGTCCCGCCACGAACAATGGTGTTCCAGTGATATGCTAGCGAGCGATATCACGAAGGGAGGTAGCCTAGTAGCACATGGGCACGAATTTGCAGCAAGTTTGAACAGGGAGTGTGCCTTTACCCACTTGGGATGTTAAAAATGATTTCAAATACTCCGTTCAGACCGGACTCACTGGAGTTTGTATAAGGTGCAACTACGAAGACCAGGATGCTTCATCATAGACCACGCTAACACGCTAACACGCACTTCTCTGTATCGCAAAGCCACGGCAGGGAACAGCGTCCTACATGCCCTCAGCAGTCACCCTGAGGCACTCAAATGGAGTATTCCTTATGGGGAGCTGCTGAGGGCCAAGAGAAACTGTAATAACACCGATTCCTATTTGGAGGAACAAAATAACATCTTGACTAGATTCAAAAGCAGAGGCTATACCAGTTGGGTTCTGAAAAAAGCTACAGAGAGAGCGGATGGGATAGAGAGATCTCAGGCGCTACAAGAACACTCAGTCACTGACACTAGTGAGAAAGATGAGCCCACAAGAATGATATTTACTTTTAATTCTGAGACAGACAAAGTAAAAAAAATCCTAACTAAGAACTGGGACATTCTCAAAACTGACTCCATTCTTGGTAGCAGCATACCGGACAGACCCACCATCACCTATAGAAGAAATAGGAATATACGTGATTTGGTGGTCAGAAATGACATCACCCAATATCCCAAAAACTCACAACATGGCCTAGTGGGCTTTTACCCCTGCGGCCACTGCAAAGCTTGCAAACATAGCAAAGACAGGGGGTCTGTTGAGTACAGAGGTGTTACCAAAAAGCTGACACAATTTCTCACCTGTGGCACAACCTTTGTTGTCTATGCCATAGAATGTACCTGTAAACTTTGGTACATTGGCAGCTCCAGTTGTGCTGCCAAAAAGAGAATACTCGAACACCTGAGGGCCATTACCAACCTTGACCCGAAATATCCTGTCGCACGCCACTTTGAACAACATCATTTTTCCAATATCGCTGATCTCAACTTTTTTATATTGGAACATGTCCCCAGACATCCCAGAGGCGGCGATAGAGTTCTCAGCCTTAGACAACGAGAATCGAGGTACATAATTGAGTTCCAAACGAAATTCCCAGGAGGTCTCAACATGGATGAGGAACTTGCCTGTCATTTGAGAGAGTAGTCTCACTGACACCATAAATCCTACTGCTAACCGGTTTCTCCACTTGTACAGATATTTCGTGTATATGTATGCTCATGTATATTCTTCTTCTGTAACATAAGTAAACTCATGAATCAATATATTTTAACTATTTGTATCTGTTGTGTCTTTCAATCCGTTTAGGAGGAAAGGAAGGGGCCCCTTCACCTGGATTCACCTTCACGGGCGTACCTACCCTTTGTACTCCGAGAATCACATCTCCACTATGTCACATTTGGGTATACCGGCTTGTAAGGTTTGATGACGTGAATTAGAACAGGTTTTGGGACAATCTGATTATGACACTTGTCAATGATTCCCGTAGAATTGGACAGACATGTTTGACATTGAGGAGGGATAGTAACTATTACTTACTCTGACTTCGGATAAGTATCTCCTTCGTTTTCTTTGACTGTATGCACTTGCCAGCATGAGATGTTTGTACCTTGCAAAACAACCTTACTGTGTCATTCCGCTAATGATTGTATTCATATTTTATGTACCACGTTCAGTTTCATTGTTGGGAATGTGACATTATGCTAATACATTTTGTGCATTACTCTCCAATATTTGCATAATGTAATGTTGATGGTGAGATTCACCATTCCAACATGTCTGCCATTTACATTTAGTTTTGTCCCATGTCTATGTCGATGTACTTGTTGTGACCAAAAACTTTATCAATGCCGGATTTGTTTGTGCTGGGTTACACGTGAACAAGGCTGTTGAGCGGAAACGCGTTGTGTAATAAACTGCAAATCCTAATTTTGTGTTCCTTTGCCTTACTGCCTGAGAGCGCATGATGAACTTATTTGCTATGTGATATATGCAGTGGGCGGGGGGTTGTAAGGTCAGGACAGCAGGTTTTGCCACAAGTGAAATCCAGGTGCGAAGGGAACAGGAGGCAGACACCGCCAATTTGGGAGAGTACAGACGCTGAGTGACTGCCTACGTGAAACTCGGAGTACCGAGTTTCGAGATGCTCCCTTGTGCCTACCAGATGACTACAACCAATCGCAGTAAGCCAAGCTGGTTTTAAGTGGACATTGGTCAGCATTCGTAATTTTAGGCATTTGAAAAAGTCTTCCGACGAAACGCGTCATGCCCTGAAAGCTGAATAAAACCGAGTTGGTCCTGTGTACCTGTGTGGCTCGTTCTTCCTGTGAGAGAGGAGGTTTTGGATTTGATGTTTAAGTGCGTGGCCACAGAGTACTTGGAGCCCCCTCCCCGCAAGTTGTTCAGCGGTAAACAGTGGCAAGTGCTCGTTTTGGATTATTCTCATGAACTGGGGAACCGCTGAACTACCGCTCGCTGCAACCGGTACTTACCAACAAGCTGGTCCGTGACTTCACGAGGGGACACCATGCACTGATGTGATGCTCCGACGAACAAGCTGCAGTGGGCGGGGGGGTTGTAAGGTCAGGACAGCAGGTTTTGCCACAAGTGAAATCCAGGTGCGAAGGGAACAGGAGGCAGACACCGCCTACTTGGGAGAGTACAGACGCTGAGTGACTGCCTACGTGAAACTCGGAGTACCGAGTTTCGAGATGCTCCCTTGTGCCTACCAGATGACTACAACCAATCGCAGTAAGCCAATCTGGTTTTAAGTGGACATTGGTCAGCATTCGTAATTTTAGGCATTTGAAAAAGTCTTCCGACGAAACGCGTCATGCCCTGAAAGCTGAATAAAACCGAGTTGGTCCTGTGTACCTGTGTGGCTCCTTCTTCCTGTGAGAGAGGAGGTTTTGGATTTGATGTTTAAGTGCGTGGCCACAGTAAATGTAAATGTAAAGGTCGCCAGTAGGTAGTTATAGTTAGGATTGTTTTCCATAGGAAATCCGCAACATTCTCTTGGGAATAACTTTGGCGCAGATTGAGGGATCTGCCTGTAATTTTCCTTAAATTTGCCTCGCCGCGCTTCGCTCCTTTCCTGAAATTTTCGGGGGGATTCGTCAAGCAGGGGCCGAGATAAAAGGGGGGTCCCAAAACGTGTTTTCCCCATGTTAATTTCCATAGGGCGGTTGGACTCACTTTTAGCCCGAACGGCTGAATGGATTTCCACCCAACTTGGCAAAATTGTAGGGACTGGTAGCCCGATGTGCCTTTGCTATGTCTCAAGATGTGTGCTCCAGTGGATTTTGAGTAATTTAGGTTAAAAAAATATATATATATCTATAAGCGCGCCCCTGTATGCGTACCGGGGAGCACACCCGGCGCGTAACGCGAGTTCACGCGCGGAAAGCTGATTGGCTCTCGGGTGTCTGTCAACATTCCAAACAGTCCGGAGCGGCCTCCATCTTGTGTCTCGGTAGGATCGAGACACAAGAGGTGGCAAAAAGAAAGGGGGAAATGACCATAAGCGGGCAGGGTAGACCCCCCCCTGACCCCCTAGGTTTGATGTGGGGGCCATAAAAGGGCCCCGCGGGGCAAAAAAAAATGTTTTTATATCGATTTTCGCGGGGGCAGCGCCCGGTACGCGCACCGGGGAGCGTACCGGGGAGCGTACCATGGGGAAAACCTAGTGAAACAGTAAAATAATAATTTAAAGTGCTTAGAGGTAGGGTAGCTTTGCATAGAGTTGTTGTGTTGTGTGGGTGATTTAAGTACCAGCATGTAGGTACCAATACAGAGTCTTAAATTCAATGTACACCGTCTCCTCTGTAGATATCTTGCATGTTGTTACAGAAGTTATTGTGGTATATGGAATCTATACCATAGTCTGTCAGGAAAGCAGAAGAGTTGGCCTAACGGCTAGGGCGCTCGACCTCATACCTGGGGATCTGGGTTCGAGTCTCGGTAACGACGCCAAAAACTCCTGTGATTCTGGGCAAATCACTTAATCTCCCCGTGCCTAAAAAAAAAATGAAAGTGTGTCCTCATGTAACGTAACTGGAAATATATGTAAAGCGCTCTGATACCTGATTCGGTTCGGGTCTAGTTCGCGCTATATAAAACTCTGCAAAAAAAAAAAAAAAAATGGAGGCAGGAAATGAAAAAGAGATGTCAAATACACATTGGAGATAATATAGTGGGAGAAAGGAAGTAACTATGAGCAAAATTACGATGTAACACAAAAAAGTTACACAGTACACTATAAGTCTCACTTTATATTATATTCATTTTGGTACTATTTCATGAATTACATATAAAAAGAATAATGTCTAGAACAATTTTTAATTATTAAATAAAAATGTATTGCTCTGATTTTTCAAAATTTAATAACACTTCCAACATTATATCGTCAGGAATGTCCTCATTTTCAGTCCATGATTCCATTTCTTCCACACAATTAACTAACTCTTCGTCTAGAGACTGATCCATAAAGTCAAAGTCTTCCTCAGGATTGTTTTCAAGAACTATTTCGAAAGAAATATTTGCTTCTCCTTCCATTTTCTTGCTGTAAATTGCATTAAAAATAAATATATCAGTAGAGTTAGGGCAGTGTTGGGTTTAAGTTTAGACAGGTACTTCTGAGTTTTTAACAGTGAAGTTATCTTTGGGCAGTGTATGGTATCAGGCAGGAAGTAGAAATATCAAAAAAGTGTATGTGAAGAAGCCTAAGTAATTTCATAATTATACCAGAGAAGCCTAACTCAATCCATAACTATAACAGAGAAGCCTATCTCAATCTATAACTATAACAGAGGGACAGTAAAAAACTATCAGAAAACGTTTTTACAAATTAACTTAAAGTGCCCCTTACAAATTAACAACTTACCTTATTAAAAGGTGATGAAGATAAATGGAGAAAATTCTTTCAAGATGTACCTCAGGTAGGTGTAGTCAAAATGGCTGTGTTTCCCCCTCATTTTTCATTTATATTCATGTACATAACCAATCAAATGTGAGGAAAAAAAGTAGAAAATGAAAGTAACATTTTAATTGGTTGTAAATCCTAACACTTCATATGTGTTTTTGTCATGTAATTTACCTCAGGATATTTAGACAGGGCTACAGCTCAAATGGCTCAATGGAATTCCACCAAATTTGGGAAAATGGTAGGGACTGGTATGTAGTAGGGCCTATTCTATATTTGGTGAAAGTCTCTCCAGTGGTTTTTATGTAAATTAACTTCCAAATTTTTTGGGGAACGCTTACCGGTGCGCGCCCCGGTACGCATACCGGCAGCGCTACGGGAGTCCTCCATCTTGTGTTTCGGTAGATTTGAGACACAAGATGGAGGACAAACAACGTTGGGAATGGGTAAAAGGGGGAACGGTAGACATTCCCTGACCCCCTAGGTTTTCTGAGGGGGGCTTAGGAGGCCCATATAGGCCCAAAAAAACCATTTTTGTTTTAATTTTAGCGGGGGAAGCGCCCGGTACGTGTACCGGGGAGCGTACCGGGGAGCGTACTTTGGTGAAAAACAGTGAAAAAAGTTAGAGAAAAATAATCATTTTGAGTGATCAGAGGTAGGGTAGCCCTGAAAAGAGCTTTTGGGTTCTGTGGCTAATTTAGGTACCTACAAGTAGGTTCCAATGCTCAGTCTTATATTCAGGAGGAATATTCTATTCCCCTCAGCTGAGAAGTGCACACCATCTCCTCTGTAGATATCTTGCATGTTGTAACGCAAGTTATTGTTGTATATTGAACCCATTCCATAGTCTCTCATGTAAGCAGAAAGAGATTTATTCACATGTTTCCGTGCTTTCTCAAATTGTGAACAAAATTGGTTGGACCACTTCCATTTCTGTCTTTGGCATATATTGGAAAATACCAAGGCAGTTTGAGAAAAAAGTGCCATCAATTGCTCAAAGGTGTCCTTTAAAAGCATTTCCAGACCTACCCCAGTCAAAGTGCCTAAGTCATTTCCACCACAGTGCAGAATTATGAGGTGAGGGTGTGGTAGATGCAAAAAGGTTTTCATCAATGGTATCAATTGATGACATCTCAATCCTCTTTGGCCAATCCATTTGATGTCTACATTTGGTAAATCAAGGTTGTGAACATTTCTGGTAGCTGCATACCTTTGAGCCCAGTGGATGTAGCTATGTCCAATAATCCAGACAGAATACATGGTAAGAGGAGGTTCTGGTGCAGTCAGATGAAGGGTGGGAATAAAATGGCAGTTGGAACAGTAGGAGTTTATAAAAACAAAATAGTTTCAGTGCTCTTGAATCACAAGCAATGATTGGTGGATTCAGATAGTTGAAAACTGGAAGTTAGGGTGCATGGTTCTGTTCTGTGAAAGAAGTAATTTGCATGGTTAAGAAAAAGTCATTTAATGAAACATTGCACCGGATAAGCTGGTGTATTGAGAGGTCAAACATCCTTGCTAAGTTCATTTGCAACATTGTAGAATAAACTTTTAAACCTGAGAGCTCAGTGAGGAGGGAGTTGCTATGGTAACAGGTAGAAAGGGCTGAGGGGGGGAAGGGTATTGGCTTGAAAATAGAGAGGGAAGAGTTTTGATTGGTTACCATGAGCAATATGTGTGTAGAATTAGAAGTTTTATGAGCCATTCATGGTTGCAGTGCTTGGAGTACATACCTTTTGCTCTGCTAAAGAAATATTGGTGTGTGTGTCTGACACTGTTCTCAATCTCCCAAAGCGTTTGTAAAGGTGAGTAATGATTCATTTAATATAGATAGAGACTTGTATACTCTATGGAGAAGATTTGGAAGCAAATTGTGGCTTTTTAATGTTACTCTGTGTCATGTTTTTTGATAATGTTTGGTAAAAAGTTTTTACTGCATAGAGGAATTGTATTTTGTAAAATTGTGAAGTTTCATTAGTGACATGGAATGCTTGTACATAGGACCTGTGCTGTGTTTCTTAAATGTGATGTGAAAAACGATTTTGGAAAAAAAAATGGCTTTTACATTTTTGAGGAGGAATAAATAGTATCTGCAAGCTTAAAGAAATATATTTGAACTTTTCACAATGATGTCACCTGTGTTACCTTAGATTAGGAAGCACATTGAGCTTCTTTGCTGTTGGTTTGTGTCATGTTTTTTGATAATGCTTGGTATCAACATTTGCAAGATAGAGGATTTGTATTCTGTGAAATAGTGAGGTTTCAGTAGTGAAATTGAATGCTTGTACATAGGACCTGCGCTCTGTTTCTAAAATGTTATTTAAAAAACGATTTTGGGGCAAATCAATGGCTTTTAGATTTTTGAGAAGGAATAAATGGTGTCTGCATGATTAAAATAAAATATTTGAACCTTTCACAAGGATGTCACCTGTGTTACCTCAGATTAGGAAGCACCTTGAGCTTCTTTGGTGTTGGTTTGTGTCATGTTTTTTGATAATGCTTGGTATTAACATTTGCAAAATAGCGGCTTTGTATTTTGTGAAATAGTGAGGTTTCAGTAGTAAAATTGAATGCTTGTACATAGGATCTGCGCTCTGTTTCCAAAATGTTATTTGAAAAACGATTTTGGGGCAAAACAATGGTTTTTACATTTTTGAGAAGGAATAAATAGTGTCTGCATGATTAAAAATATATATTTGAACCTTTCACAATGATGTCACCTGTGTTACCTCACATTAGGAAGCACATTGAGCTTGTTTGCTGTTGGTTTCTGTCATGTTTTTTGATAATGGTTGGTTCCATTACTACCCCTCACTTCCTTTCTTTCAATGTTCTTCTCTTTACTTTCATCACCGAATCACTTTCTCTCAGTACCACTGTTTTAGTCCTCTTCTCCTCTCTTTCCTTCTTTTGCTCCCTCACTCATTTTCCTTTCCTCACTCATTGTACTCCACTTCACTCAGTCCTTCCCTTAGTTTCTTTGTCTACTAACTTCCTCACTCCTTTTCCCTCAATCCTTCTATATTATCCTCTCTCCCTTCATCCCTTCACTCTATGACTCTCCTTCACTTACTCTCAGTTATCTCCCATTCCTCATTCTTCTAAATGCATCCTTAATTAGACTCCTTTCCCTCTCAGTCATTATCTTTTTACTTACTCCTGTTTCCTGATTTAGTTTTGCTAACTCACATTCTTTTAGTATCTTTCTTACCTTCAGTTCATTTCTCTCTTCTTCTCTTCCTCTCTGTCAGTGAATCTATATGCCTTACTCTTAGTAATTTGCTCTCTTTTTATTTCTTTTTCCCTCTTTTTGTCCTTCTACATTACTTGTTATGAGTTTTTAACCTCTTTATTTGTATCTTTTATTTTAAAATATATATTTTACTAATTATAACTTATTTTTTCTTCTCTCTTTCACAGATACAAAGTGTAGTAAAAAAAATGTAATTAAAGTTACATTAATTATATGGTAGGTGTGACTAAAAAAATGTAGTTTGTCATCACCCTTTGCTTTAACCTCGCTATTATTCTCACACCCTACCTCACTCCTGTTTCCTTACTCTGCTTATCTCACTTATTCTTATCCTCCATGTTTACTCCCCTTTCCCTAACTCCCCTCCCACATTCAACTTCTTTCAGTCCCCCTGCTTTACTTCCCTTACCCTCTGTTCCCTTCCTTTGCTCCCTCACTCATTCCGTTTCCCTTAATCATTTACTTCACTCCTGTCACTCCTTCTCTCAGTCCGTCTGTCCTCACAGTTCCTCACTTCCGTTCCCTCACTCTGTCTCTCTTATCGTCGCTGTCTCTCTCCCCTCATTCTGTCAATACTCTTTCGTCATGCTCACTCCCTACAACTCACCCACACTCCCTCACTTACCTTTCTTTGCTGCTTCACTCACTACCTTTCAGTCACTCCTTCCTTTACTCTCTCTCTCCTTTCTCTCTGTCATTCCCCATGTCTTACCTTTATTCACTTTTGTCCACCCTCTTTCACCCCTCTTTACTTACAGTCACTGCTCTTTTCTAATCCTCCCTCACTGTTTTACTATCTAATACACAGTCCCTCTGTATTGCTCCCTCTAGCTCTCTTTCTCTTAACATCACTCTCTCTGTCCCTTTCCCTCATGCTCACTCCTTCATTCTTTTTTTTTCTTTTTTTTTTTGGGAGCACGCACCGGTGCGCGCCCCGGTGCACGTACCGGTACGCGTACCCTGGAGAAAAAAGAATGAAAGAGTTTTTAAAAAAATGTTAGTTTTTTTTCATAAATTAGAGGTAGTTCTAAAAAGAACTGTTTTTTTTATTCTTTTTGTTGTTTTATATTTTTTTATTGTTTTTTTTAACATTTTTTTCTTTTTTTGGCTTTTCTGAACAGTTTTATATTTTTTTGTATTTTTTATGGGGAGAAACAAAAAACAGGGAATTGAAAATGGCTCAACTGGAGCACAAAAAAAATCAGGAAAAATTATGGCTTCCTCGGGCATTTGTGGTTATCCATAGCAACATTGATTAGTGTAATGCTTTGCTGACCATAACTAATTGTTTTGATACAATATATACAAACAATTTTGTATCCCCCAAACTTTGTTTGTATATTTGGAATCACCTCCCTTGCCTCTGGACCCGATGGAGTGGGTTCTGTGGTTGTTGAGGTTCTGGATGATGACTTGGGTAGGTTACTGCAGATTTTCCTCACCTCTGCTGCAGAATAGTGATTAGGGTGTAAACGCCGCATGTGCCGAATCATAGTATGATTCCGAAAGGAATATTTTTTTGCAGGGTTCGCCCTGGATAGCACAGCACCACAGATGAGACAAGTCACCTTTAATCGTTTACTTTTTTGAAACCCCTTGGGATTTTGTAAAACTCCCATATGAAGTGCTCTTTTGGTTTGTATGGGGGATTGTCTTCAGGCAGGAACTGCCTTGTCTCTTCCTCCTCTTCCTCCTCCTCCTCCTCTTCTTCTTGACCACCAATGTGATCTTCTGGTGGTCCTTGTGGTGGTGGTGGTGGTGGTGGGGCAGATGTTCCAGCTGCTGATAGTACTGTAGCCATATCTGTAAGAAAAAAGCAGGTCTTCCTCACTCAAACAACAAAGTGAGAATGAGGAAAAAAGGTGGGGGCTTTCATCATTTGGAAAACAAAACTGTTCTGAACCAATGAAAAGTGTTATTTTCAAGTCACATGATCCGGGCTTTCATCATTTGGAAACCAAAACTGATCTGAACCCAATAATAATAATAATAATAATCCACATTTGTAAAGCGCACAATCACCCGTAAGGGTCTCTAGGCGCTGGGGGCCGTCGGGAAGATTAAGCAAGCTATTGACCAGAGTCACATGGTGCTGGGCTAACCTGCCGCCGGAGCCGGGGATCGAACCTTGATCCCCAGATTCCAACGTCAGTCGCCCTGGCCGCGGCACCACACCTCTCCCCAATGAAAAGTGTTATTTTCAGATCACATGACCCGATGCGCTTACGCTACGCGCCCCGGTGCGTGCCCGTCATCGCGCCCCGGCGGCGCTTACGTTGCGCGATCGTATGCGCTCGGGTGCTTCCGGGTGCGCTTACGCCGTGCGTCATATGACGCATCACGTGGCTACGCGATACGTCACGATGTTGTTTTCGTTCGCGGCAATATCGCTAACGGGACGCTCACCGGTACGCGCCCCGGGGTGCCCCGTAACATTGCGCTCACCGGTGAGCGCATCGGTACGCACCCCGGGAGCGCTCCGAGGCAAAAAAAAAAAAACATTACAAAAATAGTATTACATAATTATAAAATATTAAATTCATTATAAAAAATATTACATTTCATACCTATAGAGATTTGCTATTAAAAAACCTATGAAATTCACTGAAAAAACCATAGGTTTCACACCAGTTATAGTTAGGAATTAGCATTTAAAAAACCTATGAAATTCACTGAAAAAACCATAGGTTTCCCATCAGTTATAGTTAGGAATTAGCATTTAAAAAACCTATAAAATTCACTGAAAAAACCATAGGTTTGACACCAGTTATAGTTAGCTGGAAATTTTACTTGCATAAAACCAATGAAATTCCCACGTTATAGTTAGTTGGACTCACTATAACTTGCGCGTGCAATGCACTGCTGATGACGTCACATATTACATCACTCATGACATGGTCAGTGACATCACTCATGATATCACTAATGACACCATCCAGTGAATGTGTGTCTTTCTGAAAAATAAATATGTGTTATATATGTATATGTAAAAGTTGATGGAAGAATAAATGTTTAAATAAGTGTTTACATGGATGTTTTTTTATAAAAAATTGATTGGTTAACTGGCTTATTAAGTGTATCTTAGTGAATACATACATTAGTGAGTAATGTTTAAATATTTAAATATATGGATTAGTGTTTCACTTTGTGTATAAGTGGCTGCATACCTTTCTCCTACTCAATATTGCATTTTGCTCAAATGAAAGTGCCAGTGCATTTGTAAACAGTAATTCTTCTTAATGTAAACAATTCACTCTTATATATGTCAGTCGGGCTGTAAGTGGATTTTAAAACTAACACCAATATATACAAACAATAATTCATCCTTAATGTACACAATCCACTCATCTTTATCTGAACCTGACTTAAAGTACAGTACTCTTTAAAAATAATATAAAGTGCAAGTGCATTAGTAGTAAAAATACCACTTCCTATGTAAACAATGATGCTTTCTCAATGTAAACATTTCACTCTATTAAAAAATAACTTGAATACAGTACTATGATATACAATAAAGTGCAAATGCAAGTATATGTTATACGTCTCTTTCCTCTAAATCATTCTGTTTCAATCATTTCATTCCAATAAATAAAGTGCAAGTGCAAAATTATTCCTATATTCTGGGATCTAATCATCATAATCTTTATAATACCCATCTTATCATCGCAATTCCCAGACATCATTACCACTGTAAAATATAAAACAAGGTTTAAAAACACAATCAATTCCTAGTTCTTAGTGCAGATTTTCATGATAGAAGCTCATATTTTTCATATTCATTTAGGACAGGCATGTATAGAGATCTTCATCCACATTCAGCCCCTGCGGTTCTTTACAATTAAATTCCAGAAACAAATATGTCTCTAGCCTGTGTAGTTCTCTTTCTCTATCTCCCCCTCTCTTCTTTTTGGGGACCTCTGCTACGCATGTATATTGTAGGCCTGCAGGGTTGCTCTGGTGGAAGGATTCAAATTGCCTCGCAATGGCGTAAGTTCTGTCCTGATTTATAATCGCCCGCCTGTGTTGAAGGATACGTTGGTGTACAGGTAGGGTTGTGCTGCCTATATCTTTGGACAGAGACATTGTAGAAGGTATACAACAAAGCTGCTTTTGCAAGTAATAAAACCTCTAATAGTTATGGTTTTATTAAAAAATGTTCTAAAATCAGCGCGGTTTATGCCGTGTTGGCACGCCTTGCATTTTGAACACTTTTTAAAACCAGGTTTTTCTGTAAGCCATACCCTTCTTTTTCACTCCTCACAATCAGATCCTTAAGGGATTTTGATTTTCTAAAATTAATCTCAGGATTCCTTTTAACTCTAGAGCCCAATACTGGATCGTTTTTTACAATATACCAGTGTTTCCGCAGGATAGATCTAATTTCCTTATGTTTTGTGTTAAAAGTGGTTATAAATCTAGAGTTATCTTCATCTCTCATCTGTTTGTTTTGTTCCTGTTGTTTTTGAGTTCTAGAGGGTTCAAATGGTATCTTTTGTCTCACTAAATTCTTAGCTTTTTTGGATGCCCCTTTCAGAACATCCAATTTATAGCCTCTTTGGGTGAATCTCTCAGTCATCTCATGTTCAATTTTATCATATTCATCCTCGCTACTGCAAGTTCTCCTTGCCCTATAGTACTCTCCAAAAGGAATACTCCTTATCAATGCTGCTGGATGAGCACTATCCGCATGGAGGACTGAATTTCCAGCGGTAGCCTTGCGAAAGACAGTTGTTTCTAATCTTCTTGCAATAGGTTTAATTCGAATATCCAAAAAAATCAATAGTAGTCTTGCTGTGATGGCCGACAAACTCTAAATTTAAGGAGTTTTGATTAAAATCATTGATGAACAAATTGATGTCTGTCTCCGTGCCCTGCCACAGCACGAAGACATCATCAATAAATACATATATGTGCGTTAAGGTGACTGTAGGCAGGAATCCATTCTGGATCCTTGTATTTGTTGTGAATGATTGACAAGATGGGGAATGTAGTGAGCTTGACTGTCAAACCACTGTTAAATCTTCGTCTAGGGACCCGCATGACCATGCTCATAAGGGGGTTTGTTTAAACTCTCCCTGCAAGTGAGAAAGTGTCACTAGGTTTTTAACCATTCATTTCAATTGGACCTGTTTGACTTAAAGTGCATCTATTTTTGAGCTATTTAAAAATGTACAACTACAGTTGTCTGTATGATACAAAGTTAATTTTATTTATTTATTTATTTACGGTATTTATAGAGCGCGGCACTCATCCCAGGGGATATCACGGCACTATGTACCGGAAAGGACTACTGATGGCGTATGTTCAGAGATTATGATGTAGGGAAGAGGTGTGTTTTCAGTTTTTTCCGAAACTGAAGGTAGTTTGTGGTATGTCTCAGGTCGGTAGGCAGGTCATTCCACCTTTTTGCTGCAAGGTAGGAGAAGGAGCGACCGCCGGTTCTGACTTTGTGGATGCGTTTGGTTTTGGCCAGGGCTGATTGACATGAACGTAGGTTCCTATTTGGTACATAGAAGTTGATCGTCCCCTGGAGAATTGAGGGGCTGTTTTATGTAGCACCCTGTGGGTATGGCAAAGCAGTTTGAAGGCAGCCCTCTGATGCATCGGGAGCCAATGCAGTTTCTTCAAGCACTCCGATGCCGAGTCTCGTTTGCCTTTGTTACAAATGAGTTTGTCCGCCAGGTTTTGCAAAGCCTGTAGGCGGGAAAATAGCTGTTCGTTCATCCCTTCGAATAGTGCATTGCCATAATCGAGGCGACTGACCAGTAGGGCTTGTGTGACTGAGCGTCTACAGTCCAGAGGTATCCAAGGAAATACCCTGGCGAGGAGTTTTAGTATGGCAAAGCCTTTACCACAAAGGGATCGGACGTGATCCTTCATGGATAAAGCGTCATCCATGATAATTCCCAGATTCCTGGCGTGTTGCTTAGGGGTGGGGGCTAGTCCCAAAGAAGGTGGCCACCATGTGGCGTCCCACACGCGTTTGGCTCCACCGAACAAAAGAATCTCCGATTTGCCTTCATTCAGCTTAAAACAATGGTTGTGCATCCATTGGGCCATTTCAGAAAGGCAGTCATGTAACTTGGTTTTAGTTATCTCGGGCCCTTCGTCCATAGCCACCATCAGCTGCGTATCGTCCGCGTAGGAGCAAATGCTGATGCCCCACTTTCTTCCAATGTCCGCAAGAGATTAAATATAGACATTGAAAAGGGTGGGGCTCAGTGAAGCGCCTTGGGGGACCCCGCAGCTGATGGGGTTTGGTCTTGAGTGGAACTGTCCCATATGAACTGCCTGAGTGCGGTTACTCAGAAAGGAGTGTATCCAATTCAATGCTGTGGATTGAAGTCCCTTACTCCGGAGTGTGTTCAGCAAACAGTCGTGGGATACCGTGTCAAACGCCGCTGACAGGTCGAGCAGTATCAGTGCCACTGCTCCACCTTGATCGGTGGAGGATCTGATACTGTCCGACACTGCCAGCAACGTTGCCTCGGTGCTGTTATTGGCTCTAAAGCCAGTCTGGGAGGGATCTAGAAGGAAGTTGTTTTCTAAGTACCTGGTCAGTTGTACATTGACCAATTTCTCCAGGGCCTTGGAGAGATAAGGGAGCTGGGAAATGGGTCTGTAGTTCTCTGGATTGAGAATGTTAGATCCCTCTTTTTTCAGAAGGGGGGTCACGGAAGCATGCTTCCAGGCATCAGGAAAGGTAGCAGTAACTAGCGATTTATTAAAAAGTTGGGTGATCAGAGGACAGAGCGTGGGTGCAGTTTTCGAGAACACAAAGTGGGGACATGGGTCCGAAGGGGATCCAGATTTAACTGTGTTCAGAACTGCTAGGACCTCGTCTGCAGAGAATGGTTCAAATCTGGTTAGACAAGGTGTATTGTCTGAATCTAATATGTCTTTAGGTGTTTCTGGTCGCATAGTAGACTTGGATGAGTTGTTGAAGTTACTGTGGGAAATTTGGGGAGTAAAGGTGGAATATATTTTTTGATCTTCTCAGAAAAGAAAGTGCTAATCCGCTCACAAGCCTCGATCGAGGGAGTAAGGGTTTGTGAGGTGCTGGAAGGTTTACTAAGCTCCTTCACTATTTTGAACAGTTCTTTCGCTGAGTTGCTGTTATCTTGGATAAGTTGAGTAAAATAGTCCTTCTTAGCTTTTTTGATGGCCAGAATATAGTGTTTCCGTTTGTGGACATAATTTCGTCTTGCTTCACTGTCTTTGGACTGTCTCCATAGATGTTCATATTTTTGGCATTCCTTTTTGATATTTTATAGGTGGGGGGTGTACCATTTCTCTGTTATGTTTTTTTTTCTAGATTCCCGCAAAGGGGCTAGTTTGTCCAGTGTTTGCAATATTCCAGCATCTAATAGGGCGACGTCATTGCAGACAGGAGAGTCGTCCGGTAGTTTGACGTCAGCCTCTTGAAAGCATTCCTCAAAGTTGGATGCATTGATTAGCCTCCAAGCTCGCTTAGAGGTGCAAGAGGCTATTTTAGGTTTCTGAGATTTGCCGGGCAGGTTAAGTGAGAAGGATATAAGGGAGTGGTCTGACCACGCTAAGGGATAGATTTCACTTATGTTGGTGGATTTGATGTTAGTGAATAGTAGGTCTAGGGTGTGGCCAGCTGAATGCGTAGGGCCCACTATCCATTGCCTCAATTGGAGAATTCCCATATCGTGTTCTAGCTGGGAGGATCCTAGGGCATCCATTTTTTCATAATGAATGTTGAAGTCACCGACAATCATATAGTTTCTGTATTTTAGGCATAGTGGTAGGAGTTGATTCAGTAATTTTGCGCCGAGAATGGTTTGTTGTCCAGGGGGTTTGTATATAACTGCACCACCTAGGATGGTGAGGCCCTTGAAGAGTACTTTGAAAGGCAGGGTCTGTTGTTACTATGGGCAGTTGTTGGTTCAGCAAGGCATGTGAGATGTTCTTTAAATATCACAGCAACCCCCCCTCCTCTTTTGCCAGTTCTGTCTTGCGTAATGATTTTATAATTGGGGGGGAGGTATAGTTTGGTGTCTATATATATATATATATATATATATATATATATATATATAATATACACTCTGTATTTACAAATTGGTGTTGGATTTCTGTTGAGTGGCCTCAATTACTTGAGAGTGGGGCGATCACTCACCCCAACCCATTGCACAGCGAAATGTTGCCATCATGGCAATCAATTATTTAGCAATTATTTAGCAACTACTTGTATCACCATGTTCCTTCTCTTCCATCTTTTACAACTGTTTTCCACTTTTTTAGCAATATTAGCCATCCACACACGGAATGAGAAATGCCAGATTTTCAGGTTTCTAGTGCTCAAACTGTGTCCATCCGGACCTTCTGAAAGAACACGACTGTTGCAAAATTCATTGGAAGCAGCGTTTATTGAATAAAAAAGCCCAATGCATTTCGGGCGATGTACGCCCTTCGTCAGGGGTCACTGGAAATAAACAATAAAACAATCAACATCTGTTATTAAAATCATGTCATCACTTTGTGTATTCCTATTCAGCTATACTCAGTAACCAAAACGTGTCGCCCACAAGCATTTATGTGTGATAATGCACATTGAATGCACTGGGCTTTTTTATTCAATAAACGCTGCTTCCAATGAATTTTGCAACAGTCGTGTTCTTTCAGAGGTCCGGATGGACACAGTTTAAGCACTAGAAACCTGAAAATCTGGCATTTCTCATTCCGTGTGTGGATGGCTGATATTGCTAAAAAAGTGGAAAACAGTTGTAAAAGATGGACGAGAAGGAATATGGTGATAAAAGTAGTTGCTAAATAATTGCTAAATAATTGATTGCCATGATGGCAACATTTCGCTGTGCAATGGGTTGGGGTGAGTGATCGCCCCACTTTCAGAAGTTACTCAATTACTTATGAACCATAATGGTATTGTAAAATTCTTAAGACATGTTCCTCCAGTAATGTCTGACTGCTCTTTGCCATACTGCCAGGATTGAGCTAAGGGTTGTTTTTGTTGAATCCAAGGATCATCTTTGAGGCATTCTAATATTTTATGTTAAGGTCTCACAACCATACCACATAATATTCCACTTTCCTACACCACTTCTGCAAGAAATTGGGTTATTAGTTAACCCATTCATAAAAGTCACTAAATTAACCCGTGCATAACCCTCTGGTTGCTTTTCACAAAAGCAGTCAGGATTAACTTAGAAGCAATGTGTAAAGTATGTATGTAGCACTCAAGCAGCAATAACCTGAACATAAAACCCCCAAAAAATACCAAATTAGAATAATAGAGTACATGTTAATGAACAAAATGAATCCAAAATGGTCCCAATCCAATCAGTATAACAGGAGATATGAGTTTTAAAGTTGTAGGGGAAAAAAGACCAAAAAAGCACAAAGTGTCACAATTTCAGGTGACTGCCATGGAGCGCAGGTCCAATACAGTAATCAAGTTAGTCCCACTGAAGAGTTACCTCCTCAAGTCTTCCATGATGGGTAACATTCCCATTTGTGGGGCATATGAGGAGGAGGCTTTTGACGCAAGGTTCAGGTTGAGCATTTTTGACAGCTGCTGCTGTATTATGATGAGACGGTCTATGCTGGAGCTTCTAGTTGGTTGATTGTTGGAGACGGTAGCTGTTGCTGCATGGCGCAGGTCCAGCATTGCCAGTCGTCACTGATGATCGCTGTTGGCATGAATAGCAGTTGTGGCTGGAGCTTCAGTGGTTGGGTGGGTGGTCGATTTTTGGGGCTAAGAGGTCACTTTTCAGTCATGAAGAGTCCAAAACCTCCATATGTTCACCCTTTCTTCAGGAGGAGATCTCACTGATGCCAGGCAGGGGTCCAAGACAAGGTGGGGCACCTCCTAGCAATCAGGACTTACTCCACCTGAAGCCAGCGGCAGGGATCAGGTAGATCCATGCAGATCCAGTTTGTGGTGGCCAGATGGGCAGTTGCAGGTAGGCCACTGGAAAATTGTTGTGTCTCTGTAGATTACACAGGAGGTCAACCAACTGAACCTTGGGGTCCCTCTGTGTTGCCTGGGATCAAGCAAAGCAGGTCCAATGTTTCTTTTTCAGAAAACAAAGCAGTTCTTCAATCAGCAGCAGGGCAGTCTTTTTTCTGAATATTACACAGGGCTAGGAGGGTTCTGAATGTCCCAGTTGTATGCCTGGTGCCAGCCTTTGTGTGGGAGAATTCCCTGACCTACCCCCAAAACTGATTCTGGTCAGTTATTCCCCTTTCTGTTCCTAAGGTGAAAAAGCAAGGACAAGCCTGGTGTCAGATTCCATTGGTGGATGCTGCAGGCAGAGCCCTTTGAAGTTTAATCAGAACAGGGTACAGCTCCTCCCCAGCCATCCTGTCAGGAAGACCCTCTCCCCTCACAGCTATACATTCTTTGACTCACTGTCTGGAAGCAATACAAAACCCTCAACTCCAGAGCACAGTTGATTGCAGAAAAAATGCCAAAAGTGGCATTTTCATTCATTCATTCATTCAATAACTTTATTGTGGTCACAAAGGACCATAAAAGTGCAGATAAAATAGATACAACGCACAGGAGTTAAAAAATAAATATCATATATACAACAGAGAATCAATTATCTAAAAACGAGATAAACAATGATTAGTTATCGAGAAATTACAATTCATACAGAATCCTATTTGACAATGAGACTTTAGATACATTTTCTACGTCTATGTCACATGCCAATTAAAAACCGTGAAACAGCGAAGACAATGGGGGGATGGGTATCATGCTTTAAGACTCTAAAGGCTTGAGCGCACTGTCTGAACCCTAGATTTCTACAAATTGGTATCAACCAGCATTTCCGTGTGGCCTGATAGGCCGGGCAAAAAAAAAGGACGAGGAGTTCATCTTCAAGATTATATTTACATGCTGGGCACACAGTGTTCTCACTAGTATTCCATTTATTAGTAAATGCCCTAAGCGGGAGACTACCAATCCTAAATTGCATATAGAGTTTCCTTCTCAATGGAGGATAAATCAAACCTAAGAAATCCTCCTTTTTTGGTTCCATTTTTACTTGGAGGAACTCTGCCATTAGTTTTCCCACTGTGGGGCACCTGTGAAGAGACAGTAAGTTATAGTGCCTAAAAGTATGAGCCAACTCTGCCCTGGATAGCACTGGGTAAGTTACTTCAGGAGTATCCCAGAGCTCGGGTAAGCCAATCTTAGTGCTTACTGCCTTAATATGTGGGAGCCATGGGGTTTCCTTTATTCTCAGAGTTGCCCAGATCTCCAAAAATTCATTTTTATAGGAGGCTAGTATGGGCACTAACCATAGTCTTCTCCAAAACGTCAGTGGCCGTAAAGCTACTTCCTCCTCGATAGGGACTACCCCCAAGTCCATATGTAGGGGCACAAGCGGTGTGCTAACGGGAAGGCCCAATATGTTCCTCATGAAGGTGTGTTCTACCTTCATGAGATTAGATGAACTATGATGTCCCCAAAGTTCTGCCCCATACATAGAGGCCGCTCTAGCCTGTAGTTTGTAAATTTCTATAACCGGGGCCGCTGGCTTGAATTCGGACATTCTATGCACTTTTGAGATCCCCCCCCCGCCACTTGGGTTAACCTAAGAGCAGCCTTGGCTGACTGAGTACCCCAGTAAAAATGTTCTGTCAGAATGATGCCTAGGTACTCGAAGGTCTTTACTCGCTCCAGTGGAATTCTATTCAAAAGTGGATTTTGGCGAGTCTGCCTGGGGGATTAAAAGTCATGAATTTCGTCTTAGCTAAATTTATCTCTAGCCCTCTCAGTGCACAAAAAGCAGCAAAACCATCCAAGGTGCGTTGGATGCCTGTTGATGTTTTGGACAGCAACAGAGTGTCGTCCGCAAACATCAACGCGGGCACCGGGCCTGAGACCAACCTGGGGGCATCATTATCCTTAACTCCAAGAAGGTGATCTATAAGCCCATTTATATAAAGACAGAACAAGGTGGGGGCCAGGACACACCCTTGGCGCACCCCCCTTTTCACTGGGAAGCGGGCTGAAAGTGCACCGTGCTTCCTGCACCTAACTTGAGCATAGTTATCCGTATGGAGTCTAATTAGCACGTCCAATAAGTAAGTTGGTAGGCCCACATCAAACAATACACTCCACAACTTATCCCTCGGCACCAGATCAAATGCTGACTGCAGGTAAACAAAGATGAGGAAGAAGCTGCCACCCTCCACACTCACCGTTTTCCAGAACAATACCTGGAGTCTAAATATCTGGTCGAGGGTCGAAATACTCATTCTAAAGCCAGCCTGCAGGGTACTCAAGATCTCATTTTCCTCTATCCAGCCTTGGACTCTATCTAAGATGATCCTTCCCATCAGTTTTTGTGTGATGTCTATCAAACTGATAGGCCTATAGTTAGACGGCAGGAGGGGGCAACCTTTTTTGTGGATAGGGACAATCTCTGCACCGCGCCAGGTGCCAGGAGGATCCATTTGCTTTAATATGGCAGTAAAAAGAACACCCAGATAAGGTGCCCATATTTTCGGTTCTGGCTGAAATAGATCCCCCGGAAGCTTATCCAGGCCGGGGGCCTTATTAGGTAAAAGTTTAAGTATTGCAGCTTCAACCTCACGGGCGAGATGACCCAGGCCCCCTCCAATTGATACTCATGGAGGAGGTCTGGGGTTAGGATCGAGGAACACTCTTCACCAAAATGTGCGTACAGGGCTCCAAAATGTGATTCCCAGACAGCAGCAGCTATATTCGGTTTGATCGCTGATCTACCCTCTCTCACCCCCGAGCTGACAATTGGCCAATAGGATTTAGAGTACATGCACTTGAGTGCTAGTCTAAGATCCTCTCATCTATTGGCTTTCCATTCTTTCTTTTCTCTTTTAATAACCTGATTGTATTTGAGGCGACATTGCTTAATGCTAAGCTTATCCTTCGCTTTAACAGCGATTAGCAGATCTGTCTTTGCTTTCCGACAGTTGGCATTATACCAGGGATGGGTGGTAGCCGGCCTTGCCTTTTTGTTTCCTTCTGGGTAGAACACATCGAATAATTTTGCAGCCAGCTGTTTATGGATTTCCAGGGGCCTGTCCACTAATCCTGGTTGCATGTCCATATCCCCAATCTCACCCATTTCTGTCAACTGAGGCAAGGCCTGTTTGTATATTCCTCCAAGTTTGTTGGGGAGCCCTGTATTTGTGGCCATTTAACTCTCCGCCTGTTGTTAGTTAGCAAGAGTGGCTGTTGGACAGGGTTGAGCTGTGGTATGGGGTTTGACAAGCCCAGACTTCCTGGCTTCAATGTCATAACCAGGGCATTGTGGTCACTGTCTTACCTCGGATAAACCTGGAAATCCAGAACCCTATCCCAGGTTCTAAGTTCGACCAAAATATAGTCAATTAAGGAATTTTGCCCCTCTCTATTAAACGTTGAGGAACCAGGTCTATCTGAGTTTGTCCTCCCATTACAAGACCTCAAAGACGCTGAAACGGTAACAGAGTTTATTTGAAGAACTAGCGGCGTCCATGCTCTGACTGGTGCAATCTATGGTTCAGGGATGCACCAATACTGGTCCTCATCAGCTAATCCGTCTAATCCGTCTAAACCTGCGTTGGTAAGGGGCTCAAATTGGCAGTTAAATTCACCACTTACTATTAGGATAACTGCTGGATCAATGGTCGTGATGAACTGCCTCAGTTCATCGATAGTTCCAGATTCTTGCCCACTCTGCATAGGCCTTGAGTAAATATTAAGTAAGGCAATTTGTGTGGAATCTGGGAGCGTTAGGAAGACACATTGAACATCGGGTGAATTAGTTGGTGTATGGACTGCTTTAGCACCCAAATGTGTGCCCACCCACGTGCTTAAACCACCCAATGGTCTACCCCTTCCCTTTGTTACACCCGGGATACTAAAGGTGGCAAAACTGCCCATTGAGATCTCTTCCAGCACCCACGTCTCCTGTAATAGGCAGATATCGTACTTTCCTACGAACAGAACCCAATCAGGAGAAGCTAATTTGTTTTTAATCCCAGCCAAATTTCAGGAGAGAATTTTAATGTCTCCACTACTCACACCAACCATTGATTCACCTTGCACCCTCGGACAACTGGTTTCCCCAACGAGTGGTACTTCACAAAATTCTCCCCCACTATCACAAGGTGGCCTCTTGCCCCCTTGATCTCTTTCCTGGACCCTTCCCTTTGACAACAAAGTTTGGACACAGCCGACACCTGCCTGTGTTGCTAGAGATAAAGATCCACACAAAGTAGCTTCATTGTTACTCTCTATAACACGCCCCTCATTAACCACGGTTTCCTCCCGTGCACGTGCCTCCGCCTGTTGAATAGTTGTGGGAATATTACAATCATTTACACCAAATCCTTCTCTAACTACAGGTGAGCCCTGCCCGTCAATCGATGTAAGTTTAGACGGTCGGCTCCTACGTCGTCAATCTATTTGATCCAGGGTGCTGAATCTATTCACTTGGGGAAAGCTAGTCAGAATAGGGATATAGGTATTGACTCCCTTCCAGTTTGCCTCCCCCACTTGAGCACTACATCACAGAGTATCCTGGGCCCCGCAGAGCTGTCCTCCTCTGTAACCACTGGGATTATTGTGAGAAACGGGATAAAAGTAGGATAGATGTAAGGGTTGAATTTGCGTTGCTGAACGAGCTGGGAACCAGTTGAGGATATGTTCCACAGCGCGTCTATTCCTAAAATTATTTATAACGCAATCTCCCAAAATATTTTCTTCCCGAGACCCCACCCAATCCACTCGTCTGACTAACAAAATTTCGCCAGATACCTGCAAAGGAAGTGGCCTATTGTGATTAAGCCACTGGATACATTTGTTTTTAAGTTTGCTATAAACCTCATTTTTTCCCTGGCTCAAAACTGGGACCCCTGCAAGCACCACCACATACGGTAGGGACTCAGGGGGAGATCTATGCATGGTGAAGCTTTAGTTGGCACATCATGGGGCATATTACTATTTGGTCTGGCTTGTCGGTTCTTAGTTCCGCTTCCAACCCCAGTCTATCCCCTACTGGTCATTACATTGTTTTATTTGCAAAGTTGCTTGTTTGGGGTAACGGGTCATTTGCTACTGCAGCAGAGAGAGATGGATCAGATAAATCAGTCATAGTAGACAGGACGGGGTGATGACCATCACTGTTAGGTTGCAGCCTATCTTGATTTCCATTCACCCCTGTGTCCCGTAGTCCACCCTGTGCCTGGGCAGGATCAGCCAGTGATTCAAGATGTGTATGTCTGGTTTCTGTCATAGTGAGTCTATCGTAAATAGGGAGACAAGTCTTTGTGAAAATAAGTTCTAATTTAGTCCAAAAGTCTGCTCCCAGCTCAGTAAGGCCCATATCACTGAAGCTCTTTGTAGGCGTTATCGCTTGTACAATGGGCAGGCCTGCGACAGGGCTGTTTGGTGGTCTTATAATTTGACTCTCCCCCGCAATGTTGCATTTCGGTATTTTCACTTTGCTGTTTTTCAGAGGGGCACCCCCTCGCTTCCTTTTTGAGATCGGGTCAGCTGCCAAATTTAAAACCCCCGGTTTAGAGATATTTTTGGATCGTGTTTTTGGTCTTGGAGTCGATGATCCTGAGTGCTCCTGATTATGATTAGATTTACTTTGGGTGGCTAAACCAGTGTCCGTGCAAGCAAGGGCAGTAGGCAGACCTTCAACAATTTGTAATAAATTGCTCCCCTCTCCAGTAGCACCATGCACAGCAGAATCTGACCCTTGTTGATAATTTGGCGACAGTGCATGTACCAGCAAACCCATAGATGACCGTTTGTCGAAGGCAGGGTCCATGGATAGCCTCCTTTTGGTCAGTTAAATTTCATGGGCCAACACAGATGATGCCCTCGTGAGAAATTGGTCCAGGGTACCAACTATTGACCCGCCATTGATAGACTTCCTACCCTTCCCCGCCTTGGAGGTAGTCTTTGCAATAGTGGGCTGGGAAGCGGCCATTGCAGTACTCACTTGCAGTGGTTATTGCGTATAAGTACTAATTATTTGACAACTGGATGCGGTATATGTCAACACACCAGGCTTACAGTTGCTGGCACTCCCTGCATGCACTGTTACCTTGTGGGGGCAATTTGCAATGAAGAGAGGTTACACTCTTCTGCAGAATTGGGCAGGACACCTATCACAAGTGGAAACCTCCTTTGCAGTGCTTGGACATTTCTTTCTCCATGCGCTGTAAATTAAATGCTTCATAAGTGAACTAACACAACTACTGCTTAATCAAGCGTCCATAAAGTGGATGGAACATATGGGTGAAGCCATATACCCTTTCTATATTATCCTCTGTTAAATCTTTTATCATTTGAGGAATCTATAACTGTTGGAAATGGCCCTTTTTGTAGGGCTATCCCCAAACATTTTACTTTTCCCTCCTATTTTTCCTGACCTTTTTGTGTTGGTTTTAGGACTCTGGGCACTTAACCACTGCTAATCAGTGCTAAAGTGCATGTGCTCTCCGTGTAAACTGTGATATTGATTAGTGTTTTCATGTTTGGACATTTGAGTTACCTGTTAGCCCCTAGTAAAGTGCACTGCGTGTGCCAGGGTCGGTGAATCAAATAATACTCGGGGCCTGCAGCACTGGTTGTGCCACCCCCGTGAGTAGCACTAAAAACAGTAACTCAGACCTGCCATTGCAGAGTCTGCGCGCAGTTTGTAAGTGCCATGTTGACTTGGCCAGTGCACACACTTGCCATCCCCTAACCTTCCCTTTTCTTACATGTCAGGCACCCCTCAGGTAGGCCCAAGGTACCCCTGTGGGCAGGGTGCAATGTATGTGAAAGGTGGGACTTGCCCTCGTGTGTGTGGCATGTTCTAATAGTGAATTACAGCCAATTTTGTTTTTCACTATTTCAATTCTACCAGTTCCCCATAGGACAGAATGGGAGTTTTGTTTATAACATCTTATAAACATAACTGGCCCAGGGAATTTGGTAAGAAAAGAACATTTAGTATGTCTGAAATCAGTATCTAAAGGTGCATCTTTTAGTGAAGGTGGTTTTTACATTCTGCGTTTGAAAATACCACTTTTTGAAAGTGGGTATTTTCTTGCTCAATCACCCCATGGGCCTCTGTTGGAATGTGGATTGCCTGTCTGGGTTTTGGATGATAACAATAACAATAACAGACAGCTAAACCTGCCTCTAGCCAAACCTTAAAATGAGAATAGAAATACGATTTCTGTGTATAAGGTGCAAATGAATGAGTCTTCATTCCACCCACAGAATTGGTGAAATTTGATATTTCTGATTCACTCTTGTAAAGCAGAGTTCTAGTCTGATTCTGCCAAACGCCTTATGGCAGAATTGTTTCCTGCAAGCATTCAGAAATGAGAGTGCGAATGACATTTGGCACCCCCCAGTGCCATTTTTTAAGGCAGGCGTTTGTGAGCAGTGATGGTCAGAGGGCTACTAGATTTGCAGCCACTGGAGTAGATTTTCTACTCGAACTGCTGCAAAATCAACTTGAACAGCAGTGTGCTCTTGCACGCCGCATTATGCCTTTTGCTCATATTTTTCAGTCTCTGCTTGTGCTACTGGTGCTAAATTGCAGCTTGCACATGACATGCATAGTTTCCTATTGCCGGATCTCTGCCGAATCTCAGAGAGGTTTCATGTAACCCGTGAAATTCCACAGAGGGAGGCTCCACTAGTATCGACCCCTACTTAAGACATGCTAAAGATGCTTACGAAATTTAAAACTAAAGGGAAAGGAGGACTTCTTGGAAAAGTGCAGGTGGAATATTAGATAAAGATGGAAGTTACAGTTAGTTAGCATTCACTCCTCGACACAGGGGTGTAACTACCATTTGTGCGGCAGGTGCAGTGACACTAGGTTCCAGAGCCCTCAGGAGCCCATTGAATCCTGAAAAATGTTGCATTTTACTACCCCAATAGCACTCTGAAGTGCCATTTTTCTTGTTTGCACTAGGTCCCATGGCATTTTTGCTACGCTACTACAAAGAGGAGAGTAGACACCACACTAGAAAGTAGCAAGTGGCAAAAGCGGATTCCTATTGCGCCCACTTTTCGTCTTCTCTCTGAACAATTGAGGATTACAGGAGAAAGCAGTGAAGGCCATACAGAAGCATTTGTCTAATTTAGGCCACAAGTCTCCAAAAAATATGTGATATGACAGTTGTGCATATTTGATTCACAATTATGACACGTGAATTAAATGTCTTAGTAAATGATGTTAAAACATTATGATACCTTAATAGCTTATTTATCTCGTCTATAACAGTCTAATTTTCTTTGTGTTCACCTGCAGTGTATTCTGCCTTGTCACCGAGACAGGCATACTTTTATACATCTCATTTATTGTTTTTAACTTGCATTTCCTATTTATTAGATAACTACATTGTAAACATGCCTACAAATGTTATTAAAGTTCACTGTTTAGGGACTTACTTTTAATATCTTTGTGTTCTATGCAAATAACAGGTTAAGACACCAATGTGGTCAGCTCATCCTTTCATCTTCATAGGTCATAATGAAATGGGTGCAAGATCACCTGGGTATTGTTGAATGCGTAGAAAACTGGTTCACTTAGAGTACATTATGCATTAGTGCAATAAAAAACAATTTTTTTAATCTAAAAATAATGAGTTATTGTAGTAATTGCAAAAGAGTGATTCTTTTGTTTCCCACGGGTATTCTTTCAATTTGAGCCAAAGGACAACATGCATTCCTTGAAAAAGCACAAAGGCACATCCCTTGATTGATACATTCTCAGCACTTAATGGTTTAATACAGAGAGCAAAGGGTAAAAGGGTTGTTTCCTCTGTAGACTTAAAGTGGAAGCACATTAGGTAAGGATAGGTTGGACGTGTCTGTTTCAGCATACAATTAATGCACGTGTTGTCGATTGCACAAGTGAGACACAGTTCTCTGCGGAAAAGAGGGCCTCCTTCCATGACCTTGTTAATTGTAAGTGTTAGAATGGGGTTTCTGGTTAGCAGAGGTATGCATCCAGTCCAAGCAGAAACCACCACTCTAGACAGAGTAAGCTAAATGCACACTAAAAGATAACCCATGCCCACCCTATTGTAGCTTGGCATAGAGTAATCAGGCTTATCTAAAGGGGCAATGTGTAAAGTATTTGTGCAAAATACACACATACACACATACAGTAACACAATTAAAACACCACAACAGGACTCCACCACACAGGTTTAGAAAAATAGACAATACATCAAGACCAAAATGACAAAAATCCAATTAGTAGAACTCGAGTTATGAATTTTAAAATATTATAAAGAGTTCCAGCACTTAGAAGCAATAAGCGGCAATTATCTGGTCACGCTGGACAGGGGCAAAGTCAATAGTTCGGGCCGACTGAGATGTAGTGCAGGCCAGCTACAGGACTCATGCAGGCCCCGGAGAACAGAGGGGCATATTATCAAGGGGGTTTATCTCCGCTTTTTTGGCTTTAAAAGCCAAGAAAGCGGAGATAAAATTATCTCCCTATTACCAAGCTGTCGCTAACACCAGTTAGTGACAGCTAATAGGAGATAGCGACCATCTTGGGCCCCGCTTTGCATGTCAGTGATATTTATCACTAATGACATGCAAAGTGGGCGTGCCAAGATGTTAGCGACTGGAAACAGTCGCTAACATCGCTATCTCCTATTACCAACTTTTGGAGATATTCGCGCTAAGCGCGAATATCTCCAAAAGCTAACACCTGCCCTGAGCAGTTCTTCAGCATGTTATCCAATGGGAGGTGGATAACATGGCTAAGAGCATTTGCTCGATAATGCATGAATATCGCTGACTTTTCAGCGATATTCATGCATTGCGGCCGTTTTTTATCGCATTTGCGATAAACCTTGCTAATAGCAAGGTTTATCTGCGATAAAAATCGCCGATGTGCGGCGATAATTTTTGTCTCTAAACAAGTTTGAGACAAAAATTATCGCTAGTTGTTGGTAATATGCCCCAGAGTTTCTTATCCTGGTCCCAACAACGAGATGCTGGGTGCAGTCGAGTGATGAGTCAAGACATGCATCGATGTCTATATCACAGTGGTGGCGATGCGTCAGATCCATAGACGAAGCACCAAGTCAAGATGTGTTGGTTCCGAAGTGTGATGGGCAGTTCCTTCACCCAGTTGATGGATGTGTTGATCTCTCCAAACTGCCACAGTGGCGATGCGTGGTTCTGATGCGTCAGGCTCTCAAAGCGATGCATTGGTTCAGAGAGTGATATGCTGATTCTACTCCTGCAATTGGGTCAATGCGCCGATTCTGCTACACGTAGACTCGAAACACATTGATTTTCATGATGCAAGTCTCTGGGTCTACTTCCAGTGAACCAGGCACAGGAGCAGGGTTAGAGACTTCACTATCCCTAAGTCTCAAGGGACCGGAGGCAAGCCAATAGGTCATTGGAGATCACTTTGGTGCAAAAGCAAAGTCTAGCTCTCCTTTGCAGAGTCAGAGAGCAGCAGATGGCAGGGCAGCACAGGAGAAGAGCAGGCTTTCCAGGTCAGCAGTCGAGTAGAGTGTCAGTCCTTGATGCAGCACAGCAGATCTTCTGAAAGAGTCCAGTTTTAGGTCCAGATGTATCTGATATGGTGGGATGAGGGACCCCATACTTATACGCAAATGTGCCTTTGAAGAGTGGCTGACTACAAAAAAGTATCTTTGAAGTGCACAAGTATCCTTTCTTCCTCAGCCCTGGCTCCAAACTATCTGTAGGGAGTAATCAGCCTTTGTGTTGGGTCAGAGCACTACGTATTTAGATGTGAGTGTCAGTCCCTCCCTCGATCCTGCCCAGGAAGAGCCATCAGAATGCAGATGAATAAAGATGATTACTTTAACACACCTAATCTTCCTCTGTTTGTGGTTGTCTAGAGGGAATGCACAAATTGGAACTGTCACCCACAGCAGGTGTGTACTGGATACAGGCTCCAGGCACACATATCAGTAAGAGCGGAGAAATGCCCACTTACTAAAAGGGGCATTTCTAAAATAATAAGGTTAAATCAGTTTGCCAGTGAAGATGATTTATCAATGCCATTCCAAAGATATAAAACATGAGGCAGATGCTCTTTTCTGATCAGGGATTACAGCTTAAAAGTGTAATAAGTAATTCCCAATGTTGAACTATGAGAGGTGTAGGCCTCACAGTAGTGAAACACAAATTGGGGTGTTTGTCAATACCAGGACATGGAAAACTTAACAGTACATGTCCTACCTTTCTTACACAGCACCCTGCCCTATGGGCTTCCTAGAGCCTACCTTAGGGTTAATTTAGGTGTCATAAAAGGGGAGTTTAAGGCTTGGCAAGTCGTTATAAAGGCCAAGTCGAAGTGGCAGGAAAGCGCACAAACACGCCCAGTAATGGCAGGCCTAAGACTGGTTGGAAAGGCTACTTCTGTGGGTGGCACAATCAGTGCTGCAGGCCCACTAGTAGCATTTTAGTTATAGGCCCTGGGTATATGGTACACCACTTTACATGGAACTTACATGTAACCTAAATATGCCAAAGAGGTCTTAACACCAATGTTACCATGCTTAGGGGAGATGTACATGCACTTTAGCACTGGTCAGCAGTGGTAAAGTGGTCATAGACCTAAGGTCAACACAAAGAAGTTCAGATAAGTAGGAGGAGGAAAGCAAAAAGTTTGGGGTGGACCTTCAGTGAGGGCCATTTTCCAACAGTAGAGAAACACTATCCGCTTGTGTCTTCACAGACAAGGGCCCTGTATTCTTCTCTTGATCCTTCTCGTCTGTTGAGACAAGTTGAGGCAGGAAAAGGCAATGATGCAGAGCTTGTTCCTCTCTCACCAGGCTCCCTCGAGACTGTTGAAATCCTGAAGAGGCAGGGAAAGGTGTGGCAGCGCTGCATCTCCACCCCTCCTCCACCTCCATCCGCTCTGTGAGATCTGGGAAAAGTGTAGCAGGTGCCAGCAGCATTTACACCACTTCCTCAAGGTCTATGAAGATTCGAGGGAGACAATGGCAGGGAACACCATTAACTACGAAGGTATAAGCAAGAAACCTAATGGCCCATGCATTTTACACACTGGAGGAAGATTTCTCAAGCTATGATTTGCCATGTGGTGCAGCTTGATCAATCTCAGTGGTAACCACTTCGTAAAATCAAAAATGGAAGTAGGTAGAGGAGAACATAATACTATCAACGTCAATCAACCGGTTTAATGTCAATAAAATACCTGAGAAATTTTCCTCTGCAGGTAGAATGGCATTGCCTATGCTTCTGAGCATGAATATTAGTATTAAGACCGGAATTGTTGACGTGGATACATTATGCAGATTGCCAAAACAGAGAATATTCAATGGCTCAGTTAAACAACATTTCTTTATTTTATGTGCTTGATGATTAAAATGTATGATTCTTTCATGTTTTTGGCTAGAAGTTACTGAGCAACCAGTCCTCAGTTAGAGCATTACCCCCACTGAGATTATTTTGGTGTTTTCCACAAGAGATATTTACTATAATTGAAAATGTTTTTGCCTTTCTAAAATAAGAGCTGTGTTTATTCTTTGTTAAACACTGCAATCCTTGTCATTTACTAGAGTGTATGTTTGTAATGGGTTTTCAACACTACTGGGATAAGTGCCATTGAAGCTTTGGCAGGATATTACTTCTGCTGAGGCAGTGAGAGCAGCAGCCCGGTTGGCAGGGCGCTCCTTTTAGAAGCCAGAGTCACATTACTTTATTACTTGCTCTGAATTTAACCTGTTGTTTCTACTTCACTACTAATAATCAAAAGAAAAGGTTTCCTTGAAAGAGTAAAAGAAGCCTTTCATTCAAGTATCTGACATAAATATACATGCAATGTTTATTGGCACAAGGACAATAAACAGCTAGTCAAATAGCACAGAGGTTCATATAGTTGTTATAGATACCCCTGTGCAACTTGGAATCAGAATCCTAAAATATGTCTTTGTATATGAGCGACAGGAGCACTTCTGCAATGGATTACTCCGGGATTACGATTTCCGACAACCTTTTCATGGATTTCGTGGGCCACTGCAAAGTGGCCCTGGGGGTACTTCTAGTGCCCCCAGGCATCGCCATACACCGTGTTCCATGCACCGTATGGTGCATGGCAAACAGTGCACGGAAGTGCACAAAGTGCTCCTTTACACTGTGGCTTGTGCACAAGCTGCCATATAAAAGAGCACCTTCCAGCTGCCAGCACGGCGGTCCAATCGTAATGCGGTGGTCGGACCACCAACTGCTTGCAGGGGGTCCCCTGACCGCCACAATAGCAGTCGGCAGTCTGACTGACCGAGATCCAAATAAGGTCCTTAGATGTGGAACCTGTCTGAGGAGGGATGCGACAGCTTCCCGGGCACACACACAGCCACACCTGAGTACTTCACAGGTCTTTAAAAGACCATTTACTTGCTATTTATTTCTAGATTTCTAAAGCGCGTAGCTGCCCGTGAGCGTCCCAGCGCTGACCCATTACTGATGTGATAAGGAAGAGGGAAGCTCAAGGGAACAGCCATGTCTTCAGTGATTTCCGAAATGCTAGCAAATTGGGTTGAGCACGAAGGTCAGAGGGCAGAGAATTCTACAATTTGGGCGCATTGTACGAAAAACGGTGGCCTCCTGTTCGTGCTCTATTGATCTTGGGAACATGAGTGAGGTGGGCATTAGAGGATCGGAGGGGTCTGGAGGTGATATAAGGAGTGACTAGATCTTTGAGTATATGGGGGGCTTTTCCGTTAAGAATTTTGTGCGTAAGGCAGAGCGCCTTGAACTGCACTCTTTCTATGATGGGTAGCCAGTGTAGTTCACGGATAGCTGGTTTGGCTGAGCGGCGGGTCTTAGTATTGGTCAAAATCCTGGCGGCGGCGTTTTGTACTACTTGTAATTTAGTTGTAACTTTCTGGGGTACACCCAGGTACAGTGCGTTGCCGTAATCCAGCCTTGACAAAACAAGGCCTTGGATCAAGAGTTTCCTTGATTGGAAAGGGAGCAGTGGTAGGATTTTTCGGGTGGACCGTAGGAGACCGAAGCAGACTCCAGCCGTTTTCCTGGCTTGGGTTTGCATGGTGAGATTTTTATCTAGCCATAGACCGAGGCTTTTAATCTCGGGCTTGGGAGTTGGAGGTTTACCCATGCAAGGGGGCCAGAGGGAGTCTGGATGGAAGTGGGCTTGATTCCCCATCACCATGATCTCAGTTTTGTCGCTATTCAGCTTCAAGTGAGATCTGTCCATCCAGCTGACTATGTCTCTTAGGCAGGAGTAGAGGTCTATGATGGGATTTTCCTGCTTGGTGAGAGAAACCACCAGCTGTGTATCATCCGCGTATGTCAGGAGTTTTATCCCATATGGGGTGACTATCTTTTCCAGGGGGGACATATATACGTTGAAGAGCGTAGGGCTCAAGGAAGAGCCCTGAGGCACTCCACAACGTATAGGGGTCTCTTTAGATGAATAGTTGCCCTCTATGACCTGGAATGAGCGGTTGTGAAGAAACGATTTCAGCCAAGACAGGGCGATGCCTGTAATCCCAAGGTCGCTGAGTCGCTGGGCCAGGATCTGGTGGTTGACCGTGTCGAAGGCCGCGCTTAGGTCCAGGAGGATCACTGCCACTGATCCTCCTGTGTCCATGATCTTCCTGGCTTCCTCCACCACTGTCACCATCGCGGTTTCAGTGCCCTGGCCCGGGCGAAAGCCTGTCTGTGATGATTTAAGTAATTCGTTGGATTCAAGATACTTAGACAGCTGAGAGTTGATGAATTTTTCTGTGATCTTGCTGGTGCATGGAAGGAGGGAGATCGGTCTAAAGTTGGAGAGGTTGAGGGGTTCTAGGTTAGGTTTTTTTAATAAGGCCCTCACCTTCACCTTTTTCCAGCTGGGGGGAACCAATCCGTTGGTCATCGAGGCATTGATCACATTTACCAGTGGTTCGAGGATAGTGGGTGCAGCCAGCTTTAAGATTTTGACTGGAGCAGGGTCCGAAGGTGTGCCACTTTTAAGTGAGTGGAAGATGGGGGACAAAGTATCAGGACTTATCGGGATGAATGAATCAAGTCCCATATTAAGATCGTTGCCCTGCCATACAGATGTCAATATCTGGTCTGTCGGGGAAAGGGGTGGGAGTAACTGTAAAATATTTTGGATTTTTTGGTCAAAAAACATAGCCAGTTTATCACAGTGGTTGTTTGAGGGGTCGATAGAGCCGGTGGGTTCGGGTGTTTTGAGAAGTTGTTTCACGATTCGGAAAGTCTCCCTCGATGAACATGATGCCGAGCTGATTTTCTCTTGAAAAAAAGCAGTCTGGGCATTTTTCAGGGCTTTTTTATACGTAAGAATAGACAATCTGTAGTCCTTCCTGCGGTTAGGGTCGAAGTCTTTCCGCCATTCTCTTTCGGCTTTTTTGCAAAGTTTCTTTAGCTGGCGGGTCTCCTGGAAGAACCAAGGGGCAGATGTTTTTTTATGGGAGGTAAGATGAGATTTTTTTGGGAGAGTCATGTTAAGGGAATTTTCAATCCAGGAGGAGAACTTCATATCTGCTTTGATAGGGTCTGTTTCCTTGGTTGGTTTATGGAGTTCCAAGGCCTGCTTCCACTTCTCCGTGTCTAATTTGGCCCAGGGACGCGTGGGTTTGTCTGAGGGTCAATTGGGGGAGAGGATATGAGGTATTTCCCAACTAAAAGGGATGAGTAAGTGATCCGACCATGGCAGCGGGATCGGGGCCTTAGTTTTCAAATTGGTCATGTTACTTATGATGGGGTCAAGTAGATGTCCGAGTATGTGCGTGGGTTGATTGCTCTGTAGATGGAGCTGAAGAGTCGCTAGGTCTGCAATTAATTCTGAGGCAGTGTTGTCATCGCTATTATCGAAGTGAATATTAAGGTCCCCTAGGACTACCATGTTGGACGAAGTACTGGACAGTATTGTTGAAAATTCCACCAGGGAACTACAGAATTGACCAAAAGGCCCTGGTGGGTGGTAGATGAGGACTCCAGAGAGAGATTTGCATGGGGATAGTTGGATATTAAAATGTACATTTTCACAATTCGACAGGGGACTGTCGTGGAGTTGACATGTAAATTGTTCCCTATAGATGATAGCGATCCCTCCTCCCTTTCCCTTTGCTCGATCTAAATGTTGCAGGAGGTAACCCTGAGGTAGCGCCTGAACAATGTCATAGTTCGAGTCTGGGATGAGCCACGTTTCTGTAAGAAACAAGATTTCGAATTTCTCCTCTTTTAATAGCATATATATTTCCTGGAAGTGTTTGGGTAGAGATCTACAATTTAATAGAGCCATATTAATGATTGTCGGAGGTAGTTGGTTCTTCAATATTGGAGAAAATTTGAATGGGCAGTATAGACATTGCATGCAGCGGTTCTCACCTTTAAGGGAGTTGGTGCAGGAGGCCTGTAAGGGCTGGTTCAGCTGTAGCAGAGAGTCCCTAGAGTACAACAGCCTTGCTTGAGGGGGAAGGTCCAACGTGCCTGGCCCTAGGCTCGTTCTGGCGCGGACGGGCGCAGACGGGCTTGCCTTAGGCGCTCCTTCGGCGCGCAGACGGCGCTTCCGCCAGTGGCACATTATATGTAGAGGAAGAGGTGGGGGGGCGTGTCCAGAAAGGGGTCGTGGCCTCGGTACACGCCGTCAATGGCGTCAGCCAGAGGGCGTTGTCGGCGTTTGGGGAGCCGCTGCTCGCTTTCAGCAGGGTCCCAGGTCGTGTACAAAGGGCTTGTCAGAGGTAGGATATTTTTTAAAAACACAGTTTAAGTGACACTCAAATTATAAAAACAAGCAACAAAATACAGCTCCCGGCTTCCGCCTCAGGAGTAATGGATCTAAAGCGCGCTCGTATTCAGCGCCTTTTCAAGCTGGGGGGGGGGGGCGTGTCCAGAAAGGGGGCGTGGCCTCGGTACACGCCGTCAATGGCGTCAGCCAGAGGGCGTTGTCGGCGTTTGGGGAGCCGCTGCTCGCTTTCAGCAGGGTCCCAGGTTGTGTACAAAGGGCTTGTCAGAGGTAGGATATTTTTTAAAAACACAGTTTAAGTGACACTCAAATTATAAAAACAAGCAACAAAATACAGCTCCCGGCTTCCGCCTCAGGAGTAATGGATCTAAAGCGCGCTCGTATTCAGCGCCTTTTCAAGCTGGGCGGGGGGGCGTGTCCAGAAAGGGGGCGTGGCCTCGGTACACGCCGTCAATGGCGTCAGCCAGAGGGCGTTGTTGGCGTTTGGGGAGCCGCTGCTCGCTTTCAGCAGGGTCCCAGGTCGTGTACAAAGGGCTTGTCAGAGCCCTTTTGAGGCTTTGTTGTGTTTTCACCCCTTCTTAGAGCCTCTGCATCTCCACTCTGCATATTGCTGGGAGAATCAGCCCCCCCCCACCGCCGAAATTTTAGTAACTCCCCCCCTCGTGTTATGGCATGGTGATATATAGAGGAGTAGAAGGCGACAAAGAATGATGAACATGTAAGATAAAAGAGTTGCATACAAGGAATTCTCATGTGTATATGAGTAAGAGAGAGAGAGAGAGAGAGTGTGTGTGTGTGTGCGTGCGTGCGTGCGTGCGTGCGTGTGTGTGTAGAATTGAAGTGGGTGTAAAAAAGAAAGTGATGAGAAGAAAAATATGGTGTGTCGGTTTTCACACACATTCAGGGCATTCATCTCTAGAACACGTACTCCTACAAGTGTAAAAATGTCTGTTGTAAATTACAAATGTCCCTTTTCAATCATGAAAGAAGCTATTTGTACATATAAGTTAAAGTCACATGCACAGAGAGCTATGTGAATTGGGATCACCACTACGCACAAGTACAACAGAATGCATCCTGTACACACCAGACACAGCTATTATTTTCTATGTAGTTGTTTGTAATGATGCTCCCAACAGCGCAAGGAGCATATATTCATCACTAAACATTAGCCAGATACCTCCGCTTACATCCCAAAGAACACTGTATCTAGTTTAGTGTCTTTCATTGTCAGGTGAACCATGAGAGTGGAGATACTGGCAGAAGATAGTTTAGAGAGCAAGGATTACAGTGGGGGGCTCGAGATGCAGGTGTTGCATGCTCCTGTGGGAGAGGATCCCATAACTGGCACCTTAAATGCCCCTTCTGGCTTTGATGGTATGTGGGTTAGAAGTATTTACATCACAGTTCAGTTTGCTGGGTAGGGATGAATTCTCAGAGGGACCATTCTGGTGGTGTTTGCACGAAATACAGGTAATCCCGTAGGAATCCAGATAGGCTGATGCAGTTGTATAATTAATTATTCTTAGAGAGGAATTACAAGGTTATTTACATAGCTGAGACTAAGTTTAATTAGCTTATACTAATAATCCTGACGTGACATCTGACAGGCCAAAGTTGTCCCTGAACTAAGCGCAGGGAGAGAAGAGAGATCTGTTTGGGTCTACCCTGCTTATTTTGCCCAGATCCATTTTATTTAAGAGATTCTCCCAGTAACACTGGCAACAGGGGGCTGAGGGAGTTTGTGTTGGTTGCTTTCACTGACAGGCATGGAATGATTTTGGTTTCTTGTAAGGCTGGTTTAGTTTCTATGGGAGGAGTTAATGTGTGGAGTCAGGCTTTGGGAAAGGCCATTTCATGTGTGTTCTCCTTTTATGAGGGGTTCTGGTATATTGTTGACACAAGGCATTCTCCCAGAAATGTAAATACACATAGGGGTTGGAAAATGTTAAAATGTCATACATAAAGATTGGATAAATCGAACGACCACTCTTTGTGAAGGGGGCTTAGGTGAAGATTGCAGTGCCTTAACTCTCCAGAGGTAAGGCACTGCAGTTATGTGGCTCGAATCATGCACCAGATGGTTTTCTGCTTCTGGATGTTCTGTCCAGGATGACCTTGTCACTGCGAATTCCTTCAGCCTGAAATGCAGCCTTAAAAGTTGCAGGACTTAGCAGTTGCTGCAGGGAACCTTTTCACACACCACAATGGCAATATGTAGTGTCCTAGCTTTTGTCTATGCTTGTGTATGCCATTTTCAACCACATGCTCTGCCAGTAGAATGTTACAGTCTGATGATGTATTACGGAATGTTGGGTGACTGTCAAGAGAAAGCCACAGTTGTGATGGGGCTGAGCAGCATGCTGGCTGCTCCTGGTGGGGCTCATCTGCATATCTACAATAAATCATCCTGCACTCAACAAACTGTCTGGACTTCATTACTACATTTTTATGGCGACGTGCAGCAAGTGCGGAGCGAAGTGTCTTCCTGCGTCCTGACACTACATTTTTATGGCGACGATCTGGAAACTTACCCTGTTCTACATGCTCAACAAAAGAATTAAATATCAAAGAAGTCAAGATTTTTCAAAAGCTGTACTTTGGTTCATTTGTTGCATCCACAAGAATGGTGCCTTCAAGTAAAGTAAGTCTTTTCACAAGCCTGGTGACAATTGATGGTTCAGTCACAACAAATATTTTTACAATTCTTCAAACCTGACAAACGTCCCTGTTATTGGATATCTGAGCCACATGGGAGGTGTTTGGGCCCTTTTGGAGGTTATTTAGCGCAACCCTTTATCAAATTGGTGAACTTTGTGGGGCTTGTGCAGAGATGTGAGAGACATCGAAGGCTCGGATGATCGGCACCCATGGAGAGCTAACAAATTTCTTTGTTATGAGAATGAATGTTGGCAGTGTTCCTGGCTCTAACTTTTGGTGCTTTGCAGTTTTTCTACACATTTTCACTGCGTGTGCCTTCACTATGACAGTTAGACCGGTGTCTCTGATTTCAAATGGTGTACGAGCTGTACTCTGCGCACTGACGCTCAACGCAGTAAGACTTACTTGCTCTTTATCTGTCCCGCGACGGCTCCAATGGATCCTCTGTGATGTATTTCAGTCTTTTCAGCTGCATATGGACGCTTTCCAGCTTGGACATGTGGGGAGCCATCCGTGCCGCCATCTTGCATTTGGATGCTTCACTGCAAGACTGGAAGCATGTAGTCAAAGAGTTCCCAAGACGTATGTTTTTTTTTCTGCTAACCACACTGTCAATAAAGTCTACGGTTATGTTTACATAACCAGGGATGTCTCCGCTTCTTTGTTCTGATCCTCATTTTGAAGAATGAGAGGTGAGACACAGGATATTGACACATTCTTCATGGGGAAACATCAAGCAAAGTCCTCTTTTATTGTCCGTTTTCTTTCACATTATGCTATAAAGTTTCTGTTTTGCAGCAGGTGCGGCGCGAAGTGGCTTCCTGCATCCTGACACTTCGTATGTTGCCACGTATGTCTCTGCACTTATCTGTCTGCTGTTCGTCATGGAGTTTTCTGAAGTTTGTTTCAAAGATGCAGAGTTCTCTATCCTGGTTACATGCACCATGTTCTTTGATGGCCTTTGCACATTATCTGTTGATGCAGAGCAACTTATTGTCTGTTGTTCTACATGAAGTTCTCTGATGTTAGTTTCAAAGATGCATGGCACTCCATCCCGGTAACATGCACACCATGTTTTTTGACTGCCTGTGCACATTGAGTTATTAAGTCAGAAGCTCCTACCTCAAATGCACTGTGTTTGGCACCACTGTTTCTGGGAGGTTTGTTACTGCATGCGTGTGGAAATTGTTTTAGTTTGTTTGATGCAAATGTTTTCATTTTTTCACTATGGGGTCATTCGTATTATTCACAGTGCATTTATGGTCACACATCCACGTTTAATGTTTCATCCCTAACACGTGGGATTGTGTCATGAGTTTAGCTGCCCATTATTTAGTAAGCATACTTATCCTTACACTTGGGATGTTCTGGTTAAATACTGCTCGGGTGAGAGGTCGCTGACGGGGTGATTTTTTTCAAGTTACTGTTTTTCTCAAGTTTTATCCTTCACAAGATTGTATGTTGTTTTATTTTCATTTAGCTCAACAGAGTACATATATAGACCCTAGGTACGCTCTGTCAATAGTTTAATTCTTCGATTATCTCTATTTACATGCCTGCATGCAGTCCTGACTATTAGCTAGCCTCCCTAACTTTTTGGGGTATTTCTTAGGTTCATTTAAAATGTTCTATTATACCATTACTCCACACAGTGTGTCTAGAATGGGATATATTTCCATTACGGTGCACGTCGATTGACCTCTACACAAGTTGTCCAGGTTGTCTTTACATGGACGTCAAGTGACCTCCACACGAGGTTGTCCAGGTTGTCCTATACACGAGGTTGTCCAGGTTGTCCTTACATGGACTTCAAGTGACCTGTATACGAGGTTGTCCTGGTTATTCGTACACAGTCTATTATATTTTTAACTCACACAGTGTGTGCCATGTGGGGTTTAGTCCTATTATTTTAGTGCACAACATGTGATCTCTTCACGAGATTGTCTCTACACGGGTCTAATCCCACTCTCAATTGTTCTTCACCCTGTTTTCATTTAGACTCAATGCTTTACAATGTCGATTCTCCATTGCTATGTTGTTTACAGGGAAGTAGGAGTGAGGTTATTGTACTCATTCATTCTATCTTCAGTCTGTTTTCTTTATTTCTCATGCTGTGCTTTGCCTCCTGTCATACCTGTCTGGCCAGTGGGGGTGTCTGGAGGTAAGGATTGGTGCTTTCTTGTTCTTCTTTTGGTTTCTATCTTATTTGTTGTATTAGAAGAAAAGGAGATATGTAGTATCCTAGTTTATGTCCATGCTTGTGTATGCCATTTTCCACCACATGCTCTGCCAGTAGAATCTTTCTGTATGATGATGTATTATGAAATGTTGATTGACTGTCAAGAAAAGCCACAGTTGTGATTGGGTGAGCAGCATGCTGACTGCTCCTGGTGGGGCGTATCTACATATCTACAATAAATCATCCTGAACTCAACAAACTGTCTGGACTTCATTACTACATTTTTATGGTGACGTGCAGCAAGTGCGGAGCGAAGTGTCTTCCTGCGTCCTGACACTACATTTTTATGGCGACGACCTGGAAACTTACCCTGTTCTACATGCTCAACAAAAGAATTAAATATCAAAGAAGTCAAGATTTTTCAAAAGCTGTACTTTGGTTCATTTGTCTCATCCACAAGAATGGTGCCTTCAAGTAAAGTAAGTCTTTTCACAAGCCTGGTGACAATCGGTGGTTCAGCCACAACAAATATTTTTACAATTCTTCAAACCTGACAAACGTCCCTGTTATTGGATATCTGAGCCACATGGGAGGTATTTGGGCCCTTTTGGAGGTTATCTAGCGCAACCCTTTATCAATTTGGTGAACTTTGTGGAGCTTGTGCAGAGATGTGAGAGACATCGAAAGCTCGGATGATCGGCACCCATGGAGAGCTAACAAATTTCTTTGTCATGAGAATGAATGTTGGCAGTGTTCCTGTCTCTAACTGTTGGTGCTTTGCAGTTTTTCTACACATTTTCACAGCGTGTGCCTTCACTATGACAGTTAGACAGGTGTCTCTGATTTCAAACGGTGTACGAGCTGTACTCTGCGCACTGACACTCAACACAGTAAGACTTACTTGCTCTTTGTCTGTCCCGCGACGGCTCCAATGGATCCTCTGTGATGTATTTCAGTCTTTTCAGCTGCATATGGACGCTTTCCAGCTTGGACATGTGGTGAGCCATCCGGCTCACTGTTAAGTACGTGCCGCCATCTTGCATTTGGATGCTTCACTGCAAGACTGGAAGCATGTAGTCAAAGAGTTCCCAAGACGTATGTTTTTTTTTCTGCTAACCACACTGTCAATAAAGTCAACGGTTATGTTTACATAACCAGGGATGTCTCCGCTTCTTTGTTCTGATCCTCATTTTGAAGAATGAGAGGTGAGACACAGGGTATTGACACATTCTTCATGGGGAAACATCAAGCAAAGTCCTCTTTTATTGTCCGTTTTCTTTCACATTATGCTATAAATTTTCTGTTTTGCAGCAGGTGTGGCGCGAAGTGGCTTCCTGCATCCTGACACTTCGTATGTTGCCACGTATGTCTCTGCACTTATCTGTCTGCTGTTCGTCATGGAGTTTTCTGAAGTTTGCTTCAAAGATGCAGAGTTCTCTATCCTGGTTACATGCACCATGTTCTTTGATGGCCTTCGCACATTATCTGTTGATGCAGAGCAACTTATTGTCTGCTGTTCTGCGTGAAGTTCTCTGATGTTAGTTTCAAAGGTGCATGGCACTCCATCCCGGTGACATGCACACCATGTTTTTTGACTGCCTGTGCACATTGAGTTATTAAGTCAGAAGTTCCTATCTCAAATGCACTGTGTTTGGAGCCACTGTTTCTGGGAGGTTTGTTACTGCATGCGTGTGGAAATTGTTTTAGTTTGTTTGATACAAATGTTTTCATTTTTTCACTATGGGGTCATTCGTATTATTCACAGTGCATTTATGGTCACACATCCACGTTTAATGTTTCATCCCTAACACGTGGGATTGTGTCATGAGTTTAGCTGCCCATTATTTAGTAAGCATACTTATCCTTACACTTGGGATGTTCTGGTTAAATACTGCTCGGGTGAGAGTTCGCTCACGGGGTGATTTTTTTCAAGTTACTGTTTTTCTCAAGTTTTATACTTCACAAGATTGTATGTTGTTTTATTTTGATTTAGCTCAACAGAGTACATATATAGACCCTAGGTATGCTCCGTCAATAGTTTGATTCTTCGATTATCTCTATTTACATGCCTGCATGCAGTCCTGACTATTGGCTAGCCTCCCGCACTTTTTGGGGTATTTCTTAGGTTCATTTAAAATTTTCTATTATACCATTACTCCACACAGTGTGTGTAGTATGGGATATATTTCCATTACGGTGCACGTCGATTGACCTCTACACAAGTTGTCCAGGTTGTCTTTACATGGACGTCAAGTGACCTCTTCACGAGGTTGTCCAGGTTGTCCTATACACGAGGTTGTCCAGGTTGTCCTTACATGGACTTCAAGTGACCTGTACACGAGGTTGTCCAGGTTATTCGTACACAGTCTATTATATTTTTAACTCACACAGTGTGTGCCATGTGGGGTTTAGTCCAATTATTTTAGTACACAACATGTGATCTCTTCACGAGATATTCTCTACACGGGTCTAATCCCACTCTCAATTGTTCTTCACCCTGTTTTCATTGAGACTCATAGCTTTACAATGTCGATTCTCCATTGCTAAGTTGTTTACAGGGAAGTAGGAGTGAGGTTATTGTACTCATTCATTCTATCTTCATTCTGTTTTCTTGATTTCTCATGCTGTGCTTTGCCTCCTGTCATACCTGTCTGGCCAGTGGGGGTGTCTGGAGGTAAGGATTGGTGCTTTCTTGTTCTTCTTTTGGTTTCTATCTTATTTGTTGTATTAGAAGAAAAGGAGATATGTAGTATCATAGTTTATGTCCATACTTGTGTATGCCATTTTCCACCACATGCTCTGCCAGTAGAATGTTACTGTATGATGATGTATTATGGAATGTTGATTGACTGTCAAGAAAACTCACTGTTGTGATTGGGTTAAGCAGCATGCTGACTGCTCCTGGTGGGGCGTATCTACATATCTACAATAAATCATCCTGAACTCAACAAACTGTCTGGACTTCATGACTACATTTTTATGGCCTGGTCCTAAAGGCAACTAATCATTATGGAACTGTGAACATCTATGGATTGTCAAAAGATCATTCCAATCACACCTCTGATTGTAGAGATTATTACCATGTTCCAGTCTATTGCCAAGAATAAAAGATAGCCAGTCTCTGATAAACATGTAACCAGACAACACAGTACAAACATCCACTAGAAGGACAACATTTGAAAAAATGTGTGAATAGCTAGATGACACCTCACGGGCGCACCACCAATGGGACCCCTGGTTGGTACTCACCAGGATGGCCCTGTTCTCATCATCGGTGTCAACTAGCTTAACGTAAACGTGTCCGAAACCCAAAGGAAAAGGAGACAGTGAATGGTGGAGTGTACGCAAAAACTTATATGTGACAAGGACAAACAACGTTCAACATATAACACATAAAATACTGTGCAACGAGATACAGAAACCTTTTAATCGTATTTTCTTGTTGCCAACAGTAAACATATATACATAAAAAGGAGAGATGCGAATACTACCTATCGTTTCGCACTCAGCTCACAGCCGACATGTTTCATTGCCTTAGGTATTTATCAGGCAATTTCTTCAGGGCAAACGAGATTTGGGGTGCCACTGCCAGCAATACTGTGCTTTGCGTGCTGTAAATCAAGATGGACATATATATATATGAAGGGCTGCCAGTAGTTTTACTGTGTAGTTAACACAGCATTCACTTATTGCATTACACCGTATAATAGATAATAATTACCTAGAAGGCAACTTTTGCTTTCATACCGTTACCAATACGGCTATCTAAAATCAAGGACCCACTCCCGTTCGGTGAGTGTGGTCTTTCCTCCCTTCTATTAGTATCTAGCGAAGACATGTGAAAAAAAGAGAGGGGAACGCCACACGGGCGTATATTAGAGGCAGTCATTCTAGTCCCACCGTATCTGTATTCTATTCCCCGCGTTTAGCAGTGTTTACCAGTGGAGAGAATTCGTTCGGCGTCTTCTCGGCACCGGAACGCCGAGCGAGTGATGTGCGTTCTATTTACTTTCCCGGAGTTAGCCTAGCTCAGCTCTGATTGGCCCAAGCGGTCTCCAGCCTGCCTCAGCTCTGATTGGCCCACCCGGTCACATGGCTTGTGTGGCCGTCGAGCACGGGCTTTTCACCAATATTTACATATCCAATACTGTTTAATTTTTAAACAAAGAACACTTGTCACGTTTTCTGTATAGAGCGGGGCATGGAAAGTACAAGCCTAATACTAACGGACATAGTCATTCACAGTATACTGAAAGCGTTCTGTTACATAGGGCGGCCATCTTGGAACGTTCTCCCCGGACAGACCTAACATTGGAGGTCATAAAGTTCTATTAAATGTGAATATAATGCCTGGTGTCCGCTTTTTGAAATGTAAGGGATTTTATATTCTGAATTATAACTAACCCAGCCCATTATGTATTTCTAAGTGACTCAGTAAAATATGTTCACGGGTTGAAAAATTTATTAGGGGTTTATTAGTGCTTCCTACTACCCAATGCAGTTCTAGTCGTTCACGTTTTTTACCGCTCATGCGAGGTTCATAAAGATGCTAGTATGAAACATATATTAGTTCACGTGGAAAAATTCAAGCATCTAGGATAGAGGAAATGTCAAACACAGATGTTCCATGTGATATGTTTTTGTTATCGGACATTAGATTGCTGAGCCATGGAACACCTATATCGATATTCAACGTAACTTGTTCCATTCCAATAATTCATTTAATCCTTGCTGCTCGCTTCGTTCCTGGTATATCCAGCGTGCTTCTTTAGTTACCAGGCGTTTTTCCATGGACTGTGCCTCACCTACCACTCTTTCCAGGACTACCCAAGTAAAGGAGTGTTTATTGCGATGACAATGTTGCACCAGCTTTGTAGTTAGTCTGCCCTGTCGTATTGTACTCAGGTGCTCTTGTATGCGGAGCTTGATCTTGCGTGTCGTCAGACCGATGTATTCCAGGCCACACTCACAGCTCAGTCTATATACTACATTAGTAGTGTTACAATTACTGAAATGATTCAGTGTCCATATCTTTCCGGATTTTAGCACGACTGTAGTGCTTTTGTTCGTAAGGTGGCAAACCGAACAATTCCCACAGGGGTAATGTCCATTCGGTACAGTAGTTGTTTCTATTGGTGTTTTCTCTGTCGGCCTAGTATGGACCAATTTGTCCTTTAGGTTTTGGGCCCTTCGGAAGGCAAACCGAGGTGGAGGCATCTTATGATCTTGCGTAGTAAGGATTGGCCAATGCTTTCTAATGGCCTGGCGAATCTTCGAGGCCAGCGGGTCAAAAGTCATGACCACTGGCAGACATTCTGATTTTTCTTTCTTTTGTGATTCTAAGAGTGCTGTCCGAGGTGTATTCAAGGCCCTCTTATTCGCTTGGCGAATTACTTTGCATGGATAGTCCCGTGCTTTTAACCTACTGCTTAGATCTTTGGCTTGTTCTCTGTAGACTTCAGTCGAAGAGCAATTCCTCCTGTACCGCATGAATTGGCCCACAGGGAGATTGTCCCTAAGTGCCCTAGGGTGGTACGATTGATAGGCCAGTAACGAGTTTCTATCAGTGGGTTTTTGGTGCACACTGGTAGCAAACTTGCCTTCAGAGGCCTCGATATCCAGATCAAGGTAGACTGCACTTGTGTGGTGGTATTTCCACGTGAAACGCAGGCTCATGTCCTGCGTGTTTAACCAATTTAGGAACTGGAGGAGCGAATCTTCTTCTCCTGACCAGATGAGGAGCACGTCATCGATATAACGTCTCCACAAGCGTAGATGGTCTTTAAAGGGGTTGTTATCAGATTCGATGACGTGCTCCTCGAACTGTCCCACATAAATACATGCCACGCTCGGCGCCATCGTGGCCCCCATTGATGTTCCCGTCACTTGGAGGAAGAGATCGTTTTTGTAGCAGAAGTAGTTTCTGGTCAGCGCCAATTCGACGCATTGTAGAATGAAACTCTGTGGCGCATCGTAAAACCATTCTTGTTTTCTCAGTGCTTTAGCTATTGCCACTAGGGCCGCCTCCTGTGGGATGCATGAGTATAAAGACTCGATGTCTATAGTTACGATATACTCAGTGGCCGGGTTGTAAGTCATGGAATCAAGGACATTCAGAATATCTGTGGTGTCCTTCACGTAAGAGTTTTGTGTTATCACCGATTCGCGAAGATAATAGTCTGCGAATTGGGACAGGGGTTCCAGAATGGACTGGATACCCGACACAATAGGCCTGCCAGGCGGGGGCCTGGCAGGCTTATGTATTTTTGGAAGGATATAAAAGGCCGGAGTCCTCGGGTTGGTATTAATGAGGAACTCCGCCTCTTTCGCACTTATCCATTTCTTTTCCTTCGCATTCACGACAAGTTGTGTGATGATGTCCTTCAGTTCCGGAGTGGGGTCTCTGGCGAGAGGTTGATAGTTGGTTCTAACATCTAAGAGTCTTCGTACCTCCACTTCGTAATCAGACGTATTTAGAATCACAATAGCGCCGCCCTTGTCGGCGCTCTTTATAGTTATCTTGTCGTTATTCTGGAGGGACTTAATGGAATCCCAATTCTCTTTAGTCATGTTTTTAAACCCCATAGATTTGTTTTTGTTTTCTATGTCTCTAATCTCTTCCAAGACTTTAGCCTCAAACACCGCGGTTTCAGGACCGATCGTTGCATTGGGGGGGGCAGAAGGTGGAGGGTTTTCTTAGGTTGGAATTAAAACCTTTACTTTCTTCAAACGGTTGCTTCCAGAAGAATTTTTTTAGTTTGATTCTACGCATCGTCTCGTGAAACTCAGTTCGACATTTGAAGGCGTCGTGGTTAGGTGTGGGCACAAAGCCTAGTCCCTTATTTAGGACCTTCTCGTCCTCGGCTGTCAGCAGGTGATTGGATAGATTCACTACAATGCTCTTCACAATGGTTTCTTCCCTCTGCTCCGCGTCATTCGTGGTGAGGAGGTTTGCCATTGTTGTTGTTGTGGTCGATTGCCCCGTCCTCTCCCTCTTCCTTGTTGTTGTTGGAATCCCGGGCCTTTGTTGGATGCTTGGCCCTGTTCTAAAAAATTCCTCAACAATGTGTTTAAATCGGTGTTAACTGATTCAGATTGGTTAAATCTCACTCTGCTGGTGCCAGGGCCTGGTTCAGGTTCTTCTTCACTTGACTGAGTGGAGGGCGACCTAGTCCTATATTTCCCTCTTGACTCCTAATAAGTGGATACATTTTTATGGCGACGTGCAGCAAGTGCGGAGCGAAGTGTCTTCCTGCGTCCTGACACTACATTTTTATGGCGACGATCTGTAAACTTACCCTGTTCTACATGCTCAACAAAAGAATGAAATATCAAAGAAGTTATGATTTTTCAATAGAGGCAACAAGATACTACAAACAACGATTTTAATAAGGACTCTGGCACCCTGAACCCCACCAGTGACCACCAGTGACCACCATACCGGTCGCCCCCAACCTGTTTGTGCCAGAATGTTCTTCGTAAGTTTCACACAAGAACAGTGTGACTCTATGGTTGGTTCTGTCTTCAAGCTCCTCTCAATATCTAAGAAACTCGAATGTGCTGTACTTTGGTTCATTTGTCGCATCCACAAGAATGGTGCCTTCAAGTAAAGTAAGTCTTTTCACAAGCCTGGTGACAATCGATGGTTCAGTCACAACAAATGGAGAGCTAACAAATTTCTTTGTCATGAAAATGAATGTTGGCAGTGTTCCTGTCTCTAACTTGGTGCTTTGAAGTTTTTCTACACATTTCCACTGTGTGTGCCTTCACTATGACAGTTAGACTGGTGTCTCTGATTTCAAACGGTGTACGAGCTGTACTCTGCGCACTCACACTCAACGCAGTAAGACTTACTTGCTCTTTACCTGTCCCACGACGGCTCCAATGGATCCTCTGTGATGTATTTCAGTCTTTTCAGCTGCATATGGATGCTTTCCAGCTTGGACGTGTGGTGAGCCATACGGCTCACTGTCAAGTACGTGCCGCCATCTTGCATTTGGTTGCTTCACTGCAAGACTAGAAGCATGTAGTCAAAGAGTTCCCAAGACATATGTTTTTTTTCTGCTAACCACACTGTCAATAAAGTCTACGGTTATGTTTACATAACCAGGGATGTTTCCGGTTCTTTGTTCTGATCCTCATTTTGAAGAACGAGAGGTGAGACACAGGATATTGACACATTCTTCAAGGGGAATCATCAAGCAAAGTCCTCTTTCGTTGTCTGTTTTTTTTCACATTATGCCATAAAGTTTCCGTTTTGCAGCAGGTGCGGCGCGAAGTGGCTTCATGCGTCCTGACACTTCGTATGTTGCCACGTATGTCTTTGCACTTATCTGTCTGCTGTTCGTCTTGGAGTTTTCTGAAGTTTGTTTCAAAGATGCAGAGTTCTCTATCCTGGTTACATGCACCATGTTCTTTGATGGCTTTTGCACATTATCTGTTGACGCAGAGCAACTTATTGTCTGCTGTTCTACATGAAGTTCTCTGATGTTAGTTTCAAAGATGCATGGCACTCCATCCCGGTAACATGCACACCATGTTTTTTGACTGCCTGTGCGCATGGAGTTATTAAGTCAGAAGCTCCTATCTCAAATGTACTGTGTTTGTAGCCACTGTTTCTGGGAGGTTTGTTACTGCATGCGTGTGGAAATTGTTTTAGTTTGTTTGATGCAAATGTTTTCATTTTTTCACTATGGGGTCATTCCTATTATTCACTGTGCATTTATGGTCACACATCTACGTTTAATGTTTAATCCTTAACACGTGGGATTGTGTCATGAGTTTAATTGTGTCATGAGTTTAGCTGGCCATTATTTAGTAAGCATACTTATCCTTACACTTGGGTTGTTCTGGTTAAATACTGCTCGGGTGAGAGGTCGCTCACAGGGTGATTTTTTTCAAGTTACTGTTTTTCTCAAGTTTTATCCTTCACAAGATTGTATGTTGTTTTATTTTGATTTAGCTCAAAAGAGCACATAAATAGACCCTAGTTATGCTCCATCAATAGTTGGATTCTTCGATTATCTCTATTTACATGCCTGCATGCAGTCCTGACTATTAGCTATCCTCCCTCACCTTTTGGGGTATTTCTTAGGTTCATTTAAAATTTTCTATTATACCATTACTCCACACAGTGTGTGTAGTATGGGATATATTTCCATTACGGTGCACATCGATTGACCTCTACACAAGCTGTCCAGGTTGTCTTTACATGGACGTTAAGTGACCTCTACACGAGGTTGTCCAAGTTGTCCTTTCACGGACGTCAAGTGACATATACACGAGGTTGTCCAGTTTGTCCTTACATGGACTTCAAGTGACCTGTACACAAGGTTGTCCAGGTTGTTCGTACACAGTCTATTATATTTTTAACTCACACAGTGTGTGCCATGTGGGGTTTAGTCTTATTATTTTAGTGCACAACATGTGACCCCTTCACGAGATTGTCTCTACACAGGTCTAATCCCACTTTCAATTGTTCTTCACCCTGTTTTCATTTAGACTCATAGCTTTACAATGTCGATTCTCCATTGCTATGTTGTTTACAGGGAAGTAGGAGTGAGGTTATTGTACTCATTCATTCTATCTTCAGTCTGTTTTCTTGATTTCTCATGCTGTGCTTTGCCTCCTGTCATACCTGTCTGGCCAGTGGGGGTGTCTGGAGGCAAGGATTGGTGCTTTCTTGTTCTTCTTTTGGTTTCTATCTTATTTGTTGTATTAGAAGAAAAGGAGATATGTAGTATCCTAGTTTATATCCATGCTTGTGTATGCCATTTTCCACCACATGCTCTGCCAGTAGAATGTTACTGTATGATGATGTATTATGGAATGTTGAGTGACTGTCAAGAAAAGTCACAGTTGTGATTGGGGTGAGCAGCATACTGGCTGCTCCTGGTGGGGCTCATCTACATATATACAATAAATCATCCTGAACTCAACAATCTGTCTAGACTTCATTACTACACAATGCACAAAAGGGCTGTAAAGTATGTGTGACTTGTGTCACCAGTCTGGGCAGAGTCATCTAAAGGATTTTTGGGCCCCTGAGTAGACATATTTTGGAGGCACCTGCTCAGAACAACTCTTAGTTTTACTACCCTTTTTTTGCCAATTCAAACCAGCATCATGCATTAACGGAGTCATATAAAAGCAGTTGAAATACCTCTTTCTGGGCACTGCACAAAAAGATAAAGAGTCAGTTGTAGAGGTGGACAGAGAGAAGAGAAAGGTCAAGATTTAGAATTACATAGAGGTGAGATAGAGAGGGGAAAAGTCACTTTCCCAGAGGCTCTTTTGAAGGTGATCCTATGGGCAATGGCTCCCTTTGCCCTTGCCTTAAAACATCAGTGGCAGCACTGAATGCCAGTGATTTAAAAGTCACTGCTCAGAAACTGCACACTGCCATTTCCCTACCTGTAGAAGTCTGCATTATAGATGGGGAACTTTTGGATCCTGGGAATTGCAGTATGCAGCTGCTGAGTAGGAGTACTTTTCCTCCTGCCTCTCTCATCCCCAAGTGGAAGTGTAAACTGCCCTAAGTGGAAGTGTAACTGTTAGTTTTATTGGGCAGCCCACTGACTAGACTAGCCCAAATTGGGGACTAGAGTGACCTGCCCACCCTTCATATGCCCATATTCAATGGCTATGGGGAAAGCAGTGCTTGCCAGTGCTCCCGTTCTCCTCTTCTTCACATGGCTTCTATTCTGGAGGGCAACAAAATACTTTACACTGGCCCCCAATAACTTCTCAAGGATTTCCTAAAACCAGGAGAGATGACCCTGTGTCCCAGTACTGATGTCAGCGGTTTGGAGAAATATTAACTAATATGCAGCCCTGTGAAGTGACAAGCATCTTGAGTTAGTCTAAGTTGTATTAGTCATATATTCGAATCCCTGCAAGGATGGGATTTTATCAAGCGCATACATGGCAGGGCTAAACTGAGCAAATACTCAGGTGTCCACCTCTTACTCAGCAGCTTGTAAGTGATAGGCGCTGAGGTCTTTTGGTTAATTAATCAAACAGCAAGAGACAGGTGCTGAGTTCTTTGATTAATTAATCAAACAGCAAGAGACAAGTGCTGAGATCTTTTGGTTAATTAATCAAACAGCTAGAGGCAGGCGCTGAAGTCTTTTGGTTAATTAATCACACAGTCTGGCTTCCACACTATGAATGGTAAAGTCCCTGGCCATGCCCCTGCAAAAAACAGATATTTGCATTCACACACCTAGCACTAGAGAAATACTTTGTCCCCACCTCAGCTCCTGATGATTTGGAAGCAGCAGTGGATGCAGGAAAGATGGCAATGAATGTAGAGTAGGTGGGAGTGGGTTGGAGCAGCTCAATTTAGGCTCAACCCTTAGACATCACAAATAAGCAAATATATGCTTATAACTGGCATTATTTTAACTGTGTGCCATAATTTCAATTACGTGTGAAGCATTTAATGTATTAATGAAATGTAATCATTGGAGGGATTGGAGTTTTATATACATGTACACTAATATTAAGCTGGAACGTATAAACATGTATTCTTTTACTCACATTTTACATTTAATCTTGAGATTACACTTGTGTATGTATAATAATGTATTCAAGTTCATATCAACTGCTAACTTCAATTATCCTGACTACAGGCCTTAATTGAAAATGCCTTTTGGCTTGCCAGCATATTCTTTCTTTCTCTACAGGTGTATTATCATGATTCTTGTTAGTTAGAGAAAGGCTTGTAGTTTGCATTAGATGGCTGATAGTGAGGCCAGGAGGATAGAACTTGGCAGTGAACGTGGAGAAAGAATGCTTGAAAGAGGCCTTCTGTTGACCATGTACCAGGGCGGAGAGATGTTCAAAGTTGAGAACTACAGTCCAAGTTTCGATGCATTGGGAAACTGAAACAATGTTACAGATGCTCTCTCAAGGAACAAGTTGGTTGGTTCTTGGTGGTGTGAAAGGAGATAAGGACAGTTCTGAATCCCCTGTTAATTTTAATTGGAGTTCTTACATTTAGCGAAGGAGGATTCCCTTTAGACTTCGAGAGGACAGAACTCTCACTTTGCCTTATTCTAGAAAGTGTGAAACTTTATGCTGAACACATTTCCTTTTTCCAAGACTTTTACTGAAGTCTGAATCATGCTGACACCTTCTGTGCTCCTGAAATAGAGATCCTTAGTTGATCATATATATGATTTATGTTTAGGAGAAGGAACGTCTCAAGTTTCTTTATGGAACGCCTGTTAACTTTAATTTGTTTCTTGATTGTTATGGCGATCAGTATTATGTATCTAATTCTATTGTGGTGCAACCTACTGAGATATTTTAGCTTGTCTGCTGTATTGCTGTATTTACTGAATGTACTCTTTGTTTGCATAAATACTGGATTGATTGTTAATCCAAAAAAAACCTTTGACAATATTTGGTGATTCCTGCTCTGTGTTGTGGAGTCATTATGGCTTTGCAAACTATAAATGTATTGTTAATGTCTTCTCCCTTACAGTTCTTCAGCAAAGGTCCATAATACCAATGGGGAAAAATATTTCACAACTTGTCTAAGAGATTCAGCTATAATTATCAACATATTTCAGGTCAAAAGGAGACAAGGCCAGTGACGAGAGGAGAAGAGTGGAGTGCTAAGAGGAGGTTAGTTGCTAGCAGTGGTATGGAAAAAAGGGAGCAAGGAGAGGGGAAATGAGAGAGAGGAGCCAGGAGCAGGTGTGAGGAAGAGAAGACCAGTGATGCAGAGAAAGGAGGTGCGAGTGTGTGCAGGGGGGTTGATTCTTGTTGTGGAGTGGGGGAGGGACTAAGTAGAAGAAAAGACAAGTGGTGAGGGGAGAGAAGGCAGATTTGGTGAGTGCTGTAACTCCTCGTGGGGATTGGACAAGGGAGCACGAGGAGGGAAAAAAGGAGTGAGGGGAGAAAGGTGTGAGGGAAGAGGAGTCAGGTGTCATGATGAAAAGTGACAGGTGCAGGAGGAGGGTAATGGCTCCATGGGTTGGTGCTGGAGGAAACAAGTGGAGAGGAGGCAGGAGAAGGTACAGAGAGGGTGGAGGTAAAAGTGGTTGCAGGGAAACAGGGCCGTGACTTATTTTGGTGAGGGCAGGAGGGCACACCTTAGCATAACAACAAGGGGAAGACTACATCACCACTCCGAGCAGCAAGGTGATGGTGGGTGGAGAGGAGGAAAGAGCAGTGTGGCATTGAGGGAGTGGCAGAAACAACCAGTTGGGTCTGCTTCCGAAAAGTTAGGAGAGAGGACACAACAATAGCAAAAGGCAATGGGCATGCAAGATGGGTGAGGGGAGAGGAAAAGGGAAGGAAGTGGTGTTTATTGATTGGAGATTCTGGTGCCAAATTTGCAGTAAAACTTCCCAGAGTCGCAAGAATAAGCATCCATCTTTGAGACAATTAGGGTAGCTAAATTAAAGGTCTGCTTTGCACGTGTGTCCTAACAAAAATCTTTAAAAATTACGTTCTGTTAGAAATTGGGTGTCTGGTTGGAAAAGGCATGCACCCTGTCCACGCAGAAGCCACAATCCTAGTCAGGATGAGCTAGATAAACACTAAAAGATAAGCTGTGCTCGCCCTCTGGTAGCTTGGCACAGATCAGTCAGGCTTTTCTAAAGAGCCAATATGTAAAGTATTTGTGCAACAAAGACACACACACAGTAACACAATGAATACACCACAAACGACTCCACACAGATTTATAATAATAGAGTATTATATGTAAAAGTTGAGATTTTGAGTTTTAAAAGAATAAATGCAGAGCTTAGAAGCAAGTACCACTAAAAAGGTTACTTTAGGTCGCACTGGGCGGGGGCAAAGTCAAACTTCGGGCTGACTCCATGGAAGCGCAGGCTGGCCACGATACCCATCAGGGCGCGGGGAACAAAGTACCTTTCCTGGTTGAAAACAGCGAAATGCATTGACCCTCTCTATGCAGTGAAGGCAACGCATCAGTTCTGAAGATGGGTACCAGAGTAGAGAGGCATCAAAAGATGTGCCATGTTCTGCCACGCAGTCAGGGAGATGCACCAATCTCACCAAGCTACAGCGGGGCGTACGGTGTCTGATGCATTGATCTTTAGAGGCAAAGCACTGGTTCAGATGCAATGCGCCGATTTCACTCCCGCAACCAGGTTGATGTGCCAGTTCTGTTACAAAAAGACAGGAGATAGAGAAATCCATGTTGCAAGTATCTGGGCCATTTCCAGTAAGCCAGACACAGGATCAGGGGTAGGGACTTTGATATCCATGAGTTTCAAGCAACAGGAAGAAAGCCAACAAGCCCTTAGAGATCACATGGAGTGAAGGCAGAGTCCATCTCTCCTTTGGCAGAGTCAGAGAGCAGCAGGCAGTAGGGCAACACAAGAGAAAATCAGGCCTTTCAAATCTGTAGTCCTTTAAGCAGCACATCAGTCCTTCTGACAGCAGTGCAGTTCAAGACCCTGAAGTGTCTGATTTTAAGGGGGTCAGCAACCCAGTACTTATACCCAAAGTTTATTTGATGTGGGGGGTGACTTCAAAGCACCTCTCTAAAGTGCACAGGTTCACCTTTCAACTCAGTCCTGTCTGCCAGGCTATCTATGGCTAAACCATCCCTTTGTGTTGGGACAAAACACTACCTATTCAAGTGAAGTGTTAGCCCCTTCCTTCCATCCTGCCCAGGCAAGGCCATCGGAATGCAGATGCATGTAGATGGGTACTCAGATGCACTTATACTTTCTGTCTAGAGGAAATATGCAAAATATACCTGTCACCCAGCCGACATGTATTTGAGACAGGCTGTCAGACACAGAGAGCAGTAAGTACAGAGAAATATCCACTTTCTAAAAGTGGCATTTCTAAAATAGTAATGCTAAATCCAACTTCACCACTAAGTAGAATTTATCAATACCATTCCAAACATATGAAATGTGAAAAAGCTACTCCTCTCTGATCAGGTATTACAGCTTGAAAGTGTAATAAGAAATTTCCAATGCAAACCTATGAAAGCAGTAGATCTCACAGTAATTACAAACAAAATAGGCTATAGGCTATATGTCACTCCCAGGGCATGCAAAACATACAAGTGTATGTCCTACTTTTACTTACATAGCACCCTACCCTTAAGGCTACCTAGAGCCTACCTTAGGGGTAACTCATACGTCAAAAAAGGGGAGTTTAAGGAATGGCCAGTAGTTTTAAATTCCAAGTCAAATCAGCAGTAAACTGCAAACACAAGCAAGGCAGTGGCAGGCCTGGGACAGACTTGCAAGGCAACGTCTGTAGGTGGCTTAGTCAGTGTTGCAGGCCCAGTGGAAGCATTTAATTTACAGGTGATATACACCAAGTACACAAATGTTTAGGGAAGTAGCACATGCACATTAACCAGTGGTGGCTGGTGAGATTTGAAAGTGGTGAGGCGTAAACTTTCTGTCGGTGTGCACCGTGGCGAGCGAGCAGCAGGAACATCTTAAGGGGGATTCCAGGGATTCCAGGGGGTTCTCGCACTGAGAACATTTTTAAAAAAGAGTCAGTAAGTGGTGCATTTTCAAGCTAATTTGAGAAGCAAGAAGGTTACTAAAGCAATTGTGAAAGTGCAGTTATTACATTAATAAAGGGATATCATATAAAAACATGTAGATACTGCCACAAAGTTGTTTTTTATAAAAATGGGTCTAATTGGTGAAAATTATTGCACAATTAATCAAATACATTGGCTTGAAGCCATACAATATTCAGTCTGGTCTGTGGGGGACAACATGTAATATTGCAATAATTCAGGGTCTGCCACATTACCTAGGAGCTATATATTTGCATTCCGCAGATAGTTAAATATTACACAAAGCTAAGTCTAGGAGGGGGAGCTGGCCTAGCTCTAGGTCACCGGAGCAGGCAGCTGCTGGGGAGCACCTGAGCAGAATAATATATGCTTGCGCTCCTCTGGGCTGCGCTCTGATTGGCTAGAGCACTCCTTAGAAGTGACAGCAATCCGTGGTTACCCTCGCTGCAGTATTAACCCTCACAAAGTGTGGACCATATCCCTCGGCCAAGTAACACCGAGCCCTTGGCCTTCTCTCACTCACTACAGACTCCGAGCTCCAACACCAACTCTGCCCATACCAGGGTCAACTCACACTCCATGCCCCTCTTGCACCAATAGTGCCCGTTCTCACTCCACTCAGCAATATCTTTACCATATATTTACAGGTCTGACAGTTCAGCGTCGTAATGAGATTGACACGGCCTTTCATGCTTCTAGGGAAGATAACATGAGTACCAATGAGCCCCACCATGAAAACACTTATTGTTAATGCCGAAAACCAAACACTTTGTAGTCTGCGAAATGTAAATCTTTATAAAAACAGCTACAAGGCGTCCATGCTAGCAACATTGTCTTGTTCTTCTCAATATTATTATTAATATTATTATTGGTGGTGATATTTTTAGCATTCTTATTAGAATGCTATTATTAGCATAATGATTCTGTCTGTGGTCATTAATGTTATTGGTTGCGATGTTCGTATTATGATGTAATATCATTCGGATATGTGTTACTGCTGTGGTTGTTCTCCTGTTTCTTTCCCACCCTGTAAAAATTCCGGAGCACAATTTGCAAACACACACTACAATTGTGCTCCAGAGCCTTGAGTTGGACACTGGAACTAGCACCATCTGTCAAGCATGCATGATCAAAGACAGATAATATTCGGGATTTTGAGGTGATAGTTTAGCATTTTTTCATAAAGTACAATCCTAATCATAGAAACTTACATCACACGTCCACACCAGTCAGCACATGTATGCCTTGTATTGTGACTAAGAGGTATAGTTCAGGCGTGTTGGGGCCTAGATACTCATGTGAGTTGGGGCTCCCTGCAACAACATGAAATATTTCACTCTTACCTTATTTCCACAGCATCACACATACAAAGAGAATTACCTACTGGACTCTATCTTTGACCCACATGTACTGTTTGGGTGTTGCTATTGGGCAGGCAGCTGCCAGACAAAGCCCCTTGGTGTGGGTAAAAACAAAATGACAGTCCCTCAAATGGTAAAAAATGAGGCCTGGTCACAACACACTGTGCAATCATGAAAAGGGGTGTAATGGCAGAGAAGATGACACCAAAAAGACTATCTTAGCAGAAAGTAAAAATCTGCTGTTTCTACAAGAGCACATAGTGCCATAAATACTGTAGTACTGATAGAGCTAGATTTCATCAAGATTAAGCATTGCTCTGTTTTGTGTTTCAGACAGACTGCATTTAAAATAGCACGCAGATTTTGGTGCAAGTGAAAACACATGGCACATGAAATATGAAAAGAGGCCTAGTCAAATGCTTTTTAAAAGGGGCACTTTTGGTGCATTTAAAGTGAAATACATGAAATGAAGCTTAGTAAATGCTTTCAGTCTGAAATGCTTGTGCTGAATTAACATGTGTTTTTGCAGAGTAGAGAAAACCCTTGATTTCAGTGGCCTTTTTAGCTTTCAAAATAATCATGAAATGTGTTCTCTCTTCCTAGCTCCTTTTCCTTGTCATCTACACTCCCTGTTCCTGTTTTAAGAGACTTTTGCTTTGTTGCATATTTAGACAATGCATATTCAGTTCATAACACATCTTCTTATAATGTATATTAATTAACCATGCACCAACATTACACACGTGCAAACACATTTTGCATGAAAAGCTATCTAAACCATTAGCGCATGTTGCTATGAGTATCTATTAACTGTGTGCGCTTTGAAAATTTACACTGGTGCATGTTTATGCTATGTTGTACATTGCACATTTGTGCATGTTGTGCACAACTGATAGAAAAGCTGCTTTAAACGAATTGCTTTTGCTAGGTAATAACTAATACAGGGTACTAGTATGGGAGAGGTAAACGTAATGGGTTTTATTTAAAAATAATTAATACTCTTTTATGTTTGTTTTGTTTTTGGCCTACCATAAACTGGCTGCCTAAGAATCCAGCATGGCTGAGAATTGTACTGAATGAGAGATGCATGCACAGAACCAGCTTCCCTCAAGTGAAGACAATGAGTCAAGGCCACAGTGAACTGTACATTCTTGTTATTGTGCCAATGTACCAGTGTTTGTGGAAAGTATCACTCCTGCGTGCAATGTGAAAGGAAGAAGGAAATGGACTGATACTTTTTTCTGCCTTAATTTTGCATATTTGAATAATTATTGATGGTGAAACAGAAAATAGCATTAAGCATTAACACTTCCTTTGTCATAGGGGGCATGTCTGCGATGAGATCAGACATCATATGGGTTAGGTACGTGAACGTCGCGGCTGAAGGTTGGGAGGAGATTGCGTCCGAGGAGAGATAGAGGGTGGTGGGGGGCATAGGCTAACATTGCATGTCATATTTTTGGGAAGGCAGATCACATTCCTCTGTGACCTTGTAAAGGGCGGCTGTCTCTCTCTGTGATGCTCAGAGAGGCAGATGAACAGACCAGGGCAGAGAGTGCAGCTGGTGGAAAAGGTTTAGATTTAAATGCTAAAACTATAAGTTTATTCTTTGACTAACTAACTAGGTTTGAAAAGATGTATTTGTCTTATGCATTTATTTCTCTTTATGGGAGATTTTTGCCAATTATTAATCATTGATTAGCCTTGAAAAAACTCATTCTTGAATTATATTTTCCTAAACTCTTTAAAGAATTCTGACTGACATTTGATGCCTCATTCTCTTCCTTTATGGAATGCTTTGTATGCAACCTATAATATGTTCTGTATTAATTAAATTTTTCCTGTTTTCCAAATTCTGTAACCTGATTGATATTTGACTAATGAATAAAGGGTCAGAAAAAATTTCACTTTTAACTAAGAAAAAAACAACTTTAAAATACTCACCAACTTTCTTTATTGGCTTAAACATTATTTGCATTTTGATATTCCATATTTATGTAAAGTCTCCTGAAGATGATAGACAGTGGCACCTTTTTCAGCAGTAAAATAGAGGTAAATGAGGTTTTGCATTGAAAAATTACCATGAAATTACAGATGGATCAGTACACAAGCTATAGCAAGGTGCTACCATCTTTAATCCTTGCAAATAAACATTATCTTAGCATTTCGTGATATAATCTGCACAGGTTTTGAACCAACACAATTAATCATCTTAAGCTGTGACATCCATCGCCAAGGGTTGTGCGTCTTAGCATCCACTCACAGTGTCCCATCTTCATCTTCTAATATACGGAGGAATGGCCACAGAATTGTTAACCAATGCCTATTGTACTGGTAGACAGTGTATACATTCTATAATCTCTATGGTTACCTGGGCAGGTCCACAGTAGAGAAGCTTCTGCAAGCTGTGATCTTCTCTTTCTTCTATTGGCTCATAGATGCCTACAATGGTTGTTTTCGATCTTCCAACCCCCAGAAGTCATCGTGGTTAATGTGGAGGTAAAAGCCTAAGGAATACCTGTTGCAGGTAACTCTCCATGTCGGCCAGCGTGAAACACAATCAGGGAGATCAGCTATGACTAACAGTAACAGAGCTTTGCTCAGCAAAGCATACGCCTCCGACTACTAACTACGGAACGCTTTATTCCCCACTCCACATATGGTTCAACTGCAGCTAATTGTACTGTCAGCATTTTATTTTAAAGTATTTTCCACCCTACAGAGTTAAAGTGGATATATGTCCGCCCCTCGTCTCCCTCTCCCACCTCCTTACCCCCGCTGTAGAAAATCATGCCTCATAATTGGATCTTGGACTTGTCGGCTTATACTGATTGAACGTTGCTCTGCCAACAAATGAACATATCAAGCCTTGTAGTCTGTCAGATTCCGATACTTGGAGCTCTCACCAGAGAAGGACTTCTCCATGGAGAGAGGTACTGCAGGTCAAGTTGTGGAAGAGCGAGACGTACATTCAAGGGGACTGCAAAGGGCTGTGGGAGTTCATTAGGTGGGGTTCAGTGGGTGAAAGGAAGGAGGTCGTTAAGTGGAAGCCAAGTTAATTTATTTCAGGTGAAATGGACGTTTGAGCTTATGGTTGCCAGCTAAATGCCGGTCGTCTGGGTTCTGGTCCATTCCAAGTCGCATTTTTGGGGCAAATGAAAGCCAGCTCTCTGCCCCTAAATGCAGTCGCGGGAAACAACCTTTACAACGCAACTTTTACAACGCACTACCATTACAACGAAACTTTTACAACGCAAAAACTTTTACAACGCATGTATTTACAACGCATGTTTTTACAACGTAGGTACCTTTACAACGGATACCATTACAACGTAAGTATTGGTAAGTATATAATTATATTTAAAATGTTATATGTTTGGGTTTTTTGGTAAAGGGGTATTTTTAGGGTTCAGGGTCAGTTTTGGGTTTTTGGGTAAAGGGGTATTTTTAGGGTTCAGGGTCAGTTTTGGGGTTTTGGGTAAAGGGGTATTTTTAGGGTTCAGGGTCAGTTTTGGGTTTTTGGGTAAAGGGGTATTTTTAGGGTTCAGGGTCAGTTTGGGGTTTTTGGGTAAAGGGGTATTTTTAGGGTTCAGGGTCAGTTTTGGGTTTTTGGGTAAAGGGGTATTTTTAGGGTTCAGGGTCAGTTTGGGGTTTTTGGGTAAAGGGGTATTTTTAGCGTTCAGGGTCAGTTTGGGGTTTTTGGGTAAAGGGGTATTTTTAGGGTTCAGGGTCAGTTTTGGGTTTTTGGGTAAAGGAGTATTTTTAGGGTTCAGGGTCAGTTTTGAGTTTTTGGGTAAAGGGGTATTTTTAGGGTTCAGGGTCAGTTTTGGGTTTTTGGGTAAAGGGGTATTTTTAGGGTTCAGGGTCAGTTTTGAGTTTTGGGGTAAAGGGGTATTTTTAGGGTTCAGGGTCAGTTTTGGGTTTTTGGGGTACAGGGGTACAGGGTAAAAATAAAGTAAAATTACATTTAAATTAAATTAATTAAATGAAATTAAATTAAATTAAATTATATTAAATTAAACTATATTAATTTCAATTAATTTACATTTAAAAAATTAATATATACTTACCAATACTTACGTTGTAATGGTATGCGTTGTAAAGGTACCTGCGTTGTAAAAACATGCGTTGTAAATACATGCGTTGTAATAGTTTTTGCGTTGTAAAAATTTCGTTGTAAAGGTATGCGTTGTAAAAGTATGCGTTGAAACGTCACACATCCGCAGTCGCGACTCTTAATACTCACGGAAGGCGGTGGGTGGGGGGTTAGTCGCAGGAGGGGTGAAAAAAAATTAAAAACGTATCTGACCGGGTCCCACACCCGCGCCGCCTCTGCTGTGCTGCTCCTGACCAGGAACGGCATGCTGCTCCCTCCCCTCCTGTAAAGCCAATCACAACGCTGCAATGGCAGCGTTGTGATTGGTGGAGAGCCCCGGACGGCACCCAGTCGGGCACCAGTAAGGACGCCATTTTCTCTATGTAGGCTGCATGCAGCATACATAGAGGAAATGTAGAATGCTCATGACTGCTTTGGTCGGCCCCAGGGCCCACCCACCTTCCCCCAACCAGGCATACCCTCCCACCCGCCCCAACCAGGCATACACCTGCCTTCTGCTTTCTCGCAGTGTGAGAAGCAGTTAACAGTGGTAAAGTGCTCAGAATACTTCAGCAAAACGTGAAGGCAAAAAGCAGAAAGATTGGGAGAAGACAATCCTAAGGCTGACAGTTCTAACACATTCCTTTAAATATTCAATGATTGATATAAATTATTGCATGAGTGATGATCAGTGGGTGTGACTTGATGCCTCCTCTATGAATAATAAAAGAGGTTGCCAAAATACACGGTCAAGGGTCTATAGGTGTTTGCAACTACACCTAAAACGATACACAGGGGTATATTTAATAAGAAATGGCACAGTGTGGTGCTGCGAGCAATTTTGCAGTGCCACATTGAGTCATTTAAAAAAAACGCAGGGATGTGCCATATTCATAAGAATACTGCGCACCCCTGTGCTTTTCCTTGCACAGAAGCTAAAAATAGCTGCCTGGTGCCAGCGCAGGCACACTTGCACCATTTTGGAAAGGTGCCTGCATTGCAGGGATGATTGCTTATGTGCAGGAAGATGTCCCTTCCTGCACAAAAACAATCATTAATTGTGATTTGCTCCTTATGTGTGTGCTGCAGAATGCAGCACATATAGAGCAAATAACGTGGTGAAATGAAAGTTTTCCTTCTCGTTGTGCCACCCTAATATCTGCTTTTCACTGGCAATAGTATTTAGCGCTGCCTCAGATTTACAATTTTTTGTATATCTTGGGCAGCGTCAAAATGTAATGGGTGTTGTATGGAAACGCCAACAGCAACACCCATTGCACGCCGCTTTCACGCAAAAGTGATGCGTGAAAAGGGGCCATATATGCAAGTTGGCGTTAAGTCACTAAAAGTGGCTAGCGCCGCTTTGTAAAAATGGAGCAGGACATAGCATCGTGGAGCGTCGATAAAAGTGACACTCCGGTGGCGCTATGCCCTAGTAAACATGCCCCATTTGCCTCATGACCTGTTCGCTCACCCGCACCCAGGACATTTTTTCATAATGACTACTAAATGAAAAATTTAATTCTAAACAGGCCTGAAAATCATGCTAAATTGAACTTGGGGTTGTCCCAAATATTTCTACAACTTATGCAAATTTACCATATGCTAAATCTAAGAACATTATCATTTTACTTCCAGAAGCTTTTGCCCAGGCCTATTAAAAGGGCAAGTGGTATTTACCAGCAAAAACCTGGAAAGTAATGGAGAGATGAGCAGATGAACAAGTACCTATCCAACATTTGAGAACAGAGAGAGACCAAATGCAATTCCAGTGAAAAGCCAGGACAACGATTGCCACAAATACGGAAGAAATGAGGCAAATGATTGATGGCTTCAGCCTTTTACCCCTGCACTACTCATCTTCAGTGCAACTTGCCTGCCTCATCAGTCCACCCCACTTTGCTCCCATGGTAATTATATTTAGGTAGAGGTTGGATCCCCTCCAGTGACCTGAGAGTAAGAGAAGTGGGCTCACCAGCAGTAAAGGCCAGTAGGAGAGATAAGATTTTGAATGCTGACGGTCAGAATCCCATTCAAAGGGCTACGGGTCAAGCAAAGGTTACTGGACTCAACTGTGGAGATTAGGGCCTTTCACTTCTGATGTCCTGGTGTCTCATCAGTAGCATGTTCCAAGCAGTCCAAGGCTCCCTCAGGATGGGGTAGAGGTGGATCCAGGCATGAGGTGAACACAGGTTCTCAACATGTACACACCAATAAATGATTACTCAGCCAAATACTTTTTTTGTGATAAAAGAAGTATTTTTATTTTAGCGCTATTTGAGAAATATGATTTTCACAAACAACTTCACATTCTCCCTGAGGTCAGGGCTCTAGTGTTTCTTTGGGTGGTTCCTTGGGGTCCCAATTCATCCTTGCTCCTAGTAATAGTGGTTATTCTTCTTTCACCACTTGGAACATCCTGGGTAAGCCCCACTAGTAGCCCGATTCTCAGGAGTCCACTCTGACTCTACATTAAAGTCAGCAGTGTTCCAGCGCCATGCTGGTTCCGGCCAGGTCACACTTCTTTCTGCTCCTGGTGACCTTGTACCATCACTGTATACAGCATACAGGGTCATGGCTAATCACCACACACGGGCTACAGCACTCACAGCATGGCTATCTTCTCACAATGTCCCTTTCTGTTATTTGGCGCCACTGGTTACTCACTATGCATGGGCTCCAGCCCTATCGGTGCAGCGATGCACATTGCTCTGTTTCTGACAGCCCTTCTCTGTCATATGAAGGTTGCAGCCATTTCCTCACACCTGACACAGAGAGTCCACTCCCCAGGGCTCTCCACTGGACCTTGTTCCCTCCAATGCTTTTCTCTTTCTCTCAAAAGATACACAAATGATGGATGGAATGCAGAAAAAGTCAAACATTCACCCCCCAGTCAAGAGATCTGTGTTAAATCCATTTTTCTTTTGCTCACCATGTCACCCCAGTTTGGATCCAGCCATATGCAAATCAGTCTTGACCCTGTGCCTCATGGAAACAGCCCAGCCAAAACTGCCAAGCCAGGTCCTCCCAGGACCAGAAACAAGCATCCTGTGACCTGTTTCTGGGCATCACACCTCATCAGCCAGGCTAGCTTGAATCCAGTGGCACAGTGAGCCCGGGAGCCACTTCTGGGCATACCTATCCTCCAGAGGAATGGAAGCTCGCTATCAACCATCCACTACTAAAGAAACCTATTTGATCCAGAGATAATAAGTCATTATAGACCCATTTTTCTACTGCCCGGTGTTAGCAAAATTCTAGGAAAAATAATCAATAGGAGGAAAATTCTAGAAAAAATAATCAAGAGGTACAATAGATCATTTGGAAATCAACAATATTCTTCATCCTATCGAGATAAGTTTCCTTGCTGGTTGCAGGACAGAAACAGCTCTTTTGAGGGACACAGATGATCTAAAAAAAAACATGTACCAGGGTGGATCAGCGGCACTGATCCTCCTGGACCTAAGTGCAGCCTTCGATACAGTTTTCTACCCTATTCTTCTTCACCAGTTGGAAGAAGCTGGTATTACAGGGAAGGCCCTGAGGTTGCTTGCCTCATTTTTGGACAAACACAGTTTTCAGGTTATCGAGGGGCCATTTATGTTGTCCTGCCATCAGCTGTACTGTGGAGTTCTGCAGGGTTTGTCTCTGAGCCCTATGCTTTTTAACATTTATGTCCGCCTGTTATCAGATATCATCTGTTCCTTTGGTTTAAGTTGGTATCATATGCTGACTATACCCAGCTGGTTGTCACACTGGTACCAGATATGGACTTTATTTCTGTGAGACTTAACAGCTGCCTAGGTAAGGTGTCTGAGTGGATGTCAGCCAGTTGCAGGAAGATGAATGGCAAAAGAACCGAGGTTTCGGTAACAGGGAACAAACCAACACTCTGGGATCAGATCATCTGGCCATTTCCTCCAGGAGAACATCCAGTCCCCAAGTCTTAAGTAAAGAGCCTAGAGATGATCCTTGACAATCAGCTAACCATGGCCTCCCAAGCAAAAAATGTGGCTAGCAGCTGGTTTTGCCTCTTGAGAGCCCTGAGGGAGGTCCTAAAATGGCTCCCAAAAGAATCACGTAGAATCATGATTCAAGGCTTGATCCTGTCTCACTTTGATTATGGCAATTCGCTTCAGTTAGGCAGTCCAAAGTCAGTGGCTAAAAAACTTCCGATTATTCAGAAAGCTGCTGCCTGGGTACTGTCAGGTATTCCGAAAATACATTCATTAGGTGCTGTGCCCAAAACTCTTCACAGGGTGCCCATTAGCTGAAGGGTACAATTCAAGACAATATGCATCATACATCAGGAAAAGCACAACACAAGCCCTTTTGTTCTTCAGTAATTGGCCACTGCCTAGCATGCCAACAGGGACCTGAAGTCAAACAACCTTGAGCTGCTCATTGTCCCAAGAATTAAGAGAGCCAGGAGCGGAGGTCGGTCTTTACCTTACCTTGCACCCAAGCTCTGGAATGCTCTGCCTAGTAGCCTCAGAATGGAGGACAATTTCATGATTTTCAGCAAAAAACTAAAGAAGTATCTCTTCTATTAATCGTTTTCCGGTTTTTATGCACACACTCCAACCTCTCCAACAGTGCTGGGAAGCCCAATGTTAGGGTAGCCAAAAATTGGTGAGTAGAATATATAGGTATGGTAATGTGGTTGGCCCAGTCCAGGGCTATAGGTGGTTTGCATTGGATTGTTGGTGATATTGAGAAGGCAAGGTTGAGAATGTGAGATTTGGAATGGTTTTTTTTGTGACCTGCTCTACCACGGTGGGTATATCGATGATGTTGAAGAGGGTGTCTCTTGTTTTTGTTCAAAATGTGGTTATCGGAGTTTGAAATCACCCAAGAAGGTAGTGTGGGCATGTTGGATGGATGAGATAGTAAGGTAACTGAGAATTAATCGATAAAGTCCTTGTTCTGCCATGGAGGCCTGTAGATGAGATGGAAGGTAGTGGTCTGTTTTGCAGAAAGTGTGAAATGGCCTGACAGAAGCTCCATGGAGTTGAGAGTTACTGGCTTGCTTACAGTACAGGATCAGAATGACTTATGAATGACAGCAAGACATCCTCCCTTATTATGTGCAAAGTTCACAGGATGGATGCTATAGCTTGTGAGTAGAAGGACTTTTATGATATGTGAAGATGTGAGCATGAACCGTGTTTCTGGGATGAAGAATGCATCAAGCTTGTGATAGGTGATAAGGTCTGTGATGACTGGTGCGTGGAGAACTGCAGATCGAGAGTTAATGAACATGAGTTGGAATTTGTGTTCTGTAGTTTCAGGGTTTGTGGTGGTAAGTGTGATGTGTATGCAGTTGACAGTGGTAACATCCGTGCATCCTCACCAGGGCACCCCCACCCCTTCTACTAATGTTCTGCATTAATGCCTCTCAGAGCATTGAACAAGTGTTAATTTTACATTATGCAAATCACAATAATGTTACCTTACTGGTGAAAACTATCCTACATCCACCGTAAATATATCCCCTCTAGACTTTCACATCTTAAAAGAGACTCTTCATGATTGATCACAACAGTTTTTTTTGTTTTGGAGGCAGTGGCAGCATAACTAATCTTACGGAATTGCATTTTTAAAAATAAATGTATTCTTGACATGAGGCCTAAAAGCTAGGGACTCTGGGGACTGCAATGCTGCAAATAATGCGCTATGGGGAAATGGGCGCTGTGAAATGCAGACATTCACTTAAAGAGCTAAGCTAACAATGCTGTTCTACCTGTTTTCTTTTCATTTCAACATTTGGTCTAGTACCATAGCGCTTGAACTATGGTGGTGCAGTTACTAAGAGCTACAAACAAAGGATCGAATGTTAACTGTATGTGATCCAACAGAAATGTTGATATTTAGTGATATTCCTATCAGGGAAATTACTTCTTGTAAAGTTGCTTCCGTGAAGTCACAGAGAATAAACAGGGGATGCTCTCCTTTCCACTTTTTCCTAGGTCCACAAAAATCCTAGGAACACCCTACTGGTACCTCCTGTTTTCCCATAAGTGACTCGATTGTAGATCTAAATGTGGAAGCATTCCGGTAGTATTTAAATCCTACTAGTGGTGGCGCCTACTTGATTCTAATGCTCTAATGCTTGTTCTCTTCGAGATGCTGGACTTTAGTGTACACAAATAAAATGTCATCTCTACTTTATTCCTCAGTCTCCCTTTAACTTCTCTGTAACTGTCCTGCAATGTGTTCTGCGCTTTCTGAGCAGGTTGCAGGTTTCATGACCAATTTTCTACCTTGCATTCAGTGATATGTTTGTTGGTGATTGTAGGAAACTAGGCTTTTGTTGCCATATCCCCCCTCCAAATGTTTGCCTAGTTTATGATGCAACTTTGACTGAAGTGTACTGGGTCCCTACTAACCAGGTTCCTATTACCAGTATTCTTTCCCTAAAAATTGTACCTTTTGTTTCCCAATTAGCACAACTTCAGTGGCTCTTGTAAGTCCCTAGTAGATGGTACCGCTGGTACTTAGGATATTGGCACTGAAGAGGGACACCAAGGGCTGTAGCATGAATTGTGCCACCCTAGGGTGCCCTCACCAAGTCCCTGCACTCTGTTATTGCAGACTGTATGCCTTGTGCAGACCAAAGTGAAGAGTCTACATGGCACACATCTCTGTGTGCCATTCCCCTAGACACATCATGGGATATGGGTAAGTCGCCCCTATAGCAGGCCTCGTAGTCCCAAGTATCTCCTGTGAGGGCATATCAGCCCATGACATATCAATGTCGATTCCTGGATATTGTACGTGAATAGGATAGCCATATTAAGTACATGGGCTGGACACTTGTCATTTCGAGTTCCCGAGTTCTATGATGGCTTCATTGAAGTATGGGATGTTTGGTACCAAACATCTCATCATAATAAACCTGCACTGATCCCAGTGTCAGATTCATTAACAATTGTACACAGTGGACCGCTTAGAGGTCGTTGCCTGAAACTTACCAATTCCTAGTGTGGTCACTGCCTGGCCTAGGCCAGCCTGCTACCACCAGACAGTATTCTGTTGTCATGGAGTGAGCGTCTTCTATGTTTAGAGGTCGAGTACAATGCCTGGCCTGCGTGGAGGTGTTCACACCTCCCCCTGGTCAAGAAGACCCATCTGTGCAGGGGAGTTTTAAAGGCATTCATGCCTTTTTAATGCAACTCAATCATCACCTGTTAGAATGAGCAGGCTTGTCCTGTCCTCACCCCCGTTTGTCAGGAAACAGGAATGAAAATTCAGCAAGAATAGAAGGTGTGCCCCCTTTTGCCTGCTCCACCCCTCGGGTGCTGGAGGCCAGGTTTAGTACACTTTTCAATGCCCACCATCTTGAATATGGTGTGACTTTTCAAATCAAAGCTAGGGCTATGCCCGCTTCCCCCAGGAAGTGGGCATACTAGAGGGTGAAAACAACCCAGGTAATGGGCCCATTGACCACTACCTGTCACTCCCTTGTAATGTCCCTAAATCTAGTAATTAGGTGGCACCCCCAGGCCCTGAATTTGAGTTCCTGACAACCTAAGAAGAGCCAGACACCTCAGAGTCGCACCAGCAGAGAAGACTGAAGAGAACTACTGACTTTACTCCCTTCCTACCAGCTTGTCTGCAGCCCTTGATGATCTTACCCCAAAAGACTACTCGTCCTTCAGCCCAGTGACCTCCAAAACCTTGAGAGGACTGCCAGACTTTGACAAAGATCATGACCTTCTGAGAACAGAGGATCTGTTCACCAGCAACAAACTACAAGCAAGGCCTCTATGACTGGAAGAACCACAACCCCAAGCTCCCAGTTCCACCTCTGCAGTCAATGCCTCTGGCAAGAGTCCAAGTGGCACACCGATCACAGTGAGGTTCCCCAGCACTCCAGAGCCCAGGTCCATTGTTAGACCTGGCATCATTGGCGTGAGTCTCCCTTCCATGTTTGACGGATTGACTCCTCTGTTTTGATATGTTTTTGCTGGTTATATGCTTTGGGCACTGTGCCACTGCTAATCAGTGCCACAGTGCAAGTGCTCCCTATGTTAAATTGATGTACTAATTAGTGATTCCATGATTTGGTTATTTGATTTACTTGTCAGACCCTAGTACACTGCTTCATGTGTACCCAGGGATTGTAAATCAAATGCTGCTGGTGGGCTTGGAGCACTGGTTGTGCCACCCACAGAAGCAGCTTGTAATGTGGGTAATGTGTGTCTCAGGCCTGCCATTGTAAGGCCTATGTGCAGTCTAGCACTGCCATGTGGACTTGACCAAGTGCACCCACTTGCCAGTCCCTAAACTTTCCCCGTGCTTCATGTTAGACACCCGTATAGTAGGCCCAAGGGCAGGGTGCATTGTAAGTATAAGGTAGGACATACTCTGATGTGTGTAGCATGTCCTAATAGTAAATTACCGGCCTTTTCATTTTTCACTATTGATGGCTACCTGTTCTCCAAAGACTAGATAGAGTAGGCAGTTAGATTATTACATTCTTATAATCCTAACTGACTCAGGGAACATGGTAGAAATTCGAATTTAGTATGTCTGAACTCAGAATAATAAAATACATCTTTTAGTAAAGTTGGTTTTAATATTCTGTGTTTGAAAATACCACTTTTAGAAAGTAGGTATTTTCCTGCCTAACTGTCCAGGCCTGCCTCTGCTAGGTTGCGAATTCCTTGTCTGGGTTGGTGAGTGACAGGGCTGGGGGATTCCATGAGACAGGCTAGGGCAGCCCAGTGGTGAATAGAGAGATCTGCATCTAGATGGGAGGGAGGAGTTGCACCTGGGACCTGAATAGGGCTGAGCTTCCTTCTACAATGCTGGCTCCACCTCCTGTGGCTTGTCTGATGTCTCTGCCCTGCACTGTGAAAGGAGAGAAAGAATCTTGTCAAGAAAGTGCTCCAGAAGGTGTATCTTTCCTTCCCTGTGCTGGCTCCACCTCCTGTGGGGTGGCTGATGTCTCTTCCCTGCACAGTGAAAGGAAGAAGAGAGTCATGTAAACAAAGTGCTCAGGAACTGGTTTGGACTAGGCAGAGGCCTCTCTGTCTTCAGAGAACAAAGGGGTATAAATATTGGGAAATTAGATCACTTCTGGGACAAGAAACCTTTTGCTATGGAGAAGAACCAAGGAAGCTGCAGGAGTTTTACTGCCCCTCTGCCAGTGTGCTGTTTTCTGGGCTGGCCTGCAGTGGTTGCTTCATTGCCAAGGAAATCAGAAGGAACTTTTAAGGACTTTCATCATCTATAGAATATTCTCCAAGGGCTTGAACTGTGCTTCCCTCCTGCTGAAGTCTCAGGGACAAAAGACTTCATCTCCAGCTCCGCTCTGAATTTCCTTGCTAGGAATTCTTAACTCCAGACATTTGCGTGTCGCTGGGAGCTGGAAGCGCGACGCATCGAGAGGAAGCGTGTCGCCACCGCAGCTGAAATCGTCGCACTGCCGGAGAAGCGAGCCTTCGTCGCATCTCCCTCGAAGCCTGTGTTCATCGAAGCTGTCTGTTGTCGCATCACCGGAGAAGTGTGATGCCATCAAGAGAGCACCGCAATGGGCCTGCAGGCCAAAAATCTACGCATCACCTCTTCACCGGTAAGGATCACCACGCATCCCCTACTCTGCGCAAGCATTGAGACATGACGCATCATCTCCCAGGATCACGGAACTGACGCATCTCCCCTTTTGCAAGCCTTTTGTTTACTTTGTGTTACGCATCTAGGTACTTTGTTGAGAACTTTGACGCATTTATCATCAACTTGAACTAAGCAACTTTAATCATCTTTAAGCAATCTTGAGTGTAGTATTGTGGATTTTTGTCATTTGTAGTCTTGTGTTAAGTCCATGTAAAGAATACTTTTTATAAAAACCTGAGTTGTGTCCATCTGTAGTGTTTTCACTGTATTATTGTGTATATCCACAAATGCTTAACACACGGCCTCTGAGATAAGCCTGTCTGCTCGTGCAAAACTACCAAGGGGGTGAGCAGGGGTAATTAAGGAGTGTAATCCCCTTATCCTGACTTAGAAGTAAGGGTCCACATTTGGACAAAGGTGAATACCATTGCCAACTAGAGACCCCCAGATCTAACATCCCAGTGAGGTTCCTCACCACTCCAGAGCCCAGGTCCATCATATGCAGATCCATCCTGGACTCATCTATGTCGCTTGCAGCCTCTGCACTGAGACCCCCTCAACTGCGACTGTTCTGCTAAGCCATTTCCAACATCAAAAGGCACTCTTGCACCCGCTGGCCCTGGGCCATGTTGTAGCGGACCACAGGTGTCCCTACATCCCCAAGCATTGCAACTTACCTCTCCAGCTGTTGGTTTCCTTCAACGGGCCTCCTGGCCTGAGCCTGCAGCACTTTTTTGTTTCGCCTTTTCACCATTGCTCAACATTGGGCACCCAGCGCTGTGTTGCTACTAGTGGCCTACTGTTGGTAATACTGTGGACCCTGCCCAGTGCTTACTTCAACACTGCAGACTGATTCCCCAAGCCACTGTTATTTACCTGTAAGCAGCATCTGTCCGATTGCCCCATTTTTCATTGAGTTATATTGGGCACCCAACACCATATTTGCACCTTGCACCCGGCCGCCCCTGTACCGCTTGTGGTCTACTGTTGGTGCTGAACTGAACCTTGCTCAGTACTAATCTGAACTCCCAAAGACTCATTTTGTAAGCCAATGTTACCTATCTGCATGTTGAATGTTTTCTTTCTCCCCTAGGTTGACATCGCAAAGTCTGAAATCAGTGATGTCATGAGTGATGTCACTGACCATGTCATGAGTGATGTAATATGTGACGTCATCAGCAGTGCATTGCCCGTGCAAGTTATAGTGAGTCCAACTAACTATAACGTGGGAATTTCAATGGTTTTATGCGAGTAAAATTTCCTGGTAACTATAACTGGTGTGAAACCTACGGTTTTGTCAGTGAATTTAATAGGTTTTTTAAATGCTAATTCCTAACTATAACTGGTGTGGAACCTATGGTTTTTTCAGTGAATTTCATAGGTTTTTTTAATAGCTAATTTGTATTTTATAATGAATCCTATATCGTATATTTATGTAATACTATTTTTTTCTTTTTGCCCTGGAGCGCTCCCGGTGCGCGTACCGGTGAGCGCACCGGTGCGCATTCTTGCGGCGCGCCCCGGTGCGCGTACCGGTGAGCGTCCCGTTAGCGCTAATGCCGCGAACGAAAACATCATCGTGACGTATCGCGTAGCCGCGTGATGCGTCTTATGACGCATGACGTAAGCGCACCCGGAAGCGCCCGAGCGCATACGATCGCGCAACGTAAGCGCCGCAGGGCGCGCCCCGGTGCGCGCACCCGGGCGCGCACCGGGGCGCGTAGCGTAAGCGCGTCGGGTCATGTGACCTGAACATAACACTTTTCATTGGTTCAGAACACTTTTGGTTTCCAAATGATGAAAGACCGGGTCATGTAACCTGAAAATAACACTTTTCATTGGTTCAGAACAGTTTTGTTTTCCAAATGATGAAAGCCCCCACCTTTTTTGCTCATTCTCAATTTGTTCTTTGAGTGAGGAAGACCTGTTTCCATTGATTGAAAAATGGCTACAGTAGCAGCAACAGCTGGAGCATCTGCACCACCACCACCACCACCACAAGGACCACCACAACAGCACATTGGTGGTGAAGAAGAAGAGGAAGAGGAGGAGGAGGAGGAGGAGAGGAGGACTTTCCTGCCAGAAGACAATCCCCCTTACAAACCGAGAGAGCACATTGTGTGGGAGTTTTTTAAATTCCCAAGAGGCCACAAGAAAGTAAATGCGGCAAAAGTAACTTGTCTAATCTGTGGCTGTGAACTTTCCAGGGGGAACCCTACCAAAAAATATTCTTTTGGTAATCTCAGCATGATTCGCCACATGCAACGCAGGCATCCGAACAACTATTCTGCGGCAGAGGTGAGAGAACTGGCCAGAAACCTTCCCCAAACATCTTCCAGAACCTCAACAAGTAAAGAACCCACTCCATCGGGTCCAGAGACAAGGGAGATGATCCCAAACATTCAAACCAAGTTTGGTAGATACAAAATTGTTTGTATATATTGTGGAAAAACAATTACCTATGGTGAGCAAAGTATTAATCTCATCAACGTTGCTGGTGATAACCACAAGTGCCCAAAGAAACCTTAATTTTTTCCTGATTTTTTTTTTGCTCCAGTTGAGCCGTTTACAATTCCCTGTTTTTTGTTTCTCCCCATAAAAATACAAAAAAAAATATAAAAGTGTTCAGAAAAGCCCAAAAAAGTTAAAAATGTTCAAAAAACAATACAAAAATATAAAACAACAAAAAGAATAAAACAACAGTTCTTTTTAGAACTACCTCCAATTTATTTAAAAAAAACTACATTTTTAAAAAACTCTGTCATTTTTTTTTTCCAGGGTACGCGCACCGGTACACGTACTGGGGCGCGCACCAAAAAAATAAATAAATAAATAAAGGAGTGAGCATGAGGGAAAGACACAGAGAGAGTGATGGTAAGAGAAAGAGAGCTAGAGGGAGCAACACAGAGGGACTGTTTATTACATAGTAAGACAGAGAGAAGGTGTAATAGGGTGTAAGTGAGAAAATAAATGAAAAATTAGAGGGAAACACGGCCATTTTGACTACAACTACCTGAGGTACATCTTTAAAGGATTTTCTCATTTATCTTCATCACCTTTCTGTAAGGTAAGTTGTTAATTTGTAAGGGGCACTTTAAGTTAATTTGTAAAAACGTTTTCTGATAGGTATTTACTGTCCCTCTGTTATAGTTATAGATTGAGATAGGCTTCTCTGTTATAGTTATAGATTGAGTGAGGCTTCTCTGGTATAATTATGAATTTACTTAGGCTTCTTCACATGCACTTTTTTATATTTCTACTTCCTGCCTGATACCATACACTGCCCAAAGATAACTTCACTGTTAAAAACTCAGAAGTACCTGTCTGAACTTAAACCCAACAGTGCCCTAACTCTACTGATATATTTTTTTTATATACAATTTACAGCAAGAAAATGGAAGGAGAACAAAACAAAATTAATATTTCTTTTGAAATTGTTCTGGAGAACAATCCTGAGGAAAATATTGCTGAGAAAAATATTGATGACTTTGACTTTATGGATGAGTCTCTGGACCCTGAATTACTTGACTGTGTTGAAGCAATAGAATCATGGAATCAAATTGAGGACATTCCAGATGATGTAATGTTGGAAGTTCTTTTAAATTTTGAAAAATCACAACAATAAATTATTATTTAATAATTAAAAATTGTTCGAGACATTATTCATTTTTATATGTAATTCATGAAATAGTACCAAAATGATTATAATATAAACTGAGACTTATAGTATACTGTGCAACTTTTTTGTGTTACATAGTAATTTTGCTCATAGTTACTTCCTTTCTCCCACTATATTATCTCCAATGTGTATTTGACATCTCTTTTTCATCTCCTGCCTCCATGTTGTTTCTGCTTTCCTGACAGACTATGGTATAGATTCCATATACCACAATAACTTCTGTGACAACATGCAAATTATCTACAGAGGAGACGGTCTACATTGAATTTACGACTCTGCATTGGTACCTACATGTTGGTACTTAAATCACCCACACAACACAACAACTCTATTCAGAGCTACCCACCCTCTAAGCACTTTAAATTATTATTTTACTGTTTCAATGGGTTTTTCCCATGGTACGCTCCCCGGTAAGCTCCCCGGTGCGCGTACCAGGCGCTCCCCCCGCGAAAATCGGAAAAAAAAGCCTTTTTATGGCCCCCACATCAAACCTATGGGGTCAGGGGGGGGTCTACCCTGCCCCCTTTTAGTCATTTCCCCCTTTGTTTTTGCCACCTCTTGTGTCTCGATCCTACCGAGACACAAGATGGCGGCCGCTCCGGACTGTTTGGAATGTTGACAGACACCCGAGAGCCAATCAGCTTTCCGCTCGGGTACTCGTGTAGCGCACCCGGTGCGCTCCCCGGTGCGCGTACCGGGGCGCGCTTATAGATATATATATTTTTTTAACCTAAATTACTCAAAATCCACTGGAGCACATATCTTGAGACATAGCAAAGGCACATCGGGCTACCAGTCCCTACAATTTTGCCAAGTTTGGTGGGAATCCATTCAGCCGTTCGGGCTAAAAGTGAGTCCAACCGCCCTATGGAAATTAACATGGGGAAAACACGTTTTGGGACCGCCCATTTATCTCGGCCCCCGCTTGACGAATCCCCCCCTCCCAAACTTTCAGGGAAGGAGCAGGCCATCTAATTTGAGAAATTCGCGAAAATTCGTCCACCGGCGCCAAAGTTATTCCCAATAGAATGTTGCGGATTTCCTATGGAAACTAGGTCCTAACTTTCCTATGGAAACTAGGTCCCAACTATAACTACCTACTGGCGACCGCCAGTAGGTAATATATTTTAATGTATATTTATATATATATATATATATATATTTATTTATTTGAATTACCCTGTACACCCTAAAAAAGTCCCTTTTAATATCCCTGCACCCCATAATCATCCTGGTCCCTTTAAATATCCCTGCACCCCATAATCATAACCCACCCTTACTCCTTAAAATACCCCAGCACCCTTAAACAGTAACCCATCCTGACCCTAAAAATACACCCTGCACTCCGAAAACCCAAACCTAGCCCTGAACCCTAAAAAAACACCCTGCACCCCAAAACCCAAACCTAGCCCTGAACCCTAAAAATACCCCTGTACCCCAAAACCCATACCTAGCCCTGAACCCTAAAAATACCACTGTACCCCAAAACCCATACCTAGCTCTGAACCCTAAAAATACCTCTGTACCCCAAAACCCATACCTAGCTCTGAACCCTAAAAGTACCCCTGTACCCCAAAACCCACACCTAGCCCTGCACCCTAAACATACCCCTGTGCCCCAAAACCCATACCTAGCCCTGAACCCTAAAAATACCCCTGTACCTCAAAACCCATACCTAGCCCTTAGCCCTAAAAATACCCCTATACCCCAAAACCCAAACCTAGCCCCGAACCCTAAAAATACCCCTATACCCCAAAACCCAAACCTAGCCCTGAACCCTAAAAATACCCCTGTACCCCACAATATATACCCCTATACCCATACATACCTTATGCTGAAATATAACAAAAATAATGCTTTCACCATTCATGCATTTACAATGAATTTCGTTGTAAATGTATGCGTGGTAAAAGCATATAAAATGTAATGCCATGCGTTATAAGGGCATTGCGGAGTGATAGTAGATTCGTTATAAAAGTATGCAGAGTGATGGTATGCGGGAAGAAAGATTCGGGATAATGGGTGTTTACCCTCAGGCACACATGGCGTACTGCAATGAGCCATTCACAGAAGGATTCAATCGCAGAGTTTTTTAGGTACAGAATAATGGGGTCCTCAGAATGTGCTAATCATTTGAGGCTTATCTGTCTGTTGCGTCCACTGTGGATTGTGTTGTGAGCTTTACATAGTTGCCCATATTTAAGGGAAATCTAATCATGCCAAATGATATAGGTGGTTTGTGGGTGAAAGAGCAGTAGTCCTCACTAGTTTTCCAACTTCTCATTTGCTTTTTGACCATTACCCCCATAAGCTTCTGTGTAGGAATTTGTATCTCAAATCTTTGAGTTATTTTATCTTCCCTTGTGAATTGTTTTGGGGTTTTGATGGGCTGAGCAGACTTTTTGGCACAATTCTCCTTTATGTTGATGTGTGGCCAGAATTCTGTTGTTAGCGATGGACTTAATTAGTTTGTTCATGAAATATTTCTTCCAGTTCCTTAGGTGCATGTAATCTGACGACCTCAGCAGAGAGGCTATAGTTGAGGCCTATATAAAATGGCCTGAGATCAGATCTCTTATAAAAATAATTTTTCTAATGTTCATTTTGCCACTATATAGAACAGCTGGGAAGTGGTTTTTGGGAAGGCTGAGCTCTCTGCCAACCTCCCCCTTGAAAATTGTGCTTGTTGCATATATGGTAGAATGTTTTTGCTCCTTTGGTTTTTGGTTGTTCTCCTGAGTTTTCTGGGATCTTGTCTGCATTACAGGGCTCACTATGTCAGGAAGTTTCCCCTGTCTCAAAGTTATCTGGCAACATGGTGTGGAGGTGGCATTTGTGAATTTGACAGTGCTTTCACTTGCTGAGCCTGCACTCACACTGGCTCCTTAGCACCCCTTAAGGTCCTCTTTTCCTTTGCCACCTTTATTCAGATATAGTTTCTACTCCTAAGCACACATGTTTGGCTGTTGCTGGCTGTCAGAATAAAACGTGGCAAAAAGAATCAGTGAAAAGGAAAACTGTTCAAATGTGTTGTTGTATTGATGGTTATGTGTATTACTCAAAGATAAACCTTGTCTTACTTTAAAACGTGTGCTTAGGAGTAGAAATTGTGTTTAAAGAGCATGTCTCTTGGGGGCGCGGCTTGCGCGCCGGACGGAGAAGACGCTCTTCCCGTGAGCTCCGTGAAGGAGGTGATTTTCATGCAGGGAGGACTTTGAATGCACAGCGGTAATCTTTCCTTCAGACGCGACGCGGGCGGCCGCCATTTTGTGCGCTGAGCCCGTGTCGCCGTTTTTGCTACCTGCTGCATCTCCCTTCCTTATACTGGGCATTATTCTTCAGCTTTGCCCATATTCTGCACTACCATGACGTCTTTTTTGCTGTTCCTGGCCTTTTTGGTTGCCTCCTATTTATGCTTTTAAATAACTCTGTGCTCTCTGTCAGGAAAAGGTGCCGCCATTTTTCACATGCCGTATTTGACATGACTCTCTTTCTCCTTTGTACTACGTCACGTGTTCTGGCTTTTTGACCATATTGAATTACTCTTCTCATGTTCTGCGCATTCTTAATGCTGCTTATGAGGCTGGGTATCTGTTTTTTCGAACTTTAGCGCTGTACTTGGCTCTCATATTTCCTTTTACCTCAGTGCCACCATTTTTTCAACGTCCTGCGATTTTCCTTTAACCCCTTCCATGCTCATGACGGAACGGTTCCGTCATGAGCGTCGGTTGAGCTGTGCTCATGACGGAACCGTTCCGTCATGAGCCCATAGGCTCATTAGAACCTTCAGCACAGCGCGAAAATTCGCGCCGCGCTGAAGGGGTTAACTGACTTCGTGTATTTGCTCCTCCTCTTTGGCAATACCTACAGTGCAGTGTCTCTCTTGCTATTCATTTTTGGCTGCATCTTTTGTCTCCTGCGCACATTGTTACCATGGCCAATGACTCTAAGTTGTCCCAGTCTGGTACCAAACCAAAAAGGCTTAAAAATGATCCGCCCTCTCCCATTAAGTCTTCTTCTAATCCTGTTCTGGACTCAATCCTCGAGGAGGTTCGAGGCCTACAACCTTTTATGAGTGCTACTAATGACAGGCTTAAGCAGATTGAAGATCGTTGGGTACTTATGGAGGGCAAAGTATTAAATTTGGAGCAAAGGGTTAGTGATATTCAAGAGCAAGAAATCCACAAACTTAAGCTGCACACGGAGTATTTGGAAAATCGCAATCGAAGAAACAACGCTACGCGTTTATGGTGTTCCGGAAAATGTGGAAGGCTCTGATATGGTGTCTTTTTTACAAAAATTTCTACAAGAACGTTTGGATCTCCAACCTGCGTCTCACCCTCTGAACATTCAAAGAGCTCATCGTCTTGGCCGTCTGAACTCTGCCTCAAACAAACCTCGTGGCATTATCATGCTTTTTCTAGAATTCACGGAGCTGATGACTGTTTTAAAAGCTGCCAGACTGAAACGTCGTCTCCAGTGGTCCGGCCATAATATTTTCATTTCCCAAGACCTCTCGACTGCGACTAATGCCAGACATAAAGAATTCTTGAATCTACGGTCTCTGATGCGACAACTTCACATTCAATATGGCATTCTTCACCCGTGTTTCTGCAAGATCACACACAATGGCCGAACCCGTTCCTTTGATGATCCTCAAAAGCTCCATGCTTATCTCCAAAGTGCTTCTTCGTCGACGATGGATACTGTGGCTTAAACATCATTTCTTGTTTCTTTCTTGTTGCTCTAACATGTTGTTTCATGTTTCTCTCTTTCTATTAATGTATACTTCTCTCCTATGTTTTTGTATGTCTCCTTTTTTTATTTCATTTTTTCTCTCGATCTTTCATTTCTATTATTCTACCTTTCGCTCTTACAATCTTTTTCTCACCATTTTCTTGTGTCCGTTTCCTCGGTTGCTCATGGGGTTGTCTCCTCTACCGGTGTATCCTCGCCCCTGATGCTTTTATTCTTTGCTTTCTCTCCGATCAGGCAAACGTGCCTTGATCTGTTTACTTTCTTCTACCTTTTCTCTGCTCTCTTTTCTACCTTTCCTCTTATTTCTTTTTTCTCTTCTCCACCTTCTTCCTTCCCTTTCCTCTTCTTCCCTGATACATATATTTCGTCTCCCTTGCAATCTCTTTTTCGATTATTATACTTCGTGATGTATTTTGTCTATGTTCTACGTTTATTGAGAGCCTCCCCTATACGTTTTTATGTCTTTGTTATTTCCTTTTTTGTAGTGCCTCCCTTGCCATATGTTCTCTCCACGTGTCGTCCATCACCCCCCTCCTCAATGGTGTGTAATTTTGTCTCATGGAATGTGCGAGGTCTTGGCCATCCTGTCAAGCGTCAAAAGGTATTGTCTCATTTATCCAAAATTGGTTCTCAAGTTGTTTTTCTTCAAGAAACGCACTGTTTTGATGTCGAATCTATCAAATTGAAAAGACAATGGGTGGGTCAGGTTGTATTCTCTCCAGCTTGTCTCAAAAAAGGAGGGGTTGCTATTTTATTTCACAAGGCTTTGAATGTACAGATTCTATCCTCTCAACATGATGACGAAGGACGTTGGGCAATGGCTAAGGTTGTTATCCATAATAAGACAATGGTTTTGCTTAATATTTATGGCCCGGTACGTCCTGACCCTAAGTTTTGGACTGCTATTAAAACTCTGATTTCGTCTATAGATTGCCCTGATTTTATCATTGCAGGTGATTTGAACCAATGGTTAGATCCGTTTTCTGATAGATTATCCTCCAGTAAGTTTCAACCTGATAAAACCCATAAAAGTTTTCAATCTGCCATTGCCTCACGTCCTTTATATGATTCTTGGAAGTTATGTAATCCAGATGTGTTGGAATATACCTTTCTCTCCCCTGTGCATCACACCCGCTCTAGAAGTGATTACATTTTGATTAGTAAATCCTTACTCCCCTCTATTCAAAAATCTACCATAGGCTCCATTTTTAGTTCTGATCATGCCCCTGTTTCTACCTCACTTGATCTGTCCATTATATCCCTTAAATTTAGTCGCTGGAAATGTAATGCCTTTCTTTTATCTGATGCAGTTTTTTTGAAGGAAAGTGCGGAATTTTTCACTGAATTTTTTACCTTTAACGATCCATCTGATACCTCCATGTAATAATTGGGATGCTTTTAAAGCTGCGTTCCGAGCATTTACCATATCCTATGTTGCTAAGAAAATGAAACTGAATAGGGAAAAGTACGATGCTCAACTTCGTAAGATTAAACACCTTGAGCATTTATATTTCTCCTCTAAATCCCCCTCCTCCCTTCATGATTTGATTTCTGCTAAAACAGACCTCAATAAGATTGTTACCAATGAGGCTTGTAACACCCTCCTTAAAATTAAATCCAAATTTTATGGTGGCCAAAATAAAGCGGGGAAAATGCTGGCAAACTATTTGAAAATTAAGTCTGAACGTAAGAACATTGGCCCCATATTCAATGACTCTCTAAACAAATTGGTTACAGCTGATGAGGACATCGCTGATGTATTTCATTCCTATTATCATTCCCTATATACTGATGACACTCGTCCCTCTGATGTAAACGTCTCTTCCTTTTTTGAGGGCCTTCTCCCTCCCCCTTCCCTCCCTGATGAGTTTGCGCTCCTGGAAGAGGACATTTCACTGCAGGAAGTAACTCGAGCCATTCACTCCCTCAAACGCTCAAAAGCTCCTGGTCCAGATGGCCTTCCTGTAGAATTTTATTCTTCCTTTCATACCTTTTTTGCCCCTAAACTCCTCCAACTCTTCAACTCATTTATTAGTAGTGCGAAGGCTTCTGGGTCATTTTTGGATGCACTAATTATCATCATTCCAAAACCTGATAAAGATCACACCAAGTGCAAAAAGTATCGCCCTATCTCCCTAATAAATTATGATTGCAAAATTTTTGCTAAAATACTTGCTTCTCGCCTTGATTCCCTTATTCCCCGCCTTATCAAGACGGATCAGGTGGGTTTTGTGAAGGGGAGGCTTGCTGCGGACAATGCTCGTTTATTCTCTAATGTCATTGCGCACAGCAAACATCTTAAAGTTCCTTTAGCAGCACTGTCCTTAGATGCTGAGAAGGCTTTTGACCGTATCAACTGGCATTATCTCATACGTACACTACACTGGTTTGGTTTCGGTCCTCTTTTTATCTCTATGGTTAAACTCCCTTATTCCTCCCCTCGTGCCAGTATATTTGTCAACAACCACTTTTCCAAGTCATTCTCCCTGTCTAGAGGTACGCGTCAGGGATGTCCCCTTTCTCCCCTGTTATTTATTCTCTGTCTTGAGCCCTTCTTAGAGAGAATTCGTTCTAATCCTGACATCACTGGTTTTAAATTGGCATCTACAGAAACTAAATTGTCCGCTTATGCAGATGATGTGCTGGTGTACATGTCCAATCCTGAAACCTCCCTTCCGCCTTTCATGGATGAGGTCTGTTTATATTCCTCTATTTCAGGATATAAATTGAATCTCTCCAAAACTGAAGTCCTCCCACTTAATTCACTTTGCTACCAATACATGTTTAATAATACTGATTTTGTTTGGTGTCCCTCTAAAATTAAATACCTTGGTATTTGGTTCGCTCCCTCCTTGAAGGATACCCTTAAATTTGATTCTCTTATAAAGAAACTCTCCTCCCTTCTTCAACTCTGGTCCCCATTATTTCTTTCCTGGTGGGGTAGACTGGACTCAATTAAAATGATGATTACTCCACATGTTCTTTATACGGTGTCTATGCTTCCTTTCAAGATTCCCATGTCCTATTTTTCCCCGCATAAACTCTATTTGTACTAAATTTTTGTGGAATGATAAGCATCCCCGAATAGCGCTACAGAAACTGATTCGTCCTAAACCTGAAGGTGGAGTTCGATTTCCCAACTTTAAAATGTACCATTCCGCTTTCCTGATCAAACAATCCTTTTCTTTAGCCTATGATTTTGATGGAACTCCTGTACCTACCTGGGTTCTTCTAGAACGCTCTCTGTTGTAGGATCATTCCTTTCAACATGTTGTTTTTATGTCAAATTGTTCTTTTTTGAATAAATACCCTATCTTAAAATTTTCCCAACCTGTATTACACAATGTCTTATCCTCTAATCTTTCTCCATTACAATGTTTTTTATTATCTGTTGTATGGTATAACAAATTTCTTCGTTACAAAGGTAAATCATTTTATTTTAAGCGTTGGAAAGAGAAGAATGTTGTATTTGTTCATCAGTTTTTTTATACTAATAACTCTCTCATTCCTTTTCCGTAATTACAAAGTTTGTTTAATTTGCCTTCATCATATCTCTCTGAGTATACCATTATTACGTCTGCCATTCAGTCACACTTAGCCTCTCTTACAATTCCTGATGTCTTCCCATCTTTTGTTCCTACCTCTTCCCTGTATCCATTATTTTCCTCTCAACAACCTAAGGCTGCCCTCGTTTATACTCTATTACTGTCACCTAGTTCAGAACGTTCTAAATCAGCTGTTGAGATTGCATGGGAAACTGACCTTAATATGTCCCTCTCTATTTTGATGTGGGATCGTGTATGGTCCCAGTTGTTTAAAGTTTCTCCTGCTGCGCGTATTACCCAATCGTTATTGTTCATTTATCATAGAGTCCTTATCACTCCTGTAACTGTTCATAAATTCTCCCCAACATCCTCTTTACTGTGTTGGTCCTGTGCTAAAGAAACTGGGTCACTTAAACATTTACTGTTTGAATGTTTTCATGTTTTATCATTTTGGAAGGAAGTTTGGAAGACATGCATGCTAGTATTTAATTGTCCTACCCAGGTATCCTTACAGGCTATTTTACTAGGATCATTGTCATCTGATGTAGATATTATCTCTTCTTCTGCGAGATTGTTGGACTTGTTTATTTCTCTTGCTTTTAAAGTTATCTTGTCATGTAGGAAAGATAATTCTAAAATTTCTACTCACACCTGGTGGAACTTTGTTTGTGATGAACATAGGATTGCTATCGCCTCGTCCTATTCTGTTCCCTTGAAAATTAAATCTGATCTCCTTTGGCTCCCCTTTACCACTTATCTTTCCTCCAACTCTCTTTCTTGAATGGTTCCCAGTTTTCCCACTTATCTTTCTCTTCTCCTCTTTCTCCCTTCCCTTCCCTTCTTTTGCCCTTTCTTTCCTTTTTGTTCTTTCTTCTTTCCTCTTTTATTGTCTCCTGGTTTCTACCTTTTCCCCTTTCTGCCTTCCTTCTCTGATCATTTCATTCTTTGTTTTTATTATTCATTGCATATGTTTTAGTACTTATCTTTGATATTCTCTTGTTTCCAATTTTTTATGACATATGTATTGTATTTACTCCAAAATGCTAATAAAAATATCTTAAACAAAAAAAAAAAAAAGAGCATGTCTCTTGTTTTGTGGAGTTAGGTGGTTCTCCACACCTTAGAGCACCGTTCGAATTACTCTTAAAAAGCGAATACATTTTATAGTGCAATTCTAACCTTAAGGCGCCTTATACCTATACGCATAACCACTCCGTTAGCATTCTGTTTATTCAGATATAGAGGTGTATGCAGCTGCTGCCTGCACTAAATAGCAAGGGCGGTTCGTGAATTTAAGCATTGAGGCATTGCCCCACTCATTATTTTTATGTGCACTATATAAATTGGTTTAGCTTCAGCCACAGCCCGTGCAGGTAATAGCGGTGGGGACGGGTGTGGGGGGATTGCGACAGATGAAGACGAGTGAAAATGTATTATTTATTTAATTATCCTTCGTGGTCATCTGTTGAATGCCCCCCAACCCGGCCCCAACCCATCACCACACTTACTTGCATGAGCCACTCCTGCTCAGCTTAAAACACTTTGCATGAAGGCATTCATTTTCATGCCTGGGGCAGTCAGCCTTCAGCCATTGGCGTAACAGTTGCTGTGAAGTAGTTGGGGTTTTAATCAATTTTTATAGACACTGTGACCTCAGGCTCACACCAGTAACTGGAACCAGTGAGCAAGCACATCGCACCTAGGCCCAAAGTGCGCATGTTGGGTTGGACGGCTTATATTCTCCGGCCAGACATGCGCACTAGAGGCCTCTCTCCACCTGCACATTAGGGACAGGGGTTGATCAAGTCCGCAAACCCTGATCTCCAAATGAGCGGTGAGTATGCCCACTCAAGCCAATCCTGGCACTGCTCTTATGCTGTGTAACAGCATGGGAGCAGCGTCTGGATTGGCTGCAGGAAGGAGTTCTCCTGGCTGCTTGGTGAGCACCTTAAGGGGTCCATTATGATGACAGGCGGACTTAGTCCGCCCGCCATCACATCGGGACTCGGGACCGCCCGCCTTAAGGGCGGGGGTCCCGATCAGGGCATTAGGATGCGCCCGCCACACAGGCGGGCGCATCCTGTATGGGTGCAATTGCGGCGGGCGGAGCAGAAATCTCCGCCCGCTGCCATGTGTAAAGTGCACGTTTTGCGTTTCAAAGTGCAACATGACAGGCACCGCGCGGTGCCTGCCATGTTGCACTTTGAAATGCGGGGGGGTACCATAGGTACCCCCCATGTGCAACCCCCCAAGCCACGGACTCCCAGGGGGCCCGCAACGGGCCCCTGCAGGGAGTCTCCGCATGCCGCCACGGAAATGCATCGGTGAAAGGCAATTGTAATATGGCGGGCGGTGTCTAACAGACACCGCCACCATGTTACAGGTTTTCCGCCCCGGCCGCTAGGCGACCGGGGCGGAAAACAGGCGGGCGGTGTTTCGCACCGCCACGGTCCCCTCCGCCATCCTAATATGGCGGAGGGGAATTGTGCTGATGATGTCAGGCGGATTTCCTCCGCCAGGCTGGCGGTAGCCACCGCCAGCCTGGCGGAGGAAATCCGCCCGACATCATAATGGACCCCTTAGTCTTCTGCCGTTCCTTTTCTTTATAGTTTACTAGAAAAAATTAGGAAAGAAAGTGCCACACTCATTGCTAATTGCTACTTTAAACGTTGACCGTATTGTAGTTACCAAGTGTATGCAATCAAATATTTTTTTCAGAACTACTGCCTTAAATGGTTCAGGCCACGACAACACTGTATTTTTGTTAAGTAGCGCGCCATAATTACTGAGAGATAACTTTGGAATCGGTCTGCAGAAAGGGATCACATGAGGTGGTAACTGGTCATAATATCGAATTCATAATATCGATAGGACATAATATCGAGTAAAAAATATCGAGTATAGGGAAATATCGAATAGTAGAATATTGAGTACAAAAATATCGTTGAGATTAACAGTGTAAAAATATCGTTAACAAAAATATCCAATCAAAAATATCGAGTAGTCATAATATCAATTTTTTAGTGTTGTCAAAAATATCGATAATATAAGTATCGATTCTTAATAATGTTATAAAAATCTTTTAAAAAATATTATTTATAAAATTTGATGTTAATAATGATAAAAAAAAAAAAAAATTAGTAAGAATAATAAAAAGAAAATCTAATTTATGTATTATTTAATATAACATTTTTAAATAAATTATATTAAAATTATAATAGATATTTAATTTTTAGGAGCAGGATGTTGGGTTATTAGGGGATAAGGGTGGGGAGTAATTTTAAAAAATATAAGCAAATTATTATTTAATTTTAAATAATTTTATATAAAGGTAAAAATTAAAATTAAAATAATATACTCAAAATTTTTCTTAACAATAAATATATATAATGTTTAGGAGCGGGATGTTGGGTTATTAGGGGATAAGGGTGGGGAGTAGTTTAAAAATATATTTGAAATATTTCAAAAAAAGTTATGAAATGTAAAATAAAAAAAATAAAAAAAATAAAAAAATTGAATCGAAAATGTTTAAAATAAAAATTTTAAATTACAAAATTTCAGAGTGGGATGTTTGGGAATTAGGGTATAAGGCTGTGGAGTAAATTATAAAAAATTCGGAAAAATTTAAAAAAATGAAATAAAAAAAATATATATATATAAATTTGAAATAAAATAAAAAATATCCAGAAATTCATACAATTTAATCGATAAATTATAACATTTTAAAACAAATGTTTAATTAATATTAAATTTAATTTGAAAATGTTTAAAATGTGAGCACATTTTAAATAATATTTTTTTTTAAATTGAAAATTTAAATTAATAATACTTGGATTAAAATAATGCAAAATTAAAAAAATTAACAAATATTTATAAAAAATTAACAAGTTATAGAGGAAATTTACCATTATTACATCATTAAAAGTAGAATTTATTTCAACAATACATAATTAGTCAGTGTCCAGCACCTTTCCTGATATTTGTCTGAATGGAGTTGGAATAGTAAATTATAATGGGTCAGTGTCCAGCACATTTCCTGATATTTGTCTGAATGGAGTTGGAATAGTAAATTATAATGGGTCAGTGTCCAGCACATTCCCTGATATTTGTCTGACTGGAGTTGGAATTGTAAATTATAATGGGTCAGTGTCCAGCACCTTCCCTAATATTTGTCTGACTGGAGTTGGAATAGTAAATTATAATGGGTCAGTGTCCAGCACCTTCCCTGATATTTGTCTGAATGGAGTTGGAATAGTAAATTATAATGGGTCATTGTCCAGCACCTTCCCTGATATTTGTTTGACTGGAGTTGGAATAGTAAATTATAATGGGGTATTGTCCACCCCCTTCCCTGATATTTGTTTGACTGGAGTTGGAATAGTAAATTATAATGGGTCATTGTCCAGCACCTTTCCTGATATTTGTCTGACTGGAGTTGGAATAGTAGATTATAATGGGTTAGTGTCCAGCACCTTCCCTGATATTTGTTTGACTGGAGTTGGAATAGTAAATTATAATGGGTCAGTTTCCAGCACCTTCCCTAATATTTGTCTGACTGGAGTTGGAATAGTAAATTATAATGGGTCAGTGTCCAGCACCTTCCCTGATATTTGTTTGACTGGAGTTGGAATAGTAAATTATAATGGGTCATTGTCCAGCACCTTCCCTGATATTTGTTTGATTGGAGTTGGAATAGTAAATTATAATGGGGTAGTGTCCACCACCTTCCCTGATGTTTGTTTGACTGGAGTTGGAATAGTAAATTATAATGGGTCATTGTCCAGCACCTTCCCAGATATTTGTCTGACTGGAGTTGGAATAGTAAATTATAATGAGTTAGTGTCCAGCACCTTCCCTGATATTTGTTTGACTGGAGTTGGAATAGTAAATTATAATGGGTCAGTGTCCAGCACCTTCCCTAATATTTGTCCGACTGGAGTTGGAATAGTAAATTATAATGGGTCAGTGTCCAGCACCTTCCCTGATATTTGTTTGACTGGAGTTGGAATAGTAAATTATAATGGGGTAGTGTCCACCACCTTCCCTGATGTTTGTTTGACTGGAGTTGGAATAGTAAATTATAATGGGTCATTGTCCAGCTCCTTCCCTGATATTTGTTTGACTGGAGTTGGAATAGTAAATTATAATGGGGTAGTGTCCACCACCTTCCCTGATATTTGTTTGACTGGAGTTGGAAAAGTAAATTATAATGGGTCATTGTCCAGCACCTTCCCTGATATTTGTCTGACTGGAGTTGGAATACTAAATTATAATGGGTTAGTGTCCAGCACCTTCCCTGATATTTGTGTGATTGGATTTGGAATAGTAAATTATAATGGGTTAGTGTCCAGCACCTTCCATGATATTTGTTTGACTGGAGTTGGAATAGTAAATTATAATGGGTCAGTGTCCAGCACCTTCCCTGATATTTGTTTGACTGGAGTTGGAATAGTAAATTATAATGGGTCAGTGTCCAGCACCTTCATTAATATTTGTCTGACTGGAGTTGGAATAGTAAATTATAATGTGTCAGTGTCCAGCACCTTCCCTGATATTTGTCTGACTGGAGTTGGAATAGTAAATTATAACGGGTCAGTGTCCAGCACCTTTCCTGATATTTGTCTGACTGGAGTTGGAATAGTAAATTATAATGGGTCATTGTCCAGCACCTTCCCTGATATTTGTCTTACTGGATTTGTAATAGTAAATTATAATGGGTCAGTGTCCAGCACCTTCCCTGATATTTGTTTGACTGGAGTTGGAATAGTAAATTATAATGGGTTAGTGTCCAGCACCTTCTATGTTATTTTTTGGATTGGAGTTGGATTAGTAAATTATAATGGGTTAGTGTCCAGCACCTTCCCTGATATTTGTCTGACTGGAGTTGGAATAGTAAATTATAATGGGTTAGTGTCCAGCACCTTCCCTGATATTTGTTTGACTGGAGTTGGAATAATAAATTATAATGGGTCAGTGTCCAGCACCTTCCCTGATATTTGTTTGACTGGAGTTGGAATAGTAAATTATAATGAATTAGTGTCCATTAATGTCAATGATATTTATTAGAATTTTTTTAGACTACTGATTTGAATTGGGGAAGTTTATATAATTGTATCATTTATTTATGTAATTTTAATGAAGTGGTAATAGTGTGTTATATATATGTAAACTATGTATCTCATAAAGAATGTTAGAAAAATATTAGAAGTAATTGCTTTGTTTTCATGATATATGTAATGGTACATGCTGTTTGAAATTTACATTTTAGAACATAATTAATACATATAATTGTTTAATAATTTATGCAATTATCAAAATAAAGTAGACATGGAGGTTTAGAAGATTTTTATTGACAAATTGTATTTATAATATGCACAGTACAGTATACAATATTTCTTTTTTTTTACACAATTATGTAGTCACACATTATATATTACATTACATTTATTTATGTTCACAAAAGTGGTAAATTTTCTGAACACATGTTTTAAATAATATTTTAACAATAAATGATAAAGAGTTTTCCTTTATATTTTTTCAAAAAATAGTAACATTTCTAACATATTTAAATTAATACTTTTATAATTTTCAACAAATTATATACATGTTTACATCTTTAATAATAATAATTAATATATTATATTAATTATTATAATTAAATTATAATGTTTGTAAATAATAACATTTTAAATAAAATTTAATATATGCAAGGTACAACCATTTATTCACATTTATATTTTGCATTGCATTTATTTACAAATAGTTATATACATTTTATTAATAATATTAATAAATAATATTTATTATTAATTTACAAATGGAATATAGTTGTAGAGTTAATTAAATCAACTAATAAATACATAAAATATGTATAAATTCACAAACAAATATTTCTAATGTTTTTATAGCAATGTTAATATATTTTTATAATATTAATATTAAATAATATATTAAAAATATTATTTAATATAAATTTTTAAAGGATATTTAATATAATAATATTTTTATATGTGTTACATAATAGTGTATAAAATAATAAGTGCATTTATATATTTTATTTACATTGGGAACATTGTATTTTGTATGTATAATTTCCTAATATTGTTTAAAGGGGACTACTTTTTTACCGCGTAAGGTTATTTTGCTACATTCAGGTCTGGAGAAGCTCGCGGTTGGAAGCTGCATCGCGTTCAGGAAGGTAAGGTGTATTTTAAGTTATATATTTAACAGATTAGTAGTGTTTGAGTGTATATTATAGTTTTGTAGTAGTAATGTGTGTATGTACTAGTTGTTTTGCTATGTTAAAGGTGATAAAATCTTTTAACGGAGGTGTCGTGTGTGTTTGACGCGTAGTGTACTTTAATGTTTTGGATGTTATCATATGTGTATTTTAATGCTTTATATTAATGTTTATATTTATATTTGGACATGTATGGATTTTATGTGGGTGGGTTTGTTTTCTGAATGCTTTTTTTACAGGTTCCGGTATTACGGTGTTTATTTCCGGAGAAGGGAGCGTTTTTTTTTTAGAAATGAGTGTATTACTTTGTAATGTAATATTTAAAACTCTTTCTCCTTTTTTCGTGGTTTGCTGGAGCGTTTCTTTCTATTTTTCATATTTTTCGGGTTTTTAAGGGTATTCGTTTGGAATAGACTTGGAGAAGACAATGCGTTTTTCTTTTTAAACAAAGTGTGTGTATGTTCGTTTTTTTGATTTAAGTCTACACACTTTGTTTATTTTCGTGTTACTGGAGCGATTTTTATGTACTTTATTGTGTTTCGAGTTTTTATTATATCATATTGGATTGGGTAAAGAATATGCGTTTTTATTTGGAATTACGTGTGGGTATATTACTTTTTATTAAAAAGGTACCACACTTCAAATTTTTGGGATTCCTTGGAGCGTTTTTTTTCATTTTTTAATTCTTTTCGGGTTTTTTAATGGTTCGATAATTGGATTTGTAATGGATTGACAAAGGATTGGATGGATTTTAACTGGATGTATTACGTCTTCTTCAGTGACATAAATTGTAAGTATTTTTATATTATATTATTTGGGTAGGCAATGTACATTGTTGATTTTTTGTAATGTTTGATATTATAATAAATATTGCATATTTGTTTACAAATTGTTTTGTAAAAGTTTAAAAATATGTACTACAAATATGTAATATTTTTTATGATAACAAAATATTAAGATATTGTATATATCTGACTGTATAGTAATTTTTTAAAGGATATTTTATAGAAGAGATTTTGCTATTAGGGATAGGTACTCTAGACCTCTTGTTGAAGGATATAGTGTGACCTGGCTTTGAAGTAGTCGGAACATTTGTTTTGTTTGTTTTGTTAGTTTTGGCTCTATTTCTGTTACAGATTGTTCCATGCGTAGTTCTTGGTAGCTTTGTTCTTTTAGTAAAGCTTGTATTAGATTGTGGAAGGTGGGGTTTCCTCTCTTGGTGGTAGCTTGGAATGCATTATGCCATCCTTCTACACTGTTGTTGGTTTTAGCCTCCTGATTCAATGTACTTAGATATACATTCCACCAGGGTATGTGGAATTTAGGTTGTCGTCTGTGTCCAGATCTATGTAACCTTCCCACCCAAGTATCTTCAAAGTAGTCTAAAAGTGGGGCTAATTTGTCTTCATATTTCTTGTAGTATGGACTGTCAATTAGTATATTGTAATGTTCTGCAACATCAGTTACAGGGACATAGGAAAGTGCAATACACTTTTTTTACTTGATATACAAAATTGCTATCTGTTGCATATAGGATGCTTAATGTTGATTTTTGGAGATGTCTCCATATGCTTTGGTTAAAATGATAATAGCATCCTTGTATTGATGTGTGGGGAAATGTTTTTAAGATGCTATTAATCATTGCTAGCTCGAAATCAATAAATATTTTCTGGGGAAAATAATTATTGATTTCGTTTTTTATTACATTTAGTATTTCTGTATATGTGTTTTGTTGTTTGTTAGGTAACAAACAGTAAATAAAGGGGATATTGGTATGATGGTACAATCCATGTATGGTATACAGTTGGTAGAATGGTTTAGGACATGGTTTAAAAGTACCATCCATCATCCAGTGTTCGCATTGTTGTATTTTCCTCAAATTAGTAGCAGTAGCAAACATAATTATTCTGTTTGTAGTGCTTGCTTTGTCATATAGTATGAATTTATCCTTATTATGTGTGATGCTCATTTCTGGTGAAATTACAATTTCCTCAAATGTTGTAGGGTTAGGTTCAGTTGTAGTAGTGAGTCTTTTTTGACGTGCAATTGTCCTTTTTAGGGAGTGAATTGATGGCAGTTGACCTGAAGCATGGCTAGGAACTTTCAAAAGTTCCTCTTTTAGGATCTGTGTTGTTGGTTTCTCACTCCCTGTACTTGCTTCTTTGATACTTTCTAAAGCATCTCTGATCTCTATTTCTGTGACATTAGGGGGGTGGTTGTGTTCTCTAGTAGATAATACATTTGCTTCATCAGTAGTAGCCCTACCATAGCATTTATTTGAATAATATTTTGTATATTTCCAAAATACTTTTGTTCCTGTTTGTCTTTCCTGATTATAAACATAGCCCATATAGCATAGCAATAGTTTATTTTTTTGTGACATTACAAATTCAGCTCCTTCAGTCATTTTTCTATTATTTTTGCTATGGAAAAATAGTAAGAAAACTATTTTAATGTCAAATACAGTTCTATATGCTTGTTAGAAATTTATATTTCACAGTTTATACTTACTGTTATATTTTCTAGTGTAGAGAAATGCTGAGAAGCTGTTTTCAAAATCTTTCTTGTATGTTCTTCTTTTGTTTCTGTTGGTAAGAAGAGTAAGACTGTGATTAGTTATTATTTTATAATAATTGTTGATTTTTCTAGGGGAAAGGTGTTTAGTAGGTAGCTTTTAATGTCATTTTAGGAAGTTAACAGAGATACTTACTTGTTAGGAGTGTGTAGTCTTTGCTTTAGTTGGGATTTAAATTGGATGCATTCTGAATATCTGTGAAGAAGATAGAAAAGAAAAATATTTTTTAGTAAAAGGCTTAAATATTTTAGTGACTTTTAGGAAGGGAACAGATATAGTTACTTGGTAGAATGTTGTAGTCTTTGCCTTAGTTGGGGTATAATTAGGATATATTTTGAATATCTGTGAAGAAGATAGAATGTAAAAATATATTTATTAGAAAAAGGCATAACCATTTTAGGGCTTTTTAGGAAGTTAACAGTTATACTTACTTGTTAGAAATCTGTAGTATTTGAGTTAGGTGCAGTATAATTAGGATGTGTTCTGAATATCTGTGAAGAAGATAGAATAGAAAAATATTTTTTACTAAAAGGCTTAAACATTTTAGTAACTTTTAGGAAGCCAACAGATATACTTACTTGTTAGAATATTGTAGTTTTTTCCTTAGGTGGAGTTCAATTAGGAATTATTCAGAATATCTGTGTAGAATATAGAAGGAAAAAAACGTTTATTATAGAAAATATTTAACATTTTAGTGCGTTTTAGGAAGCCAATTTATATACCTACATTTTTAAGTACTGTGCTATTTTCCTTAGGTGGAGTAGAGTTAGGATGTATTGTTAATATCTGTAAAGAAAATAGAATAAAGAAGAAAAGGATATTTTTTAGGATTTGTAAAGAAATGTATTTAGTGTGTTACAAAACATTTATATATAATTACAATGAGTATGTAGTGATTAAGAATTTGTCATAGGTTATTTTATGAGTTTTATAAATGTTTGTAGAAGGAATAGTAAAGTAGAAAAATAAATGTTATTTTCACGAGAAAGATACATAGTTATTTTTCGACTTTAGTACTTGTTTAGTTAAAAAATTAGCCAAAACTTACTTGAATTATTTATGTAGAAGTATTGCTTTCTGTAGTAGAATTCTCAGGAATAATGTTGTCAAAGTGTAGCCTTCTTTTTTCTATAGATTTACCAGCAGGAATTGGTTGTAGGAATGTACTCCTTTTATAGTGTGTATTCAATGTGTTCATTCATTTGATTGGATGTTTTACGAAAGGGAGCATTTTATTGGTTAGTTTGAATTTTTTTAGATTTATTTGCTTGGTTTCTTGTTGGGAAAAAGCAAAACTGAGAAGGATTCAGCATTGACTGTCGTAAATATTTTATTATATTGCAAACTATGTATTTTTAATGTTGTAATATATGTTGAATAATTAGTATTTATTAATGTATGTGCTGCAATGTTTACATAATATGTGGTAAAAAAGCTACAAACAATTAATGTGTATTTCCAAATGTTTATATATATTTAATATGTATTGTGAAGTGTATATAGTTTAAGAAAGCAAGATTTAATTTAAAAAGTATTAAATGTATAAAATCTATAGTCGATAATCATATATTTTCGATATTTTGACTGTCTATATATATGTTGTCGATATTTTTATAGTGTGACATATAATTTTCCTTCAAACGATATTTTTGTACTTTATATATTTTCAATCTATATTAGTGTAGTCGATATTTAAAGTAGGCGATATTTTGTCCACGATATTTTTGTAATTTATTAAATGAATATAGGAAGTCGATATAATTGTAGTCGATATTTTGTCAACGATATTTTAGCAACTCGATATAGTGTCCGTCGATATTATGTCAGTGATCCCATGAGGTGCTAGGCTTGAAAATTCGATCGATTCCTTCGAAAGAAGATTTCCAAGTATTCAGTTAGCGTGCAGACCACCGATATAATTCTATTTTCATCATTACAAAATGGCTCTGCGGTGGACCGAATAGGTATTATTATGTTTTCTCTCCTGTGCAGTTGTACCCTCCGACCTAATCGAACCCTCCGACCTTATCTGAGAATGTGTAAAGCAGAATCCTGTTGACACATCACAAGGATTTATAGTGTGGATAATGATGGACTTGTCACCCCCATGAACATTTTTTATGACAACCGATTTTTCACATTAACCATATCGATTTGTTTTATTCTGGTGGAGATGTTGTTAGTAATGTTTCTTGCTTCATTTTGATAAGGTAGTCGGGAGCATTTAATAAAGCTTACAATTTTAAAAATAGTTCATACCAATTTCACATGATGCAGTGGAAAAAATTTGTAATTTAAGCATTGTGTGCGGATTGATAGTGTTAGTGTATTGTAAAACACGCCCCGTTGATTTAATTCGTAGCACAATGTGCCCATGCTTGCAATTTTCCTCTGCCCAGCACATGTTTATACAGGACCTAGTTTTGACAATTACGACGCATTGAACCAGAAATCCATTTCTGTCAGTGTCCATATTTTGTGGACAGGGTCGGGTTGGGATCACAATTTGGCCCGGGCACTGACTAAAAAAGTGGCCCACATTTCCGAGGAGGGGTCCACATTTGCGGGCGTGGCCCACATTCGTGCAGCGTACCCTTTCATGAAACACACAAGGAATGTAAATGGGAGGATATTGTTCTTGGGAAGGATACAGGGCCAAGGTGACAATGTCCTACAAGCTGAGCAACTGAAAAACAGAGAGGTCCCTTTCTATTACAAAATGATTCCCCAACCCTCCAGGGCAGGAACACCTGAAAAACAGCGAGGCCCCTTTCTCCTAAAAAATTATTCCCCAGCCATCCAGCGCAGGAACACCTGAAAAACAGCGAGGCTCCTTTCTCCTAAAAAATGATTTCCCAGCCCTCCAGAGCAGGAGCTCCTGAAAAACAGCGAAGCCTTTCTCCTAAAAAATTATTCCCAGCCCTCCAGCGCAGGAGCACCTGAAAAGCGGTGAGGCTCCTTTCTCCTAAAAAAATATTCCCCAGCCCTCCAGCGCAGGAGCACCTGAAAAACAGAACGACACTTTCTCCCGAGCCCTCCAGCACAGGAGCACCTGAAAAACAGCAAGGCCTCTTTCTCCTAAAACATTATATCCCAGCCCTCCAGCGCAGGAGCACCTGAAAAACAGTGAGGCCCCAGCTATTTGTAAATTACTCAGCCCTTCACTGCCTCGGGACAATGGCCTGGCAGGTGAGGGGCTAAAGCAAAAAAACACAGCTGCTGGGCCATCTGTGGGGTGGGGGGGCTAAGGTGAAGATGGTGCCAATTCCCAACATTACCATGCCCCCATAGCGAGACCCATTCTTCCTGGCCCACTATGCCCTGAATAAGAAGGGCTGTGGGCGAGGTGTTAATGCAAAAACTGTTTCAGGGCTGGGTGGGCCCCAGGGGGGCTGAGGTGAAAATGGCTTAATGGCTTGAGCAACACCTGGCCCCCTGGGAGGCAGATTCTGGCACATACTCACCCCTCCCCAGCCACCCATCAGCGTGATTGCTTGGCAGGGCAGGGAGTGAAGGTGAGGTCACAGCTGATAATCTCTGAACAGCTGCACAGACAGGCTGCTTTCTTCTCCCTGTCCAGTGCTCTCTGTGTACTGGGAAAGGGGAGAAGAACAAGCATTCGCAATGCAATAGGTCTCGCAATTGAGAGATTTTAAGCTATTGGCATTGTAAATGACAATGCCTTGTATCTGTGTTTAAAAAAACAGCAATAATAAAATATATTGTCATTAATAAAGTTAACAGCTCAAAATCCCGCAATTGCGAGACCTATTGCATTGAAAATGCTTGTTTGGATAGAGGAAGGATGGCCATTTTGTGGCGGGTGTGGGTGGTGTGAAACAAGAGGTAACACAAGATGGGGCGGGGGACTGAGGCACATAAGCTCATGTTCATGGCTCCTCAAAGTGTGCTCTACCGCTGCACAGCTTAAAGGACTATAGGAAAGAGAATCTGGGGACATTCATAGCATAGAACTGTCTATCAGTAACTGTAAAGTAAGAAAATGTTTTCCCTGTGAGGTTCTGGATGATATAACAGTCAACTTGAGTATTACTCTCTTTGTCCATTTGATGCCATTTAGAACTGGGTACTCATTAGAACTTAATTTGCAGAAAAATACGTGCAGCATCCAAAGCTCTGCTCAGAAGCCCGTGGTTGGCACTGACGCACAAAAATCAAGAATGCATAGTCTCCAATCCACCTCATGCCCTGTTTAATCCACTACCAGACACTCCCTGTCCCTTTTTCTCACTCTTACAGGTTCCTACTTTCTCCCTTTGTCACGTTTTTCCCGTCTTTATCGTTCTTTTACTTTGTGTGTTTGCTCTTTCTTCTTGTCGTTTTCCCGTTCTTGTTGTCAGGTAATGTCAGATTATGAAAAATGGGGCCTGTGGGCCCCACTGGTACAAATCAAGCACTGGTTCTCGCTCAGACACCTTGGTGAAAAAGATCCTGTTATTGAATTGAATTGAAATTAGATTTATAAAGCGCAACTAATGCCCGAAGGCGTCTTGGCGCTATAACGTACTGCAGGTGACAGTCAGAGGAAACAAGTATTCATTCATTCAGGCAGTCTGTGTAAAGAGCCGTGTTTTCAGACCTTTCCTGAACAGGTATGATCCTGTCTTTAGGGTGATAGGTAGTTTATTTCACAGCATTGCTGTTGATATGAAGAGGCTCATGCCTCCCCAGGTGGCCTTCTTAAAGGAAATACTGCTGCTGGGGTTTTTAGAATCAGAAAGGGTGGGCGCACTGCCGGAAGTAAACGTTAGAGTATAGAAAAACTAGTTGTTGGGATGTGATGCGGAAAGGCGAACGGATAAGCCCCTTAACCGTTCTGTTGTGGGTTATAAGACTAACCTACAAGACATGAAAACAACTACAATGCCCTCGCACACACAAATCGAGTATACAGATACTGTAATCAACATTTGAAGACGAGACACTCCTGTGATTCAATTTGGTTCATTCATAACCACGGAGGGAGCCACCACACCTGGGACCCTTCTGACTAATACGAGTCTTCCTTTCATATTTTCAACGCCATACCGGCATTCGATCTGATTGAAAAAATCTCTCCAACAACATCACGCAACCAGTTTGTAAAGAGGCACCTACCAGGACAGAATTGTCTCTGGGTTGTGTCCTAAGCCCTGAGGAGTCGCGGAAATCTGTTCCTACGTGACGAAACACGTGTCGGCTGACTTATGGAACCAATAAACCTACATCAGATTCCCTAAACATCCGATTGTGGATTGCAGTTGTCGTGATTTAGCTTTACATTGTGAACATTGTTGTGATTTGATTACAGTATCTGTATACTCGATTTGTGTGTGCGAGGGCATTGTAGTTGTTTTCAGGCCTTCTTAAAGGGGCTAGGGCGAACCCTGCCTCTTTTATTATCAGGGTTAATGGCGCTACATATAGGTTAAAAAGTGTGGGGCTCAGGGCAGAGCCCTGAGGGACTACACATGGTAGAGAGAACTGTTTGGAGGTTGCTGACCGCATCGCTACGTTTTGTTGCCGATCTGTAAAGAATGATTTTAAAAGTTCAAATGCAGTGCCTTTTATTCCTGCCTCCTGAAGACGGTCTGCCAAGATCTCATGGCAGACCGTATCGAAGGCCGCCGAGAGGTCAAGCAGCACTAGAGCGGCTGAACCACCTCCATCAAGAATTGCACTGATATCCTCAGTTGCCGTGATCAGGGCAGATTCAGTGCTATGATGCTTCCTGAAGCCGTGTGGTATTTCATCTAGCAATGAGTTTGTTTCAATGTGTTCTGTAATTTGTTTGTTCATTAATTTTTCAATGCATTTGGCTGCAAAAGAGAGTCTTGCAATAGGGCAATAGTTGCAGGGTTCAGAGCTGTCAAGAGTGTCTACTTTTAACAGTGGGAGAATTGAGGTGTGTTTCCATTGAGTGGGAAAAATTCAGCTGGAGAATACTGTGTTAAAGATAGGGCTCAAATACACAGCCAATTGAGAGGGTATCAAGTGCATTATGTTGGGCGGGCATGGGTCGTATGGGGAGCCAGACTTAATTGATAGAATAAGGTCTTTCAGTTGGTCATCAGAGGGATTCCTAAATTCAAGAAGGCTATTTATATTTTTCTTAGTATTGTATGTATGTTAAATCTGAGTATTAATACTAGCAAATTTGTCATAGATGTTAATCACCATCTCTTGAAAGAAATTTGCCAGTAGATCACAAAAGTCCTGTTTTGATTCCATATGGCTAGCCTCATTGGGCTTGACCAACTTGCTGATAACCGAAGATATGGTTTATTAGTGTTTAGTGAAGTATTCTGTTTTAGCTTTTATGATGTCTTTTTATGTTTTGCAAGTTTGACTTTAGATGTGATTTTCTCCTCTGCCATATAATTTCTTCTCCATCTTTGTTCCTGTCTATGACATTCTTGTCTAGACAGTCTCAGATTCTCATTATAACAAGGTTGGGACAGTTTCCTTTTTACTGTTTTACTATCTTGCCCAGCTCAGTGTTAAGCCAGCGGGAGAGAATTTCAACGGTGTGATCTACATTATGCTCCAGTCGACATGGGGTAGCAGTGATTGCCTCAACAAATTCATCTGGCAGGATTTTATGTCAGGCTCTACCGATGGTATGTTGTATAGTTGGACTATGCTGGGCTACTGTTTTAGTCGTCATAAACCAGTTAACCACCCAGTGGTCCGACCAGGTTAATGGGAGGGATGGTGATACGACAAGGTTCTCCCAGTTGCAGAATAGGCCGTCCAATATGTGGCCGGCTTTGTGTGTTGGACACTTAGTAACCAGAGGGAGTCCAAATGAGTCCATTAAGTCAATGAGTTGAGTTAGGGTCTTCTGTATTTTCCAGATGGAAATTAAAATCTCCCAGCACTGTGAAGTTCTCGTTGATGAATAGAGCTTCCTTCACGGTGCAAAGTTTATCTATGAAGCTATTCCTGTCTCCTGGAGGGCGATAAACTAGAATTCCTTTAAGGACTATTGAGTCTGGCGGTTCAATCGAGGAGGTCATTGCTTCGAAGTCTACTGTGTGTAGCGGTCGAATCAGGTCTTGTAGTTGTCTCAATAAAGGATCGCCAGACCCCCACCTCTTTTGAATTGCCTGTCTGATCGAAAAGTGGCATACCCAGGGGGTGTACCTGAAACTATATCAGGACTGGTGCTGTCGTCTGCCCACGTCTCTGTTATAAATGCTACATCTATATTTAGCATTTGAGCAAGATCGTGGAACTCTAATTGGTGTTTCACCAGAGAACTAGTATTTAGAAGTAGGCAATGGGTGCTGTTTTTGCTTGTTGGGGGGGACTGGGTAGAGTCTGTGAGCTCTGATGTTTTGGTACCTATAGTTGGCTGACTATCCGACGACCATCTGACTATGTCAGAGGTATTACCCTGATGGGGGAGGTGGGGGGCATTGTTGGAATTACATTGTCTTAGCGCCAATAATTCTTTGCAGGAATATTTGATGGTGTAGTTGGATATTGTAGCTCCAGAGGCAGGGGTTCTGGAGCTGGGCGCGGTCAAGGCGCGGACGGGCTTGCCTTTGGAGCGCCTTTAGCATGCGGCAATTCCTCCTCTTATAATGCCCAGGTTGCAGAAAGACTAGACCGCTTCCCTATCCAAGATGGCGGTTCTGCGTGGCCCTGCCAGGAAGTGAGTCACCTTTGAATAAAGACTATTCCCCGGGAACGCCTCCACAACAAACAGCCCGCTAATGATTGCGGTGGTCCGGGGGGATAACAGGGCACAAAGGTTCTATTCCACTTATTTAGGTAGGTGCTGCATACGCTGGCTTAGCGCAAAGTGACAAAGTGCATGAGTTTTTATTAAAAAGCTAGAAGCTCACCGCAATTAAAAAAATACAAGTAGTCACAATTTTAAAAACGTCCGCTCAACCCTTACTGACTGAGAGTTACCAATCTCAAACTGTATATAGTTTTACCTAAAGGTCCCTGCAGCACACCTTATAGAAGCATGAGGATTTTATGTTCCTCTCTCCAGTGACAGCTGAGTGCGATTTCCATGCCAGCAGCACTGGTGAATCAGCAGTATTTAAGCATGCACCCTCCAGGACAAACCATGTGAGCAAACAGCTCTGCTTTAGTTTGTCACTTAGCCTTGTTGCAGAGGAGCGACAATCTAATTGTCTCCACAGCCAGGTAGAGGCAAGCATGGGGTCAATAGCCAGAGCATCCTCAGTAGATAACAGCCTGGAGATCGATTCTTCAACAACCACATTATAATCTGCAACAATGACCCCGAAAACACCACAGATGGACAGAAAGGAGCGGCTGGTCAAAGTGCCTTCTGCAAAGTACGCAGTCCTTGAACAGGACTACATTCTGGCACTGCATCCCCGAGCTCATTTAAGGCGGGGGCTGCATTATCTGCTTCTCTCTCCACTTTCAGTGACACCAAAAATACAACGAAAAATAGTAATGTCACGCACAATGCAGCCACATCATGAAACCTGAGCAGACTCGAGGTTTCATTGCAGACTATCAATAAAAAATGGGGTGTCAGCTCCTGTTCTCCTCGTGATTCTCCCTCCTCCTCTGCTGGGAACAATCCCATAGGGCTTCTGAGGAAAAAGGCTGGCTAAACAGATATATGTTTATTTTAAAAAGCAATCACATCACACATTCTGGGAGGCAAGCATAAACCGCGAGGCCAAAGACTGCACACAAAGCACACGTATGTAAAAGACACACCTCTTGTACCCACACTCGAGGCAGCTGCGCAGCGCATTCTTGGGTTTACCTGCAGTCCTAACGAGAAGCAAGTGCTGGGCGGCAGGCAGACCACTCCTCTACTCTAACGCCGAGGCTCTCGGTCTTGCTGCCGGCTCCGGAACCCTCTCAAGGTAATTATCCTACGGCATCCTGTAGCGCCTTGTGAAGGGCGGGCGGGGCACGGCACAGTCCGCAGTGCAGGTGCCAGCCCCGCAACGCAGGCTCATACTGAGCGCTCGGAGACAGACCACAGGTGCCTGCCTATGCAGAGTTCTCCGGTCGCAGGCATCTAAAGTAAAACACGTGCAGCTGCGAAAGCGAACGCGCTAAGGCCATGTGCTCAAACCCAAGAGACGCCGTACACGTGCGCATTGCCTGTCTGTAAGGCGCACACTGAAAGAGACGGCGTGAGTGTGCACATGGATTGTCTGGGCGCTAGCTGGAAGAGACACCATGAGCGTGCACATCGGCTGTCTGAAAGAGACACAGTGAGCGTACACATCCTTGTCCCCCTTCGGCCACCAAACCGATGACAATAGGTCTCGCCAAGGCGAGCAGCGCATGCGCTGGGTCACTAGGTGAGACCTAAGAATGGCCCACAGAGGGGACTGAGACACCGGCCCTTTGGCCAATGCCTGCGTGCCCGCAATACCAATCAGTCCCTGTTTGTGGGGCTCTGAGACTTCTTGGTGTGTCTATTGTAAGAATGTGCATATTCATCCCATTCCCAATGGACTGAAGTTATGTGGTTATTTTGAATAAGCACCTACCTACATCATTTTCATATGAAATCTGTTTATTGATGTCATAACTACACTGTAAAAACTGTCTTATCATCCTTCTTCCTTTCTCAAATTTGTTTGAAACTGCCATTGAGATCTGGGACCTCATTGACACCCTCTCACCAGACGTCATCTTCGTTACAGAAACCTGGATCAACGCCTCCTTCGCCCTGACATCGCCATCATCATCCCTGACGGATACAAGACACAGAGGAAAGACCGCCCCAACTGCCCAGGAGGAGGACTCGCCATCACACACAAGAGCTCCCTCCGACTCTCCACCTCCACCACGAATGTCTATCTCTCCACCACGCCACACCTTCACTTCCAGATCCAGACCAGCCCTAGAACCAAATTTCGCGGCACTCTCGCTTACAAACCTCACGCCTCGTTCGCCACGACCATCTCTGACCTCATCGCCCCCCACGCCATCACCTCCATGGACTTCATACTCATCGGAGACCTGAACTTCCACCTCGACAACCCCAGCGACCCCAACTCCACCACCCTCCTGGACAACCTCACCAACATCATCCTGAAACAGCTGGTCACCACGCCTACCCACAAGGCAGGACACACCCTCCACCACATCTTCACAGGAGGTAACAGCATCCACTTCAACCACACCACGCAACCCCCCTGGACGGACCACCTCTGCATACCTTCAACATCGAAAAACCTGCACCGCGCCCTCCACAAAGGAACTGGATCAAAATCATTGAGGGGCAGCTCAACTCCACCCTCAACTGCGACACCCCCACCACCTCGACCGATGCCAATGTCGCAGCCAAAGAACTCCACAGATGGATCTCCAACTGTGGAGACCTAAATTTCCACCTCGACAACCCCAGCAACCCCAACTCCACCACCCTCTTAGACAACCTCGCCAACATCGGCCTGAAACAGCTCGTCACCACGCCTACCCACAAGGCAGGACACACCCTCCACCCCATCTTCACAGGAGGTAACAGCATCCACTTCAGCCACACCATGCAACCACCCTGGATGGACCACCATTGCGTACACTTCAACATTGACAAACCTGCACAGCGCCCTCCAAGAACTGGAGCAATATCACTGAAGGGCAGCTCAACTCCACCCTCACCCGCGACACCCCCACCACCTCGACCGACACCAACCTCACAGCCAAAGAACTCCACAGATGGATCTCCAACTGCGCAGAATAGCTGGTACCCCTACGTAACCCCGTCAGACAGCACCCCAGGAAGGCCTCCTGGTTCACCAATGACCTCCAAGATTCCAAACACACCTGCAGACGTCTTGATAAGAACTGGAGAAACAGCAAAATATCAGACGATTGCACCTCATACAAGAACGCCATGACTGAATACCACCAACGAATCAGATCCACCCAAAGGGCCTTCATCCAAAACAAGACCCTTGCCAACTCCAGAAACTCCAAAGAAATCTTCAGCATCAACCAGGAACTCACCAAGCCCCCCCGCAAAACCACAACATCGCTCCCTCGCAGGAACTCTGCGACAAGCTCGCATCCTACTTCCATCTGAAAATCAAGGGCCTCTCCGACCATTTCAACAACCTGACACCTGACTCCGAAACCACCTCCCTCTCCAGCAAAACCAGCCAGCCTACCATCTCCTCCTGGACCCTAGTCACCACTGAAGACACCACTTCGACCATGAAAGGTATCCACTAAGGGGCCCCTACGAACCCTTGCCCACTGCACACCTACCACTGAGTCACCACCGCCAACGCTCCAGAACTACGACGCACCATCAACACCACCTTCGAGACCAGCATCTTTCCCAAAGACTGGAAACGCACAGAAGTCAGACCCCTGCTCAAAAAGCCCTCAGCAGACCTCACGGACCTCAAGAACTACCGACCCATCTCCCTTCTCCCCTTCGCAGCTAAAGTCACCGAGAAGATCGTCAATGCCTAGCTAACAAAATTAATATAAGAAACTCAATCCTCGACGCCTCCCAATCTGGATTCCACAGCAACCACAGCACCGAGACTGCTCTACTCGCTGCCACAGACGACATCTGCACCCTCCTCAACCAAGGACACACCACAGCCCTGATCCTACTCGAACACTCTGCAGCATTCAACACTGTCTCCCACCGCATACTCACTACCAGACTACATGACGCCGGCATACAGGGAACCACCCTCGGCTGGATCAGCTCCATCCTCATTGGCAGAACCCAAAGAATCAGAGTGCCAGCCCTTCCTCTCCGAACCCACAGAAATGAACTGCGGAGTACCCCAAGGAGCATGCCTCAGCCCCATGCTCTTCAACATCTACACGGCCCCCCTCGCCACCAACATCTGACAGCACGGACTCAGCATAGTATACTATGCCAACGATATCCAGCTCATCCTCTCCCTCACCAAGGACCAAATCACCACAAGACTCTACATCCAGGAAGGAATAAAGGACGTTACATCCTGGATGAGCAGCAGCTGCCTGAAGCTCAACTCGGAGAAGACAGAGGTCCTTGTCCTCGGACCCTTCCCCTCTGCATGGGACAACACCTGGTGGCCCACTGCCCTCGGTAGTCCTCCCACCCCTAAGGACCACACCCGAAACCTCAGCATCATACTCAACTCCCCCTCTCCATGACCCGACAGTTCAATGCTGTCACCTCCAGCTGCTACAACACCCTCAGCATCCTCCGAAAGGCCTTCAAATGGATTCCCCCGAATCAAGGAAGGCCATCACCCACGCACTCATAACCAGCAGACTGGACTACGTAAACGCCCTCTACGCCTGGATCAATAAGTCTCTGGTCCACAAACTCTAGACCATACAGAACACCGCAGCCAGACACGTCCTCTGCATCCCTCGACATGAACACATCACCCAACACTAGCGTAAGCTTCACTGGCTCCCAGTTGAGAATAGAGTTACTTTCAAAATACTCACCCATGCCTACAAATGCCTCCACAATACCGGACCCCAATACCTCAATGAGAGAATCTCCTTCCACGTACACAAGAGAAACCTCCGATCTGCTGACTTTGCCCTCGCTGAAACCCTGCACATCCGCAGAGCCAGAACAGGTGAAAGAGCCTTCGCCTACATCATGGCTAAGACTTCGAATGAGCTCCCGGTCAACGTCAGACGCACCCCCTCCCTGAACATCTTCAAGAAGACACTCAAGATCTTGCTATTCGACTGAACGGAGTTGCTACACCCCTCCCCTCCCCCAGTGACTTGAGACCCTCACAGGTGAGTAGCGCGCTTACAATTCCCCTGATTGAAGCATCATCCAGGGCCAATCACTGACACTGACACACACTGTCATAGACACCAAAGGATGAAACAAATAACACTAATACCACATAGGGAAAATATATATTTTTAATTGGGAATATAATGCACAGATTGGATCAAGCCTGCTTGTGTAAAAGTGAAAGGGAGTGAGCTGTCACACTGATCAATAACTGAAACTCATTGCAACATCAACCAGTCACACAGCAGCTACCCGTATAAGAAGAAAGCAAGTCAAACACAAAAAACTTTTTGGGTCACCACATCTGTGAATATCTTTGTTGCTTAGCCCCTAATTTTGAGGAACAATTAAGTGAGGAGGAGAGAGAAAGTTTATATCTAGAGTTTCAACATATTTGACATGTCATGGGAAGCAGTCATTTCTAGATACCGCTCCTCTCTAGATGTGATGCTAGACATGGTTTCAGGCTGGCAACAGCAGTTAAGTTCCCTTACAGCCCTCTCCCAGGCCATAGCTGCACACACCAAAATACTGGCGACACTACATTTCCTGGCCAGTGGATCTTCCCAGAGGCTCAGTGGGAACACCATGGAAATCTCACAAGCAAGTAATATGCTGCTTGTCACAGGTACTGAAATGAGTAGCAGAGTGCACCAGTTTATCGCCCTGTTACAGTCGGAAATACTCCATCTCAGCTATTGCAAAGAAGAACTAAATATGGAGACACTATGAAAGAAATGTAGACTGTGTTGAGAGCAATTTTAACAGCCTATTTTCTGCAGAGGAGCAGTCATGTTAGAGGCTGTACATTTGGTGCATTTGTCTGATTTGTGCTGACTGTGAAGGGTGGGGGAGAACAGAGTAAGATAAGTGGTGATACCAGAACTAGTTGCAAAAGAGGGGTGTTGCAATCTTACTAGGTGTTACAATGAGGTTTTCAGGGTACAAGCTGATGAGGACACTCTCCTCAAGGGGGTTGAGATGGAGAGGGGATCCAGATCAACCTCCAGGAACAGCCTCCACCACGTGTATACTGGAGAAATTCTTCCTCTGCCTCCTCTTGTCCTGCCACTTCTTGTTAAGGACTCTCACAGTTGTATTTCCACCCACAATACGTCAACTTCCGATACATCACAACCTCCTCCACTCTTCTGAAGGTGTATGGAGGTGGACCACATAATTCCTTCAAATTATCAACTACAAAGTTAACTACAAGGTCCGTCTCCTCATGAGTGAAGGTACTCTTTCTCTTGAGCGGGGCTGAATGCATCTTTGAGTCAGGAGCTGATATGTGAGATCCTGTTATCGAAGCATTCTAAGGGGAAAAGGCAATGCGTTGTGTATGGTCTATATGTATGTAATTGCAGCATAAATAGTTGTATCTTTGAGTCAGGAGCTGATGTGTGAGATCCTGTTATTGAAGCATTCTAAGGGGAAAAGGGGCAATGCATTGTGTATGGTTTATATGTTTGTGATTGCAGCATATATGTGGGTCATGTACGTGATCTGTGAGTTAGATGTATGATGTTTCCTATTTTCCTTCCATTAAAAATTCACTGCCTCAGTGGTGGAGCTCTCAACCACTACCGTCCCTGCAGAATCCCCCAACAGGTGTCTGGGAGTCGTTTGGCCACAAAGGCATGAGTAGTAACTATATGGTCTTAATATTAGTCATAGGAGACTCTACAGCCTCATGTATTGAGGTGGACAGTCATAACTCTCCTCCATCCTAAATTGTCACATCCATCCTAAATTGTCAAAAGGTAGTTCCATGATCACTGTCAATGCAAGTTCTCAAATGGCCAAGAAGCGGTGACAACATATACTAATTGTGGAAGTAAAAGACACATTTTGTAATTAAATAAATATTGATATTTTACAGACACTGTGACAAAACATCTTCCACAGCGGTGAAAAATCAGAAAGGATTCAGTTCACCCACGATCACAGTACCAAGAACTCCAGGTAGATCTTCACAAAAAGAGCAGTAATATTTCCGACTGAACCAAATAATTCCCTTAAAGGATAACCACCAATGTTAAAATCCTGGTCAATTAGCACGGCTTTGCTGTTTGGCTGCCATTTGCTTGAAGGTTAAAAAGGTTAACTGTCACACACTGTTCAGCTTCCTGCTATTAACCCCAGTAGGGGCCGTCAAAGTGTTTCATCCTAAAATGGTTCCCAACTTAGAAGCATCAATTATGCACCCATAACTCACATATAGTTTTAGGCAATTTTAACAAAAACATATTAGACAATAATAATCTTGCTGTGCTTCCACTTGACAGTGCCGAACAAATATTCCTCCAAATAAAACAGGGAAGCCTCCATAGATAGTTCACTTTAATGTAAACTTAATCATAAAAAGAGGATCTCAAATTGGTAAATGCCCACTAATGGAGAAATTGATCTAATCTTCCACCTCTTCAAGGAACATGTCACACCACTTTGGTCCATAATTCCACATCTATTGCACTTGACCAGGCTGAAGAGCCTCGTTGTCAATACTCACCTTTCTTATCAAGGTACTCACCAGGGCACATGGCAATGTACAAACACATGACAAAGGCGACCTAGGCAACATATGCTGTTATCGCACAATGGATTTGATGATACACTTGGATGTTATGAATGCCAACAGGTGAACAGCTTAAAAGGATAGTACATTTCAATAAACATACAGGGGTGCAGGCAAGAGCCTCAGCTGCTCACCACGCGACAGTTTTCCATGCCCGGGCCGGATGGAAGTTAGTATTTGGCCAAAGATTTTTCAGAATGAGGCAGACTATGTTAGACACGGCAAGTGGGTGAGGATGGCGAGGAAAGAATATAAGCCTACAGAAGTATCATCGCTTGTTTAGAAGCAGGATGTGAAAGCCAAACATCCCATTATCTCCCATTGCTCCTTTTCAGAGGCACTACCTCACGGCTTTCTTGAAGAAAACTATCCAAACACAACGCCACCTGCCTGAAGACATCAGGTAGCCTTCCTCCTAAGGGACATACCCTCTGGTGATGGTCTTGGACTTCTGAGCGTGCTCAGTAGATAAAATCAGGGGCTGCTGGGATATTAATTATCAAATAAGAGGAACAGAGACTGGTCACAGTCGTTTAGTATTCAATATCCCCGCTGCCCCGGCAGACGTTTTATGAGCAGATGGACATTAAAGAAGATTTTGCAGGGCTGCTCACTTTAACATTGAGAACGCTTGCCGTTTTCATGCTGCAAGAACCATGTCATGCACAGTTTAGACTGTCCCTGCTCCTAGAGTAATCCTTCCATTTGCTGTCCATCTTTAAAGGATGTGATGCTGGAGGAAAGAGAGAGGCACTTAGACTACAGCTGCTGGACACAGCACTGTACTGACACATCCCCTGTGCCTCTTTCTAATGTTCACAAATTAATTTTTTTTAACGTATTTTATTGGTTTTTTAAACATACAGCAATCACATATCATCATTTCACATCTACTCTATGGCCCTGCGTAGCATTGTCTCTACTTCCCGTTTCATCCCACACTCTTCATTAGTAATGCTGTTCCACATGGTGAAGAAAACCAGTGCCCAGCCTTGCTGATATGCTATTATGCTAATTCCATCTCCTTTTCCGTCCACCCCCCCAACAAAATTCCCCCTCCCCCTCCCTCTGCACCAGTGTGAGTAACTGTTCCCTGCGGCTTCCATCTTACATTGCTCTGCAGCCATATTCTGTGGCATTCCTCAATATATCTATTGTACCTGGGGATCCCCATCTACCTCCGTTTCCTCATTGTCAGTTCCCTCCCGCTGAATCTCCAACAGTGCCTGTACCAACGCCTCCCAAGCTTTCGCTGAATCGAGTGCCTTTTCATTGTTTAGTCATCTCTCCTGTCGAAGCCTGATCTCACTCTCGATACTTGCCCATTTTAAGAACTCGGTTCTCCATTTCCCCCCCTTAGGACCCTCCCTTGCCTTCCAACGCCTCGTTATTTCCCTTTTTGCTAGAATGAGTCCCATGTCCACAAATTTGCTAGTTATTTTTGTTTTAGTAGTGTGTGGAAACCAGTGCAATACGCAAGTTGCAATATCAAAGGTCAACTGTCGGCCTGTAATGGTGTTCAACGTGTCACCTACGTCTTCCCAGTATTCCCTCAATTCAGTGCATGACCACAACATATGTTCCAATTCTGCTCCTTTATGCGCTCAACAGGGGCAAGCCGCTCCTTCTACACTAAAATATTTCCTTATTTTACCAGGGGTCAGATACGCTCTATGAAGTATGTAAAAATGCACCAGCTGAAACCATGCATTTCTTGTGCTCTTCCAAGCCCTCCGCAGTATCTGTGCCCACACCGTTTCCGGTATGGGCTTTTCTATGCCCGTTTCCCACTTTGCTTTCAGGCTGTCCAAGGGTGCCAGCCCCTCGTTTAACATCCTAGCGTACAAACAAGTGACCGCCTTAAAGGTCCCAGCGGCCAGCATTGTATACTGACACGCCATTGTCGTTTTAGGTTAAGTTAGCCCTTCTCTCCAGTGCACTTGCAGCACCCCCATCAGTGCCGCGTGTAGCAGGTACCCTCCTCTAGGCAGGTCATATCTCTACTGTAATGCCTGATAGCACAGCATTTCCCCGTTCTCATAAAGGTCACCTATTACGTGGATCCCTTCTTGCTCCCAGTCCTGCAATGGTGTCCAATCACCTCCATGTGGCAACGCCGTGGCCATCCCCAGCGGGATTTCTGGTGCATAGGGATGCAGTACTCCCGCCCTACGCTGAGAGCGGTTCCAACATAGCCTCATTGTCTTCTCCTCTAGTGATAGATCTCTAACAATCAATTTTTGATGAATTACTATAAAAGACAAAACATGGCGCGGAATCCCCCTACCTCTTAAATGCTCCGGACCCCGGAATTCCTTGGCCACTGCTTGCGTAAATACCTGTAGCTGGGCCGCCAGATAATATAATTCAAAATCCGGTAACGCTAATTCGCCCTCAACCTTAGGCCTAATCAGCGTCGCCTGTGCCACTCTCCTCCTACCTGATCCCCACAGGAAACCCACTATCAGTGATTTCAACTGCTTAAAGACCGATCCTGGGTTCCATATCGGGAGTGTTCTAAAAAAATATAATAGCCTAGGCAGCGCTATCATCTTTAACAGTGCTATGCGACTTGTTACAGAAAGTGGGAGCGTAGCCCAAAAGGCCATACTATCCTTCAGTGCCCTCATGCCTCTCCCAACATTACCCTCCAGCATGTCAGTAGCACTGTGATATACATGTACCCCCATATATGCCAGGCAAGTCGGTTCCCATCGAACCTCAGTGGATCCAAAGGGGGGAGATTCTCCAGGTCTCATCAGAAACAAACATGTTTTCGACCAGTTCACCCTCAGTCCCAAAATATCTCCAAACCCCGATAGCAACCTCGCTGCTCCTTCCAGCGCTTCCTCCGTATTCTCCAAAAACATCAGCAGGTCGTCTGCATATAGCGAAATATGTTGCCTTACCCCCTGTAACACAGTCCCTGGTAATCCCCACCAAGCCTGGCCTTCGCCGCCATCGGCTCTATAGCTAAAGCAAACAATAGGGGGGAAAGCGAACAGCCCTGCCTAGTTCCTCGTGCCACCGGGTATTGGGGCAATATCAATGTCCCAACCCGCACTCTCGCCACTGCCGATGTGTATAGCACTCTAGTCCAGGTCACAAACTCAGATCCCGTCCCAAATCGTTCCAGCGTTTTATACAGGTAGGGCCACTCTAAGCTATCAAATGCTTTCTCGATGTCTACTGACAGCACCACAGGTTGTAGCGCCCCCGGCTGATCCTCCTCTAAAAGCCTAATCAATCTCCGAACACTAAGGGAGGTGTTCCTGGTTGGTATGAAACCAGCTTGATCCTCATGGACCAATGTGGTCATGTGCTGCAACAGGCGAGTCGCCAATATCTTACTCAAGATCTTATAATCCGTAGTTAACATTGATAATGGGCGATAGGAGGCTGCATTCGTCCCCCCTCATCCAGTCTTCAATAGTGGGATCACCAGTGCTTCTCGCATGGAGCTGGGGAGACACCCCAGCTCCTTCGCCTCTTTGTAGACCTCCACCAGCTTCAGAGCTAACAAGTCCACATACGGCACATAAAATTAAATCGGTAGGTCATCAGATCCCGGGGATTTATTCCGGGCCATATGTTTGATAGCAATCCCAATCTCCTTTAATCGTATGTCTTGGCCTAGAGAGTTTGCCTGCTCTTCAGTGAGTGCTGGTAGCGCTACCTCATCCAGAAAGGAGTCAATCTCAAGATCCCCCACCCTCAGTGAGCTATAATACAGCCTTTCATAATATAGCCTGAATCGGTGCAATATCTCGCTCTGGGTGAAGACTACCTCCCCTTCGTCATCCTCCAATGCTAGTATAGGTGAACCCCTTTTCAACGGGTTGGCCAGCCAGACCAACAGCGTGCCTGCTTTATATCCCTCCGCATGCGTTTTCGTCAGATAAGCCCAATCTCTCCATCTCTCCTGCTACCTCCTTCTTCGCTGCTGTCACTTCATATTGAGCCTCGGGGCATCCTGGCCGCGCTATCTCTGCCCTCCTGAGCCTATCTTCCGCCCAACCCACATCTTGGAGCAGTGTCTTCCGTACTCCAACATATTTACCTATGCATTGCCCCCGTATCACTGTCTTAAAGGCATCCCATTCCAGCGCTCTGGTGGAAGCCGTGCCCTCGTTCTCAGTGAAGTAGTGCATTATCCCTTCTCTAACCTCTTTCTGGAAGACCGGGTCTTCCAGTGTCTCCGGGCGTAACCGCCAGGTGGGAATAGCCGACACGTCCGGCAACCAATGCGTGGCAAGGAGCAATGGATTATGGTCTGACAGTGTCCTGGAAAGGTATTCTGTATGTACCACCGAAGATGCCACCGAGGGTGAGCCCAACACCGTATCTAGTCGAACATGCAGATCATGCACCGCCGAGAAATATGAGTAGTCCCGGTCAGTAGGGTGGTGCGTACGCTATACATCAATTAGCCCCCATCTATCCTGCCATTCTCTCCTACTCTTTGCCACCCTATGCACCGGGGAGTCCGGCAGGGGGGGGTGCGATCTATCTAAGTCCACATCCGCTATTGTGTTTAAATCCCCTCCCAGCATCATCGAGTCCGTGAAATATTGTGCTAACGTGCCGGACAAGCGCTCCAAAAAGCCCGGCTGGTCAATGTTCGGTGCATAGTTATAGTTTGGTTTTGGTAAAGCGCAAACAGCTGCCCCAGCAAAGAGGCGTCCCGGCGCTAAAGAGGGCCACAGTCCCCATCCTAAGCTAGAAAGAGAGGGAAGGAAGGGACGGTTTAGAAAGAGGGGAACAGGTGTGTCTTAATGGCCTTACGGAAGGTGGGGAGATTTTCTATGCAGCGGATGTTTAGAGGAAGAGCATTCCAAAGCTTGGCTCCCATAGCCCTAAAGGAGCGACCGCCAATGCGGCAAAGCTTTGTACGGGGGATGCTCAGAAGATGATGGCTAGAGGATCGCAGATCACGTTGAGGAACATAAGGAGTGAGGAGAGGTCGTAGGAGTATAGGGCTTCCAAGTTTGAGAATTTTGAAGATCATGATAAGGGTTTTGAAATGGATCCTGGAGTTGACGGGCAGCCAGTGCAGTTTGCGAATGGTGGCTCTAACCGAGCATCTGCGGGGGAGGCCGACTAATGCTCGTGCCGCAGCGTTTTGCACACGCTGCAGTCGTGCTATTTCTCCTTTGCTACCACCTAGGAGGAGGACATTGGCATAGTCTAATCGAGACAGAATTGTCGCTTGGATGATAAGTTGGCGGACTTTAGCGTCAAAAAAACCTAGTATAGGGCTGAGACTCCTCAGCAGACCAACACACGTGGCAGCTACTTTCTTGGTGTGTGTCTGGTAGCTGAGTGAGGCATCCATCCAGACTCCCAGATTTTTTTACAAGGGACTTGGGAGGGGGAGTGGGGCCCAAGGATGACGGCCACCAGTGCTCATTCCAGTGGCAGGTGTTTTTACCAAGGAGCAGCACTTCTGTTTTTCCGGCGTTCAGCTGTAGGTAGTTATCCGTCATCCATTGGGCCACTGCCGCAAGACCATCTCTGAATCTAGAGGCCAAGATGGAAGGGCCTTCCGTGAGAGTGATGGCCAGCTGTGTATCGTCAGCATAGGACAGCATAAATGTTATACAGAGCTATGTCCCTGCCCCAAAGTCTACCCTCTATCGCTACAAATCCACCTTCCGGATCTATTGTCTGCCTCGTCACCTGGAAAGGAACTCCGGCCCTGATCCATATTAATGCTCCCCGTGCAAACGCAGAATATGTAGTGTGGAACACCTGGCCTCACCACCTCCTCTGTAAAGCTACACCTTCCGCCTTAGAGAGGTGAGTCTCCTGCAGCAGCGCTATATGGATCCCTCTTCTAACTAAGTATGCATGGACCTTATGGCGACGTGTCATAGTGTGGAGCCCCCATACATTCCAGGTCATACAGCGCAGATCAGCTACAGCCCTCATCGTTAGTACATACTGCCATTTTCTCCGCATCTGTCTCAGACATCACACCAGTGCACCCCTGTACCCAACTCCCATCCCAACCCCCCATCCATCCCCCCCACCCTCCAAGAACAGGACCTAGAACCAAACAGCTAGTCCCCATCCAAACCATTGCAACAAACATCACCCAACTAAACCCATCAGCGATCTCTGAGGGCATGCCTTATGGGTAACGAGGGGAGCCCAGCGCCCACGGTCTGCCGCTTGTCCTCTGCTCACATCACGCCTTGAAAACCCTAATCAATTGAGCGCCTCGTGCCTTTCTTGCCTCCCATTCACCACCTGAAAACTCAATGGGCACCAGCGAAAACCGTTCCCGCCCTCCATTCTCCATATGCTCAAAGATTCTCAACGACTCCTGCAACAGTTCGTGCTCCGTCCTTACTGCCACCGCTCACTCATCAAGCATCCCATCCGCCGTCGCTGGGGTAATCTGCGGCACTCGTACACTGTCCACCTCCGAGACCTCTGTGCCCAATCGTTCCTTATCCTTGTCCGAGTCTGTGTCCACCAGAGATTGCACCCTCTGCCCCCCCCCCCGAAAGTGCAGTTACCACCTCCAATGCTCCTTGTCGCTCCATCTCGGTCTGCGATACCCATGGCCTCCTCAACCCCTTCCCTCTGCATCGCGGTCGTAGCGATCTATGCTGTGGCAACCCTTCAGAGGTGCCTCGAGTACCCAGGTCGTGTCCATCTTTCCCAGCTCTGTAGGATTCCAGCCATGCGCTAGCGTCATCTGGGGTTTCATGAAAAGATGTCTTGCCATCGACAATTATTCTTAGTTTGGCCGGAAATAATAAGGAATACTGAAGCCCCTCATCCCTCAGCTCTCTTTTAATGGCAAAGAACGATGCACGGCGCCGCTGAATTTCAAAAGTATAGTCCGGGAACAGGTTGACCCTACTGTTCCCAACATGATAGGGGCCATCAGCACGCGCTGCCTGAAGCAGCAGATCCCTATCTCGGAAATGCAACAGGCGGGCTACCACCGGTCTCGGGGGTCTCCCGGGTTGTGGGGGTCTGGCAGGCACTCGGTTGGCCCGCTCGAGGGTATAGAAGGAAGACAGTCCCTCTGGGGCCACTTCAGCTCTCAACCAGTTCTCAAAGGTATTCTACCATGTCTGCCCCTTCCGCTTTTTCCGCCAGACCAACTATTCGTATGTTATTTCACCTATTCCTGCTTTCGGCATCCTCCGCCCGCTTTTCTAGTGCCGTAATGTGATCCAAGGCGTCCGCCATTGGGGCCTTCAATGCTATCTGTGCCAGTTCCACCACTTGGAGCGTTCCCTCTACAGTCTTTACCTATCCGCTAGCTTGGAGTGGTCTGCCTCCAGGACCCCCAGTCGTGTGGGCACCTGCGCTATGTCCTACTGGAGAGCAGTGCGAGAGTCCGCAATCGCCGTCAGAATTTTATCGAACTGCTGCTTCAAGGTAAGTTCCTGAGACATTTCAGGCGCAGTCTGCTCCACCTGACTAGCGGCCTCGCTATCTGATTTCTGCTGAGCCCCCTCCTTCCTCCCTTTCAATTTCCCGATAGAAGCGGTCGTAGGTGTCAATCTGCCCACTCTGAACGGTCCAGCGATAGCCCTACCAGCCAGATTGGGAACTGCGCATTGCCGCCACCCTGCGTCAGGGACAGATAATCATGGGTGTGCCTCGTGGGGCCGTCCATTCAGTCCCGCACCTCTTCCCTGCAGCTTTAGGGGGCCAAGTAATATGGTTCCCAGGCGTGAGCGGGCACTGCCAAGTGTGCAAACTCCCAGCGCCCAGCAGCTCTCCTTCTCCTGGGTAACTCTACAAGCAGCCGCGGCCCAACTCAAGTTCGTCAGCGGTCCCCCCACTCTCACGTGCTAACCGCTGGGCACCGCGGTTCACCGGCCTGCAGGTGTCAGCTTCCTAACCTCCAGTGCCGCCGTGTTCCCAGGCCGTAGTCACTCCTGCCCCCCGAATGCGTCTCCACCCTCTCGCACCCCATCTCCCAAAGCGCAGTGGACCCAGGGCCCCGCGCCCACCTACGCAGCCTGCTGGGCCTGGTCTCCCACGCCCCACTAACCAGCACACTGTCAGGCTCTCGCCGGTCAGGCTCCGCAGCAGTCTCGGTCCTCCAACGCAGCCTTCTGCCCAGTATCTCCGGCCAAAGAGGGTCACTCCAGCACTGGGCCGGGGCAATCAACAACCTGCACCCGTCTTCCTGCTCGAGGTCAGCTCTCCCAGCCGCCACCAGTTTCGATCTCGCCTCTGCTGCCGCTCCGCTCTATTAGTTGGCTGTCCTCACCTCCGGCCGCCAGCTCCAGCCGCCATCTTGGGACCTCTCCATGTTATTCCTCAGCCGACAAAAGGCCTCTGGGTTTCTCCGCAATACCCGCTACTGCTCTCTCTGCTTGGTCATCACCGGGCGCGCTCCGCCCTGCTATGCCCACAAGTCCGCTATCCGGGTCTCAGAGTGGCCCTGTTCTCGCCGCACCATCCGCCTCTCAGCAGCCCCATCAGCAAGGGGGCCGCCACAGCGCCAGCCAGGATTTGCTCCGCTCATCACTGCTCTCTCTCCCGACAGCATGCGAGGTGCTCAGTTGTCCCTCACGCCAGTCTTGTTCTTCTCGCCACCATCCTCTTTTGGCAGCGATCGTCGGGGAGATCCGCTCCCACAGCTAGCAACGGAGTTCGGCCGCCATCTTGCCTTCGTCGTTCCGTCCGCAGCGCCGGCCGCGTAATCACCGGCAAAGTCACGATTTCAGCGCCGCTCCGTTTCCCCAATAGCGCCCAGCCGAGCGCGCCTCGTTCCCCTCTCAATTGGTGGGGTCAGGGGGTGCAGAGCTTCCGCAACACAGGATAATTGAGGGATTCAATGGTGGAGCTCGGGTCCTAAGCGGCCACCACCATCGGCCGCTAAGCCACGTCCCCCTAATTTTCACAAATTCATGTGGAGAGAAAGGAAAGCAAATAGAAACATAATAGCACCCAACTAGAGTCAGCTGGAGCAGTTGAACCTGTTGTCAGTGTAAATAACTCTTTTGGTGCATGTGCAGTGTCCATTCACTATACTAATTTGGGAATCATCACCAGCGCAAGAGGAAAGAAACATTACATCCACAAAATACTGTGGGCAGATCCAAAATGTGTTGGATACCCCATCAAGTTGATGCCTAAAAGGGGCTCACCCAAACAAGTCTGTGGCTGAAGGGAGCTTATCCACAGGCCAGCTTTGTATATTGAATATATGTCTATATGTCTATAACTGTGTATTTATGTGTTTCTATATCGCAAACCTTAGCCAAAAGACAGATGAGCTCTGTACATGGACAAAGACAAGCATCAACTGAGTGAGTAATAGAAACTGGATTGTGGATAGTTAATGCATTGTGGTGTAGTGTTCTTTAAATAGGTGAGTCTTCAACTTCTTCCTAAATTGGAGCAGAGTTAGTGCGGTGTAGACGGATACAGAGATGTTGTTACAGATCTTCAGTACAAGATGTAAAAGGCCTGTTGTATTTGCTTTTAGTTTTTTACACTTCTCAATCAGCATTCTGGTGGTGTTCTGGCTGCAGGTGTGCCAAAAACCACCATAGATGGTTAGCTTGACTACAGGATAAGCATGGGTGCTGGTCGTGATGGTTTTGTTAATGATGCCGATCATTTTGAAGATGGTTCAGATGGGCAAACAGAGAAAATGGGGTCTATCAGGATGGACGTGGTGCGATCACATTTCTACCAGCCCTGAATGAGATGTGCTGCAGCATGTAGGATGTCCTTAAAATGTGACAGTGTGCAGCCTGGGACTCCATGGAGTAGAGTATTACCGTCATCCAGATCCGAGAGTGTGAGGGCTAGGCCAGCAGTTTTGAAAATCGCTTTCTGGCATAAATGGCTTAACTTTGTTTAGAGGAGAGAACTGGTACCAGGCGGGCTTTGCTTTTTTGCATTGTTTCCTCAAGAGTGAGGTAGTTGTTTTGGGAGAATCCAAGTGATTTGATGACCTTCAGGGAAAATTGTTTTTCAAAGTTAGGGTTCATGTCATTGAGTCAGGTTTGTACTGTTTCTTGTTCAATCAATCAATCAATCAGTCATTTGTAAAGCGCACTACATACCCGCAAGGGTCTCAAGGCGCTGGCGGGGGGCCGCTACTGATCGAACAGCCAGGTCTTGAGTATCCTCCTGAAGGTCAGCAGGTCTTGTGTCTGTTGTAGGCTCAGTGGGAGGGTGTTCCATGTCTTGGCAGCAAGGTGGGAGAATTATCTCCCACCGGTGGTTGTTCTTCGGATGTGCAGGACAGTGGCGAGTGAGAGGTCGGCGGAGCGTAGCTGGTGGTTGGGGATGTAGAAGGAGAGCCATCTGTTGAGGTAGGCTGGGCCAGTCTTGTGGAGTGCCTTGTGTGTGTGGGTGAGGAGCTTGAAGAATATCCTCTTGTTGACGGGGAGCCAGTGCAGGTTTCTCAGGTGGGGGCTGATGTGGCCGTGGCGTGGTATGTCGAGGATCAGTCGTGCCGAGGCATTTTGGATGCGTTGTATTGGTTTGATGAGCTTGGTCGGGGCTCCCATGTAGAGGGCGCTTCCGTAGTCGATTGTGCTGCTGACGAGGGCCAGGGTGACTGTATTTCTTGTATTTGTTGGGATCCATCTGTAGATCTTGCAGAGCATGCGGAGGGTGTTGAAGCAGGAGGAGGAGACGGCGTTGACTTGCTTGGTCATTGAGAGCCTTGAGTCGAGGATGATTCCCAGGTGGCGTGCATGGTCAGTGGGTGTCGGGGCGGCCCCCAGTGCCGTCGGCTACCAGGAGTCGTGCCAGGCTGAAGGGTTGGAGCCGAGGATGAGGACCTCCGTCTTGTCCGAGTTCAGCTTTAGAGAGCTGGTCTTTATCCAGTCGGCGACAGCCTTCATTCCTTGTTTGTTGTTCTTGGAAAATAACAGGAATACATTTTGCAGTTTTTTTATGTTGAATGCTGACATGATCTCAGGACACACCTAAAGATGTTTCTAACCAGTCCTAAAACTCCTAGCAGACGTGTAAAGAATTGAAGTCACCATCCACCTTTGCACTGCTATTTTCCATCCATTCCTCTTGTGCGTTTAATGCCACTGGGGGAAAGGGCAGATAAGAAGTGTACAGTGACTGCAATTGATATCTGAAATGCAGTAGATTGTTCTGAAAGGAAACTTTCTTAAGGAAAAAACAAGGGATTAAATAACTGTGCAGAGAAGAAACAAGCATTGCCTTTCTGTCTACCTTCTTTGAGGTGATACAGTTTGAAATCATGAAATAGATTGCAATCTTAAAAAAGCCTTTACAGTTATTCATGAAGCAAGTTCTGTTCAGCTATTACTATAATTGTTTCATGTCCTAAACATTGAATTTAGTTGTTTTCAAAGGGCCATGGTATGCGTTAGTTGCTTTAATTTAACAAATAAAATACAATTAAGGAATTCGGCTCAGGAGTTACTCTAGTGTAGAATCATGAAACATATAACCAGAGAGGAAAGTTTTATATACTGTAATTACTTAAAAATGGTTATTATTCACTGTTACACGCTGCACAAAGAAAGAAAATGAATTTCAATTTAAATCACCTTGTGTAAAAGTGAGCATACATTTTTTGTCATAAAGTTTAACAGGACTCATTACTGTGAAATAAAGTGAGGCGAAGAGAGAGGGGAAATCAATAACTACACGCAGTAGAAGTCAATTAGTTTCTATATAAAAACTACAACCAAAGGGCTTAGGAGATGGGACTATTAAAGTGGTATATGCCCTGGCTCTTAACTTAAAATTAGGTCGACCCACTACTTCTTCCTGAATGTAACAGCCTAAAAGATGACTTCTGGTTCACTCCACGCGCTCCAGTTTAGATGTTTAAAACAACATCAGTGAGACAATAAATCAAAGAAAAGCTCAAAATCTGAGTGGGCAAACTGTTGGCCATGTCCAGTGTGCAAGGGGCAATAAGGTGAGAGAGTGATGGAACGATCGTGAAAGTGAGTGGCTTCTTAAGCATGTGAGTAAATTAGCAAGTCAGTATACGAGCATGAAAATGAGTGCGTGAATTATGCTGCGTGAGAGTGAGTGGGTGCATTTTATTGTGGTGCACACTGTAAATTAAATGTCTTCTAAGCACCTCTTGAACGTGTTTAATGAATAGAAGTTCAGTCTAGTGCTGCTGAGCCGGCGATTTGCAGAACCCCTACGCTATGGTAGTGGCCCATATCATACTATTTATTCATTTACTGTATTCTGGGCACAGCTGTGGGAACTTTTAAGTGTCTCGATTAATATTCTTTCATGGCGCTAGAAATGCATTTTGAAGGTTTTAACTAACTGTACAATAAATGTTCTTACACAAGGCCGCGTGCATTGTTTCTAAGCATGGGGAGATTTATTATTTGTTCAGGATCACAGTATGTTGATCTGACGCCCAGACTCGAACCTGGTTCCCTGTTCTAAAGTCTTCAGCTCTGGCCCTAAAGCCACATCCTGGGCGGGGGGAGGGTGGCAGATAGGTAGAAGCCATTTGATAGCTCCACTGGTGTGCTTTACGTTCTATCAGCGCCTCGAGCTGAACCTGAGTCCGGTACGGGCCTGGCTTGAGCTTTTACTGCCTCGCCCACCTCTGATAATAACACCCCTGGGTTTCAGGATCGCCCACGTGCTTCATTGTGTCTGTAGCGTGCGCCACAGGTCGCTTGTATTAGAAAGTAGACAAGCAATGCGTCATATTTATTAGCTTTCGATGACTGATAAGGCCTTTCCCTTAGTAACTCCCGCCACCATCGGTGTCCCTTAGGGACAGGCCCATCACCCCTACTCACCTTGAGTTCCCAAAATAGGTCACGCGGGCATCCTTTTGACACCCTGGCTGAAGGCGCATGGGCAGCTTGCGCCAATAACGCAATAACTCACAGAATGAGGGCAATAAAAAGTGAGGAAGGAAGATACGAAAACAAGCAGCGTTATCTACATTGTAGCCCGAACGGTCATGTGTGCCTCCTATGTAAACAGGGACATCATTTTGCTCCTTGACGCAAGTCCGAATAGAATGTGCAGGAATATTATTGATGGAACAGCCCGTGGATAGTTCGCATTATAATTATGCACCGGGTGACACCAATCCTAGTGGCGCCACTGTCTGAAAGGAGTGAAAGGAAAGTGCTGGAAAACGAGGGTGCTCTACAGCGGATGTGGAGGCACATTAGTCAGGAAAGCGAGTGGCTAGTATGAAACATACCTCATTGAAACGGTGGTTACTCTTTTAACACATCCAACTGCAATTGTGATTCGACCACCGCCATCACTGTGGGTCCGCCCGCAGTATTCTGAGTCTCGTGGTCAGACTGCCATAGGACAGCTGCCTCAGGCGTGATCCAGGATACCCCAGCGGTCACGCTGCAGAAGTGGCAGGGATATGCTGGTGGTGCTGCTACGGCACCACCAAGCATATTCCGACTTTCATTTCCACCGCCCTTTTCATGGTGGTGAGGCGCCATGATAAGGGTGGAAGTAAGGGGGACCTAAATGGGTCCCCTGCTGCTTCTGGGCCACGTTGTATCCCCCTGGACTTGCACCCCTGTACCTGCACGGTACAGCATGCAGGACATGGTACATACCACACCGTGCAGGATTGTGCTGCAGGTGCTGTCACGACAGTGGTCTGCTGTTAAAGCTCTATGAGCCTCAAACAGCTGTCGCCATGGGACCGCCGCAGCACCACCCGCCCACCATGGATGAAAGTCATAATCCGACAGGTGGGCACACGACAGGCTTGTCAGTCCTGCTGTCGGCTGGCAGTGGTGGGCCAAGAGGAGGACAGCCTAACTCGTTATAAGGCCCCTAGTGGTGTGGCACCTACTCACTGAGATGTCCACCTCGTTTTGCATGCGTTTCTGAACAATCTGTCTGCAATATATTAATATTAGCCAATATTCCTAGGTGTCAGAGCTGAACTGCCAAGGGTTTTTAGATGCCTAGTTTGAGCTAATATATTATGCTGCATATGGCGACTACAAATTCAAAACAAAGGCAAAAGTGGAGTTTTCTGTTTCCTTTATCCGTGGCACTACCTTTCATATGGCGACCCAGATTCTAGATGTCACAGCAACTAAAAGTAAGGCTAAAAAGGGCCAGATTGTCATATTGGGAGGATAAATGACAGACTGATCTACTTTCAGACCGACTGGAAAAAATGTGCATACATATATACGTATATGTATGCATATGTATGTAAACCTTGCTTGAAAGCAACAAAGTGATGATTCTAAAGCATCCACAATAGATTGCAAGAGACAGGCGAGTGTGGTTTGAAATGTACCACTAAGATGAGGCCGAAGGACTAACTTATGAGGTGCAAAACATCACAAAGCAAATAGATTGGTTTAGGTATGAAGAATATTTGATGTGCCTTTCTATGCACTGCAAATAGATTGGTTCCTATATGAAGAATATTTGATATGCCTTTGCATTCACTGCACTGGTTCACAAAAGTTGTATTGGTTTGCAAGCACTATACAGGTTGGTATACAAGAACATTAGTTTGAGTAATCATTATGGGGCATATTCTCAAGGAGTTATCTTATCGCTGAGTTAACGACACTTTATCTCTGCCAAAGTCGCGATACATTTATCACCCCATTCACAAGATGGTGCTAACAGCCCATAGCTCCAGTTTACCTGCGATAGCAGCTGCAAAAAAAAATCGCCTAAGACGCCCCCGGCAACTATCACTCATGAGATGCAGAGTAGGCGTTCCCGTGCCAAAAGCCGCAACAACACCACTCCCCAACATTCTCACGACCAACCAGATCAGCGATAAGATCACAAAACATGCGATAAAGCATGTTAGCAGCAGGAAAGTAACACCTGCTCTGACCTGGTGCAAAGTCAGAGAACAGCCTGCACCACAAAGGGAGCCCAGCCCAGAGCCACACCTGAAGAACAACAGATGCCATGGAGCCAATGAACATGCGGGCTGGACACCCAAGAGGACCACACAACACCCACCATTACCATCCCCAGGACCACCACCCACCCCCCGGGCTCCACCCCGGGCACACCCCACCTCCCTGTATCAAGACACTGCACATGAACGGCCCGAAAACATTAAAAAAACATCCACCTGATGTCGCACAATTGCAGCAATCAACATACATGTGAGTACAGAAATCCTGATTCATTCATGCACCATTGATAGACCAAACAAAATGTCACATACTAATTCATCTCCAAACAACTATTTTGAAGAGTCATGGTGGGGCATCCCTGGATAATCTGTGAGTCACAGCCTGCAAGACTATATCCAAGATAAGAAGGTGTGTCAGGCACTCATCAACGCACAGGGAGTGAAAGAAAGAGAGAGAGAGGGAGAACGAGAGAGAAAGAGAGAGACTGAACAAGGATCGCAATGCCAATTGGGCCCTTGGCTCATGCAAACATGCCAACAGCTGTGTGTGTCTCGAAATTCATGCACCCCAGATCACAGGCCTGGCATCAAAGTCAGCGCGAAGGCCACGTCACATTTCAGAAATGCAAGCAGTAGTCAGACTAAAATTAGGTGTGAAAACTCCTTTGTCTCAACACACAAGGCGGAAGGCCAACTGACCCTCCGACCTTGGTCCTGAATGCAGCTGGCACACCCTGAGTAAGATACCAAACCAACCTCCAATGACTCCCACACCATGAACTGCGCTAATGAAAAAACAAACGTGCCCACACCCCACACACACTTGTCACTGCACAACCTACTCCTGCAAGGGATGCCCTTGACACATTGGTCAAAAACTAACCAAATTCCAAATGTTGCACACACATATGACTCATTACTCTGACCTGCAGCATATCGTCAACAGAACTGGTGCCAGTCTGAGGAGTGCCGGTGGTACGAGACCAACAAATGTAATGGCAGGCATTCCCGGGCACATGCACGACCCCTGTCACGTGGAACTGTACCGTGCATGAATGCTGCATCTGTTAGGATCTGTGCCCATGGCAGTGTTGCGAATCAGTTACTGTCCGAGTTTCCGTCTTGCCTACGTCACCTGCTTCCAGTCCTGGTTCCACTGTCGATCATGCACATTCGAGTGCCCCTTGGAGGTTTGCCTATCCAACGCAACAGTAGCTGAATTGTATTATGACCTGACAGTGCGCCCCTTGTTGGCCCATGAACAGGAGTGTCACTGGGATACCCGAGCATGGGATGCACTGATCTTTGGCGTAAGTGCTGGCAGTTGTGCATGGCACATTGCACTACTCCTCGCACAACGGTGTGGACTGAACACATCTGCCCGGACCAGTTAATGGTTTGGGTCACTCTGGTGTTCCTTGAACCCGACAACGACGTACTATTGGAACACATTGCCCATGAAGCTGCGACGGCATGCATGAACGAGTAACTACGTTCCTGCAGCCACATCAGATTGTCACCCACAGCACATATCCCAACACCTTGTTGCATCGTACGGAATGGTCACATATCCCACCACAACAGTTGACATGTCTGCCTTTGTCTGGACTTTGAATGCATGTGCGTGGAACTACACATGTGTACACACACCTGTGCAAGGTGATGCACTTCCATGGTGGGAGCAGCACAGCGTCGTTTGGCAACGTTCCCAATTCGGACATACTGCTGGGGGGAGAGTATACACATGGCAATGTAGCACAACATGTGACCTTGTAGGACTCTTCCACCTGATCACTGTCAGCAGAGCAGAAAGTTGGCGCAGTCTGGTGGCACGGCACTATGCAGGCCCCATGGACTGTGAGTAGTGTCCCCTCACACGGGGCAATGGGCAGATGCCAAACATCACATGACTCGTCCAGTAAGGCAAGGTGGGCTGAGACCGTTGCCATCCATAATGATTTTGTGTACATTTTTGCCTCACCCTGTCTTGGACCTCGACATGTTCCCATGCTGCGTGTAAGTGTCTCAAGCATGTCCCTACAAGTTGTGGCCGTTGCCTTGTCCGTACTGACACGCACGTGCCAATAAAGTCTACGCAACTGCACTACTGTCCAACTTTGATGAGTGTTGATTAGATTTAAAAATCGTATGCCACAACGAGCATCGTCCCTACACAGGGAGGGACTGAGTGATGCATGTACAATGGGGGTGGGTCCCTTTTGACTGCTCCACCTCTGTGAGCCAAACACTGTGTTTGGGATAGTTGCTGGCAGGCCTGTGCACTTACGTGTCTCCAGCAATGTGAGTATGGTGTCTAACCTATGACCATGTTGAACAATGCTATGAATCAAAACAGAATGTGTCCTTACAGATCTGTGTGACTAGGTATATGAAGTGAACTTCTGTTATCACATGTGATGTAGGACACAACTTCTGGCCTGCTGCCGATTTGGTCATTCCTACACACAGCCCTATTCAATACATGGACGTGTGCCTATGTGGAGATTGTCGTATATGTGCAATGAGGCCACAACTAGTACTCACCTTCACAGTCATCCAACTGGCCATGCGGCTGAGGGTTCAACATGCGCATTGATGAACTTTACCAGGGTGTAACTCCTTGTGCAATCATTGTCCATACATACATCCATACTTGCATACTTAAGTGAACATAGTTATGACACATGTGTGTGATTTTGAATGTTTTATTCACATTCTGGTGAATTCCGGAGCTTGAGCTGTACATGGCCATGCCAAGCCCACATTACATGGGAGCCCAGTGGTGGGCCAACCTGAGTCCTCTGGGGATTGAAAAGTGATTTGGGAGAGGGAGAGTGCAGTCAACAATCGGATTGTTGTGTAATTGTCAACCAGTGAAGATATGGCAGTCCATGTCGGGTCAGGTGTATGTCGCAGAGTGTTCCTGGGTCAGTGGAAGGTGTTGTCCCAGGGCATGATGCATAGGGCAAAACCAGGCAGGGACAGGTTATATGGCGGTGATGGATGCTACTACTTCCTTCCTCCCATGGTAATTACCATCCACATCTTAGTCCTCTGATACTTCCTCTGTGTCCGGTGTGTCCGGTGTGTGTGGCGGGGTAATGGCTGCATAACTGAGTGCCACTGACACATCAGGGTGCGATGGTGATAGGGCTGCATCACTGTGTGCCATTTACACATCAGGGGTCGGAGAGGTGTGTGTCGAGGTTCCCTCTGCAGTCATCTGGGACCGGCTCAGTGGCAGCAATGGCAGGATGATGAACTGCAAGGCATGGAAGATCCCAGCTACATCTCGCTGGTGTACAGCCATGGCAGCCATACTTCCAGCTTGCATCTGCTCCATGGTCTCAATTGACCTGGGCATCTGTGCCATCTCTGTGCTGTTATCGCTGGTGCTTGTCTGAGTAGACAGTTCTTGTATTCGAGAGATGGCCCCAGCGATGTCAGCCAAGGATTGTCGTGGAGCATGGTGCGGACAGTGTGTGTCCGTCAGGGACTGTAAGTGGTCCCTGATGGAACTCAGACTCCCAGGTATGGCATCGAGTTTGGCTGCCACGAGCTCGAAACCCACCAGCAGCTGATCAGCCAACTCCACCTAGCAACCCAACACACAGTGTTGAAATTCCATGTGTTATTTGTGGGGGTCCTGGGAGACAGCTGTGGTGATGTGTGTTTCCTGCTGTGTGGTCTGTGCAGGTGGTGGGGTCACCTCGAGGCATCTGGGCTGCCCTGCTCTTGGGGCTGGGGTGCGGAGGCTGTCCATTAGCCATTGGAGGGTGTCTGAACAGATGTGCAGGTTGTCCTCTTCATCATCACTGATGGGATTTGTGTTCTGCTCTGCAGTAAGTGCTGTTTGCCCCCTGCAATGTTAAGGGGAGATGCAGGTTAACAGAGGTTCCCATGTATGCTGCCGCTTTGCAGATGTTTACATACAGACTGCATGACAATGTTTTGGTGGCGCCGGCTATTTGATGGTAGACAGTGGGTTTTCCGAGTACATGCCGGATGTGGTAAAACCCATACATTGTCATCACACAGTGTCAGGCAATGCCAGATGTGAGTGGCCAGTTACTACGCACAAGCAGAACCTGTTGTGTCCTCTGTCCTGGGGTGTAGGTGTTGCACTTTGTCCCACATTGCCATCATTGGTGATGTTCTGTGGTTTCCATGTGTGTGTGCTGAATTGTAGGGGAGTCGACCCTGCAGCTCTGATTTCGTAGACCCTTGTCCCTTTGAGGTGGTGTCTGTGCCTTTGAATTGTGTGCTTTTCGGGGGCTGACATGTTTGCAACTTGGGTCATTTGTGCTCTTGGACAGATTTTGCGGCCTTGTGCATTGTTTGTCTGCTGCATGTATTGGACGGCATGGGTTGTGGGTGCACGTAGATATGTCAGAGTGTGACCTGCTCCTTTACGGATGTGATTCACACTTGGCCACCTCCATGTCGATTTGTGTAATATGGCATTTATTTTGGCTGCTGTCATGCTATCGGTCATGCAGTGTCACTTGCTTAGTCAGTGTGGCTCACACAGCCACTGCTTTTCTGGATTCATCATATGTGCATGGTTTGGTATTGTCGTTGGTTATTCAGAGGGGGCCCATATGTGCACATGGCGAATGGGGGCCTACTTGGTGTTTGTATGTGTGCTGCAGTCGGTCAAGGGTTTCAGGGACATGTTCCACAGTCATTGTGCTTGTGCAGTGTGCTACACATGATTTTGCATGTGTGCCATTGTGCCCATCTCCCCAAGCCCTTGGTAATTACTCACCCTGTTGCTGTTGGGTCAGGTCATATCATGCTGTGTCCAGGCCCCCGACTCCTGCCACCGTCTCCACACTGGTGACTGTGGCCACCATTTCCTCCAGCTCATCCAGCTCTTCCCGTTGCGCAGGACTCCCACCTCAAGTCGCCGTTGCTGCTTTCCTATTGGCGGTGAGTTTCTGTTTGGTCTGCCTTTGCACATCATGCCAGCGCCTCTTGAGCGCCTCCATTGACCTCCTCGACACTCCGACTGCATTGACGTTGGTGACGATGGTCTGCCATATTCCCGTTTGGGTTTCCAGTGCCGCAGTGGAGGTGGCGGTAGTGTCCTATGACCTCTGTGACGAAGGTCCGGTCTTCCTGCGGACTTCCTCTTTCTCTTCTCCTTGCCTTTCCCCGAACACGAGGTTCCATGCTGGTCCTCCGTGGGGCTTGTGGGGTTCTGCTTGTCCTCTATACTCGATCCGGGTGCATCCATGGTGCTGCGCAGTTTGAATTGGTTTTGGTGTGTTTTTTTGTTGTGGCTTTTATAGTGCATTTTCTCGCATGGCGCGTGGGAATTGCAGGGCTGTTGCTGGTTTTCGGTGATTTTGGTTTGCGCTTTGGGGCATCGCAACTTTTTGGGAGTTCGTGTTTTGCATTTTTTGTTAGTCGCGTTGAACTTTGCGCGGTTATCCTGCTACTATCACATGGTGCCGCCGGGTTGGGAATTGGACGTTAAGACGGTGTTATTTTCTCACGGTAGACTGCAATATGCAAAGTTGCGTTAAGCTAAATTTGCAATGGTTATCACACGATCTTGAGAATATGCCCCATGATGTTTAACACATGGGTAAGTGTTAACACTAATTAAACACATAAGCACATTAGTTTGAGTGACAAAGCATATGGTTTAAGGTGTCTTTTTCTAAAAAAGTATCCAACGAGTTTATTGGCTAGAAACACCGAAATCACTTGTGAAGGGTACATAGCTTGACCCTAACAAGTCAACGTGATTTCTATTTTTTTGTGAGACCCTCACACACCCTATTGGAGTCATGCTGCATCATTGGGTCCCATCCTAGTTTTTAAAAGAGAAGTACTTCTTTATTAGTGATGTTCCTGGTATAAATAAAAGCGATTCTCCAAGGGCGGAGGCTATGGAGATAATGAACCTATACCCTACATAAAAGTTGACATGTTTTAGCCCTAAAGTGTAATAACCAGAGCCCTGGATTTTTAAACAAAATATATTGATTTATGTTCCCATTATGCTGGTTTGTATGAACAGCACACTGCTGTGTCTGTTTAGTGCATCAGTGCATGCACATACAATACTGGTTTATGAATAACACAATGTGTTGCATGCACAATATACTGTTTTTTAACCATACTCTATTTGTTTGCCTTCATAGTGAATTGATTTATAGGTAACACACTGTGGTTTGCATGCATACTTCAGTGCTGTGCATGGATATAACACTGATCCACACATCTACATAATAGCTGAAATGCATAATTTATTGTTTTTCTCCCATATTGTACTGATTACATTCATAGAACACTGATTGGCATGCATATCACATCAATTTGCGAGTGTTACATATGGTTGTCAATGTTTAATGTATAGATTCATATGTACAATATATTGGCTCGCTCTTAAAACATACTGGTTTATGCGTGTAATATATTCAAGCCTGTTGGTTTAAAAGAAATACATGGTGGTTTGCATTCATAATGCCCTGGTAGATTTACATACCTGTATGGTTTGTATACATAATACTTTGCTTTACTCTTGTAATATAGTGGTTAGTCCATGTAATATATTGGTTACAATGTACAATCTATGTGTTTGAAAGCATTATCTGCTGGTTTGCATGTTTTTGCATACTAGTTCCTGTTAGACCTGGCATCATTGGCATGAGTCTCCCTTCCATTTTTTGACGGATTGCCTCCTCTGTTTTGATATATGTTTTTGCTGGTTATATGCTTGGGCACTGCACCACTGCTATTCAGTGCCACAGTGCAAGTGCTCCCTATGTTAAATTGATGTACTAATTGGTGATTCCATGATTGGGTTATTTGATTTACCTTTCAGTCCTTAGTACAGTGCACAATGTGTGCCCAGGGCTTGTAAATCAAATGCTGCTGGTGGGCTTGCAGCACTGGTTGTGCCACCCACAGAAGCAGCTTATAAAGTGCATACAGACCTGCCATTGCAAAGCCTGTATGCAGTGCAATACTGCCATGTCGACTTGGCAAGTGCGCCCACATGCCAGTCCCTACACCTTCCCTTTGCTTCATATTAGACACCTCCATGGTAGGCCCAAGGGCAAGCTGCATTGTAAGTATAAGGTAGGACATGCTCTGGTGCGTGTAGCATGTCCTAATAGTGAACTACAGAGAGATCTGCATCCTGATTGGAGGGAGGAGTTGCACCTGGGATCTGAATAGGGCTGGGCCTTCCCTCGCTACAATTCCCTAGCTACAATTAGCGCTTGGACGCCCCAGGGCAGCAATCGCGCTTTATAAGTTTATGTTTCATTTCATTTCACAATGCTGGCTCCACCTCCTGTGGCTTGTCTGATGTCTCTGCCCTGCACTGTGAAATGAGAGAAGGAATCTTGTCAACAAAGCGCTCCAGAGCTGTGCCTTCTCACCCCTGTGCTGGCTCCACCTCCTGTGGGACTGCTGATGTCTCTGCCCTGCACAGTGAAAGGAAGGAGAGAGTCATGTAAACAAAGTGCTCAGGAACTGGTTTGGACTAGGCAGAGGCCTCTCTGCCTTCAGAGAACAAAGGATTTGGGGGTATAAATATTGGGACCGAGTCCCAAGAACTTTGGATAACTACTGGAGCAAGAAACCTTTTGCCAAGGAGAAGAACCAAGGAAGCTGCAGGAGTTTTTGACTGCCCCTCTGCCAGTGTGCTGTTTGCTGGGTTGGCCTGCAGTGGTTGCTTCATTGCCAAGGAAAGGAGAAGGAACTTTTTAAGGACTTTCATCATCTACAGAATATTCTCCAAGGGCTTGAGCTGTGCTTGCCTCCTGCTGAAGTCCCAGGGACAAAAGACTTCATCTCCAGCTCCCCTCTGAATTTTCTTGCGGGGAATTCTATCCATAGACATGTGCGTGTCGCTGGGAGCTGGAAGCACGACGCATCGAGAAGGAGTGTGTCGCCGCCGCAGCTGAAATTGTCGCAGGAGAAGCGAGCCCTCACCGCATCTCCCTGGAAGCGTGTGTTCATCAAAGCTGCCTGGTGTTGCATCACCGGAGAAGCGTGACGCCATCGAGAGAGCCACCATTACATCACCGGAGAAGCTTGTCGCAGGACCTGTTGCGGCTCCAAAGTACAGTGTCGTTGCAAGGCTGCCAGGGGGCCTACGCATTATCATCGCAGGGTCATCGCATCGTCGCATCAAGGGCGCCATCTTCTCGCATCACAACTGGATCATCGCATCGCATTAAGGCGCCATCTTGCGCACCGCAACGGGCCCGCAGGACGAGAATCTACGCATCACCTCCGTACCGGTAAGGATCGCGCTGCATCCCCTACTCTGCGCAAGCATTGAGGCACGACACATCCTTTCCCCCGGATCACAGAACCCACGCATCTCCCCTTTTGCGAGCCTTTTGTTTACTTTGCGTTACGCATCCAGGTACTTTGTTGAGAACTTTGTCGCATTTATCATCCACTTGAACTAAGTAACTTTTATCATCTTTAAAGCAATCTTAAGTGAAGTATTGTGGATTTTTGTCGTTTGTGGTCTATATAAAGAAAACTTATTTTTATAAAACCTGTGGTGTGTCCATCGGTAGTGTTTCCACAGTCTTACTGTGTATATTCACAAATGCTTAACACACTGCCTCTGAGATAAACCTGCCTCATCATGCTAAGCTACCAATGGGGTGAGCAGGGGTTATTAAGGAGTGTAATCCCCTTATCCTGACTTAGAAGTAAGGGTCCATATTTGGACAAAGGTGAATACCATTGCCAGCTAGAGACCCCCAGATCTAACAGTTCCCATAAATAATGACTGGTTTGCACGAATATCATACTGACTTGCATGTGTAGTATACTGGTGACACACATACATCTATTGCTCATATACATGATATGTCAGTTCATTATTGTAATTGTCTGGTTTCTGTGTGTAATATATTCGTTAAAATGTACAGCCATTGGTTTAACGCATTACATGTTGATTTGCATGCATGTTGTACTGCTTCTCAAACGTAACCCATTTGTTTGTATTTTACCATATTTCACACTGTACTGAGGATGGACCTGTACAAGCCCTTTGAACAAACATGAGTGCCCAGACAACTTGAGTCAACTCACAGGGTGGCCCTCTTAGACATTCTAGCGTGCAAGTCCCTGGCAGTGATGTCAGCGATAGGTGGAGCTGAAACCACAGTAGCTGATGTGACCAGTGGCTCCTTAATGAAGCCATCTTGGACTGTCCCAGCATGCTGTGCAGGAGGGTTGGGACAGGGATGGAGAGGTGATGGGGTACCCCAGGATTGGCCAGGTGTGTGTGGTAAACACAAAATATGTGATTGCATATGATATACTATTTACAAAACATGATATAATTGTAAGAAATGTGGGTATTAGTTCAGAAGGATGAGTACCCGCCTCACGTAATAACCACAACCCTTCCCTGGGTGAACCTTATAGTCATAAAGTAATCTAAGCTCATTACCCTCGTAGCTATGGCACAGAGTGAGCAGACAGGGTACCTTAGACGCAAGGTGTCAAGTAGTACTCAAACAGAAATCAAGTCAAAATGCGTCACATGAAAAATCTCCAAAATATTTAGAAATATGGAGTATAATTAAATAAATAAAATGGCATAAAAATGTCAAAAATCCAACAAGGATTCCTCCTTCCAGTTCTCCATGTCAGTCCCTGGATCCAGCAACGAAGTGAGTGGAGAACTGGAAGGAGGAACCGCCTGATCCCCACTCAGGACAAAGGACTCTGCCCAGTTGATCCCAGGACCAGTGGATCTCCCCAAGGCCCAGTGAGGCTGACTCCCTTACGTCCTCTGAGGATAGGTTGGGGGAAAGTCCGGGACTTATCTCCGCCCAGGAGGAAAGATGAAGAGGAGAGCTGGTGTAGGGAACATGGAAGACCAGCTCTTTGAGGACTGCACCACTTTGAGGTGAGGAAGGTTGCTGCAACTGTCCCTGGTGGATGGAGTTAGCCACCATGCCGAAAATGAGCCCAGGATCATCCAAAGCGGTCCCATGAGGCCCCAGTGATGGCATTCTAAGGTTTGGTGACCTTTGACCTACTTTCCTGCCTTGGAGAGCGAGGGACTCCCTTGCCAGTATGATAATTTCCTCCAGGGTGTACCAGGGCCCGGGTGACAGCTCAGATAAGAAGCTGCTTTATTTGGTGGCGAAGAGGGCCTGCATGGGGCCCTCTCCCCGTTCTTCCATCTCGCCAGGGGACCTTATCCCCCAGGCATATTCTTGCTGAAAGGGTGCCAGGATCCCATTCCTGGACCCCGAGGGCTTAACGATGCAGCACTTCTCCGAAGTACTGGAGGATGGGGGAACGCTGTTGCGCTCCCCCCACAGGAGGCGAAAGTAGCCCAGTGCCCATGCCTGGACCCCATCACCAAGGAGGAACAGGTGGTGTGCCATTGTGCTCCACCTCATGGCTAGCTCACCATGCTCCTGTGGCGTGACTGGGGGGATGGGAGGCCAGCCACACTGTACACGCATGCTTGCAGGAATGGGCAGACAAGCCTGTCGTTTCAGGCTCCAGCGGCAGCACACTTGAGTTTTCCTGGCCCGGGCACCTGGCGAGGACAGCCGGGGGTGGACTCCCCGAGCTGCCCTCCAATGAGGACACTACATGTGGGGTGCCCAGTTGGGACCAGCCATCCTGATCCCAAACAAAGCATGGTGTGAGGTCGCTTAACATAAAAACGGAAAATAGAGGAACAAAACTCACACGGCTCTCCCCAGCTCAGCCTGAGAGCCACTGGCACCATATTCACGGCTTTCCCAGAAAATTGCCCACAACGCTTTGCAGGGCCGTACTGGCCATAGCGGGCATCTGGCATTTACCCGGGGGCTGGAAGGGTGGGGGCCGGTTTTGTAGCAGTGCTGCTATATTGGCCTCCAGTAAAAAAAGCAGCAGAGGGGCTGGTCTGTCAACATTGCCAGGGCTGGTTGGAGTTCCCAGTCCGGCCCTGTGCAGTGCCTTGTTGCTTGAACACTTTTGTGGCTCATATCTCTGCTTGTGGGGGCCCCAAGATGACGGGACCACCAGCAACCAAATAAGCACATCACAACCTTTCCTTTTAAGGTACTTTTAGAGTCCTCACTCTAAGTTGGGGGGACTCCAACATTATCACCTCCCCTGAATATCAATGTCTATTCAAGCATTCCCCATGGCTGAAGATTTTGCTCTGCAGCTAACAGTGCTTCATTCTCTAGGGACTGAATGTATGGTTGCAGTGGAGTGCTTTTCCAACGTGATGCCCTTCAATGGCTGTGTTTACAATTATAGATTAATGCCAAATACATGGAAGAATGCACAAACACAAGTTTAATTTCCGATAAATGTATTATTGGGTTATCATAATGATTGCACATGGTTTATCTGTTCAACCTTCAGCAATACTCATGTACAAGTAATGTGTTTATTACAAAACAACTGTTTAGATTCACTTGATATGTTTGGGTTAGAGCCCTCTTGAGGGTCACCAGTGGTTACACAATCAATGTCATCTATAGTAGGTTCCATCTGTCTATGTATATATTTGTAAATTACTCCATAGTATTTATTAGTGTGTTTGTGATAAATGTACTTTTTACTAAAGAAAAAGTACTGACTGGACAATCATTTATTGGGTGTTATCATCAGATGCCAGTGATTGATGATTACTAGCCCACACCATCTCCCTTGAGTAGGCCTTGACTAATCCTCTACGCTAACCTGTGAGATTCAAGCACTACAATAAGGTGTTTCGCTCCCAGTATGGACAATTATGGGTCTATTACTTAGGCAGGTTATACAACTAATAGTCCAATTTTCAAAATAGGTGCTCAGCTGTGAGAAAATAGTATAGCCAGTTGTGGTAAGCATTTATAACATTTGATGAGTCCAGTTTTACCCCATATTACCTATGAATTAACGTGCAAATATTAGAGCACAAGGCTCTGAGAGGGGTTCAAAGTTTTGCTTGGGTGAACTCTAAATGTAGGAGGGAAAAGCCCTGCACACATATGTCATGTAAAAACATTGAACGTTGACAGATGTATTGACTGTGTTTGTTAAAGCAAGCTTGCATTTTTTAAATGATGTGATGGTGGGGTGGAATTTTGCACACAGTGTTCCCACTAGAGTATTACCGACTATAGAGTGTCCTTTCAATGACTACACTACACACTGGGTCTGTATCAGGAGGATTCTTCTCTGTAGGTTTAGGGGCTATAACAGGTGCCCAGACCTTAGATCTGGGTTTAGGGTTCTGGGGGATGTAGTAGGTGATGGGGGGCTCCAGGAAATTCTCACGCTTGGCCTGGGCTGTGCAGATTTCGCACAAGGGAACCCGCCATGAGCCATTCTTTTTACAGCCATTGGCACAGGGCAGAAATCACAGGAAGGGTGGGGCGGGAGGGTATCCAGGAGTAGTGAACACCCCCCCAGTGGTTCCTGCCAGAAGGGTGGGATGTTTCTGAGAAATATTCCCACTGTCAGGGGTGCGATTAGGTTGTGGTTCCATGGTCCTCATTGATTATCTAGTGAGAAGAGGGAGGTATCCCAGAGTGGCCCATAGAGGTGGGTGGCCTTGTGGAGGGATGGTTTCCACATTTGAAGGTGTAGTGGTTGACCCTGAGATGATCAGAGAAGAGGTAGGACTCCCTAGATTCACTGGATGGTTTAGTGGTGGACCCTGAGTTGTCAGAGTAGGGTAGACAACTGTTAGAGAGCAGTGTAGGATGTTATCCTAGGACTATTTCTTTTTCTGAACCTGAGGTGGTGGCTCCGGTTCTCTCCATCTGGAAGGTCAGTCAAGTAGGTCCTGTGGAGTCAGGTCTCAGGACTGAGGGCGGAAGCCCTGCAGCTAGAGGGTTATGGCCTAAGCACAATGTGAGGGTACACAGGAGGTTCTGCCCTACTCGGGCCCCTGTCGGATGCAGTGCTGGCGTACCAGCCTCAGGGGATGCCCAGAGGCTACTTGAAGTCCTGGTTCACCAGGCAAGAGCTCAGTTGGAGGGAACACGCGCTCTGCGGAATTTGTATGCTGGGTTCAGCTCCTGGGTATGGAGAGGGTGGGCTTGAGGCTCTGCCTTAGGCAGGTCCCTGCTTACTGATTCATTATGATGTATGAGCCCTGAGGTTTATGCCCTGGGGCCCCCGGACATCCTAGGCTGCCAGGCATTGGATGTACCATGTAGCGTGGCACCCAGCCAGGTGCAGAAGGCTGTTCTGCCTGTAGTGAACCAACCAGGAAGCCAGGTGAGGCCTATCTTATGTAAAGGAACCCTGCGCTTCGGTCTGGGGTGGTAATTTCCCTTCTGTCTAGGACTGTTATTTTGGGCTGTCAAACAAGAAGCTGTTGTGGACTGAACCTGGCAGACTTCATTTGGCTGCACTTTAGGTGTACTAGAGGTGTGAATGCCCCTTTTGAGGGTGTGCAGGAGGTGAGGATGGGACAGGCTCCTGCCTGATGTATTACTGGTGTGTCACCCTCGGGTGGATGCTCAGGGGGACCTTGCCGTCCTGGTTAACCAGGTAAGAGCTCAGTAGGAGGTGACAAGCCCTCTGCTGAGTGTGGTGAAAGTAGACAGTTTGGGCCTCAATTTGACCTGTTAAACCTTTCACTGAGGGATCAAAGTTGTCCCCCGTTGGTCGTCATGGTTGTGGCATGGAGGCTGGGAAGGGGCTTCCATGGGGCCTGAGTCAGACATAGCCCCCTCCTACAGCACTTCTTTTGACCTGGTGGGGCTGGAGGGAGTCCACGAGTGAGGGGTTCCTCTGTTGGGGACTATCTGGGGTGACTCTTATCTAGGAGCACTCCGTAATTGGAATGGAGTTCCCTTAGGGGAGACAGTCATCCCGAAAGGGTTGTGACAGCATAGACCCCAGAGTAACTACTGAGGGCAAAAGTCAACAGATCGTTCAAGGGGCTTGTGTGGCTCGGTTGAGTGTGGGTACTGGCTTGTGTGTTCTTCAGAAGTGTGTGGGGGGGACCAGTCACCCACAGGACAGGTTTTAGATATGTTGGGTGTGTTGGTGTCAGTGGTTAGGCACTGGACTCTTGCCAGTACCAGTGTGGTGGTCGCAGCATAGTGGAACCCGGGCAAGGGTGAGCTTGGACCTCCTCAGTTCAAATAGGTGGTTACTGCCCTGGATACATCTGATCTAGAACCAGTGGTGTTCTTAGTGCTGTCTAAATTCCCTGTAGGGATCTGCAGCCACAGTGTTGAGTTAGGTAGGAGGTCTTAGCATAGGAGGGTCAGTGGAAGTTCTCAGTGGTAACAGGAAACTCTCAAATGGTATGTCAGAACCCATTTCTATTTTTTTACCGCTGAGTAGGTAAGAGTACCCTTGAGTTATGGCTATCCCTTCCCTACTTTCAGCTGGCAGCGGGCATGTTGCAAATTGGATTTCACCCCTTTAGTATGTCATGATTCTGTCCTTTTCTGTTCACTCAGTTTTGGACTTTTTATTATAGGTGAATCTCACTAGTGGTGTCTTTCCCACAGTAATCATATGCCATACGGACTGCATGTGTTTACTACCAGTGTCCACCTTTTCAGATAAGGTCACTGCAATGTAGCAAGGGTAAGGAGAACTTGGCTGGTTACATGTGAACAGGTGGATATATACATGTGAACACATGTGAGGGCTGCATATGGGAGACTACTGTTGTGCACAGCCTGTTAAGAGCGCACAGGTAGCTTGACAAAAAGGGCACTCTGCAGTATTGGGTATTCACCTGGGATATATCCCTTATAAAGGTAGTGTACACTAATAGGGAAAGTCAGTGTGCTTTATAGTTTTGTCTGTAGTGCCCCCCATTATACATATGTGGAGAGAACTGCCTCAGCGAGGTAAGTTTCACTCCTCCTTGGCATATAGAGACAATTGACATCTTGAATTGTAAGAAAACCAAATATGTAACTTCTAACGTGATAACTGTACATCCTATGGGTCCTCCAGATTTTCCATATTTCCCTGGCTCAACTCAGGATCAGAGCCCAGGCCTTGTGTCACCTTGCGGTGCCCGGATAATTAAATTTTCTCCAGCAGCAGGAACAAAAGCCGCCTCACACAAAAGTAGAAATTTGCATTACTTCTCCAAGACCCTGAGGAGGAAAGGGATGGGGAGGAATGATCTCCATCAGTCACTCATTTGTCACACTGTACTGAGGATGGACCTGTACAAGCCCTTTGAACAAACATGAGTGCCCAGACAACTTGAGCCAACTCACAGGGTGGCCCTCTTAGACATTCTAGCGTGCAAGTCCCTGGCAGTGATGTCAGCGATAGGTGGAGCTGAAACCACAGTAGCTGATGTGACCAGCGGCTCCTTAATGAAGCCATCTTGGACTGTCCCAGCATGCTGTGCAGGAGGGTTGGGACAGGGATGGAGAGGTGATGGGGTACCCCAGGATTGGCCAGGTGTGTGTGGTAAACACAAAATATGTGATTGCATATGATATACTATTTACAAAACATTATATAATTGTAAGAAATGTAGGTATTAGTTCAGAGGGATGAGTACCCGCCTTATGTAATAACCACAACCCTTGCCTGGGTGAACCTTATAGTCATAAAGTAATCTAAGCTCATTACCCTCGTAGCTATGGCACAGAGCGAGCAGACAAGGTACCTTAGACGCAAGATGTCGAGTAGTACTCAAACAGCAATCAAGTCAAAATGCGTCACATGAAAAATCTCCAAAATATTTAGAAATATGGAGTATAATTAAATAAATAAAATGGCATAAAAATGTCAAAAATCCAACAAGGATTCCTCCTTCCAGTTCTCCATGTCAGTCCCTGGATCCAGCAACGAAGTGTGTGGAGAACTGGAAGGAGGAACCGCCTGATCCCCACTCAGGACAAAGGACTCTCTCCAGTTGATCCCAGGACCAGTGGATCTCCCCAAGGCCCAGTGAGGCTGACTCCCTTACGTCCTCTGAGGATAGATTGGGGGAAAGTCCGGGACTTATCTCCGCCCAGGAGGAAAGATGAAGAGGAGAGCTGGTGTAGGGAACATGGAAGACCAGTTCTTTGAGGACTGCACCACTTTGAGGTGAGGAAGGTTGCTGCAACTGTCCCTGGTGGATGGAGTTAGCCACCATGCCGAAAATGAGCCCAGGATCATCCAAATTGGTCCCATGAGGCCCCAGTGATGGCATTCTAAGGTTTGGTGACCTTTGACCTACTTTCCTGCCTTGGAGAGCGAGGGACTCCGTTGCCAGTATGATAATTTCCTCCAGGGTGTACCAGGGCCTGGGTGACAGCTCAGATAAGAAGCTGCTTTATTTGGTGGCGAAGAGGGCCTGCATGGGGCCCTCTCCCCGTTCTTCCATCTCGCCAGGGGACCTTATCCCCCAGGCATATTCTTGCTGAAAGGGTGCCAGGATCCCATTCCTGGACCCCGAGGGCTTAACGATGCAGCACTTCTCCGAAGTACTGGAGGATGGGGGAATGCTGTTGCGCTCCCCCCACAGGAGGCGATAGTAGCCGAGTGCCCATGCCTGGACCCCATCAACAAGGAGGAACAGGTGGTGTGCCATTGTGCTCCACCTCATGGCTAGCTCACCATGCTCCCCTGGCGTGACTGGGGGGATGGGAGGCCAGCCACACTGTACACGCATGCTTGCAGGAATGGGCAGACAAGCCTGCCGTTTCAGGCTCCAGCGGCAACACACTTGAGTTTTCCTGGCCCGGGCACCTGGCGAGGACAGCCGGGGGTGGACTCCCCGAGCTGCCCTCCAATGAGGACACTACATGTGGGGTGCCCAGTTGGGACCAGCCATCCTGATCCCAAACAAAGCATAGTGTGAGGTCGCTTAACATAAAAACGGAAAATAGAGGAAGAAAACTGACACGGCTCTCCCCAGCTCAGCCTGAGAGCCACTGGCACCATATTCACGTCTTTCCCAGAAAATTGCCCGCAACGCTTTGCAGGGCCGTATTGGCCATAGCGGGCATCTGGCATTTACCCGGGGGCTGGAAGGGTGGGGGCCGGTTTTGTAGCAGTGCTGCTATATTGGCCTCCAGTAAAAAAAGCAGTAGAGGGGCTGGTCTGTCAACATTGCCAGGGCTGTTTTGAGTTCCCAGTCCGGCCCTGTGCAGTGCCTTGTTGCTTGAACACTTTTGTGGCTCATATCTCTGCTTGTGGGGGCCCCAAGATGACGGGACCACCAGCAACCAATTAAGCACATCACAACCTTTCCTTTTAAGGTACTTTTAGAGTCCTCACTCTAAGTTGGGGGGACTCCAACATTATCACCTCCCCTGAATATCAATGTCTATTCAAGCATTCCCCATGGCTGAAGATTTTGCTCTGCAGCTGACAGTGCTTCATTCTCTAGGGACTGAATGTATGGTTGCAGTGGAGTGCTTTTCCAACGTGATGCCCTTCAATGGCTGTGTTTACAATTATAGATTAATGCCAAATACATGAAAGAATGCACAAACACAAGTTTAATTTCTGATAAATGTATTATTGGGTTATCATAATGTTTGCACATGGTTTATCTGTTCAACCTTCAGCAATACTCATGTACAAGTAATGTGTTTATTACAAAACAACTGTTTAGATTCACTTGATATGTTTGGGTTAGAGCCCTCTTGAGGGTCACCAGTGGTTGCACAATCAATGTCATCTATAGTAGGTTCCATCTGTCAATGTATATATTTGTAAATTACTCCATAGTATTTATTAGTGTGTTTGTGATAAATGTACTTTTTACTAAAGAAAAAGTACTGACTGGACAATCATTTATTGGGTGTTATCATCAGATGCCAGTAATTGATGATTACTAGCCCACACCATCTCCCTTGAGTAGGCCTTGACTAATCCTCTACGCTAACCTGTGAGATTCAAGCACTACAATAAGGTGTTTCGCTCCCAGTATGGACAATTATGGGTCTATTACTTAGGCAGGTTATACAACTAATAGTCCAATTTTCAAAATAGGTGCTCAGCTGTGAGAAAATAGTATAGCCAGTTGTGGTAAGCATTGATAACATTTGATGAGTCCAGTTTTGCCACATGTTACCTATGAATTAACGTGCAAATATTAGAGCACAAGGCTCTGAGAGGCGTTCAAAGTTTTGCTTGGGTGAACTCTAAATGTAGGAGGGAAAAGCCCTGCACACATATGTCATGTAAAAACATTGAACGTTGACAGATGTATTGACTGTGTTTGTTAAAGCAAGCTTGCATTTTTTAAATGATGTGATGATGGGGTGGAATTTTGCACACAGTGTTCCCACTAGAGTATTACCGACTATAGAGTGTCCTTTCAATGACTACACTACACACTGGGTCTGTATCAGGAGGATTCTTCTCTGTAGGTTTAGGGGCTATAACAGGTCCCCAGACCTTAGATCTGGGTTTAGGGTTCTGGGGGATGTAGTAGGTGATTGGGGGCTCCAGGAAATTCTCACGCTTGGCCTGGGCTGTGCAGATTTCGCACAAGGGAACCCACCATGAGCCATTCTTTTTACAGCCATTGGCACAGGGCAGAAATCACAGGAAGGGTGGGGCGGGAGGGTATCCAGGAGTAGTGAACACCCTCCCAGTGGTTCCTGCCAGAAGGGTGGGATGTTTCTGAGAAATATTCCCACTGTCAGGGGTGCGATTAGGTTGTGGTTCCCATGGTCCTCATTGATTATCTAGTGAGCAGAGGGAGGTAGCCCAGAGTGGCCCATAGAGGTGTGTGGCCTTGTGGATGGTTGGTTTCCACATTTGAAGGTGTAGTGGTTGACCCTGAGATGATCAGAGAAGAGGTAGGACTCCCTAGATTCACTGGATGGTTTAGTGGTGGACCCTGAGTTGTCAGAGTAGGGTAGACAACTGTTAGAGAGCAGTGTAGGATGTTATCCTAGGACTATTTCTTTTTCTGAACCTGAGGTGGTGGCTCCGGCTCTCTCCATCTGGAAGGTCAGTCAAGTAGGTCCTGTGGAGTCAGGTCTCAGGACTGAGGGCGGAAGCCCTGCAGCTAGAGGGTTATGGCCTAAGCACAATGTGAGGGTACACAGGAGGTTCTGCCCTACTCGGGCCCCTGTCGGATGCAGTGCTGGCGTACCAGCCTCAGGAGATGCCCAGAGGCTACTTGAAGTCCTGGTTCACAAGGCAAGAGCTCAGTTGGAGGGAACACGCGCTCTGCGGAATTTGTATGCTGGGTTCAGCTCCTGGGTATGGAGAGGGTGGGCTTGAGGCTCTGCCTTAGGCAGGTCCCTGCTTACTGATTCCTTATGATGTATGAGCCCTGAGGTTCATGCCCTGGGGCCCCCGGACATCCTAGGCTGCCAGGCATTGGATGTACCATGTAGCGTGGCACCCAGCCAGGTGCAGAAGGCTGTTCTGCCTGTAGTGAACCAACCAGGAAGCCAGGTGAGGCCTATCTTATGTAAAGGAACCCTGCGCTTCGGTCTGGGGTGGTAATTTCCCTTCTGTCTAGGACTGTTATTTTGGGCTGTCAAACAAGAAGCTGTTGTGGACTGAACCTGGCAGACTTCATTTGGCTGCACTTTAGGTGTACTAGAGGTGTGAATGCCCCTTTTGAGGGTGTTCAGGAGGTGAGGATGGGACAGGCTCCTGCCTGATGTATTACTGGTGTGTCACCCTCGGGTGGATGCTCAGGGGGACCTTGCCGTCCTGGTTAACCAGGTAAGAGCTCAGTAGGAGGTGACAAGCCCTCTGCTGAGTGTGGTGAAAGTAGACAGTTTGGGCCTCAAGTTGACCTGTTAAACCTTTCACTGAGGGATCAAAGTTGTCCCCCGTTGGTCGTCATGGTTGTGGCATGGAGGCTGGGAAGGGGCTTCCATGGGGCCTGAGTCAGACATAGCCCCCTCCTACAGCACTTCTTTTGACCTGGTGGGGCTGGAGGGAGTCCACGAGTGAGGGGTTCCTCTGTTGGGGACTTCCTGGGGTGACTCTTATCTAGGAGCACTCCGTAATTGGAATGGAGTCCCCTTAGGGGAGACAGTCATCCCGAAAGGGTGGTGACAGCATAGTCCCCAGAGTAACTACTGAGGGCGAAAGTCAACAGATCATTCAAGGGGCTTGTGTGGCTCGGTTGAGTGTGGGTACTGACTTGTGTGTTCTCCAGAAGTGTGTGGGGGGGACCAGTCACCCACAGGACAGGTTTTAGATCTGTTGGGTGCGTTGGTGTCAGTGGTTAGGCACTGGACTCTTGCCAGTACCAGTGTGGTGGTCGCAGCATAGTGGAACCCGGGCAAGGGTGAGCTTGGACCTCCTCAGTCCAAATAGGTGGTTACTGCCCTGGATACATCCGATCTAGAACCAGTGGTGTTCTTAGTGCTGTCTAAATTCCCTGTAGGGATCTGCAGCCACAGTGTTGAGTTAGGTGGGAGGTCTTAGCATAGGAGGGTCAGTGGAAGTTGTCAGTGGTAACAGGAAACTCTGAAATGGTATGTCAGAACCCATTTCCATTTTTTTACCGCTGAGTAGGTAAGAGTACCCATGAGTTATGGCTATCCCTTCCCTACTTTCAGCTGGCAGCGGGCATGTTGCAAATTGGGTTTCACCCCTTTAGTATGTCATGATTCTGTCCTTTTCTGTTCACTCAGTTTTGGACTTTTTATTATAGGTGAATCTCACTAGTGGTGTCTTTCCCACAGTAATCATATGGCATGTGTTTACTACCAGTGTCCACCTTTTCAGATAAGGTCACTGCAATGTAGCAAGGGTAAGGAGAACTTGGCTGGTTACATGTGAACAGGTGGATATATACATGTGTACACATGTGAGGGCTGCATATGGGAGACTACTGTTGTGCACAGCCTGTTAAGAGCGCACAGGTAGCTTAACAAAAAGGGCACTCTGCAGTATTGGGTATTCACCTGGGATATATCCCTTATAAAGGTAGTGTACACTAATAGGGAAAGTCAGTGTGCTTTATAGTTTTGTCTGTGAGAGAACTGCCTCAGCGAGGTAAGTTTCACTCCTCCTTGGCATATAGAGACAATTGACATCTTGAATTGTAAGAAAACCAAATATGTAACTTCTAACGTGATAACTGTACATCCTATGGGTCCTCCAGATTTTCCAGATTTCCCTGGCTCAACTCAGGATCAGAGCCCAGGCCTTGTGTCACCTTGCGGTGCCCGGATAATTAAATTTTCTCCAGCAGCAGGAACAAAAGCCGCCTCACACAAAAGTAGCAATTTGCATTACTACTCCGAGACCCTGAGGAGGAAAGGGATGGGGAGGAATGATCTCCATCAGTCACTCATTTGTCACACTGTACTGAGGATGGACCTGTAAAAGCCCTTTGAACAAACATGAGTGCCCAGACAACTTGAGCCAACTCACAGGGTGGCCCTCTTAGACATTATAGCGTGCAAGTCCCTGGCAGTCATGTCAGCGATAGGTGGAGCTGAAACCACAGTAGCTGATGTGACCAGTGGCTCCTTAATGAAGCCATCTTGGACTGTCCCAGCATGCTGTGCAGGAGGGTTGGGACAGGGATGGAGAGGTGATGGGGTACCCCAGGATTGGCCAGGGGTGCCTGTCTTCTGGAATCTTTAGCTCTCCTCTAAAAACTCTTGCACAAGGGAGATACTCTTCTTCTTGCCTGCGGATTTCTACACACTTCGCTGTTGGATCCTGGGACTGCCATGGAAAACTGGAAGGAGGAACCTTCATTCCCCCACTCACGACCAAGGACTCTGCCCAGTTGATCCCAGGATAAAGGGGTCTACCCAAGGGACAGTGAGGCCGGCCCCCATACTCCCCTTGAGGACCAGTGGAGGAAAGCCCTAGACCTTGCTACACCCAGGAGTAAAGGTCAAGAGGCACAGGGAACCAGGTAAACCAGCTCTTTAAGGTCTGCACCACTTTGGAGTTGAAGAGGGTTGCTGCAACTTCCCGTGGTGGATGGAGTTATGTACCAGGAGTAAAATAAGTCCAGGACGGTCCAAATTGGCCTAATGGGAACCGAGTGATGGCATTCTAATGTTTGGCGACCGTTTAACCTACTTTCCTGCCTTGGCGCGTGTGGGACTCCTTGCCAGTCCAATAATTTCCCCTGGGGTGTAGCAGGGCTCCGGGGACGCACAGAGAAGCTGCTGGTTTATTTGGTGGGGGAGAGGGCCTACGTCACACCATTCTCCAGGTCGATTCTTGCTTAAAGGGGGCCGGGATTCCATCCCGGGAATCCAAGAGCTTAACAATGCAGGGAAGCACCATCATGCTTCCCTAAAGTTCTGGAGGGTGGGGGAAAGCCATCACAATTCACATGCAGGAGGCAGAAAGGACCTAGAACCCGATCCTTGTGACCAAGGAGGAAAAGCGGGAGTGCTAAGATCAAAGAACAAAAACTACCACATATCTAATATTTATACAATTCGTTTAGATATCAGAAATAAGCAATGTCCCACAGAAGTAGAGTTTACTTCATTTATTATTAAAAAATATATTTTTCATTTAAAAAAGTCACATCATACTTGTATATACAGTAAGTATATTACTGAACAAATAGACAAAATACATACGTAACATAAGAGCCCCAAACATATAGAAATTTACTAAGTCTGTACATGTCTCCAAAACATACCATACAAAAAAAAAAACATGTATTGTGAGGAAACAACACAGTGTCACATTAAGCAAAAAAAGCACACATTCCGAATTACACACAATATATTTAGTACATAAACAACGGAAATGTGTCAACGAAGGGGTAGTGCTCCATGCTCCCCCACTTTGGATTCTCACCCACTCCCCGTGGCTGGTGGAGCCCAACCACACCATCCATGTCTGCACACTGGAGTGCTGCCAGCCTGGGGAGCTGGTGAGGGCAGCCTGAGGTGTGCTCCTTGAGCTGCCCTCCAATGAGGACACCACACATGGGGTGTCCGGGTGGGACCATCACCCAGACCCTAAACAAAGAATGGAGCAAGGCTGCTTAAGAAAAAAAGAACAAAGAAACAAAACTTACGCAGCTCTCCCCAGCTTAACAGGAGAGCCACTGCTACTATATTCATGGCTTTCTCAGAAAAATTGCCCAATAATGCTTTGTTGTTTGACCACTTTTTGGGCCATATCTCTGCTTGTGATGGTCACAGGATGACTGGATCACAAGCAACCAATTCAGCACAACACAGCCTTTCTTTTAAAGATACTTTCAGAGTCCTTCTTCTAAATTGGGGGAATCCAAAATTGCCACCTTCCCTGGATTTCAATGTCTTCTCAAGTACTCCTATGGCTCAATCAGTCAATCAACCAGTATTTTGTAGAGTGTGACTACTCACCCGCAAGGATCTCATGACGTTGGGGGGAGGCGTTCTGCTGGTCAGTCGAAGAGCCAGGTTTTCAGGTCCTTCCTGAATTGAAGCAGATATGATAATGCCTGAGATGCAGAGACAGGGAGTTCCAGATCAATTTACGTAGAATATATATTTTTTTCTTTTTTCCATCCAATTCCCCTTTCCCCTGTGGCTAAGTGGGCAGTTTCAGGAATCACATCTAACTCCCCCAGAATTACACTATCTGCTGAGGAAAACTGGAGAGCAGGTTAATGTCAAATGTTACAGATTCCTCTACTCCACTGCATCCCCAGGGATTCACGAACACCCTCCCTCCCCCATTAGACTGATCTGTAGATATGGCTGCCAGTTCCTCTGCCTGTGCACCAGTGACCGGTTGCTGACCTGATGCCTCTAACCCAGGCAGCTGCTGCTGGGCCACAACAATACATAGAACAATGCAGATAGTGACCAGCTTCCATCCCAGGAGGGATCAGAGTCAATGAAGCAGAAATTTTGCATGCTGGAGCTTTCCTGCATAAAATGGTGCAGCGAGCCCTGAGCAATCATTGAGGAAGATTGTGAAGCTAGCAGTGACTGCAAGTTCAGGATTCTCTGTCAGGGACACAAACAGAGTTCAGGACAAGGCAAGGTTACAGGGGGGTGCTTGCTTCATACAGGGACAAAGGTTTTCCAGGGAAAGGGCTTAAAATAAACAAGAAAGTACCTGAAGGGTGGCTGGCTTGAAAGCATGTTTGAAGCCGAGGACTGAAGCAGATTGAAACAGGCAGCGAACAGGGTACTGGAACGTCTGCAATGGAAACTATGAAGATAACTTGAGTACAACTTGCCTTTTGTTGTGGGAGTGGAGCCCTGCTGATCTGAACTTGCGGAGGAATTTACCAACAACTTGCCGCACCTGCTTCGCGGGTGCCGCTTCGTCCGTGGACTCTGTGGGAGGGAGCTGCCTCTGAGACGGTTGCTGCTGTGTGCGCTGTGGGGGCGAGAAGGGCACTGACCGGGCTGTGCTGAACGCCAGCAGGGACTCAATCTACCAGGAGGCCCTGCTAAACCCAGACCTGCAACACCTGGTCCCGCGTTCACCTGTCAGCCCCGCCCACAGCTTATCGCCCGCATTTAATCTGCCCGCTCACCTTACTCCAAGGGACTTGCCTTTTGTTGTGGGAGTGGAGCCCTGCTGATCTGAACTTGCGGAGGAATTTACCAACAACTTACCGCACCCGCTTTGTGGGTGCCGCTTCGTCCGTGGACTCTGTGGGAGAGAGCTGCCTCTGAGACGGTAGCTGCTGTGTGCGCTGTGGGGGCGAGAAGGGCACTGACAGGGCTGTGCTGAACGCCAGCAGGGACTCAATCTACCAGGAGGCCCTGCTAGGCCCAGACCCGCAACACCTGGTCCCGCGTTCGCCTGTCAGCCCCGCCCACAGCTTAACGCCCACGGTATATAACTGAAACAGGACCCTGCTGCGCGGGAGCGTCCCGGGAGAAGCCCGGGACAAGGGCGGGACCGTCTGTGGCCGTCCGGGGCCGAAGGAGGCCGGGCAGGGCCACCACCCTAATTCCCACTGACTGCTTACTATTCTGTATACCATCACGGTATTGCATGGACCATTTAGTAGTAATTATTTGTACTTGTGGGACTTCTTTCAACTTGTAGTTGTTGACGTCTTTCATGCCAATGTCTACTCGTTCAAAGGGTGGGAGGGGGGGTGTTGTGTCAGTGGCACGCTCGACCAGTTCATTACTCGAGCATACTCTGTACTTGAAAAGGAAATTGCCATCACCGAGAGTCGCCTTTCACTAGAGCCACTGAACTGCAAGCGTTCCTTTTTGGGACCGCTTGCGATGGCAGCTTCCCTGGCCAACACTCACGAGCTCCTACGTGGTGCTACTATCGGAAGTATGCTGACCAGTCCACGCAGTGCCCAAGCTAACCTGGAGAGGCCATTGTGCTAGACTCACCAAATCAGGCGGACATCCCGCCTGTGCAGGAGGCGGAAGTTGCATGTAATAGCGTTCATGTGGGTGCTAGTAGTATTACGTCACCCCAGGGAACCCTAGTATACCCAAAGGTGGCAAGCACACGAATAGCAGCCACCAAAAGGAAGAGAGCTGGTAGTGGGCTAAGGGGGGGATACTTCAAAATCACAAAGAAGTTGAAGCTAAAAACACATAGCACACATGGAAAAGCATTGGGCTCATGTAGATCTGAGAAATCCTCCAACATTCCAGTAAATATTGAACCAACTAGTGCTAATATTGCTCAGCTGCCGATCATTTGCCCAAATCTAGCTTCCCCTCCAAGCTCTGCAAAAGAAATTCCCCTTATTGCTCATATTGAGCATGTTGTGAAGTCCCTCATATTGCCGGTACTTGAAAGGGTAAAAGTCTTGTCCGAAAGATTGGACCGCTTTGAACAAGGGACCCTTGATAACTTTTTCTCTGTAAGGGCTCTGATTAAATTACATTCTAAAAATAGCCAGGATGTAGCTGAACAGAAGCAAATTCTATCGGTTGTTCCCTCACAAACTGGCGAGTCCGTATCTGTAAATCGAAAAGACACTTCTGGGCCCCTGAATGGAACTAATTCTCCAATGACAGCCACCACAACCCAGCATGCTAGAACACCTATAAATCAATCATTGACTAAAGGGGATAAAGGAGCCCATGAAAATGTACCCATACAGAGCCAGAAAGGTGAACATAGCCATACTAATGTAGCGAGGCAGGGCAACGACCAACTTATATCACCTCAAAATCCTGATATACTAGTCACCACTGATACTATTGGAACAGTCAATAGACAATCGTTCTCGCTCTATACTTATAGGATGTTGGACAGTAGGTGGTGTTGTCTTGATTAAATAGTGGACCATCGTCCCCTTAGCCATGTCCCTTGTCAAAGTAGGAATTTTCCGGTCCCCCTTAAAAGACATGGCGTAAGTAGCAGCAGGCACCTACAGAGACAGGGAATGTCTTCACGCAAGTTCTTTTACCTCTTTTAGTTGCACGGCCAGGGGGGGTGGCCCGTCCCGTCCTCCTCAGGCCTCGGAGGGCCACAGAGGGCCCGCCCTTTGCCCGGGCTTAGCCCGGCGTCCCGCTCGCGTCCCGCGAGGGAGGGCTGACGGAAGTTTAAAGCGCCTCCTGGCGCTACGATTCCTCACGTGGTTCACTGGGTTGCTGGGGCTTGTAGTTTCCCTGTCCTGCACTCACGCAAAGGCCAGCGCTTCCCCAGGTGGCAATGGGAGCGGGCAGCGTGAGGCAGGCAGGCGGCAGACAGGCGGCAATCCCCGTGGGTCTAAGGGGTCAGCAGTCCTCCACCCAGGCTCCCGAGTTCCCGAGTGCTTCCCCCGCTCAGCAGGGCTGACGGAAGTTTAAAGCGCCTCCTGGCGCTACGATTCCTCACGTGGTTCACTGGGTTGCTGGGGCTTGTAGTTTCCCTGTCCTGCACTCACGCAAAGGCCAGCGCTTCCCCAGGTGGCAATGGGAGCGGGCAGCGTGAGGCAGGCAGGCGGCAGACAGGCGGCAATCCCCGTGGGTCTAAGGGGTCAGCAGTCCTCCACCCAGGCTCCCGAGTTCCCGAGTGCTTCCCCCGCTCAGCAGGGCTGACGGAAGTTTAAAGCGCCTCCTGGCGCTACGATTCCTCACGTGGTTCACTGGGTTGCTGGGGCTTGTAGTTTCCCTGTCCTGCACTTACGCAAAGGCCAGCGCTTCCCCAGGTGGCAATGGGAGCGGGCAGCGTGAGGCAGGCAGGCGGCAGACAGGCGGCAATCCCCGTGGGTCTAAGGGGTCAGCAGTCCTCCACCCAGGCTCCCGAGTTCCCGAGTGCTAATTCTACTCATATTAATTTTCCACCGGCATGCTTGCCCTATGTAGTTGTCCTGACTGGAGTTCCACAGCTAATGCCGGGTAAATTAGAATCATACCACGAACTCAAAAACAAAACTACACACTGGCTAAACAACAATAGACCTCTCCCAAACCGATTTGATGGCCAGGTTCTCTTTGTAAGAAGGGTTAGCTGGGTGGGCAGTAGGACTAAGGACATCCCAGGTGATTGCATCCTTGTTAATTTCAGGGATGTGCGAGCTGCAAGGTTCATTTGTAACCAACAGAATGGGCATGATGGTTGTGGAATTAGTACATATGATCTGGGTTACTTTCATTTGCAGCCTGCATATTGGCAACAAAGGCAGAGCAGTCGAAATCAATTTGGGGGAGGGTTCATAAGCGACTCCCATATTTATCCAACGCCTGTCTTTGGTAGAGGACCAGGTTGTTATGGAATCGATGGTGGGTACGAACGGATCCCTCGACCCCTCACAGTCCGGCTTCCGAGCCAATCACAGCACCGAGACCGCCCTCATCGCCGCCACCGATGACATCCGAGCCCTGATGGACAATGGAGAAACAGCGGCCCTCATCCTCCTAGATCTCTCCGCGGCATTCGACACGGTCTGCCACCGAACCCTAGTACGGCGCCTCAGCAACATCGGAATCCAGGACAAGGCGCTGGAATGGATCATCTCCTTCCTCGACGGAAGAACACAGAGAGTCCGCCTACCACCGTACAAGTCAGAGGCCTCCGAAGTCATCTGTGGCGTCCCTCAAGGATCATCTCTGAGCCCCACCCTCTTCAACGTCTACATGAGCCCCCTTGCGGCCATCGTACGCAAACACAACCTCAGCACAACCTCCTACGCCGACGACACCCAGCTGATCCTCTCCCTGACCAACGACCCCACCGCCGCCAGAGCCAACCTGCACGAAGGGATGAAAGAGGTAGCCGAGTGGATGACGACCAGCCGCCTGAAACTGAACTCGGACAAGACGGAGGTCCTCATCCTGGGCCCCTCACCCTCCGCCTGGGACGACTCCTGGTGGCCTCCCGCCCTGGGCACTGCACCCAAACCGACAGACCATGCACGCAACCTGGGCTTCATCCTGGACTCCTCCCTCTCCATGACCAGGCAAGTCAACAACGTCTCCTCGGCGTGCTTCAACATCCTACGCATGCTACGGAAGATCTTCTGGTGGATCCCCACCGAGACCAGGAAGATCGTCACCCAGGCCCTCGTCACCAGCCGACTGGACTATGGCAACGCCCTCTACGCCGGTACCACCGCCAAGCTCCAGAAGAGACTCCAGCGGATCCAGAACGCCTCAGCCAGACTCATCCTCGACATCCCACGAACCAGTCACATCTCCGGACATCTGAGAGACCTTCACTGGCTCCCCGTCAACAAAAGAATCACCTTCCGCCTCCTCACCCACGCACACAAGGCCCTACACGACCGGGGCCCGAGCTACCTCAACAGCCGAGTCAACTTCTACGCTCCCAGGCGCCACCTCCAATCGGCCAGCCACGCCCTCGCCGCCGTCCCCCGCATCCGAAGAGCGACTACAGGAGGAAGGTCCTTCTTCTACCTGGCTGCCAAGACCTGGAACTCCCTGCCGACCGACCTGCGCCTGACCCAAGACCACCTCTCCTTCAGGAAGAAGCTGAAGACCTGGCTGTTCGAGCAGTAGCGGCACCCCCCCCACCCCCCCCCAGCGCCTTGAGACCCTACGGGTATGTAGCGCGCTTTACAAGTGTCATTGATTGATTGATTGATTGGGTATTGACAAAGCAATTACTTATTTGCTAATCCCGCGCCTGTGACCGACGATAATATTAGCCCCTATAGGCTCTGGACCCCTGCTAAACTCCATGGGATCCCCCTCACCCCTCCCAACCTTGCTCTCTCTGATGTAATTAAATTGGGGGAAAGGCTAGGGTTTGAATGTCCAATTACTGAGAACAATTGTTGGAGCTCTGAGGTCGTGGTATTAGCTAATAAGTCTAAGTCTGGGATCGGACCGATCGGTGATCAGGCTATATAGGATGGTTCCATTGGTACTTGTATGACCCTAGTAGGTCAAACTACCGATCTGAGTGAGGCCTCTTCATTGCATGTTTCCATCCTGTTGCATTTGGCTATTGAGACTGTAGGAGAGCAAATAACTTTCCCTAGAGTACCACCACACACATCCCAGGAGCAAGCTGTGGCCGATACCACTATTAATATTGTTAGTTGGAATATAGCGGGTATCTCCAGGAAGTTAGATCTCCCAGATTGGAACACCCTGGTGGAGTCATATATGATCTTCATCTTCCAGGAGACCTGGAGTCTGGAACCCAACCACAGAATCTGCTACACTACCTATTTTTTGCCAGCAATATCCCCAGTATCTGGGAGGGGCCGTCCTTCAGGTGGGCTCTTAATTTGTGTGAGCATTTCCCTGGAATGCAGCATTTCACAAAAGCAATGTAATTCACCGCATCTGTTAAGGATCTCCCTGAGAGGGCCACACAGAGGGAGAACTCTCGAAATATTTAATATATATGCAAGGGGCAATAAAGGCGGCTCCTTATCCCCTACAGTTACAATGCTAGAAAGTGAACTCAGAGAACGCCATGATGGTATGCATGTCCTGGTCGCGGGGGACTTTAATTGTACATTTGAGCCCCTCGCGGCAGAGGACATCTTAGATCTTTCTGAGGACGATGCCAAGAGGGGCATACCTATACTTGCAATTCAGCCGATAAAAAGTTGGACGCAACGGGCCATCCAGCTGAATGCATTGACTATATAGTTTGGTCTGAGAGCAGCAAATGGTAGAACTATCTCAGATCTTTCCGGGGCCCATACCTATAACAGGGTCAATCATACGTCAAGGATCGATTATATTCTCCTTGATTTAAGGCTTTGGCAATTTGTGCAGGACATGGTAATATTACCAACCATAGATAGTGACCACAACCTGCTTTCTTTGAGCATGAACCATCTGTGGCCAAGTGAAAATTGCCCGGTTGCACCAAGTAAAATAAAGTCTACCTCCAAAGTTTGTACATCGAACTGCGGAAGGCGTCTGAAATGGCGCAAAGTTGCCCAGGATGAGGAGAAAGTTCAGTCTATAGGGGCACTTTTGGTAGCCTCACAAAGGAAGCTGAACACGATCGCCGTAGACCATTGTGATCCCTCAAAGGTGACAGCAGTATTTCAGGATACCACTGAAGCGGTGGGAAACCTATTTTTGGTACGAACACGAGGGGGGCCGAGAGAGGGCCCCAGAGGCCCAAGGGCAAACGGGTGGTATACATCTAAATGTAGAAATAACAAGTCCGCACTAATCAAGGCAGTTAAGATGAAGTCACAAGCCTTGATCCAGCAGGCTAGGAAAGAGTATAAGCTGGTGGTAACAAATGCCAAAAAGGAGTGGGAGGGCCAGTTCTGGCAAACACTAAAGGAGGCCAAGGATGGGAAGGATGCTGGTCATTTCTGGAACACCATAAGAGCCAAGAATAGTCCTTATAGCGACCGCATCACGTGTAACATTACTGGCCAAGTGTGGTTCGATCAGTTCTCTAAACTGTATATGTGCCAACAAGGAGCTGATTCCCTTCAACATAATTTCCAGATCTCCCCTGGAAACAATAATACATATCCTTTCACAGTCAAGGAAGTTGAACATGCGATTAGTCGCATTGTGCCACAAAAGGCAGCTGGTCCTGATGGCATCCCTGGGGACCTGCTTAGTTTTGATTTGCCCGAATGGGGGAAGTTTATTCACACTCTACTTATCGCCATCGACAAAGGTGCCGCCATTCCAGAATCATGGAAGGGGGCTGAGGTCGTCCCAATTTTTAAAAAGGGGTCTAGTGACGACCCCTCCAATTATCGCCCCATAAGCCTAATAGACTCTACCCAGAAGGTTGTTGGAAAGGTGGTACTTGAGAGAATCTTACAATGGGTTGAAGAAAATAAGATTATCTCTGATTACCAAGCGGGATTCAGAGCTGGTACAGGGACAATAGAGCAGGCATTTAGACTATTGTTAATCTATTGGAAAGTGGTTGTTTTAGGCAAAGGCAGTCTCTACCTCACGTTTATTGATCTAAAGACTGCCTTTGACCTTGTGCCGCGGGAACGCCTTTGGGGAGTGTTGTCTGAAATGGGGATTCCTTCTAATATTTTGTCAATTTTAGGGAGGCTCCACAAAGGAAATTTTGCGCAAGTGAGGTGGGGCACTGAGGGTCAGAAGACTAATAGAATCCCAGTGGAGAGAGGTGTCCGCCAGGGATGTGTTCTTGCTCCCACCCTTTTTTCGCTATGTGTGAACGATGTGGTTGAGCACTTGCTGGAAAAACCATCTAATGCGCCATCCCTGGTGGGCGAGCGAATTCCTACACTCTTATTTGCTGATGACACGCTTTTAATATCTAAGACCCCTGTGGGCCTCCAGAGCCTCCTAGACAATTTTCAGGTATTTTATATCTAATGAGGGCTTGTAATAAATACAGATAAGACAAAGTATTGGGCGACCCCCAGTACTAAATCACGTATCCTTGGAAAGAGTCACTGTATTTGATTACCTAGGTATACGTATTTCGGATACTATACAGTGGACCCCTCATCTTTGCAAAATGTTATTAAGCCACAAGAGGGTAGTGGGGGCGCTCTTTAAAGAACAGCGCTCTTCCTCAACTAGACCCATTGCCCCCGTCATTGATATTTATAAAGCGAGGGGAGTCAGTTCTGCCCTTTATGGGGCAGAGCTATGGGGTACCTGTAACATTGATCAGCTGGTAAGGTCCAAAAACAAGTTTTTAAGGGACCTTATGTCACTCCCGCAGAGCACCCCATTGGTACCTTTGCTACTCGATTTAGGATGCCACTCGATTAAAGATCTGGCAAAGCTCCGGCCGCTGCTGCTATGGGCCCGGCTGTGGCGAGTGCCAGAACTAGCAAAGTATGCTGAGGGGCTAGTAGAAGTAATGTCAATGACGGGATGGCATAAAATAAAATGGCTAAACGATGTAAAATTCATACTTGGTGAACTGGGCCTTAATGAAGCCTGGGCAAGCAGGTCTTCGCCCCCGAAGCCAATTTTGAAGAGCCTCTATTGGAGCTGGGTCGCAACCAGAAACAGCACTGACCCAACGCTTGGCAGATTAACGGAAGACTTTTTAAGGTTTAAGGATGTGGCATTTCGGGAACCCTATCTCGACATTATATGGAAATCTGTTGATAGGGCTTTGTATTTTAGATTCAGGGTTGGGGCCCTTCCAGTGGGCAAATTAACTGCCCGCTGAAAGGCACCACTCCAAACAACACCATTTTGCCCTACTTGTAAGACAAGAACAGAATCTGTTGCCCATATCCTGTTCGCCTGTCCGGCATATGCGTCACCAAGGAAATGCTGGCTCAAACCAATATGTCGTCAGTTGGGCACTAGGCATCATAATGTGGCATTGCGTATCCTGATGTCTGACACCGGGTTATTATATGTATGTGGACTCTCAAAGTTTTTATCATGGGCTTGGTCCATTAGAACAAAAAGACTTAAAGAAAGTGTTTAAATTGAGATCTTAAAGTAAATGTTTAAATTGCGATTTTTATCTGTAAATTGTGATTTTTCTTTTTTGTTTGATGTATCTTATTTTTGTCTTGGATTTTAAATTTGGTGTAATTAGATCACCAAATCCTTTTTTAAATGTGTAAATGTATTTTTAAATGTGATGCTTTTAAGATATGTTTTTATCGAATAAAGCCTTATACTACATAAACTTGAGTAGAAACAAAAGTAAGGTGAAAGCAGGAAAATGATATACAAAATAGTATTAATGATAATTTGTCTGTTCCTTTAGAGTGATCTCTCTGTAAGCTGAAAAGGTGAAAAGTATGTTACAAGAAGGTATGGAGCAGATTATTCTCACAGAGTTCATGGAAACACCCAGCAGCTCCTATGGTGAAGAAGCGCTAAATAGTTCTCTGTGGCAAAGGCACAAACTTTGGAGTCTAAATGGCACCCTTGAAAGCAATAAAATCCAGGATAATATTATAACGCACAAGAACACAAGACAAGGAGAACAGTGGGAGATGCACAAAAACAGGATCTGGGGTCAGTGAAAATCTGGACTAGAAAACATGTCAAGGTCCGGACTGGAATACACAGAAAAATGAATACTGGGCAGCTACACACTAACTAGGACAGGACAGGAATATGCAGCCAGAGCTGGAACATGGAATACAAGACTACAAATCTGCATACCCAAAACTGGTCAGGAAGTGTTCAGTCATAATTAGGGATGAAGCAAACACTGGATCCGAGAGGCAGGAAAAACTGCAGACAAGCAACAGATACAAATAAATAACCAGAACAGGAACATGGAACCAAACAATAATAAAAACAGAAATCAAAAGGCATGCCTGGAATATATAGTTGCAGGATCAAATCGAGCACAAGTAGACTTAGCAGCAAGGTCAGTTGTGAGCTGCTGCACTCTGGGCTCACCTGGGTGAAATAGCAGGAGGCTCGGGGGGAGAAGCACAGGTGCAGGGAAAGAGCCACGTTCAAGGAATCAACCAGGTGCAAGAATCGGAGAACCATCAATAAAGGAAAGGCAGAATTCAGACTTGGAAAGTGGAAGACCAGTGAAACCAGCTATTGCATGACAAGACACAGAACAGCCAGGAACAAACTAAGGATTGGAGCCAAGTGACTGAAAAGGCCAGAAGGCAGGTATACAAGGGTCAGAAAGAATGTGGGATCTAGAAATATATAGAGAGAAGAGAAGACCACCACTAGAGTGTGTTCGGATCAGGGTTTGGAGACAGAAATGATTACAGAGATCATGATGCATTTGGAAGGTGGTGCAAAATAGGATGTAATATTGAGATGGAAATACAAGGTGTTTGAAAGAGTTCTGTCTATTTTGGTTTAACAGCTGAACCCCAATGGACCCTACTGAGCGCCACCTGATGGCAGAATGGCAGAATACTAAAGTGACATCCTACAGGTAAAACCACCAGCAACATTGCGGACAGGGACATATTTGGATGGCTCTCCGAACTCTCCGATAATACTCGCACACAGGGCCTTCTAACATAGCTGGGCTGTTATAAACTGAGAGCATACACTGGCTGATCACCTTGGTGCTCACTTGGGTCCATGCGCTAGTACCAGCAGCCATCACTGCAAATACCACTGACAAATGGCTTAGGTCTTCTCAAGGAAGGAACCTACTGACCACAATCTATATCCAGGACTCTTCAGCGCTCATTGGCCCCTCGACTATTACACTTTCAGGTCCGCTGAAACTCACATGAGTCCTTCATTGAGGAGAGCCTTATTCTGCCGGCCGTGGGATCATAAGAGTAGATGAGCTGAAGTCCCCCCGCACCTCTCCTCCAAATATGATGGGGATTTTTTACCACTGGAAAGATCTGAATTTAGAATGCATTGTATGAGCGGATCCCAATCAGTCCCATATACAGCATACTCTACTGCATAAACGGTACCCATCAGCTTGTGCTTAGGGGGGTTCCCCGAGACTGCTGATTTCTTAACCTCCCCGTGCTCAGTGAATCTCGGGTAGCAGTACATGGACAGCCACATTTCATCATCGAAGACTTACCATCAGCTGTTCTTCTCAGGGGCCCCCTCAAGCTCCAAATCTGGGACCATCCCAAAACAATTTATAATGACAGAAAGAGTCCTAGATACCATCCTAAAAGACAGCTCTACTGTGGTACTTGATATGATGGGTTTTGACGCCACACTGTCAGGTCTTGAAATGGACATAAAATCCATGTGCACTGACTATGCATCAGTGTGCCAATGATTCAATATAGTCGATAGAAGATTGGAGGACATAAATAGGCAAATTACCTGGGGGGGCGTGGCTAGCCAGCCAACATGGCGGATGCAATAGTATAGAGCTCCGCATTACAAACCCCTAATTATCCTGAGATAGCCCTGCCAGAGGTGCCCCCAGAGCCTGGGCCACACGGCGAAGGTATAGAGACTGCGGGGACCTTTTGAGGCGGCCGATGATCACCCGGGCTGGTGCATGGCGGCGCAGTGGCCTGTGGCGGAGGGCCGCGCGCAGTGACACGCGACCGTTACGGTGGCGGGAAGAGGCGCTGGACACGATAGCGGGCTGCCCGGGGACTGCGGAGCTGACAGAGGCGCTGGAGCTGCCGGGTGCCGTGAAAGGAGTGGCGGCAGGGAGCGACTGCTTGCGAAGGTGTACTGGCAGCGGTGAGTCCGGACTGCTGACGCCTGGACTGTCAGTTGGGACAGGGCTGCCCCTGGGAATCAAACTGCTTGTGTCTGGGGGCTGCGGATGCTGCGGAGACCGCCACTGGTTCCCCTGGGGCTTGGGGGCCGCAGAGGCTTTGGAGCACCCACACAGTGAGGTGGCCTGCATTGCGTGGTGACTGTGAGAGGCTGGCTGCTTGTGCCTTGTGATACTCAGGCGGCCATCCCCGAGCGGGTGGTAGGGCTGCCCCTGTGACCTACGCCGCCATTGACTGGGAGACGCGGCAGCTGAGGAGGTAAAAGAGCTGACGGGCGACAGCGCTGTGCCCCCCCGAACCCCGGGGGCCTCTGGGTGTTTAGAAGCCCCTGCTCTGGATGATCCCCGGGGCCGGACGGTGGCTGCGGGAGGCTGGCTGTCTGAGGCCTGCGTCGCCTGAGCGGCCGTAACAGCCTGGGCCTTGAACATATTGGGCACCATCTTGGGTGAAGACGTGGGCGCCATTTTGACTCCCCTGCGCCCGGAACGCCTCAGTGCCCTGTGCGTGGAAGCCAGTGGGAAAGCGCGGACTGCAGAGCTATCAGGCCCTGGCTGCGTGGAGGTGGCCTTAGTTACCGGGACCGCAGACGCAGTGTTATTAAAACCAGCTGTGCGAGGAGAAGAACGTCCAACGACTAGCTGCCTGGGACTACGCAGGTGCGGCATTGCAGTGGGCTGTGAGGTGTGCGGGGCCGCTGCCGGGGCGCACGCGGGACTGGCGCTGGCTGACAGGGATTGTACATAGCCAGACACGGTTGCCCCATCCGGATGCGAATCCCCTCCGACTGGACAGTGGGGTTGGAGCGGCTAACTGCATTGGACGCTGCCTGGGATCGACTGAGCGACTGCCCCCCCTTTCCCCCCACCATGTTTACAGCGCTGAAATCGCCTCTGGGGCCACTTACAACGCCTAGCCTGGCATCGATCTCTGGTTGACTGCCCCGGGCCCATGCTGGGTTGCGCGCTCGGGGGGGGCCTGGCATGGTCGGACTCGGGGACTCGGGGGCAGCCCGCTGGACCGCGACGCTGCCCTGGTGCTCGCGGGGGGAGGCACAGCAGTGGCCTATGGGCGTGGACAGCGGGGGCGAGCCCCGTCGGGCTGAGAGACGCCAGTTGATCACACCCTGAAGCACAAGTGGGGTGAGTGAGATCCGCCGGGAGCTGGGGCCTCACTTGCATTGGGTTCGGAGCTTCCTCAAACAACGTCTGCTGGCATTGAACTACAGGGACGCCTTTTCCACCACGCCTCAGGTGGGGACCGAGATAGGGGGCTGGACATCTGGCCAGTGGGAATAGATGCCGTCTGTGCAGCAGCTTGTGATGAGCAGGCTCAGGGATAAAACACTGCAGAAACAGCAGGTAGCAGATGGATTGGGCCCCTCACACGGCCCACAGGGAGCAGGCCTGGGCCCGGCGGAGGCCCTCGCAGCCAAGATGGACACTGTACTGGCGGCGGTGGAGCGCATTGGCACAACGCTGGAACAGACAAAGGCATCACTTGAGACCCAGATAGACAAGGTGACGTCCGACTTCACCCTGCTCCGCGCTGATCATCGTAAATTGACGGACACAGTTACGGAGCAGCGACGGTCGTTCCAGGAGATGCATCCGGTGATGCAGCAACATACCTCGGCGCTCCAAGACATCCTGGATAGCGTGCATGTGCTGGAAGATCGCATGGAGGATGCGGAAGGCCGCTCTCGCCGCAACAATGTACGCGTGGTCGGGCTTCCGGAAGGAGAGGAAGGGAAGAACCCGGAGGGCTTCACTGAATCCTGGTTGAGAGACCTCCTGTCCCCGGAGATGTTGTCCCCGCACTTCGCAGTGGAGCGAGCACACAGGGTGCCGGCGCAGAAGCCTCGCCCGGGCGCCAGACCTCACCCGTTTCTCTTCAAGTTGCTCAACTATCGGGACAGGGATGTGGTGCTGCTCGAAACGAGGAAGCTGGACAATCTAATGGTGGGTAATGGCCGAGTGATGCTCTTCCCTGACTACACGGCGACGGTGCAGAGACGGAGGAGCACCTATCTGGGGGTGAAGAAGCAACTATGGGAGCTGGGTCTGCAGTACTCCTTGTTGTTCCCCTCCCGACTCAGGGTGATCACTAAAAATGGGGCCCGCTTCTTGGACGCACCATCTGACGTGTGGGACTGGCTAGAGGAAACTGGGCAATGGCAAGGAACGCGGCCCGAGGCAGCGGAGGCAGAAGGCGAATGGCAGGTGCAGAAATCGAGGAAGCGCAGGAGATGGGGTGCCCTCCGGGGCCAGAGTATGGGTCCAACAGCTCCCAGCCTGGAGGAGAAGCAGCTTGAAAGACAGGAGGCCCTCAAAGCAGTTGTGAGCATGGGAGCACTGCACGGCGGGAGCCGACAGGACTCACGGACGCGGAGCGACCCAGGCAACAGCGGCCCGTCATCCCCCTCAACTGTGCTCTCTGATGATACGGTGATGCCAGTGGTGACGCCGCAGACGGCGGACCTCCTCATGTGAGGTGCCCTGAGGTCAACGGGATGACAGAGACTTAGTATTAAGTTGTTTACTGTTTGTGGCGCTTTCTTCTCTCCCATAGTTGCCAGGTGTGCGCAAGTGATGCCGCTGAGGCGCGCTCGCCTGCCCTACTGCACAGTTGTATGCTTGTGGCCGCCTGCTGGGCCGGGGAGGAGGGGTGTAACTCCCGAGCTGTGACTAATCACCATTAACTGCTTACTAGTATGGGTGGGGTGGGGGGCCCCTCCCGCGGCAGGCAAACAGCACTAGAGAGGGAGTATAGGTACCAGGTACTCAGGGGCACCTCCTGGGATTCTGTGGGACAGGGGTTAGAGGCGTAGAACACTGCGATTGTTGGCAGTGCACGAACCCAGTCTGCGAGCACGCTGAGTTAAACTCACTATGGTGGGGTGGATTTCGTTACTGTTTGGATGTAAACCCTGTTGGGGGCTCGCCCTTCTTGTTGAATCCTCTGTGACCGTTCACATGTTTTTGCTGCAGCACACTGGTCTCCCTACCCCAGCTGGCGCATCCGGACCCCCCGCGGGGCGCCCCCCCGCTTCAGCGCATGACCACATAGAGCTGACACATCACCCACACTAATATAGTGTCCTGGAACATCCGCGGTATGCACACCCCCTCTCGTCGATAATCAGTATTTTCCTACCTGCAACGTCACGGGGTGGGGATAGCACTCCTCCAAGAGACACATATGACACTGACCGAGATGGACAAGTTGTGCAGGCGCTGGAGGGGACAGATAATCGGTACCGTCTTCTCTGCGCACGCACGTGGCACACTGATCTGGGTGCGGGCAGGTGTCCCTTTCACCTGTTTAAAACAAAAATCGTTCCCTTGGAAATTTTTCTGTAGTTTCTATTATCTCAGACTCATCTCATTTCTCAAACTAAACCCTTAACATCCATCAGCATTTACTCCATACACGTTGTCTGTTTGATTTTCTTCTTCAGAATCAGTGCTTGCATAGGAAGAAGAAAATCAAACAGACAATAGGAATAGGAAGGATTCTAATACAGGCCAACAAAGAGATCAAAGACCTTTTTTAGGCCAACAAAGAGATCAAGGACCTTTTTTAGGCCAACAACAAAGACAAAATCAGGGAGAGAGGGGGAGAGGCAGGGGGAACCACCAACGACCAGCTGCGCAGTTCAGGCCACCATACATGAAAACAAGGAGCCAGAAAGTGTGGGATTAAAACTACAAGATAAAGCCACCATTATCAATCTTTCCAAGAAAGTACTTAGTAGAGATGAGGAGAAAGTGTTGAGTTTAGGATTAGGATTTGCTCCCATCTCCAAACCTAACCCTTATGAAATTAAGAAAGATATTAAGAATCTATTTAGGAAAATTAGCCTCAAACAGTATTTTGGCAATAAAGAACCAGTAGAAAAAGTGAATAACTCCGGCCTAAAACCCCCATCAGTGTGGACTCCTTCCCATAGCATGTTGAATAAAAATATAGAACTTTTCGAGAAAGCGGTAGAAAAGGATTTAGAGGACCTCCTAAAAGTAGAAATGAAAATATATAATAATAATCTGTCTAAAGAATGTAGAGAAGCTCTCAATAATCTAGATAAGAGTGATGACTTAACTATAAAACCAGGAGATAAAGGAGGGAGCATAGTGGTCCTAGACACAGAGGATTACAACAGGAGAATGCTGGCCCTGTTGCAAGTAAAAGAACACTATAGAAAATCCTCTAAGGAGGAATGGAAGAACCTCCAATGTAATGTCAAAAGAATTTTAGATTTTGCAAGGGAAGACGAAATAATTTGTAAGGATGAATATGATTTTTTACTTAATCTTCATCCTGTTCTACCCGCGATTTATGGACTACCCAAAGTCCACAAAAGTCTAAATGATCCACCGATGAGACCCATTGTCTCCAGTCTGAACTCACTGACAGAACCTCTGAGCATCTACATAGATACATTTTTGAGACCCCTGGTAGCTCTACAGAAATCTTACATTAAAGACACAACCGACATGATTAAAAAAGTGGAAGGTCTAGAATTCAATGGGTGCAATCAATGGCTGGTATCCCTAGACATTGAGGCACTCTACACAAACATTCCCCAAACAGCCACAGTAGACACAGTCAGGGAACTCCTGAAGGATGAAAACGGCGATCTGTCGGAGCATGCCTATTTCATAGTAGAACTAACTGAGTTAATTTTAAAAAATAACATCTTCATCTTTCGAGATGACCTATACTGTCAGATCAAGGGTACCAGCATTGGGGCTACCTGTGCTCCCAGCCTGGCGTGCCTCTATTTTGGTATCTTTGAAGAAAAACACATTTACAATGAGGCTGCCCCATTCTATGAAAAGGTGACCCGTTGGTCACGTTTCATAGATGATATATTTTTCGTGTGGACAGGGGAAAGTGATCAATTGACACAATTTATAGAGTGGCTGAATTGTAGGGACCCCAATTTAAAGGTTCACCTCAACTATGAATCAGAAGTATTGTGATTTCTTGGACATTACAATACAGCAGAAAGAGGATAAGTTAACTGTGGACCTCTTTGTTAAACCAACTGACAGGAACACCATGCTGCACTATAACAGTGATCACCCTAAAAGCCAAAAAGACAACATTCCCTTTGGACAGTTCCTGCGTCTCCGCAGGAACTGTTCAGATAGTAGGGACTTTGAGAAACACGCGGACAGCCTAAAGGGGAAACTAGCAAGTAGGGGCTACCCAAACAAGATCATAAAACAAGCCTACAAAAGAGCCAAATACTACAACCGTGACTCCCTGTTTGAGGAGAACAGAAAAAAACAACAAGATGCAGGCGTAGATAAAGTGGTATTTGCCTCGAACTTTTGACAGGGAGATCCGTGGAAGAGCCTGTGGAATTTTCTGGAACACCAATGATGCGCACGTTATTGCGTCGCGCCCGGCTTTCAAAATCCTCCAGTCGACGATTAAAGAGGTCATTAGAGGTCCAGAGGTTACGCACCTCCGTTTGGAGGTTAGCGACATCCGTAGTGAGGTTGGAAGTCTTTAAGTCCAAAGATTTTACCTTTTTGTTGGTCTTCGATAAATCCATCCTGATAATATTGACGTTGATGGCCACTGTGTCTAGTTTAAGGGCGATGGCCTCATATTGTTGGTCCATAGAAGTTTTCATACCAGTGATGGCGCCCATGACGTCTTGCAATGTAAGATCAGCCAACATGGCGGGGTCCTCGGTCACTTCACCCCAATTCCTATTCGCCCCTCTGGGTGACACCTTAGGCTGGGTGTAGCGGTCCATGACGTTCGTTTGAACAGGACCACCTCGGAGAGGGGTCTTGGTTTTGCGTTTATCGCTGTCGGGTTTGCCCGCCATGTCGGGCGGCAAGCCCCCAGGAAGCGCCCTGGACCTGGTGAAAATGATTTGTGCGTTTTTACCCAATATCACTGAGAGCAAGCTAGTGGGCATACGGCGTAGATCACAGATACGCCGCCTTGGGCTCACAGTAAATCCAGGGTCCGGGCGCAACACGGGCTATTGCGACAGAATAGTGATGCGGGAGAGTGAAGATCCAAAAACGAAACCGAAAGTGAACTCGGGGCAGCAACCAAGACTCCGCCGCTGTTGTTGTTGAATTACAGCCTGGGCACTCAGATCACCCGAGGCCCGGAGGTGTCCATGGGCCAGGCCTCAAAGGTTCAGAGTATCATAAGTTCGGTTCCCGGAGTCCAAATCGATTTCTGAAAACAGCTCGTATGTCAGCTGGGTTGCGTCTTCAACAGCCCGTAGATGTTGGCAGGATAAAATTCAGGATAATTGCGGGAGGTCTCCCGTATCACTAAGACTTCTGTGTGTACCCCGAGGTGGCGGGGGGGGTGAGACTCTTTCCTCCTCTGGGTTTCTTCTTGTAGATTAGTTTCTTGTTAGGGCGACAGGCACACTGCAAGTTGGGGTGGCTTTCGAGTCTAACGCAGGGGTGCAGGGTGGGGGGCTTTCATTTCCTGGGACTGTGGGGGGAGGTTGGGAAGTGTTTGGGGTGTGTTTTGGTTCTTTTTCAAGGCAACGTAATGATTTATTATTTGATTTGGGTGCTGCGCTGCCGGTTGGGAGGGCTCTGCTACCATTTCGAGTGTGGGGGGTAGGGGGTTGAGACTTCTAAGTTGGAATGTTAATGGGTTGGGGGATAGGATAAAACGGGGTGTGGTATTGCAATACTTGAAATGGTACTCCCCTGATGTAGTGTTACTGCAGGAAACACATCTGATTGGGAACACTTGTCATGCTATGAATAGACGGGGATACCACCTTGCTGCCCATGCTGGTTTCACCTCCGGTTTCAGGGGGGTGGGTATTCTTGTTCAGAACTCCCTTCCCCTGGAGGTTGACAATGTACTGTGTGACGATAGAGGGCGTTACGCTGCCCTCACTGGCAGGTGGGAAGGGAAGACCGTCACGCTGCTCTCTGTCTACGTCCCCCCTGGTTTGCAGTCCTCGACCTTTTCTGATCTGGGGAGGGTGGTTCTGGGACTCCCTGACTGTATGCTGATCATGGGCGGAGACTTCAATTCTGTTGTTTCTGGTGTGGAAGATCGCCATCCCCCCGAGATCTCGAGAGGTCCCAATCATGGTTGAGTGGATTCCTGGAAACTCTGGGCTTGATTGACTGTTGGAGGGCGATGCACCCTGGTCGGACACAGTTTACCTTCCACTCAGGTGCCCATGGCAGCCTGTCCAGGTTAGACTATGTTTTGATGCCGGCAGCACAGGCCTCATTGATAAAGGAGATTAGGCACTTAGCTAGGGGGATTTCGGATCACTCTCCCGTATGGCTTCATATGGACATTAACCCGGGCACTGGGGGTCGAGTGGCTCCGATTAACCCCTGGTATCTCCATAACCCTAAGACCCGTGCTGAACTTGTCAAGTCCCTTGATCACTACTTTCTTGAGAATGAGGGATCGGTGTCCTCTTCTGTCTCTTTATGGGAAGCGTTTAAGACGGTCCTTCGTGGACATGCATTATCATTGATTGCTGGTGCTAAAAAGAGCAGAAATGAGACCATGGTCTGACTGGAGGCTGATATTACTGAACTGGAAGGAGAGTTGGAGTTGGGGGTCACTCGAGACAAACTTCATGTCCTTGTTCTCAAACAGTCTGATTATAGAGCCTTGGTGACTGATGCCGCTAAACTTATGAGTAGGGAGTGACAGGGGCGGTTGTATGATGTAGGGGACAAGGCTGGGAAACTGATCGCCTGGTTGGACAGAAAGGAGAGAGCGAGTCGTGTAGTTCCGGTGATTGAGAGGCCTGATGGAATGCATGTGACTGATCCGGTTGAGATAGTTGAGTGCTTTGCTGATCATTTTCTTGAGGTCTATTCTCCGGTTTCTGTTAGACCCGAAGAAGACTCTCACCAGTTGTTGAGAGATATTTCACTGCCGTGCCTGTCGGACTCAGACAGGGAGCTGCTTGACGTGCCACTCTCAGTAGACGAGATAGCTACCGCTATACGTTCTGTTCATACGTGGAAGGCTATGGGTCCCAATGGTCTCCCTATTGAGTTATACAAGTTGCGTCCGGACTGAATTGCACCGTATCTCCGCGGTATGTTCATGGAATCGAGAGATACTGGCTCCCTCCCTTGCGATCAGCGTCTTGCCTCGATAATATTTATTCACAAGAAGGGGAAGCCTAGGGCTCATTGTATGTCCTATCGACCCATTTCGCTTCTTAACGCGGAGCCAAAGATTCTTGCTAAGGTACTAGCTAACTGCCTTATTAATGTGATTAGTGACTTGATTCATCTGGACCAGTCCGGATTCATCCCGCGCCGTAACACAGCACTAAATTTGAGACGTACACGGAGCTCTCGCGAGAGCCCCATATCTTCTGGAGTCGGCCATCTTGGTCTCTCTTGATGCCACGATGGCTTTTGACACCGTGGAGTGGTCATATTTGTGGGCCGCTTTGGCAAAATTCGGCTTTGGTCCTGGCTTTATTGGCTGGGGGAAAATTCTCTATGAGGCTCCATTGGCACAGGTAGTGGTAAATGGTCGGGTATCCAGTCCCTTCGCTCTGGGAAGAGGTACTCGGCAAGGTTGTCCGTTGTCTCCACTCCTCTTTGCACTCGCCTTGGAGCCTCTGGCTGCATGGTTGCGCTGGGAACCATCGATGAAAGGTATACAGTGGACCTCTGAGTTTGAAGATCGCATATCACTCTATGCGGACGATATTCTGTTGTACCTCACTTTGCCCCAAAAGTCGCTCAATGTGCTGTTTGATGTGTTGATTTCATTCGGACGCAATTCTGGCCTCGTGATCAATTGGTCCAAGTCTTGTATATATGTACTCGCGGGTGGCGCCCCTGCATTGCCGCGTGGTTGCCCAATACAGGTTACACAAGAGGGTTTCAAATATTTGGGGATTTTTATCACTTTGGACGCCGTAGCCAGATATGAGCGTAATTTACTCCCTCCACTACAACGGTTGCATTCTGACGTGGTGGGCTGGCGCGGCCTTCCTCTGTCCCCCCTCGGACGAGCAACCCTTTTCAAGATGATGTCTCTACCGCGGTTTTTATACGCGCTCCAGAATACGTTTGATGCTATTCCGGCAAAATACTTCCGGGAAGTTTAGAGTTTACAAAGACAGCTGATTTGGGATGGGCGTGCCCGTATCGCCCTTCCTAAACTTACTCTTCCCTGGTATGACGGCGGTATCGCTCTTCCCGATATCAGGCGATATTATTGGGCCTCTCAATTGAGTGCAATTAATCACTGTATGTATGGTCCGGGTTTGGATCCCGCATTTGAGATGGATAGGTGGCTGTTACCGGTAGGGAACTATAATAGGGCGCTATACTCTAGATCTGCAATTCAGACGCTTACTGGCCCTACCAAGATCGCCGTGCAGGTGTGGAATTGTGCGAATGCGGCAATGGGGTGGAGCGAGAGACTGACCCGGGCGACCCCCTTGTACGATTCTTGCAAGCTGGGAAAGGCTTTGGGAAATGGGATCTGATTGGTATCAGTAGAGTGGGCGATCTCTGGGTAAAGGATAGGATTAAGACTTTCGAAGTCTTGAAGGCGGAATATGACTTGACTGATCGGGAATTCTTTCGCTATTTACAGATTCGTCCCGCATTGGGCTCTGTTTTCCCCGTAGGGACCGTTATTCCGGAATCTTCCCCGTTGGAGGATCGGATACTTGACAGATATGTGCCCGATAGCACGATTTCTTTGATTTATAAAAAAATTAATTAATGATCGGTCAGACCTGTTAACGCATTTAAGGGAGGTCTGGACCAGAGACGGTTTATTATTAGATGACGAGGACTGGCAATCCGCGATTTCCTCACCCAAGGAGGTCACGATACCGGCCCGTCTTCGGCTAGTCCAACTCAAGATCTTGCACCGTGTATATGTTACTGGCCCGCGACTGATTCGAATGGTTTATTCTGCGGATGGGTTATGTATTCGTGGTTGTGGTCAACTTGCTACTTTCCTTCACATCATTTGGGAATGTCCGGAGGTTGCTGTATTTTGGGATAGAATGCATGCGGTCATGAAAGAGGTTACGGGAGTCGAGATACAACCGGAAGCTAGATGGTGTCTGCTGAATGTGTGGGAACTGAATGACTAAGACGTGGCACAGACCCGATGGGCGACCCTGGCTAACATGATTGCTAAACGAGACATAGCACAGTTGTGGGGAGCTCCCCGCCTGCCGACGGTCTCGGTGTGGAAGGAAAATATGGATTGGTGTATGTTTCGGGAGAAGACGGTGTATGTGGCACGAAGGAGGCCCCAAAAATGGGGGGAAATTTGGAATCAATGGAACTCCTACAGAGGAGATATATGCACACCACCCCTTCCTGAAGTACCCGATGATCCAACTTCTCCTTAATCCTGACGTTCCATGCCTTGTTCTGCTCCACATGTTTTAAAATGTTTAGTCTTTTCCCCCAAATCTGCCCCCCCTTGAATATTTGTAATGCTATTGCCTTTCCCTCCTGCTCAGAAACAGCGCCTGTATTGTAATGTTCTTTTTGCCTTGATTGTTTGTTTTCTTTATATAATAAAAAGAGTTTAAAAAAAAAAAAAGATGGCGGTCAATCCAAAGAAGTAAAAATCAATAGAATGCACTCATCTCTACGTTAAAAATAGAGCTGAGTTCTACTCCAAATGCGTGGCTCAAGAAAGGGAGAGTTAGGATGCAAGCGTACAAAATCCTAAAAGACCCAAAGTAAAACAGTTAAATGTAACTAGGAGGAACTTAGGGTTATGTCGAAATATTAAGTGTGTTCACTACAAGACACAATATAACATCCCCTAACGGACAGGAAGTATTTTGATAATAAATGTATGTTAATGCCAAACGATAACACAATAGATCACTACAAGATGGCGGCCGTAATGGGAACCGCTCTAAGCTCTGATGTTGAGGAAGTGGTCGCATCACGATGACGGAACCTCACACAACAATTAAAAAAGACGGGAGGAGAGCGAGTTCACACTTTCGTAGCAGCACGAAAACAGTGGGTGACACGCCAGAACCTCGCTAAACTAATAGGTGAGTGGAAGAGAGAAAAATGAGGCTTAGGCACAGATGAGATTAAAATGATTGATTAAAAAAAAGGGTGGAATAACGAAGGGTATTTAGACATATTAAATGTAGTCTATAAATACCAGTAGAGCGGATTGGTTCGAATGAGACTCGATGCCACTAAAGGGCGTAACAATTCGTCACTAAACAACTTAAGCAAAAGGGAATAGGTGACGAATTCAAATAGTATGGAATTTGATATAGCTCCCTTACATTGCAGCGTAATGACACGGGATAATTAAAAAACTTCCCGGCACAACTAAGATACGCCAGATAAGAAGCCGAGACGGGACTGCAAGATTAAAGTAACAGATCCCCGAACAACACCACGAAGAAAGGTGAGCGAACATGTAAAACGATTAGAAAATAATTTTGGGCTCCATGGGAAACGATAAATGACTAGAGCACACTATTTCCAGATAGGTGACGTCCTAAGAAAAGACATGGACGCGAGGCTATCATTATAAAAAGATTGAAGAAATATAAAGAAGAGCAAAGCGCAGAATACGCATCATCTGAGAAGGGTGAGTAGGGCAAACAGAGTTTATGCTGCCATAAGACTGATGCAATAAATAGAATAACGATTTGTAGATGGTGACCGCTTTTTTATACTCACAGTGATTAAACCGGTAACAAAAACAGCGAGTCCCCAATAACAAATACCATAAGAAGAGTGAGCAAAAGTGAAGAAATACTCTGCTTAAAATTAATAAAGGTATAGCTAACTCTAATTCTTTTATGTGTAACCTTGGTAATGAGGAAAGAGCACTGACAGGGATATCAATACGTATACCAATATATAGTGTATGATATATGGAAGATTGATTACCCCAATCATCACGAGTAACTGTGATAATGTGTTCTAAACGCAGTACCGAGCGTAACAACAACTAAGAGCTGACAGGAACAACAGGGTGTATGTCAGTATAGAGCTTATGACTAATGCATGTATTAAAAAACGCTAAGATCAATAGAGAAGATACTGTCAAAATAACACTGAGAAACCAACTATAAAATAAGAATGTGTGAATGACAGTAGAACAATATGCAACTGAACGAAATTATGCACTGCATTAGACGGTTCAAGGATAAAAGTGGGCGGTTGAGCCTAAATCAATGAGGTTAACGCGGAAGGTTGAATGTATGAAGTGATATAAGTGGGACTACAAATAGTATAGATATTGAAAAAAAGAGATGATTTAGCTTAATATTATATGTATCAAAGGATGTTTAAAATGTACCGGAATGACTCTAAAAGAACTTTTTTATATTTACAGATGTATATGTTGGTTTTTTAACTGTCCTGAGGAAGGTGGTGCGCACAGCAGAACCCACCGAAACGCGTCGACAACTACCCTTTGTGGTTTTTAATAATTGTTTATGTAATTGTTTTATATTGGTGCAGAGAATACTGGTACCTTACTGTATGGAACTTACAAATGTGAATATGTGAAATGTATCAAATGTATCATAGTCAATGAATGAGCTACCTGATAAAATAAGGAAAAAAGACGATGCTCACACTGACTAAATCTATTAGTTTTTAATAATTTTAATAAACTGAATATAAAACGGACATTTGTTGGTGTATAGTTGAACATCTCTTTTAAATTTTGTGGTTCTACTTATACCTGTGTATGGAGTAAATGCTGATGGATGTTAAGGGTTTAGTTTGAGAAACGAAATGAGTCTGAGATAATAGAAACTACAGAAAAATTTCCAAGGGAACGCTTTTTGTTTTAAATTTGTGATTGACCCAGTTCCCTTTGGCTGAAGGGTTACTCTCTTGTATTTTCTGATTGTCCCTTTCACTTGTACTGACACGCGGGAGGACCCTGCGGGTAGATACACACTGGCGCGTGGGCGTCTCAACGGCCAAGAAATACTACTAGGCTCCCTCTATGCCCCGAATGCAGTGCAGCCTGCTTACCTGGAGAGTCTGAACCATATTCTCTACCCGTACGCAGGGCTTCCCTGGCTGCTAGGGGGGGACTTTAACATGATACTGGACACACACTTGGATAGGTCCTTCCCTCCCCTTCGAGCTGCTAAAGTAGTGTCCACTGCGCAAGCGTTCAGGGATTGGCTTACGCACTGGGGGGTTGTGACCTCTGGCGTGTAGAGCATCCCACAGACAGGGTCTACTCCTTCTACTCCCCAGTCCATGACCTGCACGTCCGACTGGATAGAATAATTGGCACCCAGTCCCTGCTCCCACTCCTTGCTGAGACAGAATACTTAGGGAGAACACACTCCGATCATAACCCACTCGGGTTTAAGATAAGCTGGGAGGCAGACTGCCCCCCGTGCCCACATGGCAACTGCAACCTGCTGCGCTTGAAGACGCTGAGTTCCGATCCTCATTGGGCACGGCCATCCTAGCATACTTTGAGAAGAATGAGGGGACGGCGAGTAGCGCACTAGTGGAGTGGGAGGCGCACAAAGCGGCTATCCGCGGGCACTGTCTGGGGGCCACATGGAACATACGGAGGACATTGTTGACTTCCCTGGTGGACCTAGAGTTGGAGCTTCTCAGATATGAAAGGGAGGGCGAGGGGACAGGCGAGCAATCGGGCACGCTCGGCGAACTATGCACGCGACATGCACTGCTCCTAGAGCAGTTGCGCTGCCATAACTATGCGGCGCACACGGCTAGAACGCACGCCCAGGCAGATGGAGCCGGTCGGTTGCTGGCCTGGTTGGTGCAAAGTGGAGGGCTGCTCTCAAAATGCCTCCTTCTGATCTCAGACAGGAACCATCTACAAAGTAAACATGATCTGACTCAGGCAATGGTACATCTTTAATGTCCTGCCTTGGCTTGGTACAATATTCCATGACATCCAAGCACTCATGCTCCACATTGTTTTCATCACTAATTTCAGTATCAGGTAGCAACGTGGAAGGATTTAAATTCACACATCTTGCTATAGACACATTATCTGATCCAAGAATTATTTTCTCATACTTCGTTAGTCTATTGTTTGTCAGATGCTGTGTTTTACTCCTTGTAAGGAGAATCTCAACTGAATGGGGAACATAGACTTTTACAGGAAATCCCATTATAATTCCTTCACTTTGCTCAAGGCTAATACTAGTTGCAGCAACTGCCTTTAAGCACCCTGGTAAGGCTTTTGCAACTGGATCAAGGACTGCTGAGAAGTAGGCAATAGGTTTTCTCATGTTTCCATGTCTCTGTATTAACACAGACAAAGCACATCCTTCTCTTTCGCTGCAATACAGCTCAAAATCTTTCTCGTAATCTGGCATGCCTAGAGCTGGAGCTTCACACAGACTTTTCTTTAGTTTTTCAAAAGCTTCCAACTCAGTTTCAGTAAGGACAATTGGATCTTTTATGTCTGATTTTGTCAGTCTTTGTAGTGGCTTCGCAATTACTGAAAATCCACTGATCCATTGACGACAGTAACCAACCATTCCTAGAAACATTCTGACCTGTCTTTGTGTTTTTGGAGGATGCATTCCCTGAATCATTTTAATTCTCTCAATTGTCACTTGTCTCATTCCCTTTGCAATTCTATGACCAAGATATTTTACCTCCTGTTTACAAAACTGCAATTTTGCAGGAGATACTTTATGTCCCTTATCTGCCAAGTGATTCAAGAGAGTAATTGTATCTGACACACAGTTGTCTCTTGTTTTTGCTGCTATCAACAGATCGTCAATGTATTGAGCTAATATCGATCTGCCAGATAAATTTAGATCTTCCAATGATTTCTTTAACAGCTCATTAAAGATAGAAGGACTCTCTGTATACCCCTGAGGAATTCTACACCATGCGAGGGTCCTACTCTGGAATCTGAAAGCAAAGATTTCCTGACTCTCTGGATGCAATGGAACAGTAAAAAACACATTGCAAAGATCAATAACAGTATACCATTCTGCATCATGCGGAATTTGGTAAAGAATGACTGCTGGGTTTGGAACAACTGGACAACAAGGAACAACAATTTGGTTAATCTTTCTCAGATCATGAACGATTCTGTACGTTCCATTTGGCTTTTTGATCCCCATAATCGGTGAGTTACAAGGACTGCTCACAATTTCTTTCAAAACACCTTGCTTAATGAATTTCTCAATCACAGGAATAACACCTTCAATCATTTCAGTTTTCATTTTGTACTGAGGAATGTTTGGAAATTCTATTCCCTGCTTCACTGTAATTTTGACTGGATCTACATGTTTCATCAGACCCATTTCATTTCCTGTTAAATCCCAAATTTCAGCTTTGACTGTTTCTTTTAATTCTTCTGGTAAATTCTCCTTATCAAATACAGCAAATGATTGTGTTTCTTCTGCTTCAACCATCAACATTGTTAATCTGTACAACCCATCTTCCTCCATGGTTTGTAATTCAATTCCTTCCGGTGAGCAATATATTCTGCAATTCATCTTGCACAATATATCTCTCCCCAGCAAGTTCACAGGACTGCTGTTGAAAACCACAAACCTGTGTTTGTCTTTAAAATTTCCAATCTCTACTTTCACAGGCTTAGTCAAATCTGTTTTAATTTGTTGATTACTTATACCGACTACTTGGATGGTATCCCCAGAGAGAGGTAGGTTTTCAATTTCCACTGATCTAACAGTAGAACGGGTAGCACCAGTGTCCACAAGAAAAGTAATTTCTACATCATTCACTTTCCCATTTACATATGGACCAGACTGGTCAACCTCAAGAGTGGCTCCAATTACACACTCTTCCCCCTCTCTCGGGCACCGTCAAAAGCAGTCATCAGAATCGCTTTCTTGATTTCCTGTCAACAAAAATTGTCCTGATCCATTTTGCACATTTGATCCTTGAACTCTTATTACCTGATCACCTCCGCTGAATCCCGTACTTGAATTATATTTTTGACCACCCCCACAATTTGGAAGTGGAGGCTGTGGAATCTGATTCTGCTGTTGTGCTAACTGTCGCTGTAGCTGTTGCTGAAGACTCAGATCATTTAATTGTCGCTGTAGCTGTAGCTGTTGCTGCAGATCAGCATCGTTCTGCATCTGTGAATTTAATGATGCATTTTTAAACTTTCTGGGCGGGATTTTACACTCGCGCTTCCAGTGTCCAATTTCCCCGCAATTAAAACAAGGTCATTTCTGTTTTAGCTCTTCAATATTAACATTAAACTTTGGCTTGTTAAAATTATTTTTAAACTTTCCTTGACCCTGACTCTGGTTCTGATTCTGAACAAAGTTTATATTTTTATTTTCAAGATTTGCAATCTGTTGCTCAGCCACTTTCACCTGTGCCCACATTGCTTTCTCTTTTAATTTCTTTTGTCTTACTTCCGATTCATCACTGCAGTATTTTGCTTTTCTCAAGATATCATCAACTGAATTTGATTGCCATCCGACAATATTATTCCTAATCATTTCTCCAATTTCTGGTCTAAGACCATAAACAAATCTGTAAATAAAATGGCTCATATCTAATTTTTCATAGCCACTGTACTGTTTAAAAACCAATAATAACCTTTCATAAAATGAATGAACTGACTCCTTTGGTTCCTGATTTGTTCTGTCTATCTTTACCCAATCAACTTCTTTTGGGGCAATTTTCTTTTTCAACCAGTAAATCACTTTGTCATACAAATCCATGACCTCTGGTGCTGGTGCACCTGTCTCCTTGATACGATCTGGCTCTGTTTTAGGCCAACTTACAGCAATTTTACATTCTGTCCAAAGGTCTGATGGGACAACTATGTCAAAGAATCCATCCAGATCAATCCACAGAACTTTTGAGACTTTGATAAACCTGTCCACCTGTCGATACCATTCCACAGGCTTTTCTCTCAGCCGAGGAAAATCATTTGTTAAAAGCAAAATATCCTGTCTCGACCATGGGACATGAACATATCCTCCACCTGCAATTTCTCTCATTGGAAACTGTTTAGACAGTCTATCCAACCTTTCGTCTTCTCTCTTTTTGGTCCATTTCACTCTCCATTTACTCAAGTCACCCAACTTTTTTATATATACAATCAATTCCTTTATATGCGTAATTCTTCCCATTGTATTGAAGTTTCCAATGTCTTTTTCTGTAAAGTCTAATCTGTAATGTTTTCCCAAATTTTTTTGTCTGCTCAAGTCAATTTCTAATTCAGCAGCCAGTTTTTCCAAATGCTCATATTTATTTTTTGTTTTCCATTGAATGATTTTGCTGATGAACAGGAGTTCATCATCTCGATAATACTTCAAACTGTCAGGACCAATTGTGCCAATTATTAATTCTTCCAAGTCTGCTTTTAATTTTGCTGCATCAAGTTTTGAATTAGACTCTGTTTTCTCAGGAGTCTCAGCATCTGATTCTGCACCCATTGGTGTCTGGTTAAAAGAACCTTGATTAAAAGTTAAATCAGGCAATTTTGTTTTCTCACGATGTATTTCAGATAAATCTGAATAAAATTTTTCAGCTACTTTCTGAATTTCTGCATTTAATGGAATTGTCAAACCTGGCTGTTTAATTTCCTTTTGATCGAAAACAGGCTGAACAGGACCAATAGTTACTGGAACTGTCACTGCTTCCATGCCTTTAGTTAACTGTCTAATTAATTCCTCTTTTGATCGTAAGTATTCTGAAGTATTTGCAACTTCCTCATCTCTGGTAACTCTCGTTAAATTTCTAGGGGCTTCCCTTTCCATTGGAATTTCAGGAAAATTTCTGCTTCCATTATAAGCACTAGAATTTGTTCTCATCTCGTATTTTTCTGGAGTTTCAAAAGATTTAGAATTATCTGGGTACAATTTGGGTGATTCATTTAATGGAGGTGCACTTGGTGTGGTTCCTGTAGAAACCATTGGAGTGGACCATGAACAAGACAGTCTCAGTGGAGTTTGCTTTTTATTCGTGGTGTAAATTTCTTCTAAGACTGCATCTTCTGATTCACTTTCTACAACAATATTATTTTTCTTTTCTGTATTATTTTCACCTGGAGTCCCTAAAACCATTTCTTTTATTAAATAGAGACTTTCACACATGTCTGCCTGTCTCCACATACGCATTTTATCTTCATGCGTTTCCCTTTTGTAAATCGATGTTTTAGGAAGTCTTTTTAACCCATTTGCTTCTTTCTGAAGTTGTAACATCTCATCCTCCCATTCAACTAAAGCTACGAATTGTGTTGGTCTAGGTCTTGGTACAAGAGCTGACATCTTTTCTCTCAAATTTCTTAAAATTCTCATGTTAAATGAACCATCATCCGGCCAGGCCAAAACACCGTCATCTTTAGTATAATGCTTCCAAACATCAAACCATAAACAAGTATGATAACCATATTCACCTTCCATATACGCTGCAGGTGTCTTGTATTTATGAAGTAATTGACCACCTCGCGTTTCAATTTTCTTGTCAGGTGAAATAAAAATTTTGAATTTTTGAAGCATTGTAAGCTTTTTCTCAACGTTTTTATAAAAATAACTCATTTTAAAACCAAATCCACTTAATCAGAAATGAACGTAAATATTTCCTGGTTGTTCCGCAACACCAACCAATCCGTGCGCGAAACACACCAACAAACCAATCAGGTTCGAGCTACGTCACTACCTTTCTCGACCAGTAAGAACAGAGCTTTCCACAAAAGCCAATCAGTGCTTAGCTCGACAATGTCACGTGAGCCAATCAGAGTACAGTCTGTGACGTATGGTACCCAATCACTGCCCAGACCGTGTGACGTACACAGCCGCTGCGGTTTCTCGCGTCTCACTCTCAGCGCTCACCCCTCCTTCACAAAAACTTTTCACAGCGCCATTTTAAGAACGTTTTTCTCAATGAAATTCCATTAACAACAACAAAAAGGACAAACCATTTGTCTGTCTCTCTCTAAAATAAAGTGATCATTTTTTACAGACATGCAAGAAATTCTTTGCGTGGAATAGACGACGCTACTCTCACAGAATATACATCCGCCGATAAAGAACATTTTTACTTTACCCTTCAAATAGGTAATAACAAACTCATTTCCCTCTGAATGCACATATAATAGCAATTCAAAGTTTGACTCGAACGGAATTACAAAATCATTTACGCACTTTCAAACAGTAGGTATCCCTAACCATACATACACGAAATCTTGGCAGGACTCTAACCAACCACAGATAACCTGAATCATTAGTAAAATAAACAATGTTACCTTACCCTACACTCAAGCTCGAATATATTCTACTACTCTCAACGCAGTGAATTTTAGAACGGGCTCTTAGTCCCTATATTCAAAGTTATGATTTCATAGAAAATCCTCACTATCATATATTTATTTTATCTAGCACACCTATATCCCTAACGCGTGTTGTACGGCCACAATACTTGTGATATATTTTAATACCACTATTCTGAAACAGATCAAATGCACTGTGTAACTTCACTCTTGTTACACCACTCTGTACCGGTACAACTAGGATTTTTCACACTGCAGGAAAAAACCCTTTCGACTACACTTAACAAACGTGAACGAAGTCAACATATGTTAGACATCGATCCTATGCAACTACCATGTAGCATATTGGTTACCATAGCAACCATCAAATCTGCTACCAGGAAATTGATCCAGCGGCCTATAGGAAATATGTCATAAGCTATGCTACCTAACTCCACAATATTCACCATTAATCATAAATCAATCACAAGGCCCATAATCTAACATGACATATTTTGACCAACTGAATCATGTGACCTAATTAACCTATTCACAAATTATATACATTTATATACAACCGCGGTAAATGAATTTCATCACACTTTACAAATCCTACAAATAATTAAGCCACTGTGGCGATAAGATCTTGCTAATGGTAACCTAAACTCATGAAATAACAAGGCCAGCTTGTTTTCCAAAGTAAATATTTATTAATTATTTGTTTTAGAAATTGCATTAGAAATTTTTATTAGAGCATTTTTATTAATGTATTGGTAAATAGTAACGATGATTTAAGTAAAATTCAGTAGCATAAATCAATTAGTAAATAACAGTTTGGTATTATCAAAATCCTAAGTCCCTAACTACACTTGCTATAATAAAGAATAAAGAATAAAAAGTCTTTTTGGGTCTCTTACGTGCTCCAAAAGAGAATCGTCAGCACTACATGCCCATCCAAAGGTCAGCAATGAGCAGCCCTCTCTTCCCAGGGGAAGAGTTTTTATACCCTTTCTACGCTAAACTAATCTAAGTAAAAGTATATTTTTCTGCTCAAAACGAGTTCTCATTGGCTGTCAAGTGACAGGCCATCATGTCTTTCCAAATTTTGAACATCAGTTCCGTCACTTTCTTAGAGTCCATTGTTTTCAGCTTTCGAATTGCGAAGCTTCCTCCAGTTTGCAACATTTACTGAAAGAAAATCATAACTTCCTCGGTCTGTCAAACTCCTCTGCCGGTTCCTGGCCTTGGCCTTGCTTGACTATAGAACAGTCAGCTCATCACGTTTTCATTTTACATCACGACAAAATGTTTCAGCAGAAGGAATTATTTCATGATGGACTCTTGCTTTTCTCCGAGCAGAATTTTGCCAAACACGAATGCACTAGGCCCAGAACCACTTTTACGAAAACTAATATTTAAACAAACACAAAGAGTAATTAATGCAAGAAATACAGTTTGTTCTGTTGGCCACCCTCCATTACTAATGATTAACCCACTAGTTTAAATTACCTAGCAAAAAGCAAACAATTAAAGCAGCATTTATATCTACCATTCTTCATTAAGTCCAGCAAGATTCTCCAGGCACCTGTAAAGAGTATAATGACACCACATGGACAAAAGCATACATAAAATAGCCACATGCCACTAATTAAACAGCCGCAATTAATCAAGACATAACAATAGACAAAATTAATTTATTATTTCCACAAACATGAAGATGCAACATTTTGCACGTTTATGAGCACATATGTTAGTTTCCCGCGTGTTCTGTGTAAATGCAACTTTAAACTAGGTTGAATGAATACACACATAGCACAGATCATTAGTATTATTAATTCAGTTATGAAAGTATGACTTCACGAGTTGAAATGAATACATTTCTGAAACTCGCTTCATCACGTGCGCTGCGCAACTCGAAGGGGGTAACGGTATACACCCAGAGAGAAATCCACCGCGCCCTGACCGACCACTACAAGTAGCTCTATCAGTCACGCGGCACGGGCCCCTGGCAAGCGTTGGAAACGTTTCTCGACGGCCTCGACTTGCCCGAGGCGACGGAGAGCCACAGGGGAGAGCTCAACGCCCCGCTCTCTTTGGAAGAGGTGGGAGACGCAATTGGGGACATGGCGACTGGAAAAAACCCCGGGCCCGACAGCCTGCCTGCGGAATACTATAATGCAAGTAGAGATATCCTGGCGCCCCTCCTCCTTCAGCTGTTTAACATGGCCATGGATGAAGGCTCGCTCCCCCCGTCCATGCGGGAAGCGTTTCTAGTTTCCTTGCCTAAGCCAGACAGCGACCCCGCCGCTCTGAGCTCGTACAGACTGCTAGCAATGCTGAACGCGGACTGCGAAAATCTTAGCGGAGCGGCTAGCAGCAGTGGTCCCGCACCTAGTGCACCCTGACCAGAACGGGTTTGTGCCGGCACGGTCTACATCTTTAAACCTCAGGAGGTTCTTTCGGGTGGCAAAGGAAGCAACAAGGGTATGGCCTAGGTCAGGGTGTCTGTTAATTGACCTGGAGAAAGCCTTCGACTGCCTGGAGTGGGGATACCTCACAACGGTGCTCTTGCGCTATAATTTGGGCGAGGGCTTCATGCAGGCGGTCCAGTTTTCTACACCAACCCTGGGGTTCGGGTGCGGCTGGGCCCATATATTTCAGAGTCGGTGGCGATTGGCCAGGGCACTCGTCAGGGATGTCCTCTGTCTCCGCTGCTGTTTGCACTGGCGGTGGAGCTGTTGGCAGCGATGATGCGGCAGACACTGGGAGCGGGGATCCCACTAGGGGTTGTGACGCATCAGGTCTCGCTATATGCGGATGACTTACTGGTGTTCGTCAGGGACGTGACACGCATACCGGAGAGGCTGGCCCAGGTACTGGAGCAGTTTGCAGTTGTTTCGGTCAAGTCAATGCGGGCAAGTCGTGTCTATATGCTTTCGGCGCGGAGACAGAGGACCCGGAGTACTGCCTTGGTGCCGCGCGGGTCCAATGGAAGGCTGACACCTTCCGGTACCTAGGGGTGCAAGTCTATCGACAAATGGCCGATCTGTTTGACGGCAACCTGGGTAGGGCGGTGGCAGCGCTTGGATCCCAGATACGCTTTTGGACTACTCTTCCGCTGACCACGACTGGAAGAGTGGCACTGGCCAAAATGATTATTCTCCCTAGGCTCCTGTACTACTTCATTAACTTGCTCTTTATGTGCCACCATCATTCTTTTCCTCGCTCAACAAGATACTGCGGGACTTCATATGGGGAACGTCCCGACACCGGCTGGCACTCGCAAAGCTATTCTTGCCGACTGATAGCGGCGGACTGGCTGCCCCCTGCTTTGAGCATTAGTACCTGGCGGCGTAACTTCAGTGGATTTCCCGCTGGTTGGCGGACAGAGGTAGGGAAGACACCGCCACGACGGAGCCGCAGTACTCACTAGAAAGAATCTCCCAGCTCTTTCACCCGCTGGCGGCGCCTGCAAAACCGGTCCCGCTACTGCTGGCGGTAGCCTACAAGTGCTTCGGCAGAGCCCTCTACATTACCCGGAAGGCCCTCACATATGCGCCTGCAGTGCCATTGGAGGCTTTCCTGGGAGGGGTTGGTGTCCTAGCGAGGCCCATGCTGGACCACTGGAAGGAGGCAGGCATAGAGATACTGGGAGACCTATACCGTGACAGTGCGCTGGTGCCATACGAAACGCTTGTTGAGACAGATGGGCTTCCCCCTGGGGGGTTCCTGCTACATCGGTCCCTAGTAGCTAAAATGACGGCCAAGTGGGGCGACATGGCAGCAGAGCCTGAGATGCACTTAACCATACAGTACCTACACGTCACGGGGAAGGGTAGGCATTTGGTGCGCTGGTTTGCGAGGTCCTTGAGGGAGCATACAGGGATCAATTTAACTCCACTCAGGGCTAAATGGGAACAGGACTTGGGTAGGGAACTGTCTGACAAGGACTGGGGCGAAATACTGAAGAGCCCAATGCGTATCCCCAGAAACCTGCGCTTTCGCCAAATACAGCTTTACGTGGTACACAGGGCCTACCTCACACCTGCGCTCATAAATAGGTATTTCCACTGAGTGGACTCGTCCTGCCCTAGGTGCGGGGAATTGGATGCGGGTCTCCTCCACCTCTTATGGAACTGTCACAGGCTTGCCTCCTACTGGGGTGCAATAGGCAATTCGCTCAGTAGATGCACGGGTCGCAACATACCTCTAGAGTGGCCGGAGTACATCCTGCACCAATTCAAGAGACCACATAAGGACAGGGCATCCTCTCGCTTCCTGGACCTGGGGCTGGTGGTGGCCACGTGTCTCCTTACGAGGCGTTGGAAAGCGTTTGACCCGCCAAGTGCGCAGGCGTGGAACTCCTCCCTTCAAGCGTGGAACTCCTCCCTTCAAGCATGGGCCCGGGCGGAGTTGACGGCCATACGCAGGGAGGAACCGGTGGGACTCCAGAAGGAACCTATGGCGGAGCGGTGGGAAGCCATGCTCGGCGCCTTGCAGCGAGGTGGGGAGGCGGAAGGTGCACAAGATGCGGAAGACTGAGTGATGTTGCTGAAGAGTTAGGGTGTGCCACGGGATGAGCTCCAGATCAACTACCCGTTTGACTGGCGACCTCGATTGTCGGGGTGTGGGGGTTCCTGGTGTGCAGTACGATGCAATTACGTCTGATGGACGAGTGCGTACGGGTCGGTGGGTTGTCTTCTGCGGGGGAAAGATGGGGGGGACCAGTAGGTATTGGAGTGTGTTTTCTTCCTTTTTCCTGTAGCTGCAATTGTTTCTTCATGTTTTCCTTTACTGTTTGGTTTCAACTGTTATATATAAAAGTCAATCTTAGACGTATGACTGGTGCAGAGAGGATTTACCCTCACTCATGCTGATGCACAGAGACTCAATGTGTGGACAGCCATGGACTTATCATGGGGTGATTGCCCCGACAGCACATGCTTAGCCAGCGTTGGGGGGGTAATCCTTCCATTGATAGCACATGTAGGTGTGTGCCCCACGATTCCTCGTTGCAAAGCCTGTTGCAGCAGACCCGATTTAACCCTCTGCTGCACAGCCAATGAGACAACGTCCAATGTACTGTGATTTTCCCTACTGTATTGTTTACAAATATTTTTCTGTATAAAAACAAATGCCAATAAATAGATTTGACAAAAAAAAATAGGCAAATGACCTAGCAACTAGACTGGGGAGCAGAAATCTGGAATCTCAAGCAGAAGGTCACAGGCTTAGAAAGCCGCTCAGATGGAACAATATCCACATTTATGGAGTCTGGGAAAACGTGGAGAGTGGAAATATGTCTGACTTTCTCCAAGTCTCTACTGTCAAAACTTATGGGCTGTATGGATGGGAGTTAGGGAGGGAGACAGGCCCCCAGGATGATTCACCTAATGGGACGGACACCAATATGTCCACTGCATGGTCTCCAAATTCCCTTGGAATTCAATATGAATGATACACCCCGCCCTTGTACTGCTCCCTCTAAAGCTCACAATACCCCAGACCCCTGTGGAAAACTGTGGTGTAAAACTCATCCAAGCCATGGTGTTTGCTGGTCATTAACCAGCATGATTTGTAAATAAAAACAAATAGTATAAAGAGTACATCCCATAAATGAGTTCATTTATATTGTTTATAAAATAATATTTAGTTTATACAAACATATCCTTTGTGGTTACAAATCAAGGTGCTATTCATATGAACCATACAGTGATGCATGTCTACAATTACTATTAGAATTATGTGAGTCAACTAGTATATTACACATGAAAATCAGCATGGTATTCATGCAAAGCAATCATTTATGCACTGGAACCAGTATGACATGCATACCAACCAGAATGTACCCATGCAGTTATGCAAATCTATCAGTACATTACCAATGCAAACCACATGTAATGCTTTCAAACTGATATGCTGCATAGTTGGCAGAATATATTATGCACACAAACCAGTAAATAAATATATGTCACTGACCATGTCATGAGCGATGCAATATGTGAGTCATGAGCAGTTCATTGCCGGGCGCTGAATTTCTCTGGTTTTGTATGAGTAAAATCTTCCCCTAACTACAATGGCCTTGTAACCATTGTTTTTTTTCTGTCAATTTCTAAGGTTTTTTAAATGCTAATTCCTAACTATATTTAGGGTCCCTGGGCCAAAAGGGGCCTCAGAAGGTCAACCACGTGGCCCTCTCTTATTTATTATTTTTTGTTTTAAAATGGGCATGCACCGTGGATGGGGTTCCCGGGGTATAAAATGGCCCCGTGGGGGTGACCTCTCGGCCCCCCTCCCTTTGTACTTTAGAAAAATTAATAATAAATGCTGGGCCCCAGGCGATGGGCTCCCCATAGCCAGAATCTGCGGGGGGTAGTGCGGCCCCTTCTCATTTTTTGAACTAAAAATGTTCTTTTAAAAGGATTAGGACCTGGGGGATGGAGCCAAAATAGGCCTCATGTGGCCCCACTAGTGTCAAAAAAATAATCAAGGCCTGGCCCCAGGGGATGGGTCCCTGGGTCTGAAAACAGCCTCGGGAGGGGGGCCGCTTGGCCCAATCCTATTTTTTTTTTTATTTAAATACTCATGCCGCGGGGTATGGGGACCTGGGGTGGAAAATGGCCGGGGGCCTGTACTTAAATTTTTTTATAAATAAAGGCCTGGCCCTAGGAGATGTGGTCCCCGGTGCCAAAATCAGCCGGGTGGGTCACGCAACCCCCTCCTGTCTTTTAAATTAACATTTTTTTAAAGGATAAGGACCCAGGGGAGGGAGCCAAAAGGACTTGGGGAGTGGGGCAGCAGGCACCCTCCTGTGTCAAAAAAAGAATCGAGGCCTGACCCCAGGGCCTGCTATCAGATCTCAACAATCCTGCTGTATAGGACTTACTGGAGGTAATAGAAGGGGTGTGTAGCCCCCAAGGACCCTCCATAGCCAAGGGGACTTTATCCACCTACTAGTAGTATGCCAGGAAGTACATTTGAAGAGTGGTGGAGAAAGGGGCAGTGGCCTGCTATCAGATCTCAGCTACCCTGTTGTATGGGACTTACTGGAGGTAATAGGAGGGGTAGTTGACCCCAAAGGACGTCCTTGGGAGCCTACTATCCCTCCTGTTACCTCCAGTAAGGGGCACAAGTTAGAGTTACCTTAGGGCATGAGGTATAGTTACTTGCCATAACTATAACAACTGAATTTCTATTGGTTTGTGTGTGTACAATCTGAACCTAACAATAATGTCTCTGTAACTTTTGGGTTCCTCAGTGAATTTCAAAGGCTTTTAAATATATATATTGGGAGAAATTGGGTTGTTGGTTGGGGGGAGTGAGCCCTTCTCAAGCAACAGCCACGCTCCTTGTCAAGGCGAACCACAGAAGTTACTAGGTTAACTTGTGCTTAACTTAGAGGCAATGTGTGTAAAGTATTTATGCAGCACTCAAACATTAATAAGGTGAAAACAAACAAGAATAATCTCACAGTAATCTTGCTGGAATTTGCGTTACCAATCACCGTGGGCTATCGATGGTGTAGCGCAAAATGCAGATGTCGCATTGCCAGTCATCGCTGGTGGTCACTGGAGCTTGGCATTGGCAGTTTGTGTGGGCTGCAAGATCTTGACATGAACTGACCAATTCGACTTTGCATAGAACCCACAACTTCAGAATTTTCCCTTTTTTTCCAGGAGGAGCACAACTGATGCCACACCAAGCGTCCAGGAACTGTGAGGCAGCTCTTTGGGATCTGAAACGTACTCTCGCAGGAACCAGCAGTTCTATGATGTCACAGAAGATGTCATTAGGGATGTAATATGTGGGGTAATTAGCAGTGCGAAGAGATAACTATAACTATATTTGGTGAATTTCCGTGTTTTTTAGAGTTTAAAAGATGACCTTGCTACTGAGAATTTCCCCTAACTATAACATTACTTTAACCTTTGTTTTTTCAGTGAATTTCTAGTTTTCTTTTTTTAAGTAAAGTAATATTTAACTACCATATGTAAACCCATCTCTTCGGCTGCACGTGGCAGGGGTTGGTTTCAGGGACTGGTCGCAACCCCCCATATGCAGCCAACCTCACGCTGCGCATGGTCTTCACCCATGTGAAGAGGGGGATAGGCCACAGGTCCTGGCCTGCGGTAGCCAACCCCACACTGTGCAGGGCTTTCGGACGTGCACTGCAGGAGGTGAACCCTCAAACAGAGGCCAAGATAAAAGGAGGGTCCCAAATTATCCATGTATTTTCCACGGAATTCTTCAAGAAGCGCTTCCACAAAAAACAACTGAATAGAATTACATTATATTTCATAGAGAGCTAGATTATGGTTCATACATTGTGCTTTTTGGGATTCGGTGTAAATCCATTCAGTAGTTTTTGAGAAATTAAGGTGCAAATATATTTGTATATCTGGACAGTTGAGTTTGCGAACGTACCTCTAACCCAATTTTTTAAAATAGGGCGTTGTGAATTTGCGTTTAGTCCAAGGAGATTTGTTTTCCTTCCTACAGGAGTCAGACTCCTGCATGAGTGAGTGCTCTGATTGGCTGCCAGAAACATGTGAAAAATTTTGCTGGCATCCATTACAGAATTCGGGGACTTAGTCAGCTGTCCTGAACTGGAATTCTTTATTTAAGGGGAGGGTGGTCCCATGCCCCGGGCCGAAATTAGTTAATTATGGCAGGGGGATGTGCTGCCCCCTCACGATTCATGTTCAGCCCCAGGGACCCAAAACCCCGGGACCCAATTCATTAATATGGGGAGGCGGGTGTGCAGCCCCCCACTCCAAGCTGTATTTGGCCATGTAAAGGCCATGCGTGGCAGAGGTTGACTTTACATATGGTAATAAAATATCACTTTACATTAAGAGAAAACTACAAATTCACTGAAAAAAACAAAGGTTAAAGTAACATTATAGTTAGATGTGATAAAAAGATCAGTTTTTGTTTTTTTAAATAATCCTTAGAAATGCACTGAAAAAAAACAAAGGTTAAAGTGACGTTAAAATTAGGTGAATATGTCAGTGACAACATTAAAATTTTGAACTCTAAAAACACAGAAATTCACTAGTGATATTTAGCAGAGCTAAATATAAATTGCGCTGCAGTCATACACTTTTTATAACTTCACATATTACATGGCTCAGATTTCACTCGTACAAAACCATAGAATTTCAGCAGTTAAAGTTACCTGAGCTAACTACAACTTACACTCCTGAAATGTACTGCATATGGCCTCACATAATACATCACTCATGACATGGTCAGTGACATCACCGATGACATCTTAAATAACATCACTGATCACATCCTCAAGTGAGTATGTGTTTTTAAGGTTTTATGGGTGTTAAACATATATACTAACCTACTACAAAAGTTAGATTAGTATAATAGTTGTTCTACTAATGAGTGATACTATCTCTTACATGTGTAATCTGAGTAGGTGTGTGACTGTCTGTATAAGTGTGTGACTGTGTGTGTGACTGACTGTATTGGTGTGTGAGTGCGTGCATGAGTGACTGTATATAGGTGAATGAGTGAATTTCTAACTAGATCTGTAGGTGCGTGAGTGGTTGTTTAAGTGGTTGTATGGGTGTGTGAGTGTGTGAGTGAGTGTGTGAGTGGTTTTGTGGGTGTGCAAGTGGCTGTATGGGTATGTGACTGGGTATGTGACTGCTGTATGGGTGAATAACTAGGTATCTGAGTAGGTGTGTCGGTGAGAGAGTGGGTCTGTGAGTAACTATGTTGCTGAGTGAGTGGGAGTGTCAATGGATGTGTGGGTGAGTGAGAGGCTGTGTGAGCGACTGTATGAGTGAGTTCTGAATGAGTGTATGAGTGAGTGCCTAGGTGTGTCAGAGGCTGTAGGGGTGAGTGAGCAGCTGTTTCAGTGAGTGTTTGGTTAAATGAGTTGGTGTGTGAATGGTTGTATTGGAGAGTGAGTGTCTGTGTGAATGACTGTATGGCTTAGTGAGCAGATATGAGAGTGCTTGAATGGATGTGTAAATGGGTATGTATGTGGTTGTATGGGTGAATGAGTGAGTGTGTGAGTGCTTGTGTGGGTGAGTGGGTGGATGTTTTGAGAGGCTGTATGGGTGAGTGAGTGGCTGTATAGGTGAATATGTCTGTGTGTGAGTGGCTGTGAGGGTAAGTGACTAGTTGTATGAGTGGCTATAGAGGTGAGTGAATGGTTGTGTGAGTGGCTGTATGAGTGAGAAAGTGGGAGTATGGGTGATTATGTGGATGATGCCATCAGTGATTTCATTTGAGATGTCATCAGTTATGTCATGAGTGATGTCACTAACTGTGTCATGAGTGATGTAATATGTGAGGTAAGCAGTGTATTGCGGGGGCACAACTTATAGTTAGCTAAGGTATAACTGCTGAATTTCTATGGTTTTCTATGAGTCAAGTCTGAGCCTAACTTTATTGTCTCTGTAACCTTTCGTTTTTTCAGTGAATTTCTATGTGTTTGTACATTTATATGTTTTTTTAGCCAATAGTTGTGTTTGCAGAGTGGTGAAGTAAGGGCTTGGGGCCTCTGACCAACTCTCAGCAATCCCACTGAGTGGGATTTGCTGGCGGTAACAGGAAGGGCTTTTGGCCCTCAAGGGCACTCAGCGTCCAAGAGGACATCATTTCCCCAATTAATAGTGCACCAGAAGGTGCATTTACAGAGTGGTGGAGAAAGGGGGCGGGCCTCTGCCCAGCTCTCAGCAATCCTGCTGTGTGGGACTTACTGGAGGTAACAGGAGGGGTTCCTGGCTCCCAAAGACCCTTAGCATCTAAGTGGACTTCATCACCCAACTAGTATTGCACCAGGAGGTATGTTTGCTGAGTGGTGGTGAAAGGCAGAAGCCTCCAACAACTTATCAGCAATCCCACTGAGTGGGACATGCTGGAGGTACAAGGAGGGATTGTTGGCCCCCAAGAATCCTCACCAGCCAAGGGGACTTAATCCCCCAACAAGATGTGCACTAGGAGGCTTCTCTGCAGGCCTCTCTGCAGAGTGGTTGAGAAAGAGGGCAAGGCCTCTGGCAGCTTCCCCGGTGCGACCTGTTTTAAAAAAATATTAATAATTTACGGGAGGTGGGCCACATCATTGCTCTTCCCTGGGCTGATTTCGGCCCTTGGGACCCCATCCCCCTGGGCCAGGCTATTTTTAATGGTGGAGGGAGGCTGCCTGTCCCTCCTCCCGGGCCAAATTCGGCCCTGAGGATCCCATCCCCCAGGACCCGACCTTTTAAAATAAAATTGTTATATAGGAGAGGGAGGCACACAGCCCCCCTCCCCAGGCGGATTTCGGCCCGATACCACCATTCCTCAGTGCCCAGCCATTTTTTCAAATTTTTAAATAATTTTGGGGCAAGAGGGGCCAAATGGACCCCATTCCTTTGGGCCCTATATGTTACTCTCCTTAATTGCTAAGATGTGCTATGAATACAACCAGTACAATATGAAAGAAAACCAATATACTATGCCCCATCCGGGACTTCAAATAGTTTCTGTCATACTGAGATGAGTATTGAATTTGTGAGTGATATCATACATGTTTCTCCCTTGTTGCTATGGAGCAAGGTTTGGCAGTCTGAAGATCTGAAACTTACAAAGGAAATTTTGCAAGACTGCCTTAAATTTGATCATTCAATGAAGATCCCATGGTTGCTATATGTAAAAGAAACCTTTCATAAAATTGGCTTGGGGCATATATACCAAAACCCCGAATCTGTTGGAAAGGATGCTAAGTTGACAATTAAAAATGCCTATCGTACTAGGTTGGGCATGTTACGAAATACTGAGCTGGCATTAAATAGTGGGAGTAAACTGAAGCAAGAGTTCTACCTATCGTATATCATGCATACTCAATGGCGCTTTTATTTAACAAGGTTCCATATTAGCACACTGTACTTTCTTTTTGCTTTTCCAAAGCAAGGAGGGTGGTGTGAGAGGCTACCTCCTTGCCCTTGTAACAATAAGGTTTCACAAAGTACTGTGCACCTTCTTCTTTTTTGTACTTTGTATAAAGACCCTAGAAATTGGTTTATAAAGCCTGTTTTGTTAAATCTTGGATCCCGTTATTATAAAGAGGGTTACGAGTATCTATTGTCCTTATCAACCCCAGTTATATGTAGTGCTGTACTTAGCTTTATTAGATTGGCGCTTACTATCAGAAATCGTTATTAAACAGCATCAATGTAAATCCTTTGTAACTATTTGGTATACACGTAGCAGATTATTCTATAGATTGGTATCTAAATGGAATGCACAAGCACTTTGCACCAATTTGTTTATATACGTGATCTTTTCATATTAAATGAATTGTATACCCATTTTGGTCATATAATATGTAATTATGGATGTAAATGTTATTGTATGGTCTTTTTAATATTTTTGTGTAATGTTTTCTTTTAAACTGTGTATACTTTTATGATTCTATTTTATGAATCGAAATAAAGTTTATTGAATCGAATCGAATCGAAAGAAAACCAATATACTATGCATATCAGCTGGTACGTCAGACATGTGGAACAATGTGTTACCCATGCACAGCAATGGAGTATGCACCCAAATTACAGTATTGTGCCTATGAACTAATTCATTATGATGGAAAACAAAGATAGCATGCCTACAGGCCAATATATTGAGCATACAACCCTTGCGTTATACATAGACCACTATTTGCTGTACAAATTTGCCAATGTACTAAGCAGACACAGCAGTGTGCTGTTGCTATAAACCATTACAATTGGAACATAAATATGTCGTGTTTAAAAAAACTTACACTTTAATCTGTATGCCTTTGTGCTTACCGACGTGCTACATACGAGGTACTTAAATTGTGGCATGTTCATATAAATATAATATTCCAGGTCCTGTTACAGGGGTCCATCCTCCTCTCTTAAAGAGGAGGAAATAGTAGCAATTAAGATTGTAATTGGGCTTGCAGAGGTTGCTGGAGGAGGGGGGGTTTGCAAATAGAGGCCTCTGTATCGACCACACTTTCAACATCATTTCCACATTCGGTTGAACGCTATGCCTTCACTTGTGCACAGTTCACTGTCTAAACAATGTCCCGCTTCTGTGTCTCACATATATCTGGCTTGACCATACCTTTAATGCATAGTTCACGAATAATCAATCAATCAATCAATCATGCCATTTGTATAGCGCACTACTCACCCGGGAGGGTCTCAAGGCGCTTGGGGGGAGGGGTATGCTACTGCTCGAACAGCCAGGTCTTGAGTTGTTTCCTGAAGGCGAGATGGTCCTGGGTCATAGCGAAACCGCAAAAATATTACACTGACAAAACAGTGGCTAGTCAGAGATGGTGCCAACTGCATACAAATCATAGTAAATACCAGTTTTCTCAGTGATCGTAATAAATGAGCGCTAGGGGAAAAGAACACTCCAGCAGAGCCGCTTTAGTCGCACCTGAATTTTCTCATTAACCGCAGAACAGGCCTGAGGCTTAGTACACACAGCGACAAGTCACTCTTTTGACAACTCCTTTACAAAGTTCTTCGGTGATGATCACTTTCCTTTTCAATGAACACGATTTCCAAGGGCCTAGCTTCTAAAACAACTAATTCCGTGCAGGAAAGAAAACAACAAACCTTCAGCCTAGTCAAGAAGAAAAAAATGGTTTACTATGCTTTGCACTACATTTCTTTATATGATGGAGTTTACCTAACCTGTTCCGAACAATGCCTGCGCTTCTGCAGTTTATATCCCCAGGGGCAACAATATTGAAATTCTGGTCCATTTTAACCAACAGGATTGCAGTAGAAGATTATATTGTTATGTATAGCACTAATTGGCTCCTGGGAGAACAATAATGTTTGGATCCGGGCCTGTGCTGCTGCATTTTTAATGCATAAAGCTTGATTGGCTTCTAGGAGTGCAACGGCAGTTGTAGGGCCTTTGGGTTTTAGAGTATGTTGGCACTATGTAAATAACTAGCAATAATAAAATAAGAATTGCGTGCATAAAATGCGAAAACAATAAAGATGCCGTGCATGCCCCGTATGCACCGCAGGTCTTCATTAAGTCGAGGACTGCTCACGTTTCATGCTCATATAAAACTATCGTCGCCGAATATTACTTTAGCACATTTGTCAGTACAGTAAAATTCAGTGAAACGTGCGTACAGAGTACATAAACTAACTGATGCAAACCACAGCCTGATGGATGATAATAGAAATCCCACTGCAGGTGAAAGTTAGATATAAAGGCGGAAATATTGAAGAAAGCTATTGAACAAAGCTATTATATATGCACAAAGGGCAATGCTAAAGGCGGACCGATTTGTGATCTTGGGAGTTTATTGAACAGGAATCAGCATCCAAGCGAGCAACAGGCAGCTAACCAATGGAGAATAACTATTTTCTTAAAGGGAGGTCTCTAAAAACATATTTTTCCCGATTCTCCCCAAAAAACCTTTTTTATGTGGAATTATAAAAAAGAGTTCAAAATGCCCCTGTTTGTGCAAAAAAGTTTGCCCCCTCAATGTTTTGCTTGTTTAATTAAAATAGTGGATCGGTGACCTTTGCTGATGCAAGGTCAAGGACATCTTCTCTGGGGCCAAGCCTCTAATAGATCTGTCCAAGGGGTATAAGATTGTGTTAATGGTGCTGGCAGCATCACATAGATTTATGGCAGTGGTGTTTCAATTTTTCAGTGGTAAAAGGTGTCAGCGGTATTTTTTATTGGTCATCATTTAACTGTACAGTGCTTAATGTTAGGTACACCTTGCATCAGATGATTTTTTTTAAGTCACCAGTGATATTTGATCAATTTGTACACACTAAAATAATCAATATGATCTTTTAGTGCCAAAAAATACAAATTCTGATGATATAAACCAGTTTACGTGATAGGGCCTTGTGTGTCTCTCAATGTCAACATCACTTATCTCTTACTTCTTTACATATGTGTATATATACACTAGCAGTCGCAAGTAGCGAATTATAGTTAAAATGTAATTTCCATAGTTTTTTTATTAGCCAATAAGTTTTGCGACGTTTGATGCATCCTTGAGACATTTTCAAAACTAGTTTGACGCTCACTTCAGCTGCTGTCTTGAAAGTTTCGGGTGAGCCATTAAGTGGGGGATGAGAAAAAGGGAAATTCCAAAAAGCATTTTACCCTACTCAATTTCATAGGATAATTAGACACTGCTACAGACCGAACTGCTGAACAGAATTACACCAAATTTGGCAGAAAGGTCGCTGTTGGTCTAAAAAGCAACCTTTTCATAAATTGGCATAAATCCGCTTAGTAGTTTTGGAAATATTAAGGAAAAACCGAATTTGGATATATAGTATTGTGAAGGAGCCACGACCCCTCCCAATCACGTGCTGAGATCAGATGCCTACACTTCAAACCAGAAAGTGTTGGCAGCCATCTTGGAACTTAGTTTGAGCTAAGTCCCAGAAAAAAACATTTAAAAAAATGAAAAAGGAGCAGGGTAGAAATACCCTGACCCTCTAGGCCTCTTGGGTGGGTACCACAGGGTCCCCGAAGGGCCCAAAAAGCATATTTTTAAATGTCAATCCCACCAAAAAGTTTTTTTTAAAAGAAGCCCATACTCCCGTGCTTCATTAATTATCCGCCCCCGGATGGGCAGGTCCCAGGGGCATTCTGATAATAAGGTGAGGGGCCACACAAGCCCCACCTACTGAGGCTTATTATTGCCCCAGGGACCACCACCTCCCGGGGGCATATTACTTTATAAACAGGGTGCCTCTCAGACGCCCCAGGCCCCGGGGATCACCACCTCCCCGGGACATAGATAAATTGCAGTGGGGGGCCTTAGTGACACCCCCATGCCTAGGAGACCATCACCTCTTTGGGGCTAATGTATTATTGTGGTGGGCCCTCAGAGCCCCCAGGCACCTGGGACCACCACCTCTGTGGGGCCATAAACAAATTGTAGTGGGTGGGAAGCAGTGACCCCCTCAGGCCTCAGGGACCACCACCTCCCTGGGGCAGGCCCAAGAACAAGAAAGGAGGGGAGCTCTGCTGGCCCTGCCTCGAGCCAATAATGGCACTGAGGAGTGCCAGCCCCTATGGCCAGCTCCTGCTATGTAGAGGGGTGCCTCCCCCTGGGACATCGCTGTTTGCTGTGGCTAGGCAGGAACTTTACTGCTTCTGCTAAGCCATGGCAAACGCTCCACTTCCAGCATGTGAGAACATTAAAAATGCCCTCGCTTGCTGGAAGAGGAGCAGAATTGCTTTCACAGAGAGACAGCTGCATGTTAAAAGCAATGCCACCGCAGGGCCTTGAGGCTCCCCCGTGGTCCCAACACAGTTGTAAGTATATGCCCTGGAGGGAACCAGGGCACTCACAATAAAAACTGGGGGATAGGGTCCCTGGGGCAGAAATCGGCCCAGGAGGGGGCCATGTGGCCCTCCTCCCCTAGTTGTATTTTTAAAATATTGTTTAAAAAGTTCAACGGATGGGGTATCCAGGGCTGTAAGTGGCCAAAGAGGGGGCGCGCTAAGCCCCCCTCCCTTTAATAAAAAAAAAAAGTCCTGGAAATGGAGGATGGGGTCCAGGGGCCGAAATCAGCCCTGGGAGGTAGACCGTGCTCCCCCGCCCCCCATTCAAAAAACGACCTGGTCCCAGGGAATGGGGTCCCAGGGCTGAAATAAGCCTAAGGAAGGGGGGGGCACAAGGCCCTCTCCCTTAATATATAAAAGAAAAACACAAAGCCTGACCGGCAAGTCATCAGAGACCCCACCGTCTTTCACCACAGTTCTACAAATGCACCTTCTGGTGCAGAACTGGTTAGGAGATGAAATCCCCTAGGCTGCCGATGGTCCTTGGGGGCTAACAACCCCGCCCAATTCCTCCAGCAAGTCCCACACATGGGCATTTCTGAGAGACGATCGGAGAACCCACCCTCTTTCTCCACCACTCTGCAATTGTGCCTCCTGGTGCACTACTGGTTGGGGATTCTGAAGGTCCTTGGGAACCAGGGACCCCTTCTGTTACCTCCAGTATGTCCAACACAGCTGGATAGCTGAGAGGTCTTTGGAGGCAATGACACCTTTATCCACCAATCTGCAGATTCGCTTCCTGATACATAACTGGTTGGGGATGAAATCCACTTTACTCCTGGGAGCCCTTTGGCTCCAACTACCCCTCCTGTTATCTCCAGTAAGTCCCACACAGCCGGATTGACGATAGGATGTCGGAGGCCACTCCTCCCTTTTCTCCATCACTCTGCAAACATACCTCCTGGTGCACTTCTGATGGGGGCATGACGCTCCCCTGGCTACTGACTGTCCTTGGGGGCCAACTACCCCTCCTGTTACCTCAAGTAAGTCCCAAACAGTAGGATTGCTGAAAGGTCTTCGGAGCTCACGCCCCATTTCTCCACCACTCTGTAAACGGGCCTCCTGGCGCACTACTGATTGGGGGATGAAGTCCTCTTGGATGCTGAGGGACCTTGGGGGCGATGACATCCTCCTATTACCTCCAGTAAGTCCCATACAGCTGGTCTGAGGCCCGCCCCCTTTCTCCACCACTTTACAAACTTGACTACTAGGTAAAAAAACATAGACATTCACTCAATAAATCAAAGGTTAGAGGGACGTTATAGTTAGGAAATAGAGTTTGAAAAACTTAAAAATTCACTTAAAATAAACAAAGGTTACAGGGATGTTATTGTAAGGAAATGGAATTTTAAAAAAATTTGGAAATTTACTGAAAAAAACCTAAGGTTACAGGGACATTATAGTTGGGGTAAGAATTCACTTGTGCAGAACCAGTGAAATTCAGCAGTTAGAGTTACATGAGCTAACTATAACTTATGCCTCCACAATGTACTGCTTATGACCTCACATATTACATCACTCATGAGATAGACAGTGAAATCACTGATGACATCTTAAATGCCATCCCTAGGGGGTGATGTGTAAACTATGGGGAGGTGAGAGCGCCGCTCCCCTCCCCAAGCATTGAAAAGCCCAATGGACACCATCTCAAAGGGTTGATGCTTTATCAAAGTTGAGAGGGGTGAGCAGCTCCAGTCCCCAAGCCTTGAAAAGTCTCAGGGACCCCATCATCTGGAGCTGAAATTAAAAATAAGGAAGGCTTGCCGCCCTCCTCCTTGATCCTCAAAAGGCCCTGGCACCCCTTTCCCACCTCAATTGTTATGTGCTCCCACCCAGGGGGAGCTGAAAAAATACTCCCGCCGGGTGGGGCCTCGCATTTGTTCCCTTTTTTGCTTGCGGGCAGGGTAACAAAGATTGCCCCCAGTTTAGGAATAAAAACTGCTCCCACCAGGCTGAAGCAAAGCTAGCTCCTGCTGCACCCAGGATGGGTGCATGCAGAGGAGCTGGTGGGGCCTCAGGCACCATGAGTCTATCCCCGCAGCCCCCAATACATCTGTTTTGGTTGCCCCGAGTGGGACAGGGGCACCCACCTCAAGCCCCAGGGAATAAGGTCACAGAATTCGTTTTGGCTCAGGAAAGTAGGCTGCATCCCCATATTCCCTTTAAAGGAATTCAAGCACTGGGGGATGGGGTCCCCAGGGCCAATACTGGCTTGGGGATAGGGGCTGCTCCCCTCTTTAACTATTTTTGACTACGAGGATGAAATTTACCAGCTATGGTTATCTTTTTTTTTTTTGTCAAACAATTTTTATTGCAGAGTAATATATATGCAAACAGGGATCATCATCATTATTGGAGGGTATAGAAGTATTAATGACTTAACAGCAGTCAAGATGTGTAAAAACACAGCCATTCAGCCCTCATCCCAGAGGCAGGGCGGCATGAATGCACAAAATAGGTTAATACATAAGATACTGCGACCATCTCCGATAACGGTCAGTGTGCTATGGCGTCTGCTTTTATTTTTGTCCTTCGTGGGGGAAGCAGTCCCGATGCACTAGTATTGTGGTATATATGTCATAAATGCCCCCCCCTGAAACTATAACTCCCATCCCCCCCACCCCCCCTGGTGTCAGCGCCTGTGTGTGTTGCAGCTGGAAGCACTCCTGGTCTGGGAATCCGGATCATTCGTGATATACTGCGTGTGTGGTACTCCTGGTAGTGTCGTGTCGTGGGGCCATTTATTGTGGTTGGGGCCGATCCGTTCCCCCCTCATCTATCTCCTCCTCCTCCAGTGTGCTATCTCTGAGAGCCTGTACTAGTATTTCCCATGCCATCGCCGTATCCCGTGCCTTATCATCTGAGTGACGGCGGGCCCATTGATAACGGATTGTGCTCTCCGCAGTGGCCCATTTTAAGAATTTGTGTAGCCACCTCTTGTGCGTTGGTCCCACCCTTGATTTCCAGCCTTTAGTCAATTCTCTTTTGGCAAGGAGTAAGCCCATGTCTATGAATTTACTGGATAGCTTGTTGTTTTTGGTGTGGGGGAACCAGTGTAGGATAGTGACTGCATTGTCATAGAGTAGCTCCCTGTCTGTGACCTCGTTCAGAGTCTCCCCTATGGCGGTCCAGTAATCTTGGAGCGCGGGACACCCTCTCAGCATATGTACTAAGTCAGCCCCTATGTGGTTGCATCTAGGGCAAGCCGCGTCAGCCACGTGAAAGTATGCAGTGATCTTCTGTGGGGTGAGGTAGGCCCTGTGGAGGATGTATAGATGTATTAGCTGAAAACGCGCATTCCTGGTGCCCTTTCTAGCTCTACTCACTAGTTGTGCCCATGTCGTGTCTGGGATGTCTAATTGCAGGTCCTCCTCCCATTTATTTTTAAGCAGCGTGAGAGGCTGCAGCGTTTCGGAGAGCATTCTGCGGTAGAGGCATGTTACAGCTTTAAACGTACCCGCCGACATCATCGCGTATTGACATGCTAGTGAAGTCGTGGGTTCCGACAGCCCTCCTCCCCAGTGCTTCTGCATGGCTCTCACCACCGCCGCGTGCAACAAGTAGTCACCTCTGGGGAGGTCGTACCGCTCCTGTAGAGTCTGGTATGGGGAGAGCACTCCGTCCTCGTATAAATCGCCCAGCATCTGGAGCCCTGCTTCTTCCCAGAGGCGTAACCCCGACCAGTCCCCGCCATGTGGTAGTGCCGTCACCATGCCTAACGGGATTTCAGGGGCATACGGGCGACCAGGCCCGACCCGCCTCTGTGCACGATTCCAGCATTGTCGGAACGTCCGCTCCTCCTGGGAGAGTCCCCCCAGGAACAACTTCTGTTGTAGAGTGATATACGCCAGTACATGGCGAGGGGTACCCCTTTTCCTGTCCTGCTCCGGTCCCCGATAGACTCTCGACACCTCCTGCGTAAAGCACTGCAGCTGTCCCGCCAAATAGTACAACTCAAAGTCCGGGACTGCTAATCCCCCCTCGTCTCTAGGGCGGGTTAGTGTCGCCAGCGCAATTCTACGCCTACCCGTGCCCCACAGGAAAGACACCAATATAGTTTTCAGGTGTTTAAAGGTCGACCCCGGTATCCACACGGGGAGGGTCCGGAAAAAGTAGAGTAGTCTCGGCAGAACAATCATTTTCAGGAGTGCCACTCGGCCGGCCATCGAAAGGGGCAAGGTGGCCCAGAAGGACATACAACCCTTCAGTGCACGGACACATCGACCAACATTGCCGTCTAGGAGGTCAGCCGGGTCGTGATAAATGTGGACTCCCAGGTAGCTCAGACAGCGGGGTTCCCATCGCAGGCGGGAACAGAGTGGTGGGCTTTCCACCCCCCTCCGGAGCGGGAAAAGGCATGTTTTCGTCCAATTTACCCTCAATCCTGAAATATCGCCAAAGCACTCTAAGAGTGTCTTAGCACCCTCCACCGCCTCATCCGCGTTGTCTAGGAAGAGGAGGAGGTCATCTGCATATAAGGAGATGTGGTGGAGGTCTCCTCTGAAGGTCAGGCCTGTATAGTATGCACCGCTCCTGGCCGCAGCTGCAAGCGGTTCCACCGCTAGAGCAAATAGCAGCGGAGATAACGCGCATCCCTGTCGGGTCCCACGAGTCACCTCGAATTGGTCCGACACCAGCGGCCCGATCCGTACCCTGGCCCTCGCAGTGGAGTAGAGCACTCTAGTCCATTGTATGTATCCCTCTCCCAGCCCGAATCGGCGCATCACTTCGTATAGGTAAGTCCATTCCAGGCTATCAAAGGCCTTTTCTATGTCCACAGCCAGTACGAGGGGGGAACCCGCCTCCAGTGGCGGGGCATCTACCAGCCGTAGCAGTCTACGAATGTTATGCAAAGTATTCCTCGCGGGTATGAAACCCGACTGGTCTGTATGGATCAGTTCTTGCATATGGGACAACAGCCTGGTAGCCAGCACCGTGCTCAGAATTTTATAATCAGTCGTGAGCATAGCTAGAGGCCTGTAAGAAGCAGGATCAGTGCATTCTCTCCGCGGTTTCAGAAGAGGGATCATTATGGCCTTGCTCATCGACAGGGGGAGTCGGCCTGCCTCTTTAGCCTCGTTATAAACTAGTTGTAGTCTCGGGGCCAAGAGATCCAGGTATTTCCCGTAGAACTCAATGGGGAGGCCATCCATCCCCGGCGTCTTGTTACGCGCCATTCGCTTCACAGCACTGCGCACGTCAGATAGTGTAATGGGACCCCCCAGCGCTTCTGCCTGTTCTCGCTCTAGGTGCGGTAGCGGTAAGTCGGCCAGGAAGGCTTCCAGCGTGTCTGAGTTGTCGCCCAAACCGGATTTATACAACCTCTCATAATACGCTCTAAAGCAGTCCGCTATTGCAGGCTGCGTGGCATGGACATGGCCTTCAGGTCCCCGCAGGACCAAAATCGATTGGCTGTTCCTGCAGGGATTCGCTAGCCAGGCCAGGAGGGACCCTGATTTATCACCCTCTGCAAGAGTTTTCGTGAGGTATGTCCTGTAATCAAAGCTGCGGAGGCGCTCCACCTCTACAGCCACTGCCTCACGTGCTCTACACACCGTCTCCTGCAGTTCTGGGCGATTAGGGCGGCTGACCTCCGCCTCCCGCAGCGCTCTCTCAGCCCTCTCCAGGTCCTCTATCAATGACCTGTGTGCTCCCGCATATTTCCCGATACAGTGGCCCCGTACCACTACTTTAAATGCATCCCACTCCGTTGCTCTGGAGGAGGTGGAGCCCTCGTTGTCCCCAAAGTACTGGCCGATCCGCGCCTCCAAGTCAGCACGGAAGGGCGGGTCATCCAGAGTGTCGGGACGCAGCCGCCACGTCGGGATTTTTGGGGGCACAGTCATCCAGTCCAGGGACAGGAGGAGCGGGTTATGATCCGACAATGTGCGCGCCAGATACTCCGTGCGGAGCACCATGGCGAGCACTGCAGGGGAACACAGAAAGGAGTCAAGGCGCACATGCAGGTCGTGGAGGCTGGAGTAGAACGAGTAATCTCGCACAGCGGGATGCTGCGTGCGCCAGCAGTCCGATAGGGCCCAGGCAGTTTGCCATTCAGATCTACATTTCGCTAATCGGTACACAGGGGAGGTGTGCAGCGGAGGGTGCGATCTATCTAGCGTAACATCCGCTATGGAATTGAAGTCCCCACCCATTAGAGTTGGGCCAGAGATATAACTGGCAAGTACCTTGGAGAGTTTGGTAAAGTAAGTAGCCTGATCCACATTCGGCGCATAGACGTTGCAGAGCACTATGAGTCAGCCTCTGAGCAGGCCTTCTACCGCCACATATCTCCCCTCGGGGTCCTCAGTGTGCCTAGTGACCTGCAGAGGAGTACCCGCCCTTATCCAAATCAGTACTCCCCTAGCGAATGCAGAGTAGGTAGTGTAGAATAAGTGGCCTCTCCATCTGCGCTGAAGTGCAATACCCTCCTGCTTAGTCAGATGTGTTTCCTGCAGGAATGCAATCTGCACTCCGCGACGAGTCAGGTATGAGTGAATTTTGTGTCTTTTTGTCTTAGGCCCCGCACATTCCAGGTCACACATTTCAACGGGTTCATATTAGCCATTGTCCCAGACAGCGAATGATGAAGGTCTAGGAGCCCGTACCCAGACCATAGGCACTGACACACACATTCCCACCCCAGCCCCGTTCCCCAACCCCCCCCATGTAGCTACGCCCAGAGAACCCACAACCACTCCAGCCCCCCCCCCCCCAGAATAGGACCCCTCTGCAACAGAGACACTCCCATCCAAACAAGTGAGCAACAGCTCACAGAACCACTACTCCGTAGTCGAGCTACGGTGGCCTTATGGGCCTCGGGGTGTGTACGCTAGTCACTAATGCCCGTGAGTACTGCCCACAGGCCTCCGCCCTGTAATACACATCACAGTTTGCAATAGTTCGATCTCACAGCCACCTGCTCCAGAGTTCACAGCAGCTGCGGCAGTGGTGGCAGCCCCCCGCCTCCCCACCTGGTACCTTGTCGAGGGTTCAGCACTCGATGATTTCACCTGACGTCTGCGGCGTGACCTTCGGTCCCCTGGCTCCACCCAGCTCCGACAGTTCAGTGTCCGAGCCCGTACCCTGGCCCTCCGAGCCCGAGCCCTTCTCCGAGTGGGTCAGCACAGGCCCTGAAACTTCTTTAACCGCCTGCAGTGCCGCTCTACGTTCGTCCGCCGTTTGAGAGTTTGTCGGTCTCTTAGGGCCTCGGGCTCGACCCCGGTGACGTCTCGACCGTCTGAGAGATTGCCCCTGGCGTTCTTCCTCCTCCTCGCGCCGAGCACCATCCGTGCTAGCTTTGTAGGTGTCCCACCAGGTCCAGGCCGCATCTGATGTCTGAAAAAACAGCGTGCGCTCATCCACCACAACTCGGAGCCTAGCTGGGAACAAGAGCGAGTATTGGAGTCCTTCTGCCCGGAGCTCCCGCTTGATAGAGAGGAATGAGGCTCGCTGTCTTTGGGTTTCAAACGTATAGTCCGGAAACAGGGTCACCCTACTGTTGTCCACTTGGAACGGGCCGGCGTCCCTGGCGCGCTGCAGCAACCAGTCTCGATCTTTGTAGTGCAGGAGTTTTATGACCACCGGGCGAGGCGGGAGGCCCGGTTTCGGGGGCCTCGCCGGTACTCTGTGCGCTCTTTCCAGAGTGAAGAAGGGGGAGAGTCCCTCTGGGGCCACCACTGAACGCAACCAGCCATCAAGATACCCCACCATGTCCGTCCCTTCTGTTTTTTCCGGCAGGCCCACGAGGCGCACGTTGTTCCGGCGGCTGCGGTTTTCGGCATCCTCGGCTCGCCTTTCCAGGGTGCTAATCCGGTCTAGCGCCTCCGTGAGCTTCCCCTCCATCGATTTCTGCGACGGCGCGATATCCTGTAGAGTGGCCTCCGCAATCTTGACTCTGTCTGCCAACTTTGCATGGTCGGCCCGCAGGAGCCCCAGGCCCACGGACACCTGAGCGATGTCGCTGTGCAGCGACTCTTTTGTTGCAGCAATCGCGTCCAGTATCCTGTCCTGCATCAGTTGGAGATCCTTCGCCGGGTGCACGGGGCCTTCGGACTCTTCCGAGGGGGGAGTCCCCTCCGTCCGTGCACCTCTCGTCGTCTTGCCCATTATGCCCCGCTGTCCGTCGTCTCAATGCTCGGGGGGGTTCGGGTCCACCGTCGTGATCGCCGCCCACGCCTCGCGAGCCCCTTGATGGGGTTAGCAAAGACCCCCTCGTTATCCCCGGTGGCGGTGGGTGCTCTAGGCGCCCCCACGGTCAGCCCCCTCTTCGGGCGTCTTCAGGCAGGAAGGTGGCGGGCCAGTCGAGAGCACCGCTGGAAGCCTCCAGGTGAGAAAGGGCCCCCCGGCGGTTCCCTCAGGGGGCTCCTCTGATGGTCGTTGGGCCAGTGGCTTCGGCGGGAGGGGTCACCCGTGGGCGGCGGGGCTCCGCTCCAGGGCGGGTCACGGTGCCAGGCGACGTCCAGCGTCCTGGGGGAAGGCACCCGTCTTCCAGTTGCGTGCGAGGCGGGGGCCAGCGGCTCCCCGCGAGTCGTGGGCCAAAGCGTAGTGGAGCGGGGTCACAGGCAAGTCCGGGCCGGCCCTGCAGTGGCGGAGCGCCTTACACCCCCGCTCTCTCACTCCTCCACACTGCCAGCAGGGCACTGGGGGCGGTCAGTGCTCGCCACCCTAATCTCCGAGGGGGGAAGCCCCTTACAACAAGATGGGCTCCGGAAGTTCGGAGGAGGGGGAGGGTCCCCGCCGCGGGTGCAGGCCTCAGCGCCGGGGAGTAAAGTTGAAGGCCGCCTCCAGCGAGGCGGGACCCCGCCGGTGCTCCAGTGACGGGGCGCCGCTCGGGGCTCTCCGATGGTCAGGGGGGGGTGCCCGCCCTGTCGTCCCCAGGCACGGATCGCAGCGCCGGTCCCCGCAATGCCGGGGAGGGACTCCCAGGGTCTCGTGGCTCACCTCCGGTCAGGGGTTTCCGTCTTGCAGTCGGCAGGCCTTGCCCTCCTCAGTGGTCGGTCGCCGCCAACCAGGTGGCCATGTCCCAGGGGGCCAGCCAGCGCCCGGAGCCCTGAGCTCGACGGGGGAGCCACGCGCGGCAGTGTAGACTTCAGGAGCTCAGGGTAGGGGCAGGCCCCCGTGCAGGGCGAAGGCCTCAAAGCCGGGGAGAAAAGTTCAGGACTGTCCCGGGGAGGCGGGGCCTCGCCGGACCCTTGGCGACGAAGCTCCGTGCAAGCTGCGGCGTTGTCTGGGGTCGATTGCCCGCCGGGGCGTTCCAGGGCACCGAGCGCCAGGTCGGTGGTCCCCCGCTGCACGGGCGGGCGCTGTCGGGGAGCCCTCAAGGATCTTCGGTTCGCCTTAGTGAGGGAGACTGGATGTCGCCATCTTGGGAGCTAGAAGCCCCGACCTTCGCAGTGTTTCGTCGTCTGTGCGAGCCGGTCCCAGGCACATAACTCGCACCGGAGCAGGTTTCAGTGGCAGTACCCGGGATCTACCCGAAGTGCGCGGGGATCCCGGGGCACAAGCAGGATGTTAGGCGGATTTTAGGGCAGAGGGTCGGGAGCCTCGTTAGGCTGCGACCGTCCGCATCGGCTGCTAGCCACGCCCCCACCAGCTATGGTTATCTCAAGTAACTTTAACTATTCTATGATATCATTGATAACATCACTGCAACATGTGAAATAACATAATTGATGACAAAACTGTGCATTGCGGGGGCACAAGTTATAATTACTTTAGGGCATTGTTATGAGCCCCAGTGTACCCCAATATAGGTCTAGGCAGCTGCACAACATTTTAATTACATTTGTCCTACCTTGCTCTGCATAACTGCTCTGGCGCTGACCTATCACCTAGTTACGTGCCGAATAAATGTTGTGTGGTTTTCTTCGAAGATTAGCCTCATATAGTATGCATGAGGATTCTTAGTATCATATCGTATTCACTTGCTTGCAGTATTACCATCTTCTGTATAATAACTCTGTATTAAAGTCACTGCTATCATCATCCTTGGACAACAGGCCCACAGTACCATTACACATCTAGGTAGAACCCCTCAGGGTACCTTTTGGGTATAAAAAAGAACATCTTCACTGGGCAGCAAGAGGAGAAGCTTCCATGCTGACACAAGATGCTGAGATTCCTGCATGCAGAAAACTCCAGCACGTAGTGGTCTGACATCCCTTGTGGGGTGTTCAACTCGAGACCAAGACGGGGTCCTTCCTTCTCACCTATCAGGTAATGGGGTTGGCTCTCTCCTAGGAAATTCTGGGCTTCACACCCTACATACATGCTAGGTACATTTTGGTTCACTTAGATGGGGTTAGCATTTTAGGAGTATGCATGATTATTGCCATTTATCTATATGCCTATATATATTCACGGTTGTAGCACCATGGTAGAATTCTACCTTTATTACTCTGTCAGTGCTTGCAATCGTACATATCTGTTTCTGTCTAATGGTTGTCGCAGCACACACATTTTATACTAGAATAACGCTGGTTCAATAAATGCTTATTGAAGACGTCCCCATCGTTTATTCTGTTTATTTCTCTGAGACCAAGTGAGCCGAGTGACTGAGCGAAAAGTAGTACACTGTTTCCACGATCCTTGATGGATCAAGGGTTGTCATGTTCGATAATTGCAAGAGACTATTCTCTCCTTGGTAAGGTTAGGGGGCTTATGGTGGCACTGTGCGCTAGCTCATCTAAAGGCTAACACATCCTTTGGGGTGTCTTGAATCAGTCTCAACTCCAATCCCATAGTTATTGTTGTCTAAATGCACTGATCATTTCATAGGAACTACATAACAGTATGTGTCATATTTACTTGAGAATACTTGAATTTCAGTGGTTTTGTTCTTTTAAAATGGTATGTTTCAACTGCCATTTTCAAAGAACTATAATGTCATTTTCTCTTTGTTTTGTAAATTTTTTATGAATCTCTAAGGTTTTGCTAAGGTAGATTAAATGTTACTAGCTTCCTCACGTATAACTCCACTTTAATCTTTGGTGGAAGTCAAACAGGCTCAGGCTCTGGGTCGAAAAAAGTAAAATTTTGTTTTCAGTTTTCGGTCTTTGGGACCCTGAATAAAGGCCAGGGGATCAGAGAACCCCTACCCTTCCCCTAATATCTTATTTGTTTTTAATTTTCAGGACATAGGGACTTGGTAATGGTCGGCTCAACATTTGCTTTCAAGTTGCGGCCAGCCTGTCAGTTTGCTTGCTCCCACAAGACCATGACAACTGATTGGAAGAAAGCACTCACAATCGATCAGATCGCTCCAATTGTTTTATTTGCTAACATCTGGGACTCCTATGTAAGTCCTGCAGAACCAACTGTCAGTATAATTATAAAGTTTGTACCTTAATTTCTCATAAACTAGTTAACAGATTTACACCAAACCCCAAAAGCACACTTTCTAGGTGGAGATCAAGCTTTCTGTCAATTTTGGCGTATTTCCACTGACGGCTCCTCTGACAAGGCAGAGGAGCCTTACCCCACTGCTTTATGCCGTGTAAAAAAAGGAAAAATAAAATGATAATAACTTTAGGTTATTATCATTTGATTTTTTACCGTTGCGTCGTCTTTGTGGGGTGGGCTGCTCTCAGAGCAGGGAGAAGACTGGTTTGCATACCCTATGTGAGCATGAGTGTATAACCGGCCCTCTCGGGCCAGCCAAACAGTCTTATGCACAGAGCATGTTCTGCATGTAGGCTTTATTACAGCCTGCATTGAGAACATGCCCACCCCCAGCCCATGGCTGTGCTCCATGTCATGGCGCTTAGACTAATCGCAACGCTGTATTGCAGCGTTGTGATTGGGTGCATGGAGCATGGGAGCCCTGATGCTTACAGCTTCCCGTTTCCTCAAGAAGCCAGGAAGAGGACGCAGGAGAGGTGGCGGTGGCCAGCCAGCCAGCCGGCACGCCAGCCAGCCAGGAGGTAAGTAATTTTTTTTTGTTTACCCCAATCCCCCCTAACCCACCCCACTGCTGCTTCCAGGTAGCAGCCGCCACTGTTTAATTCTGGGAAGTCATTTGCTCTGGGTGCTTGTCTAATTTTTCTTATTTTTCCTATGGAAAATTCATGGGAAAAAATATTTTGCGATACCCCTTTTGTCTCAGTACCTGCTTAATGGATCACCTCGACATTTTCCAGGTAGGAGCAGAGATGGATTAACTAATTTTGGGAATGTTTTGTGAAGATTCATTAGTACAGCAGAAGAACAGCGAGCAGCAGGTACGTGTTTTTGTGTGTTTGTTTTGTTACTGCACCTTCTGCACTGCCTCACCACTTTTCCTAGATACTAGCAACTACTGCTTATTTATCCTTGAAATGATCTATGTTGCATTACGAGATCACAGATTTCTTTATTGGATTGTGTACTTAGATTTTAGTCCAGTTAAGTCTGATAACAAGGAGTACAGTAGTATACTAAGTAGTCCCTTAACTGTACGCTATGATGTTGTCCGGAAGAGAATTCTATCCTGTAGCCCTTTCACGCTAGCTGGAGAACCCATATGTCCTTTAATGACTGAAAGGAAGCTTTCCGACCCCTACTATCTCTGAATAGTAGAGCTGTAGGATTGGCTGGGGTAGAGAAAGGGATAGAGGTTTGTCTCCAGGATTTGTCTTTGAAGAGCATGCCAAGGCCATGTACCCTGCCTTGAAAGGGCTTTCTGGTTCCTTTTCCTGATGGCACATTCCCAAAGGTTTGACTGAAGCCAAGCCCTCTTCCCTTTAAAGGGGGTTTAAACGGGGTACAACATTTTCTGTCCTCTATAGACTTCATCGCCATCTCTTCTAGTTGGGTAGCAAACAGCTCCACTCCATTGAATGGGACATTTTATAGAAGAGCCTTTTAACAGTTATCTGCCTTTTAAGTTCTCATCCAGATACGGCTTCTAGAAGATATTGCTGAACCTGAAGCTGCTGCATCCACCAAAAGAGAACTGAAAATAAGGTCATAGAGAAATCTAACATCCTGCTCTATAGTTGAGAACCTGGAAGTGGCATCTCCCCTGCATTTCCTCTGCTGAGTCTTGTAAGTAATGCGGTACAAAAGGGGGTGGTGATGGACGGAGCATCGGAACCAACCAAACACTCACACCCAGTCAAAAGATCTGGGTTTGATCCATCACCGTTCTTTAGCCCACTCTGCCACCCCAGTTCAGACATGGCTATATGCAAATCAGTCTGACCCTGTGCCTCATGGGAACAGTCCAGCCCGAACTGCCAAGCCATGCCTTCCCTGGACCGGAAACAAGCTTCCAAGGACCAGTTTCTGGCATTACAGCCGTCTTCAGCCCGGCTTGCTTGAATCCAGTGGCAAAGTGAGCAAGGGACTCACGTCTGAGCATACCCTGCCACACTTATGGCAGCCAAAGCGGTACAAAAGGGGTGGTGATGGACGGAGCATCGGAACCAATCAAACACTCACACCCAGTCAAAAGATCTGGGTCTTGGAAGTAATGCAGCACGTTCATCACAGAGTAAGCATGTTTGACTGAGCCGTCTACCTTTTTATCCATCTGGTCAGGCAGAGAGGCTTCCTCTGAAACTATGGTGCTATGGTGCACCGGAAGCTAAGCTTCCCATCAGGGAGTCGACTGACTGTGGACGGAAACTCCTAGGAGAAGTTCTGGATTGGGTATATTTTAGACAGGAATCTGAGAAACCCCATCATCTCAACATCTGACCTCTCTCTAGAAACAGTGGCTGCTAGCACAGATCAGGGGTGGGGGATGCCGGGGGCAGGAAGGGGGTACACGGGGTAGAGGGTATAAATAAAAAAAAGGAAATAACTTAGCTTCTCGCTGCTTCTGCGCCATGTCTCTTCTCCGTAGTCCCTTGCTTTGGCCGAACAGGAAGAACACCCAGGCTCCCGGTCAGCCAATCACAACGCTGCTATGTAGCATTGTTATTGGTCTGAGCGATGTGGTTTTCGCACAGACGCTGACTGGGAACCTGGGCATGTTCTCCACACAGGCTGTAATGCTGCCTGCGTGGAGAACATGAAAGGTGCGCATGAATGTTTGGCCGGCCAAACATTCATGCGCACTTACAGTGTGCTCACCACTCCCCCTGCTCTTGTCATGACAGGAGCCCCACCCCGTAAAACTACCTGACATCAGGACAAAATAAAATGACGATAATATGAATTATTATCAGGGCGACGCTCCTCCGCCTTAGCGGAGAAGCCACTACTGTCTATAAAGGAGCCCACACATGGCCTTATGGACCTGCAAACTCCCAGGCTCTTGTGTCCTGTACTGCTTAAAACAGTCATCGTCTTCTGAAAAGGCCCCAGTATCAGGGAAGGCCTGATCCTCCCTGATGTGTGCATCTTGAATATATCGGTCTGAATCTTGAATTTATCAACCTTTCACCTCTTTATCATCTAAGTGGTCAGAGTCAGGATCCTAAGATGTAGAAGGTTTAGGACCATTTGGTAGAAGCTGGCCTTCCCAGGCGACAAAAGCTGCCTGCACAGGTCAATTTATCAAGAGACTCAACAGCTCCAAATCCTGAGAAGATGCACCTGCAGACTCAGCATACTCATCACCAGAAGGAGACTCCAGGTGTTCTTGTTTAGAGGCCTGCTTCCCCTCCATCATGCTACAGTCAGTGAAAAAGCAACCTTTGCACAGGTGCAGCATTTACACAGACACATCAGCATCAAGCTTGGGGTGAGCTGCCTTACACAACCATAGCTTTTACACACATTTAGCATCACAGACTGTAGTGTTACACTTTGTCCTTCTTTTATGTTCATTTCACATTTCAGGTACAGCATCTTTGTTAGGCATGCTGACACGCTCTGTTGGTTATATTTCTACTTGTTTACTTTCATGCTGGCTCATGCTCTGCATTGCTTCTCCATGGTATCCATCTGCAGTTAACCCTTACAGCATGGATTCCTTGGAGGCAGGACGTGTGAAACATGGGCTCCTGTATTTGTATCAATAAGCTCACGTTTGACACTTATTTGGAGACGACTCCTGATTCCATCCATTGCATCACGACACAGCCTTTCCAGACGTTCTAAAGGTGGCAGCTTTAACAACGGGAGCCTGGGTGCCTGCCTAGTCTACTCTGAAAAATACTGAGGGTAGGGGATACTTTTTGCACAGTTACACACACATACACAGTTTCCAATTTTTGGCTAAACAGGTCATTCACATAACTAACACCTGCTTTGTCACTACCCTCATCAGGATCGTGCATGAAACTGATGATGGGGCCAATTCACAGAACTAATCTGAGATAAAATCCTAAACTTACTACCTTTGTTATTCACAGAAGGCATTTAGTAGTAGTAAAGTTAGGACTCCTAACTTTACTACTACAAAACTGAGATAACATCCTAAACGTACTTCATTTGGTATTTACAGAAGGCATTTTAGTAGTAGTAAAGTTAAGACTCCTAATTTTACTACTACTAAATGCCTTTTGTGAATACCAAAAGTCGTAAGGTTAGGATTTTGTCTCAGTTTAGTAGTAGTAAAGTTAGGAGTCCTAACTTTACTACTATTAAGCCTTCTGTGAGTACCAAAAGTAGTAAGTTTAGGATTTTATCTCAGATTAGTTCGGTGAATTGGCCCCGTAGTCTTTAAAAACACTCATGAAATAACTTACAAGTAGTTTTACACCCAGGCCTTTAAGCAGCTCCGTACTGCGCTCTAGAGTAATAACATGTTCATAACAAGAACACTGGGCATGATATACTCTCAACGAACTGCCATTACATCTGAGGGGTGGACAAGCTCATTGACTGCTAACCAACACAAGTTGGTTAGCTCACACTTTGGATTCAGACACATTAACAGAAGAAAATTAGTTTTGACTGAAGAAACATTAATTTCGAAATCAACAGTGACTCTATACTGTGTCACTTGTCTGTTTTTTATGGTGTTGCAAAATCAAAGACACTTTCATTATGGCAGACATTATTTAGTTCCTAACAAAAAGAGGGACAGAGAGTGCTGTTTTACGGGGTCCAGCGTATGTGCCCTAAAGTTAGTAGACCAACTAAGAGAGTACACAGTTCCCCGGTGTTAAAAGTTTAGATAGATGAAACCAAGTGAGTCGGAACTAGAGTCCTCACGCACCAAGCAAGCTAGGTGTCATGCTTCCTCATATGGGCTCGCTCCTCGTCGGGTCGCCGGTGCAATACCCGACGGGCACCCATAAAGGGGCTCTGTAGCAGAGGTCTTTTGTTCCTGCCAAATGGTGCCGTGGGCGTGAGGGCCCTAGGGAAGGAAGTGGATAGTGTAGATGTGTGCATGTGGTTAAAAAAGGTTGGGTTGTCTACAACGGAATTTTAATAGAGTGGTAACCCACCTTGCTAAAAAGCAAAAGAGCGGCTGCTCTCTGGCGTAAGGGTCCAGGAGAGCAGAATCCTACTCTATATCAGTGGTCGACATGTTTCATGCAATTATGTTGGAAACGATACAGTGCATTTCTACAGGACCAAGAAAACTATCTACACTACTTGGTAAGGGTGAGTGCTGTCCACACCCCACTAATCAGTGTGCGAGAACGGATTCCCGCCAAGGCTATTGCAACCCGACTCCTGAGAAGCGTCTGCTTCGACGGTTTCCCTGGTCGTTGACACCTCACTGTAGATGTCTTGTCCTCGGTGGGACCAGAGCGGGAATCCTACCCTGACGCCTTTGCTGGGGTGCCAAGACATTATTTAGTTGTAATAAATATGTTTTTGTAATGAATTTTGTAATGAAATTTCACATTACATGCAAAATAATAATATGAATAATCATTATCATCGTGATAATAAAAAAGAAAAAAACATTTAACTTAATTCAGCGAATCACTGTGAAGTAAAAGGCAATTTTTCAGTGAAAGCACTGACCCTTCTACAATCACCCACACTGTTATGATTTACAAATGACCGCATCCCATTCCACATAGTGCACTCTCCACCAGCAGGGAGGGCCGGATCCCAGCCATGTCCAACCAAGGCCTGGTAGCGACCACCACAGATTAACCAATGGCCACGGGTGTACAAGCCAAGCACTTAGTCCAACAGCTAAAGAAAGCTGTTTGGGAAGCTTGCAGCTTGCAGCTCAGATCATGGAGGGTGTTTTTAAAACGTTTGAGTCTCAAATGTAAATATCTATGAGGTGCACCAACAGGCTTAATGGAACCTTTTATAGAAGACCGTAGCTCTGCCTTGAGGTGGGTAGACTAAATAACCTATTTATCTGCTGCGATGCAGATGTGGGTCTCAGCTACACCCCTGACAGTCCAACATGGAGGGCTTTGGGTCATACACGAGGAAGGCATGAGCTTGTGGAGGTGACTATGAAGCTGAGCATCCCTCTGCAAAACTAGTGTGACTTGTTTGTGAGAGCTTGGTATGCCACAGGGCTACAAACCTTGCTCATGACACCACAGATCACCTAGAGGCATCTCCAAATGTGAAGCCAGGCCAGCAGCCCTGCCAACATATTCAATCTATTCCATTCATTCCCAGTCACTCACAGCTTTTACATACATGTTGTTTCTTGTGATATGTACTCTCTTTTTTTATTTATAATATTAGTTTTTAAACGTGTAACTAAGAGTTGTTCATTTGCTGTTGTCATAATTGTGTGGAAAGACATCAATGATATTATGTAAAATTGTCCTTATTTTTAAACTGTGTATTTTAGGCCATTGTTTTAATCAATAAATCAAATTATATTTTTTGACAATAGGAGTTGTAGCGATTATCTGAAAGGGATATATGGTCGCACTTCTTATGTATGTAAAAGCTGTGAGTGACTGGGAATGAATGGAATAGATTGAATATAGAGGAGATATAGGATTACATTTTCTCCAAAGGAAACATCTTGTGATACTTTTGTATAAATACCCTATTCCTTTGGATAGTAAGGGGTTCCTCCTATTTTTTACTATTCTCTGTCATATCTTCCAGCTTCCTCAGGTAAACCCAGCATGTGGGAGGCAAGTTAATGTGAAAGAGAGAGAGACAGAGAGAGTGAGGAAAGAAAGATGAAAGAGATGAGAGAGCCAGGAGAAAGGAAGCGGGGCTAGTTTGTACATTTTTGCCATGAATGTTTTTGGTTCGAAGTTCGGCCTTGCGTGGGGTCAGTGGGTGAGAGCGTGCCCAGCCCCTCTGCATGCACCCTTTGCAGAGAACAAGCAACCTTATAGGTAAGACTCATGAAATGCACCTCAGTGGTACATTCGTGATCACCTGGGACTTGCACAGTGTGGACCTATATGTACATTGTTTTATTGCATTGCTGCCCCTTTTTGTGTGTGGCTCCATTCATACCTGGTAGTGTGAAAAGACACTGGGAGAAGCTTGGCTAACTAAGAGGCCTATTAGGATGGCGGACGGAAACGTGTTCCGTCCGCCATGGTCGCGGCAAAAACACTCTCGACCGCACCGTGGATAATCCGCGGTTGCGATTATGATATTTCTGTCAACAAACACCGTCCGTGGCAGACGGATCACACCAAAGACCGCCGTAAGCGGACGGTACCACAGAAACACCCTCCGCCGAAGACGAATATGACCGCGGAAATAGGCCCAACCGCCGCAATACCTGCGGAGGGTCCAGCCGCACGATTAGGATAACGCCGCTATCCCAACGGAACTCACCACCTCCCGCGACCGCCGCGGAAACAATGCTTTGACAAACGGAGCATGACTGCGGAAGGACCAAACGAACATCATCCCTGCCGTCAAACCGATTCTAAAATGGCGGACGGAAGTAAATAGAAAGCACACTAAACAGGACACACACCCACCTGAAACACCCACCCCAACAACTACACGCCCCAATGACAGCCCCCCAGCACAAAAACAAGCACCCAAGTCACCACACCCATAGAACACCTGACTGGCAACAACCATTGGGACACAACCACCACACAGAGTATAAAATGAATCCCTCCCATTACCACAATCCTTTGCATCACAGCATAGCTGCAAGAAAGAGGCAGAATAGCACAAACAGCAGACACACACAAACACACATACAACCTGCACACCAACACACCCACAACACAAACCCCCACAACACCATCCCTATATACCACACACCTGCACACCCCACCCCACCACACCAACACCTTGCACATCACACACCATGGCACCCAAAAAAAAAAACAAGTTCACAGACAGTGAGTTGAAGGTCATGGTGGATGAAATCATCCATGTCGAACCACATCTGTTCGGTACTCTAGTCCAGCAGACCACCTTAGAAACCAAAACCAACATGTGGGACTGGCCCGTGACCAGAGTGAATGCGTCAGGGACCGTGCCATGCACCAAACATGAGATCCAGAGGCGTTGGCACGACCTCAAGGCAAGGGTGAAAGGCATCAGGGCCAAGAACCACCTGCGGGCACAACACACTGGCGGCTGCACTCCCCCGGAGCCTATATCATTTTCAGAATGGGAGGAGAAGGTGCTGGGCATACTGCACCCTGGGAGCCTGGAAGGAATGGAACAGGGACTTGAGGCTGGTAAGTACAAACCAATGACCACTATCACACTGTCATGGTCTGCCTTGCACAACTGCCAACATACATCTCCCAGGCTCCAATCAATGCATGTGGACCACACAGTCACCCAAATGTGAAGTGCTGCCCTCAAATGCACCCACCATGAACAACCACTAATGTTGCCTCCTACGTTCACAGGCTTGCATGTTGTGAAAGCAGCCAACACCAGAACTCTCAACAGGCCCCCATGTTGACAGGGAGGGTGGTGGTGGGTTGTGGGTGTGAGAGACCAGCACTACAACTCCCAACAGGCCCCCATGTCTACAGGGAGGGTGGTGGTGGGTGGGGGTGTGATAGAGGTGGGTGGGGGGTAGGGGTGAGAGACCAGCACTACACTCCCAACAGGCCCCCATGTCTACAGAGAGGGTGGTGGTGGGTGGGGGGTGTGATAGAGGTGGGTAGGGGGGGTGAGAGACCAGCACTATAACTCCCAACAGGCCCCCCTGTCTACAGGGAGGGTGGTGGTGGGTGGGTGGTATGAGAGACCAGCACTACAACTCCCAACAGGCCCCCATGTCTACAGGGAGGGTGGTGGTGGGTGGGTGGTGTGAAAGACCAGCACTACAAATCCCAATAGGCCCCCATGTCTACAGGGAGGGTGGTGGTGGGTGGGGGTGTGTGAGAGAGGTGGGGGGGTATGAGAGGCCAGTACTACAACTCCCAACATGCCCCCATGTCTATAGGGAGGGTGGTGGTGGGTGGGGGTGTGAGAGACCAGCACTACAACTCCCAACAGGCCCCCATGTCTACAGGGAGGGTGGTGATGGGTGGGTGGTGTGAGAGACCAGCGCTATAACTCCCAACACGCCCGCATGTCCACAGGGAGGGTGGTGGTGGGTGGGGGGAGTTAAAGAGGTGGGTGGGGGTTGTGAGAGACCAGCACTACAACTCCCAAAAGGCCCCAATGTCTACAGGGAGGGTGGTGGTGGGTGGGGGGTGTGAGAAACCAGCACTACAACTCCCAACAGGCCCCCATGTCTACAGGAAGGGTGGTGGTGGGTGGGGGGTGTGAGAGAGGTGGGTGGGGGGTATGAGAGACCAGCACTACAACTCCCAACAGGCCCCCATGTCTACAGGGAGGGTGGTGGTGGGTGGGGGGTGTGAGAGAGGTGGGTGGGGGGTGTGAGAGACCAGCACTACAACTCCCAACAGGCCCCCATGTCTATAGGGAGGGTGGTGGTGGGTGGGGGTGTGAGAGAGGTGGGTGGGGGGTATGAGAGACCAGCACTACAACTCCCAACAGGCCCCCATGTCTACAGGGAGGGTGGTGGTGGGTGGGGGGTGTGAGAGACCAGCACTACAACTCCCAACAGGCCCCCATGTCTACAGGTAGGGTGGTGGTGGGTGGGTGGTGTGAGAGACCAGCACTACAACTCCCAACAGGCCCCAATGTCTACAGGGAGGGTGGTGGTGGGTTAGGGTGTGAGAGAGGTGGGTGGGGGGTGTGAGAGACCAGCACTACAACTCCCAACAGGCCCCCATGTCTACAGGGAGGGTGGTGGTGGGTGGGTGGTGTGAGAGACCAGCACTACAACTCCCAACAGGCCCCCATGTCTACAGGGAGGGTGGTGGTGGGTGGGGTGTGTGAGAGAGGTGGGTGGGGGGTGTGAGAGACCAGCACTACAACTCCCAACAGGCCCCCATGTCTACGGGGAGGGTGGTGGTGGGTGGGGGGTGTGATAGATGTGGGTGGGGGGTGTGAGAGACCAGCACTACAGCTCCTAACAGGCCCCCATGTCTACAGTGAGGGTGGTGGTGGGTGGGTGGTGTGAGAGACCAGCACTACAACTCCCAACAGGCCCTCATGTCTACAGGGAGGGTGGTGGTGGGTGGTTGGTGTGAGAGACCAGCACTACAACTCCCAACAGGCCCCCATTTCCACAGGGAGGGTGGTGGTGCGTGGGGGATGTGAGAGAGGTGGGTGGGGGTGAGAGACCAGCACTACAACTCCTAACAGGCCCCCATGTCTACAGGGAGGGTGGTGGTGGGTGGGGGGGTGGGAGACTAGCACTACAACTCCCAACAGGCCCCCATGTCTACAGGGAGGGTGGTGGTGGGTGGGTGGTGTGAGAGACCAGCACTAAAACTCCCAACAGGCCCCCATGTCTACAGGTAGGGTGGTGGTGGGTGGGGGGGGGTGAGAGACCAGCACTACAACTCCCAACAGGCCCCCATGTCTACAGGGAGGGTGGTGGGGGTGATAGAGGAGGATGGGGGTGTGAGAGACCAGCACTACAACTCCCAACAGGCCCCCATGTCTACATGGAGGGTGGTGGTGGGTGGGGGTGTGAGAGAGGTGGGTGGGGGTTTGAGAGACCAGCACTACAACTTCCAACAGGCCCCCATGTCTATAGGGAGGGTGGTGGTGGGTGGGGGGTGTGAGAGACCAGCACTACAACTGCAACAGGTCCCCATGTCTACAGTTAGGGTGGTGGTGGGTGGGTGGTGTGAGAGACCAGCACTACAACTCCCAACATGCCCCCATGTCTCCAGGGAGGGTGGGGGTGGGTGGGGGTGTGAGAGAGGTGGGTGGGGGGTGTGAGAGACCAGCACTACAGCTCCCAACAGGCCCCCATGTCTATAGGGAGGGTGGTGGTGGGTGGGGGGTGTGAGAGAGGTGGGTGGGTGGTGTGAGAGACCAGCACTACAACTCCCAACAGGCCCTCATGTCTACAGGGAGGGTGGTAGTGGGTGGTTGGTGTGAGAGACCAGCACTACAACTCCCAACAGGCCCCCATGTCTACAGGGAGGGTGGTGGTGCGTGGGGGATGTGAGAGAGGTGGGTGGGGGTGAGAGACCAGCACTACAACTCCTAACAGGCCCCCATGTCTACAGGGAGGGTGGTGGTGGGTGGGTGGTGTGAGAGACCAGCACTACAACTCCCAACAGGCCCCCATGTCTACAGGTAGGGTGGTGGTGGGTGGGGGGGTGAGAGACCAGCACTACAACTCCCAACAGGCCCCCATGTCTACAGGGAGGGTGGTGGGGGTGATAGAGGAGGATGGGGGTGTGAGAGACCAGCACTACAACTCCCAACAGGCCCCCATGTCTACATGGAGGGTGGTGGTGGGTGGGGGGGTGAGAGAGGTGGGTGGGGGTTTGAGAGACCAGCACTACAACTTCCAACAGGCCCCCATGTCTATAGGTAGGGTGGTGGTGGGTGGGGGGTGTGAGAGACCAGCACTACAACTGCAACAGGTCCCCATGTCTACAGTTAGGGTGGTGGTGGGTGGGTGGTGTGAGAGACCAGCACTACAACTCCCAACATGCCCCCATGTCTACAGGGAGGGTGGGGGTGGGTGGGGGTGTGAGAGAGGTGGGTGGGGGGTGTGAGAGACCAGCACTACAGCTCCCAACAGGCCCCCATGTCTATAGGGAGGGTGGTGGTGGGTGGGGGGTGTGAGAGAGGTGGGTGGGGGGTGTGAGAGACCAGCACTACAACTCCCAATAGACCCCCATGTCTACAGGGAGGGTGGTGGTAGGTGGGGGGTATGAGAGATTAGCACTACAACTCCCAACAGGCCCCCATGTATACAGGAAGGGTGGTGGTGGGTGGGTAGTGTGAGAGACCAGCACTACAACTCCCAACAGGCCCCCATGTCTACAGGGAGGGTGGTGGTGGGTGGGGGGTGTGAGAGAGGTGGGTGGGGGTGTGAGAGACCAGCACTACGACTCCCAACAGCCCCCATGTCTACAGGAAGGGTGGTGGTGGGTGGGGGGTGTGTGAGACCAGCACTACAACTCCCAACAGGCCCCCATGTATACAGGGAGGGTGGTGGTGGGTGGGTGGTGTGAGAGACCAGCACTACAACTCCCAACAGGCCCCCATGTCTACGGGTAGTTGGTTGGGGGGTGTGATAGAGGTGGGAGAGGGTATGAGAGACCAGCACTACAACTCCCAATAGGCCCCCATGTCTACAGGGATGGTGGTGGTGGGTGGGGGGTGTGAGAGAGGTGGGAGGGGTATGAGAGACCAGCACTACAACTCCCAACAGGCCCCCATGTCTATAGGGAGGATGGTGGTGGGTGGGGGAGGTGAGAGACCAGCACTACAACTCCCAACAGATCCCCATGTCTACAGGGATGGTGGTGGTGGGTGGGTGGTGTGAGAGACCAGCACTACAACTCCCAACACGCCCCCATGTCTACAGGGAGGGTGGTGGTGGGTGGGGAGTGTGAGAGAGGTGGGTGTGGGTGTGAGAGACCAGCACTACAACTCCCACCAGGCCCCCATGTCTACAGGGAGGGTGGTGGTGGGTGGGGGGTTTGAGAGACCAGCACTACAACTCCCAACAGGCCCCCATGTCTACAGGGAGGGTGTTGGTGGGTGGGGGGTGTGAGAGACCAGCACTACAACTCCCAACATGTCCCCATGTCCCATCCCAGAGCAAGATGGAGTCTGCCCACCATTTGCTGACCAGTGCATCTCCTCTTTCAAACTTACAGGTAGGTAGACATCTTCACAGGGGCACCATCCAATAGCAGGACAGGACCACACATATCCAAGTATTGTCCCCCCACCTCCACACCACCATATTTCCCAGTACTGTCAACCACACCAACATGATGACAACAACAACCATGTCCTGATTCCATAGTGATTTGTAATGTTACAACAAAAAACCTGTCATGTCCACAGCATTGATTCTGAAATTCTTGTCCCTCAGGTGATCGCACCTTGACATGCGAAACCAGCAACCGCCATCACCAGTCACCCCCCTCACAGCCAGGACTCTCTGGTGAAGAACCCATGGACACCTCGGGTGCAGAGGACGATGCTGGCCAAAGCACACTCCCAGTGCCATCAGGCTCCCAGGACATCCCGGCCTCCACCACCTTGGCCAGTGTCACAACACCAACACCTGCCATTGTGAGCTGTGCAGCTACCACCACCACCACCACCACTCCTGCCTGTGCCACCCTGCCTGACCCTTCGTCCGATGATGGGCCATCGACATCTCAGGCTAGCAGGGAGAGGGGACGGGAGAGGACACAGGTGAGGCCACAGCTCACAAACAGGAGTGCAGGTGCTAGGCGAGATCGGGAACGAGACCCACCCCATCCTGGGACCGAGACCCTGGATGCCATCACCAGAGTCCATGCCTCCTATGAGCGGTCGCAGGCACAGGCGGATCGGGCACACCAAGACTCGCTACAGTACTGCCAGCTGTTGCGGTCCATGGACACCCGCATGGGCAAATTGTTGACCTCATGGGGCAGCAAACTGCTCTTTGGAGGGAGTGGTTATCCCGCGCCACACCACCTCCCCCTCCCCCAAGGGCCCAGCTGGACAGGTCACCAACACCACCGCCACCATCCCCTGAGGATACTGACAGGGAGGTCGTCCCTGAACAACCTGCCCCCACAGCTGTCTCCGCACAGGCTCCAAGACGGAGGGGCCGTCCGAGGCTGGATACAGCTGAGAGCAGTGGCAACGCACCATCCACCCGCTCGAAGAGGGGCCGCCACTGACTTCACCCTTCCTTGAGCCTGCCATTCACTCTGCGAAATATCTTGCCCCACAATGCCAAGCATTGGCACACATCTGTTGGACTAGGTGTACATCACACAATGTGGTGTCCCCACTGTGTTTTTATCTGCCATGACCTTCAACTCTCACTTCCCCCCACCTATTTGTAAATATGCACTAACATTAATCCACAACCTGTAAATAAACACCACGTAAACACTCAATGCTGTGTGACCTCCATGTTTTAATCACATGTTTGTCTTATCATTTGTCATTACCAGGTGCAGGGATCAATGTACTTGAGGATCATGCCTCTGTGGGAGTGACCTAGGGATAATGAGAGAACAACAAGCACTGGTCAGGAAACTGAATCACACACATCACACCACACCGTACTGCAACATCCCACAAACCACACTCATCACTAATTAAGTGGATCACAGGACACACATCAGGGAGCATTGCATGTACACCATCTCATACACCCATTTGCGAACAGAACATACCAGAACAGGCAGCATTCACACACCACATCAACCCATCACCAGCAGACATACATCACGCATTGAACAGCAGCACAAGAGGTAGTTACTCACATTCAAGGAAAGTAACGAGCAATGGTCTGACGCCTCTGGTCCACACCTTCTTCCTCCCCACTATCCTCATCAGTGGACATGGGTGGGATGGGAGGCAGAGCAACCTGTTGGTCTGCAGGGTCCATGATCAGTTCAATATTATTGTGCAAGGCCAGGTTGTGGAGCATGCAGCAGGCAATCACTATTTTGAATACTTTGCCTGGTGAGTATGGCAGGGCCCCTCCGTTTTTATCCAGGCAGAGAAACCTAGACTTCAGCAGTCCAAAAGTACGTTCTACCACCCGATGTGTCCTCCCATGGTTCTCATTATAACGCATTTCACCAGAGGTAGTAGGATTCCGTATGGGGCTCAGCAGCCACGGGCGGTTTGGGTAAGCAGAGTCGCCTAGGTGGGGGGATGACAGACACATACATCATTACCAGGATTGGTGGGAACAGCATGGCACACATACAACACAGTAGTCCTCACAGCACACTCACCTACAAGCCATGCACGTTCTTGATGCAGATTAGCCATCAGTTGGGGGAGAATGCTGCTCCGCAGGATGTGGGAGTCATGTGCCGAACTGGGAAATCTGGCACACACATGGGAGATGATGTTTGTCAGCCAGGCACACCACTTGATCGTTGATCGAATCATAGTGCTTCCGATTGTGATATACGGGTTCACGTGCCTGAGGTGGAATGAGACCAATATGTGTGCCATCAATGGAACCCACTACGTGTGGGATCTGGCCCAGGGCATAGAAGTCACCTTTCACTGCAGCCAGCTCTGCCGGACGTGGGAAATGGATGTAATCATTCTTGTAATGCATTATGGCATTCAGAACATCCCGAAGTACCATGCTGAACATGGATTGTGACATCCCCCCGGCATGACCAAATGTGTACTGGAAAGTGCCTGTTGCAAAGAAGTGAAGTGCCGCCATCACCTTTGCTCTGGGTGTAATAGCTCCTGGATATGTCCTGCGTAGCTGCAGATGAGGTGCCAATTGGGCTACAAGCTCCTGCAATCTCCGAAGGTCAAGCCGGAATTTGCGGATCACCTCCTCGTCAACCATGTCCTCCAGCACAGTGTATGGTCGATGCACATTTGGAGCCCTCCTGTGTGGGAGTAGATGGGAGCAGATGTCAATTGACCAACACCGCACAGCTGTGCCACACTATCACATCTTGACCAACACAATACAAATAATACATGATGCAGACACTGATTGTATGTGTGACATGACCAAAATATAAGGCACTACAGACAACTACTCACACAATGTTCACCCACAAACAACATCCTGTGTGCAAACATGTCCAATGTTACGTGCATACATGTTGAAAGAACAGCCAACATCACATGACTGAGGGCCTAAGTGTGGACAAGCGTCCCCACAGACACACATGGACGTGCACACACAACACGAACATGGAACACACCCTCCTTGACTTCATGCACCCATGACCCCATCTACAATGCTGGGCATCCACACATGACATGCATGGGCATACAACAGGCGACACACATACGCATATACAGAATGCATGTATACCCCCATCATTGCTACTTGCACACACAAGCCACACACTCACAACAGCTTCTGAATGTGGGTACACAGCCTTGATGTACTGTGTAGATGTGTACAAATAGAAACGTGTGTCCTCAAAACCAAGACGTCAACACATCGCCATGCACATCTGACGCAACTTGGGTGCACATCACTTGCCTTTGCTAACCACTGGCAAGGTCAATAGTATGACCACACATGCAACAAAGGGATATAAATGACACACGTGGACACGGGCCATTGACTTGACATAATGATTCTTGATGCATTCCGGTCATGTCCTGACACACATGTACAACTATGAACATTACATCTGTGCGGAGACATACATTGTGTGTACACACGCCATCCAGGTACGCCTTCCCCCAACACAGAAGATGATCCTTGATACTGCAATTGTGCATAGCATATGCTGCATGGTCAAGGACCATCAGGGTCACACCCCGCCAAACGCATGTGCGCTCTACCGCGACGGTGCATCTTTTGAAAATCATCACTCACTGGCATCGCAATGGCGGAGCACGCATTCCGCGGGGCGGGAAAGGCTAACACATACATTTGAATGTGCAAGTGGAAATGGCAGTTGGTACCCCCCTTACAGTCACATTGCAGCATCCATTTCAGACCGCCGGCCCTGGCCGGTCACCCACCGCTGGCCCTGGCCGGTCACACACTGCCGGCCCTGGCCGGGCACCCACCGCCGGGTGCTGGCGGTGGGTGACCGCCCTGTGCATTGAGGTCACCCTGGCATGGACGGCCCTGGCCGGTCACCCACCGCCGGCCCAGGCCGGTCACCCACTGCCGGCCCTGGCCAGTCACCCACCGCCGGCCCTGGCTGGTCACACACCGCTGGCCCTGGCCGGTCACCCACCGCCGGGTGCTGGTGGTGGGTGACCGGCCTGTGCATTGAGGTCACCCTGGCATGGATGGCCCTGGCCGGTCACCCACTGCCGGCCCTGGCCGGTCACACACCGCTGGCAGCACCCGGCGGTGGGTGACCGGCCAGGGCCGGCGGTGGGTGACTGGCCAGGGCCGGCGGTGGGTGACCGGCCAGGGCCATCCATGCCAGGGTGACCTCAATGCACCGGGCGGTCACCCACCGCCAGCACCCGGTGGTGGGTGAGCGGCCAGGACCATCCATGCCAGGGTGACCTCAATGCACAGGGGGATCACCCACTGCCAGCACCCGGCGGTGGGTGACCGGCCAGGGCCAGCGGTGTGTGACCCGCCAGGGCCATCCATGCCAGTGTGACCTCAATGCACAGGGAGGTCACCCACCGCCAGCACCCGGCAGTGGGTGACCGGCCAGGGCCATCCATGCCAGGGTGACCTCAATGCACAGGGCGGTCACCCACCGCCAGCACCCGGCAGTTGGTGACCGGCCAGGGCCGGTGGTGGGTGACCGGCCAGGGCCATCCATGCCAGGGTGACCTCAATGCACAGGGCGGTCACCCACCGCCAGCACCCGGTGGTGGGTGACCGGTCAGGATCCGCGTTGGGTGACAGGCCAGGGCCGGCAGTGGGTGACCGGCCAGGGCCATCCATGCCATGGTGACCTCAATGCACAGGGCGGTCACGCACCGCCAGCACCCGGCGGTGGGTGACCGGCCCGGGCCGGCAGTCTGCGGTGGGTGCTGCAATGTGACTGTAAGGGGGGTACCAACTGCCATTTCCACTTGCACATTCAAATGTATGTGTTAGCCTGCCCTGCCCCCGTGGAATGCGTGCTCCGCCATAGCGACGCCAGTGGGTGATTAATTTCAAATGATGCACCATCGCGGTAGCGCGCACATGCGGTTGCCGGTGTGTGACCGTGACGGTCCTTGCACATTTAGCGAATGGAAACAGGTAACGCGGGGCGCTTAAGCGCATTCAAAAATAGCGGAAGCCGTGCACTGCCACACCAGGGCCAGTCATTGGCTCATTTTGAATGAGGCATCCCGGGAAAACCAATTGCTGCAGACGTGTGCCACTGATATGAGCTCAGGGCCCTATAAATGTGTGAATTTCAGCAGCACACATTCACTGCTTCCAGCCACTGCTGCCTGCACCCATCACCTCGACCTGCTGCTGCTGAGTTATCCAACAACTGCTGCTGTTGTGCCACAGTCCTGGACCTTGCCATGCCGAGAGTGTGAGAGATCCGGTCTCGTCCCTTCACCGCAGCGGGACTGGATGTCCTTGAGGACGGTGTGCGCAGCCACATTGAACGGCTCTACGGTGCCCCCGGACAGGTGGTAAGTGCAGTGGGGGACATGTTGGTGTGCATGAGGTGGTCACTGACTCCTGGCTTCTGCTATCTTGGCGGTGTGCTGTGGGACCTTCACATGTGTTGTACTGTGCATGGCTGCTGAAAGATACGTGTTGCTACTATGTTTGTGAATGTCCAACTGTCCACTGACGTTCCCCTCTTGTCTCCCATGATGGTAGGTTAAGCTGCACCTTCTCAAGGCTGTGTGGAGGACCATAGCACGTGATGTACGGGCAGTGGGGGTGTGCAATAGACAACACACACACTGCCACAAGCACTGGGACGACATCTCCAGGCTCAGCAAGAATGTGGCGGAGATGACACTGGGGGTGATTCCAAGATCAACCCGGCTTGCACGACGCACCATGACCCCTCTAATGCACCGTATCATAGCTGTGACGCATCCTGACCTGTCCACCCGGCTGAGAGGGGATCAGCAGCAAACTAGCGGTAAGCAGACTGAATGTGTCTGTGACTTGTGAGTGCATGCATGTATTGCTGCTCAGACACAGTAGTGACATACGTGGTGCGTATGTTTTGCTGCAATTGCATGTTGGTGCCATTAGCGGAGTGAGCATTAGCATCCATGTCCGCCAGGTGGACATACCAGTTGCATTGTAGTGCAGGGTCCCAGGACATGCCCTTGAGGTCTGTGGTTCCATGGCATCACATGTGTGGTGGTCTGCATGCACTTGCCCTGTTTGTTTGATGTACATGTTTCACAGGCATCCCCCGTTCTTTGACATGAGGATGTCTGATAGGGGTGGTTTGTGTCCAGGATGGGTGCTACATGTTAGTTGACTGTAACGAAAGTTGTGATTTTGTAACCTTCAGTACGTGAGTGTGGCACTTAGGTAAACCTCTTTTCTCTCTCTTTCAGATTTGGCCGAGGGCACTAACCCACAGACGACTGAGATGAGTGGTGGCAATGCATCCAGATCCGAGATCACACACACGCAGACTGAGACTGAAGAGAGCAGCCCCGGAGAGGGGGATAGAACTGTCCCTGAGCACTCACATGTGGAGACACCATGGTCCTCATCTTCAGACAGTGGCGGTGAGTCAGCACTGTTGGTAGACACAGGGAGTGGTAAAGCAACACCTTCAGTAGGTACACAGCACACAGGGCCCACACTGCCACCAACTGCAACAAGTACTGCTGGTGCTCACCAGAGTAGGGGGAGCAGAGTTGCCTTCGGTGCAGGCACCGCTGCCCCTGCCTCTGTGACACAAAGTGCCCTTTGTGTTGAGGCTGTTGATCTGCTGCGACAGCTGTGTGTAGGGCAGACCAACATGATCAATGCATTCCAAGACCACGATAGGAAGTTGGGGCAGGTGGGAGCATTCATGGAGGGGATGCATGGCGATGTTGCTGGTCTCCACAGAACAGTTCAGTCATTAGCCAACACAGTGTCTGCAGCCATTCAACAGTCGCATGGACAAGGTTCTACATCAGTTCCCCCATCCACACCACTTGATGTCTCAGAGTAGAGTGGCATTTCAGACCAGGCTTCATTTTCTTGGTATTGCACTAGAAGCAGCCACAGGCAGCAAGGCAGGGCACGGAGGGCACAGACACCATCCCCTAGGACAAGGAAATCTTTCACCGAACACAACATCAGCTACCCTGGAGTTGACACACATGATCCTCAAGGGGTGTTGGGGGACAGGGATTCACATGTAACACAGGCTTCCCCCTCAAAAGGTACTCCCAAAGCCAGGGACACTCCCAAGGACAAGGACACTTCAAAGGAAAGGGCACCTCCCAAGGCCAGGGACACTCCAAGGACAAGGACACCTCAAAGGACAGGGCACCTCCCAAGGCCAGGGACACTCCCAAGGACAAGGACACTTCAAAGGAAAGGGCACCTCCCAAGGCCAGGGACACTCCCAAGGACAAGGACACCTCAAAGGATAGGGCACCTCCCAAGGCCAGGGACACTCCCAAGGACAAGGACACTTCAAAGGAAAGGGCACCTCCCAAGGCAAGGCACACTCCCATGGACAAGGACACCTCACAGGACAGGGAACCTCCCAAGTCCAGGGACACTCCCAGGGACAAGGACACTTCAAAGGACAGGTACACTACAATGGACAGGGACACTACAAAGGACAAGCCAACTCCCAGGGACAGAGCACCGCCCACGAATAAGGCACATTCCATAGACAGGAAACCTCCTACGGCCAAGTCACCTCTCAGGCCAAGGGTTCTCCCATGGACACGAGCTCCACCAAGGCAAGGCATACATCACCCCTGCGTCCCCTGAGGCTGGTGTTGGTGAAGGAACGTAAAACACATGTGTCAGCGGTGGAGTCCCCCCATACCTCTACTCCCATCCACAGTCCGCTGAAGCAGAGGAAGGAGTACACTGTTGTTGCATCCCCCATTACACATGATGCAGAGGGCAGAAGGCAGGGCCACAGCAAACGTCAAGCAGGGTCCAGCACATCCCCAGAGAGTAGACTCCCACCAGCACATGAACAACCTTTGATGGGTGATGTTTCTGATGAGGCCACACCACTTACCAGTCCAGTCATGTCCAGTGTGCCCCTACATATCCCAAAGAAACGGAGACACACACCAGTGACACCTGACCACCCCAATGTCGCTCCAGTACAGCTGTCATCAGCTCCCAGAGCCACCCTGCCTCCTGGCCCATACAGCCATGTGGCTCATCATTTCAGTGGTCCTATTGGGTCAGCTGCTGTTCACTCCCATGTGTCAGATAGTGGCACTGTGTCTGTTGTTCGCTGTCATGCCTCATGTAGTAGCACTGTGTCCGTTGTGCCTTCTCTTGTTTCAGGTACTGCCACTGTGTGTGTCCGCCACTCTCATGTCTCAGATGCTGGCATGGTATATGTTGGTCACTGTACAGGGACATGTCCTGGCAGTGTGTCTGGGTCTGTGGCTCATGTGTCAGTCACTAGAGCTGTTGCTATGTCTTACACTCCTGTATCTGGATCTATGGCTCATGTGTCAGTCACTAGAGCTGTGGCTGTGTCTCACGCTCCTGTATCTGGTGCTGGCAGTGTGTCTGGGTCTATGGCTCATGTGTCAGTCACTACATCTGTGGCTGTGTCTCACACTTCTGTTTCTGGTGCAGGCAGTGTGTCTGGGTCTATGGCTCATGCGTCAGTAACTAGAGCTGTGGATGTGTCTCACACTCCTGTTTCTGGTGCTGGCAGTGTGTCCGAGGCGACTAGGTAAAGCAGTCCACCAGATTCTGTGCTGTGAGGTGTAGTTCCCATCACTCACACGTCATTGGACTTGGTGTCTAGATTGTCCATTGTAACCACCCTTGCATTATTAATGTCCATGGGACAGGGCCCTTGACCCACGTACTTGTGTTGCCTCAGATGTACTTGTTCTGTTCTGAGCACTGCCCTGTTGCTGTTATGATACTGCATTGTGCCCTCTCATGTGCTGCCTCTGATGTACCTGCTCTGTTATGGACACTGTCCTGTTGCTGTTATGATACTGCATTGTGCCCTCGCATGTGCTGCCTCTGATGTACCTGCTCTGTTCTCTGCCATGGACTGTTGATGCACTTAGCCCCTCTCATGTGATGCCTCTGATGTACCTGTGCCTTGCCATGGACTGTTGATGCACTTAGCCCCTCTCATGTGCTGCCTCTGATGTACATGCTCTGTTATGGACACTGCCCTGTTGCTGTTATGATACTGCATTGTGCCCTCTCATGTGCTGCCTCTGATCTACCTGTGCCTTGCCATGAACTGTTGATGCACTTAGCCCCTCTCATGTGCTGCCTCTCATGTACCTGTGCCTTGCCATGGACTGTTGATGCACTTAGCCCCTCTCATGTGCTGCCTCTGATGTACCTGTGCCTTGCCATGGACTGTTGATGCACTTAGCCCCTCTCATGTGCTGCCTCTGATGTACCTGCTCTGTTATGGACACTGCCCTGTTGCTGTTATGATACTGCATTGTGCCCTCTCATGTGCTGCCTCTGATGTACCTGCTCTGTCCTCTGCCATTGACTGTTGATGCACTTAGGCCCCCTCATGTGCTGCCTCTGATGTACCTGTGACTTGCCATGGACTGTTGATACACTTAGCCCCTCTCATGTGCTGCCTCTGATGTACCTGCTCTGCTCTCTGCCATGGACTGTTGATGGTTTTAGCCCCTCTCATGTGCTGCCTCTGATGTACCTGTGCCTTGCCATGGACTGTTGATGCACTTAGCCCCTCTCATGTGCTGCCTCTGATGTACCTGTGCCTTGCCATGGACTGTTGATGCACTTAGCCCCTCTCATGTGTTGCCTCTGATGTACCTGCTCTGTTATGGACACTGCCCTGTTGCTGTTATGATACTGCATTGTGCCCTCTCATGTGCTGCCTCTGATGTACCTGTGCCTTGCCATGGACTGTTGGTGCACTTAGCCCCTCTCATGTGCTAACTCTGATGTACCTGCTCTGTTCTCTGCCATGGACTGTTGATGCACTTAGCCCCTCTCATGTGCTGCCTCTGATGTACCTGTGCCTTGCCATGGACTGTTGATGCACTTAGCCCCTCTCATGTGCTGCCTCTGATGTACCTGCTCTGTTCCGAACACTGCCCTGTTGCTGTTATGATACTGCATTGTGCCCTCTAATGTGCTGCCTCTGATGTACCTGCTCTGTTCTCTGCCATGGACTGTTGATGCACTTAGCCCCTCTCATGTGCTGCCTCTGATGTACCTGTGCCTTGCCATGGACTGTTGTGCACTTAGCCCCTCTCATGTGCTGCCGCTGATGTACCTGCTCTGTTATGGACACTGCCCTGTTGCTGTTATGCTACTGCATTGTGCCCTCTCATGTGCTGCCTCTGACGTACCTACTCTGTTCTCTGCCATGGACTGTTGATGTACTTAGCCCCTCTCATGTGCAGCCTCTGATATACCTGTGCCTTGCCATGGACTGTTGATGCACTTAGCCCCTCTCATGTGCTGCCTCAGATGTACCTGCTCTGTTCTGAACACTGCCATGTTGCTGTTATGATACTGCATTGTGCCCTCTCATGTGCTGCCTCTGATGTACCTGCTCTGTTCTGAACACTGCCCTGTTGCTGTTATGATACTGCATTGTGCCCTCTCATGTGCTGCCTCTGACGTACCTGCTCTGTTCTCTGACATGGACTGTTGATGCACTTAGCCCCTCTCATGTGCTGCCTCTGATGTACCTGCTCTGTTATGGACACTGCCCTGTTGCTGTTATGATACTGCATTGTGCCCTCTCATGTGCTGCCTCTGATGTACCTGTGCCTTGCCAAGCACTGTTGATGCACTTAGCCCCTCTCATGTGCTGCCTCTGATATACCTGTGCCTTGCCATGGACTGTTGATGCACTTAGCCCCTCTCATGTGCTGCCTCAGATGTACCTGCTCTGTTCTGAACACTGCCCTGTTGCTGTTATGATACTGCATTGTGCCCTCTCATGTGCTGCCTCTGATGTACCTGTGCCTTGCCAAGGACTGTTGATGCACTTAGCCCCTCTCATGTGCTGCCTCAGATGTACCTGCTCTGTTATGAACACTGCCCTGTTGCTGTTATGATACTGCATTGTGCCCTCTCACGTGCTGCCTCTGATGTACCTGCTCTGTTATGGACACTGCCCTGTTGCTGTTCTGATACTGCATTGTGCCCTCTCATGTGCTGCTTCAGGTGTACCTGCTCTGTTCTACCCAGTGCCCTCGCTCCTGGCTACTCTAGGATTGAACCACTATTATGTGCAATAAAGCAAGTTAATCATGTGTAGTGGTTTGTCTTTGTCATTCCTGGTTGTCTCCTTGCATTGTTGATATATTGGTGCTATCGTAAATGCTGTTTCCCCAACATGACCCTCCCCCTCCCCACGTCACGGCCCCAGAAGGTACTCCCCTTCCGACAGCAATTGGTGTGTTAGCGTACCTGCGTCGTCGGCGGCGGCGGCGACGGTCCATGACTTGCTGGTGGTGAAGCAGGAAGAGCATAGGAAATGCATGTAGCGCTCTGTCCATGACGGCGATCTGCCTGTGGTGGGTATCTCTGCAATGTTTTGCCTCTCCGCTGTGGTGAATCCTCCGTGTTCAGGCAGGTTGTTTTTCCGCAGCGATTTGATGTGTGTTTTCCGCCATCGTGATTTAGAGGACGGTCAGAGACGTCATTCCGTACGGCGGTGTCTCTGGATTGGTTACGTCCGCTGCGGGGTCGGGTATATTTCCGCGGCGGTGCGTGCTCTTCTGTGGTGTACGGACATTTGACAGTGCTTCCCATTCTAATATGGTGGACGGACTGCCCGCGTGTGGCGGACTGTAAAAAGGCATTTTCCGCATACTCCAGGACGGCGGTCGGCCTTCCGTACGCCATCGTAATCAACCCCTAAGTCATTATATAGATTTCTCTGTTTAAACTCTGAAAATATTGATCAACAAGCAAAGTAAGAGGCATGATATGGTAGAATAAGAGCTTCTAAAAATGCCATTTGCATCAATATCTTCTCTGGTATTCTAATTTTTACGAAAAAAGTTCGAGACATTGGGGAAAAGTGTGGTGATACAAAAAGAAAAGGCTTAGGAACGTGAAACTTATAAGCAATTTAGGGGGCCACCGTTTTATCCAACTTACTATCTTCTTGATACAAATCCTGAAAAAAAGAAAAAAAGCACCCCCTATCTTTTCGTCTCTCGATAGAGCAGTGACCCCATCTGTACTGTCAATTTGTTTAATCAGGTTGCGCGTCCTGTCAGACTTAGCCTTCCTCGCCAGGAGCGGGCCTGCACCTTCCCCGTACTCAAAATGGGCAAGCTTACTCGCCTCTCATCTGCTTGTGACCCTAGTCCGAAGAATAGTGTCTAACTGATCCTTTAGTTTACCGAATATTTCTAAATTTTCCTGATGCTTCTCAGAGTCGACCCCTCTATTTAGACTCAAATCTACTATGTTCATCTCTGTAATGTCTGTTCTTAAAACACACCCTACTTTTATTCATACCCCTTAAAAAGCCTTTAAGGAGTCCCAAACCACCCAAGTCACAGCCGAGCCCAATTTCACCTTCAAAAAACAGTCAGTCTCCTGAAATAAATACTTCATCTCCTCACCATCAAGAAGTAGAGTTTGATCGAACGTCCAAATTCTGGGATGTTGGCCATCTACCAAGGCTAGATCCATCCATACCCCTGAATGATCAGCCAGGTGAGGAATCAAATAGCAATGTCCTTAACTTAACCCATCAGGCTACGACTGACCAAGATGTAGTTGATTCTTGACTTGTGGCCATATTTACTATTATAGTATGAGACTCCTAGCTGATGACCTGATCTGCTGCTCCAAATGTCACAGAGTCCAGTCTGCACCATCATAGATTGGAGCTACATCTTCAGTAGAAAGACTCTGACAATGGGTCAAGTAGCTTAAAGCCATGCAAGTAGTAGAACAGGTCTGTTCTTCAAGGAAATCCAAGATGGACTCTTCCCCTAACTAAACACAGCACATAATATCATGCCATCGATGTGAAACACTCATGTGACTCATCCTTGGTAAATTTCCATAGCTCTGGCACAACTGTATACTTTCCTTACCTTTCCCAGCCAGATGGTACATTATCTCTTCTCGTCCTTGGCAATTCCCATGAGAACTCCTCTCCCCGCTCATTACCGCAATTCCCTTGGCCAACTCCTCCTTCTTATGCTTTTGACATGACACATTGACACAAAATTCCATTATTCTAAATAATGAGGCTTATCCACACCTGCAATAGAAACAACTCAGCAGCATGCATTCCACAATGAAGGTTAAACATGAATTCTGTTTAAAATCATAATGTGAGCTGTGATTGAACTTATTTCTTCTCAAGGCCTTGCTAAGTTAACTTGTGCACAGTTACAGGATATGTGCACCTTTCTACACATAAAAAATTGCAACTGTTTAAGGCATGAATAAATGCAATGATTTATAAACGTCTTAGTGAAAATGCATTTGCACATGATTAATTAAAACTATCCGTATAAATGTTAAACATTAGTTGCACACATACTAATTAAGTATCTCACAATACAACATTTCAGGTTATTTTCTCCTGTCACGTTAATACACAACTTGTCACAAAACTTTATTTATCATATTCTAAACACATATATTTCAAACGAGTACCTTTTTGTATGAAACATTTCACTCCATTTAGTACATTAGTTACAACAGAGTATATTTGAGTGATGACTATGCATGAGCATGATGCATTCCTATGTTATCTTCAGATGAGATCAAGATTACACTCCTTCAATCCCCCCTCTGATGGTGAATCAAGCCATCACAAATATTTTATCACAATCAGGAATATTGCACAAAGAGCAATAATCAACAGTGGTCTCAAAATAAAACCCACTATACCACTTCCCAAATCCGCGAACCATCTTCCTAACAAGTAAATCAATTTCAAACTTTGTCCCAGACACCCTCTTCTGCCAATCCAGTCACTTCATTATACAAGTCTGTAATATTCTTTAGAAACGTCTGCAAATCCTTACTCTTATCTGGGACATAAGTGCAACACTGTTGGACCTTCAACATCCGACAAACTCCACCCTCTTTGCAAGCAATATCTCTAACACAAGCCCATTTTACAAAACCATAGCTCTGATGGCAATCATCTCAGTATTTACAAGCAACAAAGACCAAGCAGTATTAGTTTCTAGCTTCCATAGTTTCTATATATTCAAAAAATGAATTAGTGTACACATTAGATGTGTAATGTCCTCTCGATGAATCAGTATGTAAATTTCACCCATTTCATGAATATAATCCATCCCCTTGTTTCTGTTTTGGTTTCTGAACAACTGTGTGTTTTTTCTTCTTCAACCTTAGTTGGACTCAAGCTTAATCTGACAATTAACACTATTAAACATATCACTAATAGTATTAGTGCTGCAACTATTATGTATCTACGTTTACGACTATTGTTATTTGATTTCATACTATTAAGATTCAGACCAAGTGGGTAGAGAAATAGCAGCAACAGAATGTCCTCTGTCAGTCTCCACCTGTGCAAATGGCAAACAGTCTTTAATTTTGTGAAACATTCCTTTCATTTTAATTTTATTCACACAATGTACAATCTTTGTAAGGCTTCCCTAACCTTACTTCATGTTCTTCTAAATGTAATCCCTACTTTTATTCTTTTTCCACTTGGACCTAGGTATTCTTCTTTAAGTAACAACCCAACTTTAATTCAACATCTCTGAAGATGTGAGGACCAAGTTCATCGATAATCCTCTCCAGTAACATTTCTCTCAGTTCAGCAACTTGCTCTTGAAGTTTCTGAAAACTCAAATGAGGAAAGAATGTTCAAACTTGTCTCCAGAAGTCTCAGCAGAAGTCCTACGATTAGTTCAGAATTCCAAATCATTCGCTTAGTTGTCATTAGAAACCAGGTAGGTCCTCTTACGAGAAGAGTAAAGCTGACAAGACACCCTCAGTCTTTTAGATTTTCCAAGACTCGACATTTCACCTTCATCTTCAATCAATCAATGAAATCAGGCATTTGTAAAGCACAACTACTCACCCAAAAGGGTCTCAAGGTCCTGGGGGGGGCAGAGGAATGCAGCTCCAGGGTGTTATGGTGCTTCATCGAAAAGCCAGGTCTTGAGGCCCTTCAGGAACTTGGCGCGTGAGGGTGTCTGTCGGAGGTGGAGAAGAAGTGCGTTACATGCCTTGGCTGTGAGAAAGGAGGAGTGTCCTCCTGTTCTGATCTTCTTGATGCGGGGCACCATCGCAAGAGAGAGATGGGCTGAGCGGAGGGATCTTTGAGGTGTGTGCAACAAGAGACAGCAGTTCATGTAGGCTGGTCCGGTGTTGTGGATGACTTTGTGTGCATGGGTGAGGAGCTTGAAGGTGATTCTCTTCTCAACAGTGAGCCAGTGTAGTGTCCGTATGTGTTGCCTGGTGTGGCAGTGGTGCTGTAGGTTGAGGACTAGTCTGGCAGTGGCGTTCTGGATGTTCGGGAGTTTGTGGATGTGGTTCTTGTTGGTCCCGGCGTAGAGTGTATTGCCGTAGTCCAGTCTCCTGCTGATGAGGGTGTGGGTGATAGTTTTTCTGTGTTTAAGGGGGATACAGTTGAGTGTCTTTCGAAGGAAGTGAAGGGGTGTTGGCAGGAAGAGGTGACAGCTTTGATCTGGTGGTCCAGTCTGAGTTCGGAGTGCAGGATGATTGACTTCATTCCACTCTAATACACCAGAAGCTTCCGATATGGGTGCAAGAGCTCTTTCTGAGGACAACTTTAATCTTCTCCTCTCCTTAGCCTTTGGCCAGTTTTCTTCCACCACCTGTGATTTCACATCACTGGATCATTTGTTAGAGTCAGTAGCTGGTTCGTTCACCAGCACTGGAGCAGTTTCATCAAATTCTGACTCAACTTCAGATGCGTTGTGACCTCCCTCAGATCACTCAAGTGCTGTCTCAGGCCCGCCGGGTCCCCTAAAGCTTGGCTGCCCTCTTCCTGTGCCCTTTCAACCACAACTGGTATCTCTTCTGGGAGAGGTGCTACTTCTCGTTCAAGGGGGCACTGAACTCTACGGATGTGAGATACATACACCCAGTTTGGAAAACCACCAGACTACACAGCAGTGTAGTGACCAAGGTCACCTGGTACAGACCACACCAACGAGGCTCAATGCAACTTTTTCTCACATGTTTTTTCACCATGACCCAGTCTCCCAGACTAAGGTCATGGCACTGCTCCTGATGTGGTGGAGCAATAGCTGCTTCAACCTGATGAGGCACAGAACAAACCACGTCAGCCAATCATTTACAGTAATCGAGCACCAAATCTTCTGTGATGTTGACTAATATATTTGTGGGCATACCAGGCAGTCTCATAGCTCTCCCCATGATGATCTCATGGAGCAAAAGTCCTGTTCTCCAATCTGGAACACTGCAAAGACTCATCAGTACAGGAGGCAAAGCATAAGGCTATTTCAAAGATGTTGAAGCACACACTTTAGCAAATCTAGAGTTCAAAGTGTTGTTGACTTGCTCCTGGGAAACTGATTCTTCTGGCCGATAACTGCAATGCAATCTTTGCTCCACTTGTAATGCTGCACATAACATTCTCAGGAGCTCATTATTAAAATGGGTTCCTCGTTCTGACTCTAAAGAGGTTGGAAACCTGAATCTTGGGATCAATTCACTCAATAACAGCTTAGCAACCGTGAGGCTATCACATCTCGGAGATAGATAGCCTTCCACCCAATGTGAAAAAATACATAGCACCCCTAAAATGTACCTCAATCCATTGCATACTGAAATCTCAGCAAAGTCCAACTACATCCTGTTGAACGGACCTTCGTATCTCTCTGTGTTACTCCATGTGACAGCAGTTCATTTTCCTACATTGTCATTTGCAGAGAAACCACACACCGGTAACACAATGCCTCAGCCATCACTTGAAACTTTGGGTTAAACCAAGTCTGCCTAAACAATCTCACCATAACATCCCTTCATATCTGCATCGAACCATGCTAATACGGCATCACTGGGGGGCAGCAACTATTAGGCAATACTGGTTTTCCGTTTCCTGAAACCAAATGTCATCATCTCATTTGACACAGCCAACTCTGATCCAACCTTCCTGTTCCTCCTCAGTAACTTCCTCTTGCAACCTCTTTACTTCCTCCCATATATCAGCAATTGTCATCTAAAGGTTGAAATTAGTTTAATCTGTTACCTTATGTGTATTCCCCATTAAAAGTAGAAGCATTCAGTGAACATTAGCAGGCGGCTTCGTCGGCATATCTATTGCCGACCGTCACAAAATAATTTCCATTACAATGAGCAGAACACTTAACAACGGCAACTTGGGCAGGCATTTGAAGGGCCACTAAGAATTTTCTCATATTTTCTCCATTGCGGATGGGGTATCCTGACAAGGTCATAAAACCTTTTTGAGACCATAACTGTCCAAACTCGTGAACCACACTGAATCTCTAGTGGCTATCAGTGAATGTGGCCACTTTCACCTGGTCTGAAAAACAGCATTCTCTAGTAAGGGCAATCACTACTTCCACCTGCTTGAAGAATACTCCTTGAAGGCAGGCATCTTCCATCACTCCTTTAACAGTATAGAGAGCAAAGGCAGTTCTCAGGAGCCATCCACAAACAAGGTGTGATCAGGCTCAGGTAATGGCTCATCAGAAATGTTGGGACGGAGTTTGGTGCATAGTTCAGTGACATCAAGACAGTCATGTTCTCCTTCAACTTCATCCACATCACTATCAGGTAGGGGCATCAGGGTTGCATTATTTAGAGTACAACTTCTCTTCAAGGTCACATTCTCTGCTGCTAAGGTCAACTGCTTACACCTAATGAGCCTGCTATTTGTTAAGTGTTGAGTACGGGTTCTGATTAGCAAAATCCCCACCGAGTTGTGACAGTCAAAGGATGACCCATATAGTTACGAAAACTGTCACTCTGCTGTTTTGCTGCAGTGGAGCTTTATAAATGTTACTGCTGCAGTACGACACTTCCTAACGGCATGTTAGCGTCGTATTTACAATACTGCGCTACATGGCATTAGGAAGATTTAGCGGCTGAAAAAACTGACGCTGAAGTGAGCATCAAGTTGATAAAAATAAGACATGCTACAGTACAAAAAGTGACGTTCTGCCAATTAGCGGTGAGAAAATACACACTAGCCGGCCTAATGTCATTTTTTTGCACCAAGCAGCTAAGAGAAAACAAATAGTTACACTTACCTGAAAGCTGCTATGGAGCAGCCAGGGGTGAGCACAGCACAGGACAACACCCAACCCCAACCCCACTACCAGCCAGGATGACCAGCCAAAGTCCCAGGTGAAGAAGAAAAGGAAGTGCAAGTTCAGTCAGGAGGAGAATGAGATCTTGTTCACGGAGGTGACAGAGCACCAGCGCCAGCTCTTTCTCAGCTCCAAAGTGTCATTTGGGAAGAAAAAGACTATATGACAGTCCATAGTGGACAAGGTGAACAACATTGCTTTAGTCAAGAGGACAGTGACGGACTGTAAGAAGTGCTGGCACAATGCCGAGCGTAAAACTAAGAAGATGCTGGCAACCAATCTACAGGCAGCATTGCAGACCAGAGGTGGGAGTCCAGTGCCCCAGGAGGAGCTGGATCCCTTGGATGAGCAGGTGTCTGCTGTCATCCCTGAGAAGTTAGTGGTTGGAGTTGTAGGACAGGACAGAGCTTACTATGATGACCTACAACAGCAACAGGGTAAGTCCCAACTAGGGCCAATAGGGTGACTATGTAATGTTGTGCAGTCCAGGCAGTTATGTCCCAGCGCTCTGTCTGTAGGTCGAACAGTAGCCACTTGGTTCATCTATTCTTAGACAGGATATCAATGTAAGGTTCATGGGCATTTTTATTGTACGTTGGTGTAGGGCAGTGTCACAAGCCGTCAAGCTGTGATATACTACCTCAAAAAGAAAGGGCAGCAATGTGCTGTTTCGACAAGATACGGAACAAACCTATCTTAATTGTTTGTGCTGGGGCACAAAGAGTAGATGGGCATCAAAGCAAGCACCCCTGTTCAAGGGTACCTGTGTTGGTGAAAGCCAGCTGAATGTGCACCAGCAGAAAGGAAAGCACAGGGAGGCATTGTATTGTCCTAAACACAGTGCAACCCTTCACTTTCCTATTCACACAGCTTGGTGCAGCAAGATGGTTTATTGCGCTGCGCTGCACCACGTGCCTATGAAAGATGATCCTCTGTCTCACCTGGACTGTTGCACATTTACCTAGACTCCAAATACCTAGCTTACAATAGTTACCCTGAGGGGTGGGGGATATGTGGGCCATCGGTAGTACCTACATATAGGGACATTTCACGACTCACGTTCATACTACCCAGGTACGCAGCTGTCCTGATGGAGGCGCAGACCACACAGGTGTCAGCTGCCATGGTAGGGACCACCTGAATTCCTCTCATCTACATACATATAACTGGGTGTAGGGGTGAATTCAAGTTAGGGACACCAACGGACCACGGCAATATTAAAATCAAAAGGTGCAGGGCATCGATGCTAACAAATCAGCAGCGCTGAGCTGCATCATTTCACAAATGCATAGATGGGCTATATTTACTGGAATATGTGCCACCCTTGTGCTGACCCCTGCGCAGCAGCAAAAAGAGCAGCTGTGTGCCAACTCAGGCACTCTTGCACCCTGCACAAGGATGTCTGTGTTGCTGCTTAGCTGTTATTATTGGAGCCAGCAAAAGGGAAAACACATGGGTTTCGCTGTATCCTTAAGAATAAAATGCGTTCCTTTGTTTGTGGAATGACAAAGGGTGACACAGTTAAAGCGCTAGAACCACAGTATTGTGCCATTTCTATGTGAACATGCCCCTCAGTAGGTACATGTCACCATTCCCAGCACGACTACCATCTGGGGTGCTGCCTGACACATGTCACTCGAGTTGGAAATGTCGACTTACACAAATATCGAGTTGGAAATATTGTTTTTCAGAGAAATCGACAGCAAGAATATCGTGGTTAAGAATATCGAATTTAGGGTAAGAAATATCGTTTAAATAAATATAGAAGTCATTAATATTGTTTGCAAAAATATAGATGATTAAGATATCGATTTTTTAATTAGTGTTATGTATTTTAGTTTATATTTTATTTTAAATGTATGTGATGTTTTTTTTGTAAAGGTATTGTTTTTGTTTTTTAACATATGTGTTACATTTTTTGTAAAACCAAAGGGGATGATGGGCGGAGTGTTGAACATTGCAAGTATTCACCCGCAGTCAACTGATCTGGGTTTAATCCATCATCATCATTCTTTAGCTCACTCCGCCACCCCAGTTCAGACATGGCCATATGCAAATCAGTTAGACCCGGTGCCTCATGGGAACAGTCCAGCCCGAACTGCCAAGCCATGTCTTCCCTGGACCGGAAACAAGCATCCTGGGACGGGTTTCTGGCTAATCAGCCATGATGAACTGGGGTGGCGGAGTGAGCTAAAGAATGATGATGGATTCAACCCAGATCAGTTGACTGGGTGAGTGCTTGCAATGTTCAACACTCCACCATAATCCCCTTTGTTTTTGCTTAAATTTTTAGTAGTTATGAATTTTATTTTAATTACATTTTGCATTTTTTAGTTCCATAGCAGGTTGTGGGTTTATAGGGGAATTGGATAGGAAGTAATTTAACTATAATAAAGTAATGATAACTTTTTCATTTATTTAATTTAGATTTTATAGCGTTAATTGTGGGAAGTAATTTATTTGTAATGAATTATTAATTGGTTGTTAATTTATACTAATTCATTCATTAATAATTAATTATGGTAATTGTGTAAAAACATTTAGGTGCGGGTTGTGGGTTTAATAGGGGGAAATGCTGTGAAGTAATTTATTTTGATTAATTCATAATTAGTTGTTAATTTATATTAATTAATTGATTGAAAATTAATTATGGAAATTGCTTTATTAGTTTTAGCAGCAGGTTGTGGGGTTTATAGGGATAAAGGGTGGAAAGTCATTTATGTTTAATTAATTAATAATTAGTTGTTAATTAATATTAATTAATTAATTGGAAATTAAATATTGAATTTTTGTAATTAATTTCATGTGTGGGTTGTGGGGTTTATAGGGGTAAAGGGTGGGAAGTAATTTTTGTTCAATTAATACAAAATGATGTTGATAATTAATATTAATTAATTTATTTTTCTTTAATTAGGGTATCTGTTTATATTTATTTGTGTGTGGATGTTATTGTTATAGGGGTACAGTGTGGGGAGTAAATTAATGTTACATACTTTATAATTAGTTCTTAAATACTATTGATTTTTTAATTGAAAATAAGTTTTAATTGTATTATTCAATTTTTACAGTTTAAGCTATCCAACACTTTCCCTACTGTTGCACTCACTAGAGTGGGAAATTCAAGTTAGAAGATTTTTAAAGAATGTAATGTTTTAATGTATAATAGAATGTTTTCTAAATTAGATTTTATGTTATTGGTACATATATGAGCTATTAAGTATCTGTGTTTAAGCTTTTTTAATTAAGTTTATTTATTATATTTTTTGAATGTATATTAAATCCACTTTATAATAATTTTATTATTTAACATATTAATATATAACATTTGGCATTTTGTATAACTATATTTTTACATCCATATTTTTGTACTTACCTCGATATTTTTGCAGTCTATATTTTTGCTTCTATATTTTTAACATCGATATTTCAGTGAACCCCTGCCATGTCAGCCCATTGGAGATGGCAACACATAATGTAGGTATCATAGGCACATGAGAGTCAATGTATGATCAGGGTCCAATCACTGTGTGGCAGTAAGTCAGCTACCAAGACCAAATTTGGAACTGGCAGAGGGGGCATGTCCACATACTAGTGCATGGGTCTAATAAAAAAGATGTGTGACACCTGCAGATAACCAACTCTGGTCATGAGGAAATGGCATGAACATTAGTGATTGGAATCTGACTACTGTGATAGGGCTCATCCACACAGAGTAGGGGCATAGTGGTAGGGATGACAATGATGAAATCCAGTCATCTGAAAGTGAATTCCAGTACTATTTCCAATCAATACCCTTGTGTAACAGCTGTCCTATGCATCAATGAGGAACTGAAATTGTAACGTAATGCACTTTGTTGATCTACGGCTTTAACCATGTCAACATGGTGAATACATAACCAATAGCATTTTCGCATCTCACTGCAAAGGATGAACTCAGGACCTGCTGGCCTTCAGAAGAGTTCTCAAGACCTGGCTTTTCAATAAGTAGCAGTCCCCCCTTATCCACCCCCAGCGCCTTGCGACCCTCACGGGTATGTAGCGTGCTTTACAAACGAATGAACGATTGATTGATTGATTGATTGAACCTCTTGGCCAGCACCCTGTCCCGGACATCAGTGATGATGGTGATGATGACAACCTACCATCCATAGACTATGACATCCAAGAACTCCTGGACCCCATTGGGATACCATCTCCAAACATGGGGAGGGTCAGCAGCAAAGTAGAATCTCCACATCCCTGCCTAACAACCAACAGGCACCACCTACCACGCCACCCAGACCCCTGTACTGTGGTAGGAGTCCAGCGTGAGTTGGTAGATCAGGTGTTGGCGGGATGGAGACTGTGGTGGCAGAGAGGGAGTCCAGAGATGCCTCAATCTCAATATGGACAACACTGCCACCATCAGAGGCACCTAATGTGGCCTCAAGCAGTCCATAACTGACATTACTGGTGTCATGAGGCATCAAAAACTGCTCTGCCAAAGTGGCACAAGTGACATGGCCAAGAAGCTGGGGTCAATCAGAACCATCTTGGAGTCCATGGAGCAGAAGCAAGACTCCTACATGGCTGTCATGGCTGCCTACCACTGCAGCATTGCTGCTGTGATGCAAAACCAGCAGATCCTACTTGCTGCTGTGCAGCCTCATGTGTTGGCACAGATGAATGCTGCTGCAGGTACGGGATCCAAATCTTCCAGCCCTGAAGTGTGTGTGCCTCCCTTAGCTGCCACATCTACATCACCACCGTCACAGAAGACACCGCACATCAGAGGAGGAATATGTGTATGGTACCTCATTACAACCAAGAAGTGTCTGGTGGCATTCATCTGTACCATATACCCAGTTTCACCTTAGCTCTGTGCTGATTAACATGCTAGAGAATATCTGCTGTCACTGTCCTCATTTTGACTTCGTCCTGTTCACCGTGAACATTGTTGAATAGCGGAGGGGAATAAATTACTATTCCCACTCCAATGAGTGCAACAGTAGGGAAAGTGCTGGATAGCGAAGGTGATGCAACCAATGATTACAGCTATTGAAACTAAATTCCCAAAGAAAATAAAAACAAAACAATTACCCCAAAAAATGATCAATAATAAATAAATAATAATGATCAATTAATGATTCATTTATTTAAACTAAATTACTTTCCACCCTCTACCTCCAAAAACACCAAAACACACACTTACATTTTTTTACACATTTCCATTACTAATTCTACATTAATAAATTAATAACAATTAACTATAAATCATAAATGAATTGAAAAAAAGGCTTCTCAAAATTTACAGGTATAAACCCCACAACTCAGACATCAACATTTTTCCACACTTGGCATATTTAATTTTAATTAATTAATTAGCATTAATTAACAAATAATTAATTAATTATAAATATTTCACCTCCCACCATATTCCTCTATAAATGACATCATCAATGTTGTAAAACATGACACAATTAATTAATAATTAATTAATTAATAACAAATAAGCAAAATAAAAACAATTAATATTAAAGCAATTCACACAATTAACACTATAAAATAACGATAACTACATTTTATAATAAAAATATTAAAAAGTGCATTAAAATTGAATTACTTCCCACACTATTCCCCTAGCAACACTACAAAATAACATTAACTAAATGTTATAATACAAATATTAAAAAATGTATTAAATTAAATGACTTCCCACCCTATTGTCCTAGCAACCCCCAACCCACTCCTAAAAAATTGACTTAATTAACATTTTTACCAATTACTTAATAATAATTAAAAACAATAAATAAATAATAATAATAAATTAATTAGCACGATTAACAATAAAACATATATAAATACATAGATATTAATTAATAAACATATTAATTAATTAATTATAATTAAATTACTTCCCATCATACTTCTGTATCAACCCACAACCAACTCCTAAAAAGATGACACAATTAACATAATTACGAATTAATTAATAATAATTAACAACCAATTAATAAAAAAGTATTAATAAATTAATAAACACAATTAATAATACAAAAATAATAAATACAGAAATATTAGTGAAATATTAATGAATAAATATTATTAATTAATTATTCATAATTTACTTCCCACCCTACTCCCCTATCAACCCACGACCTGCTCCTAAAAAATGACACAAGTAACATATTTACCAATTAATTAATAATAATGAACAACCAATTAATAAATAATTAATAAGTAATTAATTACCACAATTAATAATACAAAATATTAAATACATAAATATTAATAAATAAAAAAGATGTATTACTTAATTAATGATAATTTAATTACTTCCCACCCTATTCCCCTATAAACCCGCAACCCGCTACGGAGCTAAAATGCAAAATATAATTAAAATAAAATAATAACTTCTACAAATGTAATACATATATCAGAAAATAAATGCAATACTTAGACAAAAAAAAGAATACATACATTTAAAATACATACTAAAATACATAACACAAAAAAAAAAAACCGATATTGGTAACAACTATATTTTTGCGACCGATATTTTTAATACAGTATTAATGACTTCAATGTTGTTAAAAACAATATTACTTACCTTAGACTCGATATTCTTTACCACGATATTCTGACAGTCGATATTTTTGTATCCCGATATTTTGCACTCGATATTAGTGCCTGTCAGAAAAAATTACTCGGTATTCTGTCTGTTTACCTTTTCCCAGACCAGTGGAATAAAGAGAAGTTATTTGCTCAGAGCTATGATGACGCCAGTGTCATGTGTTCTGCCTTTGGTAGGTTTGAATAAAAAATCAGGGATGTGTACCCAAATGCACACTATGTACAGTGCTATGCCCACCCTTTGAAAAGTCCCCCTGCATGATATACCTGTTGAGAAGCTGTTTTATTATTGTAATACTTACCCGGTCTCAACTGGGTTAATGAGTTTACTTCTGTTTCTGTTTTCCATTTTACCTAATGAAACAGGCTGCTTCCAAAATATACAGAGTTCAAATTTTCTTCAAAGAGTATGGTGGAATTTCTGCTTTTTATGCCCATTGCCCAAAATGGACTGAAGTTCTTCAACAGATAGTGGCAAGAAGAATACCGAAAAGGTCTTCAACTTGCTGGAACTTCGACATTCGAACTATCAATATAATTCATGAACACAGAGATGAGCTTGTACAAGGCATGACATCTATTGCAGAAAATATTTCTGTATGTGAAGTAAAGGGTTTTACCAGAGCTCTGGAAGACAGGGTTTGCATTTTTTCAATGTTGTGTTCCACAGCTTAATGCCACATGTCAATATTTTGTACAATCAGTTGAAAAAGTGAGACATTGATACTGTATTTACACAAAAAGCCACTTCAGACTTTTTGCTAAACATTAACAAGGTATTGAAACTCATTGACAATTTGGACTCTACATTGCCACATGATTCTCAATTTACAAACTGCAAATTGCAGATAAGTACCTTGACACAGGAGGCATAAGAAGGATGTAACATTATTGTGGTGCATGACAGGGATCACTTTCCATCTACGAGGTATATTCAGTGCAACACTACTGCAGTGGGACCTGTTTCAAATACATAGCAAATGTTTTCCTACTGCAGAACTCAATGAAAAGGTACAAGTATATCCAATCCTGTACAAGTCAGGACTGTGCAGTGAACTTACAATCCTGTATGGAAGACAGGACTTTCACCAGGTTACAGGTGGTGCCATGGCTTTATATATATTTTTATGTCAATATTTTTTATGTCAAAACAACGTACTGAGACTCTTAAGTTATTTAGAATTTTCATAACAACACATATGACAGCATCAGAAGCTAAAATATGTTTTTCCACACTGAAGAGGATAAAAACGTTTCTAAGAAATACAATGACCCACGCAAGACTTAGGGGGACATTAGTATGACGGGCGGACTTAGTCCGCCCGCCATCCTATCGGGACTAGGGACCGCCCACCATAAGGGCGGGGGTCCCGTGGGTGGTGTTAGGATGCAGCCGCCACAGTGGCGGCTGTATCCTGCATTTAAAACATTGTGACGGGCAGTGCTCTCTACACCGCCCGCCACAATGCCATAAATGCATGTATGCATTTGCATACACAATGCGGCAGGCACCGCGCGGTGCCTACCGCATTGTATATGCAAATGCAGGGGGGTACCACAGGTAACCTCGTGTGCACCCCTCACCCCTCCTTCACTTTGGGGGCCCACAGGGGGCCCCCAAAGTTAAGAACGCATGCCTTTCCGTGGCGGCATTGCCACCACGGAAAGGCATTGAAATATGCCCATCATAATATGGCTGGTGGTGTCTGATAGACACCGCCACCATATTATTCCTTTTCCGCCCCGGCCGCAAGGTGACCGGGGCGGAAAAGCGGCGGACGGTCTTTCCGTCCGCCGAGGTCCCCCCCGCCATACTAATACGACGGGGGGAAACGAGTGTAGATGTCGGGCGGATTGCCCCCACCAGGCTGGCGGTGGCCCGACATCATAATGGGCCCCCTGCATTGGCCATGCTGTCAATGGAAAACAAGAGACACAATGACCCAAGCACGACTAAATGCATAGGCAAAGCTATCAATGGAAAAGAGCTAATAAATCAGATTCCAGAATTCAACAAAAAAACTATTGAAAAGTTTGCTCACTATAAAGAACAGCATGCTGATTTCTGTATAAATAGAAGCCATTGAAATGCACATAGTATTGTGAATCATTGTTCACAGTGAATATAGTATTGTTCTATTTTGAATTGTAACATTAAAGAATACCTCTAGGAACCTTGTATGAAAGTTACTGCACCATGTGTTTTCTGTATATTTTAGTCTCTTGCATTACTTGAGAGGAATTCATACCAACGTATTCTTACAAAGACACATAAGTTTGGTGCTGTTTCAGGGTATTAGTTATTGGACCTCTCTGATTATTTTTGTCCAAGTTCCCAAGTAAATATGGCCCAGTCTTATAAACATCCTAAAGTCTGGCAAGCTTTGGACTAAACTTAACCTAGTCCGTAATGATAGGCAATAATTCAATCATCAGTTGGAAGGAACCTCACGGGAGCAGCCAACAGGGTGGTTGCTCCCGTGAGGTTCCTTCCTTCCTCTCCACACTTTTTCTACCTTTTTCTACCTTTTCCTACATACTTAGTAGAGTGATTGCTTGACACACAAGCAACCACATAGAGACATGTAGAGTGGGTTCATAGAAGATATGAAAGAGGCACACATTGTTGATAGGATTAGGATTACAAACAGACTACGTTGAGCCTGTAGTAGTAGCCATCACAACTGATGATTGAATTATTGCCTATCATTATGGACTAGGTTAAGTTTGGTGTATATAGTGTGAGTGGAGGGCAACCTAGGTCCGATATTCTTCCCTCTTAGCTCCGTGTGTTCGAGTAAGCTTTGGACTAGCCCACAAACTTGAGCCAAGGAGTCATTCTGACTGTGACCATGCAGTTTCTATGATATACTTAAAGACTGTGCACATTGGGTAACAATCAGTCTTGTAAGGGACTTCAGGATTATATGTACTAGTCTGATAGTTCTTGAGGGCATTATTGTTTTAGGGTCTGGTTTAGATTTCGGCAGACGGGCTACTCCATCATAACGGTGACTGATAACCTGCCTACCGAAATATAAATCCCATATTATCCTATTGGGATCTATATTTCAGCAGACGGGATATCCATCACCTTTGTGATGGAGTAACCCCTCCGTCAAAAACAAAATCAGGCCGTTAGCTTGCAAACATTGACTGTGCAGCAATGTCCTTTATGGGAAAAAGGGATTTTCTTCTATCTATCCGTATAAACAGAGCTGGAGTTGTTCACTTTTTTTCTAATTGCCGTGGCAGCATTCCTGAGGGGGGTGCAAATGCCTTAGTAGCCACTTGTAAATGCAGATGCCCTGAAGTACAACTTTCTTTATTTTTCACATTTCCAGGTCGTCTTCATTTACAGGAAGTGATTGAAGTTAAAGCTGCCAACTTTCACAGAGAAAAATACCACCCATCTGTTCATGTTTTATGATTCTACAAATGCCCAGACATGGTTAAATAGAACTTTATATGAACAGGTGTGTATTCATTCTTATCATGGCTTTTTTGTATTGTTTAATCATCATTCACGGGTCACTAACGCAGCTGTAGAATGTATTTTAAAATGTTTTGTTCTAACATTTTCTGGTTAAACTATATCCTGATCACAGGAGAAAATGGCAGCTTTTTTTTTAAGGGACATTAAAATACTGGTCATGCAGGTTAATGTGACCCTAAGCCCAGTGGTGGCAGGGCCCATTACATCAGTCCGCCCGCCACCCTAGTGGTGCTGGGACCGGCCGCAAGTGGTGCGGCGGTCCTGCACTGCCAATTAGCATGCGACCACCACCCTGGCGATCGCATCCCACATATTCAACATTGTGGCGGGTGGTGTTGTAAGCAGCACCCGCCACAATGTTAAAAATGCATTTTTTGCATTGGCATGCACAACGTGACAGGCACCGAGCGGTGCCTGCCACCTTGTGAATGCCAATGTAGGGGGGGTACCATGGGTACCCCCCAAGTGCAGTGCCCCAGCCCACACACCCCCGGAGGCCTGCAACGGCATCCAAAGTAAACCCTGCATGCCTTTCCGTGGTGGAGTCTCCACCATGGTAAGACATTCCACTGCCCTCATCTTACTATGGATGGAGGTGCCTGCAAGGTACCGGCATCATGTTATGAGCCTTTTCCACCTGGTAGGCAATCGTGATGATTGCCTGCTGGCAGAAAAGCGGCGGGCATTCTTTCCATCTGCTGGGGTACCCCCCGCCATGCTAATGTGGCGGGGTATATGGCCATCCGGCGGAGTGTTTTGACGGGCAGATCGCCACCGCCGGTTGGGCAGTGGCGATCCGCCAGCCATGCTAATAGGCCCCATAGTGTGCATGGGGTCCAGTGGATCCCCCAAAAGGTAAGCTTAGGTTAAAGTAGACAGTACCTTACTCTCTATTTATGGTAGTGTGGATGAGTAGTAGGGCCTACTCAGAGGGTAGTGCTAAGCATTTTTGTACAACTCAGGCAAGAAATGATTTGACACTCTCAAGGACTGAACTCTGACCAATTGGTTTGTATAGAAAAAATTTCTAGTTATATTTATGTTGTAGAACCAAGCAAGTCCTGGTACAGATAAGTAAAGGAACACTTTGCAAGCATTTGCAGTTTAAGTACAGTCCGAATGCAGTGAATTTAGTTACAGTAGAATTACTTTGTATTTGCAGATAGTCAGAATTGCTTCGCAATTACTTTTCTGAGACAGCCAGGTATCTCTAGATACAAGGCTGGTGCATTTCCTGAGGGAAAAAAATAATTTGACAATGCATTTTGCAAACTTAATACTGGTTTACAGTGCTGCTCAAGAGCCACATTTTAGTCCTGAGAAGGCAGAACTGAGTTTTACGGGTCCGTGGGCAAGATTCAGTCAAAAGGGCACTCGAGTCACACCACCTGCGGCACAGAGGCGGGCTGGTGCAGAGTGCAGGGACACCAAGTTAGTCAACGAGCTAAGCACAGTCGTGAGCTTGGGTACTGCAGCAGGCAGGCCACCAGATTGGGGAACATAAAAGGACCTGGGGTCGAGGTCAGCACTGTAGAGCCCCATTGGCCAACACAAGAACTACGCCACTGGCCGCACAGGGGTGGACGGGTGTAGGATGTGGTCTTGGCTAATGCTGCAGATTCGGTAGTGGTTCCCTCAGAATTCGTCAGCTGCTTTTGAGGTGAATGGGGTCTTTGGGAGTCATCATCCTATGTCCACCAGCGTTCGGTGATGGAGTCGGTTGGATGGTCACAGTTTCTCTTTCTGGACCGCTTTGTTTACCGAGTCGGTCAGGGTGTTGCCTTCGGTCGCAGTTGATGGGATCTTCTAGTTATTGCTGCTGCATTGATTTGGGAACTCGTTGAGGCTCAGGGGCCACTGGGATCCAGGCTATCCTTGGGCAGACTTTGCGTAGTGGCACTCCGAGGAGTTCCACAGAGTTATAAAAATCTCCGCTCCGCTCCACCCTCCCAATATAACAAAACAGGAAAAAAAACACTTACCTGCTCGGGTATCTCTCGGCTGCCCTCCTCCCCGCCGTGTTCTCTCCTCCACGTCATCATTACCATTCGTGCAGCAGGTACATTGGCAATGGGGCAAAGGTGTGAGGGACCACTGCACACCTATTAATAAAATGCTAATATCAAAAGGGGGGCGATGAGCCATTTTCCTTGTTAGCAGTGACCCCAAGTCCCTCATGCTGCACAGGAAACAGATCCTAAGCAAAAGGAGGCTGAGATGTAGGGCTTTTTCCCATGTTTGACACCAAGGGCCAGAAAACCTGCTTTGGGCGTCAGTCCTAGGGGTAATGGCCCAATAGTTTAGCAGAGGAGTAGGTATTATTGGTGCTGCAGATAAGTGGCACTGGGCCCAGGGGTGTGAGGGCCCAACTAAACTCCTATTATGGCTATTTAAGCATTATTTTTTGGTTGTGTTCGGGCTTAGTGCACCCTTGCTGTGCCAGTGTTGCTTTGGGCATTGAACCAATGGCCCAAATAAGGCAAACATTGGAGGAGAGGAAACATCTTACCTTGAGCCTCTGATAGATGGTAGAAAGCAGGATGAGGTCAGTTTAAAAAGGGGCAGAGGAGACTGCCTGCTTCAAAAGGCATTAGATAATATTAGTAAGGCAGATGCAGTTGCACTGGGGCCCAGGAGTGTGAAGGGCCCACTGCATCACAATTATGACTGTCTTACTTTAGAATCAATGCATGGTGCATAGCATTAGAGCCGAGAGCACCCTTGCTGCAAAGAGTTAGGCAACACATGAGAGCCCTTTTGCCTGAAAATGTCAGAGGGGATAGCCTCCTACTAAAGGCTGCAGCTATTATTACTGTGGATGGTGCTGTTGCACTGGGGCTCAGGAGTGTGTGGGATTCAAGAGGCCCCAAATAATGATAGTACTGTTTTTTGTCTATCTCAGGTTGTATTTTCTCATATATGAGTCTCTAATTTAGTGTGGCTCATGAGAAATACTGAAAAAGTGTCCCTGAAATTATCTCATTTGTGCCTCCCTGTGCTCAGTCCTGCCCTTCTCGCCCCCCCCCCCAAGTTTTCCATAAGGGTTTGGCGAGTTGGCCTGACTTCTAAACATTTTGGGTAGTGGCGGCTCATAGTAAAAATGTTTCATGCCCTCTGTGTTAGGTTGTCAAAGTTTTCACACTACAAGCTTCTCTCTCTGTAGTCTTTCAAACTTACACGCTCTGTAAAAAGATAAGGTGCCTGGACAAGTCTGCACACTGCAAGTGTCTCCTGAATGCGCTATTCATTAAACATTCCATGATCCTCACAAAGAAAAGAGAACATTTCTTCACATTGGAAAGGAAAAAGCACATTGCATTCAGCAATTAGAACGCCAGCTCACAAAACAAGATGGTAAATAACATTAGACATTTGGTCCAACTTGATAAAGCTTCTAATGGCCTGCATCCTAGTTTTTAATTCAATAATGGCAGATTTCTAGTGCCTTCCTGGTTCAATGCTCTAATGCTGAGACACAATGTTGAAATGCAAGAGCAATTAGCAAACCCCTCTGTGAAAACAATTCCTTCAATACTTTTAATACTTTCAGATTGAGGCAGATAATGACACAGGAATTAGAGGAAGTTTAAGAGCACTGGTGTCACATGAAATGGTTCACCATTCAAAATCAGATCAGGTCCATTACAGTTTTACTTAAACTGGTCTCTTCTCTGATATACACCAACACTCCTCCGCATGGGCTGTAGGGACCTATGTTACACCCCTAATAAAATTAATATAGTACATTGTAACAATTTTTTTCAAGCAGTCATATGTAGCCGATTCTTGGTGCTCCAAAGAAAGTTATACTATATCAGTAGCTAAAGATTGTTAATCATTGAGTTCTAAACCAAGTCCAAGCACCTGTAGCTCTATTATAATAATGTTGGCTTTTACAGCAAGTTGCATGTGGTCTTCATGAGCTGTATCTATTTTCTACATACCATTTCCTGGCTCCCTACTCGTTTTAGTAACCTAACATTGCAACTTTGACACTGGCACCAGTTTCTTTCACCATTATGCTTATAGACTATTTCAGTTCGCTTTTTAGGATCTTTGCAAACAATCTTGGGATCCTGGGCTCAAAGACTATGAGCTAATCCCAATTCCACCCGGGACTAATGAGATACTATAATGAAGCACACCCAAAACGTTTGGATACTTTTGTAACATATTGACTAAAACCTGTAGCCATTGAAAAACATTGTCAAAAATAAAGTAGTAGTTCTTAATGAAAATTGAGGTCATAATATGTGTTTTCGACACTATTAGTACTGGGGGTCTCTAGTTGGCAGAGGTAGGTACCATTGTCTAGTCAGGGTAAGGAAGATACACCCTTTGGATAACCCCTACTCACCCCCTTGGTAGCTTGGCACGAGAAGTCAGGCTTATCAAAGGCAATGTGCAAAGTATTTGTACCAACACTCACAGTAACACAGTGAAAACACCACAAACTGACTCCACAACAGTTTAGAATAATAAAGGTATTTTAATCTAAACTACACAAGACCAAAACGTCAAAAATCCAACATACACAGTTCAAGAATAGGGTTTCAAAAGAGTTCTTAAGGTTGTGTTAAAATAATCTACAGTTGCGTCACGTTTTAGCCAACAGTACCTTTAGATGCGACAAAAAGTTCCAAGTGAAAGCTGTAGCGTTGAAAAGCAAGCGATGTGTCACTCCTGAGACCCTGGGGAGGCGATGCGACAACCCCGCTGGATGTAGCGGGCGTGTTGCGGAGACTCCGGTCTGTATGGGGAGTGATGCGATACCTTGAGTGTATTCCGGTGCACAGGTTTCGGTGGAAGCGGCTCGCAAAAGGTACGATGCGACGATCTTCAGGGTGGCAACGATCTCCAGTGCGGCGACGATGCACGGCTCAGCGGCGATCTACTCCTCTCACGGCCCCTCAATGTAATGGCTCTGCGATGACTCTCACAGCGACGTGATGCTGTCCGCAAGCAAACGGTGCGACGATCTCACCCAGTGACGACAGGCTCTGCGACAATATTTGCAGCAATGGTAATCTTCCCGCACCGGACTGGTGCGTCCCGCATAAGAAGGATGCGACGACTCTGGCAGTGGCAACACGCGCTGCAACGATCTCGGCCTTCGTGACAGCAGAAATTTCCTCGCACTGAAGGGGATGCGCTCTGCAAGCGAGCGATGCATTAAAACTTGCAGAAAGTCTTTGAAATCTTGGTTTCCAGCTTCCCAACACAGGTACAACTCCCAAAGGCACCACACCTGGCCCAAGCACTCTAGCAAGGACAGAACTCTCTCAGCAGAGTTCAGGGAGGCTGGGGCAAAGTCCTTTTGTTCCTGGGACTTCTTAACAGGGAGCCAGTTCTTCTTCAGGCCCTTGGAGATTCGTTCAAGAAAGGTGACATAGCACAAAGCAAAGTCCTTCCCCTCTCCTTGGTAGCAAAACAACTGCAGGTCAGTCCAGCAAAGCAACAGCAGGACAGTCTTTCTTCTTCAGTCTTCCAGCTTTCTCCTTGGCAGAGGTTCCTTCTTGATTCCAGGATGATCTCATTTTCTGTAGTCAGGGGTCCTGTACTTATACCCCTAAAAGTCTTTATTCCCTTTGTGCAGGAGGGCTCTGAGCCCGGTCTGAACCAGTTCTGGGTGTTGCTTGAGCACTCTGTTTTCCTGACCTCTCCTTTCCCTTCAGAGAGAGGGGCAGGGTCATCAGCCGCCCAGCAGGAGGTGGAGCCAGCATTTTGAAAGGCAGGCACAGTCCTATTCAGGCCCATGTGCTACCCCCTCCCACCACTCTAGATGCAGATGGAGCTATTCAGCCCAGGGATGGCCCACTCAGCCTCTGGGAACCACCCAGCCCCTGTAACTCACAAACCAGACAGTCAATTCACAAACAGGCCAAGGCACACAGAAAGGTCACACAAGAGAACAGTAACTTTCTAAAAGTACTGTTCTCAAACACAGGATTTAAAAACAACCTTTCCTGAAAGATGTGTTATTAAATTCTGAGTTCAGGGATACCAGCCTTTTATGTCCTATCTTGCTCCTATAGGAAGATATGCTGGTAGCCAATGTAGCCAGCATTCCCCATGATAGCCTATGGGGCAAGATAGCCTTACAATAGTGAAAAACGAAAATTGCTGTAATTCACTGCCAGAGCATGTCACCTGCCCTAGTACATTCTCTACCTTTCACATACACTGCATCCTGCCCAAGGGGGTACCTTGGGCCTTTTATAAGGGTGACCAATGAGCACAGAAATGGAAGGGTTAGGCTGGGTCAGTGGCGACACTGACCAGGAGGACATGGCTGTACACAGACTGCACACAGGCCTGAGACACCATTTTAGGGCTACTCATGTGGGTGGCACAATCAGTGCTGCAGGCCCACTAGTAGCATTTGAATCACCAGCCCTGGCACACTCAGTGCACTTTACTAGGGACTTCTTGGTGATACAAATATGCCAATCATGGATAACCAATTACAGTAACAATTTACACAGGGAGCACTTGCACTTTGACAGTGATCAGCAGTGGAAAAGTGGCAAAAGCATCTAAACCAGCAAAAACAAAATCCAGCACTGCATCAAAAATACAGGGGGCAGAGGCAAAAAGACAGGGGAAACCACGCCAAGGATGCCAGGTCTAACAGACACCAAACACTATCTGAGTGTTGAGTATGCAAATGGGGACCCGGCGATACCAGGGACTAATAATAGAAGCCACCATGGCTACTGATAAATAAACACTGAGCCCCCCCAGGCAGAAAAGGCCTATATGAGTGGAAAAATTATGTGGATTTCGATTCCAGACTTCAGAAGTGTAATGCTGCTCACTAAGATGCACATTAGCACCAGTGTGACGTCAGTTACAGCATAGATGACACTAAGTTAGTAGAGGAGTTGGTGTTGAGGTACGTAACTGTGAGGGAGATTAGGAAAGAGTTTAATGCAAAGCCTCAAACATGCTGGAGTTATGAAGGATATAACTTTAGCTTAGAAGACAGGTCAGGGAAGCCCCAGTGATGAGTATATGACAACCAAGATCCCATACTACAGGACCAGTGTGCAGTCACTGCTCGCAGTCTCCTTAAGACTGTCACTCAAGAAATGCTGCGGAAGAAGCGACTCAAGGAGGAGATGCTTATAGAGAAGGGAAGGGACAAATAGAGGGCTGGAGGGAATCAGTGGGAAAATGTCAATTTACAACCAGAAAAACAAAGAAAGGGATTCAGAAGGCAAAGGGAAAATTACTTGACAATAACCTGAATTTGTAGACATTAGAACTAGAGGCAGTTAAAGGAAACCTAGGCACCATTCAGTTTAAGTTACAGATAACTTCCTCACTCCAGTATCTACAGTGAGTTTATGAGGAACTATTAAAGAAAATGGCACAACACTTACACTGGTGCAACCAGTTACAGTACTAGTCTTCTTGATGATGACTAAGAACCAGCGACCAGTAATATGGGCAGGATGAAAGTGGAAACATACCGTCCCCCAGCAACAAGTTCAAGAAACACATGCTAAGTTATTGTAGGCAAGTGCGCTCAGGAGCAAGCTGCACAATTTAAACTAAAGTAACAAACGTACCTACACATGTTGAGACAGAGGGCCACGGGGCCTCCTACTGCATAGGTATAACTACAAGTATATGTCAACCAATGACCAGACTGCAAACATCCCAAACATGAATGAGACATTGAAAAAAGTCTACACTATCCATACTAATATAATAAAGAGAGAGACCAAACCTTTGAGGCGGGTAAGCTCCGGAACCACAGCGCCAACCGGAGCGCTGCAGGCTGCATTGGAAAGGTGATTCAAAAGGGGGTGGTGATGGACAGAGCATCTGAATTAAGCAGAACACTCCTACCCAGTCAAAAGATCAGGGCTTGATCCATCACCGTTTTTTAGCTCACTGCACCATCCCAGTTCAGAACCTGGCTACATGCAAATTAGTCTGACCCTGGCCCAGTGCATCATGGGAACAGGGCAGACCAAACTACCAAGCTAATTCTTTACTGGAAAGGAAACAAGCTTCCGGGGACCGGTTTCTGGCATTACAGCCGTCTTCGGCCCGGCTTGCTTGAATCCTGATGGTGCAGTGAGCAAGGGACTCATGTCTGAGCATACCCTTCCACACTTGTGGTGGCCAAAATGATTCAAAAGGGGGTGGTGATGGACAGGGCATCTGAATTAAGCAGAACACTCCTACCCAGTCAAAAGATCAGGGCTTGATCCATCACCGTTTTATAGCTCACTGCACCATCCCAGTTCAGAACCTGGCTACATGCAAATTAGTCTGACCCTGGCCCAGTGCATCATTGGAACAGGGCAGACCAAACTACCAAGCCAATTCTTTACTGGAAAGGAAACAAGCTTCCAGGGACTGGTTTCTGGCATTACAGCCGTCTTCGGCCCGGCTTGCTTGAATCCTGATGGTGCAGTGAGCAAGGGACTCACATCTGAGCATACCCTTCCACACTTGTGGTGGCCAAAATGATTCAAAAGGGGGTGGTGATGGACAGAGTATCTGAATTAAGCAGAACACTCCTACCCAGTCAAAAGATCAGGGCTTGATCCATCACCGTTTTTTAGCTCACTGCACCATCCCAGTTCAGAACCTGGCTACATGCAAATTAGTCTGACCATGGCCCAGTGCATCATGGGAACAGGGCAGACCAAACTACCAAGCCAATTCTTTATTGGAAAGGAAACAAGCTTCCGGGGACCGGTTTCTGGCATTACAGCCGTCTTCGGCCCGGCTTGATTGAATCCTGATGGTGCAGTGAGCAAGGGACTCACATCTGAGCATACCCTTCCACACTTGTGGTGGCCAAAACGATTCAAAAGGGGGTGGTGATGGACAGAGTATCTGAATTAAGCAGAACACTCCTACCCAGTCAAAAGATCAGGGCTTGATCCATCACCGTTTTTTAGCTCACTGCACCATCCCAGTTCAGAACCTGGCTACATGCAAATTAGTCTGACCCTGGCCCAGTGCACCATGGGAACAGGGCAGACCAAACTACCAAGCCAATTCTTTACTGGAAAGGAAACAAGCTTCCGGGGACCTTTTTCTGGCATTACAGCCGTCTTCGGCCCGGCTTGCTTGAATCCTGATGGTGCAGTGAGCAAGGGACTCACATCTGAGCATACCCTTCCACACTTGTGGTGGCCAAAACGATTCAAAAGGGGGTGGTGATGGACAGAGTATTTGAATTAAGCAGAACACTCCTACCCAGTCAAAAGATCAGGGCTTGATCCATCACCGTTTTTTAGCTCACTGCACCATCCCAGTTCAGAACCTGGCTACATGCAAATTAGTCCGACCCTGGCCCAGTGCATCATGGGAACAGGGCAGACCAAACTACCAAGCCAATTCTTTATTGGAAAGGAAACAAGCTTCCGGGGACCGGTTTCTGGCAATACAGCCGTCTTCGGCCCGGCTTGCTTGAATCCTGATGGTGCAGTGAGCAAGGGACTCACATCTGAGCATACCCTTCCACACTTGTGGTGGCCAAAACGATTCAAAAGGGGGTGGTGATGGACAGAGTATCTGAATTAAGCAGAACACTCCTACCCAGTCAAAAGATCAGGGCTTGATCCATCACCGTTTTTTAGCTCACTGCACCATCCCAGTTCAGAACCTGGCTACATGCAAATTAGTCTGACCCAGGCCCAGTGCATCATGGGAACAGGGCAGACCAAACTACCAAGCCAATTCTTTACTGGAAAGGAAACAAGCTTCCAGGGACCGGTTTCTGGCATTACAGCCATCTTCGGCCCGGCTTGCTTGAATCCTGATGGTGCAGTGAGCAAGGGACTCACATCTGAGCATACCCTTCCACACTTGTGGTGGCCAAAACGATTCAAAAGGGGGTGGGGATGGAAATAGTATCTGAATTAAGCAGAACACTCCTACCCAGTCAAAAGATCAGGGCTTGATCCATCACCGTTTTTTAGCTCACTGCACCATCCCAGTTCAGAACCTGGCTACATGCAAATTAGTCTGACCCTGGCCCTGTGCATCATGGAAACAGGGCAGACCAAACTACCAAGCCAATTCTTTACTGGAAAGGAAACAAGCTTCCGGGGACCGGTTTCTGGCATTACAGCCGTCTTTCGCCCGGCTTGCTTGAATCCTGATGGTGCAGTGAGCAAGAGACTCACATCTGAGCATACCCTTCCACACTTGTGGTGGCCAAAACGATTCAAAAGGGGGTGGTGATGGACAGAGTATCTGAATTAAGCAGAACACTCCTACCCAGTCAAAAGATCAGGGCTTGATCCATCACCGTTTTTTAGCTCACTGCACCATCCCAGTTCAGAACCTGGCTACATGCAAATTAGTCTGACCCTGGCCCAGAGCATCATGGGAACAGGGCAGACCAAACTACCAAGCCAATTCTTTACTGGACAGGAAACAAGCTTTGGGGGACCGGTTTCTGGCATTAGAGCCGTCTTCGGCCCGGCTTGCTTGAATCCTGATGGTGCAGTGAGCAAGGGACTCACATCTGAGCATACCCTTCCACACTTGTGGTGGCCAAAACGATTCAAAAGGGGGTGGTGATGGACAGAGTATCTGAGTTAAACAGAACACTCATACCCAGTCAAAAGATCAGGGCTTGATCCATCACCGTTTTTTAGCTCACTGCACCATCCCAGTTCAGAACCTGGCTATATGCAAATTAGTCTGTCCCTGGCCCAGTGCATCATGGGAACAGGGCAGACCAAACTACCAAGCCAATTCTTTACTGGAAAGGAAACAAGCTTCCGGAGACCGGTTTCTGGCATTGCAGCCGTCTTCGGCCCGGCTTGCTTGAATCCTGATGGTGCAGTGAGCAAGGGACTCATGTCTGAGCATACCCTGCCACTCCTATAGTGGCCAAAACGATTCAGAAAAGGGGGGGTGGTGATGGACAGAGCATCTGAGTTAAACAGAACACTCATACCCAGTCAAAAGATCAGGGCTTGATCCATCACCGTTTTTTAGCGCACTGCACCATCCCAGTTCAGAACCTGGCTATATGCAAATTAGTCTGTCCCTGGCCCAGTGCATCATGGGAACAGGGCAGACCAAACTACCAAGCCAATTCTTTACTGGAAAGGAAACAAGCTTCCGGGGACTGGTTTCTGGCATTACAGCCGTCTTCGGCCCGGCTTGATTGAATCCTGATGGTGCAGTGAGCAAGGGACTAACATCTGAGCATACCCTTCCACACTTGTGGTGGCCAAAACGATTCAAAAGGGGGTGGTGATGGACAGAGTATCTGAATTAAGCAGAACACTCCTACCCAGTCAAACGATCAGGGCTGGATCCATCACCATTTTTTAGCTCACTGCACCATCCCAGTTCAGAACCTGGCTACATGCAAATTAGTCTGACCCTGGCCCAGAGCATCATGGGAACAGGGCAGACCAAACTACCAAGCCAATTCTTTACTGGACAGGAAACAAGCTTCGGGGGACCGGTTTCTGGCATTAGAGCCGTCTTCGGCCCGGCTTGCTTGAATCCTGATGGTGCAGTGAGCAAGGGACTCACATCTGAGCATACCCTTCCACACTTGTGGTGGCCAAAACGATTCAAAAGGGGGTGGTGATAGACAGACTATCTGAGTTAAACAGAACACTCATACCCAGTCAAAAGATCAGGGCTTGATCCATCACCGTTTTTTAGCTCACTGCACCATCCCAGTTCAGAACCTGGCTATATGCAAATTAGTCTGTCCCTGGCCCAGTGCATCATGGGAACAGGGCAGACCAAACTACCAAGCCAATTCTTTACTGGAAAGGAAACAAGCTTCCGGAGACCGGTTTCTGGCATTGCAGCCGTCTTCGGCCCGGCTTGCTTGAATCCTGATGGTGCAGTGAGCAAGGGACTCATGTCTGAGCATACCCTGCCACTCCTATAGTGGCCAAAACGATTCAGAAAAGGGGGGGTGGTGATGGACAGAGCATCTGAGTTAAACAGAACACTCATACCCAGTCAAAAGATCAGGGCTTGATCCATCACCGTTTTTTAGCTCACTGCACCATCCCAGTTCAGAACCTGGCTATATGCAAATTAGTCTGTCCCTGGCCCAGTGCATCATGGGAACAGGGCAGACCAAACTACCAAGCCAATTCTTTACTGGAAAGGAAACAAGCTTCCGGGGACCGGTTTCTGGCATTACAGCCGTCTTCGGCCCGGCTTGATTGAATTCTGATGGTGCATTGACCAAGGGACTCACATCTGAGCATACCCTTCCACACTTGTGGTGGCCAAAACGATTCAAAAGGGGGTGGTGATGGACAGAGTATCTGAATTAAGCAGAACACTCCTACCCAGTCAAACGATCAGGGCTGGATCCATCACCGTTTTTTAGCTCACTGCACCATCCCAGTTCAGAACCTGGCTACATGCAAATTAGTCTGACCCTGGCCCAGTGCATCATTGGAACAGTGCAGACCAAACTACCAAGCCAATTCTTTACTCGAAATGAAACAAGCTTCATGGGACTGGTTTCTGGCATTACAGCCGTCTTCGGCCCGGCTTGCCCGGCTTGCTTGAATCCTGATGGTGCAGTGAGCAAGGGACTCATGTCTGAGCATACCCTGCTACTCCTATAGTGGCCAAAACGATTCTGTAACCAGAAATTGGAGGAAAATAGAGAGAATATCTGTAACATCACAAGCGAAATGTAAATTCCTGTTTGATCCTGCCAGACTAATAGCACAAATGTTTCTTTTAAGATACAGTGTTGCCACCGGACTCTGTGTGTGTTTTCAGAGCCCATAGCTTAATTCAACAATTGGAGGAAAACAAATACGACAGTAATTGGCAGTACACCAAATTTGTTTCTGCAGTGATCCAGCGGCCTATAGAAAATATATCATAAACAACGCTACCCAACTTCATAATCTATAAACAAAATTCTATACTAAAATTTGGACCCACTTATAAACCTGACATATTTTGGGCCTACTGAATCAGGTGGTCAGATTAAATCTATATACACATTATCTACAAACTATATACAATTTTATACATTTGCGTAAAGAATATTGTCATTAGAATAAAACTTGACCATTTAAATGACCACCATTGGCGACGTGATCTAGCTAATAGTAACCTACACTCCTGAATAACCAAGACCAGCTTGTTTGTCAAAAGTAAGATTTTATTTACTAAATTATGGTATATAAATTGATAGTTTTATAAATGAATTTTATTAGCAATAAAGTTAGCATGTTTGTAAAGAAACGTGAGTAAAATACAATTTAAGCAAGTGAATCAAAATTAAAGTAAATGTGTAAAGTTTAGCATTTCTAAAACCTAATTCCCTAACTGAGCTAAATAGATAGAATTTAAAGTAAAGTTCTTTGAGGATTCTTACGTGCTCCACGCAAAGTCCGACAGCACATCACCCTCATCGGAAAGTCAGAAAGCAGCAGCCAGCCCATCCCTAGGGGCATGACTTTTTATACCTTTCTACACTAACTAAACTACGCAAAGGAAAGTTTCCAGAAATCTTCGACGTCCCATTGGCTGAGAGTGACAAGTGACATGTCACCCACTTTTCAAAACTTCCATTAAGTCACTTTTCTTAGAGACCATTGTCCCTTCCGAGTGCAACCAGGAGCTTCCTAGGATTGCAACAATTGTATAAAGTCATTCTCGCAGCGTCCATTGACTTCCAATTGACTTCCGCGGATGCCAAGTTAAAGACTGACAAAATGTTCTTTTTCGACCTTGGCCATGTCCGACAGAATGATGATATCACGTTATTTTTTGCTTTGTGAACGCAGCTTTTGACGAATAATTTATTTCAGAATGGGCGTCTCAGCACTTTTGCAGAAGTAAAATTCAGCATATTGTAGTTCGGGCAGACAAGGCCCAAAAGCAGACAACTTATGTTTTCTAATATAAAACAAACACAAGAAAAGTATTAATGTAAGAAATAATGTAGATTCTGTATCCACCCCAGGATTTACTAATTAATTAACCCACCCGATTAATCAAAATGTTACCTAGCCATTGCAAACAAATAAAGCAGCGTTTATATCTACCAGTCTCCGTTATTCCATGAGACTCATATGCACCTAGAATAGTAGAAATGACATCACACAGACAAGGAAAAGCAAAACAAGCACATGCTTCTTTTAAGTTTGCAGCAGTTAGTAATGACAAAAACGAAAACAATAAATTATTTTATTATTTTGCACGAACAAAAAGATGCAACAATTATGCACGTTTATGAGCACACATGTTAGTCCCCCCATGTGTAAAGTTTAATCTAAGTTGTATTAGCACGACATATCACAAATCATTAATATTATTATTCATGTTATGGAAATGTGACTTCACGAGTTTAAACAAAATTTTGTTTTCTATCTCGCTCCATCAACTCCCTCATCTGGTGATTAACAAATCACCACACCAGTACTCAAAATTTTGATAATTTAAATTTCTAAGAAATCGATTCAAATTCATTTGTATCAGTAAATCTAAAAGTCTGTTTCTGCATAATCTTTGGAATTAGCATAACGCTCTCTATGTAACTCCTGTAATTCGATTTCTCTTTCTTCTTCTTTTCTGAGTTTATAGATTCTTTTCTTTTCTTTCAACTGTTTCTTTCTTTTATGTAACAAACAACCTATTTTGGTCAAAATAAAAATGAATACTATTATAATCAAAGGTGCCAGAATCTTGCCAAGAATTGAACTTCCGATATCATGAAACCAGTTTTTAATTGCTTGAAACCTTTTTGAAAGTTTCCCTGTAAAATCATCTTCTTCTAAAGGAATTATCTCTGAATGCATTTGTGTAATATTCTTAATATACATTTCAATATTTTTACTTTCATCAGGTATATATGTACAACAATGTTGTACATGTAAAATGCCACAGACTCCTCCCTCTTTTGCTAGGAGTATGTCTAAAGCAAGGCGGTCTTGGATTACCATGGATCTAATTGCAATAACTTCAACATTCACTAATTGAAACCCATCAGCTGTGTCAGTTGATAATCTATCAACTATAGTGGACAATTTTCTGATTCTCCCTGCATTTAGGGTTATACCAACAAAAGGTATTACAGCTTGAAAAATATCTCCCAGAACTTCAGTAAAAGTTTCTCTTTTAACTCTATTTACATAATTATGAATTTTAAACAATCCTTCTGAATCTCTGTCAACATGAAACACTTTAGGAAAAACAATTCCCACATAACAAGTTCCATACCAGTGGTCTGGAAGGTTGTAGTAGGCTTTGTCACCACAAACAAAATAAATCCCAGGAAAGATAGGATCTTTTCCACCTTTAAATCCCCAACCTCCCAAAATCTGATAAGTATCTTCACAGTTACTTGCACCTACAAAATAATTATCAAAAAGTGTATTATCTCTTCTAATGCAAAGTTTTCTACTAACTGGTTTGTCTATGTGAATTGCAATATTTTCAAGCATTTTGCCATTTAATTTCTCATCCTCTTTCTGCCAGAAACTTGACTTAGTCTGCTTGACTAATTCATTCCTCTTATAAATTGCTCTTCTCTCCTCAACCATGTTCAAAAATTTCTTTCCTTCAGCACTTAATTTACATGTTAGATTATTCTTGTAAGCATACTCGTAAGTGAGTTCGTTAGTAACAAGGAAAAATTCTCTCATTTGTTTTGCTTTCTTATGCTTATTTAAAGCATTATCAATCTTAATATTTGCAAAAATTTCATCATAATTTGAATAGTAATATTCTAAACGTCCAGTTTGATAAAATAAACTAGTTAATACACTACATGTTACAGCATAAGTGAGAGGAAGCATATTATATGTTACTCCCTCAGAAACAGAAGCAGGTAACTTAACACAGACGTAGCAGTCTTTTGCATCCATTACTTTAACATATTCACTCAATAGCTTTGTGAATGTATTACTTGAAAAATCACCAATTGATTTATCTTGATGAATGTTAGGCTGATGATCAATAACTTTTGCAGACGCACTATGTTTAGTTTGGCTAACCAGAGCTTTGCTTGTTATGTTAACTTTGTGTAATTCTCTATTCATCTCCAAAGGGATAATTACAGCTAGAACCAACCAGAGCAGAGTTAAAATGAGCAGACACACCAGAGTCATCTTACAGCATCTTTTAAAAACAGAACACTTTGAAGTGCTCTCCTTAACATAAGGCATTCTTGGTTATTTTTAGCCTCAAAAAATAAAATAAATTTTAAAATTCTTATTACACCCCCCTTTTAAAATATATATATATATTTTTTTTTTTTTGTTTTTTAAATCCTAGACAAGATTTCTTCGACCTTATGTCATACATAAGTTTTCTTCAACTAAACAGTTTTTCTTCGACCTTGTGTCAACTAACACATTTTCTTCAGCCTTTTGCCAATTTAATATCTCTGTACTTCAATCATTGTCACTAATTTCTTGGATTTCGTTTTCTTCTTCACTACTATCATATATGTCAATAACAGGTGGAATTACTAAGTAAGTCTACTCAGGAGACTTGTATTTTTGGTTTGGTCTTATTATTCTCTTCCCTTTTCTCGATATCACTTCAATTTTTCTTCCAACTCCAACTTCTTTTCCAGGACTCTTTTGACTACTGATTTCTTCAACTTGTTCTTTTGGCTTTTTGATCAATCTGACTCTCAATCTTCCACCTGGCCAGTAGTCTGCTTTTCTCACGTACTTCTTCTTTGGTTCAGAATTATTTGATTCTGACTTCCAAGTCCTTTTCTTTCTGTTTTCACTTTCACCTTCCACGTCACTTTCTTCAGTTTCGTAGTCTGAAATTTCAATTGACTCAGGAACTTCTCTATTCGGCAATTTCACTCCTTCAGGAACTTCACTTTGTCTTCCATCACTGGTACTTGGTAATTCGTTTTCCTCCTCTTCCTCAATTACCCCCAACTTCCCAGATTTCGGATTTTTGTTCCTTACTTCAGAGTTTGTTCTCTGCCTTTCGATACTCTCCTGGTCTGAAACTTCTTTTTGTTCTGCTTCTTTGTCTTCAATGGAGACAACCGAATCCTCAGTTATCTTTCCTTTTAACAGATTCTCTTCACCTTCAGAATCTATTTCAATAATTTCCAAGTCTTTTCTTGTCAAATTTCCATTCACTGGCACAGTTTCCAGATGTCGACTTTCTTGTCGATCTTCAGAATCTGGAATTATTTCACCTTCTGTTTCGCCTTCTGCTTCAGAATCAGAATCGTCTGTTGTATCACTTTCAACATCAGAACTCTCAGGAGTTGGTACTGGAATAGTATGACTAGGATGAATCCAACGTTTCAATCCTTTGCACTTTACAGCATTAGTAGTGATCAAAATTATCTGCCTAGGTTTCTGCCATCTAGGAGCTAGACAATTCCTTCTCCGATGTACTTTCGTTCTGACCCAATCGCCAGGTCTCAGATCATGTGTCAAAACTTTTTCATCTGACTGAGCTTCAGTTCCCACCTGATTAGACACAGAAGTTACCATATCAGATAACCTTTTACAGTAATCCAAAATTGCACTGTCATTTATGCTCAATAGTTTACCTACAGGTACAAAAGCCTGTCTCATAACTCTTCCCATTAAAATTTCATGAGGACTCAAACCTGTCTTTTTATCTGGTGTACTTCTTAATGACATCAAAACAAGTGGAAGAGCATCAGTCCACTTTACACCTGTCTCAAGACACATTTTTCCAATTCTGTTTTTAATTGTTCCATTTATTTGTTCAACCACTCCTGATGCCTCTGGTCTGTATGCACAGTGTATTTTCTGCTCAATGCTCAAAGCTTCGCAATTTAACTTCATCAGTTTGTTATCAAAATGGCTTCCTCCATCACTCTCAATAGTGACTGGAAAACCGTACCTTGGGATGATTTCTCTGAGCATTAGTTTTGCCACTGTAATTGAATCACAATGTCGTGTAGGGAAAGCCTCTACCCATCTTGAAAATAAGCACACAATTACAAGCACATATTTCAAACAATTGTGTAATGGCATTTCGATGAAATCCATTTGTAACCTGGTAAAGGGACCACCTTCTCGACCAATTATTCCTGTCCCCACCACTGATTTTCTGTTTGGATTCATTTGTTGGCATGACAAACACCTCTGACAAAAAGATTCAGCAATAGTTCTAAACTTGGTATTGAACCATGTTTCTCTGAAAAGTCTAACCATAGAATCTCTTCCGAGATGTGCTGGACCATGATATAATCTGGCCATGTCAGCAATCAAACAATTTGGTAAGACTACTCTGCCATCTTTGTAAACCCACACTCCATCTTCTTCACGTGGTCTACAATCTGATCTTAACCACAAGTCTTTTTCTTCATCTTCTGCTTCATTTTGTAAATCTCTAATTTCATGCCATGTTTCTACAACAGTTGTTAGCATTAATGAATTTGAATCAGTTTCTTTACTCCTCTCCCGATTATATGAATAATTTTTCCTTGCGCAGTATTTAGCTGTTTCATCTGCGAAGGCATTTCCCTTGGAAATATAATCAGTTCCTCTAGTGTGCGCTGCACACTTAACAATGGCGATTTCTTTTGGCAATTGTATTGCTTCAATTAATCTCCTAATGAAAACTGCATTTTTAATTGGTGATCCTGTTGATGTCATATATCCTCTCTGTGACCAGAGTTGTCCATAATCATGCACAACTCCGTACCCATACTGACTATCAGTAATGATGGTAACTCTTATATCCTTCGATATTTCACATGCACGAATTAAAGCAATCAATTCAGCCACCTGTGCTGAACGAACTCCTTCAAGACATGATGCTTCTTCAACATCTACGACTGTACAAACTGAATATGAAGCTTTTAAGACACCTCCTTCGGATCTTAAGCATGACCCATCTACAAAGTAGACAAAATCCGATTCAGACAAAGGTCTGTCTTTAATGTCTTTTCTTGGTTTTGTGCAGAATTCCATGACATCTAAACATTCATGTTCTGTTTCAATGTCATCAACAATTTCAGAATCAGGCAGTAATGTAGAAGGATTCAGATTTAAACATCTTGAAATCGAAACATTATCTGCTCCTAGTATGATTTTCTCATACTTTGTCAATCTACTACTTGTTAGATGTTGAGTCTTACCTCTTGTCAGTAATATTTCAACTGAATGAGGCACAAAAACTTTCACAGGAAATCCCATAATGATCCCCTCACTTTGTTCGAGGCTGATACTTGTAGCTGCAACTGCTTTCAAACAACCTGGTAATGCTTTTGCAATTGGATCAAGAACTGCAGAGAAGTATGCAATAGGTTTCTTTAAATTTCCATGTCTCTGAATTAACACAGATAATGCACATCCTTCTCTTTCACTGCAATACAGTTCGAAATCTTTCTCATAATTTGGCATACCTAAAGCAGGAGCTTGGCATAAGCTCTTTTTCAGGTTCTCAAAAGCATCCATCTCAGCATCATTGAGAATAATTGGATCTTTTACATCTGACTTTGTCAGTCTTTGTAGTGGTTTTGCAATTACTGAAAATCCACTTATCCATTGTCGACAGTAACCTACCATTCCCAAGAACATTCTGACCTGTCTTTGTGTTCTTGGTGGTAACATTGCTTGAATCATTTTTATTCTTTCTATTGTTACTTGTCTTTTTCCCTTTGCAATTCTGTGACCAAGATATTTTACTTCTTGTTTGCAAAACTGTAGTTTTGCTGGGGATACTTTATGTCCTTCTTCTGCAAGGCGATTTAACAGAATTATTGTGTCTGTTACACAATTTTCTCTTGTCTTTGCAGCTATTAACAAATCATCAATATACTGCACTAGCGTAGACCTACCAGGTAAGTCTAAGTCTTCTAACGATCTTTTTAACAGTTCGTTAAAAATTGAAGGACTTTCTGTATAGCCCTGAGGGATTCTTGACCATCCGAGGGTCTTACCTTGGAATCTGAAAGCAAAGATTTCATAACTGTCTGGATGTAAGGGAACAGTAAAGAATGCATTACAAAGGTCAATGACTGTATACCATTCAGCATCATGTGGAATCTGAAATAGAATTACTGCTGGATTTGGAACCACAGGACAACATGGAACGACAATTTGATTAATCTTTCTCAAATCTTGTACGATTCTAAATGTTCCGTTAGACTTTTTAACTCCCATAATTGGTGAATTACAAGAGCTACTCTCCATTTCCTTTAATACACCTTGCTTGATTAATTTTTCAATTATAGGTGTAATACCTTCAATTGTTTCTGTTTTCATTTTATATTGTGGAGTGTTTGGAAATTCTATTCCCTGTTTCAATGTAATTTTTACTGGATCTACGTTTTTCATCAGACCCATTTCATTTCCAGTAAAATCCCATATTTCAGATTTCACTGTTTCTTTAAGTTCTTCAGGTAAATCTTTTTCTTCAAATGCAGGAAACAATTTTGTTTCTTCTGCTTCCATCATCATCATTGTCATTCTGTATAAACCATCTTCCTCCATTGTTTGTAACTCAACTCCATCAGGAGAACAATATATTCTACAATTCATTTTACATAGGATATCTCTGCCCAATAGATTCACTGGACTACTATTACAAACCACAAATCTGTGTTTGTCTCTGTAATTTCCAATTTCAACTGGTACTGGATCAGTTAAGTCAGTTTTAATTTGCTGATTACTTACTCCGACAACTTGGATGGTATCCCCAGAGAGAGGTAGGTTTTCAATTTCCACTGACCTAACAGTAGAACGGGTAGCACCAGTGTCCACTAGAAAAGTGATGTCTACATCATTAACTTTCCCGTTTACAAAAGGACCAGACTGGTCAACCTCAAGAGTGGCTCCAACAACACACTCTTCCTCCTCTCTCGGGCACCGTCAACAATAATCATCAGAATCGCTGTCTTGACTTTCTGCTAATAAAAATTGTTGTGAAGCATTTTGCATTTGAACCCTTTGCTGCTTTTGCTGTTTTTGTGGTTTTATTACCTGTTCACTTCCCTGAAATCCTACGTTAGGATTATATTTTTGAACTCCCCCACAATTCGGAAAAGGTGGTTGTGGCAATTGGTCTTGACGATTATTCACCTGTTGTTGTTGCTGTTGCTGTAACTGTCGCTGAATATTAAATTCGTTTAACCCCTGTTGCATCTGTAGCTGTCGCTGCAGGTCAACACCATTCTGCATCTGTGGATTCAATAAGGGATTCTTTAAGTTTTTAGGAGGATGAGGACACTCGTCTCTCCAATGTCCAATTTCGCCACAATTAAAACAAGGTAATCTTTGTTTCAACTCCTCAATCTTTGGGCTAAATTTCTTTGGGAAATTATTACCTTTAAACTTTCCTTGTATCTGGTTTGTATTCCCAGTTTGAACAAAATTAGTGTTCTTATTACCCATGCTGGCAATTTGTTGCTCAGCCACTTTTACCTGAGCCCACATGGCTTTCTCCTTCAGCTTCTTCTGTTTTACTTCTATTTCATCGCTACAATACTTTGCTTTTCTTAGAATATCATCTACAGATAGTGATTGCCATCCGACAATACTATTTCTGATCATTTCTCCAATTTCAGGTTTTAGTCCATAAACAAATCTATAGACAAAATGGCTCATGTCTTTTTCATCTAATTTTTCATAACCACTGTATTGTTTAAAAATTAACAGTAGTCTTTCATAAAAAGAATGAACTGATTCTTTTGTTTCCTGTTCTGTCCTTTCTATTTTAACCCAATCGACTTCTTTGGGTGGAATTTTGTTTTTCATCCAAACAATTACTTTTTCATAAAAATCCATTACAAGTGGATTTGGAGCACCTGTTTCTTTAATTCGCTCAGGTTCTGTTTTTGGCCAACTAATCGATATTTTACATTCTGTCCAAAGATCAGATGGAACGACAATATCAAAAAATCCATCTAAATCAATCCACAGAACTTTTGACACTTTGATAAATCTATCGACTTGCCTGTACCACTCAACTGGTTTCTCCCTCAATTTCGGAAAGTCATTTGTAAATAACAGAATGTCCTGTCTCGACCAAGGGACATGAACATATCCTCCACCTGCAATTTCTCTCATTGGAAATTGTTTTGACAATTTTTCCAATCTTTCATCTTCCTTCTTTTTCGTCCATTTTACTCTCCATTTGTTCAGTTCTCCTAGCTTTTTGATATAGACAATCAAATCTTTAATATGAACTATTCTTCCCATTGAGTTTAAACTCTCGATGTCACTTTCTGAAAAGTCTAATCTGTAATGTTTCGCAAAATTCTTTTGTTTACTCACATCGATTTCAAGTTCTGCTGCTAGATCCTCTAGTTGATCATATTTATTTTTTGTTTTCCATTGTATGCTTTTGCAAATGAACAGTAGTTCATCATCTCGATAGTAATTTAAACTATCTGGACCAATTGTTCCAATTATTAATTCTTCGATATTCGCTTTTAATTTGGCCACATCAAGTTTTGGTGTGGTTACCCTGACTTCAGGACTCCCTATATCTGATATAGCACCCATTGGTGTTTTTGGAGATAAATCCTCATTAAAGGTTAAATTAGGCATTCTCGATTTAGAAGAGTTTATTTCAGATAAGTCTGAATAAAATTTTTCAGCAGCCTTTTGAATTTCTGTATTTAAAGGAATAGTTAATCCAGTTTTGTTTGTTTCCTTTTGGTCAAATACGGGCTGAACAGGACCAATTGTTACTGGAACTGTCACAGCTTCCATGCCTTTTGTCATTCTTTTTATTAATTCTTCTTTAGATCTTAAATATTCATTATAATCAACATCTTCAACATTTCTTGCCTCTCTTGTATAATCTTTTGGAGGTTCTCTTGCTCTTGGAGCCATTGTAAAATGTCTACCTTCATTTCGAGCATTCTCGAATTCTGATCTTCTAGGAGTTTCAATGATTTCACAATTATTTGGATAAAGTTTAGGAGCTTCATTAATTGGAGGTGCACTCGGTGAAGATTCAGTAGAAACCACCGGAGTAGACCATGATCTAGGAGGTCTCAAAGGCTGATTCTTTCTAGCAGTTGTATATATTTCTTCCATTACTGCATCCTCAGATTCACTTTCCATAGATTTCCCTGTAGGAGTACCCATTACCATTTCATGAATTAAATACAATCCTTCACTCATGTTTCCCTGTCTCCACATTCGCAATCTATCTTCATGAGTTTCTCTTCTCCAAGGTGGATTTTTAGAAGGTCTTTTAATTCCACTAGCTTCTCTTTGTAATTGATACATTTCGTCTTCCCACTCAACTAAAGCTTCAAATTGAGTTGGTCTCGGTTTCGGAACAAGAGCATTCATTTTCTCTCGTAAATTTCTTAAAACTTTTACATTAAATGAACCATCATCAGGCCAAGTTAAAACACCGTCGTTCTTAGTATAGCGTTTCCAACTATCGAACCATAAGACAGTATGATATCCATATTCACCTTCCATATACGCTGCAGGTGTTTTATACTTATGAAGTAGTTTACCACCTCGCGTTTCGATTTTCTTGTCAGGTGAAAATAAATTCTTAAACTTCTGAAATAATGTTGGCTTTTTCTCAACATGTTTAAAATGATAACTCATTTTTAAGAGTTAAATCTAATTCACAAAATCGTTCGTAAAATATTTCCGGGATGTTCCGCAAAACAACCAATCCGTGCGCGAAACACACCAACAAGCCAATGACAGTTGAGCTACGTCACTTTTCTGCTCAACCAATAAATTTGGAGTTTTTCCGAAAGACCAATCAGCTCACAGGTCGTCAGAGACTCAAGAGCCAATCAGAATATAGCTTGTGACGTAGGTCACCCAATCCCAGCGCGGCTCTGTGATGTACACAGCAGCTGCGGTTTCTCGTTTCTCACTACTGGCGCTTACCCCTCCTTCACAAAATCTTTTCACAGCGCCATTTTAAGAACACTTTTCAGTGTAAATTAATTCTTAACAATGACTATAAGGACAACATCTGTTCGTTTCACTATTTAGGATAGTTTACATACATTCAAGTATCCACACTTCGGAATAGACGGCGCTATTCACACTAAGGATAATATTCAATCGTTAGTAGAGTAACCTTACCCCACCCTTCTAACATGTATAATTATGAACTCGCTTTGCTCTGAACCCACCGCGAAGTGAAAGTTCTAAGAGTTCCACTTGAACATAAAATACAATTCAAACTCGCACTTTCACACTGAAATTTCCCTAATTTCAAACACACATGAAATCCGTACAGGACTCTCACCTGTTTATAGAAATCATGCACCGTTAGCAAAATAACGACGTTATCCGTACAGGGCTCTCACCTGTTTATAGATATGAAACATGTACCCGTACAGGACTCTAACCTGTTTATAGATAATCATGCACCGACGCTAATTTACCCTTCATTCGAGCTCGGGTATAACTAATACTCTTATCACAGTGAGTTTTATGGAAGGCGCTTTGTCCCTATTCTCATGCTGCTTTAATTTCTTAGAAAACCCTCACTTTACAAGATTCAGACCTAGCCCTAAAACTGTGCTGCTCGGCGACAACACTATGGTACACGGCGATACCTCTTGTGATACTCGGCGATATCACTACAAACAGAACAGATGGCTTGCGTGACTAATTTCTCGCCACACAATCTATACCGGTATAGCTTACAGATAGCACGAAAAACGAACTTAACATGTGTTAAAACATCGATCCTATTTCCATACCATAATACTTTAGTAACCCTTAGCAACCACCATATTACCTTGGTTACTCTTAGCAACCATCAATTTCTGCTACCAGAGAATTGATCCAGCGGCCTATAAAAAATATATCATAAACAACGCTACCCAACTTCATAATCTATAAACAAAATTCTATACTAAAATTTGGACCCACTTATAAACCTGACATATTTTGGGCCTACTGAATCAGGTGGTCAGATTAAATCTATATACACATTATCTACAAACTATATACAATTTTATACATTTGCGTAAAGAATATTGTCATTAGAATAAAACTTGACCATTTAAATGACCACCATTGGCGACGTGATCTAGCTAATAGTAACCTACACTCCTGAATAACCAAGACCAGCTTGTTTGTCAAAAGTAAGATTTTATTTACTAAATTATGGTATATAAATTGATAGTTTTATAAATGAATTTTATTAGCAATAAAGTTAGCATGTTTGTAAAGAAACGTGAGTAAAATACAATTTAAGCAAGTGAATCAAAATTAAAGTAAATGTGTAAAGTTTAGCATTTCTAAAACCTAATTCCCTAACTGAGCTAAATAGATAGAATTTAAAGTAAAGTTCTTTGAGGATTCTTACGTGCTCCACGCAAAGTCCGACAGCACATCACCCTCATCGGAAAGTCAGAAAGCAGCAGCCAGCCCATCCCTAGGGGCATGACTTTTTATACCTTTCTACACTAACTAAACTACGCAAAGGAAAGTTTCCAGAAATCTTCGACGTCCCATTGGCTGAGAGTGACAAGTGACATGTCACCCACTTTTCAAAACTTCCATTAAGTCACTTTTCTTAGAGACCATTGTCCCTTCCGAGTGCAACCAGGAGCTTCCTAGGATTGCAACAATTGTATAAAGTCATTCTCGCAGCGTCCATTGACTTCCAATTGACTTCCGCGGATGCCAAGTTAAAGACTGACAAAATGTTCTTTTTCGACCTTGGCCATGTCCGACAGAATGATGATATCACGTTATTTTTTGCTTTGTGAACGCAGCTTTTGACGAATAATTTATTTCAGAATGGGCGTCTCAGCACTTTTGCAGAAGTAAAATTCAGCATATTGTAGTTCGGGCAGACAAGGCCCAAAAGCAGACAACTTATGTTTTCTAATATAAAACAAACACAAGAAAAGTATTAATGTAAGAAATAATGTAGATTCTGTATCCACCCCAGGATTTACTAATTAATTAACCCACCCGATTAATCAAAATGTTACCTAGCCATTGCAAACAAATAAAGCAGCGTTTATATCTACCAGTCTCCGTTATTCCATGAGACTCATATGCACCTAGAATAGTAGAAATGACATCACACAGACAAGGAAAAGCAAAACAAGCACATGCTTCTTTTAAGTTTGCAGCAGTTAGTAATGACAAAAACGAAAACAATAAATTATTTTATTATTTTGCACGAACAAAAAGATGCAACAATTATGCACGTTTATGAGCACACATGTTAGTCCCCCCATGTGTAAAGTTTAATCTAAGTTGTATTAGCACGACATATCACAAATCATTAATATTATTATTCATGTTATGGAAATGTGACTTCACGAGTTTAAACAAAATTTTGTTTTCTATCTCGCTCCATCAGCAGTCATCAGTTTCATGCATTGTCTAAAGTTTCATCCTCGTGCTACAAAAATCGAAACTGGCCGCCAATTACTACACATACTACGTCGGTGCTGCGTGCATGGTGATGTAAATGACTATATCATTGCCGCACAGAATTAATTTCCCCTTGAATGCGCCGCTACTTCATTTTCAAGACATCTCCAGAGATGGATGCTTGTTTTTGGTTTCACAGGCGCTTCGGCGTGTAATAAAAGAAGCTGAATGTTCAGATGTTGTCCTGTTCATAAAGCCAGTTTTGTAACACATTAGCATTTGTGTTTGCGCAAAACAGACCACCATCACAATGCGCTTATTAAAAAGAGCTTTGGAGCGCTGCGTTTTGGAAGAGCCTAACCAGCATTTTGTTAAATACTTCATCAGCCATCTTTCTTTGCCAGCATTCCGTTTCAGCTGGCTGTATCGAGAAGTCATCTGCTGTTTTATGATCACTATTGTAGCCTGCGCGGTTCATTTATAAACCCGCTGCTCACTCCTTCGCTCTCATTCCCTGACATGGCCGCCATTAACGGGCAGAGCCATCCGCTGCCGATAAATACCTGGCACCTGGATGACCAAGAGCTATGCTGCCCCATTAATCTCGAAAGAACGAGAGGGCCATTCCGCAGCATCTTTTATACAAAATCCATACTGATTGAAGCTCAGGTTCTGCATTTAATTGAAGTAACCTTTTGTCCAATCCAGCTTTAATGAAGTGTAGTGAAGTCAAGCACTGTGGGGGCCATTAATCGGCGACACTCCATAAAAAAAAACACAGAGGGAGTTTTTAATAAACAGTGTGAACTAATCCCCGCGTGGAAGTGTAATTGAGAGGGAAGGGGGCGCCTTGGCCAGATTCACATTAAATCCCCATCATACTCAAGCGAGGCTGAAACCCCTTGTTAAGATGGCGAGCTGCCATCAGATTTATAGCGCCCTTCCAGCTGGACTTTAAAGGAAGGGCTATGTTTAACAATAAAAAAGGCTTCTTATGACTAAGCTATAAAATACCCAGGCAATTACTTAGAATAATTTATACAGTGCGATGCACTGGCCTTGCTCAAAGCATAAAAAGACTGAAAATAACGTGTACAATAAAAATGTTAATAGAAAACGCAAGACTAAAAGTTTTAACCATTTTTTTGCTCTGTGTAGTCAGTGCCTGTGGGGGCTCTTGAATACAGAACATATGAAGAGAAAAAAGTCCTGCATTGTATTTATCTAATCAGAATAGTGAAATAGACTGCCCCAAATGTAATAAGCAATAGTCATGAATGAAACCCGCAAGGTTTAGCATTTCCTAACTGTAGAGAGTTTTCAGTGCCTGCGGGAGCGATTAGTTTACATGACAACATTTTACGTAAGGCAAGCATACAGTGGGCCTCATTTATGATGAATTGGTGTAGGGCAGCACCTCAAATCTTCTTGCGGTTTTGCCCTACGCCAATGTGAAAGGACAGGAATGCACACAATTTGCTACTTAGCGGCAACATAGGCACCCTTGCACCATGGTGCAAAGTTGCCTCCATTGCAGGCAGGATTGTTTTTATGCAGGAAGGAACACCTTCCTGCTCAAAAACAATCCTGAGAGGCGTTTTCTTCTTTCTATGTGTGCTGGAAAGAGGAGAAATACAAATATTTATCATTACGCCTGCTCTGGGGAGGAGTAAGGTTTTGGTGCTGCCCCAGGTTTACATGCTTAAGTAAATCTGAGGCAGTGTCAACATCCATGGGTGCTGCGTGGGAAACCCGCTGTGATCCCCATGGAACGCCTCCTTAATGCATAGTAAGGCAAGGCAGCGCCTTGTGCTGCTTTGTCTTACTCCATGTCTATGAAGCCATTCAGAAGCACACAGAGTATGTATGTATGTATGTATTGGCATACTTGTATAGCGCAATGGCTGTCACCCGACGGGTATTCTGGCGCTTAGACTGTTAAAACCCATACATGATGTTTCCAACTGCACGTCCGCTTACACTGTTCTAGGGAAGAGATACGTTTTTAAGGCTTTCTTAAAGGAAGGGAGATCTCCCATACCTCTCAAGCAGAGCGGAAGAGAGTTCCACAGTCTTGCTGCAGTGAACCTAAAGGACCGACCCCCCGTCCGGGACTTCAAAATCTTGGGTACTACTACCAAGCAGGCCGAGGCCGAGCGGAGAGATCTGGATGGGGTGTACCAGGAAAACAAATCCAGCAGTGGAGACGGACCTTGTCCATGGAGGGCCCGGAAAACCAGGCACAGAGCTTTAAAATCAATCCGCTGAGGGACAGGCAACCAGTGGAGGTCCCTAAGTGCCTTAGCAGAAGAATCAGAGCGACGGCGCGAAAGGGCCAGTTTGGCAGCGAAATTCTGTACACGCTGCAGTTTTCCCACCAAGGTCATAGGCGCCCCCAGAAGTAGTGCGTTACAGTAGTCAAGCCTACTTAAGATGATACTCCGCACTACCTCTGGCCTGGCCTGCACCGGGAGCATAGGAAGAATCTTCCGCAACGTGCAGAGTAGTGCCATGCAAGTGGCCACCGTCTTATTCACGGACACGTCAAGCTGCAGGCTGGAACTGAACATCACCCCCAGGTTCCGAACGGATTCAGTCGGCAGACTGGTGCCCTGAAAAGAAGGAGGCCAAAAATCCTGCGGAAGGGGCCTAGGGATGCGATCCATTGAGCAGTGCAACAACTCGGTTTTGGAGCTGTTGAATTGCAAGGAGTTGTGGCTCAGCCATTCCGCCGTAGTGATCATGCAGCGATGGAAGGTTTCTTCTGACACAGCCTCCTTACCCTCAAACGAGAAGATAAGTTGGGTGTCGTCAGCATAATTGGTGACTGCTATGCCAAAAGGTTTTATCAATCTGATCAGGGGGCAGAGATAGAGATTGAATAGAATAGGGCTGATGGCCGACCCCTGAGGCACGCCCTGCCCAACCCTTCTGATGTTGGATTTAAAGGGTGGCAGGGCCACCATATGGTGCCTATTACCAAGGTATGACACCAGCCAATCAAGGGCCAAGCCAGACACCCCCACCTCCTCCAGTCTCCTGATCAAGATCGTATGGCTGACCGTATCGAACGCGGCCGACATGTCGAGCAGCACTAAAAAGGCCGCTCGACCTTGGTCGGCACACGTCCGCAGGTCATCTAGAACAGTCACCAGAGCTGACTCCGTCCCATGGGCTGGTCTAAAACCAAATTGCGCCACATCTAGGCAAGCATTGGTCTCTAGAAAGCTGTAAAGATGTTTAGTGGCCAGTTTCTCTAAAATTTTGATTGGAAATGGAAGTAGAGAAATAGGCCTAAAATTTGGTGGACAAGTGGGGTCCAAAGTTTCCTTCTTCAGGAGTGGGGAGACCACAGCCAGCTTCCAGCAATCCGGGACCCGTGCAGACCTGAGAGACTGGCAGCAGATGGAAAACAGTGGTGGAAAAAGCTCTTCACGGAACAGTTTCCAAAATTTGTGTGGAAGTGGATCAAGCGGCGAGCCTGAGGAAACACCGTTAGCCAATACACAAAAATCCTCGAAGGACGGCAAAGGAAAGTTGTTCAGCCGGGCAAGCCTAACAGCTTTCTCCGTGGTACCAGTTGGAGCGGAATTAGGCAAAGATAGAGAAACAGAGCCAGACGATGAGGCAAGATTGTTCAAGATGGTAGCAATCTTGTCCTCAAAAGCCTGTGCCAGCGATTCGCAAAGAGATTGAGAGGCAGGGATGATATTGGCAGTGCAGGCAGGACGCGTCAAGTCTTTAACGATCTTAAAAAGGGCCTGAGACTTGTTCGCGGCTCCCAGCAACGATTCCTCTAAAAATCTAGCTTTGGCGCGTCTAATCTGAGCTTTATAGGTCGCCAGTGCCTGTTTAAAAAGAATTCTATCTGATTCAAGGTACTGCTTTCTCCAGGCACGCTCAGCCCGTTTACACTGGAGTTTAAGCTGCAGAAGTTCCCCTGAGAACCACGGCATGGAATGATTTGTCCTAGCTCTAATTTTTCGCAGCGGGACCAAAGAGTCCAGTGAGGCTAGGATTCGCTGGTAAAGGGTCTCATAACTCACGTCCACACTATCTCCCAAAGTAAAACCAGCCGAAAGCAGAAAAGGCAGAGTTGACTGTTTGAGGATTTTAGACCATTGTCTACCCACCTTAGTGACTCCTACACCGCCTTTCTTCCCTGGAGAGGCAGTAAGTGAGAGAGAGAAAAGGACGAGCGCATGATCCGTCCAGCACTGGGGTAGAATATCCCGTAAGGTCACTTGGCGTACGTCTGCAAAGATCAGATCTAGGATGTGGCCCTTAGAGTGGGTTTAGGAGAGTACAAGTTGCTGAAGCTGGATGTTGTTGCAGGCCTGGACCAACTCTTTAAATGCAGAGTCAGTCGGTCCGTCCGGCCATAGATTAAAATCCCCTAACACCATTAGCCTTGTGTGAGAGTGAGATAGATTGTAAATTAGATCAATAAGCTCTGACACAACAGGCAGGGCACTGGCCGGGGGTCTATAGCACAGCAGCCCAGTATATAGCACACCACCCTGACCCTTGAGGGAAAAGCCCAACAATTCGCACCCGGGGATAGCCTTAATATCGAGCTGGGAGAAATCTAGTGTCTCCCTGAAAATTAGCCCAACTCCCCCTCCCCTGGCTCCCACCCGGGGGTTGTGTGTTATTTTAAATCTGGGAGGGCAAGCTAAACCCAATTCCACCATACTGTTTGCTCTAGTCCAAGTCTCTGTCATGAAGAGTACATCTAAGACTCAATAAGTAACGCAATTCCCTCACTGTGCTTGCTGAGAGATCTCACATTCAGCAGACCACAGGACAAGGAATCTAAGTGCCTACAGGTGGTATCAGGCTGGCGACTGGGGTTAGTGCCGGGGTTCAGGCTAATAAGTTCATCGCGGGAATAGGGCTGAGCAGCTCGAAACAAAGAGGCAGCATTTCCGGCACCCGGCGCATCCTGTGCGTGAACGGGCGCAAAGGGGCTTACCTCTGGCGCACCTCCGGGGCGCTCCCGGCGCGCCCGCTGCGCGCTTGAGAAAGGCACATCTTATATAGCCGTTAAGTGCGGGAGTGTCTTTGCGTCGCCTTATACATATGATTGGGAGACTTACGCTGCCAGTGCTCAATAAAAAAGTGATTTTACAACATACTTACACTCAGCAGAGGTAGGTCTGGATTAGACCCTGATGCAAATCTGCTCCATCATCGTCATCACTATCATCATCTTCAACTCTTATTTTAGGGTCCTGGTGGGTCTTCATGGCCGGCATCCTCTGCGATGTAAGGGATGTTCTCTCACAGGGCAATGCTGTGTACGATGCAGAAGGTCACAGTGATCTGACACACTTTCCCATGTGAGTAGAGGAGGGCTCCCCTAGTCCTATCCTGTAATTTGGCTTTCAGGAGCCCAAAGACCCGTTCCACTGGCTGCCATGTTCTTCCATAGGCCTCATTGAAGTGGACTTCCCATCCTGCTGTTTCCTGCGGTGTTCGTGACTGTGCTTTGGCGCTGGAGGTCAGAGGAAGCTCTGCTTGACCCCTTGGAAGCGCTCTGCTAATCAACTTGGAAGCGCTTTGCTAGGCGCTACTTTTCGCCGGACCCGCTCCGCGGGTCCCGCTTCACAGCTGCAGTCTGTCACCACTTCTTCTGGGCTGAAGGCTTTCAGGGCTGCGAGCGTGTGCACTGCTGGACTCAGTCTCCCAAGAGTCCCAGCAGTGTGAATCACCAATTACACCCGGTGACGCTCTCCCTGTAGGCCACGCCCCCAGCTGTGAGGAGAAAAGGCTCCGGATCTGCCTAATCTGCGGATTCCCATCCTGCTGTTTCCTGCGGTGTTCGTGACTGTGCTTTGGCGCTGGAGGTCAGAGGAAGCTCTGCTTGACCCCTTGGAAGCGCTCTGCTAATCAACTTGGAAGCGCTTTGCTAGGCGCTACTTTTCGCCGGACCCGCTCCGCGGGTCCCGCTTCACAGCTGCAGTCTGTCACCACTTCTTCTGGGCTGAAGGCTTTCAGGGCTGCGAGCGTGTGCACTGCTGGACTCAGTCTCCCAAGAGTCCCAGCAGTGTGAATCACCAATTACACCCGGTGACGCTCTCCCTGTAGGCCACGCCCCCAGCTGTGAGGAGAAAAGGCTCCGGATCTGCCTAATCTGCGGATTCCCATCCTGCTGTTTCCTGCGGTGTTCGTGACTGTGCTTTGGCGCTGGAGGTCAGAGGAAGCTCTGCTTGACCCCTTGGAAGCGCTCTGCTAATCAACTTGGAAGCGCTTTGCTAGGCGCTACTTTTCGCCGGATCCGCTCCGCGGGTCCCGCTTCACAGCTGCAGTCTGTCACCACTTCTTCTGGGCTGAAGGCTTTCAGGGCTGCGAGCGTGTGCACTGCTGGACTCAGTCTCCCAAGAGTCCCAGCAGTGTGAATCACCAATTACACCCGGTGACGCTCTCCCTGTAGGCCACGCCCCCAGCTGTGAGGAGAAAAGGCTCCGGATCTGCCTAATCTGCGGATTCCCATCCTGCTGTTTCCTGCGGTGTTCGTGACTGTGCTTTGGCGCTGGAGGTCAGAGGAAGCTCTGCTTGACCCCTTGGAAGCGCTCTGCTAATCAACTTGGAAGCGCTTTGCTAGGCGCTACTTTTCGCCGGACCCGCTCCGCGGGTCCCGCTTCACAGCTGCAGTCTGTCACCACTTCTTCTGGGCTGAAGGCTTTCAGGGCTGCGAGCGTGTGCACTGCTGGACTCAGTCTCCCAAGAGTCCCAGCAGTGTGAATCACCAATTACACCCGGTGACGCTCTCCCTGTAGGCCACGCCCTCGAGACCATCGTGACGTATTAATAGAGTGTCTGCACACCGCAGCGCGGTAGCGCGCGGGTAGCGCCCGGGAGAAGCCCGGGCAAAGGGCGGGCCGTCTAAGGCCGTCCAAGGTCGAACAAGGACGGGGCGGGCCACCCTATTTACATTTTCAATTTTTTAACTTGTATTTCTCCGCTATTCGGCCATATCTGCTCCTTTTCTTTACTAGTATTTTGCATAAGCAGAGTCTAGTCATAAAGTGGAAATTTACTGGTTAAGATACCCCGATTACTGACCATTCATTCCATTTATAATCCTGGTCTTACTCAAATACGACACCTAATAGTATTCTATTAACTACTTAACGGATTTTCTTTATGGCATACAAAAAACTAAGATCTCGTACTATCTTTATGAAGAGAATGGGTACTGAGGAAGCAGTAAGAAAAAGTTCCGTAAAAGCTATTAAACAAGGTCAGTTAATCGGCACTTCCGCTATCAGTAAATATTTTATGGCCCTATCACCAAAAAATCGCTCCAGCTTATCAGCCCATGATATGTCTAAATCATCGAAAAAAACAGCAACTAAAGAGGCTTCTGAATTGCCATCTATGGAAATACTGACCACCTCCATCTTGAATGATTTTGCCCCTCACTCTACAGATCCAAAACTATGTTTGGAACAGGCGTCTCAAATTTCAGCCTTTGACTCCTCTTCTAATCCCATTACACCAATAAAACAAATGATTAACTTCTCGGATATCGCGGATCCCTGTACAAATAGTATACAACCAATGGAAGTCACACCTGAGATACAAATAGAACCAGATAACCTTCAAAATAACTCACATGATCAGTTATTTGATTTCAAAAGTGATCTGAATACATCACTAGAGACATTTCTACCGAATAACACGATCTCTTCTAATACAGTGACACCTATTTCTAAGGCTCTCTATACTCTACAGGAAATACTTGAATCTGTCCTCTCATTCTTAGGCAATATCTTAGATAACTCGGATCAAACCTTGGATGTGCAAATTGGAATACTGAAATTTTTAGTCGATGAAAAGAAGAAAAAAGATCAGTCTGAATTAACAACCAGTTTACAACCCCAAGAGGAAAGAAAGGATCAGACTAAACCTCTCCCAATGACAAAAATTTCGTCTCCTAAATGTTCAAAGAAACGGGATAATAGTACTCAAACATTTGATCACCAACTGAAACAGCAAAATACTATTATGAACAAGAAAGACTCCAAGAAGGCCCGAATATACTCCTTAAAAAAATTGTTTAGAGAGGAGTCCTCCTCGACAACCAAAGAATATCCGATATTCACAAACACAAAGAATAACAAAGTGACAAAGGAATTGGATGGCGGAGAGGATATAAAAAATATTTCCGAAACAGTATTAGCTGTAGCCGGTGATAAAAATTCCCTCCAAATTAAAAGTGACAATGGAGCAAAACGAAAAATTAGGAAAAGGAAACCACTAAGACGAATTAATAAAAAGAGGTCTAGAAGAGTCAGGTTCAAAACTGAAATCGTCAGCCAAAAAAATGAGGATGGTCTAGTTGATGAAGTGGTCATTAATCAATCTTCGACCGAGGAACGAAAAGAGAGAATAAATAAATCGCCTATAAAACAATTGAATCCTAAAGCTACTGAATATTTACCTTCTAGAACAAAAAAAAGTACTGACGTATTAAATGAAGACAGTGGGACTAGCAAGATGTTAACTTTTGGAGGGGAACAACCTATGACTAAATATCTACAGTTTGAAGAACTTTTCCCAACTGACGATCTACCATTAAATCGTGAAAGGATAATCAACCTTCTGCAGCAAATCTATATGCTACAATCCATCACTAGCAAAGAAATAGATTTAGTAACATTTCCTATAAAAGAAAACCAAAAAATCGCGGAAGTAGCTTTTTGGTCATCTGTTATTCCTGTTATCATCATGAGGGAAAAAGAAATATTACATAAGCATGGATATGATGTCATGGAGATATCTTCACCAACATATTGTAAGAATAAAGTGTCTGGTCCCCAAAATATGGACACAAGTACTACAGTAAACAAGTGGTCTGCAAATAACCATGTTGAATTGGAAAGTATCAACACCAAGAAGGATATCTTGAAAATCCAAGTAAATAATGGTCAAAGGAATGTTTGGAGCCAATCTCAAGAGAGAAAAGAGTTCAGAAAAACAACTGAATCCTGGGCATGGGTATCTGAGGCCTTAAATAGCAATAAACAAGCTCATCGACCGCAATGCAATGTTTAACAGCAATCTAAAGATCATCTCCTGGAATATAGCCGGAAAAACCACCGATAAGTTGGACATTGTATTAAAAGATAACCCGGACATTGTAGCCTTACAGGAAACATGGGCGACAAAGGTATTCAAGCAGAAGGGTTACTATGTCTACAACATTCCGGCTATAGCAGTGAGTAAAGGTCATGCAAAGGGTGGTTTAGCTATTCTCTTAAGTGAGGAACATCAATGGACTCAAGAAATAGTTGACTCTAAATCTGACAACTACCAATGCATCAAGATTATGTTAAAAACCAACATCTCTGACCACAATAAGGCCCTGCTGCTTTTCAATATGTACATTCCTCCAGGTACCTCTCAGGATGTCATTCTTATGGAGACTTTGGATTCAATGTCTAAAATAATTGATGAGAGAGGAAATATTCCTTTTTTAATTATGGGTGATGTGAATGGGAAAATTTCCAACGCTGAAATTGGTCAATGGGCAAAAACCTATGAGGATGAAACGTTGGATTTTCCTATTCCAATATTCCCAAAAGGAAAACCCTCTGATAAAAGAGGGAAAATGTTATTGGCATCACTTCCAAACATAAATGGGTCAATTTTGAATGGATATGTAGAGGGTGATAGACCGGCTTCCTTTACAAGGCGTGGAAACGGATCCCCCTCAACTATCGACTATATAATAAGCAATATAGAGTTAGCGGACACATTTCACTATTTGAAAATTATCTTTACAGATCTCAGTGATCATGCAATGTTATGCTTAAATACTGGTTGGTCGCTCAAATCATCTTTACTAAATCCAAATATGTATTTTGATGGGAATATTGAAATCAATAATAAGCAAAGGCGTATTTTTTGGAATGAAGGAACGGTAGACCACGTAAATGAAATGATCATGCAAAATAAAATTTTAACCAATTTACATTCGGAAGATCAAATAACAAATTTTGAATGTATTATGACATATCTTAAAAAATTTCTTATTGATCGGGAAAATTCGCGTAGAAATATAATTTATACAACCTCCAATGACAATGTAATTAGGAGGAAAATAAATAAACTTATACGAGGGCAATTTTTAAATTATACACTTGAGGTCCAACAAGAGATAAACAAATTAAAAAACCAACTCAGAAGAGAGAAGAATAGAAAGAAAAGACGGCTACACGACAAAAATTGGGTGGACATGCACGAAGCGGCAAAGTTATATAACCAAAGAAAATATTGGTCATTGATAGGTAAAATTACTGGAGCTAAAAAGAAATTATATGCTATACCGGTACCACCCCAGGATTGGGAAACCTATCTAACTGACCTATACAAAGCAAACCCAACAGGAAATGACAACAATGCAGTTGATTTTATCTCAGAAAGTAACTTAACTCTACTAGAGAAATGCACAGTTTCTTCTATTGAAATCTATATCAGAAAAGCCAGGAACACCTCTGCTTCAGGCCCGGATCTGATTCCAATTAAAGTTTTACAGTCTAATCCAAGGGAATGGAGTCAAATGTTAACGCCGCTCTTTAATTTTATTTTTAGTACTAGGAGAATACCAAAATCATGGCAGGGAAGTACTATAATACCCATATTCAAAAAAGGGAACCAAAATGTGGCGAGTAATTACCGCCAAATCGCATTAATGGACTCTACAGGTAAAATCTTCGCTGCTGAGGTACTGGATAGATTAAAAGACTGGTGTTTTTCAAAGGGTATAATTCCAATGTATCAAGCAGGCTTTCGACGGAATCACTCAGTATTAGACAACATCTCTATTCTCCAGACTATACTTGACAAATACATTGGGCGGAAATCACAACCAGTGTATGCGGCATTTATAGACTATTCCACTGCGTTTGATCGCGTGGATAGACAACTATTATGGAAAAAATTGCGATTACTGGGGATATCCGAAAGTCTGTTGCAAATTATAATCCAACTACACACGAATACCTGGTCCCAGGTCCAAATGGGAGGTGAAAGAGGTCTGACGAAACCAATTAATACTTCGAATGGTCTTAAGCAAGGATGCCTTCTTGCACCAATTTTATTTTCACTATATCTGAGCGACCTTCCATTTTGCTTACAACAGTGCTCTAGTTTGCCACCTAAGGTTGCTAATCAGAGCATACATGCGCTGTTGTATGCAGATGATATAGTTATGTTAGACCTCACTCCGTTTGGCCTCCAAAAACTACTGGACTCTTTAAATGTTTATTCGAAGGAACATTTCTTAATCCCGAAATTGACAAAAACAAAAGTAGTAGCGTTCTCTGGCAGAAAAAAAAGTGCTAAATATAGATGGAAACTTAATGGAACAAAAATCGAGGAAGTAGATGAATATACTTACCTCGGCAGGATTTTCACGAAGAAATTGCAAAATTTTAAACAAATTAGCAACCTAAAGAGAAAATCTGAGATACACGCTGGGGCATTATCTAGAATGTATACTGCCACCGGAAACAGGCACTTTTCTTCATTGCTTAAAGTGTACAAAGTAAAAATACCTTCGGTTTTGTCTAATGCAACGGAACATTTATCAATGAAACAATGGTCTTTCATGGACAAGACTGAAGGAAAGATTTTGAAAAGAGCACTTAAAGTCTCAGCATCGACTCCGGTACAGGCCCTGAGACTGGAATTTGCATTAACAAGCTCATATGCCACAGCGGTGGCAAATGTCATTCGATGGGCCTTTAACATCTTGCATGCAAAGGAAGGGACATTGAGATTCTTGTTAAAGACTGAGATATTTAAAACTGATTCTCGTCAATTTATTTTTGCCAAGAATATGTCTGATGCATTTGAACTAGCGTCTCATATCTCTTTACAACGCCACGGACTCAGAACTACGGACCTTTGCTGTTTCTTCCCTGTTGGCCGCTGCTGCTCGCCGGACCCGCTGCGCGGGTCCCGCTTCGCGGTCTGCAGCGTGTGGAACATTGCTAGGGGCTGTTGTGACACCGGCAGGGCTGCGAGGGTAGAGCGGGTGGACTCTGTGTTCCAGGAGCCCCCGCGCGCCCCTGTCAGCTGGGCTCCTCTCCCTGCCGGCCGCGCCCTCAACCACACCGGTATTTAATTACCATCAGCGTTCACACCAGCGGGAGCGTCTCATATCTCTTTACAACGCCACGGACTCAGAACTACGGACCTTTGCTGTTTCTTCCCTGTTGGCCGCTGCTGCTCGCCGGACCCGCTGCGCGGGTCCCGCTTCGCGGTCTGCAGCGTGTGGAACATTGCTAGGGGCTGTTGTGACACCGGCAGGGCTGCGAGGGTAGAGCGGGTGGACTCTGTGTTCCAGGAGTCCCCGCGCGCCCCTGTCAGCTGGGCTCCTCTCCCTGCCAGCCACACCCCCTAGTCCACCTTAAAAGAAGTAGCCGTTCCCGCTGCGCGGGAGCGCGCGGGAGGGCGCCGGGAGAAGCCCGGGACAAGGGCGGGACCGTCTGTGGCCGTCCGGGGCCGGAAGAGGCCGGGCTGGGCCTGACCCCTTACATCTTGCAGTTTGGAGGATAGTGTCTCGATACAAGAGGGACATGGCAACAGAAGAGGCTACTCCGGGTAAAAATCCTAAATTACGTAATGGCTCACTGGAGAATTACTTTTCTAAGAAGAGTGAGGGGGAAAAGGACGCTACCTTAGCTGAGCGCAGGGCAGAGCGGCGCCGCTCAGTTGAGAATATGAAATCCAGACCCCTCTCGGATAGTCTTCATGTATTGAACCGGGAGGGAGATTCGACTGACTTGATTGATTTGAGCGAGGTTAACACTAGCCAAGACGGAGTTCCCTTATTATTTCGGGACTTTGTAGCTACCCCCTCTCTGCCCTCAGAGGACATTGTAAGCGTCTCACCCACCCCTAGCAGTAGCCGTGATGTTGAGACTTCTAAACACAAGCAGCATAAAGTAAAGTCCTTACCTGTAGTCCAGATTCATCGCCCTCCCCCCAGTAAAAGAAGGAAGAAACAAAGGGTGGTATCAGGCACAGCCAAAACATCGCACACCGATTTTGGTAAAGGGTCTAATACTCTTTTTACACGCGAGGCCCCAACAGTAGTGGAGCAGGATCATACACCACAGGGTGTGGCTATACCGACTCTTTGCCCTGCTGTAGTGGATACACATGATGCGGCTCCAATTAACAACAATGGTGCGACGCCATCTGCTACTTCACCCCAACTTCCCTCTCCAGCGACAGGGAATTTGGAATTCTTGTTGAGATCTCTTCTCCGCCCTATTAATGAGTCTATTAAGAGGGTTGAAATTAGATTAACCATCCTGGAAGCTGCTATAACTAGTTTGTCCACTGCCACTATTAATAAAGGGAGTGGGTTGGTGCAATCTATATCCTCGACAGGGCCCCCTCCTATTATACCGTCAAAGAAACCTGGAATCTCTTCTGTCCCCGCCCAGATTAAGCAAATTAGCCAGTCCCAGGGCAGAGTTGACCCCCCTCCACAAAACTCATCGCCGTCTAAACATTCAAAGGCAACAGTCACTGCATCGGGTGCTGTCCCCTCTAAATCACTCTTAAAGGCTTCGATTAGCAACACCCAAAATACAGTCAAGGACGGTGAAAATAGTAGATCTGCTCATAAAAGGGTTCCACAAGTAGAGATCCCCCCAGAAGCTGTGCCTTACGTTGTGGTTTTATCGGGGGTGCCACTGCTAACAGGTAACAAGAAGGAGGGATATGTTGACCTTAAGAATAAAATCATCCACTGGTTGAGGCTGCATAGGCCGATAGCACCGAATATAGATGGGGACATAGTTCATGTCAGAAGGATTAACTGGCTGGGGAGTACCACGAAAAATATAGAGGGGGACTTAGTGGTGGTTAACTTTAGAGACCCTCGGGCAGTTGATTATATCTTAAACTGGCCACCTGGGAACGGAGAAACTGCCATCACCCCACGGGCTTTAACATTCTTTTATCCCAGGCTTGAAGCCACTACCACTAAATACGCTAAGAGACCTCGGTCTTTTAGGCCGCCCCTTATAAATCCCTATATCAACAATCATCCCCAGTATGGGCACCAGTCCACTAGGATGCCTGATTTACACTCCGCTTGGTCTACGGTTCCTCATAGACATTCGCCGAACATGGGCTCTAGGATGAACCACCTAATACCTTTTACCCCGTTGGATACTTACAATCGGTTTTCCCAGCTGTCAGGGCTGGAAGACTGCGATTGAAGTTTGGGGCTTGGGGGGGGTGAGTATGAACTTTACGGAGCAGAGGATACTGGATTAAACGGAGGGTTCATAGAAGCAGGAGTAGATAGTTTACTTTCTGCCCATACGGCCATTACCAATGATCTTACTGAAGATTCTGGGCTAGCCGGGCCTCTACCTATTATGGCTGGTTGCCCTATATCCACTACTTCACTGGTTAGGGAGGGGGGGAACCATACGTGCAGGGCGGTCGATGAGAGTCCGACTGTGGTGGGTAGCATTTCTTTTCCTAGAGGACAACGGGTAATAAACCTCCTATCTTGGAACATTGCCGGGTTAAAGAGGAAGCTCGACATCCCGGAGTGGCATACATTCATTGAGCAGTTTGATGTTTGCCTCTTTCAGGAAACATGGAGCTTAGTCCCGCTACACAAATCGGGGTTTACCACCCACTTTGTGCCTGCTGTAAGCAAAGGTAAGGGCAGACCAGCGGGTGGGCTCATTGTTTGGTTAAAAATAGACCTGAACTGGGGGGTCACACGCCACAATGTGGACTGTAATGATATACTCCACCTTTCGGCGAGAGGACGGGAGGATGTAGCCAGGCTTGATCTACTTAATGTTTACGTTAGAGGGACACCGGGTGACTCTACCTCTTCGACTCTATCAGCCCTTGAAATGGCCTTAGCCAACTGCTCTTGTTCGGCTAAAATTCTTGTGGGGGGTGACTTTAACTGTACTTTCGAACCCCTCCTTGGTGATGACCCTTTGGGAATTGAAGAGGAGGATTCGAAATGGTCCATTCCAACGCTCTCCCTCCCCACTATTAAGAAGTGGTCACCTAAGGTCATTCAATTGAACGCACTGACTAGGGATTTTAAACTAAGAGCCCTTAATGGCAGGACTTTATCCGACCAGTCAGGGGCAGTGACCTTTAATAGACTATCAGGCCCGTCCCGAATAGATTACATCTTAATGGATGTTGGATTCTGGGCGGACCTCATTGATATGAAGGTCTCTCCTAGTCAGGATAGTGACCACAACCCCTTGTGCTGTAAGTTCAATTGGGGGGGTCTTAATGCCAGGGGGGTGAGTGACTCCTTAAAAATATCTAAAGAGGTGGTCCCATGTAATAACAACCGCAGATTAAAATGGGACAAGGCTAACCTTGGGGAGGACGATATGGGTAGCATTAAAACCCTGATTGAGGGTTTGACCTCTAAATTAGAGATCTGGGAGGGAGACAACCGGCCTACTGATCCCCATCACCCCTTACTTGATTCTGTCTATAAATCGACAATAGACCAAGTGGGCCAATTCTTTACTTCCAAGGGGAAAGGCAACAGGGTTCCCGCTATGCCGTCTACTCTTTGCAAACCTTGGTACACTGAACATTGTAAGAGCACTAGGAAAAATCTGACAAGAGCTCTGCTTTCGGGTGACTCCTTGCTGGTTAGAGCGGCCAGGAAGGATTATCTGAAAGCTTTATTTCTGGCCAAACGGGAGTGGGAGGAACGGCATTGGCAGGAACTCTCCTTGGCTGTGAGCAGTAGGAACCCGAACCTCTTTTGGGATTTGATTAACAAAACAAGGCAGGGTAAATCGCAACCACTGGCTGTTCATATAACTAGCCAGCAATGGTTTACTCATTTTTCATCCCTATATGGTGACATAGAGGAAACATCGAGTTTTGGGGTGAATGGGTTGGGTGAAGGGGCAAAACCGGACGCCACAGACTTGTTATTTTCGCCCTCAGAAGTACTGCTGGCAATCAGACGCCTTATCCCTAAGAAAGCCGCCGGGCAGGATGGGATCCCCGGTGATTTGCTGATGGCGGAGCCAGAAGTTTGGGCCAAACTAATTGCCAGTATTATGAATCTGATCACGAGGGGTCATCAAGTACCAGACTCCTGGAAAGGAGCCGAGGTAGTTACTGTGCACAAGAAGGGGGCAAGAGATGACCCTGCGAACTACAGACCTATTAGTCTGATTGACATCATCCAGAAAGTGGTCGGCAGGGTCATCATCTCGAGAGTAGATGACTGGATAGAGGAGGCTAGTGTTCTTTCCCACTTACAAGCGGGGTTTAGAAAGAAGGTTGGCACGATGGACCAGGTCTTTCGCTTTTTTGCAATCTATTGGAAGGCGGTTACCATCAAGAAAGGCAGTTTGTATATGGCCTTCATAGATCTCAAGACTGCTTTCGACCTGGTCCCTCGTGCAAAACTTTGGCAAATACTCGGTGAAATGGGGTTTCCCAGTAGCCTTCTGTATTTAATAATGAAGCTGCATGAGGGGAATTATGCGCGGGTTAGATGGGGATCGCAGGGACAATTAACAGATAAGATCCCTGTGCGGAGAGGAGTACGCCAGGGTTGTGTCATGGCTCCGACCCTCTTCTCCCTATTTGCAAACGGAGTGGTGGACCATCTGAAGGGGGAAGAGACGGACGCCCCATCCCTGGCGGGGGAGAAAATCCCCACACTTCTCTTCGCGGACGATACCCTATTAATCTCTAAATCCCCGGTGGGCTTACAAAAACTCTTGAACCTGTTTAGCTCCTTTTGCACTACCCGAGGCTTAACCATCAACACCTCAAAAACCAAATTGATGGCTTTTGCCCCCTCAAAAAGATTTAAAAATCACCTCGCGCTCAATAGTGCCCCCCTTGAGCTGGTCACATCTTTTGACTATCTTGGAGTCCGGATAAACAGTCGTATGACCTGGAAAGATCATCTTTCCAAAATGCTACTTAGTCATCGTAGAGTTTCCGGGGTGACGCTGAAGGAACTCCGGGAATCAAGCAGTAAACCGGTTTCTCCAGTTATGGCCATCTATGAGGGACAGATTCTTCCTACAGCACTATATGGCTCCGAACTTTGGGGGTTCGAAGGGGTTACAGATTTGATGGTGGCAGAAAACAATTTCTTTAGAAAAGTGGTTGCTCTCCCCGCTTCAACACCAATGATCCCCCTAAGACTAGATTTGGGCAGAAGATCTTTAAAAGACTTGGTGAGGCTTCGCCCGTTGCTCTTCTGGTCCCGACTAAGAAGAACTGAGGAGCTTGCTAAGTATGCAGAAGGGATGGACGATCTACTCTTGCTGGACACTGGTAATAAAATAGGATGGCTAAAAAAACTGAAAGACTTGGCCATTAATCTGGGTCTAAGAGAGGCATGGGAGTCGCAATCCCCGCCACCTAAAGCCGTTATAAAAAAACTTTACTGGGATTGGGTTCAGAGTAAGGCCACGAGGGCTATGAATGTGGGTTCACTTACGGACCAATTTTTATCAACTAAGTGTGTAAGGAAATTGGAACCCTTTTTAGACCTAATAACTAAACCGTTGGATCGATCGCTGTACCTGAAACTGCGCTATGGGACGCTTCCGGTACTTGATTTCACGGCGAGTTGGTCGACCTCTGACGCCCTCTCACGTACATGCCCCGGCTGTGCGGCCCCCAAGGAATCGGTGGCCCACCTGTTTTTTGCATGCCCAGCCTACAAAGGGGCGAGGAAGTTTTGGCTGAAACCTGTCTGCAGGGAATTAGGGTTGAGGTGCCATAGACAGGCACTTCGTGTCCTCTCTACAGACTCTTCGTCTGCCATTATGATCTGTGGGGTGGCTAAATGTTTGGGAAATGTATGGTTGACACGCTCCCGTTTATTAAAATCCCGGGGGGCCCTACAGGCCGATACTAATCTTGATGTGTTGTAAATCTATCAAAAGGAGATCTCCTTGTTTTTATGTATTTTACAAATTTTTTACTGGTAAATTGGAATTGTATATGTATATGTACTCTTTTATGGTGATAAAATTGCCGAATAAAGATATATATGAGAAACTAGCAAATATTACTGAAGATATCCTGTTATCCTGGACAAAATCTCAGTTAAAATTGTTTTTGAAATGTTTTACACCGAGGCTAAGTTACGACCTTGATTTTATGCATTGTAGTAAGTTATCCACATACAAAATTTACATAGAGTCGCTGGAATATAAGCAAAAAAGACCGTATCTAGGTTTTAGTCTAACCCATGGTGCAAGAAGATCCATCACTATGTTGCGCTTAGGCATTTTACCTATATCTGTCTACACATCTAAATGGTCATTAGGCGACTCCCCTATCTGTAGTCTTTGCCTAGGTGGTGAACAAGATATTGAGCATATCATATTTGTATGCCCACACGCAACTGTTGTTAGAGCGCGTAAAAAATATCTTGAACCTCTCTATCAGAAATGCGATATTACTACAGTAAAAGGCTTAGTACAATTATGTAAATATCCGACTAATGAATGGGTTTGCTATAATTTTTACAAATTCTTAAAATCTTTTTTAGTATTATATTAATGAACATGCTTAATTTTGTAAACTGTTGTTTTTAAATTTGTGGTCCTCAGTGGGGTACCAAAACAAATAAAAACTTTTTGACTTTTGACTTGACTTCCCTAGCCGTTGTAGGATTCCCCAGCGGGGCCAACAACCATGGTCGGTTGGGAGATAGATAGAAGGGCAGTATTTAAGAACACACAATCAGGTTGTACTACCTTACTTTCCCCAAAACAGAGCTTAGATACATCACACTTACCTCCAAGCCAGGCCCTCTTCGGAAGTAGTAGTGACATCAACTGTGGTATGGCACTGTTCAGCAGTTCAAAGCAACGAAGCAGATTCTGGGAAGTGGTAGAGACATTGGAGATGTACAAATCCACTAAACAGACAACTTGCACATTGATAGAATGGAAGTGCTTCCTGTTCCGGTAGACTTGCTCCCTGTCGTGTGTTGGTACTTCTTAGACCTGGCATCATTGGCGTGAGTCTCCCTTCCATTTTTACTGATTGCCTCCTCTGTTTGTGATATGTTTTGCAGGTTATATGCTTTGGGCGCTGTGCCACTGCTATTCAGTGCCGCAGTGCAAGTGCTCCCTATGTTAAATTGATGTATTGATTAGTGACTCCATGATTGGGTTACTTGATTTACTTGTCAGACCCTAGTACAGTGCACCATGTGTGTCCAGGGCTTGTAAATCAAATGATGTTGGTGGGCTTGCAGCACTGGTTGTGCAACCCACAAGAGCAGCTTGTAAAGTGTGTCTCAGGCCTGCCATTGCAAGGCCTGTGTATAGTCTGCGACTGCCATGTTGACTTGTCAAGTGCACCCACTTGCCAGTCCCTAAACCTTCCCTTTTCTTCATATCAGACACCCCTAAGGTAGGCCCAAGGGCAGGGTGCATTGTAAGTATAAGGTAGGACATGTCCTGGTGTGTGTAGCATGTGCTAACAGTGAATTACAGCCATTTTCGTTTTTCACTATTGCAAGGTGACCTGTTCTTCATAGGCCAGAATGGGCAGTTAGATTATTACATTGCATAATCCTAGCTGACTCAGGGAACATGGTAGAAATTAGAATTTAGTATGCCTGAACTCAGAATGATAAAATACATCTTTTAGTAAAGTTGGTTTTAACATTCTGTTTGAAAATACCACTTTTAGAAAGCAGGTATTTTCTTGTCTAACTATCCAAGCCTGCCTCTGCTAGGTTGTGTATTCCTTGTCTGGAGTTTGAGTTACAGGGCTAGTGGATTCCAGGAGACAGAATGAGTCAGCCTAGTGGTGAATAGGGAGATCTGCATCTAGATGGGAGGGAGGAGTTGCACCTGGGACCTGAATAGGGCTGGGCCTTCCCTCCACTATGCTGACTCCACCCCCTGGGGTGCGGCTGATGTCTCTGCCCTGCACTGTGAAAGAAGAGAAGGAATCATGTCAACAAAGTGCTCCAGGGCTGTGCTTTCCATCCACAATGCCGTCTGATGTTTCTGCCCTGCACTGTGAAAGGAAGGAGGGAGTCATGTCAACAGAGTTCTCCAGAACTGGTTCGGACTGGGCCAAATGCCCCTCTGCCTTCAGAGAACAAAGAAAAACGTAGTATAAATATTGGGACCCAGACCCAAGAACTTTAGATCACTTCTCGCAACAAGACAAACCTTTTGCCAAGGAGAAGAACAAAGGAAGCTGCAGGAGTTTGGACTGCCCCTCTTCCAGTGTGCTGGTTGCTGGGTTGGCTTGCAGTGGTTTCTTTATTGCCAAGGAAAGGAGAAGAAACTTTTGAAGGACTTTCATCATCTTACAGAATTTTACTCCAAGGGCTTGAACTTGTGCTTGCCTCCTGCTGAAGTCTCAGGGACAAAAAAGACTTTACCACCAGCTCCCCTCTGAATTTCCTTGCTGGGATTTCATTTTGCAGAAGCCTCTGTGTCGCTGGGAGCTGGAAGCACGACGCAACAAGAAGAAGCGTGATGCCGCCGCAGCTGTAGTCGTCGCATCGCCGAAGAAGCGTGCCACCACCGCATCTCCCAGGAAGCGTGTCTTCATCAAAGCTGTCTGCTGTCGCATCACCGGAGAAGCGTGACGCCATCGAGAGGGTCGCCGCTGCATCACCCGAAAAGCGTGTCGCAGGGCCTGTCGCGGCTCAAAGTACAGAGTCGTCGCAAGGCTGCCAGGGTGTTTATGCATTGTCACATCAAGGGCGCCATCTTCCCGCATCGCGCCAGGATTGTCCCATCGCATCGAGGCGCCATCTTGCGCATCGCGACCGGGCCGCAGCCCAAGAACCTACGCATCACCCCCGCACCGGTAAGGATCACGACGCATCCCCTACTCGGCGCAAGCATTGAGGCACAACGCATCATCTCCCCCGGAGCACGGAACCATCACATCTCCCTCTGCGAGCCTTTTGTTTGTTTTGCGTTACGCATCAAGGTACTTTTGTGAGAACTGTGTCGCATTTATCACCAACTTGAACTAAGTGACTTCTACCACTTTAAGTCAATTTTAAGTACAGTATTGTGGATTTTTGTCGTTTGTGGTCGTGTGTTAAGTCTATATAAAGAATACTTATTTTTATAAAACCTGTGTTGTGTCCATCTGTAGTGTTTTCACTGTATTGCTGTTTATATTCACAAATGCTTAACACACTGCCTCTGGGATAAGCCTGTCTGCTCGTGCCAAGCTACCAAGGGGGTGAGCAGGGATTATCTAGGCATGTAATCCCCTTATCCTGACTTAGAACCAAGGGTCCCTATTTGGACAAAGTTGTTTACCATTGCCAACTAGAGACCCCCAGTTCTAACAGTACTAAGCCAATATGGGTGCCATCAATCGATCCAAGTACATGTGGGATGTGCCCAAAACAATAGAATCATGCCTTCACAGTGGCTAAATCATGATGTCTGGGGAACTATATGTAGCTGCCAACATGTTTCAACATTACTGTATGTACCTCTGTGAGGGCAAGACTGAACATCGGTTGTGACATTCCAACCGAAAGAGCAACAGTGAATTGAAATGAGCCTGCGGCCAGAAAATGCAAAGAAGACATTAGTATAACTTATGGTGGGATTGAGTTAGGTTTATTGAGGTGAGGTAGGAGGTCAGGCTTCAACTGATGACTGAGATACAGGATTAACTAAATTAACAAGAGGGGGAGAGAGAGATTAAAGGTGGATTCGTTCTCCCTGGTCAATAGTTAATAAACAAAAGGAATCCACTGAGGGAGGGTTTCCCTACTCAGGTTGGGAACACCCTGTGTTGTAAAATACCCCTCACACACCAAAAGGACCCTTGGTGTCATGCTTCATCATTGGGCGCTTCGCACCCCTCTACGGGATGCGGTGTGCTTCTACCAGCGACTACGCGGGAGCACTTATTAAGACTATGTGTGGTGTGTGTGAAGGAATTATTATGTGCGTGAGTAGTGAGGTTATATGGTGAGTGAGGTTAAAGAGGGCCTGGCTCATGGGGTAAAAAAATATTTTAATCTGCCCCCGGGCTGGCGCTATTAAAAACGTGCAGTCAATGGAGGTGTAATATGTAAGACTATGTGCACTACCTCCCATGTGTGTGTGTCGACATGTTTCGGAGACTAAGCTCCTTCTTCAGGACAGGGTACACAAATCCCCACCTTACTCACGTATCTCTACTTAAAACATGTATTTATTTACAAAAGTGCAAACTAGTGCAGGTCCTAATATGTACCTACAAGATGAGAAAGTCGCAGATTGTCGAATGCTATTAGTCAAATCCAATGCCTCATGAGCCTCAGGAACGTAGGGGTTAACATGCAGATTCGCTACGACGTCTAGGAGACACTGCTGCCTGACTACCCCTTACGCGGCTCCGCTGAGAGTGCTCTAATAATAACAGTCGACAATCTGCGACTTTCTCATCTTGTAGGTACATATTAGGACCTGCACTAATTTGCACTTTTGTAAATCAATACATGTTTTAAGTAGAGATACGTGAGTAAGGTGGGGATTTGTGTACCCTGTCCTGAAGAAGGAGCTTAGTCTCCAAAACATGTCGACACACACACATGGGAGGTAGTGCACATAGTCTTGCATATTACACCTCCATTGACTACACGTTTTTAATAGCGCCAGCCCGGGGGCAGATTAAAATTCTTTTTTACCCCACGAGTCAGGCCCTTTTTAACCTCACTCGCCGTATAACCTCACTGCTCACGCACATAATAATTCCTTCACACACACCACACATAGTCTTAATAAGTGCTCCCGCGTAGTCGCTGGTAGAAGCACGCCGCATCCCGTAGAGGGGTGCGAAGCGCCCAATGATGAAGCATGACACCAAGGGTCCTTTTGGTCTGTGAGGGGTATTTTACAACACAGGGTGTTCCCAACCTGAGTAGGGAAACCCTCCCTCAGTGGATTCCTTTTGAGATACAGGATTGTCTGACAATACAATCAGAACTTCTGTATTATGTGCCACTCTTACATGGCAAGTAGGTCTGGGAATGGGCAGAACAGTGGAGGCTGGTGTCTCCTTCCTCTCCCAAGGTGTCTACGTGAGAAGTAAATGTAAGTGGAATATTGGTCTCTGTTTGCAAACTTACATATATGTGACCTGTAAGGCCATAGTCATGTGTTTGTACATTTATGCATGAATAAGCAATGCACATGTGATTTCATGGCTGTACAATCTTACTCATCCATTAGTCATCCACAAGCAGTCATACCCAAGGCTGTCACATGAGTGTACACACCATCAAATCAAATTACAGAAACTGCACTATAGTGAGTCATACATAACATGTATAATCGGATAATGCATTGCACAGTAATGCACTACAGAGGTGAAGCGTTGTACAGGACATGACACAGGAATTGAGCTTTTCAATTTTCAAGGTCTCAGCACTCATTTGGTGGTGGTGCACTTCGGTGTGCCAACTACAGTGCCTGAAAACATGAAAATGCAGTTTGCAACACTGTAATTACAACTGTGACCATGGCAGATGCCTGATCTCACTAATAGGACAAATAGAGGGTTCCTTTGGTGGAAGTCAATGTAAACGCTTTTGGCGATTACTTGCACGGCGTTTTAGATTAGGTATATGTGACATAGCACTGCAGCACAGTCTCTTCTAGAAGATCTGCTGATCCAGAGATAGTGAATTATGGGTAAGAATGAAGGTCCATAGATTATTTTCCTGGATAGTATTGCCAATTTTTGGAGGTGATAGGAGGAAGTTAACTCGAGGTACTGGACTTTGCTATCCTTTTATTATGAGAGGTTATGGAAACAGGTGAGCGCATAGTCCTCCTTAGAGAGTGTTGATACTCTTTTGACCAAAGGAAATTAAAAAATTAAAAATTCTAAATGATATTTGTTTTCTGCTTTTATTCTTCACATTTATATCCTGGTTCATAGATCATCATCATACTCCAGACGTTTGCAGGAATAGTTTTATTTAGACATTCAACAGGCAGAGATAGTGTCTGAAATAATGTTCAAGGACAATTAATTGATATAAGACATTTTAGAAAACCCATCAATAATATTAGACCTGACAGGAGACACAGACCTAAGTGTACTTGCCATTTTTCCTCATTGTCAATGTGTTACACTGCCTTAGGACAGGCTCCTCAACACCACAAGTGTGTTGTAACAGGCTCATAATTTGTGCTTGCACTGGGCAGAGTATCTGCACTCTTGACACATGTACTGTGCCGATAGTTGGTGACTCCAGCAGTCAAATCCATCACTGCGTCACCAGGTGTGTCACATGAAGCTAATGGAATATTTAGCTTTTCTTTGTGACAGTGGCTGAAAGTGCTAAATGGCTTTGCTTTGGTGCCAGGACATCGGACACTCGCTCAATCAGCCGTACACCTTTTTTACATGGATTTGTATACATGACTACTATTTTGCAGATTGTGAACACAAAGTGTGATACATGCCAGACCTTCCATGTTGAAGCAAGTTTTTGGGATATATCACAAGTGTGCTAAACATGTATGGCCTGTTAAAGTGTCCGTACAGTCATGCAGATTTTTCCCAGCTGTTATGTGCTCCCAATGGTGTGTAGTGGTACATCTTGTGTAAAACAACAGAACATGTGTAGTGGCCCTGGCCTTAGTGTTGTCTTTAAGGTAGGATAGGCCGTAGACAACACAACTAGAGTTTGATACAGTCGTCAGACATTTAGTGTAATATTGCTTCATTTCAATGTGCATGGGCTTCAAGAGAGACCACACATTTGTAGTCTTGTCAAGTTCAACATGGACATGCTGGGTGTGTACAACTTCTTCATGTACTACACCGATGACCTCTGTCTTGCATGTCCACTCAAGTCTCCTCATCTATTGCATCCATCCAGGTTAATGCCCATCTCAAGCTGGAGCAGTGTCCACTGCTGGAAAAGGTGGGAGGACCTGGGACGCTGGACCAGGTATATCACAGAAGTCCAGCTGGGAAAGTCCTCCCAATGTCATAGGGGCGCGGGCCAGTCCCTGAATCCCCTAATGGCCCACATCCTGATGGTGGCGTACCTGTTGCTTGAAGGGCAGTTGAGGGCCCAACAGCAGCTACAAGGTGGTGATTATTTTGCTGGCTGATCTGAGTCTTGCCTAAACATCAATTAATTACTACAGGCACCTGCAACCACATCAACCTGGACCTTGATTGATGTTGAAACAAATAGAAGAGTATTTGCATGAGTAGGCATGGTTGGCTTTGGGAACATATCTGTGTTTTGCTATCATATGCAGTTCACTACAAAATCAATTCGTTCTACATAGTATGACATCTGTGTCCATCTCAATTGAATGGGTTAGCCAAGATGTCAAGGGTTTTTGTGACGGGTGATGTTCATACATGGCATATCACATCACAGACAGGGGTGTGTCGACAAGGGTGGGTGTGTCACACATACCCATTTATGTTATCGAGAAACATCTGATGCTAAGGATGCAATTATATACATGGCCTGAGTACTGGCAGTACTGTCTCACAATGTGAGGTCCCATGCTGGTGAAGTGTTAGTAGATGTGTAAGTGACATGCACATGTGGCATTGTGGAGGAACTGTACCTGCCTGATGACTTGCAGCAGGTAGTGCAAATCAGACTTGTTGGAGTCATCTGTGAGTGTGACCTGTCAGCAAAATATTGGAATATTTCAAAGTGAGGAAAATATAGGTGCTGTGACGTCCCTTCCTTATTGTCTACAAGTTTAGCATACACTAAATGTACAGGACATTCCCTGAGACTCCTCACTCCCACCTGTTGTAATAACTATACAATATGCTATGGGAAAATGGTTGTGGTGAGTTGCGCAAAACTGGAATAGGAATGTCCCTAGTACTAGGCCCTGTCAGATCATGTGCATGTATGTCCTGACATCTCAACCAAAGATGAGCCACATTGTCTCCAGGATACCTCGGTGTGAGACACATAGCTAATCTTACCCTTTTATTCAATATTTAGACGTGTTGTGACAGAGAACATATGAGTAATAGTGAAAGTGGTCCTGTGAACAGTGAGGACTGGCTATTTTCTTAGACATATTCTCCTTGTTAACAGACATATTGCTGGGAGATATCTGTATCAGGCTCACAACAGTGCATAGGGAAGTGGGCTTCAGGAATGATTAGTGGCTGTAGCAGGTCATTGTATGTAATTGGTAGGACTTCTGTAACCATGCCCATGCTAGTTGATGTCACATGGTCACTAGTATATAAAAGTGGCAAAGTATACCGGATGAAGTGATACCCCACAACATACAGGAAGATTAGTGACAAGGTGACTCTTGCAAATGTGGCAGACTGTGGACCAGACCTCATCGTGTTCAACTGTTGCAATGTTAAGTTTCTTACATGCATGTGCAACTGCTAAGGTTGTAGTCAATTTAGCCATCCTAGTAGGTGGTTTTATAACAGCAATATTGTTCTGCCATGTTTACTGAGATGTTCGACCCTGTTGAATTTAACCAAGCTCATTTGTCCTATCAACATCTACCCAGGCAAGCGAAGGAGACAGGCCCCTGGATGTTGGGAAAGCAGCTGGGCCAAGAAGGTTCAGTCGGGACACCGATGAAGATTGACCAGGTGGCCAAGAGGGTCAGGAGAGTGCCACAGAGGACCCAGATTCCATGAATGCATACACCGATTCAGACTCAGTGGACACTCCTTGGTGGTGGCGGGGCCCACCCATCCTGGTGCTATGCCATCATTGTCCCCCACCCCCCTTCCATCTCTGCCGTTCCTGCTGCTGCCCACCCAGTTGTCTGGCATGTTCCCTTAAGAGGGGAGCTATCTCTTCAGCTCCAGGCACATCAGTCCCTGCCCCTGTGCCCTCAGCTGCCCTGGGTGAGGAGTAGGGGTGGGCGTCAAATTCTGTCCTGCTTGCGGAAATTCCGATAATTTGACATTTTCGCGTTCATTGGAAAGTGCGAAAATGTCAAAATTTCCACAATCCGCATCTTACCGGAAATGTTTGTCTTGCTCGCGCTGTAAAAAATGCATTCTCTCGCGCGCGCGATCGCCTACCCTGAATCCCCGCGTTCGCCGACAAGTTTTCCCGATCCGGTCGCGTTCTCCACGAGATGTTGGATTGTGGTAGCCATCTGCGCTATCTCGCGAGAGTTCGTGCCCACATTAAGGTCATTTGTCGCGCGATCACGTCATTCGTCGCGCGATCACGTCTTTCTTCTCGCGATCATGTACCGCGAGAGTATGAGATGATTGAGTTCTCAAACACATCATTCTCCACCGCGAGCAAGAGCGTGAGGACGTGGACACGTCATATCGAACACAACAGGGAGCGAGAGAACGCGATCACGTCATTTTGGACCTGCCGGCGGAAGTAATGTGATGCTCGAGAACTCGAACATGTGAAATTTTCAATTTGGAGAAGAATATCAGCTCTAGCAGCATGAAACCTTCTGCAAATGATGATTTGGATGAAAATAACTCCTCAGATTGACATTTGGCTGTCCTTTTTTGTGCAAGGAGTCCTTTTTTAAAAAGGTGGGGAGAGGGAGGAAGTGCCACAGAATCTCCAACCTCCTGTTCCTGTCCAGCAGGCTCCTCCCAGTGCTTTGTCCATCTCCTGGTCATTCTGCCTTTGGATTTTGAGCTGGAAAGGTCACTCGTTTTGTCTGCTGCATCATTCCAAATGGATTTGAGGATTTTTGAATTGGATATTTTACAAGTAAGTGGTTGTTGTTTCTGTTTGATTAGGGGCCTTGCAGTTGTTGCAACTACAATTTAATTTTGGTAACTATCATTCCTTTTTTTTAAATGTTGTGGGTAGTAGTAGTCACTAGTAGGCCTGAGCTAGTAATGGACTCATGGGTATGTGCATGATGAAGCTGGGTATGTGCATGATGGAATATTGGTCTCTGTTTGCAAACTTACATATATGTGACCTGTAAGGCCATAGTCATGTGTTTGTACATTTATGCATGAATAAGCAATGCACATGTGATTTCATGGCTGTACAATCTTACTCATCCATTAGTCATCCACAAGCAGTCATACCCAAGGCTGTCACATGAGTGTACACACCATCAAATCAAATTACAGAAACTGCACTATAGTGAGTCATACATAACATGTATAATCGGATAATGCATTGCACAGTAATGCACTACAGAGGTGAAGCGTTGTACAGGACATGACACAGGAATTGAGCTTTTCAATTTTCAAGGTCTCAGCACTCATTTGGTGGTGGTGCACTTCGGTGTGCCAACTACAGCGCCTGAAAACATGAAAATGCAGTTTGCAACACTGTAATTACAACTGTGACCATGGCAGATGCCTGATCTCACTAATAGGACAAATAGAGGGTTCCTTTGGTGGAAGTCAATGTAAACGCTTTTGGCGGTTACTTGCACGGCGTTTTAGATTAGGTATATGTGACATAGCACTGCAGCACAGTCTCTTCTAGAAGATCTGCTGATCCAGAGATAGTGAATTATGGGTAAGAATGAAGGTCCATAGATTATTTTCCTGGATAGTATTGCCAATTTTTGGAGGTGATAGGAGGAAGTTAACTCGAGGTACTGGACTTTGCTATCCTTTTATTATGAGAGGTTATGGAAACAGGTGAGCGCATAGTCCTCCTTAGAGAGTGTTGATACTCTTTTGACCAAAGGAAATTAAAAAATTCAAAATTCTAAATGATATTTGTTTTCTGCTTTTATTCTTCACATTTATATCCTGGTTCATAGATCATCATCATACTCCAGACGTTTGCAGGAATAGTTTTATTTAGACATTCAACAGGCAGAGATAGTGTCTGAAATAATGTTCAAGGACAATTAATTGATATAAGACATTTTAGAAAACCCATCAATAATATTAGACCTGACAGGAGACACAGACCTAAGTGTACTTGCCATTTTTCCTCATTGTCAATGTGTTACACTGCCTTAGGACAGGCTCCTCAACACCACAAGTGTGTTGTAACAGGCTCATAATTCGTGCTTGCACTGGGCAGAGTATCTGCACTCTTGACACATGTACTGTGCCGATAGTTGGTGACTCCAGCAGTCAAATCCATCACTGCGTCACCAGGTGTGTCACATGAAGCTAATGGAATATTTAGCTTTTCTTTGTGACAGTGGCTGAAAGTGCTAAATGGCTTTGCTTTGGTGCCAGGACATCGGACACTCGCTCAATCAGCCGTACACCTTTTTTACATGGATTTGTATACATGACTACTATTTTGCAGATTGTGAACACAAAGTGTGATACATGCCAGACCTTCCATGTTGAAGCAAGTTTTTGGGATATATCACAAGTGTGCTAAACATGTATGGCCTGTTAAAGTGTCCGTACAGTCATGCAGATTTTCCCCAGCTGTTATGTGCTCCCAATGGTGTGTAGTGGTACATCTTGTGTAAAACAACAGAACATGTGTAGTGGCCCTGGCCTTAGTGTTGTCTTTAAGGTAGGATAGGCCGTAGACAACACAACTAGAGTTTGATACAGTCGTCAGACATTTAGTGTAATATTGCTTCATTTCAATGTGCATGGGCTTCAAGGGAGACCACACATTTGTAGTCTTGTCAAGTTCAGCATGGACATGCTGGGTGTGTACAACTTCTTCATGTGCTACACCGATGACCTCTGTCTTGCATGTCCACTCAAGTCTCCTCATCTATTGCATCCATCCAGGTTAATGCCCATCTCAAGCTGGAGCAGTGTCCACTGCTGGAAAAGGTGGGAGGACCTGGGACGCTGGACCAGGTATATCACAGAAGTCCAGCTGGGAAAGTCCTCCCAATGTCATAGGGGCGCGGGCCAGTCCCTGAATCCCCTAATGGCCCACATCCTGATGGTGGCGTACCTGTTGCTTGAAGGGCAGTTGAGGGCCCAACAGCAGCTACAAGGTGGTGATTATGTTGCTGGCTGATCTGAGTCGTGCCTAAACATCAATTAATTACTACAGGCACCTGCAACCACATCAACCTGGACCTTGATTGATGTTGAAACAAATAGAAGAGTATTTGCATGAGTAGGCATGGTTGGCTTTGGGAACATATCTGTGTTTTGCTATCATATGCAGTTCACTACAAAATCAATTAGTTCTACATAGTATGACATCTGTGTCCATCTCAATTGAATGGGTTAGCCAAGATGTCAAGGGTTTTTGTGACGGGTGATGTTCATACATGTCATATCACATCACAGACAGGGGTGTGTCGACAAGGGTGGGTGTGTCACACATACCCATTTACGTTATCGAGAAACATCTGATGCTAATGATGCAATTATATACATGGCCTGAGTACTGGCAGTACTGTCTCACAATGTGAGGTCCCATGCTGGTGAAGTGTTAGTAGATGTGTAAGTGACATGCACATGTGGCATTGTGGAGGAACTGTACCTGCCTGATTACTTGCAGCAGGTAGTGCAAATCAGACTTGTTGGAGTCATCTGTGAGTGTGACCTGTCAGCAAAATATTGGAATATTTCAAAGTGAGGAAAATATAGGTGCTGTGACGTCCCTTCCTTATTGTCTACAAGTTTAGCATACACTAAATGTACAGGACATTCCCTGAGACTCCTCACTCCCACCTGTTGTAATAACTATACAATATGCTATGGGAAAATGGTTGTGGTGAGTTGCGCAAAACTGGAATGGGAATGTCCCTAGTACTAGGCCCTGTCAGATCATGTGCATGTATGTCCTGACATCTCAACCAAAGATGAGCCACATTGTCTCCAGGATACCTCGGTGTGAGACACATAGCTAATCTTACCCTTTTATTCAATATTTAGACGTGTTGTGACAGAGAACATATGAGTAATAGTGAAAGTGGTCCTGTGAACAGTGAGGACTGGCTATTTTCTTAGACATATTCTCCTTGTTAACAGACATATTGCTGGGAGATATCTGTATCAGGCTCACAACAGTGCATAGGGAAGTGGGCTTCAGGAATGATTAGTGGCTGTAGCAGGTCATTGTATGTAATTGGTAGGACTTCTGTAACCATGCCCATGCTAGTTGATGTCACATGGTCACTAGTATATAAAAGTGGCAAAGTATACCGGATGAAGTGATACCCCACAACATACAGGAAGATTAGTGACAAGGTGACTCTTGCAAATGTGGCAGACTGTGGACCAGACATCATCGTGTTCAACTGTTGCAATGTTAAGTTTCTTACATGCATGTGCAACTGCTAAGGTTGTAGTCAATTTAGCCATCCTAGTAGGTGGTTTTATAACAGCAATATTGTTCTGCCATGTTTACTGAGATGTTCGACCCTGTTGAATTTAACCAAGCTCATTTGTCCTATCAACATCTACCCAGGCAAGCGAAGGAGACAGGCCCCTGGATGTTGGGAAAGCAGCTGGGCCAAGAAGGTTCAGTCGGGACACCGATGAAGATTGACCAGGTGGCCAAGAGGGTCAGGAGAGTGCCACAGAGGACCCAGATTCCATGAATGCATACACCGATTCAGACTCAGTGGACACTCCTTGGTGGTGGCGGGGCCCACCCATCCTGGTGCTATGCCATCATTGTTCCCCACCCCCCTTCCATCTCTGCCGTTCCTGCTGCTGCCCACCCAGTTGTCTGGCATGTTCCCCTAAGAGGGGAGCTATCTCTTCAGCTCCAGGCACATCAGTCCCTGCCCCTGTGCCCTCAGCTGCCCTGGGTGAGGAGTAGGGGTGGGCGTCAAATTCTGTTCCGCTTGCGGAAATTCCGATAATTTGACATTTTCGCGTTCATTGGAAAGTGCGAAAATGTCAAAATTTCCACAATCCGCATCTTACCGGAAATGTTTGTCTTGCTCGCGCTGTAAAAAATGCATTCTCTCGCGCGCGCGATCGCCTTACCTGAATCCCCGCGTTCGCCGACAAGTTTTCCCGATCCGGTCGCGTTCTCCACGAGATGTTGGATTGTGGTAGCCATCTGCGCTATCTCGCGAGAGTTCGTGCCCACATTAAGGTCATTTGTCACGCGATCACGTCATTCGTCGCGCGATCACGTCTTTCTTCTCGCGATCATGTACCGCGAGAGTATGAGATGATTGAGTTCTCAAACACATCATTCTCCACCGCGAGCAAGAGCGTGAGGACGTGGACACGTCATATCGAACACAACAGGGAGCGAGAGAACGCGATCACGTCATTTTGGACCTGCCGGCGGAAGTAATGTGATGCTCGAGAACTCGAACATGTGAAATTTTCAATTTGGAGAAGAATATCAGCTCTAGCAGCATGAAACCTTCTGCAAATGATGATTTGGATGAAAAAAACTCCTCAGATTGACATTTGGATGTCCTTTTTTTAGCAAGGAGTCCTTTTTTAAAAAGGTGGGGAGAGGGAGGAAGTGCCACAGAATCTCCAACCTCCTGTTCCTGTCCAGCAGGCTCCTCCCAGTGCTTTGTCCATCTCCTGGTCATTCTGCCTTTGGATTTTGAGCTGGAAAGGTCACTCGTTTTGTCTGCTGCATCATTCCAAATGGATTTGAGGATTTTTGAATTGGATATTTTACAAGTAAGTGGTTGTTGTTTCTGTTTGATTAGGGGCCTTGCAGTTGTTGCAACTACAATTTCATTTTGGTAACTATCATTCCTTTTTTTTAAATGTTGTGGGTAGTAGTAGTCACTAGTAGGCCTGAGCTAGTAATGGACTCATGGGTATGTGCATGATGAAGCAACTGTTCCTTAAATGTATTTCATTTTCAAGCATCAATTAGGGCCTGGATGGCATTCGATTGAGTTGGGGTGGGCTTTCTATTGTTGGGACTGGCCTTGTGGCTGGTGGCCACTTAGAAGCCTAGGCCTGAAACTTGTCTGGCCTTGTCTGCCAACAGCCCTGCTTTAATCCAGTAGGCTCAGAGCAGGTAGCCACAGCTTTATTAATCAAGTGTTTCTCTGTGGTCTGTTGAATTTAGACATCATTTAGGGCATGGATGGCATTGGATTGAGTTGGGAAGTGTGTCTTTTGATGGTGGGCTTTCTGATGTTGTTGGACCTGGCCATGTGGCTGGTGGCCATTTTGAAGCCTAGGCCTGCAAGCTTGTCTGGACTTGTCTCTGCCAACAGGCCTGCTTTCATCCAGTAGGCCCAGAGCAGGTATCCACAGCTTTATTAATCAAGTGTTTATGTGTGGTCTGTTGAATTTAGACATCATTTAGGGCATGGATGGCATTGGATTGAGTTGGGAAGTGTGTTTTTTGGTGGTGGGCTTTCTGATGTTGTTGTCCCTGGCCACTTGGCTGGTGGCCATTTTGAAGCCCAGGCCTGCAAGCCTGTCTGTCCTTGTCTCTGCCAACAAGCCTGCTTTCATCCAGTAGGCTCAGAGCAGGTAGCCACAGCTTTATTAATCAAGTGTTTCTGTGTGGTCTATTGAATTTAGACATCATTTAGGGCATGGATGGCATTGGATTGAGTTGGGAAGTGTGTTTTTGGTGGTGGGCGTTCTGATGTTGTTGGGCCTGGCCATGTGGCTGGTGGCCATTTTGAAGACTAGGCCTGCAAGCTTGTCTGGCCTTGTCTCTGCCAACAGGCCTGCTTTCATCCAGTAGGCTCAGAGCAGGTAGCCACAGCTTTATTAATCATGTGTTTCTGTGTGGTCTGTTGAATTTAGACATCATTTAGGGCATGGATGGCAGTGGATTGAGTTGGGAAGTGTGTTTTTTGGTGGTGGGTATTCTGATGTTGTTGGGCCTGGCCATGTGGCTGGTGGACATTTTGAAGCCTAGGCCTGCAAGCTTGTCTGGCTTGTCTCTGCCAACAGGCCTGCTTTCATCCAGTAGGCTCAGAGCGGATAGCCACAGCTTTATTAAGCAAGTGTTTCTGTGTGGTCTGCTGAATTTAGACATCATTTAGGGCATGGATGGCATTGGATTGAGTTGGGAAGTGTGTTTTTTGGTGGTGCGCTTTCTGATGTTGTTGGGCCCGGCCATGTGGCTGGTGGCCATTTTGAAGCCTAGACCTGCAAGCTTGTCTGGCCTTGTCTCTGCCAACAGGCCTGCTTTCATCCAGTAGACTCAGAACAGGAAGCCACAGCTTTATTAATCAAGTGTTTCTGTGTGGTCTGTTGAATTTAGACATCATTTAGGGCATGGATGGCATTGGATTGAGTTGGGAAGTGTGTTTTTTGTGGGGGGCTTTCTGATATTGGGCGTCTTAAAGACATGCATTTGTTGTGTGTGTCTGGTGTGTGTTGGTGTGCAATGCACCCTGCAGACCTTTTTAGGGGCCTGTGAATTTTCGTATTTGTATTTTGTTGCTTTAAAAGGCAGAGCAGTGTGCTTTAGCATGCATCCTTTGCATTTCTTTTATAGGCCTTTTGTCAGCTCATGGTGTTTCCCAGGCCCCCTGATTGCTTGTTGCTTGTGATGTTTTGAGCGGCAAACTGTCCCTGTGGCTGGTGGCCTTTCTTTGTGTTGGGAGTTAGTAGTGTCCTGCTTTTGCCATATAGGCCTGCATGGTTTTCCTATTGGCTTACTGCTTCCATCCATCCACCTCCTTTGCCAGCAGCAGCTCCATGAATGATGTGATGCTCTAATAATTTAATAGCAAATAGGGTCCACCCCACTTCCATTACATTTTTATTTTGGTGGTTCTTATTCTCTTTCCTATCCTTCCTGAGAGTGTAGTGTGTGTATACACAGCAGTATAACATAGCCCTTGTTGACAAAGTCTCAGAAATGGCTAGACTATATCTTTTGTTGTACAGTAGTAAGTAACCGAACCATAACAACAAATGCAACATTTCACTGATGTTCTTCTCCTGGCTTATTTGCTTTTAGGTGCACAAAAAGCCAGAGGAGGAGGTGTCATCATCATTCATCACCCGTTGTACTGCCAGCCAGACAGAAGTCCTGCTGCGTATCACGTCCATGTGTGACCACAACTTGTTGTGCTTCTGCGTCCTGCCTGACATCTGAAGAAGAAGGCCCCAAAGAAAGGTACCAGGTCCAGTACTAAGAAAGTTGCCGGTGAGATGAAGAAACAGAAAAAGGAAGTGCCATTAACCACGGCTGGTGTGCCGGCCAATGTTTTTTTTGGATCCCAAAAAAAAGGTACATCTGCAGCAGCATTGTCCGGGAACCAAGCTGGGAGCAGCACCTTCGCACCAGCGGGCCAACCCCACTAACCTAGGCCCAAGCCCTTGAGTGTCGCAGACGTAGCCAGTCTACTAACGAGCAGCGATGTTGAAATGTCATTATCGCAAAGTAGTACACAATCAACGCAGGCGGAAACTCAGCAGATAAGTGTGCAGCTGCAAGAACAGCAGCAGCCGCAAGAACAGCAGCAGCCGCAAGAACAGCAGCAGCAGCAGCAGCCGTAAGAACAGCAGCAGCAGCAAGAAGAACAGCAGCAGCCGCAAGAAGAACAGCAGCAGGCACAAGAACAGCAGCAGCCGCAAGAACAGCCCACAATAGTAGTAACTTACTGAACATCTGCCGAAGAATATGCACTAATTTCAGCCATTCTTTTAAAGCTCGGAAGCAGATGAGGATCATTCAACGTGAATATAGGATGCCAGTTAAAGCACTCATCCAGGAGGTGGCAACAAGTTGGAATTCAACGTATTACATGCTTGATCGTCTGTTTGAGCAGTACAGGCCACTCAATGAATATGTCATGCAAAGAAGGGATGCTACTGTGAAAAGGCATGACCCTACAGATGTAGCAATAGGGCCTAGTTAAATGCCTGACTGAGATGCTTCGTCCTTTTGAGGTCTTCACACGTGAAGTCCGCAAGGACAACTGTACAATGGGCCAAGCTATCCCATTATTGCAAATGCTAGTGCATCAGCTGAAGAAGGTGTCTGAATCATACAAATGTGTAGAGGACAAAGGACAAAAAGGAAGCCTTTGACTTGGTGAAGAGCTTAGCCCGTCGCTTAGCTGAAAATACAAGGATAGAAAATAAAATTTTGTCACAAGAACATTACATTTCTGCCACAATTCTGGATCCACGGGCAAAATTGGGACTGAAGACATTCTTTCCTTGTTCAGAGATTCATGTTGCCCGCTACAAAACCTGGATAGCTGAGGCAGCGAGTAAGTTGACAAATGAACAGCTGTTAATGAAAAGCCTGCAAGATCAACCCACAAGAAGTACTGCAGAAGGGCATGCAGCATCAAGTGCAACTTTGGAGGCTGAGGGCAGTGCGTTTGGATCACAACACTCACCATCACTATCGACAACAGCAACAACAACTGGATCATTAGGCCCAGTAGAATCATTAGACAATTGGTATTTACAGTTAGGCATTAATAAGCGCAGTGCTGATGCACAGAGAAAAGAGCCCGAAAGGTTAGCAGCAGCAGCCCTGAACATTGAGCGGATGGTCCAGACCTATCTGGACGACCCAACAGATGTGTACATTGATCAAAAGCCATTGCAGTATTGGTATAGGAAAAGGTCTGAATGGCCACTGCTCAGCAGGCTGGCACTAAGCTATCTGGCTTGCCCTGTCGCTGGTGTCTCTTCCAAACGTGTTTTCAGTGCTGCTGGTTCCATTGTGAGAAGGATCAGTCTCTCGCCAAAAAACATAGAAAGGTTAACAATGATCAAAATGAATCAGCACTTCATACCACCGAATTACACAATACATGAACAAGGGAGCAAGATGAGGAGGATAGCGGAAGTAGTGTGTCACATGATTACCTACTACTGGCTGAACCCCCAGAGTTTGAGGACGAGCTATACTGCCCTGACAATTAGGCTTGCACTTACTGTCTTCCTCCCTTTTTTCCTTTGTTTTGTGTGTCTGTCGTTCCAGTTACAAACTTGTGAATCACAACAAATCCATTCCATTACCACCGTCTTCTACTCTTCTTATTTCAATATACAACTTTCAGGTGTCTGCATTTGACAGTACAGTCCTCCGAATCCAGCTCCTCCGCTCCATCATACTGGATGATGGAAAATAGAAGAAAAAATAAAAACTTTCCTAGTCCCGCCAAAAGAAGTGGAACATGATGACTACTATAGCTATCCTTCTTTCAGAGCCGAGAGAGACTGCCCATGAAAATTAGATGGAACAGGTAATGATTGATGCCATGCATTGGACGCAGAGTTGCTGACTGAGTGATTTTGTTGTTGTTTGTTGTGCATGAAGTTATGTCATTGTGCACTAATCATCTTTCTACAGTACACACTAAACGTAACTCAAGGTGAATTTTCCCCTTCTTGCAAATAAGAAATTTGTACTTCTACTGCAGCTTGATACATTGCTTTTGATTGAATACAGAAAGGGGGCTTAATCTGCGCACTGAGAATGACAACAGCACCGTCATGATGATGATGGCGAAAAAAACGGCCCGTTAAACTAAGATGAGAAGGAACAGGTAATGAAAAAATGTATGGCATGCATTGGACACCTGACTCTGAGCGAATGGTGTTTGTGTTTTTGTTGTTTGTTTGTTGTGTAGAAAGTGAAGTCAAAGTGTACTAGTTGTCTTACTGTACACACTAAAGAGTGACTGAAGTCAATAATAGTTCTACTCTTGTTGTGTAATAACAAAATTTTACTTCTACTGCAGGCCAACCTTCACAGTCAGTCTGTAAAAGTATCGGAGATGATTGATGAAATAATAACAAACCAGGAGGACGTTTCATGCATGGCATAAAAGCCTAAAGGTAAACACGTCAACAACAACCACAGCAGACCCAAATGTCTGCGTAGAAGTGGAGTCAAGTGTAGCGGTGGGATGACTGTGGTGCTTTTAATTAACTAACTTAAATTGTAAAATGCTATGTTTGGAATGGATATGTGCTTTGCCTTTGTCGAACTCTTTAAAAAAAAATACTCTAAACGGAGGCTGTGCTAAGCAATGTGCCATCAGGCCTGTCACTGTGGGCCTGCTCTGTCCTGTTGTTGTTGAAGGTCAATGCTGGAAACAGACTAGAGTAGAAATGATGCATACATGCCGCCTCGGAAAGTGTTCTTGTGTTGCACTACACCATAACTTGTGCATTTGTTTCAACTTTGTTTCTCAATATCCCCTTGGTGTTTCCATCTACAATTACAGGCCGGGCCGTGCCCTATACTTGGGAAAACATTACAATGCATACTTACCTTACCAATAAATCTACATTTTTTTCCAGGCGGGCAGTGGCGACTGGAAAGTGGCGACACCCAAGATTGATGGACGAGAGGACCAAGAGGAATGCAAAGATGCAAATTCAGTCCACATTTTTGTCCAGGATAACACAGTAACAGTATCAACTTTCACCTTCTTTTAAATAATTTGATTCATTTTTTTGTCTACAATCTTTACAACAGTGTGTTCTTCTTGTTGTTGTTATTATCATTAGGTTTGCTCTCTGTTTATGATTCATCCCTACCAATATTTAAAAACTTATATTTGCTATTTGTAAAAGTATTAAGCCCTGAACAACTGAACAAGAAGTGTATGTAATCTGGGTCTCCTTATTAATCATCATCATGCTTGCATTTCCTTTTTCTCCCTTAACATATTGATATGGATATGGTAGTCTTCAAAGATTGTCGTTTGTTTGCCCATACGTACTGTTTTTCACTGTCAAACCTTTCCCCAAACCCCCTTCCCATCCATTCAACAAACCCTAATCCTCTTCCCCCAGGCTGTGTGACTTATTGAGGTGTGACTAAATTAAATGTACACCAATAATTAATCACACGCTTGCTGGGGCGGATGTGGCTAAAGCAACAGTACTTCAATTTCAAGGCAGAGCGATGATCTTCTTCTGCTTGCCCACCCATGAGCAGTATATTTTAGAGGTGATTTTTATTTAACAAAGGAACATATACCTGAGCATTAATTGCCGGCATTGATTGGATTTGTTGTCATTCCTCAAACACAGCACTAACTGTTACGCTGTAGGCCTAGTCAAGTGACTCAACACAACTATAGTTTGTAACTCTGTCTAGTAGGCTTTCCCCACCACCATTATGTTTTGTTGTAAAATATATTAGCATATTATTGTTGCTCGGTAAGTTCTGTACTGTACTTCATTCTACTACTCCTCGAACAGTCTCTCAAAGGCGACTGACTGTCTCATTTTCTTTTTTTGCAAATGCTGCTGCCCTGCCAGTGTCTTCTACTACTACTATACTACCACCACCACCCCAATCATGGCATGTTACAAAAAGAAAACCATCTTCACCATGCAGCCATCGCTGTGCCTAAGTTAAACATCAAGCAAAGGTAAGAGAAGTTTGGGGGAGGCATAATTAATAATGGACATGTTTTCAAAGAATTCACACACCCTTTAAGTCCAGATAAAAAATGCATAGACTAGAAGAGGGAGACAAAGTACTGGTAGGACAACTCAATCAGTGAGGGGTGTCGCATGTATCTGTTTGTGTCTTACACAGTCAGCCAATTATTTAAATCAAACACTGACCATGAGCGGACCTGCACCAGCAAGGAAACAGTGTGATGTAAAACAGTAACCCCACCTACAAAACATTAACAACATTTCATGTATAGTATAAATATAGCTTTAATTTACCCTAACAAAAATGAACTATGTAAAACCCACAAAAGCTGACCCACCCCCCTCCCTAACCCCAACCAATGTCCGTAAGAAACTGAAGTCCAAATGCCCAAAAATCCCCAACGCCCAATTCCCATCCACCCAAACAAGAATTAAAAAAGGGGCAGAAGACAGGGACTCTAAGAGGAGTGGCGGACGACACGCATTTGCTCCTCTAAACTTGCGACACGGCGCTTGAGAGCACAGCAGCTGGAGCAACAGTGGGGGGGGGGCACCAGAGATGGTATTGCGGCAGCGGGCGGTCGCCAGATGGTGGTGCCGTAGCGCTGGAGGGCGGTGGCTGGGCCCCGGGCACTTCAGGAGACTTTTTTTTAATAATTTTTTTATTTGCATTTTGTTATAGTTGAACAATACAATCATGTCGGTAGCATAGCACACATTTTACACCCCTCCCCCGCCTCCCCCGTGTCACTGCCCAGTTTGGCTCAAATAGTTTCCAAATTACAAAGACCTCAAGATTATCACTTCCCCGTGTTGTCAGCATTCAATCTATTCTGCAACCCCTCCGTAACCACCTGTCGTCCACCACCCTTGCCCCATCACACCCCTATATCCAGGCCATGGTATTGTCGCCATTTCCCCCACATCTTGCGAAACTTCCTCGGGCATCCCCTCTTTTTATATGTGACTCTCTCAGCCGCCATATATAAGTCCAAACCTCTTCTCCACTCTTCTAACGTTGGCATCTCCGGTGCACCCCAATGTTTTGCTATGTCCCTCTTGGCCACTACCATAGCCAGCACCAAAAAGGTCAATAGAGGACGTGCCAGATCTACATCATTTGTCATGCCTAGTAGGGCCAGCTTAGGGTCAGTTCGAATTTGGCTCTCCAATACTGCATTTAGTTCCGTAAAAATGTCTGTCCAGTATCCCTGTATTTTAGTGCCTGTCCACAAGACATGGAAAAAGTCCCCTCTGGGGTCTTGGCATCTTAGACATCTTGCATCATCTATCTTCCCCATCCTCTGGAGCCGCACCCTATCAAAATAAGTCCTGTGCAAAATATTAAATTGGATTAAGCGAAGTCGGGACTTTACGGCCACCTCTCTAGGATGTGTTAACACCAATTCCCAGTCTATGTCCTCCATGCCACCCACGTCCGTCTCCCACTGCTGTCTAAGCTTGGCCAACATGTTATTTGTGAGAGTTTTATATGTTAGGGAGACCGCCTTTTGCTGAATGTGTTCCTGTAGGTGTCTGCCTTTGAGCGGTGCAAATTCCACCAGTTCTGCAGTCCTGACATTTTGGGCCCCCAGGCATGTCTGAGTCTTATGTACTTATAGCACTGTGAGGGATGGAGTCCGAACTTTGAGGTCAGTGCTGCAAACGATTTCAGTTCCCCCTTGGCCACGATATCCCCTAGGGTAGAAATTCCTATGTCATCCCACCGTTGGTAACCCTTCAGCTTGTGCAATTCCGCCAGCCACGTGCAATGCCAGATTGGCGTCTGTCTCGTGGGTTTCCTATCCCAACCCGTGCGTTTCACTGCAGTGTGCCATAACTGTAGAGTGATCTCCGTTGCCGACAGAAGACGTCTGCGGCCGGTCCCCCCATATAGATAAGATAGTATGTGACGGGGTGCTAACCTGTGGCGCTCTAACGCATATGAGGGGTGGTCAGCCGGCGCATGCAACCAGTCATTAATCGGAGTCAGGTGTTCCGCCCAATAATAAGCCTCCAAGTTCGGGAGTGAGATCCCCCCGCTGTACTGATGCCTTTGAAGCGTGGTCAACGCAACTCTGGGTTGTTTGCCCAACCAGAGGAAGGCACGTAGATCTGCGTGGATTCTGGTGAAAACATTTGGGGGCAGCTGATAATACTCATTTTGTAAAGCATACAAGTACTTGGGGAGGATGATCATCTTGTACATAGCCGTGCGGCCCAAAAGAGTGAGCGGGAGCAGCCTCCATCGATCCATATCTGCTATGGAGTTCACCATGATGCGGTCTATGTTTCGTTGGTACACTATGTGCCTTTCGAGAGTAAGATACCCTCCGAGGTATTGAAAGCCCTCCGTTGTCGTCAATAGCCTTCTTGGGAGTTCCGGCCAGGCGTCCCGTCCCTTGGGGTCATACAGAACTGACTTGTGCCAATTTATTTGGTAGCCAGCGTATCTACCGTATTGCTCTAGTTCAAGGAACAACTCCGGGATCGACGTCTCCGGCGATGTGACATACAGAAGAACGTCGTCCGCATATAGCGACATTTTTTCTTCGGTCATGTCTCCCACACTCATTCTAAATCCCTTAATGCCTATGTTTTGGCGAATCCTAGTCGCCAAGATCTCGATAGTGAGGGCGAACAAAAGTGGGGACAGCGGGCAACCTTGTCTGGTCCCTCGTTGCACCCGGAATTCCCACGACAGGACGCCATTCACCCGTACTCTGGCACTTGGCTCGGTGTACAACAGCCGAACCCATTGCCGGAACTTTGGCCCAAAACCAAATTTCAGTAACACTCCTTCAAGGAACGGCCAATGAACTGCATCAAAGGCTTTTTCTGCGTCCAGGGACAGGAACCAATGAGGGTCCTCTCTGTCCCGGACCTCCTGCAGCCAGTTGTGGGTGCGCCGGAGGTTTATTCTGGTGGCCAGGTCTGGAAGGAATCCTGTCTGGTCCAAATGGATCAGATGCGATATCACCGATCGGAGCCGCATTGCCAGGATAGTTGCCAGGAGTTTTGTTTCCGTGTTCAGTAACGAGATGGGGCGGTAGTACGCGCAATCCTCCTGCGATTTACCCTCCTTATAGATTGGGATTATGGTTGCCATGGCCAGGTCTGGGGGGAGCCTCCCCTCCTGCAGGGCTCCCTCATCTAAACCCTTCAGGTGTCGCGTCAAGAGGTCCACTATACGTTTAAAAAATTCTGCCGGGAAGCCGTTGGGTCCCGGCGTTTTCCCCGGTCGCAATCTGGCCAGGGCCTCAGAGATGTCATCTATGGTAATGTCAGATTCCAGGTCTTTAATGTCCTCTGCGGGCAGGGTTGGAAGGTCGACTTGGTCCATATAGTGTATGGCCTCGTCACAGGTCCCTAAGTCCCGAGCTCCATAAAAGCCTTCATAGTGGTCCGCGAATGCTTCTGCGATGAGTGCATCCGATCTGAGAAGCACCCCCTGTGGGTCTCTGATCTGCTCCACCCATCTCCCTGCGCGCTCCTTTTTACTGAGCCATGCCAATAGTTTACCTGATTTGTCCCCTACGTCATATAGGCGATGTAGGGTGGCCAAGGCTTGGGTTTTCGCCTCCTCAGTAACTAGTTCTCGATATTGCGACTGTCTGTCCGTAAGTCTCCTAAGGGCTACTGGGTCCCTAGTGGACTGGTACTCCCTTTCCAAGTCTAATACGTTTTGTTCTATCAGCTCAGCGTCAGAGTGGAGCTTTCTCCGTTCCTCCGCCAGTCTGCTTTCAGCCCTGTCTCTCAGAACCGCCTTCAGTGCTTCCCAAAATACCACTTTCGATGCGACCGTGCCCTCGTTTTCGGCGATATAGACTTTTACGTCAGCTCTCAGACCCCTCAGGACGTTCGGATTTTGCAGGTCCCATGCCGTCAGGCGTAACATTCGTGTACCGCTTTGACGTCTCACGCCCACTCTCACCAGCAACGGAGAATGATCCGAGATTCCTCTTGCTTTATATTCTTCTAAGTCTTGCACTGTCAGGTGTTGTCTGGACATAAAGATATAATCTAGCCTCGAGAATACCTTATGGGCACCCGAGAAGTATGAATAGGCTTCCTGTTCTGGATGTAGCCACCTCCAGACGTCGGTAAGACCCAGGTTTGCCGACCATTGGGACAGGGGGGTCTGGGTCCCTTCATTGTGGGACGTACCTGTTCTGTCCTGTGTGGCATTCAAAACGTCATTAAAGTCTCCCCCGACAATCTGTATAGTGTCAGCTGTTTCTAGTAGTATATCTGCTACCTTTTTCAATGTGAGAGCCTGAAGTTTCGGGGGAGCATAGACCGAGATTATGGTGTACATATGCCTGTTCCACATCCCCTTGACACCCACATATGCTCCCTGGGGGTCCGTCCACGTCTGGGTTATAGAAAACGGAGTTGTCTTTTTTAGAATGATGGCCACCCCTCTGGAATCTGTCGTGTATCCCGCATGTGCTAGGAGCTTAAAGCGACCCCTGGCTAGGAAGGCGCAATTGGTGCGTTTAAGGTGAGTTTCCTGCAACAATGTGATGTCTGGGCCTAAGCCTAAGCGTTTAATATAGAAATTGACCAGCCCCCTCTTGATCCTGTTACCCAGGCCATTTACATTCCAGGACAGGACGCTAAGCCTTCCTCTGTCTTCCCCTTGAGTCTCGTGGTCAACCATCATAATGTGGGTTTTGTGTGTTCAGGTAGTCAGTCTCCCGGTAGGAGGCAGCTTGTGGAGTCTCACAGTGTGCATTGCTAGTAGCATGATTGTTTCTCTCGTGTTAACGGAACTTCCCCCTTCCCTCACCCATGTCCAACCCCCAACCGGAGAACATTCCCCAACTGCTGTTGAACCCCTCCCCCACCCCACCTCCCACCCCTTCCAGTCCCATCCCCTCACAAGATAGAACCTGTCGCCCTCCCGTTGTCCCCCCTTTATTCTGTTCTAACCAATTCTCCCTTAGAGTTGCAACCCTGCTTCCCTTAAGAAAATACAGTTGCCAACAACCTGTAGTGTCTCGTGAAGTGGTTACGTACAGAACCAGGAGGGACAAAAAGTGAAAATATAAAGGGGGCGTGTCAACTTGCGTGCTCCCCAACGACGAGCTGCAGGTAACAGAACCAGTTCCACCATAGTCTACGAACGAGAGCCTTGAGTGTCAGCGTCTGGGACACTACTTCGCCCTGAGTTATCTTGTTCCATGTCTCGGATCGCCTCCACCAACGGGTGAATGGAGCGCGACCCCCCTTCTTCTTCTTCCCCACCCGAAGTCCGACTCCCAATCTCGTCTTCATCATCTCCCTCTGATCGAGCTTTGCTCCGCAGACAATCGTTTCTGGATCCCCCGGGGCGTTTCCTCTCGGCGATGCCGATCTCCCACGGCGTGCGCTTCCAGAACCATGTCCCTGGTAGGGTGTAGCTGGGGTTTGTCTCCTTGACCGCCGAGACTTCAGTCTCTGTGCTTTCGGTACTTCCCAATGGGGTCTGTGCTGCAGTGACTTGTCCATCCTTTTGCGGTTAGTGGGCTCTCTCTGGTGAAGTATAGGGCGTTCTTCCAGCCATTGCCAGGCGTCCTCTGGGTGGGTGAAGAAAAGCGCCTTTTCTTTGTAGATGACCTTTAACTTCGCTGGGAATAGGAGCATGTAAGAGATATGAAGTTCCCGCAATTTCGCCTTCACTGCGTCAAAGGAGCGACGCTGCTTCTGAACCTCTTGGCTATAGTCTGGGAAAATCATAATGTTCACGTTCTCCAGTCGAATCTCCCCCAGTTTTCTGGCTGCACGTAGGATCAGGTCTCGATCTGCAAAGTTAAGGAACCTTGCGATTACCGGTCTGGGTCTCGCCCCCTCCGGTGGCCTTACCAGGAGGGCCCTGTGCGCCCTTTCGATGATAAAACAGGATGAGAACCGTACCGTCGGGAAGGTTTTGGTTAACCAGGCGTGAAGGAATGCTGCCATATTTGTTCCTTCAATTCCCTCTCTAAATCCTACAAAGCGCAGGTTATTGCGTCTCGCCCTGTTTTCGGCATCGTCCACCTTCCACATCAGTTGGCGATGGGATGCTTTGAGTTCTGCCATATCTTTCCTCAGGGTTAATATCGAATCCTGAGCTTCTCCTAAACGTGTCTCCGCTGTGGTCACCCTTTCCGACAAGTTCCGAAAGTCTTGCCTCAGCAGTGTCACCTCGGAGCCCACCTCGCCGATCTTAACTTCTAGAGCCGCCCGCGATTCCTGGATGTCGGCTAGTGACGCTTGAATGGCTCCCATCAGAAGGTCAGTGTCCGATTGGACCCCCGGGGCGGTGTGGAGCGTATCCGTTGATTGTTTAGGGGCGGTAAAACTGTCCATTGGCCCTTTCTTGGCAGGCTTGGGGAGTGTGTCTTTCTTCCCCATGTTGTATAATGGCTCCACGATAAACCTGCAGGCCACTTATGCTCCCCCAGCCTCTCGCTATCCTGCCGGAGTCAGATGCCAGTGTCTTCCGCTGACTGGTGAGATGTGTGACCGTCCCGCTTGCGCGCGGTGTAGCTGTCATGCGTCTATGCATCATTTTCCCGCTCCCCAAGGGCCCAGGTCGCACTTTCGCGTTCGCTACCTGTTAGCGGTGCAGGGTGTGTTGGCACTCACAGCGTCCGTGTCTGCCTTCCCTCTGGTAGGTGTTCGTGTGGGCCCCACAGGTGTGATTTCCTAATGTGGAGGCGATGGGCCTGGCCAGTGGGTACAGCATCCACCGCAACCTGAGATTTCGGCGGAGTCGCGGCGCTGCAGGGTCTGTGCACAGCAGGGGAGACCAGCGTTATGACATGAGCATCTTCGAGCTCTATTCCTCGGTGACGGCCGCCATCTTGGTAAAGTAGCCGTCCCATCGGGGGAGTCCAGGAGGTGTCCCGGGGGTCTGTGTTCTTCCTCTCTCCAACCCGCAGATCTCGAGCGTCTCGCCACGCGCTCTCACCTCCCGAGCAGCCTTCTGTGTGCAGGACCGCTCCCGCACCGCGTCTTCTCAATTTCAGGCGCCATGTTGGTGCAGTATATCGATCTCACCAGGGGATTCCGATGCCTCACCGGGGCCTTCAAACACTGCTCTGCACCCCCCGGAGGCACCCCCGCAGGACCCTCTTCGCTGCGGCCCGCTACAGGGCCCGGAAACCCGGCGACAGCTCCGTTTTCAGGCTTCTGTGTTGGCGGCCGCCATCTTGCCGCCGAGAGTCCTCCCAAGTCGGAACTATCAAGACCGTTATTAACCGGCCACAATACTTCAGGGGCAACGTGGTTGGTCCGGGGGGGGTCCGACTGTTTCGGGGCGACCCTCTCGCAATTTTGGTGGCTCCGGACGAATTAGAAAGGCGGATTCGGGTGCAGCTCGCCGGGAGCTCCGCACAGTCACGTCTTATCCAGCCATGCTGCTGGCCACGCCCTGGGCACTGGAGGAGACTTCAAGTGCTGCAGCAGTCTCCTCCTCCTCTGCCAAGACCACCAGCCGCCGATATTCGTGCTGGATTGCCTCCAGTTTCCGGCGCCGTGCCTTGGCGGCCAACTCCTTCTAATCAACCTTGGAAGGAGTAGCTGTATATCAAAAGGAAAAAACAAGACCATTGTAAAATATTCTCTTAGAAAAACAGTAAGACAAGCTAATTATACACATAGTGGCATGGTAGCACTATAAAGCACAGTGCATAACATTTATTAAATCTTGCCCCTTCCTTCCACCCGTCTTTCACTTTTAGTTGAACACCAGGTGATCTGATCTGACTTTTAGTCTTCTCCATAAAATTTTCAAAGCGGAGTTGAAAAATCACAGATAGATGAGGCCATTGGTTACTCAATACTTCCGCCCATATGCCAATTAAAGGGTGTCTTCACTCTTCAAACATTCACAACAACTCTTACTTACTTAGGACATCGGATGGCGGGCAGACAAAGTCCTCCCGCCATCCTCACGCTAAAAAGGGACCACCCGCCATAAGGGCGGGGGTCCCATGGGGACAATTAGGAGGCGCCCGCCACAGTGGCGGTCGCATCTCGTATTTTTAACATTGTGGTGGGCGGTGCCGACAGCACCGCCCGCCGCAGTGCTATTCCAAGCACAACATGACAGGCCCCGCGCGGAGTCTGCCATGTTGTGCTTTGAAAGGCAGGGGGTACCATAGCATAGGTACCCTACATGGGGGCCCGCAACGGGCACCCCAAGCATACTCCGCATGCCTTTCCCTGGCGGCAATGCCGCCACGGAAAGGAATTCCAAAATGCAGATTATATGGCTGGCGATGTGTTCAGACACTGCCACCATATTGAAACCTTTTCCGCCCGGTCGACATGTCGACTGTGTGGAAAATAGGCAGACGGTTTCTATCTGCCGGGGACCCCCCCCCCCGGCGTAATATGGCGGGGGTCTTTTCTACAGGGGTGGTGGGAGGTTTGCCCCTGCGGGGTCGGCGGTGACTACCGCCGGCCCAGCGGGAGCAATCCGCCCGCCATCCTAATGGGTCCCTAAGTCTCAACAGTACAATATACATACAGTACACCCGTGCAGTGAGTGAAATGTCAACAATAGTTAAGGATTATGAATCTAACTTACCACCGCCAGCCACTGGTGCTGGCATTCCCCCTACCGCTCCATCTGTCTCCTCGGTAACTGCCGCATCCTCTCCCTCTGTCGCCTTGGCTGGCCCCGGCAATGGTGGTCGTAGTCGGTAGTGCACCTAGAAAACATTACACATTTTTTAGCCATCATATACACCTCCCCCTATTGGTCAGTAGCAAGATTGAAAAATGAGTTAATAGTATATAACATACATCACTAGTACAAATCAGGTAGTAGTCGAGTAGACACTAGTAGTTATATATGGTCCCTAGGGTCATTCTAGCCTTTGCTTAGTTAGCCCGAGCCATGCAACCATTTTACCTTTGTGTCTTTTATTTTTGCACATGTGACGTTACCTTGCAGCTTGTGGTTTAAGACACCTTTGAGCCCACATGACCTCACACTGCTACTGACTAAGCGCTGCGTACAAGTGGTCAAGAAAACATTAACAAGCCACTTTTTAATGAAGTTCTGGTGTACTGTTAGTCCATAGTGCTTATCCATAAAGGCTACACTTTTTGGCACGGCTGAGAAATGCTTGCAATATACTAACGTGCACCATTTCATTTTTCGCATTACAGACGGAAGATTCCCTTCTACGAATCAGAGCTTTACAGACCTTATGATGCAACAACTACCAGTACTAGGTTGTTCTAAGGTGAGGGGTCCCTTCACTCAGAGAGCTTCATTTATACATTTATATAAACTAAATTCCTACCTAGGGGATGGTGGTGCTTCCACCACTGTTCAGTTATCACGATTTAATTACCAACTGTAAGTAAGTGTAACAATGTTTATTGTTTTAATGTTATTGATTTTCTGTTGCTGCTGCATTATAATAGAACAACGTACAGAGCTTGTCAATAAACATTTTTAACTGACATAGACTTGGTGGTATTTGGTGTGGACTTAGATGAGTGGACAAATTAAAGGAAGCATGTGCATTGCTTCCACGACTGAGAGGTTGCGTGTGTTATGTTCTGGGTTGTCTACTTGTTGGGTATCTTGGGGGGAGGATTCGGAGAGCTAATAGTTATGACAAGACACTACTATAACTAGTCGGGCAGGGGATTGTGGTGGGTTCTGAACTTCTGATTGAGGTGTGTGAGGAAGGTCCAAACTACCATCACCAACATCCTATTTTCTTGTGCAAAGGTCTGTGTGTGCGAAATCCCTACAACAGTAGTATTATGTCCTATCATATCAAAATAGTAATAAATCTGCTTGGGCATTTGATGGTGTGAATTGTCAAGGCCTCAAGATTAACAAAGACTCAAGATCAATAAGACTAGAAGTAGTACAAGAGGACGACCCAAAGGATTGGACTCAATGGCTAGAGCTACTGGTGAATCTGAGTTTTATTTGCAACCTTCAAAATAAAGAGTGGCCAACTGGGCAAGCTTAGCTACTATAGTACAGACAGACTACTAGTAGTAGTAGTACAGAGAGTCATCATAGCAGAGGCAGGGATAATAAGATTTTCAAAACAGTACAGATTGAAGGTAAAAAATAGCATTAGGAAACTGAAACAATAGTTCGGGAAAAATATGGTGCAGTAAAAGTTATGGAATAAGAATTATTATTAAAAACAAGAAGACTTACTAAGGCCAGCAGAGGAGCCCTCGTTTGTGTCCTCCTGGTGTTGTTGTTCTCCTGCCAACTGAGTCCCACTCCCTGTCTGCCTGCCCCTGGGTGCTGAACAGGAAAGATATAAGAAAGAGACAAACATTGATGGATGGTGTCAAACAAATAAAATATTTTTAAAAAACCGTCAAAAAACACTTATGTAAACAACAATTGCAATAACTAAATTGAACGATCTCATCTGGTCAACAAGTAGTATCGGGGGATTCGCGGATCGACTACTTCCTATTTATCAACACTAATCCAGTCTTCCATTCTGATTCCAGAATACTAACTAAGCATAAGTACGACGTACCACCCGACCTAGCCCACCTATTCCAGGCGTGCCAATTGTACATTAAGTATGCATTTCCACTTCTTTTAGCCCTCAACAATGCATATGGTCAAATGGAGGACGCATGACTACATTTTTTGTATACACCAAATTTTGGGTTGATTGATTGATGCTGAAGTTCTGCTAGTGCTAAGCCTATTATCACCACTCATTGAACAAACTAGAAAAGGTTCTAATAAAGACTGGGGTACTAGCAGCACATGACGTAACTGAGGGGGCATCACGCATACCACTAAGAAATTACAAACTTATACAAAGTAACTAAGCCTAAGTATCAATCCGTCCCTATCTCTTAGTGACAGGACAAAGTAAGGACTAGAGTCACTATAGCATTAGGTAACTTCATTTCTCTAAAATAAACTCTTACATAATCACGCTAAGCGAGCACCAACGCAAAGTTGCAAACTAGTAAGTTTAGTAGTATCTCAGAGGAGCACTTGTATCATAACAATCACAGAAGAATTTTAAAGCTAATTAACCTGGAATGTAAGCAGCAACATTCTAGCTGGTTGGAAGAAAAAAAGATATTAGCAATATATAACACAGAGCAGAAGAACAGACACAAAGTAGTAATAATTGAATAGTTACTCACCAAGACCCGGGCCCTCCACTCCTAGCAGGTCCAGCAGGTCCTGCTCACGGTCCAGGATGTCGGACCACCGGTGCGTCAACTGCGCCTGGGTGCGTCGGACCCCAGAGCAGCGGAACACTGCCCGGCGCACCTTCCCCTAGTGCTGTCGACGCTCCCGGAGCCCGTACCCGGACCCAGGCCTGCCACCTGCTGTGAGGGTTGAGGGGAGGTGGCGCTGCACAAAGAAGATTAGTGCAGCCAACTCCAACTCCCCAAATAAGGCCCGAGCCTGCACCCCTTGTGGGCGCCGCATTCCGCAAGGAAGGCGGTCGCGGCTCTGGCTGGGGCAAGCCCTACCCTTCGGCATGGTTCTGGGGAGAGAGAGACGGGGCGGGAAAGAAAAGGTAATAAAATTTAAAAAGTAAGTAAAGAAATAGCAGGGAATAGAAAAAGAGTGTAAAAGTAGCTAAAAAACACAAAAGAAGTAGACAAAAACAAAAAAAATAGAAGCAGGAAAATAGTTAGAGAGATAATAAATAAAAAAGATTTTTAAAAAGTGGCGTGAAACAAAGGATTGTAAAGATACAGGGAGGATTGAAAATCAGGGGCCCAGAACCATGCAATAGAGTGAAAAACAAGATGGCCGCGCCCATTGCGACCACTTGCGCAAGTTAGCGCGATTTTTTCTCCCTGAGCACGCAAAAAGCGGCGCGAACAAGAAAAAGCGTTCCCGAACAGGAAATACGTACTGCGAACGGACGCGAGCATGCATTGCGCGACCCGGAACAGGAAGTAAGCATTGCGGGCGGGTGGAACAAGTAAAAACAAGATGGCCGTGCCCATGAGCAACCGCATGGGTAAGTTGGCGAGCCGCGATCATGCAGAAAATACCGCGAACAGGCGGGAAAAAACTTCTGCATCTTTGCGATATTTCCGCGTGTTTGTGGAGATTTTTAGCATTTTCGCGATAGTTAGCGAAAGTGAATTTCGCAAATTCCACCCACCCCTGGTGCGGAGCCAATTAACCTCCTGAAAAAGTTCTCTGTTGGGCAGACTGCACTGTTGAATGCCATCCAGGGTCTGGGCAGCCAACGGTCTCAGATGGTTGCCTACCTGGGTGGCATTCACAAAGGTATGTGTGCCCTACAGGAATCATTTCAGGCTCTGGCCTGCTCATGAACAGCAGACTTCCAGCCACTCCAGCCTTCCACCCACCATTCTTCCTCTACCCCATCCCCATCCTAAGACCCCATTCGTCTGTGTGCTCCAAGCAGACACACACTTGTACACACACCCAACCAGACACATGCAGCACACAACCATCAACAACACCCATCATCAACCAAGACAGCACACCTGCACCCATACATACATCAGCACCAACCACCATTGTCTATGAAATCACACCTGCACCCACACACCCATCAACACCCACTATCGTCCAAGACTTCACACCTGCACCCACATCAGAGCCACCTATGCCAGACACTTGCACTCCCTCTACCGCCCAACCTGACCCCACCATTGATTTACCCGCACCCTCTACAACGAGACCAATACTTCCTTGCCCTTTAACTTTGCCCTGTGGAAAACCTCCCTCGCCCCCTCATCCCAGGCCCCCCTTTTCTATCCCCATCTTCTATCCTTCCACCTCATATGCCAACCCTCCCAAATCTACCACCCGAAGTAGGAGAAGAGCCAAGTCCCATCCTACACGCAAGACAACCACTCCAAGGGCAAAGTCTACACCTCCAAAGCCCCCCTCCCAAGCACAATCCCCCTCTCCCACCACCAAGACCCCTCCCAAGCACCAGGCCCTCCTCCTAAGCCACCCTCCCAAGCCACCCTCCCAAGTTCAAGCCCCCCCTCCCAAATGAGATTGTCGAGGTGCCTGGCATGCCCACCAGCGGCCCCTTCCTGGGGAGGTTCCCCAGGCAGTGTTTTGTAGGCAAGATCAGTGGTAAACTATTGCTCACCTGTCCCCAAACGTGGACAGGTCAATGGCCTGCAAGTTTTTATTGAAATCTGTGATCCTAATAAAAATATTACAGTTTATTTGATACACATGAGTCCTGCCACTGTTTTTAATCTGAATGTGAAGTATTCATTGTGTTTGTGATGCATCACTACATTTTGGGTTTCCTACATCAAGCATGCTTTGCCATTAGCAGAGATCATATTGCTCAAGTAATATGCAGCAGTGATGGAATACCACAGGAGATGGATAACAGCTCCATGGATGGATATGTTAGATGACATGGAATGAGGTGGGAGATCATATAGAGGGTATTTCGACTACTCTTGGAATTTGTGAGCCTCATTTGGCGTAAAGGTCTGGTGATGGTATAGTATGTATATGTGTTGCAGTGACAAACTTGATCACAACACATGGATGTATATATGTAATCCTCATGTGGTATGAGTTGTAATGGGCATATGTCCACATATGTGTGTTGGCCTTTCGCCCAAAGCTTCTTCCCATCTCACACATTCCCAATCTGCTGCGGCTGCTGAGCCTAGTTGCACTTCCACTATTTCATGTTTAGCATGATTGTTGTTTGTGGTGATATTAGTCCCCAGTTAACACTTAAGCCACAGCTATTGTGCACATGGGGATTTAGAGCCATATGCAAAGTTGACTGTGGCCCAGGCGCTCAGGCTGACAGGCACTCACATGGTGGTGGGAGTGGTATTGTCTATGTGGAATTCGTTTTCGTTGTGTGTACCTAATGACATCTCTTACTTCCATGCTGTCATGTTCTGAAAATGGTAGGGACAGTGAGTACTAGCACCTAACTACTGCCTGTTAGATTTGGGGGTCTCTAGTTGGCCCAGGTAGCTACTTGTGACAAATAGGGACCCTCTCCTCTAGTCAGGATAAGGGGATTACACTCTTAAAATAACCCCTGCTCACCCCCTTGGTAGCTTGGCACGAGCAGAAAGGCTTTACTTCAGAGGCGTTGTAAGTTAAGCAGGTGTGACCACATACAGTAAACCTAGTGACAACACTACAAATGGACACCACAAAGGTTTTTTATAAAAAATAAGTAGACTTTATATAGAGTTTCCACAAGACCATAAAAGACAAAAATACACAATATGATTACTTTAAGATGGTAGATTTAAGCTTATTTCAGTTCAGTTCTTAGATGCGACACTCTGCGTCAATGTACCTTAGATTGCGTTGCGCTTCCATGACAAGCAATTTCGCACCGATGGGAAATGGAGCAAAATTCAGATACAAAGAAATAAAGACGTGAAGATCTTCCAGATGCGGCACGCTTCTCGAGGATGCGAGTAGTTCTCGGTTCGGTGCGTGGACTGCAGCAGCGACACCCTTACGATTCGACGGCAGCAGCTCCAGCGGTGACGCTATTCTCCCAGGATGCGTGAAGCTTCCGCTCGATGCGACAACTACAGTGGCGACATCCAAGATGCGACGGCAGCACCTCCAATGGCGGTGCGCTTCTCGGGGATGCGAGGTGCTCTTGGTCGATGCGGTGCAGTGAGATGGTTCCAGTGGCGACACCCTCCTTCGGAGTTGTCACGGCAGGCACAGCAGCGGCGACACGCTCCGACCTCGTTGCGAGATTCTTCTCCTGATGTGGTGCAGTGCGACAACTACAGCGGCGACACCCTCCTTCGGAGTTGTGACGGCAGTAGCAGCGACGGCGACACGCTTCTTCTCGTTGAGTTTCGCTTCCAGCTCCTTGCGACACGCAGTTCCTCAGAAGGCCCAAAACAGCAGCAGGCACTTCCAAAGAACTCTGGGGAGCTGGGGGGGTGAAGTCTGTTGTCCCTGAGACTTCAGCAGGAGGCAAGCTCTTTTCCAAGCCCTTGGAGACCCTTCACAAGTTGAAAGCAGTATACACAAAGTTCCTTTCTCCTTCCTTTGGCAGTAAGGCAACCACCGCAGGTCAATCTCCCAAACAGCACTTCAGCTTGGGAATAGGCTCTCCTCAGTTTCTTCAGGTTCCTCTCCTCAGTAAAGGGTTCTTCTTGTAGTCTAAAGTGATCTAATTTCTTGGGATCAGGGTCCCAATAATTAGCCCCAAAATCCTTTGTTCTCTGAGGGGAGAGGGGCCTTTGCCCAGTCCAAACCAGTTCTGAAGCACTCTGTTTACCAGACTTCTCCTTTCCTTTCACAGTACGGGGCAGGCACATCAGACGCCCCACAGGAGGTGAAGCCAGCCTTGTGGAAGGCAAGTACAGTCCTGGAGCACTTTGTTTACAGGACTCCTTCTCTTCTTTCAGTGTGCAGGGCAGAGACATCAGCCGCTCCCCAGGAGGTAGAGCCAGCATTGTGGAAGGCAGGCACAGCCCCATTCAAGTTTCAGGTGCAACTCCTGCATCCCATTTAGATGCAGATCTCCCTATTCACCACTGGGTGACTCATCCTGTCTCTTGGAATCCCCCAGCCCTGTCACTCACAAAACCAGACAAAGGAATACACAACCTAGCAGAGGCAGGTTTGAAAGGTTAGGCAAGCAAATACCTACTTTCTAAAAGTGGTATTTGCAAACACAGAATGTTAAAACCAACTTCCCTAAAAGATTTATTTTATCATTCTGAGTTCAGGCATACTAAACTCGAATTTCTACCATGTTCCCTGAGACAGTTAGGATTATAAACATGTAATAATTCTGGCCTATAGAGAACAGGTAGCCTTGCAATAGTGAAAAACGAAAATGGTTGTAATTCACTATTAGGAAATGCCACACACATCAGGGCTTGTCCTACCTTATACTTACAATGCACCCTACCCTTGGGCCTACCATAGGGGTGACTGATATGAAGAAAAGGGAAGGTTTAGGGACTGACATGTGGGTGCACTTGCCCAGTCAGCATGACAGTACCAGACTGCATGCAGGCTCTGCAATGGCAGACCTTAGACACATTTTACAAGGCTGCTTCTGTGGGTGGCAGAACCAGTGCTGCAGGACCACCAGCATCATTTGGATTTACAAGCCCTGGTCACACTCAGTGCACTGTACTAGGGTCTGACAAGGAAAACAAATAGCCAAACATGGAACCACTAATTCATACATCAACTTACAATAGGGAGAGCATATGCACTTTAGCACTGATCAGCAGTGGAAAAGAGCCCAGAGTCATAAAATAAAAAACAGGTCAGAGAAAGTACAGGAGGAAGGCAAAGAGATCAGGGATGACCCTGCAAAAAGGGCCAAGTCCAACATTGCAAAAATCTTCCTATGTGTGTGATGAAGACATATTTTAACATGGATCACAGTGTCCAAAGTGACATCTGTGAGGCAACACCCAATTTCATCACGTGCACAAAAAAATCTAGCTATGTATCCATAATATATCCATCCACTTATTTACTGAGTGACATATTTGGATCCCATTGATGGAGTATATGGCCTCCATATGTGTTCATTTCAGCAAGTTAGACATTGTATATACTATAGGTGTGTCATCTACACCCACCTGTCCAATATATGTGTATTTGCACCCCGTTTTTTCAGTCATCGCCGTGGTCACACTCAAGGCGCAAATGGTGGGGAGATTACAAGGAATGCAGTTGAATCGAGCATGTGAACTGATAGTCCTAGAGAATTGCTCTACACCCCCTCTAGACATGTCTTTACATGCTTGCAGTGATTGTGGTGCTTTCTATTACATGAGGTTTAAACAACTTTCAACCACCAAAATGGTGGCTGAGTGACGTCGCTTATAGGACATTCAATTCTGGATTGTGCCGGCAGAGGTTGATTTTGCGGTAGGCGATGTCAATTACAGCAGATACAGCCATTGGGTTACATTTTTAAAATTGAAGGTCGCTGACAAATGGCTGTGTCAGCGCATGCCAAATGCCACCTATGTGGCGTACATGTACGGAGTGGTTGACTGAACCCTTCACTTGCCTACTGACACTGCTGAGATCGATACCTCCTCGCCTTCAGCTGCTGTTTGTCGTCTCTGTGAGCTATCATGACTAGGCCTGGGTGGTAAATTCAGTTTCGCTTGCGGAAATTGCGGAATTTGGGTAATTTTGCGTTTCGCTGAGAATGTGAAATTGCCTTAAATTCTGCTATCCGTGGCTTTGCAGACATTTTTGCTTGTTCGCGCTTTCAAAATGAACGTTCGCAAGATATTTCTCCCCGAGCACGCAAACAATGTTCGCGAACAGGAAAAAAGCATTGCGGAAGGGCGGAACAAGCAATTCCATGTGTTCACTGAACTTTTGCGTGCTCGTGGAGATTTTTTACTGTTTGTGGAGCTTTGCGAAGCGTGACTACGCAAATTACGCACACCCCTAATCATGACCAGTGCAAAAGGGAAGTGCCCGAGCCTTCTATCAAGAGGAACTGGAGAAGCTGGTAAAGGAGGTCCTCCTCACCCTGTATGGCCAGCTCTATGGCCCACCAGAAGAGCAGGTAACTTCCTAACATACTTTATTCACTCTGTTGGACTACATTGCTTCCTGTCTCCCAAGCCATGATGGGGCTCTGGTGTCCAGTATGTCATATGAGTAGCAGGTTTAGCTTCATGTCTCCATGTAGTCCTACAGATCCTTGGATGTTTTCAGAGCAAGCTCCTTCCTTCACTACTATTTCAAGATTGGCTGTGCATGTAGTACTTTCTGTATGTTCTTTGAGCTCAGTCCCTGACCTGAGACTTCTTTAGGTTGTCCTAAACTGTGGATGTGTGTGATTTGATTGGGTCATGTCATTTATTTCCACTAGTGTGCTGTTACTCTCCATATACCTTCCATTGTAGAGGCCTAATACCCAAATGACAAATTTCCAGTCCTGATATTTGCTTATGTGTGAGACAATCGACTTTTGTGGTTCATCAGCTTGTTTTTCTTTTTTCTTTCAAATGTTTTTATTGGGATTTTGTATAACATTACATTGGGTATGCCAATGAAAAAAGATAATTTCATCATGAAATTACATTAATATGTGGCTATCATCCATCGAGAGAACATTGGAAGAATAAAACACCATAGAAAGACAAAGACTTATTACACATGTTCGCATTGTACACAAGTCAGAACAGACATCTTTAGGAGTATCCCATGCCCACACGAGCCCATGTAAGTTAGAGGTCTTAGTGTGGAATTTCCAAGTTTCCTGGTGGTGTCCTCTTGTTTGGTATTGGGTTTGTGTGGTCCCGTTAATGGTTGTATCGGAATCGGAACCTCTGATGTGGGGAAGAAACCGTCAACTGGGGGGGTGAACTGGGGGATCATGAGGTGGAGTCACTAGTAAGAAATGGCTGATCATGGATAAGATTTATGGAACACTGTAAGACGCCATGGGGAGGGGGGAGTTGCGGAGAGTGGGTTCTATGTATCCTATGGGGGTTGGGGGTAGTTTCATTATAGTGACCATCTTAGGTGTCGGTATCTAATGGTGTGTTATCTTCCACCCACCTCTGGGGGTATACTTATAGAGTCTGTGATGAGGAACCTGTTGTAGAAGATGGTTATGTTGTTTCATGGGTAAATCGGTGCATCAGTTGTGCCCATTCTAGGGAGATTGGGTGTTTCCGCATTCCTCTCACCTCTTCATCCTGTAGCAGTTCCTCCTCTGCCGCACCCCATTTCTTCATTGCCCCTATCCAGGCAGCCTCGGGGGGCCCTCCTGGGGCATGCCAAGCATGGCTATCCCTCTCTTAGCTAGGGGAATAGCTAATGAAGCTAATCGGTACTGTACCTTCTCAGTTTTCCGCCTTTCCCAGTAGTGGTGGACAGTTGGGCAATCCCAAAACATGTGTTTAAAGTCTGCGTCAGGGGTCTGACATCGGGGGGGGGCAAAGTGTGTGTTAGGATAGAAGCGGTGGAGACGTTGTGGGGTAAGGTATGCTCTGATGGAGTATATTAAATTGAATGTTCCTGAAGCGTGCATTTCTGGATAGTTTCTTGGGGTACTCTTAGGCTGTTTCCCACTCTTTGTTGTTGATTACCCGACCCACTTCATCCTCCCATGTCTGCCGTAATGTATCCAATGGACGGAGAATGAGCTCTCTGACTGCTTTGTATAACCAGGTTACTAAGTGCCTACCTACCCCATATGTAATATGGTGTGGATTACCGGGTGTGTCGGAGGTTCTCCTGCTTGTGGATCCCAGAACGGGTGGCTGCTGTCTAGTAGCTGTTGATGCAGTAGGAACTGCCCTGGGGAAGGTCACACAAGTCTGTCAGTGAGCTGAGGAATTGCATGATTACCCAATGACCTGTCTGCGCAGGGGCCAGGTAAATGCCTGAATAGTAATAACAGAAGATGTGTAAGATCTCTATTTGTGAATGTCTGGTGGTTCCCGTGTGGTCTAGAAGCTCCGTGATTGGTTTTGCCTCTACCTCTGGTTTGGCTAGCCACGCTAATAGTGTGCCGGCCCTGTTACCCTCTTTATGTGTTCTGGCGGCGTAGGCTCGGAAATTGTATTTGCTTAGGTTCTGCATTGCTTCTGCGTAGGTGGTTTTGGCTGCCGTTATTTGGTCGGGGGTAGCCCCGGCAGTGTCAGCTTGTTTCGTCAGTGTCGCTAGCGCCATCTCCGAATTTTGAAGCGTTCTTTCGAGTGTCTTATGCACTCCCACTATTTGTTGTATGCAGTGCCCTCTGGACGTGACTTTAAATGCATCCCATTCTATTAGTCTAGATGTTGCAGTGCCTGAATTAAGTGCGAAGTGTTCCTGAATATAATCTCCATTTTCCTGCTGAAACACTGATCTGTGAAACAGTCACGTGGTAGTTTCCATGTGGGTATGGGGGGTCTCCACCTCAGAGTCAGTATATGGGCGACGTGATCTGAGAGTACCCTGCCCAAATAATCGGAGTGTTGCACACACGGGAGCACAGTTGTGGAGCAGAGGAATCCATCGAGGCGGACACGAAAGTCATGAGGGACAGAGTAAAAGGAGTAGAGTTAATGCCTGTGTTTCGCTCGCGTCACGGGTTCACTAGGCTCCAGTGTTGCACCCAAGCTTGACATTGGGCTGTCTGCTTGTGTGCTGGGGAGTGTGGTGGTGGGGGATGGGACCTATCAAGAGGGATTTTCAGTGCACAATTATAGTCACCGCCGAGGAGCCATGGGACTGAGGTGTGCTGAGTGAGCACTCCCGTGAGGCGCTGCCAAAATTGATTTTGGTCTACATTAGGAGTGTATATGCTCCCCAGTAGTATGGACTGGCCCTCCAATATTTCCTCTAACAGGGCATATCGGCCTTTTTTATCTATGACTCGTGTTTGTCCTTTAAAAGGGATCCCTGGCCGAATCCAGATTAGAGTACCCCTGGCGAATGGCGAGTATTCAGTGGCACAAATGAAGCCCCGGCATTTTCTGTGTAACCGACCCACTTCAATTGCTGATAAATGTGTCTCCTGTAAGAGCGCTATCTGTGCCTGTTGCCTTGGCATAGCGCTTGTTAGCCGTGTGCATGCCTCTGACGTTTAATGTGATGATTTTCAAATCTGTGTTGTGGACTTTATAGGTCGTTACATACATTGAATATGGGCCATTAATGCCCGTGTGTTGCTCCGCCACCACCTTCCAATGCCCTCCACCACCATTCGTCCACAGCCCCTTCGTGAAATGTGATCTCACAAGTTTGTTCCGCTGAGGGTGTTGGGGGAACCTGAAATAAGGGAAAGTTAAACTTGGATATCAGGAAAGTCTCCCAAGTTAGGGGACATATCGCCAAGGATGGTATGTCCAAATTGTACTCCATGTACTGTCTTTAAGTCGTTCTTTACGGGGGTAGTCGCTCAGTAGCGTCCGTCTCTGGCGCCCCAGCTGCCCGCTGGATGATGTCAAGATCATGTTGCCAAAGGATTGGTCTCCCATGCCACTAATTGTACATTGCAACGCAGTGCAGCCCGCCACGTTGGGCCGCTTCTGGGTTCTGGACTTAACACCCAGTGGAATGGAATGGAATGGAAGCAGATTTGTAGAGCGCGTGGTTACCCGAAGGCGTCCCAGCGCTGTAGAACCAAAGGTTGCCCATTGTAAGTCACGGGCCCTGGTAGCGGCTGAACTGGGCCCTAGGGGAAGAGGAAGGTTTTGAGAAGCTTCCGAAACTTAAGATGGCCGGGTTCAGCTTGCATCTTCAGCGGTAGTGCATTCCACAGAGTTGCTGCGTTAACAGAAAATCGACGACCTCCTGCTCGCGCCCTCTTCACTCTGGGGATTTTGGCCAAACATTCATGATCAGAGTGGAGGGTCCTATTGGCCTTGTAAGGGGACACTAAGCTCCTCAGAATAGGAGGTCCCTTACCCTGAAGGGATTTGTGAACAATAAATAGGGATTTAAACGTTATCCTTTTGCGGATTGGCAGCCAGTGGAGAGATCTTAGGGCCAGTCTTGCTGAGGACCTTGCCGATGAACCTATAAGCAGCCTAGCTGCGGAGTTTGGATCTGTTGAAGTTTGTTGATAGTGGCTTCTGGAGCGCCCAAGTAGAGGGCGTTGCTGAAATCAAGCCTTGAGAGGATCAGCCCTTGCATTAGAAGCTTTCTTGAGTGGGGAGGAAGAAGGGGCAGGACTTTCCGGGCTGACCGAAGCAAGCCAAAACAGATACCAGCCGGTGTTCTCATGATCGTGTCCTTGGTTCGGGGGCTGACGTCGGTTTAAGCAACATGTTGTTATGGTAGCTTTCCCGTGTATTGTAGTCTATATCAGTGTGTCTACCGTTTGTGGAGTGACTATTGGTGGTGTGACTGAGCCATCGCGAGATGAGTGTCCATCACTCACTTCTTCGTCAGAGGTAAATAGGTGGGGGGCTTTTTCTACATCCGAGTTGTTCTCCATCAGTCTCCCTGCCGCCGCCGCTTGCAGCGCCCTCCGGTGTTCCGCTATGATTTGCTCCAGATCGGGGGAGCGCTGCGTAAGGGAATCTGAGCATGAGCTGAGCTGTGTGAGGGTGATTTTCTTATGCTGACGCATGTTGTGGCCCATGGGCCGATGACTTTGTGTATTACTGCGGGCTTCTGGTCTGGAGAGCTGCTGGTCTACCCAATCGCTTGCCTCTGCTGGGTCTTGTGAAAAAATGTGCAGTTCCATTATGTAGAATTTTCAAGCGGGCTGGGAAAAGGAGAGCATATTGTACATTCTTTTGTCGTAGAGTCCACTTGACTGCTAGGAAGGTGGCTCTCTGTTGTTGGATGGCATGCGAGTAGTCTGGGAACAGCATGAAGTGTTTATCTTCTACTTGAAGCCGCCCCTTTTGTCTGGCCGCTCTGAGAATAATGTCTCTGTCCCGATAGTGAAGTAATTTCAGGAGAAATGGTCAAGGTGGTAAGCTTGGCTGTGGTTTACGGGCCAGCACTCGGTGTGCCCTTTCTATGGAGAAGTATGGAGTTAAATCCGCTGTTCGGGTGAATGTCTTGATCCATGTTTCCATATGTCTGACAGGATTGGAGCCTTCTGATCCCTCTGGCAGGTTTAAGATACGAATATTACTCCTTCGAGAGCAGCCTTCCAAATCGTCCGTTTTGCTTTCTAGGGACTGTATTTTTTGGTGAAGATCTTTTAGGGCATCTTGGTGCGCCTGTACTTTTGGCTCTATTGCTTGGAGCGTTTTCTCACCTTGATTGACTTTGTCCGCCAATTTCCGATGGTCATCTCGTAGGATATTGAGATCAGTGGCCAGCTCTTCAAATTTATTTCCATGGTCGCCCTGGAATGTTCAATAGCTGCAAGGACTTTGTCCAGTTTGTCAGACATGGACTCTGCATGGGTGGGGGCTCTCTTTCTGGGAGGGTTCTCATGTGTTCTGGGGAGTTCTGCCTTCGGTTCGGTGCCGGCGTTGATCCTGTGATGCGTTGGTGCCCCATAGTGTCAGAAGACATGTTTTCAATTGTTATCCAGTCCCCCTGACTCGTGCCTCGAGTCCCTGCGCCGTGAGTGGGGGGTTCAGGAATGGTCCTCCGTTCCCGGGTGGTCAAGGTATGACAAGTTGCGGAATGCAGCCAGGCCGCTGCTGCTGTGTGGTTCATAGCCTGGGATGATCGGGTTCCGTCCCGCTTGCATATGGCTGTGACGCAGGTCGCTGTTCCTCAGATGTTACTGCGAGGGAGTTTTCACCTCCAGAAGAGAACTCAGCGTTGGCTGTCGCATCTCACGTTGCAGATGGCTGCGACTGCTTTAGTGTGATTGGGACCTTTTCTGTTTGCACAGCACTCCGGTGCCGATGTTTACCCTCCTATGATCCCCAACGCTCCGAGATTCCTCGCCGCTCACCTCAAGACCCAGTGCCGGGCGAGAGGGGATGGCGGGAAACTGTGGTGGTGGGCTGTAGAATATTCACTGTAGGTATCGCGTTGGTCTGTGATAAATAATTCACTGTGGTGGTGAGTAGGTGCTCGGTGTTTGTAAGATAGGTGGCTGCTGTTGTTTGGCAATACAGCCGTATTGGCAAGGAGCCTCTTAAATATCCATGCAGCTCTGGCGATGGGGGTCGCTCCACCTGCTGATTGTCACGGTTCCTCAATGCGTGCCCCGAAAGTCAGTGCCGAGATGGGAATTGCAGCTATACTTCGCTCGGGGCTCCAGTCTTGAGCAGCCGGGCCCTCCTCAGGCCGGCGACATGTGCAACGCGGCGTGAAGTCCCAGCGCAGCCCACCCCATCGGCGCCATCCTATTATTCGGGCCTCTCACCCCTGCACACTCTGACTCCCAGTGCCGAGTGAGGGGGAGAGATCCCAGCTCTGGAACTAGTACAGGTAATGCGGGGTGGAGAAGCGTTGCTAGTTGTGGTTTGCAAGTCGGGTTGGTGGCCAGCAGTGGGTGCCGCGGCTGGGGGGTTTTGCGCTGACTTTGGGTACTACGGCTGGTATACGGTGCTCCAATGCGGGTTATTGTACCCCGGGAGCCATTGGAATTGATATGCCTCCCGCCGCTCACAAGTCCCAGTGTTTAAGCATTGAGCGGGGTGGTCGCTGCACTGCGTTGTCGGCCCCAGGCAGATTAGGTGCTGTGTCATGGGAGGGCTGGAGGTTGCTGTTGGCTGGGCCGCAGTCACGGGCCATCCGCGGCCGCAGGGTCTCTCAGGGCTGCTTATTCTCACGCTCTCACCTTCCAGTGCCAGGAGTTGTCAGGGGTTCCGTATGGGCCCCCACGATCGTTTTGCCAGCACTAGGCCCGCGGGCCTCAGAAAGCATCTCCGATTCCTGCACTGGGTCGCTGGTGTCGGCTTGTCACCGTATCAGGCCGCCCTGTTCTCAGTGGCACCGACATCTTGAGCCTACCGCCGAATCATCAGGCCGGCTGGTTGCTCAGTGAGGAGCTCCGATGAGCCTCCCATTTCAGGGGCAGTGGAAGGTCCCAGGGGTGTTGATTATGCGGGCATCAGGGCTGGTAGAGGATTTCGGCATTGATTAGCGCGAATAGCGCACGCAGCGGGACGGAGCTCTAGAGAGGCACGTCCGCCATCTTAGCCTGCCAGGCCACGCCCCTCCAGCAGCTTGTTAAAAGGCAACTTATGCATGTATTTTAAACTTTGCGATGTCATCCATGTTTCAATGCCACGTGTGGCAGGAGGTATGTCCTGTGATGGTAGTAGCAACCACTACAAATCAGTGACACATTGTATGTTATCCCTTTCAGAGTCTACATGGCCAGAACATGCCATAGTGATATGTGTCAGTGTGACACATGCAAGCCATTTTATTGTTATTTACAACAAGGGGTGGTGATGGACAGAGTCTCTGAATTAAGCAGAGTACTCTCACCCAGTCAAGAGATCAGGGCTAGATCCAACACCGTTTTTTAGCTCATTGCACCATCCCAGTTTCAGAACCTGGCTGTATGCAAATTAGTCTGTCCCTGGCCCAGTGCATCATGGGAACAGGGCAGACCAGACTACAAAAGCCAATTCTTACACTTTATTTTATTGTGGCCTTTGTGTTTGGTGTCACTATGTACCCTGTTGTAAGGCTGTATGTAGAGTTTGCATGTTGTTAATTGATCAGGAGGTTACAGGTTGTGTACATACACGCCCAAGTGATTTCCCCTTCAGAGGATCTGCATCATGTAGAGTGTGCCACTGTTGCTCACAGCAGACTGCATTTGGGATTGCCCTTACCTACACAGCGCTGATGGTCTGTGCTTGTCAGTGTAGTACACTACCGGGATAAAGGACAGTCTGCTGATGTGTGAATGAGGTAAATGCTCGGTTTATGAAAGGAAGGGAGCAATAGGGTGGAGCTTCAAGATACTTGAATGAGATTATGGAGGACAAATACGCTGGGAAAAACTTTTCAGATAGCTGCCATTGAATAATGGATTGGCAGTCGGGACTCTGGGTAGTCTTAGGCTGGCGGGCACTCTTAAGTTTATCAAAATAGCCATTACAAAATGGCAACTACATATAGGTATTGGAAGCATGGATTCTGGCATTTTATAAAATACAGCAAATATATAAACGCCCAGTATAGGCTTGAGATACACGCATGGTTTATGAAAGGAAAGGAACAATAGAGTGGAGCGTCTGGATACTTGAATGTGATTATGGAGGATTAAGGAGGATGAATACAGTAGGAAGAAAGTTCAAGAAGGCTGACATAGAGTAATGGATTGGGAGCTGAGACTAGGCCAGGGCCCAGCTGAAACCTGTTACTGAACTTGGAGGGATATTTAAGAGGCGGGATGAGTGTAACTAGGCAGCTCGATCAGACAGGACTAGGACACACACGTCGAAATGCTGCTCAAAAGGTAAGAGACCTTTGGAGATATGTGAGATAACCACATGAGGAGGGACAAATATAAGAAGGAGGAATATGGGGTCTAAAGGGGCTGTATTTGATGATGCTGGTATAATTTAATGATATGTTGGAGAAATGATTCAGGATATGAAAGAAGGGGAAATTTAGTTCTGCCCGGAATATAGCTTTACTCTTTTGTAGGGGTTGGAAGTTAAATAGGGGATTGTGCGCTGTGTCAAGCACATTAGAAAGAAACAAGGAGAAACATAATTTAATAAACAAGAGGAAGAGATGGGAAGGCTGCAGGAGTGTTGACATATGAAACTGCTTTCTTGACAATAGGAACCCAGACATTTAAACAGGGAATAAAGAATTTTGGGCCAGATGTAGGTAAGTTCCATTTACCGATTCTAAAATACCGAATTTTACCGATTCGGTATTTCAGAATCTGTAAATGGTATGTAGGTAAGTATTCGGTAAAGTTTACCGAATTGGTAATATTCGGTAATTACCGATTCGGTAAATATCGAATCAGTAATTCCCATTCATTCCTATGGGCCTTGAGGCGCATAGGAATGAATGGTAATTACTGAATCGGTAAATACCGATTTGGTAATGGGGGAACACATTCAAGGGTGGCAGGGTGTCACATTGACACCCTGTTGCACCCCTGAATAGAGCATGGGTGCACATGTGGCACACATACATGCCCATTTGCTTTTTCAAAGGTTTTCAATATTTACCACCAACTTTCATTTGGTGGTAAATACCGAATCCTTAACCATGCAATGCACTCATTTGAGTGCTCCCTACATTTCAGATTTGGTAATTTACTCATTCGGTATTTTAAGGAATCGGTAATTTACCGATTCCTTAAATTACTGATTCAGTAAATTACCGAAACTGAAATGTAGCCACCTACCTCTCAATAGCCTAATACCGGTCGGTAACATCCAAAATTCGGTAATTTCGGCTGTTACCGACCGGTATTGGGCTACCTACATCTGGCCCTTTGAGAAGTAAATCAAATTGTAAGTAATGTAGTGATCTTCTTATATGTGCATTTGAGGAGTACTAGAGTACGCGCTTGGTGACTGCAATCACTCTTTAAAAAGTTGGGGACTTTTGGTTTAAGGGATACACAGATTAATTTCATTTTTGGGGATGGTGTGTATATATTAGTCTGTATACCCGACAGAGGTTGCTACAGAAACTTCGATCAATACACTCCTTGAAATGGAAGTGGTTTATGTTAGATTAAAATGGTACAAAAATATTGACATTTAATGTAAAATTAAGAACCAGAATTGTTGATTTTAATAAGTGAAAAGTATTGATTACATGTATTTTTTTTTAATTTCTTTAGACCCTGATGAAGTCTCTATAAGGGATGAAACGCGTTGGCTGGGTCTGTTTTAAATGTGATGGAATTGGATACTTGATAAAAAAAGATCTTTATGTCATGGGAAAAGTCATCAACGTCTGGAAATTAATTGATAAACTAAATATGGAAAGTAATTGAAAACAAAAGAGTGATTACAGATACATGCAATTCGAATTTGAACGTTCAATATTATCAAGGAAAGTAGGATGCCCTCCTAATATTGTGAAAACTTTTACCAAAGATTGAGTTTTGCGGACAGTCAGACCTGCAGGAGTGGGCATAAGAGAACAATAAGATTGGGATTTTTGACCGGTGACGTCCAGAAACATCACTGCTGGTGGTCTTTTGGAAAATGGCTTTAATGAAACCTATGATGTTTGGTATCAAACACCTTGTCTTGATAAATTCATAACGATGCCAGTAGTGGATTTATTAAAACATGCACGCACAGGCAGCTTTGAGGTTTCCCAGTGAAAACCTACCAGCCTCTTAGTATGCTGCCAGACTGATATCATCCAGCCTGCTACCAGAGACATGTTTGTGACCCCGTGCAGGTGAGAGCCCACGTTCTCTGAGGTAAGAAACAATGCTTTCCACAGACCTGGGAGATTCCATCCCCTCTCCTGAGACCCATTTGGCACCAGAACAGATGGGAAATTAGCTAACAAAGTAGGCATGTTGCACCACCTGCTGTCATACCCCTAAGGTGGGCTGCCTCATATGCGCCATGAAAGAATGAATTAGGAAATAGGAACTCTGGGACAGGGTTCAGCCAACTCCCCACAGGAAGTGGTCATATACAGGGTTTAGTGACCACAAGTGTAGTAGCCAATTGGCTACTACCCTTCCCTCCCCTTAAAGCCCCTAAATTTAGTATATAGCTGGCGCCCTGACTCCAGGAATGCAGATTTGCCTGACTAAAGAAGAAGGATCCAGAAGAGCTGAAGCTGTGAGAACTGTGGACTAGCTGTGGACTTTGGTGGCAAACCCTGCCTGCTCCTGTCCCAGCAATTGTAACAACCCTACTCGCCCTGCAGCTGTGCATCCTCCAACTGCCTCTGAGGACTGTCAGCACTTGGCCAACCAGCCAGCATCTCCCTTGAGGTGGAGGAGCCACTTCCCTGCAACCTGCAGTCACCGACCACAACATCCTGCTCACCGTTCTGCTGACCACAGGGTCCACAGATGCAGCAGCCACCCAGGAGGAGATCATCATGCTCCAAGAGGTCAAATTCATCTCACCACCTTGTTTTGAGACACCAGGACATCCAAGATCTGCCCTGCAACAATATCCAGGGGTACCGACCCCTTGCAGTAGGTAAGACATTTTTGCAGTCCAATCCGCAGCCCAACACCACCGAGAGCGACCAGCCTACGAAGAACATCAGCATCGCAGAGGTCAGCACAGAGGGTTGCCCACCTGTCCTGTGTTGTCCCCTTCTCCAGGTCAAAATCAAAAGTAAGGGCCTCTAACACCATCAATATACCGACTAAAACACCTCTTCACCCGAGCCCCACTGCCCGAGTCAGAGCCTACTGTTGTATGCTGCTTGTGTGCTTCCCAGCACGCAAGCTTCTAGAATGTGGAATGTTCTATCTCTGTTCTGGGTCAGTTGGAGCTGGACTGTCCCTGTGGGCAGTTGGTGGTTGTTAAGCTGTTCTCTACCTGAGAATAAATCTTATCTGTGAAGACTACTTATGTGTGGACCTCCTATCCTCTCAACATACTGGCGACAGTGGGAGCAACCCGGCATGAATAACAAGTCTTCAGGTTTGAAGAAGAACAGCGTTCACGTTGTGTTCCAGCTAAAGTAAGACTTTCTAATTTATGTAACTGCGCACTGGTAGCGCCAGCGGCAGTTTAGAAAAATATTGTGCCTTGATAGCACCAGCGGCAGTATAGACATTCTTAGTTATTTGGGATATTTTATTTTAAGCAAGCGCGAGTGTAAACGATCCTGCGTTTCCGTGTTCAGCGGCGGTTTGAAGTCAGTGCAATTGATGGCACCCGCGGCTGATAGTAAAAAAAAAAAACCACACGGAAAGCATATTATATAAAATATACGAGGGATAACGTTGTTACATTTAATGGTAACTCACTTGTAAAGGCTCGAGCGCCTCGCATTTTCAACTGCGCAGTCAGAACGTCGAGGCTCACCATTCTCTTCGCTTCACGAACGTCAGGATCAAGTCTTCTGGCAATCATATTACAGAGCATTGTGGGTGTGACGCTTCACGTTTCCGCACCTTTTCGGCCATCTTGGTTTGGGAGAGTTCGTGAAACTTGTGAGCAACATGTTTTAAGCACTAGAAACTTGGTTTTCTTTGCAATTTCAACGTTTCCAACAATTTCGAAATCCACAACAGAGATATAGTCAAATAAGAATTAAACTATTCTAAATTAAAAAAAAAAAAAAAACTTTTTTTTTTTTTTTTTTGGGTCTACAGCCATGGCAAACATTATGGTTCCACCACACTTTCTACCAGTAGCAGGTGATCCTAAAATGGATTGGGATTTGTGGTATCCCATGTTCCTGGCTTATGTCAGTGTTTTAGAGGAGGAGGGGTGTTCGGCCAAAAGGAAATTAGATTTATTACGCTTGTCTTTAGGTGGCCAAGGTCTAAAGGAGTTATCAGATTTGCCTCCTTTGGAAGACTCTGAATCTGAAACAGATGTTTTTGAAATTGCTGTTAAGCAACTTACCATTAGATTTGGAAAAAAAGTCAACACTGTAATGGAACGTTTTAAATTTTATTCAAGAGCACAAAAGGAAAACGAGTCCATTGAGAACTATATATCTGCATTACGTGCTTTGGCTGGATCTTGTGCTTTCGACACTATCAACTATGAACAGGTTCTTAGGGACCAAATCATGATGAAGACTAAGAGCAAGAAAATACAAGAAAGGTTGTGGTTAGGAACTGAAACTTCGCTTAAAGCTGTGGTTAACATAGCTAAAGGTATCGAACAATCAGAGAAGTTCGTGACTGAAATAAGAAGTCAGAGTCAAGGCATTTCAGTCAAGATCCAAGAGTCTGTTCCCGAAGTTTCTGTTGTCAAAGGTCAAGCTTTTCAAAAGAAATCTGTTGTCCCCATTTTAAAAAAAGAAGGTTTCATGAAAGAGAACAGGTTTAATAATAGACGCACTTTCATTATTTGTTATAGATGTGGAAGTTTTGACCATGTGGGGAATTTTAAAAGTTGTCCTGCTTTAAATAAGATTTGCGTAAAATGTAAAAAGACTGGTCATTTTGGAAAAATGTGTCGTTCCCCCCAAAAAGTTAATTGTATTTCTGTAGACGAAGAGGAGTTTGATGCAGAATTTAGTGAGTTCAACTGTATTTCATATATATCTTCTGATGAATGCAAAAGTTTTCCATCTGCCTTATTTTACATTGATGGAAGAGAAGTTTCCATGTTAGTAGATTCCTGTGCTTGGTATTCCATAATTGGGAAAGATATTTTTGAGGAGTTGTGGCCTAATAGAGAATAAGCATGTCCTGATATCAAACCTGGTAGCTATTCAGGCCATAAGATTGAATTAATTGGTTTCTTTTGGGCAAAGGTTGAATTTAAGGACAGGTTCACTCAAGCTAAAATCTATATTGCTAACAAAGGAGAGTCGCTTTTAGGTTGGCCCCATCAGAAAGAGATGGGCATCAAATTAGATCCTAATGCCTCACCCCCTGTTTATATTGACCCGAGTATTCTATGGCCTGTTTGCATGGTAGCCCCAAGTGACAATGAATTTGTAGATAACATTAAGAAGGACTTTCCAAAAGTATTTGATGAAAAATTAGGCGAGTATGCCCAATTCAAACACAAAATCATTCTTAAGGACAATGCGGTACCTGTGAGGCATAGGGTCAGAAATGTACCTTTGGCTTATCGTAACAAAATGAAAGGTATTCTCGATGATTTAGTTAAATCTAACATCATCGAACCCATCGAGTCTTCTCCTTGGGTTTCCCCTATCGTTCTTTCCTTAAAGGCCAATGGCGAGCTCCGCTTATGTGTGGATCTTCGCAGCCTTAATAAAGAGATATGGACTGACATGCATCCTTTACCTAAAATCAATGAGCTGATTTCCACCCTCTCCGGTGCAAGTGTATTCTCAACATTAGATCTTGCTAGTGCATATCACCAGGTTGTTTTACATGAGGATTCTAGAAATCTTACAGCTTTTGTTACTCCTGAGGGTATGTTTCGCTATTTACGTATGCCGTTTGGCCTTGCTAGTGCCGCATCAGTTTTTCAACGCTTAATGAAGGAAGTGTTGAAGGGCTGTGAAGGTGCAGTTGCATTCCAAGACGACATTTTGGTTTTTGGCAGTGATGTTGTACAACATGATAAGAATCTCAAAGCTGTTTTAGGGGGGATACAATCAAAAGTTTTGACTCTTAAGTTTTCCAAGTGCAAATTCAGACAAGAGAAGGTAGATTATTTGGGACATGAGATTTCCAAGGAAGGTATTAAACCTAAATTCGATCATATTACCAGTATCTCAAAGGCCCCTGCCCCTATCAATAAGGATCAATTGTTTTCTTTCCTTGGTTTAACTGAATATTTTAGCAAATTCGTAAAGAACTATGCTTCAAAAGTGGCTTCCCTTCGACTGTTACTTAAAAAAAATGCTAAGTTTGTATGGGGTAATGAACAGCAACTGCAATTTGATGTGTTAAAAAAGGAAATTTGTTCTGCACCTTTCTTGAAACCATTTGTTGTGGGTCAAGAATGTATTGTTTCAGTTGATGCATGTAATACTGGTTTGGGGGCAGTTCTTATGCAGAAAGGTATGGGTGGAGAAAGTATTATTTCCTATGCGTCAAGAACATTGAAAGGTGCTGAGTGTAACTATTCGACAATTGAAAAGGAGTTATTAGCATGTACCTGGGCAGCCCAGCATTTCCGACAATTTTTGTGCTCAGAACCGACCACAAGCCATTAGTGAGTATGTTGGCTGCGGGTGGTGGAAGGATTTTGACAGCCCGTTTGGCCAGATTGGCGGCCAAATTGCAGGAGTATCGATGCACTGTGGAGTATATTCCTGGTAGACTCAATGTGCATGCTGACTGCATGTCCAGATTAGCCTTACCACATCAGGATGATGAACATTCCGATGAGTGTGACGTAGCTTACACTATGAAAGACATAAATGTGAATGATTCAGAAGTCATCAGTGAAGATTTTTGGGTGGAAGCTATGTCAGAGGATAATACTTTGGGTTTGGTCAATACTTATCTTAAATGTGGTTGGCCTGAAGAAAGGAAGTTGTCGGACGATTTGAGTTCATTCTTTAAGGTTAAGGATGAGGTTATGTGTTATAATAACATTATCACCAGGGGTGACAAAATCATTCCCCCTGTTTTAGTCAGGGAAAAATTAATTAGGATTGCTCACGAAGGCCACATGGGCATGTCCACCACCAAGAGGCGGTTAAGGGAGTACTATTGGTGGCCCTCTCTAGATGCTTTTGTGGATAGATGGGTCAGGAATTGTGAATCTTGTTCCAATAGTGACAAAAGTGTGAAACCTTTGTCCTCCTCGATCACTCCTATTGAGTATTCAGAAGGACCTTGGAGAAGATTAGGGATTGATATCATTGGTCCCTTAAATTTGCCTGGCTGCAAGGAGGTTTATGGATTAGTTTTAATTGACTATTTTTCGAAATGGCCAGTGGTTAAAATTGTGGAAAGAATCACCTCCAGGCAGGTCATTGATTTCCTTAACAACGTTTTCAGTCGAGAGGGTCTTCCCTCCGAAGTTATTTCTGATAATGGAACGCAGTTTACTAGCAGTGAGATTGAAACATTTTTTAAAGAACATGGTATCTCTCACAAGAGGGTTTCCAATTATAATCCTCAAGCCAATGGCCAGACCGAGCGCTTTAATAGAGTTGTCAAAGAATCCATTCAGTTAGCAGTCAAGAATGATTTGAATTGGAAAAAAGCATTAAGTGCCACTTTGCTTACTTACCGCACATCACCCAATTCGGTGACAGGGTGTTCCCCTTTCGAATTATTAAGGGGTCGCAAAGCTGGATCTAAGCTATTACCTTGGTGGTTGAAATCCAATGGCACTATTGAGTCTGGTTTCAATGTCAAGGAAATGAGAGAACGTGTCAAAATTTATCAAGAGAAAATGGGTAAATGTTCTGCGAAAAGTGTTTCACGCCACAAGGTCAAAGTTGGTGATCTCGTGCGTGTGAAATTTGGAGGTTCTCTTGCCAAGAATTGGGCTAAGTGGTCGGATCCTGTTAGAGTGATCGAAGTATTTAGTAAGGCTGTACGTGTTGAAGGGGGGAAAATTTGGAATTTCAGACGAGTCTCTGTTGTTAGATCTGACAAGTTTTTAATGAATCCTAAGAAATGTTCTTCTCATTCTAATGTTGAGGATAATGATCAATTGTTTTTGGATGATTTCAATACCATGCAAAGCTCACAGAAGCCTCTGCCTATTAATTCTGATGTACCTGTTGTCACCACCCTTGGTCCACAGGAGATTTTCAACGACACTGATGGTTTGGTTGATCACGGTGTTGTTGAATTGGGTCCTGTTGCTCAGGATGAGTCTGTGCAAAGGGCTGCAGACGTGGTACCCAGAAGAAGTGTACGTGTTTCGCGTCCTCCAGCAAAAATGAAAGATTATGTTTGTGCTTAGTTTTTTTTGTGTGTTTTAGGGGGGGGGGTGTGTTGTATGCTGCTTGTGTGCTTCCCAGCACGCAAGCTTCTAGAATATGGAATGTTCTATCTCTGTTCTGGGTCAGTTGGAGCTGGACTGTCCCTGTGGGCAGTTGGTGGTTGATAAGCTGTTCTCTACCTGAGAATAAATCTTATCTGTAAAGACTACTTATGTGTGGACCTCCTATCCTCTCAACACCTACCAACAGTATCCTTGCGTCCCTGAGACCCTCAAGAGCAGAGCCCCCCCTTTGGGTTTTGCCAGACTGGTCCCCCAGTCACCCCTTGCAGCATCTTTCTTAAAGGTAGCTTTCCCATTAACTACCGCGTGTGGCGCACAATACTACTACAGCTGAAAGCACCTCTGCTCACGGACACCCCAGGGCAGATACAACTGAACTCTTGATGTTTTCTTGGACCTTAGCTCCTACTCAGCCTAAGTCCAAAAGATTAGTCCTGTAAGTCGTTTACAAGTGACCCTATGCAATGAACATTTCTCCCATGAGGAACCCCTCGTGTTTAATCTACCAGGTACTGTGATGCCTGGTTAGTCCCCACCTTTGGGTGAGTCCATATGCTCTCTCTGCTACGTTGTTGTGTGCCACAAGGGCTGAAGTTCACGCTAGTTCACCTTGTGCACTCACCCCGAGGCAGCCTGTTTTTATTTGTTTTTATCTGTTTCATGCTCACCACGAAAATCTGAGAGTCAGTTTTCACAGGGAATATGAGAGAATACACATACCTATAACTACTACACTTACCTTTGTGATTTGTTCTCTTTCCGCAGGTAGTTCCAGTACTACCAGGTATCTGACTAGTTAGTCGAGAGTCCTAGAGAAGCCACTTTGATAAGAGCTGCGTAAAATAACTGAAAGATATTTGCTTGTTTTAGGATAGTGGTTAGAGGTTTCATATACAGATCCCCATTCACTCCTTTATAGTGTTAAAGAGAATTTTATGGTTGACAGTATTGAAAGCTGCAGATAAATCTAGAAGAATGGGCATAGAGGATTCGCCCTCATCCAAGAGGTGCAGGGCATCTTCCACGATCTTAAAAAAGGCTGTTTCTGTACTGAAGCCAGGTCTAAAATCTGACTGTTATAGATCTGGCAGGTTGTGCTTTTCGATGTGGTCTTTAAAATATAATGTGGCAAAACTTTGAAGTAGTTTATCTTGGAATGGGAGGTTTGTTACAGAGTGTCAATTCGTAATGTTCTCTGCTCGCCTAATAGTTTTTTCAGAATTGTGTAACATGACCAAAACTTGGGCACTCATGGACTTCACCTTGTGCCAGTGGTGTGTTGAATCCTTGAGTCAGATAACATGGGATGTCCCAACTGAATTATTTGACTAGCGAGGGGGGTGGAACAGGCCTATGGGCTGGGTAGATGGTTTAGTGTTTATGATAGTTTAAGACAATCTCCCTTTCCTAAACTAATCTGAATTAGTTGCAGACCATGTTGGTATTTGGAGTATAGAGAATGGTTGAGATAAGAGTAGAGCTTTTTTATAGCTAAATCTCAATTTTATTGATTTTTTCAAAGAAGGACTCTGAAAGCTCCTTGCTTTTGTCTACAGGTGGGGTAGCTATGAGCTTTATCTTGGTGTTGAAGTTGGTCTGTTTCTCAGTTAGTGTAGTTGCAAACTGAATTTGGCCATGAAAATGCTCACTTGGCATCTTTTCCTTTCGGTGTATAGTAGATATAGGTTTTGGGTGATGCGGTTTATTTCTATATTCCTTTACTAAGTATGTTCTCTTATTCCTTTGTTAAGGTTAACATTGAAGCACTGAGCAGAGGCTTAGGTGTTTTGTCTTTGCTGTTTTCTTGGTGCCATCTCATCCAGGAAATTTGTCATGATTATGTTTCAGTAAATAGTCAGCTGGCTGGTAGTTGATGACTCACTGAAGGGCATCAAGCAAGGGTGATAGCTCACTGGGGCTTATTTGCCTCACGTTCCTGGACTAGATTTTTGATCTGATGATTTGTCCATTATTCGAAGCACCTTCTAAATTGATTATTAAAAGGATAAGTAACAGGTCAGACCAATTTAACTGGGATAGGGATCCAATCAAGATAGTTGCTTTCCTGGCGAAAAACAGAGTTGGGATGGCACCCTTCCTAATGGTTGTGCTTGGGCAAAATTGCTTTAATTAGATGTTTGATAGGAAGGCTTTCAGCTGTGTTTCCTGTGTTTCTGATGTCCATCCCAAAGGATAATGAAGCCCTCTTAGTAGAAGGTGATTGAGAAGGACAGGGATTGATCAGTAATGAGGTCCATGAGTTGTTCAATAAAGTTTTGGTTTTCTCCTTCTAGGTGGTGTATGAGATGTATCTTAGAATAATTTAAGAAAGGTGTTTGGATGGTTACTCTAAATTATGCAACTGTAGACAAGTTCTAGGCACCAGAGCATTTGAGATTAGGGGAGATTTTGTGAATAACTACAAGACCTCGGGTATGACCCCCACGATCCATCTGCATTATTTCACAGTCCAGAGCACTAACATGTTCATCAGATGACTGCAGAGTCATTGATCCAGATTTAAGTAAGGAACAGGAGATCTAAATCATGAAAAAGGGTGTTCTTGCACTCACGATGCAGTGTTTCAAATAAGATCTGCAGTTTGATAAGATGCCTTTGATGTAGATTTTGGTATGTCTGGTGGTTTTTGAGGGTAGAGTGGAACACTGATGTTTTTAATATGAAATACTACCTTGAAAAAACAAGAGACAAGAGGGGTTTGGCAAAACAGGAACAGTTTGTTTAATTAAACAATGCGGATGGGATCATGGTCACAGGCATAGGGTCTGAGGATTACCTTCATTTACAATCCATCTAACACAAACTTTTATACAGTTCATTGAGTGTAATAAAATGTTTCCTGTAATTCTTTTTTGGTAAGGAATGCGTACCTCTATCTTTGGAACCATTAATGAAGGTATTGGATGAGGAATCCAAGCAGGCCTCGACTTTGCATGGAGACACAATGCGGCCAGTGGGTAAGGTGCCCGGATGTCCGGCATGGGGAGCACGTGATCACTGTGCGTACTGTGTGTGCTGTGTCTTGATTGGCTAAGTTTTCCATACTTCATGTGGCATCTGACTTTATGGTGTTTTGGGAAAGCGCACGCCAATTTGTCCATGTGTGCTTTATTGGGGCCAATCTCCCTGGACCATTATGATGTCACTGCGCCTATGTGTGGGCTCGATCTGGGATTTCCTGTTAGCGCGTTTGTCTGCTGGCTACCTGCTATTCTGAGTTAGGGTTGACATGGAGTTCACAACGAGCAAATTCGTCAAAGATGCAAATTCGTTTTTATACACAAATGTATCATTCATATTGACATCGACTTTTTCTATATCAACAATAGAGATGAGGTTGTTAGGCTTTTGTTCCTTATGAAGAGATTGTAGCCCTCTTTAATGTTTGTCTACTTTGGTGGTGATATTGTAGGTGGTAGGCGAATGTTTGTTGAGGTCAGCAAGGTTGTAATATTTTAGTAGAGTGGTGATGTCCTCATCCTTCGGATCGTACGCAGCTCTCCAAGGGTGGTCTACTTTGGTACATCTAAGGATACAAAGCAAAGCACGGAAGCAACGGTTGGACCTATAGGGTGTGGAAGTACGGGAGGTAAGGATGTTTTCTAAATTCACAACTGAGATTATAGTGCAATACATTTCTGAGGACAAAGCAATGATTTTTCTGTTAGGTGTATCAGTTTGCACCAAATCCTAAAAATGAAGAATTGCTGGTTCAAGACATTAAGGCAGGAAGTACCAAGATCGTTCTCCAGCATGTAACCAAGAGTTGTCATTAGTCAGCGTAAAAGAGAGAAGAGACAAACTTGTCAGGTAGAAGAGGTTTTGGTAAGAGTGAGTAGAAGTGGAGAGAGGGGAGTTGCAATTCTTTTCACCTGTGGGTTTTGTAGTCTGAGTTGAAACTGTGACAGGGTAAGAGGAGGATGTGGAAGAAGGTGTTAAACTTTCCAACTTAGCATAATTCCAATTATTCCTACACAATCTCTTATTGTGATCTAACTATCCTATTTACAGGCAGACTAGGCGCACTAACTACTTCAGGTTGTTCTGTATGGGTGTCTATGTGTTTGCCTGTGTGTACGTGTAAGTCTGTATGTGTGCTATTTGTGTTTCTATCGGTGTTCTGAGCTTCTGCTTGTACTCAGGCACTGTATAAACGATATACCTTTTTGCGTTGCATTCTGTATTATCTTGTTGCTACTCTTCAAAATAACTTTACAATTTATATGTTTTTGGGGCTGCCAGACACTCCCATATTGTTTACTCGGCCTTTGCTATTTCAAGATTAAGAGATTTTCTGAAATATCGTAAGGGAAGAAGGCGTTTTCTATCATCTGTCAATCTGTATCATCAGTTCATTTCAGGTGCAGATCTTTAAGTTCCCTGACTGCTCAATGGGAGATTCATTGCCCCCCGTTACTTTCTCATAAATGAGTGATGGGCATGTTTTCTAGTTCTGCACTGTCATCCAAAGAGGCTACATTCGCAGATAAATCGTAACAAAGGCCTTCATGCACCTGACAATGTATTTTATGAAGCACTGTTCCAGAAATATTTAATATCTGCAAAAATATGCAGGACATAAGCGTAGTTCTGTGATTAACAAGCCCCGAAACGAGCGAAAAAAATCATGAAAAATAAGTATATAGTGCCCTCTACTGGGCTGTTGAATCTTCCTCTCAAATGCCAGCTAACTCTTGAATTCGACAAAACTTTGTTTTGCTCTAAAAAGTCAGCCTAAAGTTAAGAATTAAATGGAGTGCGAATGTGTGTATATGGAGCACAACAACTTCACTTACACAACCATATCGGTTAAAACTCTAGCTCTAAACAGTGTCCTTAGGGTTACAAAGAAACAGATGCTGTCAAACACATGCCACGCGACTCATCAGTAATTTAGGAGGCATTTCTCGCTAAAAGTCCATTAAAGCTGGGAAACAGAATGTAGAAATGTTCTTTGCAGAGATTTCCAGCGCCGACGTTAATGGCGCGTCTCGCAAGCGCCTGCTCCGTTTGAAGTGACACCACTGACGCACGAAGTGTGCGCATCCTGTACGCCACGTGATGTTTTACAGTTAAGTTTTTCATTAAACGTTGCCACCGGGCTTTGGCAGGACGGATCATAAACTCTAATAGGAAACTTAGAGAGCCGTGTCTTAGGTTAAGACTTCCCTCGACGCCTCAGGAAAATGAACTTTGAGGAGTGAGGCTCCGGTGAAGCCACAAATACGATCGATTTGATCTGATTTGAGTTTTGTAATGCACGCAAATCGGGTATCCTGGCGCTAGTTAAAAAGAAGAGCCAAATAAGCAGGAATAGCCGACTCACTGAGGAAAGATACATGATTTCAGAGATGAAAAGCAAGAATAGTTTTCTAGTTTCCCAAGTGCTAGTAGGTTCCATTGTTTGGCCGAAATGTACTTAAAGGAACAACCTAACGTGAAGATGTGTATTCTGGGGACAGTGAGGATGTTCCAAGAGGCGAGTGAAGAGAATTGGAAAGAGGTAGCAGCTGATTTGGTTTTAGGTTTTTGCCTGAGACAGCACATTCGTTCTCGCTTGTGAGATCTATTGTTCCTTGACATTTTTTTAAAAAAGTGTTTAGAGCCCACCAATTACGTACTATTGGTTGGCTTCTTCATCACTTTCATTTTTATTATTTTAATTGGTCAGCAGCAGCTGGTTTCATTTTGCTGGTCATCTTTGGGAGGATTTTTGTTTCACTTCTTTAGATTCCACACACACACAAACACAAACAAAAGCTTCTTGTCAAGACGCTGACGTTTTATTTAGACAATGCCAACTAATGTGACTATACTAAGGCGCACGTATCGGGAGCTGTTTGATATGTGCATCATAGAGTGTCACACTCCCTGCACTTGTGCTGTATTCACACTGCTGAGTTTGAAATCAAGAATCTTGCCTGGGAGCAGTGCTTTTCCAAAGCCTTCTATCCAATGTTATTAGATCGAGCCGGGCAGCGCATGCGCTGCTCTGCGAGGCTTTCTGTATCCACCCATATTTTTCATTGGCTTTCGTCATTGTCGTTTGTAAATGCTGGGTTCTGATTCGTTAATAGGCTTGTTTGTCCCTCCTTAGTACCACCTTGTCTTCATTTGTAACCTCCCATGAGGACTGGCCCTTTTACTTCTGTTGTTACATGGTATGTCTTATTCAGTCTGTTAGCACTATTTTCTTTAATGAGTTTCACCTACTGCAGGCATAACATGCATTTCTGCAACATTCAGCTTACATACAGGTTACAAAGATAAAGCTGTGAGGGTTGGGAAGGATGGAAAATTGAGAAATAGACTGAGAGGTCATAGAGATACAACCGAGGGAGAGTTGGAGAGAGTTGAGAGAGAGGTGATAAAGAGGCAGACAGGTAGGAAACAGCTGAAAAGAGACAGGAGAATACAGGTAAGCGGGAGATGGGTGATAAAAAGAAGATGTGTATAAAGATGCAGCTGAGAAAGGGAGATTGGGAGGAAGAACGAGATTAAGTGGTGAGAAAGATACAGATAAAAAATAAAAAGGTGAGGTAGTGAGGCAAAGGTGGGAGACAGGAGAGAATGATGAGAAAGATGTGAGAAATATAGCTGGGAGAGCAGGGGAGACAAAAAAGTATTGCTTAAAAGACATACTAGTGAGAAAAAGCGGAGAGAAAGAGTCAGATGAAAAAGACAGAAAGATGAGAAAAAGTTGGCTGAGTGGGGGCGGGCAGGTAAACAGAGATAGATGATGAATTAACAGCCACTGCTAGGACACAGATAGCTGAGCATGAAAGAGCAAGAGACAGGGGAGACAAACAATGTGGAAAAGGAAGTGAGATGATGAGCTGGAGAGACAGACAAGTAAAGACAGAAACGTGGCAGCAAGGAGGGAAAATGGGCCAGGGCAAGAGGAGAGAAGAGAGACAGAGCAAAGGAGAGGAAAACGACAGGACAAGAGATGTGTGAAGGGAGAGCAGCACAGAGAAATAAGCAAGACAGAAAGTTTACAAGGTGGAGTGAGAGAATGAGTGAGAAGGAAGAGAGAAACAGAGACAATGGTAAGGAAAGCAAGCATGTTCTCTAGCAATCAGATATTTATATTCTGGTACACTGTTGTACTTTCCTCTAGCATATAGCAATGTTGAAGATTGTCCAGGCATACAATAGCTATGCTTGGGCATTTTAGCATTCAATTCCATTTATGAAATGCATTGGATGTAATTTGGTATGTGATGGTTTTAGCTGAGCAGGTAAAAGCAGTGCCCCTGGCATATCTTGACGCCAGCCTGTGTAAAATATAAGTGGCAGCTGAGATAGTCAATTTGTTGATTTTTACACTCATTTAATAGTTTTTAATTTTAGTGATGTGAATTCCTATAGCGTCATCAGAGTAACAGGTCATGTGAAATCCCTTCCTACGACGACATTGGTTCAAAGCTCATATGATTGAACTTCCTGTGGTGTAATTTGGGTCAAAAGATATGTGATGTCACTTCCTCTACTCCTGGCATTTTGGTAACTCAACATCCACTTTTCTATTGGTCTACATAGATGTCTTGGTAGGCCCAACCAGCCAACTAATAGCAATATAGTGAGAAAGCACACTAAGGTGATAGTTTGATGTCAATGATGAACCTCAAAAGTCAGGGAAAGCAGCTGTTGTATGTGCTAAGGGTGCAACATAAGCTCCATAAACACCACAGTGGACATATATTTCTACTGCGGTTCCAAACTGATCAGATGCTTCGAACTGGGGAAGGAACCTGACTGTATAGTAGGCTAGAATTATAGACAAGACAGCCCAGTAAGTTAAACATTGTCCCTCACTTCTGTGGTGATTTACATGTCTCAGGTTCGAATCAGGGCACGGCCAACTCAACCTTTTTCCCATTCTGTGATTGATACATGGGATACCATTACATTGGGTAATTGGTTATTACAGCTAAGTTGAGGCAGCACATTCCCTGCGACCAGAACCAGCAGACACTATGGAAGGCAGGGCCCTATATTCAATTGCAACGGCTAGTAACAAAGAGAGGGGTCGGTACCCCTTTAACTCTGACCCGTGAGTTATTTCTTCCTGAATATCCTTAGTTTTTACCCGATAAGGTGATATTCCTGACCCTCTGTTTTATTTACATTGCTTTGCTGGAATGTGTTACAAGAAAGATTACATCTATCCATGTATTTATTGCCATACATAACTTTGAAAATCAAGCCTAAGGTGCGTAGTGGTGTGCTTATTTTCATCGTACAGATTCAATTTGTAAAGAAGCCAGAGAGAAATTTTTTAAAATACAGTTGGAGGAATGTAGATCATGTATCCATGTATTAACTGCAAGTCACTTAGAGTTCCATGATTTAATGAAGATATTCACCTTCGGCTTTGTTTCTCTAAACTGTCACAATACGATTTGGATATTGAAATATTCTTATAACGTATAGATGTGGGACATTTTATCCCTTTGTCATTGTAGATCAGGTGTCTCCAGCCTTTTCTATAATAAGAGCTACCTGAGTTTACTGAAAATCATTGCGACCTACTATTATTAGTATTGTAATAGCAATTACGTCATACCAGATTATATTATTTGCCAACATATACAAGATTACCAGCAGTAATCACCTCAGTGCATCAGGCATAGTTGTCAGCAGTAATGTTAAAAAAGGCTTCTTCAGTTTGGAATGCCTCTTACATGTTAGTAACGGCTCTTCCCAGCGCCACATAATCTATAAATATATTTTGGGAATAAAACCATTTTTTGTCCAAATATCAGCTTGTGAGATCTGAAATGACACACATTTTCGTCTCTAATACACGGTTTTCAATTTTGGTGTACTAATATTAATACAACTAAGCAAAAACACCTGATTTAGAAGGACTGACTGCAAACAGGAGAGCTACCTGCAGTTAGCTGGAGTGCTGCCAGTAGCTCATGAGCTTTTTGTTGGAGAAGCCTGTTCTAGATAAAGCACATACACCTGGGTTTCTCTGTATAATACCTAAGGGGAAGCAATAATGACACATTTCCCATGACCACTATTTTACAGTGGTCATATAATACACAGTAGCAATCTGGAAATGTGAGTTTATTTGATCACTGGCTGTAATAGTTATGGTGAATCAAAAAGATTAGAGGCACGAAGTGGTAGCGACCTTCACAGATGCAGAGATGAACTGCCCGGTCCATCGAGTCTATATATATCCCAGCACAACGCTGATTCGCAACGTCTGATGAGTACATTGCTTAGTGATGCTTCCCCAGGGTGGTTTAATCTTTGGGACAGATGGTATGCTCATAGTGTTAACGGTTACCAACCTGGCTATGTGTTCATAATGGCCCAGGGGACCAATGAAGGGCTCAAGGTAGCTGTAAGCAATGCCAAAATCTGTATATTGTACTCAAGCATCTACAATTCCCAAATACTTTATATAATACAATCACTTTATACATCGTTTTCTGCTGTTGTTCGATCTAGTGAAGTATAAAGAAACTGACTTCTGTCGCTGTCTATGTCATTCTTATAATATCTGTCAGTTCCTTAGTGCTGAAATCAATAATGCCAGTGAGTTTAGTGCCAACCGGCATTTGATTGCCAGAAGACCAAGTGAGACATCCACGATTGTTGGTTGATCAGTTTACTAACAGGTTTATGCAAACTCAAACTATCAGAATGTGTGCAGTTTATTATCAAATAATCAAGCTTAGGTGTCATGTGCTTAAGTCAACACCAGAACCTTTCCATTAGCCTATTATTGATGAAAACATCTAGGGGCATATTTACAAAATTTTAGTATAGGGCAATGCCGCAAGCCTTCTAGTTTTATGGCCCTAGATTAAAAAAACAGGGCAGGAATGCGCTGCATCTACAAGATACGATGCATTCCTGTCCTTCTGCCGGCGCACAAACTGCAGCCGAGCCCCAACGTAGGTACCATTGCACCATGGTGCAAGGGTGGTGTGTGTTGTTGGCATGATTGTTTTTGTGCAGGAAGGGCCACCTTACTGCGCAAAAACAATCAAAGGAGATGTTTTCCTCATTCTATGTGTTCCGCAGAATGCAGCACATGTGGAAAGAGGAAAAAACAAGGAGAAATGTAAACATTTCACCTCATTACGCCTGCTTTGAAAAGGCATTAGTTTTGGCACTGCCCCAGATTTACGTCATGTTGTAAATCTGGGGTAGTGGGAAAAACCATAGGTGTTGCATAGGAAATCCCACAGCAGCACCCATGGAACTCCCCTTCCACGCAGAGTAAGACATTGCTTTACTCAATATTCACAAGACCATGAAAAGCCATTGCTTGGCCTTGTAAATATGGGCCGACACACTGCTCCTCCGGAGCGTCACAAAAGTGATGCTCTGGCGCATGAAAATGCTGCAGGGGCAATGTGAATATGCCCCCTAGTGTTTGGATATGAAGCAAGGAGAATCCTCCACAGGCAATCAGGGAACTTGAAAAGAAGCAGGACAAAAAAGCAGGACCTAAAACCGACCCCACTTCAATCCAGAAATGCTTTTGTAGAAATCATGGCTGCCTTGATTTATTTCTAATATAGACACATATGTCTGTATAGCATAAGTTTCAAACAGATGTTGAATACCCTAATTTAGACATTGCAATCCGTTTCAGGCAGCTCCAGGAGAGTCATTTAGACAAACAGAGGTGTGTGTGTGTGTTTGTGTATATTTGTGTGTATGTGTTTGTGTACGCATGTGTGGGAGAGATAATAATGACCTGAGAGAAAAGAAGTTGAGGCAATTGATTACTTCGTCAAAAGCAACTGTAAAAATCAGGAAAAAGCAATAAGTTGTTTCTTATAACTACACTTGAGTGGACCGAATGCTGTTTCAACCCATTTTTAAACCAGGTTTGGAACAAGGAGATCTGATTCCTGTCATCTGCCCACAAGATTTTTTTAAAATATCTAACTGCACTTGTGCAAGAGAGTGATCAATAGTAGGTGCTTAAATTCCCTCTTGTACTTTTCTTAAGAAGTGCCAAGTCTTCACAAAAGAAAGGCTCACATCCTATGTACAGGACCCAGAATCCAAGACCACCATTCTTTAGCAGAGGTAACATTAGTAACTGTCAATCTGTGCTATACTTAGCAGAGGAACATTCATTGCAACATGTTCTCTTGGTGCAGGCCGCATGAACTTAGACTTCAGCAATGAGGATTACATGGTTTCAGGCTGTGAAGAAAATAGAACAGAAGGATTTTGTGGAAGTCACCTAAAAAACAAACTAATATCTGTTAATTTCACATTGTGTGGTTCATCATTCAGCTGCCTGATGGTGAACACGTAGGGGCTGATTCAGAAAGGTAAATGTTCACTTTTGTGTAAATTTACGGTTGATTGCTATTTACAAAGGTAGTCAACTAGTATTATCTGTACGACTGCGAGTCTCCGCACTAAAAAATATGGTACTGTCTTATCTTTTTTTGTGCAGAGACTCTGCAGTCGTAAAGATACTTCTAGTAAAATATGCATTTTACTATTTTAAATGATTTTGCTCGGAACACTACCAAAGGTATTTTACTAGTAGTATTTTTACGACTGCGGAGTCTCCACACATAAAAAGATAAGCCAGTGACACAGGCCCATGGCCTCACAGCCTTGACCCTCCTACCTTTGTGGACCATCAATTGGTGAAAGAACTCTGGAGAGACAGCATGTATAACATTTAGGGTGATTGATATGCCTTGTGTAATGATGGCTTAGTGTACCAAGCAAAGGCATTTAAAATTGATTTTCTAGTAATCAGATTCAGTGGAAATATGTCAAATATCAGCATATGATCTGTACATTTGGGCTGTAGACACTGCCCTGTTGTTGCATTCTGGGGCAGTTGCAGCTTCTGCAGAAACAAAACACCAACACTCAAAAGACACTATTTCAGTGATCAATTCTTGGCAAACCAAGTGACATGCTCCAGTACAAAGAACGTGGAAATTCCTAATAAAAAATCACTCACAGAAGCTGCCATCATTCCAAAAATGATTGCATACTTGTTCTCAATATATTTGTCATAATTTTCATTCAAGTGACAGTAACACCTTTTTTTAGGGAACTATTTTTTTGTTTTTTGTTTCAGCAACCTAAAGGGCATTTCAGCATTTCCCTCTATTAGTCCTATGCAAACCATTTAGCTGCATTGAGTAAAATAAACAGGGGTCTCTGGTTGGTTTCTACCTATGTCCAAGTCGGGACACTTGCTTCTGGTCAGGGTAATGGAGTTATGCCCTTAAGCAACCCCTACTCACCCCCTTGGTAGCTTAGCACGAGCAGACAGGCTTATCTCAGAGGCAATGTGTAAAGCATTTGTGCATACATACAGTAATACAGTGAAAACACTCCGAATGGACACCACACCAGTTTAGAAAAATAGGAAATCTATATCTAAACCAAATAAGACCAACGACAAAAATCAACCATACACATTTCAAGATTAGGCAAAAATAGCTTATTCACCTGGGGCTATTACGACGTCATGAGAACTGACAATCCCAAAGTACGGCATCGACCACTACAGCCAACATATCAAATTATGTCAAAAATCATGCTTAGAATACAGAATCAATCAATACATGCACAAAACTAATGCCACCACATGAGAAACACTTGCCCCACGGTAAACCACATAGGGGCTATGAAATAGTTCAGCTGTGCACTAGATCAGATGCATCATAAAAGCCTAGAACAAAGCATGCTTGCGCGCACACCCCACAACAAAATGGCCTCCACAAAAACATACTCCAAGGTAGGACCCCCTCTTTTAACGCAGAATAACACATAGAACGATAAGTTCCAAAACTTATAGAATAACACTCATTCCTGCTTTATCCTCATCTCACCTGTAGGACCGCATGACAAAACAGGAGCCACTGTTAAGGAAACCCTACACATGCCTCAAAAGAACACAGGAACAAGCTGACCCACAGGTACGTCTCCCCACAATGTTTAAAGATACGTGGAATCTAGGCCACATATCACTAAATTAAGGGACATAAGGACTATCAAAAGATAGTAACTGTCTGTTTTAACATTCACACAGTGTCCATAAAGCTTACAGCCCTGAAGAAGACCTTCACTGAAACACATCACAGGCCCAACACGAAGGTCGAAATGTGTTGGCGCTATCACAAAGGGGTCAAGAGCTTTCATTAATTGTTTTATCTGCACATAAAGCAGAGTGCACGCTCAGTGAAGTGATTTACGGACGACTTGGCGCCCCCTCACCAGTTTGCCTAATTTGTTTCAGAGCCGGAGCCCACAATCGAGTGAGTGTTCTCTTGGGCTGAGAGACCCTCCTGACAAGAGGGTCTCATATTTGTGATTAATTCTACCTATCTGCTAACTTTATTATTTTCTCCTATTATCCTTCTGCCAAACTGATTGCAGAATATAGTGAACCCATTTTAGGAATTACATCAGCTGCCCCCCTACTCTACAAAATGGCAGTTTAGCATATACCCATGGAGAAAGGACTCACCCTGGCATGGTTTTAGATAGAAAGGTGGAGAAAGGACTAATCATTGTTGGGACTTAGATTGAAAAGAGACATAGGACTTTTCCCTAAAACCCACCATAGAGAAAAGGAAGATAGGACTAACCAACATGGCGCAAACAGTAATTAAAATAGGACTCCTAAGACAACCTACTAATGGAAAGTGCAATAGGACTACCTATCAAGATCAATCATCTGCAGCAAAAGGTGCAGCCATATTGGACTACCTTTCAAGATCAGTCATCTGCAGTAAACGTCGTGGCTATATCAGACTGACCTATTATCCATGGGTTATCACTACCAGGACTATCCACCACTAGAGGATTCATACCACATCCTCTGGGTCTCTTCGCTACTAATACTCAGATAAGAGTTCCCCCTCCTACCTAGCCCTACCTCATTCACAAAGTTCGAGCTTGGTGCCTTCTATGTAGCCTAGAGCCTGTCATAATCCACCCCCTCTCCCTCATCTCATCCCTTGACCTGACGCCCCCATCCCCCCTGCTTATACGCTTCCCCATCTCACATTTTACATCAACCGATCTACGTCCACCCGTACCTACTCTGACTTTCCCCCATCTAAGACCACCTTTTCCTCCCCAACCTCACTGTCACTTAACCACACCCCTCTTTCACTGTCTCTCCCTTCCCCCACTCCCTACTCACCTTACGTCACATTTCCTCACCTATTCCCCATACCTTTCTCTACCCCCACAAACAAAAGCCAACTACATTATGGAACGCACAGGACTACTTACCTATACCATTATATATCCGCCCAGCCTCTCAAAAAAGAAGCCAAATGCTTTAAATATAATATGTTAAAATCACATCTCCTCATGGTCTTCCTTCACTACATACAGTGAATAAGCTATATAAAAAATGCTCACATCTCTGAACCCCTCCAACCACTTCACAGACCCCCTTCCCACAAAACACATTAAAACTTCATTCCACTATTACTGCCTCTTTGGACAAATATTATAAATACCTCTCTCCTGCAAGGAATCATCCCAGTTATCCTTAAATCTGGGCAGGTACCCCCATCTCAAAGAAGCCAACGCCCGACCCTGCGGACTTAAATAACTACCGCCCAATATCCAACAATCCCTACTCTGGCCAAACTATTAGAAAAATGTGCTCACACACACTTTAGCAAACACATTGACCATTTCAACCTGCTTAATCAATACCAATCCAGTTTCCACACAGGGCACAGTACTGAAAAAGCCATGACCCACATAATAGATGAAGCTCTAAAAATCCTTGATCAAAATGAAGCCTGCCTGCTAATCTTGCTTGACCTATCCTCAGCTTTTGACACCGTCAAACACGACAACTTACTAGATCTCCTGAAGCACAGAATGCAATCATCTGGATGAGCTCTAAACTGGTTCTCTTCATTCCTTCAAAATAGATCACAAAGATTCAAAGTTAATCAATCCTTGTCCAATCCCATCCCGGTCACTTTAAGAGTCCCACAAGGCTCTCTCCTACACTCTTCAACCTATTCATGGAACCACTCACTGACATCCTCAGCTCCTCTAATGTCCAATATCACATGTATGCTGATGATACACAAATATACTTTAAAATCCACTCACTAGAGGACATCAAATCTCTCAACATAACGCTACAAAAAACCCAGACCCGGCTGGCTGACAACCATCTGAAACTAAATACCCTCAAAACTGAATTTCTCCGTATCGCTCCCCCCCCAACCAATGGACCATCATCCTTGATTGGCTGAAACACCTCACAGCACTCAACTGCCAACCTCTTATTATCGACTCAGCACAATCACTGGGAGTAACTCTTGCTAAAAATCTAAACATGCAGAAACACATTAGCAGCGCAACAAAAGGAGCACATTTTCAGATGAACAACCTGAGAAGACTAAACACTTCCTCCCCGTAAATGACTTCAAACTTGCAGCTCTAGTACTCCCTAGAGTTGAATATGGAAGTGCCTCTCTTTGCAGGCTCCCCAGATCCACGACAGCCCCCCTAAGAGCCTCAATCAACTCAGCTGCTAGACTCATCACAGGCTGCAAAAAAACCTGCCACATCTCCCCTGACCATAGAGCCCTCAACCGGCTACCTTTTGAAGCCAGAGTTCAACTAAAATGTGCATGCATGGCGAAAAAGGCCATGGCACAGAAATTGGTACTGTCTTGTGGCAACAGATCCTCCAGAAGCGCCAGTATCCTTCTACTGAAACGACAAAGATTTTCCAAAAAGAAAACATACAGCCGGGCCTTCTTGGGCATTGCCCTCAAGATTTGGAATGTACTACCTCCAGAAAGCAGACTGCATCCCTCTCTTGTATTGTTTAAAAAAGAAGTGAAATCTATTCTCTTATCCAAATTAACATGATCTATGTTTCTAAGTTGTAATACTATTGTATGATATGCACGGAACGTAATTATTTCTCCTAATATAGGTTTTGTTTACTATATCTGCTTGTAAAGCGTTCTGATACCAGCAAGGGCCTTGTCCGTGCTACAAAAAGAAAACAAATAAATAAATAAATAAAGTGGTGCACCATGGGAGATGGAATTCAGGACCATATCCTGACTCAAACTAATGCTCTGTCCCCCACTATTATAGGGCGAAGTAGTACTGTGTAGCACTACAGATTAGAGGACGAAAGTGGCAAATGTCCCTCTAATAGGACAATGTAGGACGCTTTATTGTAGATACTCAATAAGCAATGTCATGTAATGTTTGTCATTTTTGATTTGTATAAGTTTTGTCCTTTGTTGTTTTGTTTACAATTGTAAGTATTATGGGCCATATGTATGAAACTTTGGTTTTGCGATTCTCAAATACCGATTTTTTGCGAATCGCCATTTGAGAATCGCAAAACGCTATGTATGTAGAATTTGCAAAATAATTTTGCGAATCCTACATATTCCTAAATTGCGAATTGTAAATTGTGATTCGCAATTAAGGAATACCTCCCCATTCATTCCTATCGGCCTAGAGGCCCTTAGGAATGAATGGGAAGACATTCTCAATTTGCGATTCTCAATTAGAGAATCGCAAATTAAGAATGCAATTTCAAGGGTGCCAGGGTGTCAAAAGGACACCCTGTTGCACCACTGAAATGAGCATGGGTGCACAAGTGGCGCTCATACATGCCCTAAGGGCATGTGTGTGCGCCACATGCCACTTTGTAAAATTAAAAAATTTGCATTTTTGAAAAAAATCGCAAATTTCCACCAACCTGTAGTTGGTGGTAATCTGCGATTCCTTATGCCATATTCGCACACCTTAGGTGCCTCATACATTCCATTTAAGGAATAGCAATTTGTGATTCCTTAAATGCATTAGCAAAATAAGGAATCGCAAATTTTGCGATTCCTTATTTTGCAAGGCAGTTTTTCTTTGATACATACCATTAAGCCTAATTGAGATCGCAAACGCCGAAATTCTGCAAATTTCAGCGATTGCAATTTTGAATGATACATATGGCCCCAACTGTACAATGTTTTCTTGAAAAATTTGGAAAAAAAAGCAATGACAATAGCTATAATTTAACAAAAGAGGAATGTTGACTCATTTCACTCAGATCACATGAATATTTTCATTTTAGCGGGATATATTCAAGTGTACTGGTCAAGCCAGAGACATTGGAAGAAACAATAATCAGGTTTCTTCCACTAAAGGAAGTTTGGATTGATGATCTTGGAGGCATTTCTTGTTGAAAAATCAAGACGGCGAGGTGCGCGGTGTCGGGTCCAGAGTCACAAGGACCCCAAAGAACAGTACCTTGGTAAACAATGAAAACAAAGACAGTGCACAGCATTGGGGAGGTGATGCTTCATTGGTGCTGGGCAGCTTTGACTCCTTATGACCACAGGAGAGGTGAGGCGTTGATTCCACACTGAGATGCAGGGAAGGTGAGGCGTCAGTTCCTTACTATTGCCGGGAGGTGACATCACAGTGGCATTGAGGCATCGGTTCCTTATGACGATGCGGGGTCGGTAAATTCAGGAGGCCACCTTACGTCTGGTATCGGATCCACAATGATGAAGCACCGGTGTTGGTGAGGATGGGGTGCGAGTTGGGGCGTTGCGTTGTGAGCATCACAAGCAGTGCCCTCGGTACCGGTGCAGGTAGCGGCCTCGGTGACGGAGTCAGTAGGTATGGTGCTGCGTCAGCAAGTATCGGGCCGTGGTGCTAGTCCGGGTGGTGTGTTGTGCACTTCAGAAGCGATGCCCACGGCTTCGTTGCAGGTCACGACGTCGCTCACCGGCTTCGGTGTGCCTATTTCCCTCTGTGGCAGCTGAAACAGCAGTTCCAGGTGCAGGAGGACAGATGAAATGAAGTCTTTCTGTTCCAGAACAGGAGGCAAGCTCTACACCAAGCCCTTGAAGATCTTCTTCAAGCAAGATACACAGCACAAAGCAAAGTCTTGATCCTCTCCTTGGCAGAAACAGCCACTGCAGGCCAATCCCATGCAGCAAACAGCATAGAGGCAGAACTTCTCCTTTGGTTTTCCCAGCTCTGGCAGAGGATCCTCTTCAGTCCAGATGATTCCCATGAAGGGGAAGCCTGATTGTAGGACCAATGGCCATGCTCAACAGCTCGGGAAACCAGATTCTCCCAGCCCAGTCCAGAGCCACAAGGATAATTCTCCAGCACACATAGAAAGCGGAAAAAGCCTCTAGAGATTGTTTTTGTGCAGGAAGGTTACCCTTCCTGCACAAAAACAATCCTGCCTACAATGCAGGCACCCTTGCACCATGGTGCAAGAGGGCCTGCATTGGTGCTAGCCTGCCAAAATGGCACCAGCACAAGGCGAATAAACAGCAATGCACCGTATTAGATAAATGCGACATAGTCTTGCTCTTTCCCTGTGATGCAGGGCAGCACAGAAAGCAGACTTGCTTCGCTGCCCTGTGCCACAAAACTCGGTAATATGCCCCAAAGTTTCTGCGCCCTGCACTTGCCAATGTTGTGTTCCCCAAACTGATTTTAAATCAGTTGTGTCTTTCCACTAATCATAGCCTTTCGGGGCGAGTGGTGAAAGAAATTAGTCCAAATAAATCATTATTGTTTGGGTGAGAATATTTTTCTTTGCCTGTGAAGGGGTAAGTTTAAAATAAAATGGAACAGGATCTGAATAATTATGCCCTGAAAAATATGCAAATGTGCCCATGTAAGTTTTGGAGTTACCCACTGGAGGAGTCAGGCAATGTTACAATTGTGTAAAATTGAAAACAATGCGTGGAACAATAGCTCTGTGTAAGTAATGATGTTTAGCAGGGTTAAGATACAAATCTTCATTTTCAAATACAGTATATTTTTCAAGCTCCAAGAGTATTGAGGTAACTGTATTTACATCCCAATCATCAGAAACATATCCAGGGGTAATCACATCACCCATCATGACCTTAAAGACGTAAGATATCTGCAGTGGCTTGGTAAGGCCACAAATCTCATAGAAGACCTTATCCTAAACAATTTCCTCTAGTACTGGAAAAGCAGAAATGTTCACAAGGGACAAGTCTCTTCTCACTTTGTGTTAAGATTAATGAGGTTTCAGCACCTTGACTACCAGTTCTGCAGTACAGTGTTTTGGAAAATAGTGTTCATCTATTAGCAAGAAGAAAACTGTCACAAACCCAACCCAAAAAGTAGGAACAGCATTGAGATGGCAATCCAAAGGTAAAGCAATGGAGGAATCAGATAAGTGCATTTCAGCCAAAAAAGTAAATCATGTACACCATGTAGTGAAGTGTCATAACAGTCAGAAATGAAGTTGTAAACATTAACACAATAATTAGCAACAGTCTGTTGAAAAACAGGAGCAATAGCAGGCAAAAAAGAGATGTGGTTAACACCGTAGGTGGTTCATTATAAACAACTGTGCTGTTGGAAGTAGCAGAAGCCAGCTGTATGCTCACATCTGATGGATGGCTTGTATTTGAAGTGGTAACAGGAATCAAGAATAGTTCATTCTCCACCCTCCCCAGCCGCCAGGGGGAAACAACATGTGTTGCTTAAAACTTGTAGAGGAAGTTCCTGCAGGGTAGTGAGAGGGATCTGGTAACTAGCCAGGAGTCCTCATGGCCTACTGTGTAGTCCTGGTCACATGGTTTAATTTTACTTGATCAATAGAGACAAGTTGATTATCTTTACAACTAGCAAGTAATGCCAAAATCACAGTTCTTATACCTTGAATGCCGGGAACTGGCACTAGTGCACAGTAAGATGGGGCAAACTCCATCTTTACGGCAATCTTCTTCTGAACTAGAGCCCTAACTTTTGGAATCAAGCCGGAAGGTGCTGGTTGCTCCTTCACTCCATCAGTGACAGGCTTTTTAGAAGGGTCATTAGACCACTCATCCCTGAAGTCTTGTAATTCCTGTAAAACAGCAAAATGTTCATTCATGTCATAAGGTGTATCTGCCGCTACTGCGCCAGGACTGTCAAGATCTGGAACATACATCTGGATGCCAAAAAGGACCTCGTATTGGGTCCATCCACCCAAGGATAGTTTAGGCAGATTAGTTAATGATCTCTGCATACCATGCAAGTGAATGATCCAACTACGACCTGAACCTAATACTCTAGCTGTTAGCGATTGCTTTATGTCATGGATTTTCCTCTGCACTATCGAATTTCATTCAGGATGATAGGGCGAGGAATGATGCACAACCACACCCAGGGTTCCCATAGTATCCCTGTAAGCCTTAGAGGCAAAAGCAGGGCCCTGGTCTGAGTGGAGTGCAGCTAAATGTCCTGATGAATTCTTCCAAATCTTTGATAACAGTGCAAGCGTCAACCGATCATTGTGGCCACAACCATAGGAATCTGGAGCAAGAAATTACAGTCAGTAGAATGAATTTAAAAGCACCATCTGAATTTAGAGGACCGCATTGATGGAGTTAAACGCTTTGAAGCTGTTTGTTTAAAACCAAGAGGGAAGTCTGCGGTGGGTGTACAATGGTGGAACTTTTAATATGTTGACAGATGTCACAACCAAGGACACACTGTTTAGTCTGTTTGTATAGTCCATGCCACCAATAGCATTTTTGCAAGAGTGAAATTGTTGCTGCCAAACCAGAATGGGCAGACGCCATACCCTCATGGGCAGCAATGATTAATTCCAGCCTGCGATCTTGGGAACCACATGATCACCCACCCCAGGGATGATTGTAAAAGGAAGGTTTTGGGCACTTAAGTGATAGGAATGTTTTGCTGGATATTTTTTAGGTAAAGAGGTGCTGTTGCGCAAAGCCGTGACAGTAGTCATGATATCTTCATCCCCCTTTGTATGAGAATGAGTAATCGCAGTTACAGTTGCAGTCTTGAGTGCAAATTTGGCAGTTTCATCAGCCAATGAATGACTTACAACGTGTATTTCAATACGCTGATCACTCAATGTGTGTATCACATGAGCCCGTGGCAAACTGTCCTTAAGTTTCCCCTAAGCAGCTTGTGCTTGATAGTATTATCTTTTGAGTCTCCAAATCTATTGAGGCACCAATAATGTATTTTTTTATGAAAAGACTGGACACAGAAATACAAATCACATACTAGGAGTGTGGAGAATTTAGAATCCATATGCATGCCGCTGAGTATTGGTGTTTGGTGCCTATTGCACACTGACTTGAACCATCAGTATATATGATGTGTTTGTATTGATCAAAAGGCAAAATGTTACTGGGAATAGGGTATTCATGTTCATATTGGATAAATTCTTGAGTTTGTAAAGTAGGGTTGAAAACATAGTCTTTGTCAGTACCGATTAGGGAGGTGGCCTATTGCATCCATCTAGGATGTAAGGCTTTTGCGTTAGGAATGCTGGCCTTTGTGACAGCCTCTGAGACTGGGACAGGGGTAACGACAATTAGCGTTTCAGTTGAGCCAGTGGTCTCTCCTTAATGACACCCATCTCTACAGTAGTCAGTATTTTTTCAGTGGATGCAAAACACATTCCAGCATTGGACATTAAATGTGAATTATATTCAATTGGCTCTGTCACCCTCATTGAAAGTGATTTATGTGAAGTGAATGGCACCTGCAATTGTATGGATGACCGAATTTGTATAGTTGTAAATGAGTATAAGGGAACCCAATGATCGATAGGGACCAAGGGAAGTGAGTATTTTCAGGAACAATGATCCCTTATACAACAGATAGATAATGATGCTCTTGAGACAATATAAATATCCAGGAGTAATCAAAATGAATATGTAGTACACTTTTAATCAAACATATATCTATGGAAGATCAACCCCACTGGCGTAATCCTCAACGGGTGTTAACAACTTGAAAACAAACAGTCATGAAACATTAAATGACCATCTGTTATATCCACAATGGGGGGTCACTTATTTACAGCAAGGATGAAACTACTACACCCAAAAATCATATACACATATTTAGAAGGTCTTAGTATTTAAGGTTGACGATGTTTCGATCAGTGATAAATAAAGGATCATCATCAGGACTTCAAAAACACATGCCTGATTATATTATTAGTGTGTCAAGAATACATGTCTTTCCTGACAACTTTATTATATTTAAGAACACCTGTAGAGGATAATTAATGGAAAAAGGAAGAAAAGCGGAAAAAAAAGAAAAAAGTCAGACATATGAATCATTTTGAGAAAGAGAGTGTAAATGTACCAAAGTGAAGCGTGGTATACACAATAAACATGGCTATAATGATACAATTGACCCACAGGCAGTAAAAAAAGCCATGTAATTGCAACCAGCAGGACAAGAGGAAGAATTGAAGGTGATCGCGTCATAGGTATACCCAATTAGGTATCCCATCAAGCAAAATGTGAAGAGAGGCTCGCGATAATGTTCGAAAAGGAAAAATTACCCACATATCTATCACAGCATCTGAAAAGAGGACATGAAAGGAGGGGTATATACCACATAGCCTAGCATATGCAGTTTATCTAAAATACAAAAAAACTAATTATACACTGAAATTCCAGACAAAATATAAGGTTACCGGAGGCGTGCAGGAAGAATGAAACATACCCAGGCAGTATTCAAATAAACTTGTGTGAGTGTGTACTCCACAATGCGGAGATGTATGTAAACTTCACGGGACCACAGAGAGCAATTCTCAATTCCAAGATCGGGCAATCTACGGGAGGAGGCACAGGGCTTAGGTGAGGAATTATAATGATCTCACTAAACCGGGGAACTAGAAATATCACTCATCGGCAAGTAACAGTGCCGTGACATAAAGAGCCTTCGACCGCAACAGTGAGTCGATCAGAGGAGTGAGTGTGACTGGCTTATATGTTTAAGAGTAGAGGAAGGACTAGGTCAGTAATGGTGTCAGCCATATTGGATATGAATCACTGATTATGGCTGCGAGAAAAAGTGTCTGTGGCTGCGTGCATAGAGGCAGGACAATTTCGGTAATTGAGGCAGCCATATTAAGTGGTGCAAGTAGCATATTATTATCGGAGTTAAGAGATGCAAGCAACAATATAGGAATGAAATAGTAATTAAGGAGGAAATTAAGCACAGAATTGTGGCACTTTCAGAAGAAAGCATATAATCAAGATAAGGCTCTTTGGGCCTTATTTACAAGAGAGTAACACTGTGTGGTGCCGGAGGCCATTTGGCTATGCCGCACTGCGTTACTTTCAAAGCACAGGGATGCGTCATATTTACAGCAATATGACGTATCCCTGAGCTCTCCCCTGCACTGGCGCACAATTTGCTGCCTTGCGCCAATGCAGGTACCCATGCAACATTGTGCAAGGGTGCCTGTGTTGCTGGAATGATTGGTTTTGTGCAGCAAACCCCAAATTTAAAGCCTGTAATCTCTACTGATGATGGTTAAAGAACCAGAAACACATGTCTATAGATCAGCACTATCTGCGCCAACTGTGGGGAAACACTCGTAAATACTTGAGCAAAGCAAGCAACATGAGACTGCATTTACCATAATTCCAGGGGCGAACCTTGCTGGGAGGTGAAGCGGTGTGCCCCCACCCCTGTTCCTGTTTAAAAGTACTCCTGTGAGTCATTGAGATGACGAGCCCGTGGAAGAAGCACCCGCGCACCAGTGAGAGGTACTTGACCTGATGTGATGTTTGGCGGCCTACTCAGCAAACCCCAAATTTAAATCCTGTAATCTCTACTGATGAGGGTTAAAGAACCAGAAACACTTGTCTGGAGATCAGCACTATCTGCGCCAACTGTGGGGAAACACTCGTAAATACTTGAGCAAAGCAAGCAACATGAGACTGCATTTACCATATTGCCAGGGGTGAACCTTGCTGGGAGGTGAAACGGTGTGCTACCACCCCTGTTCCTGTTTAAAAGTACTCCCGTGAGTCATTGAGATGACGAGCTCGTCGAAGAAGCCTCCGCGCGCCAGTGAGAGGTGCTTGACCTGATGTGATGTTTGGCAGCCTATTCAGCAAACCCCAAATTTAAAGCCTGTAATCTCTACTGATGATGGTTAAAGAACCAGAAACACTTGTCTAGAGATCAGCACTATCTGCGCCAACTGTGGGGAAACACTTGTAAATACTTGAACAAAGCAGGCAACATGAGACTGCATTTACCATAATGCTAGGGGCGAACCTTGCTGAGAGGTGAAGCGGTGTGCTCCCACCCCTGTTCCTGTTTAAAAGTAGTTCCGTGAGTCATTGAGCTGACGAGCTCGTGGAAGAAGCACCCACGCGCCATTGAGAGGTACTTGACCTGATGTGATGTTTGGCAGCCTACTCGGCAAACCGCAAATTTAAAGCCTGTACTCTCTACTGATGATGGTTAAAGAACCAGAAACACGTGTCTAGAGATCAGCACTATCTGCGCCAACTGTGGGGAAACATTCGGAAATACTTGAGCAAAGCAAGCAACATGAGCCTGCATTTACCATAATGCCAGGGGCAAGCCTTGCTGGGAGGTGAAGCAGTGTGCTCTCACCCCTGTTCCTGTTTAAAAGTACTCTTGTGAGTCATTGAGCTGAAAAGCTCGTGGAAGAAGCACCAGCGTGCCAGTGAGAGGTACTTGACCTGATGTGATGTTTGGCAGCCTACTCAGCAAACCCCAAATTTAAAGCCTGTAATCTCTACTGATGACGGTTAAAGAACCAGAAACATGTGTCTAGAGATCAGCACTATCTGCGCCAACTGTGGGGAAACACTCATAAATACTTGTGCAAAGCAAGCAACATGAGACTGCATTTAGAAAAAATGCCAAGGGCGAACCTTGCTGGGAGGTGAAGCGGTGTGCTCCCACCCCTGTTCCTGTTTAAAAGTACTCCTGTGAGTCATTGAGGTGACAAGCCCGTGGAAAAAGCACCCGCACGCCAGTGAGAGGTACTTGACCTGATGTGATGTTTGGCAGCCTACTCAGCAAACCCTAAATTTAAAGCCTTTAATCTCTACTGATGAACGTTAAAGAACCAGAAACTGCGTGTCAATAGATCAGTACTATCTGCGCCAACTGTGGGGAAACACTCGTAAATACTTGAGCAAAGCAAGCAACATGAGACTGCCTTTACCATAATGCCAGGGGCGAACCTTGCTGGGAGGTGAAGCGGTGTGCTCCCACCCCTGTTCCTGTTTACAAGTACTCCTGTGAGTCATTGAGCTGACGAGCTCGTGGAAGAAGCACCCAAGCGCCAGTGAGAGGTACTTGACCTGATGTGATGTTTGGCATCCTACTGAGCAAACCCCAAATTTAAAGCCTGTAATCTCTACTGATGATGGTTAAAGAACCAGAAACACATGTCTATAGATCAGCACTATCTGCGCCAACTGTTGGGAAACACTCGTAAATACTTGAGCAAAGCAAGCAACATGAGACTGCATTTACCATAATTCCAGGGGCGAACCTTGCTGGGAGGTGAAGCGGTGTGCTCCCACCCCTGTTCCTATCTATGCAGAGTGGGGGGGTTGGAATCTCATATAAGCTCTTCAACCTGCCACCCACGTATTTGGTTTTAAATTCTGTACGGGCACCTAATATTAAAATTGCAATAAGGATCCCCCGGCACCAGCATAATATTATTATCACTTGTTCTGCACTGTTATCTCACCTGTCCATCCATCACCGTCCAGATTGATTTGCATATGGCCATGTCTGAACTGGGGTGGCAGAGTGGGCTAAAGAACTGTGATGGATTAAACCCAGATCTGTTGACTGGGTGTGATTGTTTGATTGGTTCAGATGCTCCATCCATCACCACCCCCTTTTGTACCACTTTGTTCGCCATAAGTTGGCAGGGTATGCTCAGACGTGAGTCCCTTGATCACTTTGCCACTGGATTCAAGCAAGCCGGGCTGAAGACGGCTGAAATGCCAGAAACCGGTCCTCGGAAGCTAGTTTCCGGTCCAGGGAAGGCATGGCTTGGCAGTTTGGGCTGGACTGTTCCCATGAGGCACAGGGTCAGACTGATTTGCATATGGCCATGTCTGAACTGGAGTGGCAGAGTGGGCTAAAGAACGGTGATGGATTAAACCCAGATCTGTTGACTGTGTGTGATTGCTTGATTGGTTCAGATGCTCCGTCCATCACCACCCCCTTTTGTACCACAGTGTGACAGGGAAAGGGCATCAATGCACTGTATTTAATAGAAATTTTGAGAAAGAACTGGGTCCCCCGCGTGCAGGATAAATATACCCTGACAGGGAATAAACATTAGCGGGTAAACACCTGGGCAAGGTAAATAACATACATGTAACAATTTCAATTCAACTGAAACATTGGCAATCAATCTCAAGATTTATATTCAAAATACATATTTATTTAGTAGAATTATATATAAAGAGAGAATATTCAAGTATTGTTTTACATATTTATAGTCAATCAAGTTGATCTATTCATATTTCATTTTTCTAAAAGCAAGATTTCAATCATTCAGTGTAGTGCTAGTCAAGTTAATGATGCATGATACACTGTATTAAGGTCTTTAGGAACTAATCATTTTCAACAGACAATTCACGAATTATCCACGTGATCTCAATATTACAATGTGATGTCGAATACACACAATGAACAGGAACTGGCGGTATGTTGTTGTACTACGCGCGTTTCGGCATTGCCTTCATCGGGGTTCCGTCTCAAAAGTCACTGAATGAAACACATAATCAGAATATTAGATATTGAAATTGGATGCCCGCTATTTACACTAATTGGGCAGGAAACCCAAGAAAAATGGGTATATCACGAAAGTGTCTAAAAGAAACGCTGTGTCTCGCTGTTAACGCTTAAAGCATTATATTTATAGTGCCAGAACCAAACAAGGGATGTGAGTTATACATGCAACAAGTGTGGATTTTCACAGAAAAAAGAAAAGGAAAAAAGGTAAAGATCCTGTGTTCAACATGCCTAAAGGAATTAAAATTACCTACTGGCGGTCGCCAGTAGGTATATATAGTTAGGATTTTTTCTCTATGGGTTTTTTGAAAATTCTATGTCTAATAACTTTGGCGTTTGTGGACGGAATTGGCTGAAATTTTCAGGAAAATGGCACATTTTGTTTCTGAGCAGCCCTTGAAAATTTGGGGGGGGTTCGTCCAGTGGGGGCCGAGAAAAAAGGGGGGTCCCAAAACGTGTTTTTAACATTGAGTTTTCCATAGGGCGGTTGGCCTCACTTTTAGCCCGAACGGCTGAATGGATTTGCACGAAACTTGGCAAAATTGTAGGGACTGGTAGCCCGATGTGCCTTTTGTAGGTCTCAATATATGTGCTCCAGTGGATTTTGAGAAATTAACGTTTAAAAAAAGATATATATCTGTAACAGCGGACCGGGCAGCGTCCCAGGACGCGTACTTTTCGCGCAACGGAGCTTTGTGAAGCGAAGCTGATTGGTTCTCCGGCGTCTGTCAACATTCCAAACAGTCCGTAGCGGCCGCCATCTTGTCTCTCGGTAGGATCGAGAGACAAGAGGAGGCGAAAGCGAAGGGGCAAATGACCATAAGGGGGAATAGTAGATCCTCGCTGACCCCCTAGGTTTGATGTGGAGGTTTTAAAAGGGCCCCGCGGGGCAAAAAAAAATAATAATAATAATAATCGAACGGCTGAATGGATTTGCACGAAACTTGGTAAAATATTAGGGACTGGTAGCCCGATGTGCCTTTGCTAGGTCTCAATATATGTGCTCCAGTGGATTTTGAGAAATTAACGTTCAAAAAAAGATATATATCTGTAACAGCGCTCCGCTTCGCGTACTTTTCGCGTTACGGAGCTTTGCGAAGCTGATTGGTTCTCCGGCGTCTGTCAACATTCCAAACAGTCCGTAGCGGCCGCCATCTTGTCTCTCGGTAGGATTGAGAGACAAGAGGAGGCCAAAGCGAAGGGGGAAATGACCATAAGGGGGCATAGTAGATCCTTCCTGACCTCTTAGGTTTGATGTACCATTTTGCCAAGTTTGGTGTAATTCCGTTCAGCCATTCAGGCTGTAGACGTATGTAAATGTCCTATGGAAAATTGCATGGGGAAAACACATTTGAAAGTGTTGAAATTTAGAACCAATTAAAATGTTACTTTGGTTTTGTATTTGTGTGTGATGAAAGTTAATTGGTTATGTATATATGTCAAATGAGAGGAAACCACAGCCATTTTGTGATACTACTGTCTGAGGTACATTTGTGAGGAATTTTTGGTGGTGAATTTCTGGTGTTTGATTTACACAGTACTAACACTTCTGCTACTTTTAAAAAGGTGAGTTGTTAATTTGTAAGGGGAACTATGTTGTACACTTGAAGATAATTTGAAAAATGTTTTCTGTTATTTATTTGCAGTCCTTCTGTTATACTAAATACTTGATGAAGTTAGTTTTATATTATGTATTACTAAAAACGATAAATGAAAGTGATTATTTTTTTCTGCAATTTACAGCAAGCAATTTCAAAATAAAATGGCTCACAATGAAGAGACCGTGGCAATTTCTTTTGAATTGTCCACTACATTGATTGAAATTGAGAGCACCAATAATGAAATATTGTCACAAGGAGGACATGACTTGTATGATTCCATTAGATTGATTGAAATGGACAGCACCAAGAATGAAATATTGTCACAAGGAGATGACTTGAATGATTCCACTACATTGATTGAAATTGAGAGCACCAATAATGAAATATTGTCACAAGGAGGAGATGGCTTGTATGATTCCATTAGATTGATTGAAATGGACAGCACCAATAATGAAATATTGTCACAAGGAGGAGATGACTTGAATGATTCCACTACATTGATTGAAATTGAGAGCACCAATAATGAAATATTGTCACGAGGAGATGACTTGAATGATTCCACTACATTGATTGAAATGGACAGCACCAATAATGAAATATTGTCAGAAGGAGGAGATGACTTGAATGATTTTTTTGATCAATCTCTTGATGGCGAATTTATCGAGTGTTTGGAGACCATAGAGTTACAAGAATCATCATTGCAGACTTTTAATGAGGAGATTCCAGATGAGATGATTGAAGAGGAAATTACTGATGAGGACATGTTACTAGTTGTTTCAAATTTAGAAAATTCTGAAGAATAAATTTATATTTAGAAATCAAAAATTGTTTGAGACATTATTTATTTTTATTTTTAATTTATGAGGTTGTAGCGAAGTGATTGTAGTATAAAATGAGACTTATAGTATAGAGTGCAACATTTTTATGTTACATGGTAAGTTTACTCATATTTACTTCCCTTCTGCCACTATATTATCTCCAATGTGTATTTGACATGTCTTCTTCATCTCCGGCCTCCTTTCTCTCACTGTGTGTCTCCGATGCATCTTATCGCTGGTATTTTGTGTAATTACAGAAGAGAGTAAAATAAAATAGTTCGGAACGTGAAAAGGGGGCAAAGTAGAGTACTCCTCACCCCCTAGGCCTTTTTAGGCGGTCCCAAAAGGATCAGTTTCTGCTTTCCTGAGAGATTATGGTATGAGTTCCATATACCACAATAACTTGCATTACAACATGCAAGATATCTATCTCCTATTACCAACTTTTGGAGATATTCGCGCTAAGCGCGAATATCTCCAAAAAGTAACACCTGCCCTGAGCAGTTCTTAGCCATGTTATCCAATGGGAGGTGGATAACATGGCTAAGAGTATTAGCTCGGTAATGCATGAATATCGCTGAGTTTTTAGCGATATTCATGCATTGCGGCCGTTTATTATCGCATTTGCGATAAACCTTGATAATAGTAAGGTTTATCTTCGATAATTTCTGACGATGCTTAGTGGTAAAAAATTGGTTGGTAAGCATCGTTAGCGATAAATATCGCTTAACTTTGGTAATATGCCCCAACGTCTGTTAACGTTCGATTCGAAGGAAATGAGGAAGTGTTGAAAAACATTGTCTGCGCCATCTTGCCTTTTTTGAAATGCCACACTTTTGTCGTGCACGGCAGCCATTTTAGATGTCTTGACCAGACCCACTCTCTGCACGCTGTCGATTCGTAGCATGGCTCCTCACCCTCGCAAGCATCTTCCCCAGGCACTGGTCACCCCCGCTCTCTGTCTTATGCATGGGCAATAAACCTCCCCCCATCTGCGCTGCTCTTCCCTGAGAATCACACTGTGCCCGCCCGACACCTCCCTTTCGCCCTATTCACTACCGCACCCTGTGACACTCCTCTTCCTCTGTGTCCGATTGTCCAGGCTATCAGCTAGCCCTGCAGATGTAGTTTATGGCCCCAGCTGTAAAGAATCACCCCTCTTCAAAGGAGTTATAGTAGATCAAGGCCCACACCCGATGAGATCCGTCACACCACACGTGTTCCTACTATCTGAAAACTATCCTGTATTGTGATTGGGGAGGGGACCGAGCCTGAAGCGGAAGATTCCAGGAATGACTCTTTGTACATCAAAGTTTTTACAATTATGTGTCACATAAAAAATATATAGCACTCCAACAAAGTAGTAGGAATATAAAACTTTAATAACATATAAATATATACAACAAAACAAAAACAGTAAAAACATTTAAACAACGAAGAGACCGTGGCAATTTCTTTTGAATTATCCAATAGATTTATTGAAATTGACAGCACCAATAATGAAATATTCTTGTCAGTAGCGGTCTGTTGTGCGAATAGTTCCAAGGCAGCAGAACGCGCTGAAATCTGGATGTCACGAAGGTGATGTCTAGCAAGTTGCCGCCCAGCAAATAACGGCGTGGGGCGCCGCGGGGGTGAGTGAGTCCAGTAGGCACCACAGCTATTCTTACCGGCATTGCAGAATTACTGCTGGGGACAATGCCTGTGCTGGAGCAGGGTCACAGCAGAAACAAAAAGGATTCTGTTGAAGATGTTGTTGGTTTTCAATTTGAAAACAGTTCTGGTGTCAACTGCTATGCTAATGTAGTGGTTAATGTTTTGTTTTCTCTAGAAAATGTAAAAGAGGGGGAGGCAGTCCAAAGTTCCGTTAAAAGGGCAAAGGAAAGGATCGGTGGTTTGAACTATCAGTCAAAAAGGGGAGGGGGTGCAACAATTTTTCCTACCGGGTCACACTGTGCTTTCACCGGAAGTGAGGTCTGCAGGATTCTAGTAATTCAAAGTGAGGCTGGCGCCGACGTCCCGCGGATACAGTTTCGTCACTCCACGGGTGATCATGGCAGTCATTCCCCATCGGGGGTCGGAGACTCCCGCGGCTCCTCTAGAATCTTCAAGGTCGTGGAGGACTACGGTGGTGGAGTCAACCAGTGACCGGGCCATTTCTTTATGCTGGGCCCGCTCTTGCCAGGTCGACCGCCATTTTGAGAGTTCGGTAGCTACTGGCGATCGCGGGGTCAAATGAGCGGACGGGCTCCACCCTGCCGGGCGAGACGTTGCAGCATGGCCACAGTGGAAGAACTCTTTTCCGGGCGCCTGGACCGCTGAGGGTGCAGCTGGGAAGCCTCCACTGGGGAGGCGGGAGAGGCCTGTTCGCACCGTCTCTCCCTCCCAGTGCACCCCACGGCGTCTCGCTTGAGATTTGTTATGGCCGGACCAGGCGATGAGGACGAGGGGGGGGGGTCGGAGGCATGTGCAAGACATCCCCCCCCAGGGTTGTTGCAGCAATTATACAAGAAAGAAGAAGTGTCCCGTCCGTCTTCGGGCCGGGCTTCCGGTAGATGTCGGCCGGACGCCCCTGGCTCTGGCCCCATGAACGGGTTTCTTGGTTTATCGGCTGCAGCCGGATTCCGTCGGCCTCGGCCCCCCGACCGTTGGTGGCCGGACCGGAAGAGCATGTGGCGGGACTACCTGCAACTCTCAAGGGCCACCGCGGCCGGACTGGGAGAGAGAGGGGAGGGTCGAGGAGACATTCCCCCCCCCTGCAACTGTTCAGCGTTGTAAAGGCAATCCCCTGGCCGGGTCCCGTTGGTCTCGGCCTCTCCTCCGGCTACACCCTACGTTAGGATCTCCTGGCCGAGGCGTGGCAGCAGGACCTGCCTTATATGGGCTGCTCCCGGCTGGGCGTAGCCGGAACCCTGCCCCACCTTGGAAGTTTCCAGAGTGGGGGCGGATGTTCTACTGACTTGCATTTTCCCTAGTCTATCGATTTTTTTGGCGTGGCAGGCGGTGGGACAGCGAGGGGTGATTTGGTTTCTCTTACTGTTTTTCTGGTCTCTCACCACTGGCATATTTTAACGTTTTCTTGTTTCTAGGACATTAATAGGTTTTATCATTACGTTATGTTATCGTTTCTTTGTTCGTTGTTTAATAAAAGTTCATGTTCATCAGTGGCCTACTGATTTTCGTTTTCCTATTCTTTTCTTTCCAGGTTGTTTCATGCTAAAGTTTCTGTTAACAGGATACAGTGATCACTTCGTTATTATTGCATATGTCCTTTTCACTAGGGGTGCTCTCTGGTCGGGCCAGATGACGTATGTCTAGTAAATGGTCCGGGTGAAACAGGTGCATCAATCAGTGGGGAGTAGATAGGCATGACAGATTACAACGGGGGAGAAAGGTCCGCATTACGTACCCTTTCACTACTTGCAAAGATTTTCCTACGTTTATTTGCAAACAGGGAATACCTCCAAAAAGAACTAATTCCCAAACAGTCAATGTTCGGACAATCAATCAATCAATGAGGAATGAAATAGGTACGACGTGTTAAAGGCTTGCGTTACCTACCCTTCACTATCTGCAAAGGGAGAGAGAATATTCCTATTCTTCCTCGTTTGCAGGTAGAGAAGATCCTTAAGAGAATTAACATCGAACAATTCAATGCTCGATTGAAACAATCAACAAGGGGTACTGTGAACACAAATGAACGCCGCTTATGTACATACGCATTGCTATTTTCAACAGGTTGTTCCTAATGTTTCTATTTTAGCGAGGTCAAAAAGAGATCCCATTAGTGGCCTACTGATTTTGCTCGATTCCTTTTGTTTTTTTACACGATTTTTCGCTATCTGCAAAGACTAAACAGAGTATTGCGACTCTGTGCTTGTTTGTAAATAGAGAATGAACCAAAGAGAACAATCAATCAAATGGAGAGAGAAGCAGGCACGACGGATTACAAAGGGGGCAAAGGGCTGCGTTAACTACCCTTCACTATCTGCAAAGAGAGAGTACTCCTAATAGAAATGAGGGGTGGGGGGCAGCATTCAAAGCAGATCAGTGTGCATAAACACGAAAATGTTTTTACTTACCACGTACTTGACATTCGACAGCTTATGATATTTGCTATTAAAAAACCATTGAAATTCACTGAAAAAACCATAGGTTATAGACCATATATAGTTAGGAATTAGCATTTACAAAACCTTGAAAATTCACTGAAAAAACCATAGGTTATAGACCATATATAGTTAGGAATTAGCATTTAAAAAACCTTATTTTACTCACACAAAACCATTGAAATTCCATATATAGTTAGTTGCACTAACTATATATGGCGCACCCGCAATCCACTGCTGATCATGTCACATATTACATCATTCATGACATGGTCAGTGACATCACTGATGACATCACTGATGACATCTCAAATGACATCACTGATGACATCACTGATGACATCTCATTTGACATCATTCTTGTGCTAATACGATAAACCTCTTCAGACTCTAATATAACCTTAGATACACTCAGTGTATACAGACACTCACACACTGCCACTCATCCATGGAGTTACTCACACACCCAGTCAGTCATGCAAAGAAACAATCTCACCTCCATTTCTTCAACTATACAGTTAAACACACCTTACTTATTGAAACATATACTAACACATATTTACTCTCTTATACAATCCCTGATACAAGTTCACAATGATCGATACAACCACTCACTCATTCAGTGGCTCTCATGCACAGTTATTTATATATGCCAACTCTCACATGTACTGTGTTTTACATATGTACTTACTATGACATGTAGCATTGAGATATCCATTCACTCATCAATACACTCATGCACACAGTCAACTGCCCATGTAGCTGTTTCCACATGCACTCTTGAACTCATACACCTAGTGAATAAACTGCTCACACATCTATGCATAGAGTCTCACACCTTCCAGCCACCCCCACACAAACTCAATCTCCCATAGAAATACTTGGGCAACCAATTAATAACACATATAGCCTCTCGTATAGCTAATGATCAACACATGCAGCAGTTTACAGAACAACAGACATAATGATGCACAAATTAAGACAGTTTAGTCACTAACCCATGCATTCAGTGAGACACATTTAATCACTCACTCATACAGTCAGTCATGCACCTACTAAATCCTTCATCCAGACACTTATACATCCACTCAAGACATATTTTAACTTTACAGAAAAATACAGTCACTGGATGTTGTCATCAGTGATGTCATCAGTGATGTCATTTGAGATGTCATCAGTGATGTCATCAGTGATGTCACTGACCATGTCATGAATGATGTAATATGTGACATGATCAGCAGTGGATTGCGGGTGCGCCATATATAGTTAGTGCAACTAACTATATATGGAATTTCAATGGTTTTGTGTGAGTAAAATAAGGTTTTTTAAATGCTAATTCCTAACTATATATGGTCTATAACCTATGGTTTTTTCAGTGAATTTTCAAGGTTTTGTAAATGCTAATTCCTAACTATATATGGTCTATAACCTATGGTTTTTTCAGTGAATATATATATATGTTCAATATTAGTATATCAGTGAATCCCTCTTGTTTTAAAATCATAGTCATGCATGGACAGGGTTCACTAGGAGTACGAGTCATCTTACAAACCTGTGTAATTGTAATCTAAATGATAGTTGAAGGATTCCTACTGGCCGCAAAAAAAGAAGAAGAAATAACGGTATACCTTTGAAACCGTGCAAATGTGGCTAGAATTTACAGAGTTCTTATCCTGAAAAAACGGAAATATCAGACACATAAAAAGAAAATATAGGACGATAATCGTCATTTCACCAAGTTTAGAAAAATAGAAGCAGTCCATATATACATGATTCTAGGAGTTACCTGTGATTAGAGAAATAGCTTAGTGCATTTCCAATGAGTCTTGATCCTTCATCGATAAACGGAAGGGGGCGTTGACTTAGATAACAAAATAACTGAAAGAGACGCAATGTTTTACATGAGTATAAGGAGCTTCAAATGTTATAATCAGATATATAGAATCACACATTTATTATGCACATAGTTTAGAGGCAATGGTATATACCTGTCAGTTTCAATGAATCGATGAAATTCATGATGAAGTTTCTGTCCAGTAGAAACTGTGTGGCAATCATAAGCGTACGCCACTATATAGCAGAAAAATAGATTAAATTAAAATAAAGACAGGGGGTGAGGAGAGGGAATAAAGGGGGGCCGGATCAGCATAGTGCTGTCGATGAATGAGTCAATAATGGATGTTAAATTAAATAATCCCTATAATCTGACCAGAGAACCTGATTTGTTAGGATGAACGTTCCCATAAAGGTGAACGCTGGATCTGGTTATCGGCAGTCTCGCCTCAGAATCGTAGATAATGTCCTGCAACAGTGGAGGCATATATCAGAATAGATACAGGACATTCCTGTCCTTTCCTTTCCTATGTGCTGGAGCACAATGGGCTGCCTAGCGCCAACGTGAGTACCCTTGCACCATGGTGCGGGGGTGCCTGTATTGCATGCAGGTTTGTTTTTGTGCAGGAAGGCACACCTTCCTACACAAAAACATTCCTCAGAGGCATATTCCTCTTTCTATGTGTGCTGTAGAATGCAGAAGAAAAATAGATAATTATCCTGATTATTCCTCCCCTGGAGATGTGTAAGATTGTGCAAATCCCCAGGTTTACACTTTCATGTAAATCTGGGGATGCGCTAAAATCCATAGGAGTTGCATGTGAACACCCATGCAATTCCCATGGAAGGCCTCCCCAGGGCAGAGTAACACAATACAGAGATTTGCGCTGTATTGGAGACCCTCAGACCCATGTAAAGTGGCTTTGCGTGGCTTTAAAAATCTGTTTTACGGGTTGCGTCACTCTTGCACCACATTGCATGGTGCAAGAGTGATGCAAACGGCCTCATAAATAGGCCTCAAAATATTTTGGGGGAATTAGAGTATACTTGTACTTGGGGATTGTTTGCCTTAGCTGACCGGCGTTTGAAGCCTCGTGTGCCCATTGTGCGAGTCAACGCCTTGCCGGACCCGCTGCGCAGGTCCCGCTGCGTTGTGCGACTCCCTTTGCCCAGGAAGAGAGGGGGAGCCTGTCTTCATCGTTATCACCTTTACCATCGGACCTTGGACGCCGGCGGGGCTGCGAGCTGCCTAGCAGGGACTCCAGTGACCAGGAGTCCCTGCGTGCACCACCTGTGGCCGCTCTCCCTGCCGGCTCCGCCTCTGGCAAGTTGAAATTAAAAGTCAGCGCCTCCCTTGCCTGGTGGGATTGTTTGCCTTAGCTGACCGGCGTTTGAAGCCTCGTGTGCCCATTGTGCGAGTCAACGCCTTGCCGGACCCGCTGCGCGGGTCCCGCTGCGTTGTGCGACTCCCTTTGCCCAGGAAGAGAGGGGGAGCCTGTCTTCATCGTTATCACCTTTACCATCGGACCTTGGATGCCGGCGGGGCTGCGAGCTGCCTAGCAGGGACTCCAGTGACCAGGAGTCCCTGCGTGCACCACCTGTGGCCGCTCTCCCTGCCGGCTCCGCCTCTGGCAAGTTGAAATTAAAAGTCAGCGCCTCCCTTGCCTGGTGGGATTGTTTGCCTTAGCTGACCGGCGTTTGAAGCCTCGTGTGCCCATTGTGCGAGTCAACGCCTTGCCGGACCCGCTGCGCGGGTCCCGCTGCGTTGTGCGACTCCCTTTGCCCAGGAAGAGAGGGGGAGCCTGTCTTCATCGTTATCACCTTTACCATCGGACCTTGGACGCCGGCGGGGCTGCGAGCTGCCTAGCAGGGACTCCAGTGACCAGGAGTCCCTGCGTGCACCACCTGTGGCCGCTCTCCCTGCCGGCTCCGCCTCTGGCAAGTTGAAATTAAAAGTCAGCGCCTCCCTTGCCTGGTGGGATTGTTTGCCTTAGCTGACCGGCGTTTGAAGCCTCGCGTGCCCATTGTGCGAGTCAACGCCTTGCCGGACCCGCTGCGCGGGTCCCGCTGCGTTGTGCGACTCCCTTTGCCCAGGAAGAGAGGGGGAGCCTGTCTTCATCGTTATCACCTTTACCATCGGACCTTGGACGCCGGCGGGGCTGCGAGCTGCCTAGCAGGGACTCCAGTGACCAGGAGTCCCTGCGTGCACCACCTGTGGCCGCTCTCCCTGCCGGCTCCGCCTCTGGCAAGTTGAAATTAAAAGTCAGCGCCTCCCTTGCCTGGTGGGATTGTTTGCCTTAGCTGACCGGCGTTTGAAGCCTCGCGTGCCCATTGTGCGAGTCAATGCCTTGCCGGACCCGCTGCGCGGGTCCCGCTGCGTTGTGCGACTCCCTTTGCCCAGGAAGAGAGGGGGAGCCTGTCTTCATCGTTATCACCTTTACCATCGGACCTTGGACGCCGGCGGGGCTGCGAGCTGCCTAGCAGGGACTCCAGTGACCAGGAGTCCCTGCGTGCACCACCTGTGGCCGCTCTCCCTGCCGGCTCCGCCTACTGCCCTCCCCTATTTACATAGGATGGAGAACCCGCTGCGCGGGAGCGACCGGGGCGAAGACCGGGCAAAGAGCGGGCCGTTTGAGGCCGTTCGAGTACGGCAGAGTCCGGCCCAGGCCTACCCCCCCTGACCGATTGGAGGCTTACTAGCTAGGTGGCGGTTGTCGCTACACCAGCCCCTGCCCTCTGTTGCATCTAGGTTGGACTGAATCTTATTTCTAAATTAAATTGTACGAGTCCCTTACAATGCCTTTAAGATCAGGCAAAGAACGAACAGTACAAATCCATACCAGTAGGGGAGTCGTATCAGGCCCCCTTGATGCATTTATCACACGGGCTACGGGGATCCTGGAAAAGGAAATCACTATGGTAGAAAAAAGACTCTCACTTGACCTTATTAGCGGTAAACGCTCATCTTTGGGGGGATTAGCCACCATTACCTCCCCTGCACCACATGCTGCCTTTAATTGTGTTCAAATTTCTCCCACGGACGTTATCGTCCATTTAGAAAGTGTGGGGGGGAGTCCAACTGTCACTACCCAGGTTGAAGAAGGGTATAGTTTTGATAATTCTCAAGCCAGCCAGGGGGGTGCTTCCCGGATTAGTGGGGGGCTTGAACCTAGCCAGTTATCTGGACATTTACTCCTCAATAACTCTGACTTAGCTGAAACTACAAAACACCCAGAGTCCATTAGTGACCCTAACATTAAAAAGAGAAAGTCGGATTCTCGACTGTCGGGGGGTAGAGAACGAAAGATCCCTAAAACTAATGATGCCACAGATAAAGTGAGCCAGGGCCACCAGCATCCCCCTGACATTCAAAAACCCTCCGAATTTGCCAACTTGCTGTGCCCCTCCCTCTTGTCCTTGGGTTCTTCTAGTACTTGCCCCATGTGTCTTAACAGCGATGAAGTTTTGCTAGCAAAAATGGAGGCCATGTTTAAAACTTTATTACTACCTGTCCTAGAGCGGACTAGGCTCATGACCTCAAAAATTGACAGTCTGGAGGCTATAACTAACTCTAACCACGCCATCCTTCAAAATCTACTTGGCACTAGCCATACGAGTGTCAGCAAAACTCAATTAGTCACCAAGGACCCCGCTAGTACTACCCAGGCCAGGTGTAAACCTCCCCATATTAAAACTTCAGGGCCAAATTCTAACACGCCAAAGGGGGGGGTGAAGCAAAATGCTCCACCATTTAAACCAGCTATGGATAAGCAAAATCCTGGTGGGCAGCAAAGCATGGGATTACTTTTACCATCTAAAACAAATCTTGCCCCCCCCAGTTCTCATAGAGACCCTGTGACCCAACGCAACACCAATATCAACCGTAGAGAGGGGAATCGCAAAAGATTAACCACCCCTCGTGTTGACCTCCCGCTTGAAGCTGCCAAACACACCATAGTCTTGACAGGTGTTGCCCCACTAAATCCAGGCAGTAAGGAGTCATTTGGGGATCTCCGCAATAAAGTAATCTTCTGGCTAAACAAAAACCGCCTTCTACCTCCCTCATCTCCTACGGAGATACTATATGTAAGAAGAGTAGACTGGGTGGGCCATGAGTCTAAAGACCTGGAGGGAGATTGCATTTTGATTTCGTTTAAGGATGGATGGGTGGTAGACGCCATTAGAAGAAAACCTAGATTTGCAAGACAGGGGGATGTACAAACTCTAGCCCTATCTTATTTCTACCCCCACAGGCAAACACTCCCCCTACCCCGTCCCATCATTCGCCAGGCCCCTCCTATAAGACTCCCCTTGCCACTAACTCCACTTGACCATCAGCGCCCTTTCCTTTTTAATCATTTTGGCCCCCTTTCAGACCTTGAGGCCATTGACTGACTCCATGTTCCAACTAGCGAGTCTCCCATGGTTAAACCTGTTGGCTATGAGTCTATTGGGCACTGCATGACGAGTCCACACAAAACCAGCAATTTAGCTGCTGCGGGGGTAGGCCTAGAGCCTAGGGCACCTAATCCATCCGTATACAGGGTTGTCCAAAAGGCCATGATAACTAATGATCCTATAAATAACTCCAAGCTTATAAAGACTACGTACGACAGAGGCCACAAACAGGCAGCCACCCCAGCTCCACCTTTTAAACCTCCTCGTGTGGTGGCACTGATTGAAAATCTGAAAATCTTGTCTTGGAACATCGCAGGAATCAAGGCCCGCTTCTCCTCCGTAGACTGGCTGAACTTTGTTGATAATTATGACATAATTTTGCTCCAAGAAACCTGGGCAACTGACCCAGTCTTCAAGCTGGGCTATATCAACTTTTTTTAAACCTGCGGTCAAAGGGGTCAAGGGGCGTGCCTCAGGCGGCCTAACGATTTGGGTGAAGCAGACTTTGGGTCTTCATCCGACTGAGCTCCTTGCCCAGCATCCGGATCTCCTATCAATCAAACTAAGCAAAGCTAACCAGCGGGATGTGTACATTTTCAATATCTATGCCAGAGGACTACCTGGTGGTCGCAGCCAGCCTCTGTTGAACCTCATCGACCACAAAATTGCTGAAATGGGTAGTGGGAATGTTACCATCCTTGCTGGGGACTTGAATTGCACCATAGAGCCTTTGTTCGGCATTGGGGATAGCTGGAGCACGGCTGAGGACACCGCTTGGAATATCCCTGATCTAATTGTCGACAAAAGGGCCAAAGCAACAGAGGCGGCAGTGAATTGGATGGCATTCTGCCTAAACAGAGGTTTCCGAGCGTGCAATGGCCGCACTACCTCGGATAAACTAGCCAACTGTACTTTCGATAATGGGCTAAGGCAGAGCCGCATTGATTATTTTTTGCTAAAATTGGAATATTGGCCTTTATTAATTGACATGGCAGTGATACAGCGTCCGGAAAGCGACCACAATCCGCTGTTACTATCATTAAATCTGCCAGACCTAAAGAGGCAAGAGGAGCCTACCACCTCACATACAGGGGACCTTTTGCTAACCAATGATAGGAGGAGATTGAAATGGTCCCGGGTTTTGGAGGACAAATCACTATGGGACAATGTTAATACAATGGCCTACAGTGCGTATAATGAGATGGTGAAAATTGATCTGCTGGGGGCAAACCCGGGCTTGGCAAACCATGTTATGAACCTCCATACTGGATGTTTTGACCAGTTAAAGTCCCTTCTCTCCCTCCCGTGCCGTAGCGCTCCTACCAAAGTAAACCCCCTGCCACATAAATGGTACAACAAAAAATGTAGGGAGACACATTCGGATCTTATTTCAGCTATTAAAACCAGGGACATGGTCGCAGTTAAGGCAGCTAGGCTCCAGTACAGAAAAATCCTTTGGGAATCTAAACGGGAGTGGGAGGATAAGTTTTGGACAGATCTTCTGGAGGCGTCCACCTCAAACAACCAAAAGAAGTTCTGGGATCTAGTTAAATGGGGGAAAGACCCAGCTTCATCCACTCCGGCCAACCATGTTCCCCTGGATGAATGGGTAACATTTTATTCCACCCAGTTTAGAGCTGACGACCCTAAAGCTATAAAACCCCTGGTTAGGTCATCCTCAATAAGCTCCCTCGGAGAGAATCTAATTTTCTCGGCGTCAGAGGCCGAGTTGGCCCTGTGCCTGACCCTGCGAGGAAAAGCTCCTGGTATGGATCTGATACCGGCATACTTATTTAAATCCAATCTAGCCTTATGGATTCCATACATAACCATGATTGCTAACTCTTTGGCTAATGGAGCTACGATCCCGAAATCTTGGAAGGGCGCCGAGATAATTCCGATATATAAAAAGGGCGACAAGTCCAAGCCAGGGAATTACCGTCCCATTAGTTTAATCAATTCTATACAAAAGATCGTCGCACGTATGGTCTTGGGACGGGTACAGGACTGGATTGAAACAAATGACATCTTATCTCCCATGCAGGCGGGCTTTAGATCGGGAATAAGTACCATAGATCAGGTGTTTAGACTCTGCCTGATCTATTGGAAGGTGGTCTGGCTAGGCGGCGGCACCATCTTTGCTGCATTCATTGATCTAAGGTCCGCCTTCGATTTGGTGCCTAGGGACAAATTGTGGGGCGTGTTGGCAAAGTTGGGCTGTCCTTCAGTACTTCTGGATCTCATCATTAGATTCCATGAAGATAACTACGCGAGGGTGAGGTGGGGAGGCCAGGGACAAGTGACGGAATCATTTCCCGTAACCAGAGGTGTCCGTCAGGGGTGCGTCCTGGCACCCACACTTTTCCTTTTATTTATCAACCAGGTGGTAGAATTCTTCATGGATACCCCCACTGACGCCCCAATGTTGGCGGGGATGAGATTCCCGCTCCTCATCTTCGCCGACGACACCCTACTCCTCTCTAGAACTCGCAGCGGTCTCCAGTGGGCTCTGGACCGCTTTGAAGAGTTTTGTGCCGTTAATAACTTGGAGGTAAACGTGGGGAAAACGAAATTTATGGTTTTTACTAGAAACCATCCAGTGCGGAGCTCTGTGAGGTTAAATGGAGTTGATCTCGAGCAAGTCGAGACCATGACCTACCTGGGGATTACCCTTGACAGCCGCTTGAGATGGAAAGATCAAATCAACATCCAACATCTCAAGCTGGCACGTTTGTCTGGCTGTCTTATAAAAGAGCAAAGAGGATCATCCACCAAGCGGGTTCTTCCTGCCCTTAGGATCTATGACGCAAAAATCACCACTGCTATTCTTTATGGCGCAGATCTTTGGGGCTACATGGACCAGCTCAACCTTTTTAGAACCCAATGTAAGTTCCTTCGGAACTTAATAGGTCTCCCACAATCGACCCCCTCGATCCCTCTATGTCTGGACTTAGGATGCCCTCCGATCAATGAGAAGGCTAGCTTTAGGTTGGTGGCCCTGTGGAGACGGATATGGACCTCCCCTGAATTGTCTCGCTTCGCTAAAGAATTAGCCGAAGTTAGGTCAATCAGTGGGTCTGGAAAAATCCCATGGTTTTTAGCTGTGAAAACTATCCTCACTGACATGGGCTTGGAACAACTCTGGTTATCCCCCTCATCCAATGTTTTTCCCTCTAAACAAGAGTTCAAATCCCTGTACTGGGCATCGATTCGTCTAAAAAGAGTTTTACTCTCTAGCAACATCAGCCTCACAGGCAGGTTCTTAACCTTTAAGCTAGATCTATCCCGTGAGCCCTATTGGGATGTAATAACTAAACCATTAGACAAGAAATTGTACCACCAATTCAGAGTGGGGTCATTGCCTTTGAACCCTTTTCTTAACAAATGGTCCACAGGGACATCGATCTATTGTAAAGGTTGTCCGGGTCACAGAGAATCAGAGGGACATTTTTCTTTTTGTTTGCCCGAGATATACTGTACCCCGAAAGAAATGGCTCAAACCATTGTTCCAGAGACTGCCATTTAAAACATCTGTTGAAGCCATCTGGGCTCTAAAGACCAACACTTCCGAGCTTTTTGTTGTAAGCCTGGCCAAATATCTGGGCTGGGCTTGGTTTTTAAGGTTAAGTCATAAGCCTCAGTTGCCTGAGCCCAGTGACAAACCATGTATTGTGCTGAATCCAGCCCCTTACTAGATTTTTTTTTTGCATCTGTATCCATCAGCCAAGAAATGGTTTTATGTTAATTGATTCGTATTGCACTGCTAAAATACCATGTGTCCTTTGCTTATTTACTCAGGTTTCCTTTTCATTGATATTTAATGCTTTTTTAAATGTATCTAGTTTTGAGGCTTTTGTATTTTCCCTTTTTCCTTTTTCTTCAAATAGTCTCCTTTTTTAAATATTTATGTGTGACCTATTTCTGTATTTTATTGTGTCTTTTATGATTTGTGAAAAATCGAAATAAAGACTTGAAACCTGATCCTGTATACTTGTGAAGACCTGTGATATGGTGTGTTGTTGCAGGGAGGAATCCCAGCTGCAGAGCGGTGCTAAACCATTGAAAACAGTAGATGCTGGATGAAGTTTTTGGTGCAAATGTCTATCTGAAGCTTGACACTGGCAGGTCAGCCATTTACAAACCCAAAACTCCCAATACAACATTGCAATTCCTCATATTTATATACTCTTCAGTCGATTTGACATACAAAGAAGAAGAAATAACGGTATACCTTTGAAACCGTGCAAACGTGGCTAGAATTTACAGAGTTCTTATCCTAAAAAACTGGAAATATCAGACACATAACAAGAAAATATAAAGGAAGCATCTTTTAAGCATTCATTAAGAGAAGCCTAAAACACAATTAATAATTCAGATGTTAGGGATCTGTTACACAAAGCTTTAATCATGAGTATCCAAGACTAACACAGAGAAAAAGTTGAAATTGATGCATGCCTATATTAGGTGTGAGCCAAAAAATGGAACATTCAGGTAATATATCAAAGCAACTGAGGACATCATTTATCTAATGCACACAAAACATGTATGTTGAGCAAAAATACATTCAAATTGATTTTAAAGAAGTAACAAAATATTTAGTACCCAACCTCATATACCCCAAATGTACACCTTACATAATTGCTCTGGAGAATGTCCGCAAATTAGCGCAAGCACAAATGAATCACATGCATCCCTACTGAATAAATTCTCCTTTTGGCTGAGACAAAAATCTGGGTGGGCAAGGGTTCTATCAAAATAAGTTATTACCACAAGTAAAGTTTCATGGGTTGCCCCATCTTTAAAGACCTCTAGAGGTGACTGCATAAGTATACCTTTTCAGAACACGTTCCTAGTAGGAGTTCTGTTAAAAAGCTGTTCCAAAATATTTACTTTCTCAGAGGGCATTGGATATCAATCATTTGGCTAATTTTACCATCCAAGAACTCCACAGCTATTATCCACTCAAAACAGGCCCCTGCAGCCAGGCCTGATACGCTCCCCTACTTTGCTGGAGGATGAAATGCCTAAATCCGAGATTATTGTTACAGCTAAGGACTGGGTGGACCATTTAAAAAAAATATTTGGCCATTATCCCCAGGTCTCGGATTCGGAAGTCCCCTTTGATATGAATGCAACTCAGGCCCTGAGTAACTCAATTGAGGTAGCAGATGTTGTTTTAGCCATAGAGAGAAGTGCCTCAGAGAAAGCTCTGGGGCCTGATAGAATTTGAACAGACCTTTATAAACACATCCCCTTAAATCAGGGCTCCACTAATAACTAAGGTTATAAGATGTGGAATGCTGGGACTTCTAGTTAAGACCTGCCAAGCAAACATTATTGACTCGATCTTTAAAAAGGAGGAAAAGAGCCAATCTCATTGCTACCACCCCATCCCCCTGCTTGACAACACAGTAAAAATCCTCGGCTGGGTCATCTTGGATAAACAAGAACTTTGAGCATCTGAGACTCAAGTGCTCTCAGACTTCCAATTTGGGTTTCGTCCAGGCCTGGGAATAGTAGCGCAGTCTCTAAATCTCTCTCTAATATTCCAGAAATACCCTAAGGCACAAAAAGGCTGGGTCCATCTAGGCTTTATGGACTTAACATGTGTCTTTGACACAGTGGACCGATCAAAATTATGATCACTTATGGCAGTTAGGGATTGAAGGAGCGATTATCACACTGCTCATCAGGCTTTACAAGCACACATCAGCCAGAGTCCCTTGTAATAGGAATGGTGACTTGACAGAAGACTTCCCTTCGAGTGTCGGGGCTAGACAAGGGTGCGTCTTGGCACCTTTTCTTTTTCTACACTATAATAATGGGTTGTGGGAACAGCAGTGCAAATTTGGGAAGGACATTGGGGGTGGTTTGGGGGGGGGCAACTCACGTCAATTCCTGTGTATTATACGCAGACGATGCTGTTCTCATAGTGAGAACAGCTAAAAACCTCCAAACCCTACTCAATGCTTTAAATGTATTTATAAATAACATAGGACTGAAGACTAACTGTACCCAATTGTTTATAATGCAATGTGGCCCAAAAGTAGCTAAAACTACAAAAACATTTTGCTTGGAGATGAAGAAATTAGGTAAAATACCCAATTTACATTCCTAGGTGTACATTTCGATGTGGATTTTAACTAAACTGTAATATTAAATGTTAGAGCTATGCAATTTCAAAGGTCGATTGATGCTGTTTTTAGATTTTGTAGAAGACTACGACACAATCCAATCAAATAATTGTTCTACGTTTTAAAAAGTAAATGTTTTTCAGTTGTCTCTTTTGGTGCTGGTGTTTGGGGATATATTAACTGTACCCTTCTGCAAGTAATAGAAAAATAAGCTCATAAGGAAACTGCTGGCGGTGCTCCAAACTACTTGTAGTATTTCCATATAAATGATGAAACTTAGTTGATTTCTTCATTAAGTTTATTCATTACAAAGGATCCCATCCAACAGCTGCAGGAGTCAGTCTTAACTGAGCAGCATTCTTCAAAACCCCAATGACCTCACAACACACTAGATTTATGATGACATAGAACATAAGCATGCCAGCAATTCTAGTAGTCAAGAATATCACACATCTCCCTCCTATAACAAACTATTTACACTTACTAAAATAATTCAATGAAGTCAAGTCTCATCTTTAAGAATAATCCTCAAGATATGATGGACGTTTTGTGGACCTCAAAGAGCGACAAAGATGTTCTTCACCTCCATTTTGGCTAGAAGAACGACAATACTCACCTCCATTTCTGCTAGCAGAAGCATCCTTTTCACCCAAAACGTTGTTGAATTTTGTTTTTAAGATAACAACTCTGTGAGGTTCCATATTTGGTGATCCTGAGTTTTTACAGCATTGTTAAAAACTTTTATGACCAACATTGGCTTAAGATACTTGGTACCACTGCCACCAAACAAACCTGGACGCTTAATGGCAACCCAGTCCCCAACCTTAACCACTGTTTTTTTAACAGATTTTTTAAGGTCAAAGTAACTTTTCCTTTGCAGAGCCTTATAATCTTCTCTAGCTTGTAACTCTTCTCTATTAACATTTTCATTTCTAACTTTTTCCCTGCAATAATCATTGACCCAGTAGGGTTCCAAATTAGTATTGGCAAACCTCCCACGAAATAACAAGAAATTTGATTTACCTGTTGTGGAGTGAGGAGCTAATCTGTATTCATCAATCTTTTTACGTACTTCAGTCTTCCAATCAAGAGATGAGGATTTTGCTAAGGTAATGGTCTCTTTCAACCCCCTGTTAAACCTCTCGATCATACCATTTCCTTTAGGATGATACAATGCACAAGTTTTGTGTACAATCGCACTTCTGGAATGAAAATCCTCCATTTCTTTAGATATCAGCTGCACACCATTATCTGCCACTATAGATCCTGGATTTCCCTCTCTAGAAAATAACTCCTTCAAACACTTTATGACACTTTGTGTTTCCACATTGGACAAGAAAAATACCTCAGGCCATCTTGAAAACATATCCATTATGACCAATAGGAACATTTGAGAACCATTATTGTGAATTGGGCCTAATATGTCCAAAGCGATATCCTCCCATGGACGTTTGGGACGTCTTCTCACTATCATGGGTTGAATCCTGGGAGGCTTGGATTTGTCACTTATATTACATGGGATACAGCCACGTATTTCCCTCTCCACAAATGTATCCATCCCAGGCCACCAATAGGTACTATGTAACCTCTCCTTAGTTTTTGTGAAACCTGAATGTGAAACATGAGCCAAGTCCACTAATTCCTTCCTAAGACTGAAAGGAGAGATCAATGTTGTACCATATAACAGTATTTCCTTATTTACTGACAATTCATGTCTCACATACCAAAAAGAACTTGTGGATTCTGAGCCAACTTTTGCACTATTCCAGTTGCCATGCAACAATGATAAAACTTATATTAAAGTTTTATCTTGCACAACTTCATCAACTCATCTTTCTTCAGCTACACTCACCAGATCCAAAGCACAAACCCACTCATCCTTGAACTCTACGTCATCACCAACAGAATCTTCACAGTCTTTAAGGGGAACTAGACGAGAAAGAACATCAGCTATTTTATTCTCAACACCTGGAATGTACCTAATGAGAAAAGAATACTCCTGCAAACTCATAATCTATTTGGTGATGCGACCAGAAATTAAATCCAAACCCTTTTTATCAAAAATCTCCACTAAAGGTTTGTGATCCGTTCTAACCTCAAATTCAATTCCCCACAAGATTGTTTTTTTTTTTTTAATTGCCCAAGAGACCCCTAAAGCTTCTCTTTCCACTACAGAATATCTAGTCTCTGGATCCCTCAAACTTCGAGACAAAAACATGATCGTTTTTAACCCTGATGGGCCATATTGTTGCAGGACTGCACCCAAGCCCTTTTCACTGGCATCGGTTGTGAGTATTGGCTTAAGAGAAGTATCAAAACTTTGTGAGGACGGAGCATTTTTCAAACTCTCTTTGACCCTTGCAAATTCCAATTCACATTCAGGAGACCAACTATAACTTACACCCTTTCTCAAAAAACATCTCATGTTGGATGTGACTTCAGCAAAGTTTTTTTTACAAATTTGGCATAATAGTCTACCATACCTAAAAATGTCATTAATTCTTCCTTGTTGGTAGGAGAACTCATATTTTGTATAACATTCACCATGTCATCCTAAGGTTTAACTCCATTAGCATCAACCTTATGACCGAAATAATTTATGGAGTCAGAACGAAACTTACATTTCTCTTTTCTCACAGTGAGATAGCATTTGTTCAAACAATTAAGAACTGCCTTTAACCGAAGATCATGCTCATCCATGTTACTTGCAAATATTAGAATGTCATCCTGGTAGTTGCATACACCAGGTAGGTCCTTCAACACGCTTTCCATTACACGTTGGAACACAGAAGAATCTGAAACAAGACCAAACGGCATTCTCTTAAACCTAAAGGTACCAAAAGGCTTAATGAATGCGTTAGATCCCTACTATTCTGTTCCAGCTCTATTTGATGGTATGCGGAAGTCAAATCGATGGTACTAAATCCCTTAGCACCACCCAATAAGACTAAAAGCTCATTTATTTTCGGCAGGGGATATTTATCAACAACAACATTTTTCTTTAGTTGGCGCAAATCAATGCATAGGCGTAGGTCACCATTTGATTTCCGTGCTGCCACTACCGGAGCCAACCATTCCGTCTCTTCAACCTCTTCAATTATTTCATTTTCCTTGAGTTTTTGTATCTCCTTTTGCATATCTTCTCTGACTGACAATTGAACATTTCTGACCTTGCAACACTCAGGAATGGAATTACTTTTTAGCTTAATTTTGTGTTGATATCCCTTCAGACACCGAAACTTTTTTTGAATACATTGGGAAACTCTTCAATTAGATACTGCACAAATTCATTTTCATTAGACGTATGGGGGGGGGTCAGAATTTCGATCTAAACACACTCCCAAATCCCCTTTATGAAGTCAACTAATTATACTATCCCTTTTTTTTATATGTAAATTTTCCCTGCAATAATTCTGTTCTAATACTCAATCACACCCATGAAGTAACCATGTAGCTTGATGGGTTCGCCACCATATGCTAAGGGATTTATATCTGGTTTGAAAAGCTTGATTTTATACTTGAGTTTCAAATTATAGAACTCATTTGAAACAATAGTTATCTTAGCACCCGAATCAAAGAGTACACTTGCTGACTAGCCATCAATGATGATTTCATCAAAAGGGCAATTTCTCTTTTTGGAGGGATCTTGAACCTGAACAACAATCTGTCCACACTTAAAGTCATCTGGACTAGAATCAGAATTGCTTTTATACACTTCTACTTTCTTCATCCTAGGAGTCATTCTAGTTCTACACGCTTTAGAGAAGTGACCCTTTTTTTTACACTTTGAGCAAATATAATTAAACGCAGAACATTTGCTATCATGCCCTGTCTTGTTGCACCTGAAACATTTCAAGGTCACAAATTTCTCTTTTTTTTAATTTTTCATTCTTATAATCCCTTTTGATCCTATCTTTGATATCAGGATTAGATTTGACACTTTTTTCTTTGACAGAATTAACTTTTTCATCTTTTAGATCATTATTTTTTTAAGAACATCCACACACTTAAAAGAATATTCTATTCTTTTCGCGACAATAAGAAGCTCATCAAGAGTTGGTTCATCGCGAAGCCACAATTCCTCCCTCACTTTTTCCATGTTACAACCTAACATGAACTGGTCTCGAATGTGCTTATTTGTTAAATCTTCATATTTACACGACAAAGCTAGTTTCTTTAACTTTGTTATATAGACTTCTACCGTTTCTCCATCTTTTTGTGCACGTTTGCCAAAATGATATCTCTCAAGTATTGTACTTATTTTTGGAAGATAATGTTTGTCCAATTTATAAATACAAACTTCGTACTCATTTAAACCATTAGCCTCAGATGCAGATAATTCTGGTAAATGATCGAAAACATCATGTCCTTCGGACCCCAGACAAAGTAAAAGAAGCGATGTCTTTCTTTCTGCAGTCAGAGAGGTCCCACAAACCTTAGCATATCTTTCGAAAACACTCTTCCACTTCTTCCACCTAATAGGGGGTTCTCCAGGAGTTTCGAGAAAGAAAGGGGCTGCTGTTACGTTCTGCATTATACTAATAATAATGTATGAAGGATGATCATAAATAGTAAACAAAAGTTTGTTAATAATAATGAACGCTCATTTCATTTAAATCATCATGACAATTGGTTATGACAAATGAAGAAAATAAGCTTAGATAAAGGTTGATCACAGCTGAAAGGAACATGCATATGATAATAACCTAAACAATAAAAAAAAATTAATATACACAATCAGAGCAAATTGTAGAAAGCGTGTGAATTGCTGTGAAGTGAAGATCCACACTATCAAGAGATGATGGAAATGTACTTCAAATTAATTTGAATAAGAGCATGTGAATCGCTGTGTGGTAAATATTCATATTACCAAAAATTAGTACTTTACCATAAGAGTCAAAGCATGCAAAATGCTGTTAAATGATTCTCTTGGTCAGCCTTTGCACTAGACGATAAGCGCAGTCAAGGGGTGCAAATCGCTGTTAAATGGTCTTTTGATCAGCCTTTCCCTCAATTCATCATACTTTATTCGACAATTAAGTCATAAAAGCATACATAAAAACATACATAAAACCACCGTTTTTCAGTATAAAATTCCAATAAAAACAATTCAATAAATATCTAAGATTGAATTAAACTACTATAGACAATTGCCGAATATCAATTATTTTAGGTGCCTTTCCACTAGACGATAAACGATTTGCTGTACTTTTTTTTTTTAAATCCAGTGTGCGAATCACTGAAAAAGTGAAATGCGTTGTGTGAAATCCGCGATGAAAATTCCTGTTACCTAGCAACTTCTTAAAACAAAGATGGTTACTCCGCGTAGCCTGATGACGCTGCTGCGTGTCTACGTGGCATGGTGATGCTGTTGCTTTCACGTAGCGCGAATGACGGCTTAGTCATCGAAGACACCCGTCACTGGAAGAACTCGTCAATTGAGGAATTCGTCCCAGAAAGTTTGCATGCGCGCTCTGCCGCTCGAGCTTGAAACAGGCATGGAGGAAGATGTTTACATTTTAAAATTCGATGTGTTGGTTCAAATACAGCGATGTAGAGACATGGAGCAGAGAGCGGCCCCCAAAAGTATTCAAAATACAACATTTAAGTCGAATTTCTCGTAAATGGCAGAAGAAGTTAGCCAACAAAATAACAATTTCGTGACTAGTATATTAAAAAACATACGAGTGTCCAATGGTAATATGAGGCACAGGACACTGAGGTCTTTGATTACTCAATTAGAAAATCAATCCAGATGACTGCTCTAATATCAAAATTGTTATGGATGAAATATTAAAAATCTAGGATGAGCCCACATTGAATGGTTCAGACTTTATATACTCCTGATATAAAGAAATATGTGGTGAAGCTCAAAATCCAACTAGATTTAAATTATAATTTCATCCATCAGTCAAAATGAAGAATGTCACTTATTAAAATATGGAGAACGATAAAATCCTCATCTTGTAGAAAAGCACAGAATGGAGAACAATTAACTTCTCTCTTTGAAGAAAAGTTGCAAATCTATTCCTGAGTTGAGATACTTTGAAGCTGCCGACTACGCCAGTGTAGTATTTCCATATAAATGATGAAACTTAGTTGATTTCTTCATGAAGTTTATTCATTACAAGGATCCCATCCAACAGCTACAGGAGTCAGTCTTAACTGAGAAGCATTCTTCAAAACCCCAATGACCTCACAACACTCTAGATTTATGAAGACATAGAACATAAGCATGCTAACAATTCTAGTAGTCAAGAATATCACACTACTTCTGTATTCTTTTGTTATGAGGAAGTCAAACTGGGCCTATTAGACAATTATATAAAATTACAGCCCCTGTTACTCTCTGTAAGAATTTAGAATAACCCAGAGGCCCACTTTTGCAGAGCACTACTGACAGACTGAATGAATCTGGATAACTGCCTAGATATAGTAAATTGTGAGGTTGAGATCAGACAGTGGAATATGGTTTCCTTGAGCCCTTCGTTTTGAGATTTTTGACTATATGTTTAGATATTGTGTGATAAACTGGCAGAAGATATGGCCTGCCCGCATATACGGATTGTGTTATGATGGAAAATAAGTTGAAGCTAGTTACATGTTAGATGGTGTATTTGGAAATTATTTCTTGACATTTGTCTATAATTTCTAAGAACAGGACTTTACGGTAGCCAAGTTACAAAAAAGTGGGCATTAAGTGGTAACGAGACCTGTAATTCAAATGTTAAATCGCAATATAACTGTGGGTACAGTATGTAGAAGTGGACCGATAGAGTGTGCAGCCATGTAACGGTACAGCTGACAATGTTAAATCTGTGATGTGATGTATCATGGTAAGCCCTGACTATAGGCTCTGCTTTTAAAGTAAATCAGAATGGTATTTGGCAGATTAAATATCTTAATATTTGACTGCGAGTTGGAAATTCAGGCTTTTCAATATGGTGCTTGTGATAGCTGATTATGGTGCTGGGGTGTCATGAAGTTAGGTGATGCCTGCATGTGATATTCATATTGAGGATACCAGCCTGCTTTTTAGCTTCATTAAGAGTACTACTGAAGGACATTCCAAGATGGCGCTTACATGGTAACCCAGGTGTAAACGCTACTGGGAACTTTTCGCTTAAATTAGTGAGTGTTTGGCAATGGGTGAACTTTCTGCCTAGAAAAGTACGAGCTCAAACTCTATTTAAATGTGGGACTTACTCTGTATGTTTGATTTCAGATATGAGGCAGGGACTTGAATAAAAGAGGTCGACCGATTGACTCACCGCCATATAATAGTGCGGGAATGCTCTGGTGAGTGATAGTGGTATTTGTTGTGGTATGGGCTCAGTACTAATAGATTAATTTCTAATAGGGCTGATACAATATTGTCTTGCAGGAGTACTTATGAACCTTAATTGGACTTAATGAAGGTGGAGCATATTTCCGGATGACTGGTATGACTTTCATTGCTACAACATATAGAAGATATGTATTGTCTTGGTCCTACTATTGAAGTGGTTTACTGCAATTTTGTTTTCAGAGTTTTGAGAGTTTTTCACTATATAGCAGATATTTGGTTTTGGCATGCAATTTAAAGATAACACATGCACCAGGGATATGGAGGTGATATACTGTATGGGGTATTGATGCAAAAAACGGGGTGGACCTCGGGATGATGGGGCAACTTGGCAAGCATTTAAGGGACACCTGTTAGCAACTGTATTGGATTTGTAGGGCGTTGACCTTTGGCTCGTAGGTTTCACTCATTTGGGAACATGTGATTGGAATTCCGAGATGTTGTCTTTTTTCACATGTAGCAATAGTGTGTGGATTTTGTGGTATAATCGCAGACTTGTCCTCCTCTGAGGGAGGTTTTGAGATATAGATTGCGGTATTAACCTTCCGAAACTTGGGTTTAGCACAATGCTCACTGCTTCTGTATGTACATGAAAGTCACATTTGGAGTAACAGGGTGATCTTTTGTGTACAAAATGTATTATTGAGATTATATCAGTGAGGTTATTTTGTGATGTTGTTTGTTTGGAATTTTAGCCCTGATAGAGTTGTGAATATGATAAAACACGTGTTGGCTAAACTGATAAGAGTCAAGATAATAAAGTATTCATAATTATCAAGACTGAAAACAGCGATTGAAAACTGACTACATTAAAACAAATTGTAGTTATTCTTATGTGTTCTAAAGGCTGTATAATAATAACTGCCTAAAATATACCCTGGCTCAGAATATTTAAAACAAGCTTGGCAGGGACAGACACTCCAGAATATTTTTTCAAACCAGACACTCTAGTAACGTCTCACCCACTAGAATTAAAGCACTCTTTTACCAACACTCCCAGCCAGATGCACCGTTTCGCAACTAATTTCTCCTGGATGGTTGAGGTATACCCCTAAAACAGCTCGCTCTGTATTTGCAGCTAAGAGGCAAACATTTCTGCTGACCAGGTTTCACCTCGAAACCATACACTTTCTGGCAGCTTTCACAACTCAAGGCACTTGGTTCTCCTTCCTCCCTCCCTGCCTTTGTGATGGCTCTACATATCAATGCACCAATCAGTTTATTCTATTCTGCACTCTCTAAACCTCCCAGAGAAGGCAATTCTTTCACCAGCTAATATTAACACTAGAGTCTAGGTCTTATGAGTCGGTCCTGGCTTATTTATCATCTTTAGGTAGCATAGATATTATACATGCTGTAGAAAACAATATTTTAACTGTACTCGGGATCCGCTATAAATATTAGATCTTCACTTTGTTTTTATTGGTGATCTTATGGATATGTATTTTAAAATCTATATTTAAGATTTATAAATTACTCTGTATGGAAACGTATTTGATTCTGTTCAAACCTTTATGGCTCAATAGAGTCGAATAAAGTATCTTTGATGATGATGATGACTTTAAAGAACTAAATATTTAGTTTAAAGTATGGAAGACCTACCTCAAGATGTTCTGTAATGGCCTGATGCTAAAACGTATGTGGATTCTCAAGTGAGTGTTCATGTTTTGTTACCACCAAAGCCAGAATGTTGTTAATCATAAGAAATGTATCACGTGCATTACGTCCAAATTGAAGTGCTGATATCCTGAGCAAATAGATTTCTTCTTTTGGACTTATTGGCTTTGCCAATGGTATTGGAGATGTTGAACAACATCTGTGAAAAGTAATGCTTTTTGATTGTGATGTATATTGTTGGCAAAGAAAGGCACAAAAACATACCCGCTGCTGACAGTCACCGTAAACCGAACAACCCGAGAAGATGTTCGGATGAGCGTCTTCACATCAGAAGAAATGAATTTTAAAACCTGCGACTGCGGGCAAAATTTAGAAGATACAAGAAAATAACAAGGACCTACCTCCCTCACTGCCGCGAAGAACAGGACAACAGGACAAGCTCCAATTTATTTTCCCACCACACTAGATCACCAAGTCCTACACTCACAGCCCCAGCCCTGAGGAAGACCTTCCCAGAAAGCCTCTCGTTCCCCTGCACGAAGGTCGAAACGCGTCGGCACAAAGCCAATTCACAGTCTTTTTTCACGTGACTCAGAGGATTTCTCAAAAGGATGGAAAGTGGAAATGATATATAATGTTTAGCAAACGAAAGCTAGTCTAAACAGTTAAAGAGTGTTGTAAATCACTCTGAGCTTATTTTTTCTTTGGACCACTCAGTTAAAGACTATCGAGGATAATTTGAGTTCAAGCTATCCCGATAAAACAACAAAATTGAGTAGGACATACAGAATCCAAGAGTTCTTAAGAATAATAATGTTTCATTTATGTTTTGCACTTGGTTTTTGATGTTTTTGATATTTGTATAACTCTCACGAAAAATGATTGTATAGGACAGACTTTATCAATCTAACAAGAAACAATGCAGAATGTTTTGTACAATTGGTTTTTTAACAATTTTGAGAATATGAAGTAAAGTATGGTCTTGAAAAGGAACAAATTGTAGTATCTATGTGTTGTGTTGATCACTACTACATAAGTATAGAGATGTAGTCTATGTCTATCTACCACAGGTCTGACATTGATACAAGTATTATGTTCATTTATAGAACGTTGGCGTAGGTATTGAATTGAATACTAGGTTTTGCAAGTTTTATGTACATTTATGGTCACAGAGGTACTTTTGCATGTATATTGTAGGTATGTATCAGCATCTTGAATTAGTATATATTTGGGACAGGGAGCCAGTGGAGGTTCCTGAGGTGGTAGTGGGTCTGTTTGTGGAGGTTGAGGATGAGTTTGGCCACTGAGTTCTGAATCATCTGGAGTTTCTTTCAGAACTGGGTGGTGATTCCAGCGCAGAGTGCATTGCCGTAGTCGAGCTGGCTGGCAATTAGGGCTTGGGTGACAGTTCTCCTGGTGTCGACTGGGAGCCATCTGAAGATCCTGTGGTGCATGAGCAGGGTGTGGAAACAGGAGGAGGAGACTGTGTTGATCTGGCATTTCACAGCGAGTTTACTGTCCAGGATGATACCAAGGTTGCGGGAGGGGTCAGTTGGTGTGGGTCTAGGTTTGGCAGGCCACCAAGTGTCGTTTTTGGCAGGATACCAAGTGCAATTCCACAGGGACTTGTTGTTTCCAAAGATCAGCACTTCAGCCTCGTCTGTGTTGAGCTTCAGGCAGTTGTTCTTCATCCAGTAGGTGACACTAGTCATGCAGTTCCGGTAGTTGGTTCTGGTGGTGGCAGGGTCTTATGAGAGTGAGAGGATGAACTGGGTGTCATCTGCAAAGGAAAATATTTTGAGGCCATACATTCTGACGATGATGGCCAGGAGCATCATGTAGGTGTTTAACAGGGTGACGCTGAGGGATGCACCTTGAGGGATGCCGCAGATGATGCTCTTGGGTTCTGACATGAAGGAAGATATGCAGATTCTCTGGGTTCATCCCCTGAGGAAGGATGTAATACATTTGAGGATGCCTCCCTGGATCCCGATGTGGCAGAGTCTCTTGATAAGGGTGTGGTGGGATACAGCGTTGAACACTGCTGAAAGGTCGAGGAGGATCAGGGCAGGTGTGTCTCCTTAGTCGAGGAGGGTTTTGATGTCATCGGTGGCAGCGATCAGGGCAGTCTCAGTGCAATGGTTGGCACGGAAGCTAGTCTGGGAGGTATCCAGCAGGTTGTTGTTCTCCTGGTGTTCAGTGAGTTGTCAATTGATGGCCTTCTCAAGGACTTTGGAGGGGAAAGGGAACAGAGACATGAGGTGGTAGTTCTTGAGTTTGCTGGGGTCAGTGGGGGGGGTTTCTTGAGGAGGGGTCTAACCTCTGCATGTTTCCATTGATCGGGAAAGGTGGCCGTGGTAATGGATATGTTGAGGATGAAGATGAGTTGGCTAGTGGTTTCCTTTCTCTAAAGATTGAAAAAGTGGAGGAGTCAGAGTTCAGTGAATGCTATGGAGTGGATGATGTTCATGATGGCCGTGATGCTCTGTGTGGTGAGCTGTTCCCAGGCAGTCAGAAGAGGATTATGGATGACGTCAGACGGCCTGAGGAGGCGTTAGACGTCAGTGGGTTGGGGTTCGAAGTTGCTGTAGATGGTGGATATCTTTTTGTGGAAGTAGTCCGTGAGGGTGTTGCAGAGTTCCTGAGATGACGGAATAGTGTTCTTGGTGGCTGATGGGCAGGAGAACTCTCTGCTGATGTTGAAGAATTCCTTGCTGTCATTAGAGGAAGCTTTGATGCAGTCGGAAACAGTGCCTTTTTCAATGTCTTTTAGGCATTGGTGATAGTTGTTGAGGGCTGGTTTTCAGGTGGCTCAGTCGGTGAAGCATGGGTTGAGCCATCAACTCCTCAGTCGTTTACAGCTGCGTTTCATGATCCTGAGTTCTTGTGAGTACCAGATGGCTTGTTTGGTGGATCTGCTGCTCTTAGAGGGTTTGGTGGGGTGGGCAACTCCGTCAGCGCATTTGATGATCCAGGTAGAGCGGTTATTGACAGCCTGCTTCTTGGTGGTTGCAGGTTAGAGCTGGGTGGTGTTGAGGTCAACAGTCCATTTGGTCTCTGTTACTTTGTTCCAGCTGTGGTGGGGTGAGCTGAGGGTCTTGGTGGTGGTGCATGGGGCTCCTGCGATGGTAAAGTGAATGATGAAGTGGTTGGTCCAGGTGAGTTCGGTAGCATGACTGAAGTTGATTGAAGTTGGTGGCCCTAAATGTTGGGTCAAGCGTGTGTCCCGCACTGTGTGTGGGGTCGGTGACCAGTTGGGTGAGGCCTATGTTGCTCAGGCTTTCCAGGAGGTTGGTGTTGTTAGGGTTTTCAAGGTCATTATTGTGGAAGTTGAGGTCACCAAAGAGGTAGTGTTTAGAGTAGATGGAGAGTGAGGTGATGAATACAGGAATGGCATTGCAGACGCTGGGGTGTGGGCCTGAAGCCTGTATGCGAGGGTGCATTTTATTGTTGTTCTGACAATGGTTTGGAATTGCAAGTTGAGGTGCTCCATGATTGGTGTGGTGTTGTCTTCAGTAGTGTTGTAACGGATAGCTTCTCAGGTCCTTGTACCAGTTCCCCTAATGTCTCGTGCAACCCCCCTACAGCTCTGACTGTGCCCCTGCTGTGGACTGCACCACAGATGCTGCCCTTCCTTGAACTCTGCCTTTCCCCATCTGCATTGCATGTGTCTGCTCTGTCTGCTTCCGAGTGTGACTCACATATCTTAGCTGTTTTATTTCCAATTAGCCAGCTGCTTGCTGTGCTTGTGAGAGCACTGTATTTCTGTATTGTGCTAATTCAGCCTTTTCCTCCATTGTTAGTTTGGGTATCAATGTTGCACCATAATTCCACAGCAGCTCTGCACAACCTGTTTCCCACTGTTTTTTGCCATCCAGAGCCTAATGCCGCCTCCCACCACCCAGCACCCCTCCCACCCCAGGACCTATTTGATGTAGGCCTAAGCGCAGCAGCGCCGAAAGTGTACCAAAGGCAAGCCTGTCTGCACCTGTTCTGTGCCCAGCGTCAGGAACCCTGTGTTCAGTGACCACCTACCGGTACTCCACACCCGCGATCATGGCCATGGACCCTGGATGGCTCATCAACAGCTGCTGCATCTGATCTCCTCGATCAACAGAAGGACCTTTCTCCTGCGGTGGTGGCTGCAGATTCACCTGCAATGCCAGACCTCCCCAGGCACAGATCCATGCACCACAACAGCCCAGCAGCCCGTGGACAGCCCAGAACAGCTCCAGTGTGTTTTGCTCAATGCCAAGTCTCTCTAAAAGCATGCCATGGAAGTCTGGAACACCACCAACACCCTGACGTAATGGTCATCACAGAGAACTGGCTCAATCTCTCCTCATCCCCAGACATCACCACCGCAATGCCCACTGGCTACAAGATGATACACCATGACCGTGGCAACAAACATGGAGCAGTCATTGCCAGCCTCCACTAAGAAACCCTCCAGTGTACCTTCACTGGATAAGCTATCCAACCAAACATGGAACATCTGAATTTCCAACTGCAAACCAATGCCAAGACAATCATCAAAGACACCCTTCCCTATCAATCCCCTGGGCCCTATGACCTGACCTGACCTGGTCAGAGCCGGTCGCTCCACCCGCCGCGTGGCCCATCCTTGGTGTGCCCAGTCTCCGCTTCCGCCGCCGCTGCCCGTTGTGCCTCTGCTGTGCCCCTGATCTCGCCTTAAACCGTATTGTATCTGCCCTGTTGTGCCCCTGATCTCGTTTTGCCCGTTTTTGCATGTTGTGCCAGTAATTTGTCTGTTTTGACCGTATTGTATCTGCCCCTGTTGTGCCCCTGATCTCGTTTTGCCCGCATTGTATGTTGTGCCAGTAATTTGTATTTTGTTGTGTTCTCGCCAACTGTTGTGCCCCTCCACCCCGCTCCCCGCTCCCTGCCGCTACTCCCCCGCTGCCCCACCCCGCTCCCTCCAGCATCACCGTTCCGCTCCCCTCCCCACTCACCACCCCGCTCCCGCCTCCCAGCTGCTCCTCCCTCGCTCCGCCCCCCCACTCTCCACTTATGGCAGAGTCCGCGCGTACGCGCAGCGGGTGCGCCAATGGTGCACCGAAGGCACGCCAAAAGCAAGCCCGTCTACGCCCATCCGTGCCTGGCCCGCGCCCAGCGTCTGGAGCCCTGGCCCCCACCATCGCCAGACCTCATGACGGACCTACAACGCCGCCACCCTCAACGCACTCAACACCGGCCGATCACCAGCATGCTACCGTGCTACCCCGAAACGCACCCACGGACCCTTCACCTGCCAAGCCTGCAAATTCACCTGCCTCCGGACCTGCACCTCACCCGCCAAGCCGAACACCAACAGCAACCACCTCAAATGCATCCTGCTCAACACCCGCTCCGTCCACAGACACGCCGTCGAACTCTGGAACCTGCTCGACACAACATCACCAGACGTCGCCTTCCTCACGGAAACCTGGATGAACGCCTCCTCTGCTCCCGACATCGCCATCGCCATCCCAGAGGGATACAAGATCACCCGGAAGGACCGCGTCAACCAGACTGGAGGAGGCATCGCCATCGTACACAAGAAAACCATCCGCATCACGACCAGCTCCGACGACACCTTTATCGCCGCCGAACATCTCCACTTCCAGATACACACCGACCCCAGGAACACACTCAGAGGCACCCTCATCTACAGGCCCCCGGGACCACACACACGATTCAGCGAATACATCACAGACTTCATCAGCCCGCACGCCTTCTCCTCCGCTGACTACATCCTCCTAGGGGACCTCAACTTCCACCTGGAGAACAACAAGGACAGCAACACCACCACCCTGCTGGACAACCTCGCAAACCTCGGCCTCTAACAACTGGTGAACACCCCCACCCACTACGCCGGACACACGCTCGACCCAGTCTTCTCTTCCAGCAAGCACATCTCCTTTAGCCACTCCACCGGACTTCCCTGGACTGACCACAGCTGCGTCCACTTCAGCTTCAAAAGAACCGCGACCCACCACCGCCTACAACAGATCCCTCGCAGGAACTGGAACAAGATCACCGCTGACCAGCTCACCACCTCCCTCAGCCAGAACCCGCCCGCCAGTACCACGGACCCCAGCGAAGCAGCCATCAACCTCATGCAATGGATCACCAACTGCGCAAACAATCTCGCACCACTGAAGACCCCCCCAGCAGACACGGCAGCAAGAAAGCCCCCTGGTTCACCGACGAACTCAAGAACTCCAAGAAGAACTGCCACACCCTCGAGAAAGCCTGGCGCAACGACCAGACCACAGACAACTGGACAGCCCTCAAGCACGCCACCCGCAAACACCACCAGCTGATCCACACCACCAAGAAGACAGCATTCAAAGAACGACTCGACAACAATGCACACAACAGCAAGGATCTCTTCAGCATCGTCAAAGAGCTCTCCAACCCCAGCGCCGGAAACAACGACATCACTCCCTCGCAAGACCTCTGCGACTCACTCGCCTCATTCTTCCACCGCAAGATCTCCGAAATACACAACAGCTTCGGCGCTCCAACCACGTACCCCACCACCATACCATCGCCCCCCACGACCACCCTCAGCGCCTGGACCCCGGTCAGCACCGAAGACACCACCCGCACGATGAACAGCATCCACTCCTGATCACCAACCGACCCCTGCCCCCACCACGTCTTCAACAAGGCCGACTCCATCATCGCACCCCAACTCAGAGACAATCATCAACGCCTCCATCAAAACCACCACCTTCCCGGAAAGCTGGAAGCACGCCGAGCTCAGCGCCCTCCTGAAGAAACCGACAGCGGACCCCACCGACCTCAAGAACTTCCGCCCCATCTCGCTCCTCCCCTTTCCTGCCAAAGTCATCGAGAAGACCATCAACAGACAGCTTGCCACCTTCCTCGAGACGAACGGATCCCTCGACCACTCGCAGTCCGGCTTCCGAGCCAACCACAGCACCGAGACCGCCCTCATCGCAGCCACTGACGACATCAGATCCCTGCTCGACAGTGGAGAAACAGCGGCCCTCATCCTCCTGGACCTCTCCGCGGCATTCGACACTGTCTGCCACCGCACCCTAGTGCAGCGCCTCAGCAACACCGGTATCCAAGAGAAGGCTCTGGAGTGGATCATCTCGTTCCTCGCCGGAAGAACCCAGAGATTCCGCCTCCCCCCGTTCAGATCCGAGGCCACCGAAGTCATCTGCGGTGGACCACAAGGATCCTCCCTCAGCACCCCCCTCTTCAACGTCTACATGAGCCACCTCGCAGCCATCGCACGCCAACACAACCTCAACATCATCTCCTACGCCGACGACACCCAGCTCACCCTCTCCCTCACCAACGACCCAGCCTCCGCCAGAACCAGCCTACACCAAGGGATGAAAGACGTCGCCGAGTGGATGAAGAACAGCCGCCTGAAACTGAACTCAGATAAGACGGAAGTCCTCATCCTGGGACCATCTCCCTCCGCCTGGGGTGACTCTTGGTGGCCCCCTGCACTGGGTTCCACTCCCAAGCCAAAGGACCACGCACGTAACCTGGGCTTCATCCTGGACTCCTCCCTCTCGATGACCAGACAAGTTAACACCGTATCGTCATCATGCTTCAACATCCTGCGCATGCTCCGAAAGATCTTCCGATGGATCCCCACTGAAACCAGGAGGACGGTCACCCAGGCACTCGTCACCAGCCGGCTGGACTACGGGAACACCCTCTACGCCGGCACCACAGCCAAACTGCAAAAAAGACTCCAACGCATCCAGAACGCCTCCGCCCGACTCACCCTGGACATCCCCCGACACAGCCACATCTCCGGCCACCTGAGAGACCTGCACTGGCTCCCCGTCAGCAAGAGGATCATGTTCAGACTCCTCACCCACGCACATAAGGCCCTCCACGACCTGGGCCCCAAGTACCTCAACGACCGCCTGACCTTCTACACGCCCACCCGCCAGCTACGGTCGACCAACCACACCCTCGCCGCTGTTCCACGCATCCGCCGAGCCACCGCCGGTGGAAGATCCTTCTCCTACCTGGCAGCCAAGACATGGAACTCCCTCCCCATCCACCTCCGGCTAACCCAGGACCATCTCTCCTTCAGGAAGCAACTCAAGACCTGGCTCTTCGAGCAGTGACGCCCCCCCTCCCCCAGCGCCTTGAGACCCTTCCGGATGAGTAGTGCGCTATACAAATGCCATGATTGATTGATTGATTGTATTCATGTCCCACCTAGCCATTGAAACCAAGCACTACATCTTCTTCCACCTCAATGACCACTAGGATGCCTACTCCACCAACCTCCTGGAAAGCATGAGCAACATGGGCCTCACCTGGCTGGTCACCACTCCCGCCTACTGTGGAGGACACACAATAGATCCCATTTTCACTGCCAGCGACAGAGTCAAGTTCAGCCAAATCTCCAAACTCACCTGGACCAACCACAACATCATACACTTCACCATCGCAAACGCCTTAGCACCACCACCAAGCCCCCGAGAGCACCACACCACAGCTGGATCAAAATTGCAGACACCCAGTGGACGTCTTCCCTCAGCACCACATGCCCTGACACCTCTTGCAACCTGGAGCAAGCAGTTCAGAATTTCTCTGCATGGATCTCCAACTGCACCAACAGAGTCGCCCCCATGAGGATGGCCAACATGAGCAGATCGACTAAAAACACCAACTGGTTCACACTAGAACTCTGGAATATCAAACACAAATGCAAGCGACTAGAAAGAAGATGGATCTCCAACAAGGACCCCACAGACATCGCCACCTTTAAAACAGCCCTCAGTAAATACCACCAATGCCTCAAGAAAGCCAAGAAAGCAGCCCTGACAGAAGGCATAGAGGCCAGCACCAACCACACCAAGGAACTTTTCACCATCATCAGAGAGTTCTCCTGCCCCAAAGCTACTGAGAACACAATGCACCCCTCCCAAGAACTCTGTGATATGCTAGCCAACTACTTCCACAAGATATCCACCATCTATGGAAACCTCGACCTTCACCCTGCCGGCCTCAACATCCTCCCCATCAAACCGACCACTCCCATGACCATCCGATCACCACCTTGACAGCTCTCACAATGTAGAAGCAGACCACCACGATCATGACATCCACCCACTCTGGAGCACCATCGGAGCACTCCCCCCTCAACCTCTTCAACCTCGGACACAAAGAAATCAGCAGCGCACTCACCATCCTCAACAAATCCATCACCATGGCCGCATATTCCGACACATGGAAACATACAAGGTCAGACCCCTCCTGAAGAAGCCTCTGCCGATCCTAGCAAACTCAAAAATTACTGATGCAACTCACTGTTCCCGTTCCCCACCAAGTTCATCGAGAAAGCCACAACTACCAGCTCACTGAGGACCTAGGAAGAAACGACCAACCACAGCACCAAAACCACCATGAGCACCCGAAGTGACGACATTAGTTCCCTCCTCGACCGAGATGAAACAGCAGCCCTGATCCTCCTTGACCTCTCTGCATCCTTTGACATCGTATCCGACCGCACTCTCATCAAAAGACTCTGCCACATCGGCATCCAGGGAGACACCCTCAAATGGAGCGAATACTTTATAACAGGACAGACCCAGAGAATCTATCTTCCGCCATTCACCTCCGATCCCAAGAGCATCATCTGCAGCATCCCCCAAGTATCATCACTCAGCCCACCCTGTTCAATACCTTCATGACCCCACAGTCCAAAATCATCCGATCTCATGGCCCCAACATCATCTCCTATGCGAACGACACCCAACTCATCCTCTCACTGACAGAAGACACCACCACTAGAACAAACTTCTGAAAAGCCATGACGGACGTCGCCAACTGGATGAGGACCAACTGCCTGAAGCTCAACACAGACAGTACGGAAGTGTTGATTTTCGGAAACTACTCCTCACTGTGGGATATTACATGGTGGCCCTCAGTGCTCGGACCCCCAAGGACCATGACCACAACCTCGGAATCATCCTGGAAAGCACACTCACTATGAAACGACAAGTCAACACAACCGCCTCATCCTACTTCCACAACCTCAGAATGTTAAGTAAGATCTTCAGAGGGATCCCCACCAACATCAGGAAAACGGTCACACTAGCCCTTGTCACCAGCCAGCTAGACTACAGAAACACACTCTGCAGCAGAATCACCATCCAACTCCAGATCTTACAGAACACAGCCACCGGACTCATCCTCAAACTCCCCAGACGGACCCACACCACACCCCACCTACTGGCTCCCTGCACGGAAGAGATGCCGCTTGAAGACGTTGACCCTCTGCTACAAAGCCCTACATGACCAGGGCCCAGCCTACATTAACCACTGCCTGAACTTCTACCGGCCTGCCATACAACTGCAATGTGCCTCCCGCGCCCTAGCTCACGTCCCCGGCACCTGTTTTAGCCACAGCACAGGTCGCTCATTATCCTACCTCACAACAAAGTCATGGAACAACCTCCACCAATGAACAGCACCAACACTGGTGGACTTCTGGAAGGGACGAAAGACACTGCTCTTTGACTAGAGACCCATGAGACATTAGCGTCTGGATACCCTCAGGGATGATTAGCTGCGCTCTATAAATACTGACTAATTGATTGATCTTTGGATGATGGCGATGCCGCACTCTGTGTTTGTTGGTGTGGTAACAGTGTATCATCTTGTATCTGTTGAGCATTGCAGTGGTGATGTTCGGGGTGGCAGCGGGGTTGAGACAGGTCTCTGTAATGAAGACAACATAAGGGTGAGGATAGTGATGTGTCCTAGATTTCAGTGGCGTGTTTTCAGAGTGATTGGGCGTTGATCAAGAGTCAGTGTTGAGGTTCTGTGGCAGTCACGGTCGGTGAGGTGAAAGTGTCCATGGGGGCAGTCTGTACTGAGTCACAGGTGAAGAGACAGTGGCGGTAGGTAAGAGGGCCTTCCATTGATCAGGGATGCTAGGCAGCAGTTGTTGTTGCAACGTCTGGGGTCCAGGGCTGAAATTTCTTCAGCGAAGTATCTGTGGGTAGCAAGAGGACAGGGGTTCCTGGCACTGGGCGCAGTACAGTTCACTGGGGTGGCGGGCCCATGGCAGTGGACGGGGGTTTGCAACATTAGATGGAGAGAGCTGTAAAACACAGGCACTATGATGGAGTACTTAACCAAAAAGAAAGAAGTAGTTCTCTAAAAGTGAGCAGTGGGAGGACATAGGTCAGTCTGTCAAGAGGATGGTAAAAAGGCTATGCTTCATAGAAAGGATGAACAAGGACATCCAATAAATACGAAGAAAGCAAATGACAATGACAATAAAGCCACCGAATAGTAAGCAATGGGTGGGATGTAAGTCCCTGTATGTTCTTGCTAAATCCACAAAAGGCTTGCACTCTCTGTTAGGCTTGACCCAAAAAGACATAAAGGGCTAGACAAGAGACTTTATCAATGTTTTAACATATGACAACATTGAATCAGCATGAAAAGTGTCTGTGCTTTTATTAGTTGCTAAGTGGGCCTATTAGCAATCCTGAGTCAATTAATTGGTAGAAGCAGCGGACATATTTTTGCCAAAATGCTACATAATGAAATAGAAGTTAAGTCTACAGAAAAATGGCTTTCAGCATGAACTCAAATAAGCAGTCAGAATTACGGGAAAATGCTCAACAATGGAAATATTTATGGGGGTAAACGTCTATCATTAAAATGGAGGCCGAATAAGAGCAAACCAATATGCATTATTCAAAGAGTATAATTCTGAAATTATATTTATTGGTTGTCAAATATTACTTTACGCCATCAAAGATATGAACATGAACATTTTGCTACCTTTATACTTCACGAACGTCATTACAATATGTAAACAAATTCTAGTAATTATATTTTACTGTAGAATATTGACACACAAACTTCTTTGCATGAGGATTCTCTCACCAATTGGGGTTTTAAAGAGGCTATTTTTCTTAATATCTACTATTTCAACTATTTATTTTTTCATCTTGCCAACCTTTGTGACGCCCTTACTACATAATAGCAGTTAAGTACATCGAATTTCTTTTTTTAAACAAACTATATCTACAATAAACGAAATCGACAACACTCCCGAGAGCAGTGTCTAACAATATTTTTTTTTAATCCACCTGCCTCGCAAGTTTCAGCCTTAATCTTAAATATATCGCTGCAACGCCTGCCCTGAGAGCAATCACAACAATACTATAGATGAGAAAGAGCATTAGAAGTTCACGCTCCAAAAACTTTAAGATGCTTTTCAAAGTTGAAACTAGGACAACTGCCTATTTGGCAAGCTGAAGAAGAGTGGCAAATTATTCTTTTCGACAAAAGTTAATGTTCACTATACAAACTATATAAAGAGGATGGCGTGTGCTGTATTTTAAGATGTACAGTCCTGCCTCTAGCAAAAACAATATACACAAGATCGCTTTCTTAAATGAAGGAGCCATATCGGTGTCAGAACATAATACCTTATCATGTCGCTTTAAACAAAATGTCATAGCTGGAAGAGCCTCTTTTAATGTGTTCAATTAAAACTTGACGAGGCATCTAAAAACGTGTTTCTGTTTGTATGTGGTAGATACATATTGCAGTACTATTCTGTAATATATTTTAACAGAAACATGTTATCAAATATTCAGAATATTTACTTTACAGCTCATTTAAAACAATAATATTTGTACTTCGCTGTTCTAATTAGGAGATGCCACTCTACTCAGGCTGTTCCCCGCTAAACAACAATTCTATTTGATTTATTTTGATGTTATCCAAAATAAAACCTAACAGCTTTATTGTGATTCTTCCAATAATGTTTATTTCCAATTTCACTCTGTTTTCTCTGCTCACTCCTTCCCCTTCCATATATTTCTGCTTTCCTCCTGCGATATATTACCAATGAGGGCACATTCACAACAAGCATAGGCTACAACTATTTATTTTATTTTCTGTTGTAAGCCAGCCCTGTTGGATTTGCCAGTGTTTGTTAGAAATGCATTTTATTTATCAAATGAACAAAGGAGGCATGTGGTGAAACTATATTGAATTTTGCTAGTCAATGTGTAACTAGCACAAAAACAACCAAGTTGTCACTGGTATGTTTACATAAATGCATCTAATTCACAAACATTGATGTGTGAGTAGGTGTGACTTATACTTGTGGTACTCCTGGCTTACTTCTGGAGTTCAGGAAGACTACTGGAATACAACACAGCAAAATCTTTGTGAATCAGGCCCCTGATGTATTTACCAGCCACCTGCACACACCCATTAGAACACTCTAATTTACTCTCACCAATTACACTCTCACATCTGCTCATCCAAGCACCTCAATTATACTAACCCACCCATGATCCACACTCATGCGTTCACTCACCCTCGCCAACCACACGGGTACTTACAGTAGCTCGACTTGCAACTGGTCAACTGGAACTTCCTTACATAACAAACAAAAAAACATTAGTCCAAAATAAATAAACTTGGAAAACAACAAACTAAACTAATCTGGTCAAAGGAGTCCCTTTAAAGAGGACGGAATCCCATCACCCACCGAGGTGGCATGCTTCATCATTTGGGATCTCCTCTTAGCTGCAAATCCTAGTGCAGCCAAGGGCTGCAACCTTCTGAACACTGGAAGTGAGCTCATGGATGTTTTAATCAGTGCCCTGAGATGGAATCCACTATGATCCCAATATGATGAGACGGAATACTAATTTTTAAGAGGGGTGATGATGATTGCAGTGCATGTCAATAAGTGTGTGTGAAAAAGTGAAATTTAAAATTGACTACCAGGATGCTGAACAATTTTAATAAACGCTATCCCAGTGTCAAAACTAAAACAGTGTGTGTACAGTTTAAAAGAATACCTGTAAGAAGTCCACAAGGATGACAGGTCTACATGTTTCAGCCTATGGATCCTCTGATCCAGGCTTTCATCAGGACCTAAGCAATGGAATCGCTGCTGCAATAGAGTGCACTTAATGTGCAAAAAATAAATGCAAAGTCTCAAAAGAAAGAGGTTGGTTCAATACAACCTACGATCACCTGTGAATCCTGAATGTGGTTGAATCTCACAGGCATATTGGACCCATTCCTAAAAAACAAAATATGCATGTTTTACTATACAATCCCAAGACCAAACAAAAGTGTGTTGTTGTCAAAGAAAACATCATCTTAACATTGCTATTGTGATGAAATGAGCACTCTGGGGATGTGTCATTTACCCTAGGTGTATATATCAAAGAAAGATGTAAAAGAAGGTTATCGCACTTACCCATCTTTGTGCGGGAGTACGCCTCACCTCACCTGGCATCTGCTCAGGGAATGAGGGACCGCTCTGTATTACAGGTGGAAACATAAAAACCACAATAAGAGCTCGAGTCCTCTGAACAGTGGCTACCTATCATATTTATAAAAACACTATCACGCAAAACTCAGACCATTAGCGAGATCCAGGAGCCCCTGACTATCTAATTATAAAATATATTGATGTGCCTAATCAGGCACCTGTGAGTGGTTTACTTGTGTAAATGAATCAACAAACCAGTACTGGCATTCACGATTGTTGGATAAACGTGAATGCATAGGAAAATAATTACTCTATGTGTTAAGATATCCCAACTATACTGATGCAGCTCCTTTGGAACATCTTTCAAAAGTTTACTCTGCCATGTTCGCATGCATCTTTTAAAACAAGCATTTGCAATGCAATGGTCTCGCCTTTGCCAAAGTTAGAGCTATTGGCATTGTAAATGACAAAATTTTTATTTATGTGTTGGCTTTGAAAACAGATAAATAAATGGCATTGTCATTTACAATGCGAATAGCCTAATCTCTCGCAAATGTGACACCTATTGCATTTGGAGCCACACAAAACCGGATCACAAGCAGGCAACGGAGGCACACCAAAAGCGGATCACAAGCAGGCAACGGAGGCACACCAAAAGCGGATCACAAGCAGGCAACAGAGGCACACCAAAAGCGCATCACAAGCAGTCAACAGAGGCACACCAAAAGCGGATCACAAGCAGGCAACAGAGGCACATGAAAAGCAGGTCACAAGCAGGCAACAGAGGCACACCAAAAGCGGGTCACAAGCAGGCAACAGAGGCACACGAAAAGCGGGTCACAAGCAGGCAACAGAGGCACACGAAAAGCTGATCACAAGCAGGCAACAGAGGCACACGAAAACCCGATCACAAGCAGGCAACAGAGGCGCACGAAAACCCGATCACAAGCAGGCAACAGTGGCGCACGAAAACCCGATCACAAGCAGGCAACAGAGGCACACGAAAACAGCAGATGGGTGCAGAGTATTATTTGGAGGATTAAGCAAATGCACAGGCCCTTGTGAGTGGGAGGAGAAATAACCAGAATGGGCGGAAACCTTAAAACAAAGGGGAAGCTTCGGTAACTGGGTTGGAAAACGCATTATAAATGTTATCACCTGAAGGTGATAAAATACCAGGGAAACGCTAGTGAATAGGGTCATTTAAAGGAATCCTATTTAAACACTGTGTGAAGCACAACCGTGTACAGGTGGATTTCCGTGAATAAGAGACATTAATTTTGTGATGAGGTACAAAACATCATAAGCCCACGTAAGTACGGCGTGTACCATGACCATGCAACGTTGGGTCTGTGTGTTGTGAAAAGAGAAAAGCACTGAATGCATGTGGGGTTACAGGAATAATGAGCCTTCAAGGCCAAGACCAATACCAATTGGTACGCAGGACACAATTAAGCATAGCAGAAAGAGCTGGGAAGAGAGCAGTTAAAAAAAATCAAAACTTAGTCAATGGGCCGTGTGAATGTAAGTACTAATGCCGTGTTGTGTTTGTAATCTCGCGGTGTGACCCCTGGCAAATTAAGGTGGGGGTGCGGAGCTCGAGAACAGCTGGGCAAAATACCGGGAGGTCAGGGGACGTAGCAGATTGCCAAAACCATAAGCACTATGGAGGCCTAGCAGGAAAAATTAACTGAGGCCTGTGCACAAATCAAAAGGGCAATCGAGGTTGGAAATAGACTCACCAGAAGCATCGAGATGACGACTGAGTAAATCAAAAGAGACACCGGCAAGCAAGAAGGCGGGCTTATATGGCTGACGTGCTGGAACAAGCCTGAGGGAAAAAAAACAAAAAACAAATGACGACGAATCAGTCGGCGGCAGGTGAAGTTCTGACAGCACATCCACGGTGAGTGCTGAGCACTAGTTGGCAGACTGCAAGGGACCTTCATGTGTGTCAATTATTGCGATAAACTAGTGTACGCATGAGTCCTTCTTCCATGGTTTTGACCATTGAAGATATTTTCAATAAAGTTTTTGTTTAAATAAAAAGTTTGGATGTGGGTGCACCCTTTGAGGTAGTTGCTTGCCAGTCCTGTTTATTTGTTGGTGCAGGGAGGAAGTTTCCCGAGCGGACGAGCGCAGCAAGGGGCGAAACAAACGCACATCAGAACAGGAAGTTGGTTGGAGGCAATTTGAGCTACATTTTAGGAAGCATATGGTTACACCATGTGACTTTACGTAGTAGACACCTAATGCAGTGAGAACAAGGACATTTCTGTGAAAAAGAAAGCATTGTCCTTTTCAAAAAAAACCTGGCGTTGATGAAACTGAAAGGTCTTCTGTGATGGCATTCAAGGGAAAAGGAACAATTTAAGAACTATTTCGGAGCATTCCATTTATCTTAAAAAAGAGCAAGAGAAACAGGCTGCATTCCAATAAAAAGAAAGTCATTAAAGCAGCATGCCGACAGGCGCCCCACACTGCTAAATAATAGCACCTCTCCCGGAAAGGACCTATAATTAACGCAGCAGGTCTTCTGGAGAGGAGCACTCAAATTGAATGAACGCGCAAAAGCTGTTCATGTGAAGCACGTTCACAGACCTGCTCGTGGGAAGCGCTTTCACAGACCAAAGTCTGCTCGCGCACTGGTCTGCATTACTTGGAAGGTATCACAACAAGCCATATTTGTGTGTACACTTCCATGCAGGTGAAGTGGTGTGCCTTTTTATTCGTACCGGCTCACACAGTTTGCTACCTCTTACTTTTTGTTTGCTCTCGATACTTGCACAAGTGCCACCATTGCCTATGTAACGTTTGTTCTTGTGTTTGAGTGTCCTCCATTTATTGCAGTATTATACCTCTACTTGTACTTTGTATTTTCCTCTTGTAATGCACCGTTTGCTACCACTTGTACTTTGTTCACTCACGATTGTCACTTTTGCCTCATGTAATGTAACTTTTGCAATTTGTTAACTTGTATTGTTCTCTTATATCAGTTCTGTTCCTTTTGTAAAACGCTCTGACACCTTCGGGTACAGTCCACGCTATATTAAAACGCATAAATAAAAAAATACAATGGGCAGCTTGCTGCTTGAATGGGGAGGGGTGGGAGAGACGCGCACGCATTGTGGGGGCGTGCACATTGCCGTGGTCTGCGGCTCGTGCCCCGTGGTGGCGCCTGCAGGCTTCACCGTGCTCCGGTCGGCACCTTCCTCATGTCGGCACTGCAGCCCAACATGGACACCTCTTCCCTGGTGCTGCCCTCCGACCACCAGCTGGACCAGCGGGAACGCGAGCAGCTGAAGAATGCCCGCGTGCAGGAGCAGGTGCGGCTGCGCCCCGGGCCAAAGGCGCGGCGCAGACCTACGCAGTTGAGTGCACGCCTGGGGTAGGGGCAGCACTGCCCGGGGAGGGCCATGGCTGGGGGAGGGGACTGGGTCAGGGCTGGAAGGTGAGAAGCACCCGGGGTGTAGGGCTGCCTATTATCAAGCTGCTGGGGTTGGAGTAAATATTCGGTAATTGTGTTAAAGTGTATAGGGACACACGACACGTATGACAGGTGTCATGCACAGAATAACAGAGCAGTATTTAGTCAATTGTTTTGCATAGAGTGGACATCATCCCAAGGCATGTTTAAGTGCTTTACACAGGAAAGCATTTGTATATCTCACGGGTTAGGCGACGAGTATATATAATGCATAGTAACTTAAAAAGGAGAGAAAAATACAATCATCTAAAAATGTCTAATTTGTATGTACAGTCATTTTTTCAGTACCAGCCAGTTAAAGGGTGAGGATGGGGCAGTCAGACGGGCGTTATAGTTTATTGCTGTCAATATAAACGTGCGTAGCTGTAAGGAAGAGTGAAGGATGGGTTTGGTGGTGGTCTGGGCGGTGTGATTATATAATGTGACTAGACTGTCCACTCAGTCTGACACATGATGTGTGGCTGGGGCGTGTTACACAACACAGCACCAGGTAGGCCACGAAGCTCTAAACGCGAAGGCCTGTTTGCTTTATGCTGCACTGCAATTTCACGCGTTCACACTGTTGACTCGAGCCAGCTGTGCACGCTTTGTGGCAGGCGCGTCTTAAGTGCGCGTCCACAAACCAGAATCGCCGCGCGTGCCCCTGTCTGTCTCCCTTGAGAGGCATCTCGACGACAATAGGTCATAAAGGGAGTAAAGAAACCACTCTCGTCACATTCATCCAGTCTCTCTTTAATCAAAATAGCTTATAAGAGACACCCAAAGAGACACCCAAACCGATCACTTCTTACCTGTCCGTCGGTACCTCTGACTGGACTGAGCCGGAAGGGGAGGTAACCAGATTGGCAGGCATTCTCGTTTAAATACCGGACTTTGGCCACCTAGATTGACCACAGCTGACGCCTGATCTGTGTCACCTGCGTACCAGACGTCGGAAAATGACGTCATCACGCCACCGGCGCAGCGCTCACGTACGATGTGAATATACTGATTGAGTGCGCGCCGGTAGACCTATGGGAAATGTGGTGCCCTAATCCACATCCTTTGCAAATGTGTGCGACTAAGGTGTGTGACGCTACAACCAGATATCGCGTCATCGCTCTGGCTGCGCGCGCACTCAGCCAATGTCATTACACTTCATAATACATGGCTTTGGATGCCTGGGGGATGTAGTTTAACACATGACCCCAATCTTTGTAAATAATATGCACAACATACTCGAGTGTGAAAAAACTATTGTGACATGTTTTGTGTACGAGCAGCTGTATTCAACTTGGCACACTTAGTCATTCTGGAACCAAATTCTTTTAAAAAGAGCAACTGGCTGCTTTTAAAAGCCTATATTCAGCTAGTGACCAGTATAGAACAATGTTCTTCTATTGTATAACTGATCAGATATTACAGATTCTTAAAAGCAATTTATGGAAATATATAATTTATAATTCCTTAAGAATCAAGGAATGCTAGAAAACCAAATTGTTCAAAGAAATGAAATGCAATATAGACCTCCTCAATGCGTCACTGATATGCCAGTGTCATACCTTCACATTCCACCAAATCTCTCCTCTGTGATGATAATAAAGAGTGGAGAGTAAAAGAGTGAAAGAGCACAGAAGCAGAGGGCTCCCATGAAGCCTCGATTGTACAAATGATCAGGCTATCCTGTGTCAAGATCTCTACAGTGTCACCCATGGTATATCATCGTTCAACCCCTGACTGTCGCTCTTGGGCTTGAAAATCCATCTTTGTTCCTTAATAAACAGGAACCCAGAGATGCCATTAACATGCGATGGAATGAAAGGTTGCTCTAATACCGTCCATCTCAGATCCTCTGCCTTGTGTCTAAATGTAAGGAAATGATTTGTCAATCTCGTGGTTTGCTATTTGCACCTAATGGTGCTTTTTTGCTCATTAATGCGTAGTTTGACCCTACGTGTTGTCATCCCTACGTAACGAAGAGAACACGGACACGTGATCATATAAATTACTCTTTCCGTGTTACAATTTGTGTGTCTTCTGAGTACCCAAGGTCTTCCAGTCCCGATGTCTACTGTCTTGGTCTGTTGGGTTTGTGGACAGGCAGTACATGATCCACACAGGAAGTGCCCTTGTACAGCAGGCAAATCCCAATTGGTGCTCACGGGGCCTGGGAGTTTGTTCTTTTGCCTAGTGTGGACTAGACTGTCCCGGAGACTCACACCCCTCTTGAATGAAAAAAGTGGGGCAGGAATCATCTCATTTGCTACATTGAAGATCCGCCAGTGTTTCTGCACACTTCTTTGCACCAGGTTCGACATTACGCTGAATGTATTGACAAAAGTTAGCCTTGTCAGAGGTGGTTTATCAGTCGGTGGTTCCAAAAGGGCATCCCTATCATGATTAGAAGCTCTTTTCCATGCCCGCCTCACCAGTCGCTTTGGGTACTGCCGATTTTTCAGTTGTACAGACTGTGTGTTTCTATAAAATGTAAATATGTTTTATATATATGCAAAGGTGTATTGAAGAATGAATGGGTGTATGAGAGTCAGGATGGATGATTTAGTAGGTGTGTGACTGACTGTATAAGTCAGTGAATAATTGTGTCTTAATGTATGTGTTAGCGACTGATACAGACATTCACACAGTTTAGGTTGTCAGTTGGTGTGTAAGTGGTTGTATGGATTGCTGAGTAGCTGAATGAGGATCTATATGGGCAATTGATTGTTTGTCTGAGTATCTGTATGGGTGTTTGAGGGTCTGTGTGGGTGGATGAGGGGGTGTGACTCTGTGCATAGATGTGTGAGTGGATGATTCACTGGGTGTACTATATCTGTGAAGGGCTGTATGGCTGGGTGAGTGTGTGTTTGGGTGTGTTGGTGAGTGAATGGATGCCTCAGTGGTACATGTGTGAGTAACTACATAAGCGAAAGGCAGTATATGTGAGTGTTGGAGTGCACAAATGACTATATGTGAGAATGACTGATTGTTAGAGTGCCTGTATGGATCAGGGTGTGCTTGTATTAGTTATTGTATTAGAGTGTAAGTATGTGTTAGTATATGTTTAAATAAGTGAGGTGGTATGTGTATAACTGTAGAGGTGAGTAAATAAAAGTGTGATCAATTATTTCCAAGACTGACTACGTGTGTGAATAACTCTATGAATGAGAGGCGGTGTGTGAGTGTCTATATAGATATGTGAGTGCATATGATAATGCTGTATTGATGGAGGACTGTTTGTATGAGTGACTGTATGGGTGAATAAGTGGATGTGTGTGAAGAGCTAGGAATTAGTGAGTGGATATGTACTAACTGGTATTAGAGTGTTCATGGTTTCGAAAATGATAGTCTGTATTTTAGAGTGGGTGTATCAAGTGTTAGATTAGGGTGTGATGAGGTATATCAGATTTTCACGTGGATGATGTCATCACTGATGTCATTTGAGATGTCATCAGTGATGTCATCAGTGATGTCACTGACCATGTCATGAATGATGGAATATGTGATGTCATCAGCGGTGCATTGCGGGGATGCGAGTTATTGTTAGCTCAACTAACTATAAAGGGGGAATTTCTATGGTTTTGTATGAGTGAAATGTCCAACTAACTATAGCGTCCCTGAAACCTATGTTTTTTTCAGTGAATTTCTAAGGTTTTTTAAATGCTAATTTCTATCTATAACGTGCCTGAAACCTATCTTTTTTCAGTGAATGTCAATTTTTTTTAATGCTAACTTCTAAATATAATGTTCATTTAACCTATAGTTTTTTCCGACACCTAAGAAAGACACAACACCCACTGCCACAACCCTCAGGAACTCCCCCCCATACCACCCCTCTCCCTACTACCACCAAGGCAGTGCAGAACAGGACAGCGAACCCTCCAAAAACAGCATTGTCCCTCAGCCATATATTAGCTCAATGTTGGGAAATGTGCCGATTGTTTTTTCAGTAAATTTGAATTTTGTTTTATAAATACTAGTTTCTAACTTTAATGTTCCTGAGACCTATTTTTTTGTGAATTTCAAAAGTTATTTAAATACTAATTTTTATCTGGAACTTCCACCAAGGCTGCTTCAGGAAAGAAAATAGCAAATCAGCACTAGTCAAAAGTCTTAAACATTTACACTTTAACACATACACATTGTCACCGTAGGATGGTGGACAGCGACTCCCCACACACATTGTAACCCTCGACCTGCATCAGCACAGGATGTAAATGCCATTAAATGTGTTTGAGTTGATTGTGAACCTGAGTTTTGTTTTCCTGAGAGGAGCGGTGGTTGGATCGATGGCTTTGGATGGCTTGGCCCTGCAAATGAAGAAGTAAGTGGCATCAAGGCGCTTTGGCATCTTTTCAATGTATTGAAGCTATACAAATTCAACTGCAACACAATATAATTAACCCATGCAGTTTGAAACTTGCTCCAGGTACACATAGTTAGGCAATAGAGCAACACACATAATGGGGTATTCAATAGAGTCATGGAGCTCATTTATTTGGGGCTAGGGATCTGACGAGCAGTGCCTTTCAGGAAGGCAATATTCTTTGAGATGGTCGTGATGTTGTTGTTGGCGTTGCTGCCCACTTATTTCTGCCACTTCAAATCGGGGTAGATGTTGCCATTGCCAGGCTTCTGACAGCTGAACTTCTATGGATAGGATTGACAGTGGTTCCAGCATACCAGGTCTGAGCTCAAGAGATCCACCCACAGGTTCCACAGCAGGAAATGTCACTTGGTGAGGTAGTAAGGCTCATTCATCACCCTACGCTCCAGTGCTAAATTTTTTAATATATAAGTGCGAGTGCCCAAAATATTTCTTTGGAGGTCGTGACTACTTCCACTACTGGCTTTGGCCAGCAATTCACAGGAACCTCGATATATTGTGGCATAAGTGGGGTTTTGGTTGTGCCTGACTTCAGGGCACTAAATATAATTAGCCACAACTAAAGTACAATTTCCATTGCAATATATGCTTATTCCTATTAATGCTTAATGGTGTATGCTTTCTGTTTGACAATACATTGTTAATTAGGAATCTGCAGATTGAAATGTTTCCACAAAGTAGTGCAAGGCTCACCTATCAGGGATTCAATGCAGCCAGTGGAAAATTTGTACTATATTTAGCTGTGGTGTTTAGATTTAAACTTAATAATAATCGAGATAGCTAGGCAGGACAAATATATAGTATCTCAGTCCCTTAAAAAAGTGCAATTAGGCCCACCAGGAATCAACAGCTCAAATTTACTATCCGGCACTCCCTTAATTCACCTTCCGATTAAAAAGCAGGAAAGCAGGACATAGTACTGATGAGAAAAGTAATCCGAAAGGTCCACAGCGGACAAAAAATGAAATGACCACCCACAAAGTGGTATAATTTTATTTATCACTAATGTTTTTAATGTGTGGCGAGGTAAATAGATGGATGCATCTATCTATCAGAAAAAAACCTGGTTTTGCAAGGGGGGCACCTGCGTTTTTAGTCCCCGCTCGGTGGACATCTGGGGAAACCTACCAAACCCACACATTTCACAAAACTAGACAACTGGTGGAGTCCAGTGAGCTTCCCCACCTCCTGAGGCCAACAAAAAAAGGAAATTCCTCTGCTGTCTGCAGCAGAGGGATTTAGTGGCCCTGTTCTCATGACGGAATGGTTCGGTCATGAGCACAGGAGCACTGGTGCTCATGACGGAATCTTTCCGTCATGAGCACCGAAAGAGTTAAGCAGGATACCACAGCAAAGCAAAAATCCAGTCCTATTCACTGCCCACAGACAGAAGCAGCAACTGCAGGCCAACCCAGCAAAGCAACACACAGCAAAGGAGCAGAACTCCTCCTGACCGCTCTTAAGTTCTTCTTGACAGGGTCCTCTTAGTCCAGAAGTAATCTAAAGGTCTGACATTTATGGGATTATATTTATACCCCATTTTGTCTTTGAAGTATTTGTTGCAAGAGTCTTCAAGCTCAGTAAAAACCCGTTCTGACCTCCCTGGTCCAGTTTCACTACAGGAGGTGAAGACAAGAAGACACCGCCTATTCAGGTGCTAGTTAAAACTCCCACCACTCTAAATGCAGACCAGGTGTTTTTCATACTGGCTATGAGTCACCCAGGCAAGACTGGACACACCTTAACCCCCCTTGTGACTGTCTAGAGTAAATGTACATATCCAGTTCTTGCCACTCCAAAACTATTCAGTGAATTCTTAAACAGGCAGGGGCAACAGGATGGTTAAACAAGAAAATGACAACTTTCTAAAAGTGTCATTTTCTTTTTTTCTTTTTTTTAAACACTTTTTATTTGCCAACAAGACGGCAAAACAAATAATTACATATATAAAGCATAAAGAGAGAATAACAATAAGACTTCACAGTAACAGTATTAAGGATTAAGATGTCACACTGCATTAAGAAAAAAAGAATTGCAAAACAAAAAATAATTAAAAAAAACAAAAAAGCTAATATCACGTTCAGACCCCTTTACTATCACACAGGCCAGTCTCTAGAATAAAAGCCCCCATATAGCATTTAATTTTGTCATAGAATGAACACCCCTAGCATTTTCCAGTGCATATTCCATTTTGGACGTTTCCCTAACCAACATCCAAAAATCACTTATAGAAGGAGGATTCGGACTAATCCATAACCGAGCAATTACCAGCCTGGCAGCGACAAGTAGTAACAGAGATAGACGGGCTAGTCTACAATTTAAATTCTCAGCACCAATCATAATTTCCCTAATCGACAAATATGAATCTATACCCAGTCTCTGAGAGCATACTTGACCCACCTACTGCTAAAATATCCCCTATTTCGAACATGTTACAAACATATGCGTTATACTTGCTGTATAAAAATCACATCTAGGTCATGTTGTCTGAGCACTAGCTGAAGCCCATTTAGCTATTTTTGCTGGCGTATAATACAGCACAGATATAGTGCAAAATTATTGTAACAGTAAATTGATGGAATTGTCTAAATCACTGATCGCACTTAAAGCTTGTCCTATAGCACCTGCTGTGACAACTATTCCCAAAGTCTTGCTCCACCGTTCCACCAATCTTTCACCATCACCTTGTCTATAGCCAGTAAAACATTAATACATATGATTTATAAAATATTTTGTCTTCTCCCTATACAGATAATCCCAGATCTCCGAGTTGGATGTTTTTGTCAAAGTTAAATGTTTCAGCAGGTAATCCCTAATTTGGAGATATTTGAAAAACATGTAATCTGGTATCTTAAACCGTAACTGCAAATTCTCGAAAGATGCAATACGGTTATGATCATAAGGATCCCCAAGATAGGTAACTGCCATAGCTAGCCCAACGTTTACTAGCAGCATCTTGGAATACCTCTGGAAATATCGGATTACCCCATGAGGGAAGTCTATCATGATATAGTGATAAATTACATCTGAAAAGAATGGCACGCCATATATATGAACTATCTCGTATAGTCTTAAACTTGACTCTTGTGAAATAATTTGGGTCATTAATTCTATATAGATACATACCACTAACCTCTGCCAACATAAATTGATGGGAAAAAGTAGTATGTGTAGGATTTAGAAGACTACAAAAATGACCGGCAAAACCAGACCAAAAATACATTTTGAAGTCAGGGAAGTCAATCCCTCCCTGTTTATATGGGAGCTTCAACAAATCAATAGCTCGCCAAGCTTTTCTATAGCCCTAAATAAAACTACTTAAAACACCCTCTAGTCTCTTGAAAAAAAAATTGTGAACCCTCAGAGGAATGGATTTAAATAAATACAAAAATTCCGGCAGTATCTTTATTTTAATAATGTTGAAACGCCCAATAATGCCAATAGGCAATTTATGCCAATTCTTCAATGATATAGCTGTATCTTTAATTAAAGATTCATAATTCAAAGAACGTATGTGTGTTTTTTTGTTATTTAATAAATACCCTGAAACAGAGCCAAACAGCGCTGCCTCATCCTCACTTACCTTAATCACTCTAGCTGACTCTGTTGTTAAGACCGCAATATCGTCTGCGTAGGCGATGACTTTGAGCAGAGTTACACCGGACATCAGTGGCATGATTTGAGAATTAAATTGTAAAGCATAGATAAAGGGTTCGAATGATAAAGCAAATAGCAAAGGTGAAAGGGAACAGCCCTGCCTTGTACCACCAAAACATTGGAAAAACTGGTGATTGCAAGCCTAAATAAAAGTGTCATTTTCAAACACCTAATTTAAAAACCACCTTTACTAAAAGATGTATTATTAAATTCTGAGTTCAGAGAGCCTAAACCCGAAATCTCAATCTTGTCCCTATTGGAAGTTACACATGTAAAATGTTACAGAGCAGCTCCAATGTTACCCTATGAGACAGACAGCATTTCAATAGTGAAAAAGGAAATACACAGTACTTCACTATCAGGACATGTAAAACACACCAGCACATGTCCTACTTTTCACATACATTGCACCCTGCCCAAGGGTGGAACCTAGGGCCTTCCTGAGGAGTGCCTTACATGTAGAAGAAGGGAAGGTTGGGCCAGGTGAACATGGCAGTTAACAACTGCATGCAGACACTACAGTGGAATTTCTGAGACACATTTACAGGGCTACTCATGTGGGTCGCACAACCAGTGCTGCAAGCCCTCTAGTGGTAAAAACACGAAAGGCGTGGGTCCTCTCACTACCTGGCCTGGACCTCTCTAAAATTGTCAAACAAACAGGATGACCAAGTAGGCTATTATTACCAAGTTGAATAGAACCTTAGGCATACAGTTCTAAAGTCTCCGTGCTTTATTTCACTTAGGCTAGTAACTTTTTTAGGAACAAAATTAACCATTCATTTTATGTCATGAGATGGACAACACATCATTTAGATGCACTTTTGTGAATGTAAAACATTTACATAAATACTACACATAGACACACTAAAGCAACACATTTGTGTTAAAACTTAGTGTGAAATGATCAAAACCAAAATGAACATGCATAAACACGCATAGCGACCTGCCCTCCGCATGCTCCACAAGATCTACAAGTGGATCCCCACCAAAACGAGAAGAACGGTCACCCAGGCCCTCGTCAGCAGCAGGCTGGACTACGGAAACGCCCTCTATGCAAGAGCCTCGGCAAAACTCCTGAAACGACTTCAACGCATCCAGAACACCTCTGCATGCCTGATCCTCGATATCCCTTGCCGCAGCCACATCACACCCCACTGAGAGACCTGCACTGGCTCCCCGTCAACAAGAGGATAACCTTCAAGCTCCTTACCCATGCACACAAGGCACTCCACAACCCTGACCAGCGTACCTCAACAGACGACTCAGCTTTTACACCCCCACCCGCCCTCGCCACAGTCCCCCGCATCCAAAGAGCAACCTCCGGCGGCAGATCGTTCTCTCACCTCGCTGCCAAGTCCTGGAACACCCTCCCCATACACATACAGCAGACCCAAGACTTGCTGACCTTCAGAAGACTCCTCAAGACCTGGCTTTTCGAGCAGTAGCAGCATTCCCCCCCCCCAGCACCTTGAGACCCTCACGGGTAAGTACTGGTTTACAAAACAAATGCTATGATTGATTGATCGATTGATTATTTATAAACTAGCACTAGGCGGACACTATCTTGTTCAACAATGAGGCTTGCGCCTAATGTCCTGCCTGTGTCATGAGTAACAGGCGTACACAATTAGAACAGGTGTTGGCTGAAGGGGGGGGGGAATTCAAACTGATTCCCTCGAGGCACACCCTGTGATAATTAACACGTACTCTAGAGCCAACGCGTTTCGAACCTCGACTTGCTGGGGGGTTCTCCTCAGGACTAGGACTGGGTCTCGAGAAACCAAAAAACATAAAGTGACAAAAATATGGTTCAAGTGAGACTGAACTACCCTGTTTAAAAGTTACATTAATCAGGTAGAAGTATTTAACTCAGTATGTACCTTATTTTTGGCGTTAAATTAATCAAAAGGTTGTAAATGCAGTGACATGATGATGACACTGTTCAAATGATGAGACTATAAAAATTGGAGAAGGGTTGAGTCAGGTATGGATCTGGCACACAGCTGCCTTAGTCTCAGGGGTACAAGGATAAAGAGTCATACCTTCAGAGCACCTGCGGGCAATCTCAGTGAAATTTGGTGTGCACGATGTTGTGTACAGAGGCGGTCTATATTTCTTTTTTGAAAGGCCTGCAAGTAGACAAGTGACCTGTGTATTAGTGCTCTGCACTCTTTGCCAACACTACTTGTGCCAATACATGACGCGCCAGACCCGGCTGGGAATAGTGGTGAACCCAGCGAGAAAAGCACAATGCAATCTTAAACAGAACTTGCCTTCTAATGGCCTGCTGCTTCCATAATTCCATTAAAGGGGGGAACCACTTTGTTGCTTTGTTTCTGATCAAACCGAAGCTGTGGAAACCAATATAAAACACCACTATGGTGAACTTATCTGCAATGTATTACTGATGTATGTGACCGGCAGCTTTAAAACCAAAACACGCTTTCAACTTGCCTTAGTTCTGAAGAAAGTTAGACACCATTGTTCGGGTTGCAGCGCTGGGCAGAGCAGAGTCAACAGCAGGGAGGAGCACAAGGATCTCTTTTCATGTGTAAGATCCGAAATGGAATGTATGCCCCGGTGCATAGTGGTAGTTTCACGGACAACGTGCTGAGGCTGAAACTTCCCTTATATACATAACACTACAGTTTGGCAATTTAAGAGATCTCATTTGCACTTTGACACTGGTCAGCAGTGGCAACGTGCCTAAAGCATCTAAGCCAGCAAAAACAAAACCCAATACACAGTCAAAAATGCAGGAGGTAAAGGCAAAATGTGAGGGGAAACCACACCATGATGCCAAGACTAACAGTCCTTCCCAGGCTTTTTCACAGGTAGATTTGGCTCTGTGTAGGGACTATGATACTCTGTGAGATCAATGAGGTTTGTACTGGCTAAATGCCCACCTCAGCTTCAGGACAAAGAGGATACTGAAGTATCTTGGGTCTGAGTTTTGCAGAGTTTACTAGATCTTCAACAGCTGGGTGGATTGGATTTCACCTACATCATTACCATGTTTGGCCCAAAGGGATGAGGGTACTAGTGACAGGAGAGTTGCCTTGATATCAGAAGCCGCAATGGAGTATGATCAATCAGAGAAGGAAATCAGAGCCATAGCAGCAAATTTGTTCTGGGTAAGGGCATCAAGAAAAACACCGTCTAGGGAACAATTGATGGTGCATCCAAATTTACAAAGCAAATCTCTCCCATGAAGGTTAATAGGAGAAGATGGACTGATTAGAATGGCGTATTGGTCAGAAATAGGGCAAGGTGAATGGTGATAAGCAGGGAGACTGGGTGAGAGAGCAACTTGTCCGCTATTCAGTCTGCATCAATGGAGATATCAGGGAGCGGCAAAGTAGGGAAACTAGAAGCCTCCCAGGCAGTAGGGGTTGCACCTGTACCTAGTAGTCAGTCAGTCACTTTACCATTTATTATGCAGGAGATAGAGGGTCTGTCCTGATTAACCAAGACCAGTGATGGCATCATAAAGTTTCTATCTCCCAGGCTATCCTAATACTGGATGGTATTATAGGATGGAGAAGGAAGCTGTGAGTTGTGTCGGCTGGGATAAATGGGTAAACCATATTATGCAATCTTGTGGGGTTGCATCTGTTAGGGCTGTCATGACCCTCTCTTCGAAGGCAAACACCTTCCGACTAGGTCCTGAGAAAAACCCACCCCTTTCCCGTGCACCAGCACTCCAGAATGTGCAAGAATGTGATATGTCGATTTTGGTGTGCTTACTGTATTGGGTTTTGCCATTACGTGGTGTTTTCTTTATTAAGTGCTTTGCTCATTTTTTAACTGGTTACAAAGATGTCTTTGGAGATGCATAATTAGTCTGAAAACGGGTCAAGTGTTACGAGTTAATTTCATACTTATTTCATGTTCATGAGTTGCGCGTTCAACAGGGCAGCGTGTACTTATCTGCATTTCAAAGCCGCTAGAGAGCATCTCTCTCATTGCGGCTCCTAACGTAACGTGCGCACGCTCTCCACTGGGTGCGGTCGGCTATTTAAACCGCACCCAGGTTTCCAGAAGCTGCTTTGCCTTCCTGCCAGCTTCGAGAGCGGTCGCGTTAGAAGGAGTTCTCGGCGATCTTATCTGAAGGAAGGAATCCTGCTCACAGGCTTGACTTGGAACAAGGAATCTTCGCTCAGGACCTACAGAAGACAAGAAATAAACAAGTTAAGTGTTTAAGAGTTTTGTATTTACAGGCGCCCAACGCAAGAGAGAGCAAACTTGGACATTGAGACTTTCTTTTCTTCTGAAGAAGAAATAGCTCTGATTTTTGAAAAGGCCAATTAAGAAAAGACTTCTGATCATAGACTGAATTCTAATTATTTCTTGTTGCATTATTTCTTTTGAGACATTCTTTACAAGAAGAATTGTAATAGGATGTTATTTTCTTTGTTCACTCCAATTCTGTCTTGAAAAACGGGGTTACATAAAGGTGTGTTCTTTTGGGAAGAGCCTTGTTTTTTCCCATTCTCTCATTTACCACAGGTTTTTCTGGGAATTACATGAGTCTCCTAAAGAAAAGCCATCGCGCGCCAAATGAAAACATTTGCAAGTAAGTTTTAACCCAAGAGGAAAACATAAAAAAACTCAGTTAGAAGACATTTTAAAGGTATTTCTTCCTTGTTTTGTAGAGAAGAATAGAGGACTATTATCCACCAAATTCCGGAACCACAGACCCGAACATCAGGAAACTTCCCGACATCACAAGACAAAGAAATACTGGACTAAGATAGAGCAGCTCTGATCGCAGGTAGGAATCTTTCTGGTGTGAATCTGCACAGATACTTTACGAAAGTGAGAACGCTAGTTGTAAAAGATAAAAAGGAATTTTAGGAATTTAGTAAACTAAATATCCTCACTTGTTGTTTCGCAGGTCGACAGCAAGCCCCCAAAACCTCATCTCAACGTCCAGTACCGGCCCTCCTCCCAAATTTCTAGTTTTAACCTTGGCTGTAAAATTAAAATCTGTCAAGTTTATAGTTAGTTTCTTGGGAAGTTGGTCACTTGCGTCTCTGCGAAATCTACTACGTCATCCTCAAGATAAGGTAAGGGACGACGTAGTGAGAACCTGACAAGGGCCCACAATAAAACAGTCATTCCAATATCCCATATGCAGGCCCCCTCCTCCTATGCCTCTTCCTCTTCCTCATCCCCTGCACCATCCCTTCCTCTTCCTACAGGTTAAAAATGTCGCATCTGCAAAGCTATTAGCCTCTCCTAAGTCACTTCCTTCTTCTTTTCCTGGCAACTCACAAAGTGGTTTGCAACTGCGACTAACTCATCCAAACCTGCAGTCTGCCAACCTACACAAACACTACACAGTTGTTTCTGCTACTCAGATGGCAACCGTGGACGAAAGCAGCTGCTACAGTTTGCTTGACATTTTCAGATGGGTTTCTTCAGAACTTTGTACAGTGGGCTTAAAATGGTCCCTACATCTGGCCCACGCTCCATTGTGATCAGCCTGAGCTTGTGACTTTGTCCAAGTCCAATGGGACCAGATATACACGGTTCACGCTTTGTGCTTCTAGGCACTAATTTCACTTAAAATTTAAAAATTGTATAACTCTGGTCCTACTAATTGAATTTTTGTCATTGTGGTCTGAAATAATGTATGAAATTGTACTCTATTTTTCTAAATTATTGTGTGTTTTTGGTGTTCTGTTTTCTTTTTATTACTGTTTGAAGTGTTGCATAAAATACTTTACACATTGTCTCTAAGTTAAGCATGACTGCTTTTATGCCAAGGTATCAGAGACTTGAGCACAAGTTAATTTGGACTTTTCTGTCTTTCACCCTGACTGATTGTGGTTGCTGCTTGAGTAGGGTTTCACTCGCCTCAAGCAGTAACCCAATTTTCCACAACCTGTATCTCATGCTCACACCTTGAATCATCAATATTCGCATACTCTGTATCCTAAGTAAGAACTGACTCGCTGTAGCTCAGGACTAAAAAAAACGAAGAACCTGGTGCTTTAAAGCAAACACTTTCCTTTTATTAACAGTTCTATACTTTTATTTAACGGAGTCAAAGCAGAGGACCCAATCCTACAGGGTGCATAGTTGTCAACTTTGCATAGATAACATCATTATCATTATCTTAGCCAAGTTATACAAGGTGTGAGGCTAAAATAGGCGGAAAGGGAAGAAAAAGAGTGCATTCCCATCATTATTGCTATGTTTTCAAGTGGTCTTGGGAATGCTATTACAAAATAATTTCACTTCACATGAAATGGCTTCCCCACTATCCAGAAGCAATACCCATAGCACCAGTATCCACTAGTGTTATCTGACCTTTCCAGTGATCGACTCCATTACATGGCCCTGCCTTAGGAGAAGGCTCACCTTCATCACATGTGCTTCACTTTCCGACCTTCTTAAGGTCCTCTGACTCAGGCTTTAACCTATAAGCATTGTATTCCTGGGCTAATCTTTTGCTTGGAGAGTCAGTCTGCCCCCAAGGTTCCATGTGGTGGATTAGGAGACCCCACACTGCTTCAAGTGTGTATAATTGATCCTGTATCTTATCTTAGGAGAAGCGTTGATCTGTATTTGGCATTGTGACTACCCTGAAGAGTTCCGCTATCCACTTATGGTGTATGGATATTATTGGTGCGCACCTGAGTCTGAATACACAGATTTAGGCTACCATAAGAGCAGTCAATCTCCAATGAGAGAAGGTATGATCTGTGTCATGTCATGAGGTTATTGCTGGTGCTGCAGAGCAATTGTTTGCTTGTGCCACAGGCTGGGCCTTTGCAACCCAAACCCCCTGCCCATGTGCTACTTCCACTGCGGGCTGACCAAATTCAGCCAAAATCTCAACAGCCAAATTTCCCAAGACTCATGGCACAGGTAGGCTGGATATCTGCCGGCTACAACACTGAAGCCTGTTAAGCTCTGAAGGCGAGAGCTGATCAGTGATCAATCACTGCTGGGAGTACTAAGCGGCGCAGAACCGTGTCAAATCGATATCCAAGCATGATGTGTTAAATTTTACACTGTCAGCCAACAACGTCTCAATTCCAGCACTGCCTCACTGGCTGTCACTGCACCGACTGCGCATGCGCTTGCTAGACTCAGAAGCAATGGAAAGGGGTGCCATTTTTCTGGATCAGAGTATTCGCCCGTGGGTCTACTAGAAGACAGGCTGCTTTCAATGGCTGTAAATCACACTTGCCTTCTCTCCAGGCTGGGGTGATATGAGATGCATGCATTTAAAGTATGTAGCCATGTGAGCAGCTTGTCTAGTAAAGAGCAATGGTGACACACTCCATAAACCTGGATTTTGTCCAGTTTAGGCTACAGGCGGGCACCGAACAGGAGGATGGCACTGTTTGCACAATGCTGTTTCATTTTATCTGTTGAATGGTTGATAAGACGTACAGATCTCTAATATACATTGTTCGAAGGAAGCACTATTTTCAGCATCAAAATTATTTTATACTCAATATGTATAATCCAAAGGTGGTCTCAGAGCATATAGCCGTGATTTATGTGCCTGTGGTGCATCAGTTAAACCAGTAACCCACGTATTCACTCCTTTCCATCACTGAATCATGGATCTCATACATTGAATCAATCACCAATGTGATCACACATTCACCAATCTTCCATCCACTCATTCTGCAATCACAGTTACTTTCCAATGACATAATTCCACTCACCCACCCATAAGCCACCTCACCCATCAACTTATTTATTCGCATGCGTATCTGTCCACTCCACCAACCATTCACTTATGCACACCCACACATCAGTACATTCATTTACCATTTATACGCTCAGCAGTCTGTTTAGCCAGCTATAAATATATCCATTCATTCAACCACCACCCACTCATGTATCCACTCACTCCTTCAATTTACCCACCAATCCCATCTTACTCCACTCACTGACACATCAACCCACTCTCTCAACCATCTAGCAGCTCTCTCACATATCTGTGCATCAATTCACCAATCTACTTACTTGTCCGCCTGTCCACTTAATCCCCTCACCCATGCATCCATCCTCGGGAGACTTGGGGGAATGCTGGGTGGAAGGAAATTTGTGTCAGCCTGGTGATCCCACAACTTTTCCACACAGAAATTTGAGAAACATGTGATTTATTTTTAGCAAAATTTGAGGTTTTGCAAGGATTCTGGGTAGGAAAACGTTAGGGGATCCATACAAGCCATACCTCACTGGACTCCAAAGGGTGTCTAGTTTTTAGAAATTTTGGTAGGCTTCCCTATATGGCCGCGAGCCCTGGGCCAAAAATACAGGTGCCCCACCCTGCAAAACCAGGTCGTTTTATGATAGGTGATTTTGAAATTCCCACAGTACTATTTGGGCCATTTCCTGTGGCACTTCCTATATCGAGTTTATCAAACTCGACCTCTGCACACTGTTGCTTATGGTGTGTTACTACACCTATCAACTTCTATACCTCTAAATCAAATCTTAAACCTCTTGCTTTTCATCAAAATGTAAACCAACAATTTTTACTTAGAAGATACAATTTATTCCACACACATAGGAGAATCCTTGTTTGGTCAAAATTTCTAATTTCAACCTTAAGTTTAAATGGTTACATCACCACTAATAACTCATAAACATTTTCATTTGACACGTAAAAGAAATTAACAACATGTTCTCTTCATTTCAGTTAATGCCCAATGCATTTCGAGCCCGGGGGGGCCTTCTTCAGGGGCATGAAAACTAAAACAAAATGAAAAACATGGTTTTACAACATTGTTCCAATAAGTAAATTTTTAACATGTCTTAATGCACCAACATCATTCAGAATACAATATATATAAGTTGCCTGTGATGATTTGTACTCGTATTACACTCCCAAAAAGACCCATTTAGAACATAAACATTTGTAGCTAAAGACACCTAAAACTCACTCCGGTCTACAGCTTACCTTACTCCTTGCGCTAACAATCTCAGAAACTCTGATCAAAGCGTTTGAGTGCTGATATTCTCCGCTCGCCAAACAACTGCAAGAAAAGGGATACAACGCTGTCACATCGAAGACTCCATGAGTCACGCTATTACTAAACGCCTTTGAACTTTGCGTACCAGCTGGAACTGCTCTCTTTTCTTCAAGATGGGTTACCGCAACTGGTCTGCACTACTGCAATCTCTATGCCGTGCATCCTACCGTTCTCCTTCTTAAAAACCCCGCCGAAACCGGAACCACTCCTACTGCGATAAGGACATTGAAGGCAGACTACTCATTAAAGTCCTTTCGAGACCCGAAGCCACAACATAAATGATGGACTACTCCTGGTGAACCTACTCGCCATCTTAGACTGGTATAAACACCTCGACCAACACACAGCAAAACGAATGACAAGCCTCTCTCTCCACAATCACAAAACGCGACGGTGCCAAACCGTAAATAAAAATTAAATGTGCTCAAAACAAAAATTTTGAAAAAAAATAATATAACGAGAGAACGAAAGATGAAGTGTAAATACTCTAACGAAAACATGTATAATTACAGCAAACTCCTGCTCTCAATGCTGAGCACAGTACCACATCAGTTGATAGCATGATTCATAGAAAACAGGTGTAGTCATTTCCTGTTGCAGCCACTATGCCTACCCACACAAGTAAGGTACCATTTTTATCAGGAGACCTGGAGGAACGCTTGGTGGTAGGAAATATGTGTCAGCCCGGTGATCCCACAACTGTCCCATGCAGAAAAGTGATGAAAATTAGATTTTTTTCAGCTACATTTGAGGTTTGCAGGGGATTCTGGGTAGGAAAACGTTGGGGGAGACATGCAAGCCATACCTCACTGGACTCCCCAGGGTGTCTAGGTTTCAGAAATGTGTGGGTTTGGTAGGTTTCCCTAGATGACCGCTGAGCCCGGGGCTAAAAGCCCAGGTGGCCCCCCTTGCAAAACCAGGTCGTTTTGTGAAAGTTAATTTTGATATCTCCACAATTCGTTTTGGGCCCTTGCATGTTGCGGGTACTTGAACTACCCACACAATTGAGGTACCGTTTTTATCGGGGGACTTTGGAGAATGCGGGTGGGTGAAAGTTTGTGGACCCACGCAGATTCCAAAACTTTCCATCACAGCAATGTGGGGAAAATGTTTTTTTTTACAAGGTTTGAGCATTTCAAGAAAATTCTGTGTAACAGAACCTGGTGAAAGCCACACAAGTCACCCCATCCTAGGTTCCCCTGGGTGTCTAGTTTTCAAAAATGTATAGTTTTGCTAGGTTTCCCTAGGTGCCAGCAGAGCTAGGGTTCAAAATCCACATCTAGGCACTTTGAAAAAAAGGGTCAGTTTTCACTGTAAAAATGTGGTGTGTCCACGTTGCGTTTTGGGTCGTTGCACGTTGCGGGCACTAGACCTACCCACACAAGTGAGGCACCATTTTTTTCGGAAGACTTTGCGAAATGCGGTTGGGTGGAATTTTGTGGATTTACATAGATTCCAGAACTTTCCATCACAGAAATGTGAGGAAAATGTGTTTTTTTTTTTACAAAGTTTGAGGTTTGCAAGGGATTCTGGGTAACAGAACCTGGTGTGAACCGCTCAAGTCACCCCATTCTAAATTTCTCTGGGTGTCTAGTGCTCAAAAATGTATAGGTTTAGTAGGTTACTCTAGGTGGCGGCTGAGCTAGGGTTCAAAATCCACAGCTAGGCACTTTGCAAAAAAAGGGTCTGTTTTCACTGTAAAAATGTGGGGTGTCCATGTTGCGTTTTGGGCCGTTTCCTGTCACGGCCACTAGGCCTACCCATCCAAGTGAGGTACCATTTATCGGGAGACGTAGAGAAACACAGAATTGTAGAGCAACTGTTATTACCTATTGACTTTCGATACATTTCTGCCTTCCAAATGTAAGGCAATGTGTAAAAAAGAAGTAACTTTGAAAAATGTCCTACAATTCACATGATAGTATGGGTAGCTACAATTTCTGAGATGTGTAAATAGCTCCTTTTTCTAAACTCTATATTTTGTTCCCATTTCAGAAAAACATAAGTGTATTTCATACCGATTTATCACTGTTTTTATTTTCCCAAATGAATTTCTATATACCCGGTACACAATAAAAAAACATTGCAAGACGCTGCTCAGTTATTGGCTCTGGGGTCCTTGGGTTCTTAGTGAACCTACAAGTCCTACAGATCCCCACAATCAGAAGGGTCCAGCAGATGTACCAGTATATTGCTTTTAAAAATATGTCATACTTGGAAGAAGTTACAAGGGAAAACGTTGGCACAAACGCCTTTGAACTTTGCGTACCTTCTGGAACGGCTCTCTTTTCTTCAAGACAGGTTACCGCAACTGGTCTGCACTACTGCAATCTCTATGCCGTGCACCCTACCGTTCTCCTTCTTAAAAACCCCGCCGAAACCGGAACCACTCCTACTGCGATAAGGACATTGAAGGCAGACTACTCATTAAAGTCCTTTCGAGACCCGAAGCCACAACATAAATGATGGACTACTCCTGGTGAACCTACTCGTCATCTTAGACTGGTATAAACACCTCGACCAACACACAGCAAAACGAATGACAAGCCTCTCTCTCCACAATCACAAAACGCGACGGTGCCAAACCGTAAATAAAAATTAAATGTGCTCAAAACAAAAATTTTGAAAAAAAATAATATAACGAGAGAACGAAAGATGAAGTGTAAATACTCTAACGAAAACATGTATAATTACAGCAAACTCCTGCTCTCAATGCGGAGCACAGTACCACATCAGTTGATAGCATGATTCATAGAAAACAGGTGTAGTCATTTCCTGTTGCAGCCACTATGCCTACCCACACAAGTAAGGTACCATTTTTTATCAGGAGACCTGGAGGAACACTTGGTGGTAGGAAATATGTGTCAGCCCGGTGATCCCACAACTTTCCCATGCAGAAAAGTGATGAAAATTAGATTTTTTTCTGCTACATTTGAGGTTTGCAGGGGATTCTGGGTAGGGAAACGTTGGGGGAGACATGCAAGCCATACCTCACTGGACTCCCCAGGGTGTCTAGGTTTCAGAAATGTGTGGGTTTGGTAGGTTTCCCTAGATGACCGCTGAGCCCGGGGCTAAAAGCCCAGGTGGCCCCCCTTGCAAAACCAGGTCGTTTTGTGAAAGTTAATTTTGATATCTCCACAATTCGTTTTGGGCCCTTGCATGTTGCGGGTACTTGAACTACCCACACAATTGAGGTACCGTTTTTATCGGGGGACTTTGGAGAATGCGGGTGGGTGAAAGTTTGTGGACCCACGCAGATTCCAAAACTTTCCATCACAGCAATGTGGGGAAAATGTTTTTTTTTTACAAGGTTTGAGCATTTCAAGAAAATTCTGTGTAACAGAACCTGGTGAAAGCCACACAAGTCACCCCATCCTAGGTTCCCCTGGGTGTCTAGTTTTCAAAAATGTATAGTTTTGCTAGATTTCCCTAGGTGCCAGCAGAGCTAGGGTTCAAAATCCACATCTAGGCACTTTGAAAAAAAGGGTCAGTTTTCACTGTAAAAATGTGGTGTGTCCACGTTGCGTTTTGGGTCGTTGCACGTTGCGGGCACTAGACCTACCCACACAAGTGAGGCACCATTTTTTTCGGAAGACTTTGCGAAATGCGGGTGGGTGGAATTTTGTGGATCTACATAGATTCCAGAACTTTCCATCACAGAAATGTGAGGAAAATGTGTTTTTATTTTTACAAAGTTTGAGGTTTGCAAGGGATTCTGGGTAACAGAACCTGGTGTAAACCACTCAAGTCACCCCATTCTAGATTTCTCTGGGTGTCTAGTGCTCAAAAATGTATAGGTTTAGTAGGTTACTCTAGGTGGCGGCTGAGCTAGGGTTCAAAATCCACAGCTAGGCACTTTGCAAAAAAAGGGTCTGTTTTCACTGTAAAAATGTGGAGTGTCCATGTTGCGTTTTGGGCCGTTTCCTGTCACGGGCACTAGGCCTACCCACCCAAGTGAGGTACCATTTATCAGGAGACGTAGAGAAACACAGAATTGTAGAGCAACTGTTATTACCTATTGACTTTGGATACATTTCTGCCTTCCAAATGTAAGGCAATGTGTAAAAAAGAAGTAACTTTGAAAAATGTCCTACAATTCACATGATAGTATGGGTAGCTACAATTTCTGAGATGTGTAAATAGCTCCTGTTTCTAAACTCTATATTTTGTTCCCATTTCAGAAAAACATAAGTGTATTTCATACTGATTTATCACTGTTTTTATTTTCCCAAATGAATTTCTATATACCCGGTACACAATAAAAAAACATTGCAAGACGCTGCTCAGTTATTGGCTCTGGGGTCCTTGGGTTCTTAGTGAACCTACAAGTCCTACAGATCCCCACAATCAGAAGGATCCAGCAGATGTACCAGTATATTGCTTTTAAAAATATGTCATACTTGGAAGAAGTTACAAGTGAAAACGTTGGCACAAATGGTTGTTTTTTTCAACTAATTTTCAATTTTTCCTATTTATAGCTGTTAGTTTCTATAAAAAAAAACTTGAAGGATCTGCACAAATGACCCCTTATGAATAGGTGGGGCTATCGTCTTGTTGCGCACTCAGGGTTTACAACGGGTTCTAGGGGGGTGGGCATCCTTGTCCGGGCATCTCTTCCCCTTGCGATAGATGATGTGATCCTTGATGATCGGGGGCGCTTTGCCGTCCTCGTGGGACGATATGAGGGCAAGACCCATTCCCTGTTCACCGTCTATGTGCCCCCTGGCCTGCAGACCTCTACCTTCTCTGATTTGGGCCGAGTTTTGTTAGGACTCCCTGATGGTGCTCTTTTCATGGCTGGTGACTTTAATTCTGTTCTCTCTGGTCTGAGTGATCATTACCCCCCTAGGGATATTCCTTCGACCCATTTATGGCTGGGTGGCTTTTTGGATACCTTTGGTTTGGTGGACTGCTGGAGACTTATGCACCCCACTCACCTTCAGTATACTTTCCACTCTGGGGCCCATGGGAGTTTGTCTAGATTAGATTACTTCCTCATGCCAGCTGAACAGTCGTCGGCTGTCCGGGAGATTAGGCACCTCCCCCGGGGCATCTCGGACCATTCTCCGCTCTGGCTCTGTTTTGATGTGGGGGTGGAGGCGGTGGGCCGGGTGGCTCCTATAAACCCTTGGTACCTGGCCTCCCCTGAGACCCGTGGTCAATTGATTGCGTTCCTGGACAATTACTTTCTGGATAACGAGGGGTCTGTCTCTTCTGCTGTGTCCCTATGGGAGGCTTTTAAGACAGTAATTCGTGGGCAGGCTCTGTCCCTTATTGCTGAAACCAAAAAGGCAAGGAATCGGGAGGTGGTGGATCTTGAGATGGAAATACTTGATATGGAAGCTGACCTGGAATCGGGTGTCACTCGTGCCAAACTCCATGCCCTGGGTCTGAAGCAATTTGCCTATAAGTCTCTGGTCACGGATGCGGCCAAAATGATGTTTAGGGAGCAACAGGGTCGTCTGTATGATATTGGGGACAAAGCGGGTAAGTTACTTGCCTGGTTGGACAAGAAAGAGAGGGCGAATCGAGTGGTGCCTGTGATTCAGACTTTGAATGGTGTGCGGGTGACGGACCCGGTTGGAATAGTGGAATGTTTTGCGGACTGCTTTCGTGCGGTTTACTCCCCAGTGTCGGTAAGGGATGAAGATGACTCTCGCCTCTTGCTGCGCGACATAGCTTTGCCCTGCCTCTCCGACTTGGAGCGGTCCTCCATGGAGGCCCCGTTCTCTACGGACGAAATCGCGACTGCTATTCGCTCTCTCCGTTCGGGCAAGGCTTTGGGCCCGAACGGTTTGCCAATCGAGTTATACAAACTGCGCCCTGATCGGATTGCGCCCTATCTTCGAACAATGTTTTCGGAGTCCCGTGAGCGGGGTGCTCTCCCTTATGACCAGCGTCTGGCCACGATTGTGGTAATTCCTAAAGATGGTAAGCCCCGGGATCTTTGTTCGTCATATAGACCCATCTCCCTGTTAAATGTCGAACCTAAGGTTCTTGCCAAGGTCCTGGCTACTCGCCTCCTAACGGTCATTAGTGACTTGATTCATCCGGACCAATCCGGATTTATCCCGCACCGTAACACAGCTCTTAATCTGCGTCGCCTTCATGGAGCCATCGCGAGGGCGGGGCTTCTGACGGAGCCGGCCATTTTGGCTTCTTTGGATGCCTCGATGGCCTTCGACACGATAGAGTGGCCCTACCTTTGGGCGGCTCTTGAGAAGTTTGGTTTTGGCCCGGGGTTCATCGGGTGGGTGAAGTTGCTGTATACCGACCCCCTGGCACAGGTCGTGGTTAACGGTCGAGTGTCGGCTCCCTTTCCCCTTGGTAGGGGGACCAGACAGGGGTGCCCCTTGTCTCCACTACTTTTTGCTCTCGCGTTAGAGCCGCTAGCTGCGTGGATTCGCTGGGAACCTTCTCTCAAGGGTATACGTTGGTCCCCAGATTTTGAGGACCGTGTTTCGCTTTATGCGGACGACATTCTTCTTTATCTTACTTCCCCGCGTAAATCTTTGAATGTCCTGTTTGACGTTCTCGCCTCGTTTGGTAAGAATTCTGGTTTGATTATAAACTGGGCTAAATCCTGCGTCTATGCTATTTCGGGTGAGCTGCCCCCGTTGCCGAATAGATTTCCCATCCAGGTTGTTCAGTCCGGTTTCAAATACTTGGGGTTTTTTATTACATTGGATTCGTCGCTCAGATTTGAACGTAATCTCCTTCCCCCGCTTCATAGATTGAGGCTGGACGTGGCTCGCTGGCGTAAATTACCCTTGTCGCCGCTGGGCAGGGCCGCCCTTTTCAAGATGATGTCCTTGCCGCGATTCCTTTACGCGCTCCAGAATTGCTATGACGATATCCCCGCTACTTATTTCGGAGAGGTCGAGAGTCTACAAAGGCAACTGATTTGGGACGGGCGCCCACGTATTGCACTTGCGAAGCTCACCATCCCTTGCTATGACGGGGGCATAGCACTTCCTGAAATCAGAAGATATTATTGGGCTACGCAACTGTCTGCCATTAACCATTCGATGTATTCCCCGGGTCCGGATCCGGCCTTTGAAATGGACAGACTCCAGCTACCGGGTGGTGACTTTAATAGAGCGCTTTACTCTAGGTCGTCTGGGCTCCACCTTATGGGACCGACTAGAATTGCGGTTCGTGTGTGGCGCGCTGCGAATGTGAGTTTAGGGTGGGATAAACGATTGACGCTGGCGACCCCGCTTTTCGCGTCTGAGCTTTTGGGATGTCTGTGGACAACGAAGGGGTTTGACCGCTGGGACATGATTGGGATCTGTAGAGTGGGTGACGTGTGTGCGAATGGAACGGTGAAGTCCTTCGAGGCCCTTCGGAATGAATATGACCTGAGTGATAGGGAATTTTTTAGATATTTACAGGTCCGTCATGCCCTCACTTCTGTTCTGCCTTCCGGTACCGCTGTCCCCGAGTCCTCCCCCCTCGAAGATCGTATCCTGGACGGTCATATCCCTGATAGCACTATCTCCTTGATTTATAAGAAGCTTATTCACAATCGCACGGACTTGCTCGTTCGACTTCGGGAGGCATGGGTCGGCGACGGGCTGGAATTGGATGACGAGGATTGGCAATTGGCGCTATCTTCTCCGAAAGAGGTCGCCATTCCCGCCCGTCTCCGTCTTGTTCAGCTCAAGATCCTCCACCGGGTGTATGTTACTGGTTCTCGTTTGGTTGTGATGGGTTTTTCCCCGGATGGCCTCTGCAAGCGTGGGTGTGGGATGAGTGCCACGTTTCTTCACATTCTTTGGGAGTGTCTGAGGGTGGCTGCCTATTGGACGGGGGTACTTGCGGTGATGGCTGCTGTGACTGGAATTGCCCTGGTGCCGGAGGCAAGGAGATGTTTGTTGAATGTTTGGGAACCTACCGATTGTTCGGTGGCCCAAACCAGGTGGGCGACCCTGGGGTATATGGTGGCGAAGCGGGACATAGCGCAACTTTGGGGCTCATACAGGCCCCCCACTGTCTCCGTGTGGGAAGAAAACATGGACTGGTCTATGTTCCGAGAAAAGACTGTCTACACAGCCAGGGGCAGACCTAGGGCATGGAGGAAGATCTGGTGTCAGTGGAATGCCTATCGCGGGGATATTTGTGCTCCTCCCCTGGTGGAGGCCCCCGATGCTCCCTTGTCACCCTAGGTTGGCGTTCCTGAACTTTTGTATACTGTCCTTTGGTTTGATGTATTTGTGCTCCTCCCCTGGTGGAGGCCCCTGATATTCCCTTGTCACCCTAGATTGGCGTTCCTGAACTCTTGTATATTGTCCTTTGGTTTGATTGACCTCCCCGCTGTCCACCCGCCTTGACTTAGCCTACTGATTGTGACTTTGTATTCCTGCTTAGTGATGTTTCCCCCCCCTCCAGGGCTGACTCTCTGTGTATAACTCCTACGCCTTGTTTTTGTTGTTTGTTGTTTTTGGTGTGTTTTTAAAATAAGAAAAATGTCTTATCCTGTTCCATATTGTGGGCGACATTTTCTATCCGGATTGTGCCTGACCGCCAGAGTGGCGACCACTGTTTTATACTGTGTTATGCTCCGATCTATGCGGCCAGCCCGTGTGGTTGTAGGCCCATCTCTGTACACATGATTTTGTTGCTCAATAAAAGTTTTTAACCAAAAAAAAACAACAAAAAAAAACAAATGACCCCTTGCTGAATTCTGAAGTTTGTCTACTCTTCCGAAATGTATAGCTTTCCAGGACCCATTATTGCTTTCATACCCATTTCTAGCATTAACTGGAAGGAGGATGAAAGCACAAAAAGTTGCAAAAATAGCCTTATGTTCCAGTAAAATGCTGAAACTGTGTACAAAAAATATGACTTTCTGACAAAAGTCTGTCAGTCCCTGAAAGAAGGGAAGATGGTTATTTCAGCACCACAAACGCTTTGTTGATACCATTTGCAGGGAAAAAATCAGATGCTTTCTTCTGCAGTACCTTTAATATCCCCATGATGTTAGAAGAAAAGGACGCAAATTTTGCATGGGTACTGTATGTGGTCAAAAAGTTAGAGAGCCTAAGCGCAAACTACCGCAAATAGTCAAAAAAAGGCTTAGCAAAGGGGGGTTGCCTAGCAGCGAAGGGGTTAAGAAGATTCTTCAAGGGCTTGAAGTAGAGCTTGCCTCCTGTTCTGAAGTCTCAGGGACACAAAGACTTCAACTGCATCTTGCTAAACAGCACCTCGACTCCTCTGCTGGAATCCTGATTGCCAAAGTGTGCCAATTCCAGTTCCTTGCCCCTTGGAAACGGTTGGTTGGCACTGCAACCCAAGAAAAGCAACACTGATGGGACCAGTCCCACCACCAGTGATGCCACAACCTGCACCGAGGTTGTGGGCACCGCTCGTTAAGTGCACCAAGCGCCGCCCTGCCTGCACTGTAGCTTCGACACCTGACAACACCTGCTGATACCTGCAAGTTAGCGATCATTCCAATGCCAACGCTTGCCCCAATGCCGGTCAACGCCAGCGCCTATATTTCGACATTGCGCAATTGATAACCGATGTGGGTAACTTCATAAACTTATCGACAACGCACTGCTAGGCAGTACTGATGCCGTGCCACTGACGCCGCCTCACCTCCCCTGCCAGCCCGAACTCTCCCCCAGTCACAGATCTGGGTTGAATCCATCATCGTTCTTTAGCTCACTTCGCCACCCCAGTTCAGATCCAGCCATATGCAAATCAGTTGACCCTCATCAGCCAGGCTAGCCTGAATCCAGTGGCAACGTGAGCAAGGGACCCATGTCTGGGCAAACCTTGCCACTTAGGGCAAACAAAATAAACACAAAAGGAGGATGGATGGAACGTTGAAACTTTTCAGACACTCACCCCAGTCACAGATCTAGGTTGAATCCCTCATCATTCTTTAGCTCACTGCGCCTCCCCAGTTCAGACCCAGCCATATGCAAATCAGTCTTGACCCTGTGCCTCATGGGAACAGTCCAGACCGAACTGCCAAGCCAGGTCTTCCCTGGACCGGAAACAAGCATCCTGGGACTGGTTTTAGGTTAACTCCCCTCATCAGCCAGGCTAGCATGAATCCAGTGGCAAAGTGAGCAGAGGACCCATCCATGTCTGGGCATACCCTGCCATCTTAGGGCGAGCAAAGCAAACAAAAAGAGATGATGGACGGAGCGCTGAAACTTTTCAGACTCTCACCCCCAGTCACAGGTCTAGGTTGAATCCATCATCATTCTTTAGCTCACTTCGGCACGCCAGTTCAGACCCAGTTATATGCAAATCAGTCTTGAACCTGTGCCTCATGGGAACAGTCCAGACCGAACTGCCAAGCCTGGTCTTCCTTGGACCAGAAACAAGCATCGTGGGACCCGTTTCGGGGTAACACTCCTCATCAGGCAGGCTAGCTTGAATTCAGTAACAAAGTGAGCAAGGGACCCATGTCTGGGCATACCCTGCCAACTTTGGGCAACGAAAGCAAAATGAAAGATTATGGACAGAGCGCTGAAGCTTTCAGACTCTCACCCCCAGTCACAGATCTGGGTTGAATCCATCATTGTCTTTAGCTAACTTCGCCACCCCAGTTTAGACCCAGCCATATGCAAATCAGTATTGACCCTGTTCCTCATGGGAACAGTCCAGACCGAACTGCTAAGCCAGGTCTTCGATGGACCGGAGACAAGCATCCTGGGACCAGTTTCAGGGTAACACCCCTCATCAGCAAGGCTATCTTGAATCCAGTGGCAAAGTGAGCAAGGGTCCCACATCTGAGCATACCCTGTCAAGGGGGAATGGAGTCCCATAGGGCAGGTGAGGGACCCAGAATGCAGGTCACCCCTTAGGTATGCAGCTGGAGGTCTTGCACTATGGGAGGCAGGAGGCGCTTTACAGCATCTGGCGGGCCCGAATCCTTTAAGCAACATTCTGCAGACTAGCCCACTGATGCGTTTGATGAGGAGAAATGCGGTCCCTTTGGACTGGTGAGGTCCCTAGAAAGCAGGACACCCCTCAGGTACGCTGCTGGAAGAATCTAATTATTTGAAACCATTTACCCTCTTCTGTCATGAGAAAGGCGATTTTACTTAACAGGTACCAACTCCCATGCATGGTGACAAACACCACCCAGCAGCATATAAAAGCAAGTCCTCAACCCATTTTTGCTGGGTTACTACCATGCCTATGTGCAGCGGCTGCCACCATGGGGAAACTCTCAGAGACCATAGTCATTGCATCTACCCTCACTGTAGTTGACCACACACAGTAATTTCCACTTTACTGACTAAAACCCAACACTTATCTATGGACAACTCATCCAATATGAGACCCTCTTGTTATCTGCAAATGACATTACTTTAAATAGGTGTCTGGTCCTGAACACTGGGTCTCTTTTACAAAGGTCCCAGGAAAGTGAGCAGCATGATTGCCTTACCATCTCAGCCAACTGGTGATGCCATGTAGCCATCTGAAAAACATACCTTTGCACTATCCCGACCCTCCCATCTTTAATACAAAGAGATTATGACATAAGATTACAGAGGAGGCTTTTGCTAAGGAATTCATACCTCCCACCTTTGATAAACCTGGTGAAATTGACGCCAGGCTAAACTACTGCAGTAAGCCATAAAATCAGTTACTGATATGCTGGCTCCACCCAAGAAACAGCAATCTAACCCCCAAAGAAAGCATGCAGCTTTGTTCAGTCCCGAACTTCGCAGAGAGAAATCTAAATGCAAAAAACTGGAGAAGACGCGGTGAAAAACCCAAACTCAGAAAGAAAAAGTAGAGTTTAAAAACGCTGCTGCTCTTTACCATACATACCTCAAGATTGCTAGGAATGCCCATATCTCCTCCCAATTAAGTCAAGCTGGTAACTCTTTGAAGAAACTTTACAAAATTCTTAAATCATTCATGACACCTAGGGCGTGAGCAAATTCAATCACTCACTTCCAATATGTGATAACATCTCCAACTTTTAATCATTCATGACACCTAGGGCGTGAGCAAATTCAATCACTCACTTCCAATATGTGATAACATCTCCAACTTTTAAGAAAAAGTCAACAACATATACAATAAATTTCCAAGTGATTTTGATAGATTAGTTATTTCTATCTCACTCTTTTTATTCTTGAGAGGAACAGACGCTGCCTTAACAAGCTTGCCGTTTTTACAGGTTTCTATAGTAGAAGAGATGCTAAGAACAGCTAAGTCGAGCTCTCCTAACGACTTAATGCAAAATAGCGTGTTTGGTTTATTGGCTAAATACCTCACTACTTCCATCTCCACTCTATTCAACTTATCCTTGAGTGAGGGGAAATTACCCCTGGCTTGGAAAGCAGTGCAAGTTCCCCCAATTTGTAAAAAGGACAATGTAACCCCAACAGAGCTATCTAACTACCGTCCCATATCACTTCTTCCACTCATGAGCAAACTACTCGAAGGACATATTAATAGGAAGCTCATGGAGTACCTAGAATCCCAAGGCTGTCTTGACTCCTAGCAGTCTGGTTTTAAACCAAATTATTCCACCGAATTTACTCTTATAGGTGTTACAGATTTTATTAGACTAGTCGTAGACAATAATAAGGCTATACTGCTAGTGCTGCTGGACTTGTCCGCATACTTTCGATACATAATCCCACCATAAGCTCTTTCAAAGACTCTGCAAAACTGGAATTCAAGGGGAACGCACTTCAATGGCTTTCTAGCTTTTTGGAGCAATGGACACAGACAGTTAATTTGGGTCCCTTTCACTCCTGTATTAGACCTCTCATGAAGGGGATGCCATAGGGCTCATGCCTTATCCCCACACTATTCAGTGTGTATTTGGCGAATAGCACTTGTTACAACGCATGCGTTTACAACACATGCCATTACAACGCAAGTCATTACAACGACTTGCTATTTGGGGGGGGCCTGGAGTTTGGAATAGTATAATTTACTATTCGAACTCCAGTGTGTGCAACAGAAAGGAAGGTGTTGGATTGAAATTCCAACAAATCCATTACCTTCTTCCCCCTACAGCAAGACGTTGTAACGACTTGCATTGTAATGGATGCAGCGTAACAATGTGTTGTTGTAACAACATGCATTGTAATGGCATGTGTTGTAAATGATGCGTTCTAAACGTTGTTTACCGTACGTGGCACCTCTTCCAAAAATTATTAGAGACTATGGGGTTTCTCCCTACTCTTTTTACACAGATCGGTTGCAACCAAAAATCATTTTGCAGACAGCATGAGAGCAATTTCTGGCTTGCTGGTGAAAGATTGTCTCCAGCTTAATGCTGATAAAACCGAAATTTGAATGTTTGGCAATTCACAAATACAGTAGTCCCCTGACTGGTGGGCATCAGAGTCAGGCCCTGCCCCCACCCCTACAAAGACTGCGAAGAACTTCGGACTCTATCTAGATCTTTCTTTTTCTATGAGAGATCAAGCAGCTTCTACTTCAGGCACCTGTTTCTATACTTTGAGGCTTCCAAATAGTGTGTTCCTCCTCCTCCCTTTATCAGTACGCAAGACCCTGATTCAAGCCTTGGTAATCAGTCATCTTGACTACTGTAATGCCCTTCTAGCAGCAGCAAATGTAGCCATGTTAAACAGGTTGCAGGTGGTTCAGAACACAGCAGCGTGGCTGGCCCTCAATATGCCGCCTTGGAGCTTCTCCCTCATTACTAAAACGTCTCCACTGGCTTCATATTCGTAAAAGAATTACATTTAAAATATACTATTTGGTCCATAAAGCACTTAATGCAGAGGCCCTATTTATTTGGTGGAGAAACTTACTCGCTACCTACCGTGCCAATCTCTGCTCTCGGAGGCAAAGGCCCTTCTTATAGTCCATCGGTTCAACAAACTTCGCTCTGGTGGCAGAACTTTATCATACCTTGCTCCACGATATTGGAACTCGCTCTCTATCCACTTACATAAATGTTCTAATTTCCTAAAGTTCAGGAAACTCCTGAAAACTGAACATTTTAACAACTGATCCTGTTTCCTAGCTTTCCTACTTCCGTTCGCAGCACGGAAACACCCCTTTGGGGGGGATTCCTGCGCTCTATAAGTTCTTTCATACATTCAGTGCATTTGCTAATGTTATGGACAGTTGAAAATAAGACTGAAATAGTAGCTAGATGTAATTTTCACTCTTAGAATGATGCTGAGGATTTTGTATTAAGTATCTTAGACCCATTCAGAATCCAAATTTACTTGTTGCATGGAATGTTTCTGTAATAATAGAGGAGTGTTGCATTGCAAATAGCTTTGTGAAGAAAAGTTTTGCAGTGTATATATGTGCAAGTAATAATACTGCTCTTCAACATTTTGTCATTGTCTTACATGATATTATCAGCTTCTCTATGAGTAAGGAGGATGAAGATTCAAAGTAGATGTAAAATATGTGGTAAATGCTGCAGTAATAATATGTTTACCTGACCTTCAGGTAGGCACTTGTCTTTATTCAATCCTTCCGCCCCCTGTCATCATCAATGGCAAATTACCTTCTTGGAAAATAGAAATAGATGTGTAAGTATGAGTGTGCACCAGTAGCGTTCAATGGAGTTTGCTGACTACAATGTCCATGAGGCAGCTTCAGCCTCTTTGCACTTTGGAAATGATACCCATGTGGTCACCTTCACCCTTGCCCCAACTGTGTGAAACGTTTACAGCCACAGAAGTTGTGGATGTGAAGTTACTCCTGTAACAAGCTTTTTGGATCTGGAAGCCTACTGCAACTTCCCTATGGGCTTTTTGAAATGGCACATTGTATAGGAATGCCCCTTACATGGCATCGCATTCTCAATAGGGAGAGTGTGAATTTCCAGAGGATTTCTGCCTGGACCCCAGGTCCTTTATGTAGTGAGACACTCTTTTGTCCTTAGTCCCTAGGTAAATGACTGCCTGTCAAATTCCTATGGACCCCATCCTGTAAAATAATAGTGAAATAATGAACACAGAGAAGTATGTTAGGAAAGAGGCAGAAAGAATTAGGACTAAAGTACGTGCCAACGTAAAGGCCATGACCCTGTTCCGTCAGTCCACGAATCACTGAGTAAAGATAGCTAAGGGACACTTTTGTATGAAGCAGTGCAGATGGTCATTAACACAATTTGGAATGAAAGGCAGTGTTATTCTTTCTTCTCATGGGAAATGGTAGGTTGTATCGGTCTTAAAATTATGGGTCATATTTACAAGTAGTTAGCGCCACCAGCACGTCACTTTTTCCAATGTTCTGGGGGCGTTAAGTCCTTTGCCTTTTTTACGAGGTGGCATTAAGCCACTTAAAGTGGCTTAACGCTGCCTGGTAAATAATGCCCATATTCACGATGCACTTAGCGTGAAAGGGGCGTGCAATGGGTAATGCAGTGGGCGTTCTGCCGCAACACCCATTGCTTTTTGATGCTGCTCCATTTTACAAGGTATAGGGCAGTGCCAAAAATATCACCTGGGAATGCCTGGTCTTAAGCAGGCGATACGAGGAGAAAAGTTAAATTTCTTTCTTCTCGCATTTTGCTCTTTCTATGTGTGCTGCATTCTGCAGCACACATAGAAACAGCACATTACCTGTAAAGATGGTTTATGTGCTTATTTACAGAAAGGTGTCCCTTATTTCACATAAACAATAACCCTTGCAGTGCAGGTACCCTTGCAAAATGACACAATGGTGCCATCGCTGGCACTTCGCAGCTTCTTTTGCACCAGTGCTAGGGGTAACGCAGGGGTGGCTGCATTCTTGTAAATAAAGCGTATGCCTGCTTTTTAAAACTGACGGAGCGTGCTGTTACCAATTTTGGCATACCACCATGCTCCGCCAGTTTGTAGTAAATATGCCCCTTTGTTTCTTCATAAAGTTCTGTATGATCACTCCCTGTGCTTTGGATAATAACAAGATACATGTGCTGTACGACAGAGAAAGTGTTCAAAAGGAGAGGCATGGATTTATAGAAGAAGAAGTAGACCGGATGTGGAGAAAAAAAGAAAGGTTTAATAAAAAGCGAGAGAGGCTAATGCCCGTTCAAGATGTTTAATTGTGAAAAGTACAAAAGATTATGCAGGTCTATAGGCCCAGCTCCCCTGGAATTACCGGCCACTAGTCCTCAGACCAGTCAATGCCCTTGCAGACCCGACCCCAGTGCTTCGAGACACCACCCTTGTTTCTTTCCCTCTTGCTCGCTCTCTGTCACACACCTCGGTCTCTCTCTCTGTGCGACTTTTGTGTCACATTTCTCACACTCTTTTTGCCTTTTCTCTTACTGTTACTGTGACATGTTGTGCTTTGTTTTACTAGTTCTTTGTGCCTTCTCTCTTAACCTTTGTGCTTTTTCATCTTGAAAGGGCGAGATTTTGATCGATACCTTATATCTATTGATCCAAACCTCGATCTGGTCGACTGAACCTTTGTTGCCTGTCTGTAAGGAAAGAAAGTGCACCTATTTCCAAGCCAGTTCACCCAAGAAAGGACTCTACTCCCAAAGATCACGGACAACTTCTAGTTTTCAAAAGTTTATTGTAAAGATATAATGAGCTGCAAATACAGGCATCTCAGAATGAGATTCACGAGATACACAGGTCCAATTACATACATGTGCTCTCGAAAAGCCCTCAGACGAGCAACAGAAATCACTAACACAAGTTCTAAGAATAATAAAGCTATCAGCATAGACGCATATCTCTCCTTCATCTAGGTTGGAGGAAAAACAAACACAGGTTAGGCGTCCCTACCCTGTTCTAGATGGTATCCCTACTTAACCAAATCCCAACCTAACAAAGGTGTCAGCAGTGAATGACCCCCAAGGGAAGTCACCCACTCTAAGTCTCTTGGTGAAAACCTATAGTTCTCCAGTCATGACCCCTCTCTGCCTACCCATCCGCTCTCTAAAGGGTCCTCAGGTATCTGCTCTAACTCCACCCAGGGGTGCTGTCCCTAATACAAAACAGTCAACAACATTTGAGACGCCCCTTGCGAAACGCCTCTCACGTGGTGCAACTTCAGGCTTTTTCCATGATGCTTTGTATTGGGCCTCAGACGTTAGAGTTGACCTTGCTTCTCAGGCTCTTCTCCGGCCCGCTGATACCCCTTAAACATTCCAGAACCCTCCTCCATGTCTGGGCCGTCTACTGAACAGACCTCTATTCATTCATTTATAATTGGATCCCCCCTTTCCTGTTGCAGACAAATATCTGCCGCCAAGAACCCAACTCTCATAGACTTCTAAAAAGGCTTGCAACATTTCTCAGCCCAGACATGTACGTGTAAATCAATGCTAAAACATTTCAGGCCTATAATATTTCTCATTATGATTATAGCATTCAACTTCTTCATTTAATTAAAGCATGTTAATACTCTTATTCTAGTATTCAGTAAACATTTTATAAATCCTGGCCCATTAATGCAATGACCAAAAACGTTAATATAATCTGTGTCGTGAAAAGAACCATCTTCCCTTTCCCTCCAGCTCTGGCCCTGAGGCCTACCACGTTCTGCTCTTAACCACATACCATCTTATGTTTTAGCAGCTTCACGACATAGATTCAAAAAAATAATCACATCTAATAAAGTCATATAATGTCACACATTTCTGTATTAGTTCCACTTCTACTTAAATCTCTACATTAGCTATACATTCAGAATATAATTGCAGATACTATTAGCACTCATGGCATTTCTCTTCATGATTTGTGCTTACTACAGGTAAGTGTGATGTACTCATACATTTAAATCAGTTTGCGCTCTCTCAGTTCCCCCCTTTGATGACCTCTCGGGGTCATCACTAACATTTAAACTGCAGTTATTGCTGGCATTCTCTGTGCTTCCAGAGCCCTCAGGCTCCTGTACTGATTATCTTGTATGGCAGCCAATCTCCGCAGCTGTTCTCTTTGGGCCCTTTCTGACCTTCTTGCTCTGTACCATTTGAATACCCTCACCAATCCCCACAATATTATCCCACAGATCAATATTATGATGATAGGCTTTAGGATATACCAAACAAAGCTTTTGCCTAAGGTGGAAAACCACCCTCCAACTGTACTCATTCCGTGGCCCACCTTTTCCCAGACATTTTCTCTACTCAAGTCTTCGATCTCCTTGTGAATATTAGTTATGTTCTTAATAACCTTCTCAAGGGGCTTCGAATTGTCTGGAATGTAAGTGCAACATTCCTGGACCTTCAAAGCCTTACAGACTCCGCCCTCTTTTGCTAATAGGACATCTAATGCAAGACGATTTTGAAGAACCATAGCCCTTATCGATTGCATCTCTCCTTCTACCAGCATTAAGGACTGAGCAGTGCTGGCAGACAACCTGTCGACAACTGTTGCCAGTCGTCTAATTTTAACATCATTAAGGATTATTCCCAAAAGAGGAAACATAGCTCCAAAGACATCTCCAACCATTTCGGCATCACCTACATCTCTCCTTCCCCTCGGAGAAGTCTGACCCTCAATGATCACTAAGTCTTGTGCATGATATATTTTGGGGAAGACAATTGCCAAGTAACATGATCCATACCAGTTGTCAGGTAGTCTCACGTAGGCATTTCTTCCACATACAAAATACACATTTGGAATCACTTGCATTCCCTTCAGGAAATCCTTAGTGTAGTACTCTAAATTAAAAGCATGTTCACAGTCAACTTCTCCAACGTATACATTTTCATAATACGTTTTGGCTCTGTGAAGACATAACTTTCCTCTCTGCGCTTTATCTAAAGCTATTGGACCACTACTACCCTTTCTCTTGTGTGACTTCTCTTCCTCGGTCCAATCTATTTTCCCCTGTCCAGATTTTTTCAAAATCTTTTGTCTCCTGTAACGATCATCCACCTGCCCTATGAACTTCTTCTCGACTTCTGACACCTTGCATGTCAGGTTATTTCTACGGGCATGTGAAGTATCTAAAGTAATCCAAGGAATGAAGAATTTGGCCAATCTGTCTTCACTCTTCCAGTAATCCCATTTATTCATCTGCTTATAATTCGGGACTTCTGGCAACACTGAATCATAATTAGAGAAATATTATTCAAAACTATCTCTCTCATAAAATATACTAAGCAATAAGCTACATGTAATGCCATATGTCAGAGGGAGGTGATGATAGCGAATTCCTTCATCTACAGACGCAGGCAACTGCATGCAGACGTAGCAATCCTTAACCTCCATGGCATCCACGTATTCATATAAAAGTTTAGCATAAGCATTTGACCTAAAGTCTCCTTGGGACTCGTCTACATGTAACCTGCGGGCTTCTGCAGCTAATAACGCTTTCTCTTGAGTGTTTTCCCTTTTCTCACCAGCAACAATAGGTGTAAGCGTTACTACAGAACTCACATCAGTTACCTTTACCTCTTCTTCATTTCCCTTTACATAAGAAATTGTTACCACTAAAGCTATTAATATTATCACTCCTACTATTAGTGTACCTATTATACATTTAGCTCTGCGGTTCGGGGTGCCGGCCTCCATTTCGTCAGACACTATAGTTCTCTCTTTATCCTTGCAAAAAGTTCTTTTCCTCTCGTTCCTTTACAGTCTCTTTTCAATCCTTTTGTCTTTAGAATCCACACAACTGGAGGCTGACAACCTTCTTCGCAAAAGTCCTTTAACAGTTCAAAAAGACAACCCTAGCCCTTCTCCATCAACTCAAGGGAAGTTCCCTAAAATTCTCTGCTTCCTGGGCGCTAGGTAATCTTCTTTTTTCTGCTTGCTTTATTTACAAAGTCCTTTAACAGTCTACTATCAGATTTGTGGTTGCAGCTTCAATAGCATAGTTCAGTATTTCCAAACGAAGATTGTGCTCTTCATGTGCTGTTATCGTTGTACCAAAGTCGGGGAATTGCAATTCTGTAAGAAACATGTGTTTTAACTTGCTGAGGCGGGGAGGTCTGGGGAGCATGAATGTTAGTGACCCTTCTTGTTCGACACCGGGTACCAACAGTCGTATTTCCACGGTGATAATGGGCTCAGAACTGGACACCACCACCGCTCGGATCCTCCCTGTCTCCGGTTTCACAGACATTTGTCGCCAGATATGTCCACTCAGGTGTGGAGTATCTTCTGTTAGGCACTCGCACTCTTCTTGACCTTCTTCGGTCGGGTGCTTCAGCGCCCTGAGCACCTTCTTCTGGATCTGAGTCTTCTGATATCGGAGGAAGGGTTGCTTCTGGAGTTGACCTCAGGCTAGAGCTCCTTCTTTGCGGCCAATTAGCTTCTCCACGTGCCCTTCTACTCCTTCTTCTTCTTGTCTGTTCTCGCTCTCTCTCAGACCTGTCAGGGTCTGACTCGTACTCCCAGCTACTTTCTCCTTCTGTAGCGTCTTCTGTTTCGCTGTTGTACTGACCGTCCTCAGCTTGGTCAGACTCGTTCCCTGCTTCCGCTGGCACCTCTACAGCTTGGCTAGCCCCCTCTATGGCTTCTCGGTCCTCAGCTGGACGTCCATCCGAGAGAGGAGCTGTTTCCAGAGGTGCTGGAACCCTTTTCGTATGTGACGCGTGGATCCAATTGGGCAGGCCTCCCACCTTTACAGCTGTGTTTGTGATCAGGATGACCTGGAAGGGCCCACGCCAACGAATATCCAAGCAGCTTCTTCTCACATGTTTCTTCACCAGGACCCAGTCCCCAGGATACAGGTCATGGCAAGGGCCCTGGCACGCTGGAACCTCGGCAGCCTGCACCTGAAGGGACACAGAACGCATGGCGTCAGACAGCCCCTTACAATAGTCCAGGATCATATCATCTGTGATATTTAACAGTGCAGTAGCTGGAATAGATGGCAGCCTCATTGCTCTCCCCATTAACACCTCATGTGGTGACAACCCTGTTCTTCTGTCTGGGGTACTACGAAGGCTCATGAGGACTAATGGCAGGGCATCAGGCCAACTCAGAGTCGTTGAGGAGCACACTTTCGCTATTCTGGCCTTGATTGTGCCATTGATTTGTTCCACAATTCCTGAGGCTTCTGGTCGGTAACTGCAATGCAGCTTTTGGTCAATATTTAGTGCTACACAGATCATCTTCACAAGCTCGCTGTTAAAATGTGTTCCCCTATCTGATTCCAAAAAGGCCGGCACCCCGAAGCGAGGAATGAGTTCTCGAAGCAGTAACTTGGCCACTGTGAGGGTGTCGCACCTACGTGTAGGGTATGCCTCAACCCATCTGGAGAACACACAAACAACCACCAGGACATAGCGGAGGCGGTTGCACCTTGGCATTTCAATGAAATCTATCTGCATTCTATTGAATGGACCTCCAGACCTCCCTATGTGACTTAGTGCAACTGGTGTTCTTTTCCCTACGTTCAGCTGCTGGCAGGTCACACAACGCTGGCACACTGCTTCTGCTGCTATTCTAAACTTAGGATTGTACCAAGTCTGTCTAAACACTCTCAGCATAGCATCTCTCCCTAAGTGTACGGGACCATGTATGAGCCTAGCCATTGGACTCACCATCTCATTGGGCAAAACTGCTCTGCCGTCTGCTGAGACCCAAAAATGGGTCTCACCCATTACACATCCTGCCTTTTCCCATGTTTCTTTTTCAGAATCAGGAGCATTTTCTTGCATGGTTGACAGTTCATCCCAAGTATCAACAGTTTCCAGTATCATGGCTAATTCAGTTCTTACATTTATTCCACCCACATCCACCTCTGTGAAAGAGTAACCTTGTTCCGCGCAATACCGCGCAACTTCATCAGCATATCTATTGCCTTTCGAAACAAAGTCCTCATTTCTGGTATGTGCGATGCACTTTACAACTGCGATACTTGCTGGGCATTGCAATGCTTCTAACAACAGGCGCACAAACTCTCCATTGCGAATGGGAGAGCCTGAAGAGGTCATGAACCCTCTTTGAGACCATAACTGCCCGTAATCATGAACTACCCCATACCCATACTGGCTGTCGGTGTATATGGTAACTCGAATTTGATTGCCTGCTAAGCAAGCACGTGTCAGGGCAATAATCTCGGCTACCTGAGCGGAGTGTACTCCTTCCAGGCACCCTGCTTCCACAACTCCTTCAATTGTGCAAACAGCATAAGCTGCTCTCAACTGCCCAACCTCGTCTCTTACACATGAGCCATCGACAAAGAAAACTTCGTCTGGGTCGGTCAGTGGCTCATCTACGATGTCGGGTCTGGGTTTGGTGCATAGTTCAGTCACATCGAGACAGTCATGGTCTGTACATTCATCATCATCATCGATATCATTTGGAAGTGGCATCAATGTAGCAGGGTTCAAAACAGAGCATCTCTTGAGGGTCACGTTCTCCGCAGCAAGAATAACTTGCTCATAGCGCGTGAGCCTACTGTTGATCAGATGCTGTGTTTTGGTCCTGGTCATCAACAGTTCAACAGAATGTGGCACGCACACCTCTAACGGGTGCCCCATAACGATATTTTCACATCTTTCAATGCTGACACCCGTTGCAGCAACGGACTTGAGACATCCGGGCAACGCTGCGGCTACTGGGTCTAAAGTAGCCGAGAAATAAGCAACTGGTCTACGGGCATTCCCATGGATTTGGACCAACACAGACAACGCACAACCTTCTCTCTCACAACAGTAAAGAAAAAATTGTTTATTGTAATCAGGCATTCCCAATGCCGGAGCACGACACAGGTCCTCTCGCAGCTGTAAGAATGCCATCAAACAGTCTTTGTCCCATGGTACCGGATCACTCACCTCTTTGTGCGTCAGTTTTTGCAAGGGCTTTGCTTTCAGTGAAAAGTTCACGATCCACTGTCGGCAATAACCCACCATCCCTAGGAACATCCTGACCTCTCTCTGTGTCTTAGGCGCATTCATTTTCATGATCGCCTCTATCCTGTCTGGTGACACCTTTCGTTTGCCTTTCTCAATTCTGTGTCCCAAGTACTGCACTTCTGTCAGGCAGTACTGCAATTTTCCCGGGGATACCTTGTGCCCATTGGCAGCTAGGTGATTTAACAAAGCAATGGAGTCTTCCCTGCAAGCTTCTTCTGTCTCTGACGCCACAAGGAGGTCGTCTATGTACTGGACCAGAACTGACTTCTGGGGCAGCACTAGACTTTCAAGATTTTTCTTCAAAAGCTGGTTAAAGATCGATGGACTCTCTGTATACCCTTGAGGGATACGACACCATGTTAGGACGCGATTTTCCAGCTTAAATGCGAAAAGAAAATGGCTATCTTCGTCCAAAGGGATCGAAAAGAAAGCCTGACAAAGATCGATCACAGTGAACCACTCTGCTTGGAATGGGATCTGAAACAGTATCACTGATGGATTCGGTACCACTGGACAACACGAAACGACTATGTTATTAATCTTTCGAAGGTCCTGCACTATCCGAAATTTCCCATTTGGTTTCTGCAGACCCATAATCGGGGAGTTGCATGGACTACCCACGATTTCTTTCAGTATTCCCTGTTTAATCATGGACTCGATCACGGGCTTTATGCCTGCAATCGTTTCTGGAGTCAATTTATATTGGGGTGTTCTTGGGAACTCAGCATGCGGTTTCACTACAATTTTCACTGGGTCTACCCCTTTGACCAATCCAATCTCTTCCCCAGTGAAATCCCATACCTCGGATGCCACTGTCTCTCTCAAGTCCCAGGGAAGCTCGTCTACTGTCAAAGTAGGGTACAGCTCCACACATATTCTTGAGTTTGCAACTTTGAAATCTGCATCATCATCATTAGTCAATACCTCCACTCCCTGAGGGGTACAATATATAGTACAATTCAATTTGCACAACAGGTCTCTTCCTAGCAGACACACAGGGCTTGAATCGCAAACCACAAACTGGTGCTCATCACTGTACTTCCCTATTTTCACCTGCACCGGTTCTGTCAATTGGCTGGTTATTCTTCTGTTTGCGACCCCTACCACCTGTATAGTCTCTCCAGACATGGGCAGGTCTGGAACTGCAGCTGATCTGATCGTGGATCTAGTGGCTCCTGTGTCCACCAGAAATGTCGTAGGGCACCCTGCTACTTCTGCTTCCACATAGGGTCCCCTCTGATCTACCTCTAAGGCTGCCCCGAGGGTGCAGTCTTCTCTTTCCACTCTCTGTCCGGTTAATGGGTCCACATAATAGCACTCTTCCCCTTCCACAAACAGGGGCATTTGTCTATAGGTCTTACCCATACTCCCTACTCGAGGAGGTTGCGGGAACTGGGCTCGGGGAGGAGCCCCCCCCCCTTTGAGCACCTTTCCTTGGTATGGCGTTACCCCTCTTGTAGGCGCGCTCTGAACCTCTTCCTCCTCTATCTCTTGCTCTCCTATCTCTACATTGTAAGGGCACTCGCGTTTCCAATGCCCCAGCTCGTTACACTGGTGGCACCTAGTCGTTTTCTTCAAGGTAGCTATGTCTATTCTGGGTCTAAAGGTGGAACTCTCCTCATTACCCTTATTCTGACTGTACTGCTTCTTTCCTCCTGTACCTGTCCCTTGCTGCTGTTGCTGTTGTCCCCCCTTCCCGGCTGCCTGCATCTGTACCACCATCAACTTTTCTTTTAGTTTCTTAGCCTTGGAGTCTATCTCATCACAGCAGTACCTTGCATATCTCAGTATTTCATCTAGGGGTTTAGTTTGCCAACAAATCGAGTGTTGCTGAATCATTAAACTAATATCCGGTCTCAGTCCCAGGACGAACTTGGACACAAATTGCCCTATGTCTTTTGGATCCATTACATCCAAGCCGCTATACTGTTTAAACGCCTTCAGCAATCTCTCGTAATATTCGTGAACTGTCTCTTTGGGTTCCTGTCTTGTTCGATCTATTCTGACCCAATCTATGTCTTGCATTGGCACTTTTTCTTTCAGCCAAGTCATCACTCTCTCGAATTTTGCCATCACAATCTCGGACGGCCCATTAGTCTTGGCATCTCTCTCTGGCTCCGTTATGGGCCACTCAGCGCTAACCTTGCATGCTGTCCACAGATCTCCTGGTACTACAATGTCAAACAGCGTGTTCAGATCTATCCATAGGACCTTGGAGATTTTTACAAACCTCTCGACTTGCTTGTACCACTCCACAGGGTTCTCTCGTAACTTGGGGAAAGAGGTGGTAAAAGCAGCTAAATCTCCCCTACTCCAAGGGACATGTACATAGTTCCCATTTGCAACTTCACGCAAAGGGTAAGCTTCTATTCCCTGCTGTCCTGGTGTCATACCAATCATGCTTCTCCTGCCGGTCCCTTTCTTGGACCACCTCTCTTCCCACTTATCTAGTGCCCTCCATGTCCTTATTCCAGTAATCAGTTCCCTTATGTGTGTTTTCAGCCCAATCGTTCTCCTCTCATCTAGGTCTCGATCTGAGTAATGTAGCCTGTGGTTACCCTGTAATGCTTTGGTTCTTGACAAGTCCACCATATATTTGCCTGCTAGTTCGACTAACTTCTCATGGACTGCTCTCGCCTTTCGAGTGATGTCCTTTGCCATATACAGTATTTCATCCTGTTCATACATTTCCATTCTTTCTAACGGCAGGGTACCATCTACCATGTCATCCAGGTCCGACCTTAAACTGGAGACATCGAGTCTCTTGGCTTTTATCTCAGCTCGCAATATGTCTTTCGAAGGGGGCTCACTGGTCTCCCTACCATCCCAACTTCGAGCTCTACGTTTGGGCTCGGGAGAGTTAATGGGTGGTCTCCCTCGCTCCCATCTCTCCAGGTCCCATGCTCGGCCATCCGATCTAGGAAGGTGATGGAACACGGGCCTGTTACCCCCACTCTCTCTCTGCCCACTCTCTTCTTCTACTCTCCTCTCTCCACACACCTCTCTGTTACCTTCCCTCTGGTCGCTACTCTCCCTTTGCCTCGTATCGCTCAGTATCCGATACGATCCTTCCTGGTTCCCCATATTCCCTGAACTGCGCTCATTTCCATCATCACAGGGTCTATGGTGCGACCTCTCACAACTCCCATTCAGTTCTCTGGTGCCAGGCACACAGTGTGGACACTTAAAGCTGTTTCTGTACTCTTGCGCTCTCCTCTCCCCTTCACTGAGTATTGGGCGCGCCACCCCTCCACTCCCGGGGCCCCCGTTTTCCAGGTCTGTTCTACCTCCACTCCGGGCCCAATGGGTGACTCCCCTACTCCCTCTACAGTCCCACTCCGGGCTACTCTCCCCAGCCCCGCAGTGAGTCCGTGCTCTGCTGTCCTGACTTTCTCTTTCAGCTTCCGCAGCATTGATGCACTTTTGAGCCTTCACTGCCTCATCCCACTGCTTCATGTACTCATTTAGCTCCTGAAAGGATTTTCGTCCCGATCCCCTCAGATCCATTGGCCATCTAGGGCCCCCAGGATCTCCTCCTGGGTCCCCTGCTGTGTGCATCGGGGTGCTCCACTCTCTGGGTATCGGCATCTGACTTGGGGAATTAGTGGTATCGTTCCTCCTTGCCTCCCCTGCTCTTTCTCTGTCTTTCCGTTTCCGTTCTTCCCCTTTTGCTCTCTCTTGGTCATATATCGATATTATAGGACCTATGGTAACAGGTACCTGTAGTGCATCTGGTAATGGGTAGGATGCGGCGCTTTCCGTTTCCGGCGCTCTTTGTACCACAAACCTACCGACTACCTGTTGCACCTGACTAGGCTGGAACAACTCTTTCTTTGGCTCAGGATCCCACTCTGAACTGGGAAGTGGTCTATGCTCTCCTGCATTGCCCCCCTTTGCTCCTTCAGTATTCTCGACCTCTCCCCCTGCTCTATTATACGGGGGTGGCCTGTCTGTCAGTAATCTGTTTATCAGGCTGTCCTCTGTTTCGCTCTCATCATCTTCTTCCAGGGGACTTTTATTTACTGGCGCCTCTAACACTGGGTACAGTTTATTCACTTCCAGGTTATGCACTCTCCATCTTTTAGCATCCGCATCCCACCTGGCATCCTGTACTGCCCTTACCGATCGTTTCACCCTTTCTTGTCGTCTGTTCATATTCTTTTCATGCGCTGCCCTAAGCCATGCATCAAGAGCTTCAAACTGGGTTGGTCTAGGCAAGGGTCTCATTGAGGTCATGACTGATTTCAATCGATGTAACACCTCTAATCTGAACGTCCCGTACTTCGGGAACGTCAGTTCCTCATTTCCTTCAGTAATCTTACTCCACTCTGATATCCAAAGGATCGTATGCAGCCCAACATTCACTGCCATATAACGAGCTGGCGTACCCTCCGGCGGGGCTTCTTCCCCTTCATACGATCCTCGCTTCTCTTTTTTAAACAGCGCTTTTAACCATTTAAAACACTTCATAATTATGCGCACAAAATCCAGCCTCGCTACTCTGTTTACTTCCTGATGACAATCCACCAATCCTGTCGCGGCTTTGCTAGCTTGGCCTATCACAGCGCGGTCTTTCTCCTGTCGGCCAATCACGTCGCGACCCTGTTCTGACGTCTTCGCTAGCTGGCCTATCACAGCGCGGTCTTTCTCCGGTCGGCCAATCACTGCGCGACACCACCTGACGTCTCTTTTCTCCGCTTCGCAGCAGCACCCCTCCTTTCTCAACTCGTCTCCCGGTTATGCATGCGTCCCATTCATACACCGAAAAATGACTACTTCCGACCAAGCGGTCACTTCTCTCGACTGTACGTCCACAGTCTATCTGTAATTGTCAACACAACTGACGAGATGTCTATCGTCTCTCTGATAGGTTGCTTACACACACAGTAACTTCCGACCAGCGTCCGTTACTCACGCACTCACTCTTACGTTCCCCCTATCTCGGTCTCTCGGGTGATCAATGGTACCTCATGACCCCCTTCACACTAGTTGACAATTACTCTGGGTGTCCGATACACCCGAACCACTTAAGCTCTCCTTGAACTTAAGATTTCCACCGGTTGCGCGCGCTCACAACCTGTTCCACAGTCACTCTACAGACATTCAACTCCGCCAGACATTACAACATAGATACAATACAAAACACCGCAATCTAACACGCATAACCCTTTATACTCACTCTCGACCGATACTGCTGCTTTTTCTGTCTCACGTCATCCGGATCTTCTTCGGCGGGCTGTTCTTCCGATCATCCGTTTCTAGGGGCCTTGGGGTAAGCTAACCTGGCCTAGGTCACCGTCCTCAAGAAGGCAACCATCCTCTATAGCTACCAACTGAAAGGGCGAGATTTTGATCGATACCTTATATCTATTGATCCAAACCTCGATCTGGTCGACTGAACCTTTGTTGCCTGTCTGTAAGGAAAGAAAGTGCACCTATTTCCAAGCCAGTTCACCCAAGAAAGGACTCTACTCCCAAAGATCACGGACAACTTCTAGTTTTCAAAAGTTTATTGTAAAGATATAATGAGCTGCAAATACAGGCATCTCAGAATGAGATTCACGAGATACACAGGTCCAATTACATACATGTGCTCTCGAAAAGCCCTCAGACGAGCAACAGAAATCACTAACACAAGTTCTAAGAATAATAAAGCTATCAGCATAGACGCATATCTCTCCTTCATCTAGGTTGGAGGAAAAACAAACACAGGTTAGGCGTCCCTACCCTGTTCTAGATGGTATCCCTACTTAACCAAATCCCAACCTAACAAAGGTGTCAGCAGTGAATGACCCCCAAGGGAAGTCACCCACTCTAAGTCTCTTGGTGAAAACCTATAGTTCTCCAGTCATGACCCCTCTCTGCCTACCCATCCGCTCTCTAAAGGGTCCTCAGGTATCTGCTCTAACTCCACCCAGGGGTGCTGTCCCTAATACAAAACAGTCAACAACATTTGAGACGCCCCTTGCGAAACGCCTCTCACGTGGTGCAACTTCAGGCTTTTTCCATGATGCTTTGTATTGGGCCTCAGACGTTAGAGTTGACCTTGCTTCTCAGGCTCTTCTCCGGCCCGCTGATACCCCTTAAACATTCCAGAACCCTCCTCCATGTCTGGGCCGTCTACTGAACAGACCTCTATTCATTCATTTATAATTGGATCCCCCCTTTCCTGTTGCAGACAAATATCTGCCGCCAAGAACCCAACTCTCATAGACTTCTAAAAAGGCTTGCAACATTTCTCAGCCCAGACATGTACGTGTAAATCAATGCTAAAACATTTCAGGCCTATAATATTTCTCATTATGATTATAGCATTCAACTTCTTCATTTAATTAAAGCATGTTAATACTCTTATTCTAGTATTCAGTAAACATTTTATAAATCCTGGCCCATTAATGCAATGACCAAAAACGTTAATATAATCTGTGTCGTGAAAAGAACCATCTTCCCTTTCCCTCCAGCTCTGGCCCTGAGGCCTACCACGTTCTGCTCTTAACCACATACCATCTTATGTTTTAGCAGCTTCACGACATAGATTCAAAAAAATAATCACATCTAATAAAGTCATATAATGTCACACATTTCTGTATTAGTTCCACTTCTACTTAAATCTCTACATTAGCTATACATTCAGAATATAATTGCAGATACTATTAGCACTCATGGCATTTCTCTTCATGATTTGTGCTTACTACAGGTAAGTGTGATGTACTCATACATTTAAATCAGTTTGCGCTCTCTCAATCTTGTGCCTTTTCTCTCTTCAAGCCTTTTCCTCTCACAACTTTTCTGTGTCGTTTCTCCTGCTCTTTTTGCCTCTTTGTGCCATTTTTATCACTCTTTTCTCAATCTCTATGACATTTCTGTGCCATTTCTCTCACTTTATTTGCCTATTTGTGCCATTCTGTGATCTTTCTGTGCAGTTTCTATTGCTCTTTTTACCTCTTTGTGCTATTTTTCTCACTCTCTCTCATTTTCTTTCAGACTTTTGTGTCGTTTCTTTTTGCCTCTGTGCAATTTCTCTCACTCTTTCTGTGGCATGTCTCTCGCTTTTTTCTTGTTGTGCCATTTTTTCACTCCTGTATCCCTCTCTGTGGGTTTTTTGAGCGGTTTCTCTAATTTCTTTGCCTAATTGTGCCATTTAAAAAAAAAAAAATTCTGGTCAATTTCTCACGCTCTTTTCTTATTTTTTCGGTGATTTTTCTGTGTCGTTTTCTCTCGCTCCTTTTACCTCTTTGGGTCATGTCTCCTCCTCTCTCTGTGACTTTTCGGTGCATCTTTCTCAGTCTTTTTGTCTCTTAGTACCATCTCTCTCACTCTTTTCTCACTCTTTTAGTGTCTTTCATGTGCCGTTTCTTGTGTTATTTTCTCTCTTTGCACTATTTCTCTGACTCTTGTCTCAATCTATCTGTGACATTTCGGTGCAGTTTCTTGCGCTCTTTTAGCCTCTTTGTGCCATATCAGTGTCTTTTCTGCAGTGGCAGCGGCTGGTGCATTTAAGTGGTGACGCAGCGTTGGTGAGGCAGCTCAGGGCGGAGTAACACGGGGGGGGGGGCAGCGTGGGAAAAATAATTTAAAATGCTTACCTGCCATTTGCAACATAGATGCTCTTCTGGCCCCTGCCACAGGCTCCTCCACATCAACCCAGATGTTGGTCTCATGCTGGTATTATTCATGATTGGTGTGAGTGCCCTAGTTAGATGCTCACTAATGGACTTCAACCCTGTGCTTGTTCTCCACCCGGCTGTACAGCATAGCGCGGGTGGACAGATCGAAGTATGCATGACAGTTTGGCAGGCCTTAGAGGGCCGGTCAAGCTATCATTGCCACTTGAAGCAGTGCCACCACCCCCCTCCTCTTTCCTGCAGATTGTCATGTCAGAATGGACGGCTTGGCTGCAGGAAGTGAGCGTGGAAAAATAAAATGATGATAATCTTTATCATTATCATTTTATTTTTCATTGTTCACTGCTGAAAAGCAGAGAGGTGACCCCACTCCTCCTGAGCGGAGGGGCTGCTGCTTTTCTGTGCATTTTCTCTCCCTCTTTAGATTTTTTAGCCATTTCTGTGATTTTTCTGTGCCATGTCTCTTGCTCTTTCCCCATTTTCGCTGTGGCTTTTCTGTGCCGTTTCTCTCACCCTTGTTGTCTCTTCATGCCATTTCTCTCACTCTCTATTTGACTTTTCTGTGCTGTTTCTCTCACTCTTTACCACTCTTTATATGACTTTCTGTGCTGTTATTCTTCCTCTTTTTGTTTCTTTGTAGCATTTCTCTCACTCTTTTCTCAATATTTCTGTGACTTTTCTATGCTTTTCTCTCGCTCTTTTTGCCTCCCTATGAAATTCCATTGACTTTTCTGTGCCATTTTTCTTGCTCTTCTCTCTCTTTGTGCCATTTCTCACAATCTTTTCTCACTCTATGAATTTTCTGTGCCATTTCTCCTACTTTGTTTGCCTCTTTGTGTAATTTCGCTCACTCTTTTCTCACTCTTTATATGACTCTGTGCTGTTTTTCTTGCTCTTATTACCTCTTGGCGCCCTTTCCCTCATTCTTTTCTCAATCTTTCTGAGGGTTTTCTGTACCATTTCTCACACTCTTTTTACCTCTTTGGGCCATTTCTGTGTCTTTTCTGTGTCTTTTCTGTACCATTTTTCTTGCCTCTTTTTGCCTCTGTGCGCCATTTCTCGCAGTCTTTTCTAACTCTTTCTGTGACATTTCTGTGACATTTATCTCGCTCTTTTTGCCTCTGTGCCCTTTGGGTGCCATTTCCCTTGCTCTTTTTGCCTCTTAGTGCCATTTCTCATGCTCCTTTTCTGACCTTTACCAAACTCTCCAGCTTCCCTACACCCCTTTCCTTCCCTCTCTGTACCCAGCTTCCCTACTCCTGTAGTGCTTCTTGGTTCCTATCTCCTTCACGACCGTCACACTCCTCTTCAGCCACTGCCCTCTGCATTCCAGACCTGCTTAATAGTGGTAGCAGCACCAACACGCAGCGGGCACGTGCAGCGAGTGCACCCCTTGGCCCAAAAGACAAGCCTGTCTGCTCCCATAAATGATTGGACCACACACAGTGCCAGAACTCTGGTCACCCCAACTCACCACTACCCCACTCCTATCCTTCCTGCCTTATACCCCAGATGCCCCACCAACCTCTGCTGGCACGCCACACAACACTAAAGGAACCTGCACCTGCTTCCTCTGCAGCTTCATCTGCACTACTTCACCTGCAACACTAACCAAGCACACATCCACCCACCCCCACATACACTCCAACACCTACCAACAAACACACCTGTACCCCCACACACCGATAGTATGCATGCTCCTCAACACTCATAACCATAAGTGTAACAATAAATAGAACTGAGGATAAATTACTGGCATTGAATATAGCTGTAGCATAGAAAAACAGAATCAGTGTAAAGTGGACAGGGATAAATGAAGATATCATGCTGCGAAAGGTAGTTAAAGAAAGCTTCTTGTTAGACTTGGCATCTGTTGGCGTATTTCCCCTGTCTTTTTGCTTTCTGACCTCACGGTTTTGACTCTGTTTTTGCTGGTTTAGTGTCCCTGCACACTTTCTCACTGCTGTTCAGTGTCAAAGTGCAAGGGCTCCTGTTGTAAATTGTTATTATGGATTGGTTTTTCCATGATTGCCACCACTTTTTGCACTATATCCAGTAAAGTGCACTGAGTGTGCTAGGGCCTGTAAATCAAATGCCACTAGTGGGCCCACAGCACTGACTGTGCCACCCACATGAGTAGCCATGAAAAGGTATCTCAGACCTGCCACTGCAGGGTCTGCACGCAGTTTGTAACTGCCATGAGGGCCTGGCAAGTGCACCCACTTGCCAGGCCCTAACCTTCTCTTTTCTTACATATAAGTCACCCCTAAGATAGGCCCAAGGTACCCCTGTGGGCAGGGTGCTGTGTATGTTAAAGGTAGGACATATACAGGTGTGCGTGACATGTCCTGGTGCTGAATTATGGTGTATTTAGCTTTTCACCACTGTAAGGCTATCTGTCCCAAATGAAAGAATGGGAGTTTTACTTATAATATCTTATAAGCATAACTTCCCATTGGGACAAGATAGCGAAAAGGAGTTTAGTATTCCTTGACTCAGAATGTAAAAATGCATCTTTTAGAAAGTAGGTATTTTCTTGCTTAGCCATCCTGTGGGCCTCTGCTGGGTTTGTGGATTGACTGGATTGACTATCTATCTTCGGAGGGACAGGGGCTGGGGATGTGCAGTGGCTCGAGAGAGTCTGGATGAGTCAGGGCTGGCTGGGCTGACTAGGCCTAGGCTGCATTTCTAGTAGTGGGAGGAGATTTCCTTGCACCTGATTGGGCCTTGTTTGCCTGGAACAATGGTGTCTCCACCTCCTGCTGGGATGTTGAGCCAGAGAGGACAGAACTGGTTTGGTCTAAGCACAGACACTCTCCCCCTAAGAGAACAAAGAGAATCTGAGTCTTAATATGGGGGCCCGAACCCCAGAACTTTAGAACTCGCTGGAATCTGCCAAGAAGAAGAGCTGGAAGAGCTGCCAGGAGAAATACTGCCCCTTTGCTGTGTTATTGCTTTGTTGGTTTGGCCTGCAGTTGCTGCTTCTGCCTTGGGCAGTGAAAGGACTGGACTAAACTTTCTTTACTTGTGCTGAGTATCTCCAAGGGCTTGAAGTAGAGCTTGCCTCCTGTTCTGAAGTCTCAGGGACTGCAAAGACTTCACCAACCTCTGGGTACCACTTCTGGAATCTTTTCAGTTGCCACAGTGAAGGGAAACGCAACTCACTCCTTTGCTGGCACTGTGTCCTGACGGCACCGCACAAGGTACCGTCTGCATCTTACACCGCAACCCTGGTCTCACCAAAGACGAGGACCGACACCGCTACCACCGAGCCGCTGCTTGCACTGTGACCTGTGGGCACAGCACTACGCACCGCCTCGCTTCACTTTGTCATCCTAGTCTCACCGATCCTGTCGCTGCTGCTGACTCTGACACCTGTAACTGCATCATAGCTGTGGGCACCATTCGTAAGCTTCACAAAGCACTGCCTCTTCCCACACAGCAGTCTGGGCTGACAGACGCCAGCTCCCACTAACCAGCTCTGTCGCTTGCATCGCAACCTGCCAGAACTGCATCGAGCCCTGCCTCGCCCAACACCATAAGCCTTGGTCTCACCGATGCCGTCTGGGCGATTGTGACCGAGACGCTGACTACAATGCATCGATAGGGCGCCGAACCCTGCGCCGCTTGCATTTTGCAACATAACCACGATGGTTGCTACAACCGGTTCGTACCAACGTGCCAGCTGAAACGAGAAAGGTACTGTTACCGAGTCTGTCCACACTTTTGCTGCCCGTACCAACACGGTCGGCTGGAACTATTAGACTCTGTTGTTTTCAGCATCGAGGTAGCCCCGGACAGAGCTACCGACTTGTAGTAACTGTGTTTTTGAGATATTTCTGCAATTTTAAGGATATCTCACAAAGTATATATTTTTAAGTACTGTATGTTGGATTCTTATCGTTTTGGTCTTGTTTTTGATATATACAAATATTGGATATTTTTCTAAACTTGTGTGGTGCCCTTTAGTAGTGTTTTCACTGTATAACTGTTGGTTATGTGCAAATGCTTTGCACACTGCTTTTGAGATAAGCCTGACTGCCCCTGCCGAGCTACCAACTGGGTGAACAGGGGTTATTTTAGGAGTGTAACTCCCTTACCCTGACTAGGAAGAAGGGCCCTTACTTGGACAAAGGTACTTACCTCTGCCAACTAGAGACCCCTATTTCTAATACTTCTCTAGCTATACTGATATAAATTCCTCTCCTGATATGGTTGTGGCTATGTTTGATAAAATTACAATGGTGATGGCCTATAACGTAAGCAAGATAGCACTGCTAATAAGAGGCAGACAAAAGAATGGTTCGATCACGGATGCACTGGGCTAACAAGAACTAAAAAAAGCCCTACATACAGATCCCAGAGATAGGCTAGAAATAAACAACTTAGATTAATATACATCCCGACATTAAAACAGAGGAAGATAGAGGTACAAGAGCAGGCTTCTTCCAAATGGAACCAGTCGGCTGATACAAGGGATGCCACATTATTTTGGAAGGTGGTAAACTCACTGATGTGGGAAGATGAACAAGACCCCATAATCAAAACTATCATTGCTACATGTGATTGGCTTACACATTTTGGTGTGTTTTTTTTATATATCAACTAATAACATAGAAGGGTCAGACCCTAAAGTCTCCATATACTTATAACAGATTGAGTTAGAGGAGGTAATACTGGCAATCGATAAAATGAAATATATTAAGGCCCAGGGACCTGACGGGGTATCAGCCGATGCATATAAAAAATACACAAAGGAATGGGCACCTATATGAACCCAGGTCTGCAACGCAGCCGCTAAAGGCTGCGTACCTAATACAAGGACAGACATCATAATCGTCCCAATATTTAAAAAAGGCAATGTGGGGATGTGAGATGTTTGACTCACTAAAGGGTAACTCTTCCTTTGATTGAATGCTGGCCGGCAGCGTAACATGTAGATATAGTGCAAAAAGTGGTTGGAATCAGCCTGTCTCTCGCGGGGCCCATGGGGGACTGCAGCACCACCCTCACGAGCAGCATAATGTCTAATGAAGAAGCATGACACCTTAACGATGTGTGAGGGCAACTCTTTGAATCTAAACGTTTCCCCTGTATGCAATCGTAATCCAGTGATTGAGATTGGAACAGGCTGATTCCAATCACTTTTTGCACTCTATCTATACGTTATGCTGCTGACTTGGCTAGCATTCAATCATAGGAACAGTTACCCTTTAGTGATTCAGACGTATTACTTGGGAGTACGGGTACTGGACCTCTTTTTCTAAACTGTCTGTGAATCTCTTTGTGTATTGGACATGAGATGTTACCAACACATATCCCTTCTAGACTCAGCAGTTAAGGTCATGGGGCAAATAGTACTTGGGAGATTGAAGGCTTGGGCTACTGATAATAACATCTTGACAAAATCTCAGTATGGCTTTAGGGGGGAGATGGGGACGGTGAAACAATGTATTAACTTGAATTTACTTATTGGTAAATGTACGCTAGGGTAAGGAAGAACACATCCATCCATGCTTTGAGGACCTGAGCTCTGCTTTCAATTGTGTAAACCATGCTAAACTGTGGGAAACAATGATCGATATGGGAGCCCCAGGGGACATCTTTTCATTCCTGACACAATTATATTCCAAACTGACATCTAGCGCAAGGCATGGGAGGGAGGGAGATTGAACCCCAAGTGTTAAGGTGTCCAGGGGAATCAGACAAGTGTATGTTACTGCACCCCTCCTTTTCTCATGATATATTAATGGGATTGATAAATTCCTCCAAGAATTGAATACTGATGCCCCGAAAGTAGGCTCTCTCCCAACCCCTCTGCTTCCGTATGCGATGATGCAGTCTTAATATCTAGAACTGCAATTGGTTTACAACAACTGATTGAAGCTTTTGCATCATACATGGAACAGAGAGTTTGTGATGGTATGTGGACAGGGTAGGACAAAGAAAAAGACCCCTTGTGTGAGGGAATATAAGCTCACTGAAGTACAAAGCTCTCGCCCAACCCCTCTGCTCCCGTATGCAGATGATGAAGTCTTAATATCTAGAACTGCAAATGGTTTACAGCAACTGATTGAAGCTTTTGCATCATACATGGAACAGAGAGATTTAAAATTAAATCTCTCCAAGACATTTGTGATGGTCTGTGGACAGGGTAGGACAAAGAAAAAGACCCATCATGTGAGGGAATATAAGCTGACTGAGGTACACAGATTTTCTTATCTAGGCATCCTATTTTCTCATAATAACAATTGGGGCCTTCACACAGATCAGACAAGATTTAAATACATCCGAACCATGGATGCTATATTTAGATTCTGTAATAATATAGGTAGCAGACTTATTCTTGATATGCTTAAATTATATGGTAGAAAATGCTTATCAGTATCAACATATGGCTCTGTAGTGCAGGTCACTGTAAATACAAATACATTAAAGCTTGTTTTTCTGATGCCTGTTGGTTGTATTAAGGTCTACCTCTGTATAGCTCCTACAAAAGGAATTGGATGCACCTTATGTCGCTGATTTAATCCAAGCTAGAGCTTTATGCTCCTGGGATAACATATGGTGCAAGGAGATAACAATTTTTACCAATGATATAACCCCTTGCGTGCGTTCGTCGGCCAACAGCCATCACGAGCACTACCTCCGTAGTGCTGTGAGCGGTCCGTTGGCCGACGCGGCCCCGCCCACTCTGCTAAACCGCCGCACCGCGAAGGAATTGCCGCTGCGGTTAAGCGGTTAATTAAGGATTGTTTAGCATTGGATCATTTTAATAAAATCCCATGGCTTGCATATATGGATAAGTTACTGAAAGAAATTGATAAAGATCTTACAGTGACAAAACCTGTAGGAAATCTGCAATATGGTAAAAATGAAATCAAAAACATTTATATGGTGAAACAGAGCCAAGATAGAGCCAGTGGAGAAAAAACAAGTGTGTCAAGATACATGACTAGCATAATGTTGTCTGGTCTACCCAAATACCTAGTCAAAGTTACGAACACTCAAGACAGATTTTTCTTGACCAGGTTACAATTGGGCACAATTCATGAACTGGTGGCATTCCCAAATCATGAAAAATGGAAGAAAAGAATTCACAGACGCCCATGTGATGGGGAAACCACCCAGTCCATGAAGCACTTTCTGTTGTTCTGCAAGTTTTATCGAGATATCAGGCGAACATTTTTACGGCCAATCTTTGTGTCAGAGAAGCTCTTCTCTTATAAGGATACCATGAATTTTATATGCACCCTTGATAATGAATTAGCAGGTCGAGCTGCTGCAGGATACATAACCTGGGCTAATAAAAGAAGGAAATCCCTTGTAACTCTGGATAATGTAGTCTATGTAGATGTCTGAATGATGATCTTAGGGTGATAATATTTTTATTATGAGAAAATAAAATGAATTTTATTGATAAGAGGTTTAACATTTAATGGAATGAACCTTTAAGCTGTAATGTATGGAATTAAGTGAGAAAGAAAATCTTTTTATTGTATGATTTTTTTTTCTATGTACTTTTATAGATCAACAAAAATGATTTGAATAAAGATATTTTTGATTTGATTGAATACATTTTTGGAAAGCACTTATGCCAGGGAACGGCTCATTGGCTGTGTCTTATTTGTGCAACATATAATCTGCATAAACCGCATGCAATTTATGTAATTTGAGAGGCCCACACCTGTACCTGGCTCCTCGCAGCTCTTGAATAATAAGATATGTTAGAATCCCTCTGCCTTATGTCTTTTATTAATTTCAGGCTTCCACACCGATACTTTCGTACCCATGAAACGAAGCAACACAGCAAATACCAGAACACAAGCAAGCTGGTATAGAGCAAACCTCAAAATGACCAAATGACACTGCAAACAACTGGAACGAAGAACTAGAAAAAGGGGAAGTGGAAAAATATGCCTTCAAAACAGTCTAGATAAGGTACCACCAGCTCCTCTGAGAAATCAAGAGGAAGGCCTTAGTCGAACAAATAAATGCCAGAAAAGCAGCAAAGAAATCTTCGCAATCGTCAAAGACTGTACCACACCCACAGCTGTCACCCGAAAACATCAACCCATCACAAGATCTGTACAACAATCGCTCAAACTTCTTTTGCAGCAAAATCTCAACCACATACAGTTACTTTCCCCCTGCAACCAGACCCACTGGACCTCTCCATGAGTCTCCCAGTGATGAATTGAGTCAACACAATCACTACATGAGACACCATTAGTACTGGGGAAACCACAAAAGTCATAAACATCATTCACTCAGAGACCCTGGGAGATCCTTGCCCCACCACGCCTTCTATTAAGAAGCAATCCCTATCACCAAGGACCTCCATCAGTACAGCCGGCTTCCCAGAACCATGGAGACACAGCCTACATTACTCGCCAACTACCGACCAATATCCCTCCTTCCCTACCCAGCCAAAGCTCCTGAAAAACCAAGCGCCTTTCTGACCCCTTCCCCAAACACCAGCTTCTTGACACCATATAATCAGGATTCACCGAACCATTACAGAGAAAACCACTCTTATAGCAGCAACAGATGGTATTCGGATGATCCACGACAGGGCACAAACTGCAGCCCTCATACTCTAGACCTAACAGCAGCCTTCAACACTCTCTCCCACCCCCTCCTAATCCCCCACACCTCTAAAGCATGAGATCTTATTAGCAGAGTCCTGCAGGGCTGCTCTCTCCGCCCAACGCTCTTCAACGTCTACATGACTCTGCTGGCTAATGTCATAAGAGTTCATAACATAAACATCCTCACATACACCAACAGCACACAAATGATACTGTCTCTCTTGGATAATACACCCAACACCAGTTACAAGTTTACCGCATGCCTGAGAGAAGTGGCAGCATGGATAAAATCCAATTGCCTCAAATTGAACTCAGACAAGGCCGTGGTGGTGGTCTTCAGGAAGAACACCTCGCCATGGGATTCTACCTATTGACCCACAGACCTTGGACCTACCCTTTACCCTGCTCACAAGTGAGAAACTTCAGAATCATCATAGACAACAAACTGTACATGACCGCCCGAGTGAACGCAGTTGTCTCAACCTGCTTCTACACACTAAGGGGTCGATTAGGATGGCGGACGGAAATGGGTTCTGTCCGCCAAGGACGCGGCCAAGATACTCCCGACCGCTCCGCAGATAAACCGCCGTTGCGATTAGGATAATAATGTCATGAAACTCCGTCCGCGGCGGACGGAGTACATCAAATCCCGTCCGCGGCGGACGGAGTACACCTGAGACCGCCGCAAGCGGACGTAACCTAAGAAAAACCGTCCGCCGCGGACGAACATGACCGCGGGAACAGGCACAGCCACCGCAATACCTGCGGAGGCTCCGTGCCCGCGATTAGGATAACGCCGCCATTCCCACGGAACTCACCTCCATCCACGACCGCTGCGGAAACAATGCAACGACAAACCCAGCATCCCAGCGGAAGGACAACACGAACACCATCCCTACCGTCAAACCAATTTACAAATGGCTGACGGAAGTAAATACAAAACACACTACACAGGACACCCACCCACCTGAAACACCCACACCAATCACAAGCCACAATAACACCCCCCCAAGCACCTAAAAATCCACACAAGTCAACACACCCGCCTAGCACCTGACTGCCAACAACCATTGGGACACTACCACGACACTGAGTATAAAAAGATTCCCACCCACTACCACAATCCTTTGCACCACAGCATAGCTGCAAGCAAGAGGCTCATCACAACGAACAGCAGACACTAAAGACCACACATACAACCTGCACACAAACACACTCACCACACAAACACCCACCACACCATTCCTACACACCACACACCAGCACATCCCAACCCACTCCACCCATACCTTGCACATCACACACCATGGCACCAAAGAAAAATCCAAAATTCACTCACACAGAGTTGAAGGTCCTGGTGGATGAAATCATCCGTGTCGAACCACACCTATTCGGCACACTAGTCCAGCAGACCACCGTGGCAACCAAAAACCACATGTGGGACAGGATAGTCAGTCGGGTGAATGCGTCAGGGACCATGCCACGAACAAAGCACGACATTCAGAGGCGGTGGCACGACCTCAAAACAAGGGTCAAAGGCATCCGTGCAAAAAATCACCTGCGGGCACACCACACTGGCGGCGGCACACCCCCGGAGCCCATACCCTATGCCGATTAGGAGGAAAAGGTGCTGGGCATACTGCACCCAGAGAGCCTTGAAGGAATCGACGAGGGAGAAGAGGCTGGTAAGTACAAACCAAGCACCACTATCACACCAACATGGTCTGCCTCACACAACTGAGAGGACACATCCCCCAGGCCTCAAACCATGCATGTGGGCCACATAATCACCAAAATGGGAACGACTGCCAACAGGCCCCCATGTCCACAGGGAGGGTGGTGGTGTGTGTTGGGAGGTGGGTGGGGTGTGTTGGGAGGTGGGTGGTGTGTGTTGGGAGGTGGGTGGTGTGTGTTGGGAGGTGGCTGGGGTGTGTTGGGAGGTGGGTGGGGTGTGTTGGGAGGTGTGTGGGGTGTGTGAGAGACCAGCACTACGAATCCCAACAGGCCCCCATGTCCACAGGGAGGTGGGTGGGGTGTGTTGGGAGGTGGGTGGTGTGTGTTGGGAGGTGGGTGGGGTGTGTTGGGAGGTGGGTGGTGTGTGTTGGGAGGTGGGTGGTGTGTGTTGGGAGGTGGCTGGGGTGTGTTGGGAGGTGGGTGGTGTGTGTTGGCAGGTGGGTGGGGTGTGTTGGGAGGTGGGTGGTGTGTGTTGGGAGGTGGGTGGGGTGTGTTGGGAGGTGGGTGGTGTGTGTTGGGAGGTGGATGGTGTGTGTTGGGAGGTGGCTGGGGTGTGTTGGGAGGTGGGTGGGGTGTGTTGGGAGGTGTGTGGGGTGTGTGAGAGACCAGCACTACGAATTCCAACAGGCCCCCATGTCCACAGGGAGGTGGGTGGGGTGTGTTGGGAGGTGGGTGGTGTGTGTTGGGAGGTGGCTGGGGTGTGTTGGGAGGTGGGTGGGGTGTGTTGGGAGGTGTGTGGGGTGTGTGAGAGACCAGCACTATGAATCCCAACAGGCCCCCATGTCCACAGGGAGGTGGGTGGGGTGTGTTGGGAGGTGGGTGGTGTGTGTTGGGAGGTGGGTGGTGTGTGTTGGGAGGTGGGTGGTGTGTGTTGGTAGGTGGGTGGGTGTGTTGGGAGGTGGGTGGTGTGTGTTGGGAGGTGGGTGGGGTGTGTTGGGAGGTGGGTGGGGTGTGTTGGGAGGTGTGTGGGGTGTGTGAGAGACCAGCACTACGAATCCCAACAGGCCCCCATGTCCACAGGGAGGTGGGTGGGGTGTGTTGGGAGGTGGGTGGTGTGTGTTGGGAGGTGGGTGGGGTGTGTTGGGAGGTGTGTGGGGTGTGTGAGAGAGAAGCACTACGAATCCCAACAGGCCCCCATGTCCACAGGGAGGTGGGTGGGGTGTGTTGGGAGGTGGGTGGGGTGTGTTGGGAGGTGGGTGGGGTGTGTTGGGTGGTGTGTGTTGGGAGGTGGGTTGGGTGTGTTGGGAGGTGGCTGGGGTGTGTTGGGAGGTCATTGATATGTAATGTTTGAAAGATTAAAACATGTCATGCCCACTGCATTGATCATTAAAATCTTGTCCCTCAGGTGATCGCAACCTGACTGGCGAAACCAGCAACCGCCTGCAACAGTCGCCACACTCACAGCACGGACTCTCTGGGGACGATCCCACTGCCAGCTCCGGCGCGGAGGACGAAGGGGGCCCAAGCCGACTCCCAGGGCCATCTGGCTCACAGGACATCCCTTCCTCCACAACCTTGGCCTGTGTCACCCCACCGACACCTGCCATAGTGACCTGTGCAGCCACGACCACCACCACCACCACCTCTACCACCACCTGTACCACCACTCCTGCCTGTGCCACCCTGCCTGACCCATCGCAGGACGCAGGCCCATCTACATCCCAGCCAAGCAGGGAGAGTGGATGGCAAAGGACAGACCAGAGGCCACATCACACCCACAGGAGTGCCTCTCACCGGCGAGGTGTGGAAGGACACCCACCCCATCCTGCTGCAGAAACACTGGAAGCCCTAGCCAGAGTCCAGGCCTCCTATGACCGGGGGCAGGCACAGGCTGACCGTGCCCACCAGGACTCAGTGGAGAACACAAATCAGTTGCGGTCAATTGACAGGCGCATAGGGCAACTAGTGGACATCATGGGCCAGGTAACATCACTGTGGAGGGACTGGTTATCCCGCAACACCCCCCCCCTCAGCCAAGTGCCCAGCCGCCACAGTCGCCAACACCACCGCCACCGCCACCTGAGCCCATGGACACGGATGTGGCCCCTGACCAACCTGCCCCCCCAGCTGTCTCCGCTCCGGCTACAAGACGGAGGGGCCGTCCGAGGCTGGAAGTAGGTGAGGGCAGTGGGGATGCACCATCCACCCGCCCAAAGAGGGGCCGCAAATGACATTAACCGTGCCTGACCCTGCCATTCACCCGCCAACTATCCTGTCCCACAACGCCAAGTATTGGCACCGGTCTGCTGGACTAGCTGGACATCACTCAATGTGGTGTCACCACGGTCTTTTGATCTACCATGACCTTCAACTCACACTCCCCCACCCAACACTTACTTGTAAATATCCACCTGCATAAATTCACAACCTGTAAATAAATTTCACTTACACACTCAATTATGTGTTGCCTCCATGTTTTAATCACATGATTGTATCTGAATCAGACGTCACCAGGCGCAGGGAACTATGTCGGTGAGAATTATGCCTCAGTGGGAGTGACCTAGGGAAAATGAGAGACAACAAACACACATCAGGAAACTGATTCACACCCATCACAACACACTGTACTGCAACATACCACAAACCACACTCACCACCAAATCTGTGGATGAGAGGACACACATCATGGAATACAACACACACATGCAAACATAACATCCCAGAACATCCAGCTTCCAAACACCACATCCACACAACACCAGCAAACATACATCACGCATTGTCAACCTGCACAAGAGGTAGTCACTCACCTTCAAGGAAAATAGCGAGCAATGAGCTGACGCCTCTGGTCCACACCTTCTTCTTCACCACTATCCTCATCAGTCGACATGGGTGGGATTGGAGGCCGAGGGACTTGTTGGTCTTCAGGGTCCAAGATCAGTTCAATGTCATTGCGCACGGCCAGGTTGTGGAGCATGCAGCAGGCAATCACGATCCTGCATACTTTGCCTGGTGAGTAAGGCAGGGCACCTCTGGTTTTATCCAGGCAACGAAACCTAGACTTTAGCAGTCCAAAAGTACGTTCCACCACTCTACGTGTCCTTACATGGGTATCATTGTATCGCATTTCACCTGCTGTAGTTGGATTACGTATGGGACTCAGCAGCCACGGCCTGTTTGGGTATGCTGAATCGCCTATGTGGGGGGATGAAAGACACAGATATCACTACCAGGATTGGTGGGTACCCCATGCCACACAGAATACACAACTGTCCCCAAAGCATACTCACCAACAAGCCACGCATGTTCTGGTCGCAGATTTGCCATCAGTTGGGGGACAATGCTGCTCCGCATGATGTGGGAGTCATGTGCGGAGCCTGGAAATCTGGCACACACATGTGATATGATGTTGTCGGGCAGGCACACCACCTGCACTTTCAGCGAATTCAAGTGTTTCCGATTGCGATATACAGGCTCACGTGCCCGGGGTGGAATGGGACCGATATGGGTGCCATCAATGGAACCCACTACGTGTGGTATCTGGCCCAGTGCATAGAAGTCTGCTTTGACTGCTACCAACTCTGCCGCCCGTGGAAAATGGATGTAATCATGCTTGTAAATCATCATGGCCCTGAGAACATCCCGCAGTACCATGCTGAACATGGACTGTGACATCCCCCCGGCATGCCCAACTGTGTACTGGAAGGTGCCAGCTGCAAAGAAGTGAAGTGCCGCCATCACCTTTGCTGTGGGTGTAATGGAACTAGGATGTCCTTCGTGGCTGCAGATGAGGAGACAATTGGTCTACAAGCTCCAGAAATCTACGTCGATCAAGCCGGAATTTCCTGATCACCTCCTCGTCAACCATGTCCTCCAGCACAGTGTATGGGCGATGCACATTAGTAGCCCTCCTGTGTGGGAGTAGATGTAGTAGATGTCAATTTACCAACAACGCATAGCTGTGCAACTCTATCACATGTAGGCCAACACAATCAAAATGAGAAAAGTCGACGACAAATATCATATGTGTGACATGTCCGCATTTACCTACAATACAGAGTAGCATGATGTGTGCCAACATGTACAATGTAACGTACTCACACGTCAAATGAACTGCCAACAAGACATGCCTAATGACCCTAATGTGGACAAGCGTCATCACAGACACACATGCACGTGCACACACAATACAATAACGCTACACACACTCCATATCTTCATGCACCAATTACCACTCCTACAATGGTGAGTATCCTCACATTACTTGCATGGTCACACAAGAGGCAACACACATACGCATACACTGAATACATGTGTACCCCCACCATTGTTACTTGCACGCACAAACCACACACTCATAACAGATCCTGAATGTGGCCAGACAGCCTTGATGTAATGTGTAGATGTGTATGAGTTGAAACGTGTGTACGGTAAAACAAGAGGTCGACACGTAGACATGCACATGTGTAGCAAATTTGGTGCACATCAATGGCCATAGTGTGAACACACATGATATAGTGCATGACATATGCTGTGTAGCCATCACGTTCACACCCCTCATAACGCATGTGCGTACTACCACGACGGTGCTGCATTTGTAAATATACAATCAGTGGCGTCAACATGGCGGTGCACGGCTTACGCCATTGTCGATGGCGCATACGCGCCCCGCGGTACCTCTTCCCATTGGCTGCCTGTGCACGTGCCATCACGGACACACATCGGCAACCGCAAGTGCGCACTTCCGCGACGGTTGGATGTTTTGCAACAATGTTCAATCAGTGGCGCCACCATGGCGGTGCACGCCTTCCATGGGGGTGGTGCAGGCCAACACATACTTGTGATTATGGAAATCAAAATGGCAGTTCATGACCCCCCTTACAGTCACATTGCATCATCCACCGTAGACCGACCCTCCCAGTCCGGTAGTACATGAGGGATCATTCAGGTGTAGGTTGAGGTCACCGATAATGGAAAAATTTGTAGAGCTCTGGATTAGCGGTGCTATATACTCCGGAAGAGAGGCTGCCCAAGAATTCGCTGGGCCCGGGGGGCGGTAGATAAGCAACCCAGAGAGAGTAAAATTGGGAGAAAGTGAAAGCTTGAACAAACCTGCCTCACAGTTGGGTAACACAAAGTCATCCCATTTGCAGGAATATAATCTGTTGTACACTATGGCTATACCTCCACCTTCTTTCTTAGGTCTATTTTTCCCAACGTAAGTATAGTTGTCTGGGAGAGCGGCGGCAATATCCGGGCCAGAGTGGTCTTTTAGCCATGTCTCTGTAAGAAAGAGAGCTGCCGGTTTCTCCGAGACCAAAAGGTCGAATATCTCTCTCTTATGTTTGCCCAGAGATCTACAGTTTAAGCTGAACAGTGTTCTAGTTAGGGTCTGGTCAGTGTCTGTAGTTTTGGGGCATAAGGGAGGGAAGTTCGAGGCGGCTATGTTGGTTATAGAGGGAAGGGAGGTAAGAGGGAGCCTGCAGATAGAGCAGGCACAAGGGGCGCAGTGAGGATTCAAGGTAGTGCAGTGGTCATGCTGGGGAGGCATGAGATTGAGGAGGGTTTCCCTAGAGTAAGTGTAGGATAGCCCTGGGAGTGAAGGGGCAGGGGCCGTCGTCCCTAGTCCCGGCCCGTCGCGGACGGGCGCAGATGGGCTTGCCTTAGGCGCGCCCGCTGCGCTCGTCCGCTGTGCTTCCTAGGGTTGCACATTTATATATGTGTGCCGGAAAAAGGATGAGGATATAGAGGGGCGTGGCCTAAAAAGTGGGCATGGCTAGCGGCCTCGCCGCTGATGGCGGCGGCAAGATTACAGGTTGGACACAGGTCCCCAGACAATAACAGGTACTTTTTAAGTTCAAATACAAGTTAAAAATGATTTTTTAAGATCAAATACAAGTTAAAAAAGAATGTACAGATGCTGAAGAGCTTCCTCCCGGCTTTCCGCCTCAGGAGAAGTGTTTTTGCAGAGCGCTCGCAGTCAGCGCTGTTAAAAGCTTTTTGGGCGGGGGCGTGGCCTAAAAAGTGGGCGTGGCTAGCGGCCTCGACGCTGATGGCGGCGGCAGGAGAGCAGGGTGGACACAGGTCCCCAGACAATAACAAGTACTTTTTAAGATCAAATACAAGTTAAAAATGAATGTACAGGTACTTTTAAGATCAATACAAGTTAAAAATAAATGTACAGATGCTGAAGAGCTTCCTCCCGGCTTTCCGCCTCAGGAGAAGTGGTTTTGCAGAGCGCTCGCAGTCAGCGCTGTTAATAGCTTTTTGGGTGGGGGGCGTGGCCTAAAAAGTGGGCGTGGCTAGCGGCCTCGCCGCTGATGGCGGCGGCAAGATTACAGGTTGGACACAGGTCCCCAGACAATAACAGGTACTTTTTAAGTTCTAATACAAGTTAAAAATGAATTTTTAAGATCAAATACAAGTTAAAAAAGAATGTACAGATGCTGAAGAGCTTCCTCCCGGCTTTCCGCCTCAGGAGAAGTGTTTTTGCACAGCGCTCGCAGTCAGCGCTGTTAAAAGCTTTTTGGGCGGAGGCGTGGCCTAAAAAGTGGGCGTGGCTAGCGGCCTCGCCGCTGATGGCGGCGGCAGGAGAGCAGGGTGGACACAGGTCCCCAGACAATAACAAGTACTTTTTAAGATCAAATACAAGTTAAAAATGAATGTACCGGTACTTTTAAGATCAATACAAGTTAAAAATAAATGTACAGATGCTGAAGAGCTTCCTCCCGGCTTTCTGCCTCAGGAGAAGTGGTTTTGCAGAGCGCTCGCAGTCAGCGCTGTTAAAAGCTTTTTGGGCGGGGACGTGGCCTAAAAAGTGGGCGTGGCTAGCGGCCCGCCGCTGATGGCGGCGGCAAGATTACAGGTTGGACACAGGTACTTTTTAAGTTCAAATACAAGTTAAAAATGAATTTTTAAGATCAAATACAAGTTAAAAAAGAATGTACAGATGCTGAAGAGCTTCCTCCCGGCTTTCCGCCTCAGGAGAAGTGTTTTTGCCAAGACATGTCTTTTGAGTAAGCCCACAGGACTGGCCTCACACAACTGCTATAGAGTGCCTGGGTGCCCTCACGGGTGATTAGCATGCCATAAAAAACACCAATAACATAACATGGCATAACAAGAAGAGGGGATTGTATAAAACTATTGAAAAACCCAGCAGTGACCTTGATGAGAGAAGAGAATGTGTATGTGTTGATCTAAACTTGTGTCCTATGATCTTCTGACCAAGAATATTTTTGCATGTCCCTTTTCATCTATTCATTTTCTGTTGCACTTAACATTATTTTTAGAGAAAAATGCCCCCTCACATTGTAGTGTTGTGTACATAAAGAATGACAGAACTCTTTTGGCTCCCAATGGACTCTGTCGACCTGTGACGTAAGCGTTGGGGGTAATGAATTGCAAGCAGGTTTAAAACTTTGAGTTCCTGCCTACACGCTAAAGAATAAAGACCTGTATAACTACTCTCCGTGTATGGTGTAGTTGTTGGCGAATGCCCGGCTGTGTAGGATGCTACAACTGGGGACGAGGAAGGGTAAGTAACCCATAGATTAACAGTGCTCTCCCAGAGAATTTGCTGTGGTCCATCAAACGACTCATGCATGCCACATCAAAGTGCAGAATTGATGCTGGCACTTGTGGAGTCTCGGCACAATACCACCCTGTGCAAAGCTTTCAAGGATAAAGAAAGTAACACATTGATGCCTGAGAATCAAATGGAAAGGCCACAAACAGAGGTACTGCGCTACTATGCAAATTTATGATATTTATGTCATACGGAGTGATAACACTAAAGGCCGATGCAAATAGGTTTTGAAAGACAGCATATGGTGATAATCAAGTGAAAATTGAGCTGCAATCTGATAAGATCTAAATTTGCGATCAACTAGATGTTTATGAAATGACATTTAAGTGCAAAGCCAAGTGAATAAAATAGCGTTATTTGGTTTCTTGGACCATCTGAATACGAAAAGACTTGTCTACTTACAGAAACGACTAAAGAGAGTCATTATACCACCCCCAGATGTCGTTGGCTCCCAGAAAGAGGGTCAGGTGTGTGCTTCCGGAGCTGTCCATAGACAAAGTGGCCCACCACCAAAGATGCTGAGAAGGGTCCTGTTAGAAATGCGGGTCTCTAGTTGGCAAGGGTTTGCACCTTTGTCCAAATAGGGACCCTTCTTCTTAGGCAAGATAAGGGAGTTTCACTCCTAAAATAACCCCTGCTCACCCCCTTGGTAGCTTGGCACGAGCAGTCAGGCTTATCTTAGAGGCAGTGTGTAAACAGTAATACAGTGTAAACACTACAAAAGGACACCACACCATTTTAGAAAAATATACAATATTTTTATATACTTAAGAAAAGACCGAAAACGATAAATATCCACAATACAGTACTTCAAATCCTTCACTTATCCAAATATGCTTTAAAAATAGTTCCTTGATAGCTCCGTACAGGGCTTTCACGGCCTCGTGAACAAACAAATCCAAACAGTTCTGGCTGACCGCGGCGTCGTGGGCCAGCTACAGTGTCGGGAAGACCCTCAAACAGTACCTTTTAGAAATGCAAAACGTCGATGATCTCTTGTTGAGCTTCCGAAAACACGGCCTCCGCAGGCATCGGTTCCGGAGGTTGGTGCAGGAGTCGTCGGGCACCTCGAAGTCACACACATTGCAGGTCGATCTCCTCTCAGATGAAGTCAGGAGCGCTGGCGTCGGCAGGCTTCATGTGCTGTGGTGCGAAGGTCACGGTGCGAGCAGCGGCTTGGTGGCAGTGTTAGATGGCATTGTCGGTGAGACCAGGGTCACGGTGCGAGATGAAGGCAGTGCTTGTCATGGTGATGGCAGGTCGTCGTTGTTGAAGCGGTGTCGTCGGCTGACAAACTGGACTCGATGGCACCGACGTCGGTAGGCCAAAGCTGCAGTGTGGGATGAGGGCAATGCGTCGTGTAACTTTATGAGCCATGCCCTCGAACCATGGTGCAAGCAGCGGCATTGATTTTGGTGTGGAGCAGCATCGTCAGGGATACCAGGGCGTCATCATGAAGTGAGGCGGTGCGGAGTATGGTGCCCACAGGTTACGGTGCTAGCAACAGCTCGGTGGCAGTACCAACCGTTGTCATCTGTGAGACCAGGGTGTGATGTATTCTTATAGGTTCTGTATCGATCCCCCTATTCCTGACCCTGTTCTGGTTAACAAGTTAACTAGCAGCCATCCCATGATGCAGAAACCGTTATCTGATTAAGCCACACTACGGCACAGGAACGTGTTATCTGATTAGGTCATAACGCTTGCCATCTAATTAGACAAGCGATATTCCTCCAGCCCCTGATAAGGCATACGGAGTTCTCAAAACAAATCAAACCTATGACAACCTGGGAAAAACCGTGCGGCCATTGTTTTGATTTCATCGAGAACTTCAGCAAAAGAATGTGCTAACGACCAAGTCATATGACATCCTTATTGACGTATCTATGTCCATCCTTACGTCAATCTCGGCACCTTACAGGTATAAATATTACCGGTATTGCCTTAAGCAAACACACGCGGTGGTGACGAGATCGGAGCAGCCAGACTTGCCGAAGCCCAGAGCAGAGCAGACCCCGCTGGCGCAGCCCCGCCTTCCTGACGCGCTGAGAACGAGACGCTGCTTTCTCCTGCCGAGAAATCCAGC